>NC_072407.2:78255000-79505000 GCF_028858775.2 Pan troglodytes
ACCTGTGCTGTCACTCTAGTTCATTCCCTGCCTTCTTTCAACCATGCCTTATGGACTTCCTGTCTCATTCAAACAATTCTGGAAATGCTGCCTCCTGCAGGAAGTCTTCCTTGACTGCTACAGCCCACAGTTCCCCACTTCCCCTCCCTCTTAGGTATTGCTCTCCTTCACATGCACTTGTTCCTTGGACACTCCAGACAGGGAGCCCCTTGGACCAATTCTTCTCTGGGTCCTCTATGCCAAGCTAAGTGTTTGGGGAAAGTTTGCTGATTGGTCAGTAATTAGAGAGAGAGAGAGAAACTAACAAACAAACAGAAAAACCAGGAACTGGGAAAGGTACAGCCTGTCACTGTGTGTGTCTTTGGGCAAATCACTGCATCTTTGAACCTCTGTTCCCTCCTGGTAAAATGGGACTCATGATCCCTGCCTCCCTCACAGCCTTGCTGGGAAGAAGAATATGAAAGGGCCGTCCTTTACAGAGTGGTCCACTGCATGTCTTCAAATTCACTATGTGTCTCTGGGCAAGATATGGCCATCTTTGGGACCTCTTTACCTCTGATGACCAGGTGACACTGAGGTTCCTCCTGGCTCTGCCCCACCTCCAGATGCTGCCCTGACTCCAGCACATGAAAATCTGGTGTGTTGAGGGCCTGGATCTTCCCCGTGTCTCAGCCCACAGAGGCCCCAGCAGGCCCAGGCCGGGGCCCTTCCTGGGAGTCTCAGGGCTCCAGACTTCCTGGAGCCAGGGAGGGAGGGGCTGGGGCTGGGTCGGACCTGGAGCCCCACAGAAGCTGCTGCTGCCGCTGTCCTACCAACCCACACAGGAGCGGGGAGGCCACAGGACAAACCTCAGGCAGGGATTCTCAAACACACAGGCTCCAGTGGAGGGGCTGAGGACAGCGCTCTAGGCTTGCCTCAGGACCTGGCTACACCCCAGATGTGCTGCTGGGTGAACCAGGCTTTCTCCTCTGTACACTAGGGGCTGTCGGAAGATCAGGACAATTGTCAGTCACTCCCCCTGACCACTGACCACCATCTTTTGCCCAGATTATGCTGGCATCCCGACTTTTTTTTTTTTAGATGGAGTCTTACTCTCTCTCCCAGGCTGGAGTGCAGTGGCACGATCTTGGCTCACTGCAGCCTTCGCCTCCTGGGTTCAAGCGATTCTCCTACCTCAGCCTCCCAAGTAGCTGGGATTACAGGTGCATGCCACAACACCCAGCTAATTTTTGTATTTTTAATAGAGACAGAGTTTCACCATATTGGCCAGGCTGGTCTCGAACTCCTGACCTCAGGTGATTGGCCCGCCTTGGCCTCCCAAAGTGCTGGGATTACAAGCATGAGCCACCTCGCCTGGCCCGCATCCCGACTTTCAAATGATGTATTTGGGTATGTATGGCCAAGTTGCCCACTGTCTTCCACCTGAGATGAAGCAGCCTGAGGCCTGCCCTGAAGACTCCCAGGGTGAGGAGCAGGCTGGGATAACACCATCACTGTCAGGAAGGGATTCATTCGTCCCCAGACCCACTGTGCCCAGGGCCTTGGCACCAAGAGGGTCATGTTCCTCCACCACGCCTTCCTGACCCTCCCCGCTGCCCCCCACCTTCTTCCCTATCTCCCAGCTGGGTGGTGGGGGGCAGGTACTACCACCCCCAGTGACCGAGGCCAGCTCCCATGGCCATGGCCTTATGGAGCCACCACCCTGGCCCAGGCTGGCTTCCTCCCCCAACCTCCACTCTAAGAGTCCCCTCAGGGCAGAGTGTCAGGGATCAAGCCCCCCAATCTGGGCACTTGCCAGGCTGTGCACAGAACTGCAAGTCAATCATTAACTTCAGGACCCAGCCGGGGAAATGAAAGCCACTCAAACTCCATCCCAGTGGTAGGTTTCTCCTGCCCTGCGTCTCCCTAGAGCTACGGGGCACCCCCACCCCAGCCACAAACACATAAGATCATTCGTTCCTGTGTTTGGGTGACCTCAGGCAGGGCTTTGACACTGTCCAACTTGGAGCTGGGCTGGAAGACTGGGGTTGGCTTCCCAGCCCCTCCGTCATTCTGGGTGACCTTGAACAAGTCACTCAAGCTCTTGGAACCAGTTTCCTCATCGGTAAAATGAGTATAAAGGTAGCTCTCCAGAGGGAGGTTGTGAGCGGGGAAGGGAAGAAATGGAGGTGAAAGTATCTGTGAGCCTTCTGCTAACCCCTGAGCACCTTCATCCATGCGGTCTGGGCACAGGCTTGTCTGTCTGGTCTCAGGGAGGCCATCCTTCCCTCTTCTCCACTCCTGAGGGGCAGATGTCACGGGAGGAGCGAGTGCACCAGCAGGGTCCTCACTCCACCACCTGCTGGCCTGCAGCTGCCCTCCAGAGCTCTTGGGTTGTTGCTCATTGGGAAATGGTGAACTCATGCTTGGAAGCTGACAATAGCGTCCTCTGTTAAAATGAAAATCTGATCTAGACTTCTCATGAGACCTCAGTTGAGCTGGTGTCTTCATCTCTCAAGGGTTGGGATGGACAAATTGAATGGTCTCAAACTTTTTTTAAAAAAAGCTATTGAATCTTTTAACGAATTTATTGAATGCAGCTGCTCCGGTAGAAAAGGGAGAAAGGCATTTGCGGAACTGCCTGGCATCAGTAGTGGGCCTAGCAAGGCTTCAAGGAGTGGTGGCATCTGAGCAGCCCTTAACGATGGCTGGGATTTGGCCAGGGGAGACGTAGAAGGGGCATTCCGGGTGGAGGGACATACTTGGCCAAAAGCATGGAGGCGAGAGGGCAGGTCTGTGGGGAGGGGTCTCTGAGAGCCTGTGCGGAGGGAGATGTGGCTGGGGTGGGGGCTGGGCTGGAGCCAGGTTTAGTGAAGAGGGCAGGGGTCGGGTGAGTCCTGGAGACATGGGGGTCTCCACCATCCAGGCATGTCCAGTCTAATGAAGGAGACAGATCTGCATCCACACAGGATGCTCAGGGATCTAAACGGTCTGAGGCAAAGCACAGGGGGCTGAGTCCCATTTGGCTGGGGAGCTCTGGACCAACTGGTAGTCAGGGAAGGCTTCCTGGGGAATCTGTGTGTGCCTGTGTTGCCTCCTAAAGTGGGTGTCTGAACCAGAGGCTGTGTACACTCCTCAAAGGGAGATTCTAAGCAGAGAAATGCGGTGCCCTGCCCTGTCCTCCCCATCCCAGCTGGGCCCCCATGGGCAACCAGGCTCCCTCTACTCACTGCCTCCAGCCTCGCCCCTCCCAGTTCATTCTTGAAGCCCCTAGAATTGCCCCTCTTAACCCCAGATGAGACCAGGCCCCCCCTACTCCACCCTCCAGGCTCCCCACTGCCCCCAGGGTCAAGTCCAGGCCCTCCAGGCTCCCCACTCCTCCCAGGGTCAAGTCCAGGCTTCCCATGGGAGGAGGGGAGACTGAGGCCTGCAGGATCTGAGACCTGTGAGCCTGGCTTCCAAAAGGCAAAGAAAGGTGAGGCCAGGGGCATGGGGTCCTAGCTGCCTCTTCCGGATGGGGCAGGCGGAACTTCCCGAGATAAGGGCAGCCCACAATGGAGGGCTGTGTGGTGTGGCCCGTCTCCCGGCCACAGGAAATGAGTGGCCTCCGCACCATTAATCTGCCACCGCCCGCGGCATCCTCTGGAAGGGCGACTCAGGTTGGGGGGAGATGTTCCTGTGCACCCCACCCACCGTCCCAGCCGGAGGGACTGGCCCTGCCACTCCAGGCCTTCCTTCCAGGACCATACATACAAGAGGAGTCTGCCTGAAGGGGCAGGGGGTGGGGGCAGGCAACCTGGGCATGGGTACTGGTTCCTGGGTCTGCTGCCTGACTGAGCCCCAACCCGCTGTGGAACCCGGGCAAATGCCTCACCCTTTCTGGCCCCCTGGCCCCTCATGGCTCCCCAGGCTCCTTCCTTCTTGGCTGTTCTGGGAGCCTGAGGACAGCACATGCCTGTAATTCTTGTCTTTCTGCCCCTCTCATCACAAGGGCCCCTGGATACATGCTTTACCCAAATATGGGGGCTCTGATGGGATTTTAGGCGTCAAGCGAGGCTGCCGGGGAGAGGTTTGGGGCTTTGTCAGCTATCTCTGCAGCTGCAGCTGAGGTCAATGGGGAGAATGCACAGCCCTGCACCATTCTGGGCCTCAGTTTCCCCTTTGCATCAGGAGGGGTGGGACCCAATGACCCTGTGGGGGGTGGGCTGCTGCGATGAATGACAAGGGACATGACACCATGGAATTCTCACAGTCTCTGAGTTCCACCTTAGCTACAGACTAGCCGTGTGAATCTAGGCAGACCCCTTCTTGCCTTGGGCCTTGGTCTCCTGTCTGTAAAATAGGGTCCCTGCCCAGCCAACTCAGAGGAATTCTGTGACAGTGGGTGAAGATGGGGCCCTGTCTGCCTGTCTGCTACACAGGGAGCGGTTGCTGCCTCTGAAGTGACTGGGCTGGGGATCCACTCTGAGGGGCCAGTCTACAGGCCAGGGAGTGCAGCCCTCCTGCCCCTCCCCTCACCATTTCCCACCTGTTGCACCCCCAGCTCTTGGATGACCAGCCTGAGGTGGGCTTTAGTTGGGAAAGAGGTCAAGCTTCCCCAACCCAGGTGACATTCAAAACAGAGGACAGGACCCAGGGAGCCCCTTAGATCACTAGGGCCAGCTCACTCATTGTTCAGATGGGGAAATTGAGGAAACAGGTGGAGAGTCTCCCAAAACCACACAGGCTGCGGGTGGCTTGAGAGCCCTGGCAGATGCCACGTTCATCCCTGGGCAGTGCCTGACTAACTAGGAGAAAGGAGGCTTCTGCAGTACTGCTTTCTCCTATGGGGCCCTGGCCCGTCATGGAGGCCCTTCCTCCCCTTCTTGGACCCCAGAGATCATTGGCTGCCTCTCTCCCTACTCTGGGGCCACCCAACCGTGCAGACCAGAACCCCCTTCAGTGCCACCCCGACCCCTACCAGACTGCACTGATTCTATCACATTTTCAAACTTTTCCTGGCCTCCCTCCAGATCCAGTCCCTGCCCACCCATCCAGCCATTCACCATCTACTCAGCTGCTGTGGTCTTAATGTGTCCCATAAATTCACATGTTGAAACCTAATCCCAGTGCGATGGTATTTGAAGGTGGGGCCTCTAGAAAGTGATCGGGTCATAAGGGTGGAGCCCTCATGACGGGATTAGGACCCTCGTAAAAGAGATCTCAGGGAGACCCCTCATCCCTTATGCCATGTGAGAACACAGAAAAAAGGTGGCAGTCCCTGAAGCAGATAGTGGGTCCTCACCAGACACTGACTCTGTCTGCACCTTGATCTTGGAGTTCCCAGCCTCCAGAACCACGAGCAATACATTTCTGTTGTTTATAAGCTACCAAGTCTATGGTATTCTGCTATAGCAGCCCAAAGGGACGAAGACATCATCATATCGTCCTTTATAAGACCCAGCATCCATAAGAGGGGACCTTACCAGATGCCAAAATAGGTGGCATAGATGGAAAACTTCTGCCCTGTTCCCCTCCCAGGGCTGTGGTGAGGTTCAGATGAGCTAATGGTCATGAGCATTCTGTGTAAACTGCTGGGATCTGTAATATCACTCATTTCTAGAGCAGGAGAGCACTGTGAGGTGAGTAGCATGAAGGCTTGACACCACCTGGTGCCTTTTGGGAACAGAAGGATTTCCTCTGGCTGAAGCCCAGAGGGTAGGAGGGGAGGGGCTTGGGGCGAGGCTGGAAGTGAAGACAGGGCCAGGTGTGAGGGCCTTGAGGGGCTGGGTTAATGACCTTCAACTGTGTTCTAAGGGTGATGGGGAGCAAAGAGAGGATCTCTAGTGGGGAGTTCAGCTGGTGTGCACAGCCCATGGCATCTCCATCAGGAATACAGAGACCTTCAAAGAAGAAGAGACCACTGGAAGTGAGGATGGCTGAGCCCCAACAGCAGGAGGAGAGGGAGCTCTGGTGCTCCTCGGAGTTGGAGCCTGGAGCCACAGACAGGAGCTAAGCTGGAGAATTCTGGAAGGCACATAAACCTAGGCATGGGCCTTCTGCCTGCCCAGGCCCCACAGGCCCTCCTGACACAAGAGAGGACTCTGGGTTGGTCCTGAGAAGGAAAAAAGGTGTGCTGGGGAGAAGGTGCCTCCTGCCCAGCATGTCTAGGGAAGCCTCACATTAGAATGGGACTCAGCTGGGAGGGGAGAGCAGAGAAGGCTGGGCAGGGCCCAGTTGTGCAGGGTGTTCACTGCACAAGGGCACTGGCTGAGGGGGTGAGAGGGGGTGAAATCCTGGCACGGGGCTGTGACTTCCCAGACGGGGCACCTTTTTCTAACTTTCACAAAGGCACCACAAAAGCTTGATGGGCCCTGTAGCCATGGGAGAGCAAAAGGGGCCCCAAAACAGATTCAGGCACTGAGAAGGCAGGAGCCTAGTAGGCCCAGCACAATCTCTCTGTCTCTTGCTCCCTCAAAACACAACCTGATTTTCCTCTGGGTGAGGAGAGGAGCTGAGCCTTCACCGAGCTCCCTGAGGACCCAGCCTGCGAAGATGGTGCAGTGCTAGAGGCCCCGACTGATTCGGGCACTGGGAGGCTCTGTAGCAGAGCCGTGTGGCTTGGCCAAGAGAGGGGAGGTCTGGCATGGCTGGCCCCCAAGCTCTGCTGCTGCTCTGACAGGCGCTGTCGGGCAGTCCCCCAGGTAACCTGTCTGAAACAAGATGGCGGCCACACTGACAGGTGACCACAGGAGGCAGCAAGGAGTGGGGAAGGGGCCAGGCCTTGTCCGGCTCCCTGTGTGGCAGGTGGTGGCACATCACTGTCCTCCTCTGCAGCTCAGTGTCCTCCTCCACATAGGGATCTGCTCCCAGAGTCTGGGGATATCTCCCGCCCCCCTGGTGCCTGGTGGCTGCTGTCAGTAGGGGCAGACATCTTCATGCCCTACACAGGAAAGCCAGTGGGGGGTGGGAAGCCCAGGTGGGACCTGAAGCTGGAGCAGGAAGGTGTTCAGGAGGCAAGGACCCCTCACCCCAGTGGGGATGCTTTCTCCTCCTTCTCCCATGACTTACTGGGGTTCCTACCTCTCCCACACTTCTTTCCAGCCCCCCCTCACTCCCGGCCACTGTCCTCTGCACACCCCAGATTCCAGAGGGCCCAGTCTGTGTTGCTAGAGCCATGGCTGCCATCTGGAGAGCACTGGCCACCCCAGGCTCACTGTCAGCGCCACACACACACCATCTCATCTAAGCCTCATGACAGCTCCACAAGGGACAGAGATTGCTATTCCCAGCTTATAGATGCAGAAACAGAGACCCAAAGAGGTTAAGTCACTGCCTCATATCGCAGTAAACAGATGCTGCCACAGGAACATAGCCATTCCTAACAACTCTATCATCTATGCTGGCCATCTATAGCCAACAGGCTGCACTGGGCAGGCCTGGTGTCTAACTCCCAGGGCAGATGGGCCAGCTCTGGGCCTGCAAGGACTCCCAGCACAGAGCCATCCTTGGCGCTGTCTTCTGGAGCCACTTGGGATGCTGGCCCTCAGGCTGGAGGCACAGGAAGCTCACCCAACCGGCTTTCAGTCTGGGATGTTTTCTGCACTTCTGTAGACCAAAAAGAAGCCCCTGATACCTGGACATGGTGGCTGACGCCTGTAATCCCAGAACTTTGGAAGGCCGAGGCGGGTGGATCACTTGAGGTCAGGAGTTCGAGTCCAGCATGGCCAACATGGTGAAACCCAGTCTCTACTAAATAATACAAAAATTAGCTGGGCATGGTGGCATGTGCCTGTAGTCCCAGCTACTCAGGAGGCTGAGGCAGGAGAATCGCTTGAACCCAGGAGGCAGAGGTTGCAGGGAGCCGAGATGGCGCCGTTGCACTCCAGACTGGGCGACAGAGTGAGACTCTGTTAAAAGAAAAAAAAAAAAGCCCCTGATGGATGTGGCATAGAGCCTCAGCCTGGAGGGGCTGCAGACCCCAGACAGTCCCTGCAGACCCTGGGGTTTCCAGCCCCCTGTTCTGTCCTGCCTGGGGAAGACTCCATCTGCACACCTGGAGCTGCGTCCTCCTGCTCTCTGGGAACCAGCCTTTGCATGCATGGACAAGAAAAGCTCCAATTACTGAGAGTGTCTAGTTAGGACCTCCCCCAGTCCTCCCTACCTCAGTCCTGGTCTCAAAGCCCTGTGATTTTCGGGGACAATCAGTGCTTGAAGGGCCTTGGGAACCCCTGAGTCCAACTCTACTGTCAGAAAGAGAAGACTGGAGCTCTGTCCAGAGCTGAGAGGCCCAGCCTGGCCCAAAGTCACATGGCCTGGGGACCCCTGTTCATTCCCTCACCCTGTGCCACACCCTCCTCCCTTAGCTCAGCCCTGAGAGGCTCCATCATGGGGCCCAGCATGGTTTTAATGCCCAAGAATGATGGGGCTCCCACTCCCCCCAGGATTTAAGTCCAAGTTCCTTGGCCTGGCATGTCAGGATCTGGGCCTGCCACCTGTTCCAAATGGGTCCCCCATGACTGCCACCCCTCACCCCAGCTGGGCTTAAGCTACATGTGCATCTTCCACATCTCAGCTCCCCACTCCAGCACCACTGACCACCCATCAGCAGGCCAGTGTCCCAGGTCCAAATGTACTTGAGTCACACGTCCTCTCAGGTCCAGTCACCTATGGCCATGTCACATGATCACCATGGTTGCCAGGACCACTAGGGGGCAGTTCTCAGAGGAGGAGGTTAACATCTCAGTGAAGGCAGATGACTTCTGATGGGGCAGACCAGTGAGCACTGGATGGCAGAGCTCCTAGGCCCTCAGGGTCATCTAATCCAAATTCAGCCTTGTTAAAGCCAGGGGCTGGGGCCAGAGAGGGCCAGGGACTCGCCTGAGGCCACACAGCACATGGGTGATAATGCTACACAGCAGTGGCATATGGGGAGCCCTCATACTGGGTTCCACAATCGATGAGGCCCTGTCACCCCCGATGCCTCATGTAATCCTCAGAATGACTATATGAAGTAGCCCCTAAAATCCTTATTTCCAGATGGGTAAGTAGGGGTTTGGAGGGCATGCTGCACAGCTATGGAGTGAAAGAACCAGGACTAAACCCAGGTCTCCATCTGAAGCCAAAATCTAGGGCTCTTGTGGTTGTACAACATTGTTAATGTTATTAATGGCATTGAATTATACACTTAAAATGGCTAAAATAGCAAACTTTATGTTATATATATTTTACCACAATTTAAAAAAATTAATAATGCAACATAACAAAAGCCATTAATTGTACACTTTAAATGGGAGAATTATATGACATGTGAATTATATCTCAATAAAGCTGGTTTAAAAAACAAAAAATGTCTTGGGCTCTTAACCAGGATGTTCTGCAGACTCTTGTGTCAAGGAGCTCAGAGAACGGGGGGGATGGACATTCTCCAAATAGGGGGAAGGAGCTCCGATGGGGAGCACAGGTGGCTGGATCCCAAAGGGGTTCTCAGGGCAGGCTGCAAGCCATACCCACCTGTGGAGCTTTGTAGCTGCCCAAAGGTCCAGCCTCCACCCTCTGGAGATTCTGTCACTGACTACACTAGGGTTGAGATCACTGCCCTTCCCATGCGGAGGCGACACTAAGAGGGTTTTGAACGATGAATAGGAGCAACAGGTTGGAGAGGTTTGAGGGAGAAAAAGGAGTCCAGATAGAGCACACAGTGTCTGCAAAGGCCAAGATGTGTGAGCAGGAGGGGCTGGGTGTGTGTAATCAAACCCTGCCTACCAGCCAAGGAGAACCGTGTCAACTTCTGCTCAGGGGCCAAAACCAACAGAGGTGTGGCTTGCGTCCTGGGCACCCTCCCTGCCACCTTCCTCCCTAACCCCCACCATCACCTGAGGCCTTTTTAGTCCATCAGTCAATAGCCTAGATTTACAGGGTAACCAACCAAGACTACCTATGAACTGACAGCACACTCCTTTCCTTCACACATACCAAGGAAAGAAATCCAGAGCCACTGGAGGGAGGCATCTGCCTCAGCCTTGAAGGTGCCAGTGATGGTGGCAGCAGCCCATCTGGAGCAGCCACTGTGGGGACTCTAGCTGTAGCAGGGGAGGCACAGCCAGGGCTGCAGGTTCCATGGAGCCAGTGGGGCCAGGAACAGGTGGTGGCCCCACACTCTACTGAGTTGGCAGGATGGGAGCCCCATGCTCCTGGGCGCAGTTACAGCCACCCAGTCATGGCTCCCAGCCTAGGCATCCCTGTGCTATCTGGCCTACAGGCTTGGAAGTGCCTGCTCCCAATGCCTGCTCTGAGTTTGGAGCTTTTGCAGCAGGCAGCAGTGTCTGGATAAGGGAAACACGAGGGCACCTGAAAGCTCAGAGATGCCAGGAACCACAGAGCCCCAAAGCGGGTGTTACAACATGTCACAGCCCTGGCTCCGGGAGCCCCAAGGTCTGGGCTCCCACAAGGGCCACAGCTTTTCTCTCCTTCTCATCACCTGCAATGTGGCAAGCAGGGGGCGTGTAGCCAAGCCCAGGCACTGTTGTGACCCAGCTGGGTGTGCACATGCTTGGGGTGGCACTGACACGCCAGCCCCCTGCCACCTCAAGCCCCCTCTGAACATTGGGTGAGGAGTGCTACAGGAAGGCTGGGGGCCAAGGGTGGCTCAGCATGAGCCTGCAGATGTCCCTTGGTGTGAACAGCATGGGCATTGTGAATGACATGTTGATGGCATCAGGAGGCAGACATGTTCCTAGGCAGGAAGGGACGGGTCCCTGTGAGGCTCCACCTTCAAGCCAGGGACAATCTGAAGCATGGGGGCTGGGCTGTCAGTGCCCGGAGAAGTCAACATGGGGAGTGAGAACTTCATTGATGACTGTTTGGCCAATAGGGTGGTGCTTTTTCCAGACCCACCCATGGTCACCCATGGACCAATCAGCATGCACTTCCTCTATTCTGAGCACATAAAAGCCCCAGACTCAGCCAGACTCATACACCTGCTTGGATGACCTGCCTGTGGAAAGGAGCTACCCACTACAGGTCTCCTCTCCACTGAGAGCTGGACACTCATTGGGATGACCAGCCTGCAGAAAGGAGCTGCCTACTTCAGGTCTCCTGAGAGCTGTTCTGTTGCTCAATAATGCTCCTCTCTGCTTTGCTCACCCTCCAGTTGTCCAAGTACCTCATTCTTCCTGGGTGCGGGACAAGAACTTGGGACCTGCCAAATGGCAGGACTGAAAGAGCTGTAACACAGACAGGACTGAAACACACCCCCCCCCGCCCCCCGCTTACCATATTGTGGGCAATGAGGAGAGAAAAGCTGCAGCCCTTCTGGAAGCCCAGACTTTGGGCTCCCTGAGCCAGGGCTGTTACATGTTGTAATACCCTCTTTGGGGATCTGTGGTTCCTGGTGTCTCTGACATTTCGGGTGCCATTGTGTTTCCCTTTTCCAGATGCTGGTGCCTGCAGTGGAAGCCGCTTGGTACATCTAATCCAGCTGCAGCCTCGCACAGAGCCAACACCTGGAGCTGACCACCCCACCACAGCTGGCCTGGCTATGTGTGGTGGCCGGACTCTGCGCTCACTTGCTCACACACCCCTCGCCGCTCCATGCCTGACTTGACTTTGGCAGGATCCAGGCCAGTAGCAGGAACCAAGCGCAGCCTGTCAGACTGAGTGGGTGGAACAAACCCAGCAGGCACAAGCAAAACCCAAGCAGAGGTGCCACCAACCACAGAGGTTTCCAGCTGGTGAAGCAACACCCTAAAGATCCTGTAACACCAGGAAGGGGCTTGGAGGGAGACCCAGGACACACTGCTCTGAAGGTGCTGCTCTGTGGAGAGTGAGTGGGGCCCAGCTGAAGCCAGCTGTGTATGTGTTGATGCACTCATGTGAGCATGTATGCACAGCCCTGTTTCTGCATCCATGAATTGGGGATAATGCATCTACCTCTTTTGTGTTAGAATAATCACTGCAAAGCTCTGAGGAGACCAGTAGCTGCCAGGAACTGGAGGAATGGGGAAATGAGGGTTCCTTTTAGGATGATGAAATTGTTCTGGAACTAGACAGTGGTGATGGTTGCCCATTGTGAAATACTGAATGTTACTGATGGCACATTTTTTGTTTTTATTGTGTGTTTAACACACAATAATGAGTGGATGAATGGGAAAAAAAAGCCATGAGGACTACTGGGATGGAAAATGGGAGGCAGTAAGAGCTGTCATTCACTGAAAACCCACTGAGTGCCAAATGCAGGATCTAGACATGTGAAATGGTGGGTAGTGGAACCACTGGCCTAGTCAGCAAACCCTAAGCCCTTAGGAGAAAGGGGTCTTCCTAGAACTGGCTGAAGGGCAGTGAGGCCCAAATATTAATAGATGGAATCCTGCTCACAGGCACAGGCCACACAATATTTCAGGAGGACGTCGGGACATATGTTGTTTCGCTGCCCATCTAGCCCCGTTCCTGTTTGGGAGGCTTCTTGGCAGGAGGCAGGACTTCGGGTCTGCTACAGAAGCTGAAGTGTCTACCCGGCCCCTCTCCTCTCAGCCCCACACCTCCCTGTACCGAGGGCATGATGTGAGATCCAGCTCAGCCAATCCGGCACCCTGGCTGGGGCATTGCATCTTGAAGTGACCTCAGTGATACAGACACAATGGAGAAATTCTTATGGGAGGTAGATGGGAAAAAAGGTGGAAGGAGAGGGGTGGTGAGCAAATTTATCCATTCAGGACATTTTTACTGAGTGCTTATTATACATGAAGTACAGAGTGAATTAATGAATGAGGGAGAGAATCAGTGGGTGGGTGTCTATGCGAGAGCCCGCCCTTGATAAACCTCAGGGGGCTTCTAGGTAGGGCTGAGGGGCTGGCAGGGGACCCGGGATTGGCATATTAGTGAGTGGGGCTGGCTTGGGTCACAAGGATGTTCACTGGTATTCTCTTTCAGAGGCCAGGCAGGGGGTAGGGTCCCTGACAGGCCACCCACCCCATAAAAGCCCTGATTTATGCTCCAGCCGCCTGCTGGCCATGATGTCGTCTGTGCCTTGTTTATTTATTTGTGAGAGCCAGGTTGGGTTCTGGCTCCTTGGTTCTTCTGTCTCCATGTGTTCTAACCCCACATGATGAAAAAGACGGATGCCTTGGAATTATTTTGCATGAAATTGCTGCGGAAAACTATTTGGCCCGCATTTGATTTCACCTCTTGTTACAGGATAATTTGTTATCCTGAAACGTGCAGCAGCTGGAGGCCTGGAGGAGCAGATGCTCCTGGGGAGACACAGGCTCCCCAGGCAGGGGTGGCGGCTTCGTGGAGCAGGAGCAGAGCACTGCTTCTGCCAGGCAGACCTGGTCCTGACCCCACCAGTGCCCCTTCAGACTGTGGGAAGCTCATGGAGCCCTAGCTGAGCCTTGGTTTTCCTGTCTATAAAATGGGGATAAGGCCACCTACCCACCAGAGGTAAGGACTGAATGGGGTGATTCACAGAAAGCACTTAGCACACAGTGATTGGCCCATGGGAAGCCTCCACAAAGGTTTGTTATTATTCCTGGAAGAAAGGATTGTCCAAGAGAAGTGTTAAAGAATGAGCAAGACATGAACTGGGTAAAGATGTGTTTTCTGGCACAGCATAAGCAAAGACAGGGAGGAGAGAACCACAGCTATCATTTGGGGTACCCAGAACTGAAAGAAGGCAGACAGCAGTGCGAGAGGATGCCAGAGAAGGTGGCTGGATCAGCTATGAAGGGGTGCGTGGAAGCCAGTGAAACAGGGAGCCAGAGAAGAGTGGTGAGCTGGGGAGGGACGAGCTCTGATTCCCCCACTACAAAGAGCACTCAGGCCAGGAGGGCAGCTGGGTGAAGCCTGCAGCCAGCTGTACGGTCTCGTATTACTTTCCAAGGGCTGCCATACACAGTGCCACACACTGGGTGGCTTAAAACAACAGAACGTATTCTGACAGTTCTGGAGGCTAGAAGTCCAACATCAAGGCGTTGGCTGCACCATAGTCTCACTGAAGGTTCTAGGGAAGAGCTCTCCTTGTATCTTTCTAGCTTCTGGTGGTAGTTAGCAATCTTTGGCACTCCTTTGCTTGCAGCTGGATGGCTCCAGTCTCTGCTTGTTGTCCCATGGCATTCTACCCTGTGTCTCTCTGTCTTCTCTTCTTAGGGCCCACCCTACAGCAGTATGACCTCAACTTAACTAATTATAACTGCAAAGACCCCATTTCCATGTATGGCCAAATTCACAGGTATTTGGTGTTAGGACTTCAACGTATTTTTTGTGGGAGGTGAGGAGTAACACAATTCTACCTCTATACTCCCTCTGTCCTCTGCCCCTCAGTCACTGAGGAACCCAAGAGCTCTAGGATCCCAGGACCCGTTCACTGAGGAATGTTTCCTGCTTTGGGTTGGAAGCAGGGTGGGGAATCGCCATCCTTGGGGGGCATAACAAGCCCTAGGGGATAAGGGGATAAGGGGAAGGTGAAGCCAAGACCAGGAAAGGAGGAATGGAAGGGCTGAGGCCATGGCCTACAGCGGAAATGCAAGGCCAGAGCTGGGGCAGGCTCTGGAGGTGAAGTGAAAGGTGGCTCTGAAGCCCTTGGAGAGGGAGGGTCTCACAGCCAGCCCCTCTGGGTACAGCAAAGCAGAGGTGGGGAGTGAAGGCTGGATGCTGGGGAGCTCAGGCAGGATAGAAGCCGAGTGAGCCGAAAAAGCTAGGAATGGAGGGGCTCTTTGGAAGGCCCTCAGCCTCCTCTCTGCAGCTTTAAAGGCAGAGTCTTTTAGAACTGACTTCCATCTGTGCCACAGTAGAGGCCCAGAGAGGACAGAGACTTTCCCAAGGTCACACAGTGGGTCCACAGCAGGAAATGCCTGGGGCCCACGCCTCCTGCTCCAACCACAGCTCCCACCACCCAGCTCGCAGGTGGGCCCTGCCCTGAATGTCTTCAGAGGCTGCCCCATCCATGGCATAGGACGTGGAAGTGGTGACATCAGTGGGAGGAATGGTGGGAGGCTGGCCAGTGTGGGACCCCCATGCCCCAGAGGTGAGGGCATAAAAATGCCTGTGGAATGAAAAGAAATGTCCATTCTTCCAACCCTGGGCAAGGTAGGAATCCTGCAAAACCGAGCATTTCAAGGGACGCTAGGAGCTGGGGGAGGGGAGTGGGAGGTGGTATTGGAGCTTGCGGCTCTCTGGAAGGGTGGGTGGCTCCAGATGGGGTTAGGAAGAGGGTACATCTGGGGGAAGGGCAAAGTGGTAGGCTTAGGGCATGGGAACAGGTGTGTGTGCAGGGGTGGGGGTGGGACAGGGCCCTGAAGGAACGGGGCACCTAGAAGAGAAAGTGGTTTTTACTTGTGGGGAAGACTACTGTGCCCCTCCAGAGAGGGTAGGCCTCAGGACGACAAAGCTGAGGGCTGACTGATGCAGTAAATTCAGAGGGGAGGCAGTGGGATTCAGTGGTCCTCCCAGTGTGAAGTTGCAATGAATCAACTGTTCTGTTAGACCCTCAGGTATGCTTAGGCCTAAAGAGCCCTATTCCCCTTCGGGACACAGTATGTCCCCTGGTACTCTGGATAGGGTAAGGGCCAGCCTCAATCTCTTGGGGGCTAGAAAAGCAGCCAGGAGCTGAAGTGGGCAGGGTCGGGGCCACACAGCTGGCCTCCTGGATTCATGGTGGAGGGCAGATGCCCCAAAGCCCTCCCTATCCGTTCCTCAATATCAGGCCCACCTGGAGACTGACTGTGGCTGGGGCTGACTCTGAACCCCAAACCCCAAATTCAGCAAGAGAATTCAGCTGGACCAGCAAGACCCGGTCCAGCCCGGATCACGTGTCCACGTGTCGGTGGATCCTCAGGAGTCAGGCTCTCAGTAAAGCTGCAGGGCCTCACCCCTTGGTGGGGTTGCAAGGAGAGGTTCTGGGGACTAAGCTGGTCCCGAAAGGCATCTATGTACCAGTCAACATCAAAGATCGAGCAGATTAAAAGGGAAAAACAAGGCTGAGTGTGGTGGCACACACCTGTAGTCTCAGCTACTTAGGAGGCTCAGCGGGGAGGATCCCCTGAACCTGGGAGGTCCAGGCTGCAATGAGCTGAGATCGTGCCACTGCACTTCAGCCTGGGTGACAGATCAAGACCCTGTCTCAAAAAAAAAAAAAAAAGTTCACAATGACACAAAAGGAGTACACACATGATGTTAGAAAACCAGGCCAGGTGCGAGGTTCACGCTTGTAATCCCAACACTTTGGGAGGCTGAGGCAGGAGGATCACCTAGCCTCCTAAGGTCAGGAGTTCAAGACCAGCCTGGCCAACATGATGAAGCCCCGTCTTTACTACAAATACAAAAATTAGCTGGGCGTGGTGGTGGGTGCCTGTAATCCCAGCTACTCGGGGGGCTGAGGCAGGAGAATCTCTTGAACCTGGGAGGCAGAGGACTGCAACCTCTACATACCAGTCAACATCAAGGATCAAGCAGATTAAAAGAGGAAAACAAGGCCGGGTGTGGTGGCACATGCCTGTAGTCCCAGCTACTCCGGAGGCTGAGGCGGGAGGATCCCCTGAACCCGGGAGGTCCAGGCTGCAATGAGCTGAGATCACACCACTGCACTCCAGCCTGGACGACAAGAGCCAAACTCCATCTCAAAAAAAAAAAAAAAAGAAAAGAAAAGAAGAAAAAGAAAGAAAGAAAGAAAGAAAGGAGGGAGGGAGGGAGGAAGGAAGGAAGGAAGGAAGGAAGGAAGGAAGGAAGGAAGGAAGGAAGGAAGCCTTAAGCACCGAGGGAATACCAACTAGCATAAAGAAAAAGTGGCAGGCACATTCTAAAGCTCCACTGCAAGCAGCCACAGAGGCCCGCAGCGAGGCCTCCCAAAGACTAGCCTTCCGCTCTGGTGGCCAAGGGGAAAGGAGTGGAGAGCAGAAGCCTGGGCTGCCTGGCCTAGTGGGGGCGCCCACACGCACGGCCCCCTGGGCTTAACCCCTGCCTGCAGTCTGAGCATCTGTCGGAGCTGACACTCCTCATCTGCCAACTAGGAGCCCTAGTCCACCTTGCCTCTGGGGCGGCGGGAAGGGCTCAATGAGGGGCTGGCCCAAGGTCCGAGGAACAACAGGGACACAGCGTTTGCCAGAACTCTGTGCTTTCCTGCTACACCAGGGTCCCACAGGCCCCACAGGCATGAAGGAACTGCCCCTTTGGCAAAGATCAACCCTAAGGTGCTTCTTGGCACCCTCATCAATGTCACACAGCCTGGCTCACCCTCAACTGCTATTTCCTTTGGAAGCCAGAAACACATCCAATTGTGAGCACAGACGCCAGTCTAGAGTGCCCAGCTGAGCGTTATTTTTGCTGAAACAAGTGCCCTAGGAGGTGCTGGGGCCATGCTACCGTGGGTTCAATGTGTCCACACCATTCCTGTCGCTAATGTGGAAGCAGTGGTGCTGGCCTGACCTCCTCCCCGCCGGGGCCCGTGGGAGACAGCAACCCTCTGTGGATGTTTGTCTGACACATGCAAACACAGGCCCAGAGCTGCTCTCCCCCAATGGCTGGTGCTGGCTCACGGGACAGAAATTCCATCAGCCTGGGTCTCCTAGGGAGAGCCGTTCAGCACCTGCCTGGGAACCATATGCCCCTGGGGATCCTGGAGCCCCCAGTTCACTGTCTGACCCCTCCCTCTCCCAGCCTAGCCTGGGGCTGCTTAAGACACCCAGTTCCTCCTGGAATCCCTATTTGGGTTTGGTTTGGGGTTGGAGTTTGTTTCCATTCAGGGCAACTTGATCCCGGCCCAGCCTCCAACCCCTCACTGCCCCCGGTATCCCTGCCCCTCAGGAGGGGTCTTGACTTTGCCCACATGCTGACAGGGCAGGCTCCTCTAGACCTCCCACATGGGCACTGAGAGCTCTGGCTGTCTTTGATGTCCCGAAAGGAGATCCCCCAGCTTCCACAGCCTCAGCCCCCTCTCCCTCAGTGCTAAATAAGTCAGAGACTGCGAAAACCAAATGCTACCCTGTGGAGCGGAACAAAAAAGAACAGGTTTGGGGGACAGAAGGGCTGGGGTCTAGATATCTGTTGATCAATTCCTTACTAGTGGCCTAGATGAAGACATCCAACCTGTAGGGGAGGCGGCTGAAATGGCAGCATTAATAGCTCGCCCAGATGAGCATGGGGGCTCATGCCAGGAATCCTAGCACTTTCGGAGACTGAGGAGGGAGGATTGCTTGAGGCCAGGAGTTTGAGACCAGCCTGGGCAAAACCATGAGACCCTATTTCTAAAAGAAAAAATTTAGCCAGGTGTCGTGATGTGTGCCTGTAGTCCTAGCTGCTCTGGAGGCTGAGGCAGGAGGATTGCTTGAGCCCAGGAGACCAAGGCTGCAGTGAACTATGATCCCTCCACTGCACTCTACTAGGTGACAGAGCAAGACCCTGTCTCTAAAAACCAACCAACCAAACAAACAAAAAACCAAAACCAAAGACTTGATCTGTGAGCTGTGAGAAGGCTCACATGACAGATGGACTAGGTGACTGCTCCAGTCCCTTCCAACACACAGTCGATTTGGAGTTTTTTGGTCGTTGGTTTTTGGTTTTGGGAGACATGGGGTCTCACTTTGCTGCCTAGGCTGGTCTCAAACTCTTAAGCTCAAGTGATCCTCCTGCTTCAGCCTCCCATGCAGGAATTACAGGTGTGAGCCACCGCGCACAGCCAACATTCTTTGTTTTTAACATGCATTGTGTGCCTCTAGCCCATTTTGTGCTGTAGATGAAAAAGTGAATAAATTTCAGCCCTGCTCTCAGGAACCTATAGGCCTGGAGACTAAGCCTTAGATGAGTCAACTGAGCCTCAGAGAAAAAGACGTGACATGCTCAGGGGCTGATGGGGCTGGACACTGAACCAAGAATGTTACTCTCTGTACTTTACAGATGAGGAAACTGAGGCTCAAGCAATGACATGAACACCCCATTGTCTGGGAGGGTTTGCAGGGTGGAGACAGATGCCCAAGAAAGGCTTATCCGGAAGTCTCATTTGTGTCCTTCCCTGGCGGGCCTGAGAATCAGCATTCTCAGGCCCAGCTTTGTCCCAGACACCTGCTTTTCCTGCACCTCCGAGTCCTGTCAGGTCACCAGAGCTTTTCAGAGAGCCCAGCCCTGTTCAAGACCCTGCACGCCTCCTGTCAGGAGAAAGCTTAGAACACTGACAAGATACAAGCTAACAGTTTCTTGATCTCCTAAAATTATGATGCCCTTGCTGCGATGGAACTGGAGGTCAGAGAGGTGGGTGGTTGTCCAGGATCGCACATGGAGGGACCGGCAGAGTTGGGACCAGGCTCGGGTCTGTCCACCCCTGGAGCCTCCCTCCCACCAAGGGGGAAGTTAAGCTCTGATGTAGGGCAGGAGCTCGGCTCTCACTCGAGTGTGACCCTGGACAGGGTTTTCACAGATAACATGGGTCAGGGGGGCGGGCCTAGGGTGCAATCTGGCGTTTTCAGCACCAACATGCTGGGGATTCTAGGATTCCATATGCAGAGATTCCATGCTGCAAATGGAACCTCTGGTTTTTACATAATACTAAGATATCATTATTGTGGCTCTCTATGATTCAATAATTGTAGGATTCTAGGATGACATCAGTCTAAAGTTCCATTATCCTGTGATTCCATGATCCTAGAATTCTAAGTTTCCCTGACAGCTTGGGCTCCAAAGAATAGGAAAATCTGGCTTGGAGGGTAGAAAGACAGCTTTTCCATCCTGTGGACTTTTCTAACAATGACAGGGCAATGTGTGATGTTTGATTTTCATTGTGTTTAAAGGAAAGCATGGGGCTTGGCCAAACCACATCAGAGTGAGTTCACCTGCCCCTGGCAGAACAGCCCATGGAGCTGGAAGAGGAGGAGGAGGAGCAGGAAGAGGAGCAGAAGAAGGAAGAAATGAAGAATAGGAGGAGAGGAGGAGGAGGAGAGAAGGAGGAGGAAGAGCAGAGGAAGAGGAAGGAAGAAGGAAGGAGAAGAGGAAGAGAGGGAGGAAGAGAGGGAGAAGAAATGAGTAGGAGGAGAGGAGGAAGAGGAAGAAGGAATCTGGAGAAGGGGGAGAGGAGGAGGGACAGACAAGGCAGACAAGAACAGGAGTAGGCAGCACAAAGTAACTTCTGGAATATGAGGACGGGGAGGGCTTCCAGGAGGATGTCATATCTGCATAAGGAGTTGAGGGCAGCAGGTCAGCAAGGGAAGGGTGACCCAGGAGCTGGTTCCACGTTGGTGGAGCCTAAGGAAGGTGGTGGGAAGTGATATGAGATTGCAAACTCAACAGGGACCAGTTCATGGAGGGCCTTGAATACCATGCTGAAGAGCTTGAACTTCATTCTGAGGGCAATGAGCAATGAGGGAAGGTTTTTGTTGGTGCGGGGAGGTCCCTGGGCACCCTGAGAATGTCAATGATGAGGAGGCCTGAGGTCATGTGTCCAAACCCTTACTGTACAGTTGAGGCCCAGAGAGGAGGATTGCTCACAATCCCCCTGCATCAGCCCGAGCTGGGGAGACCTCCCAGCCCACCCCTGCCAGAAGATTCTGGCACAGACAGCCCTGGCAAAGCATAAGGTGCTCCTGAAATCCACCACTCGTTGGTGCACTGGCCCAGAATCCCTGCACAGGCCTTTCCCTCGATCACAGGCTGCCCTGCAAATGGCCCTATCTGTGCCTCCTTGCCTCACCCCCAGCAAGACGAGGCCAGGCCAACTCAGGTGGCCCAGGCTCTCCAGTAAGACTCACACCCCTCACCACTGAGCCCCCAGGCCGTGCCAGGCCAGGATGGCAGATGGGCACCATCGGAAGAGTCTTTGGTAAAAAGGAGAGAAGAACAGAAATTCAGTAAAACCTCAACACAGAAGTTGAGGCACAGGAAGGAGGCAACAGCAGCCCCAGGATGGCCTGTGTGGCGTGTGTATGTTTCACTCTGAGGCTGAATGAGAGAGATGCGGTTAACTCATCCCTGCCAGCTACTGCAGGGCCTGGAGGACAGGAATCCCCTCCCCTGGGTTCATTGGCACTCACAGCTCCAATGAGGGGGAAACAGATGGGAGTAACTGGCTCTGAGACAAGGAAAAGAAGGAAAGATCTGAGAAAAGGAAGCTGGTTAAAATACAGAAAGGTCCATGGAATACTACTCAGTAATAAAAAGGAATGAACTATTGATACATGCAGCCACTTGGACGGATCTCAAGGGCATTATCCTGAGTGGGAAAAGCCGGTCTCAAAAGGTTGCATATGGTAGAGTTCTATCAGACATTCTGAATGATGCAATTACAGAGATGCAGAGTAGATCAGTGGTGGGTAGGGGTTGAGGATGGTCAGGCCGGACAGCAGAAATCTGGCAGCAGGTGTGGAACCACGAGGGGCAGCCAGGCCTCCAGATGCAGGGGAGCCGTGATGGGGAGGAGGGGACAAGACAGGGCCAGTGTGTGGACAGGGTGCCTGTGACTGTAAGGGGTAGCTTGGGAGAGACATTTGTGGTGATGGAGTGGTTCTGTATCTTGATTGTGGTGGGGGTTGCATGAATCTGCTAAAGATGCATTTATGATAAAATGACAGAACTATACACGCACATTATACCAATGTCAATATCCTGGTTTCAATATTGCACTATAATAATTTAAGATGTCACTGTTGGTGGAAATTGGGTGATGGGTACACAGGACTTTTCTATACTACCTTCGCAACTTCCCGTGAATCTATCATTGTTTCAAAATAAAGAGTTGTCTTAAAAGAATCAAATAGCCATAACTTGCGACAGTCTATTTGCAGCCTCTCTCTGTGGTTCCATTGGCCTCTGTCTATGGTTCCTTCAGTAACACACAGTTTTGATGACCAAAGTCTTTCAATCAAACAGGTGATTCCTCCCACTTTATTGTTCTTTTTCTAGATAGTTTTAGCCTAGTTTCCTTACCTTTCTGTATAAATTTTAGAATAATCTAATCTATAGAAAAAAATCTTCGTGAGATTTTGATTGGAATTGAGTTGAACTTATAAGCAAACTTCTATGAATCTGTAATTATTTAAAAATAAAAAAATTTAAAAAAAATTTAAAAGACACAGAGAGGACCTGGAGGTAGAGGGAGGAAGGAGAGAGAGCAGAGAGGAGGAAGGAGCTGATGTCCACTCCGAGGGCCGTGCAGTCAGGGGAGCAGGCACAGGGAGAAGAGTTTTCTACTGTTTTCAGGGTCTGCAGTGTGTGGGGGCTCAGTCCTCTAACACTCCACATGTTTCCTGGTGATGTGGCAATGGATGTGCAACTGCACCCTCCCATGCATTTGGGGTAACATTAAAGTGTCCTGCCTTTGTGCAGAGATCACTGTGCTGCTGGTGCAAATGGGTCAGAGACACTTCAACGTGTGCCCACCCTGTCCCACAGAGCCCAGTCTGCCTTGCCTTCCCAGGGGCTGCCCAGAAACCAGTTCCTGGAACAAAGATGAGGCAGCAACTTTGGCAGCCCAGCTCTCTGCTCCCCACTGGGCTGCCTTGGAAGTAGAGACTCTCACAGACCCTGAGCCTGTGACCCTCCCTACCCAGTTGCCCATCGTACTTTGAGTCACGGAAACATCACCCCACAAGCTCAGCTTGGCTACAAGGCCTCCCTAAGACAGGATGGAGCCAACCCTGGGCCCTCTGGGATATTCCACCTGCAGGAGGGGGTGGTCTTCTCATTCTCTCAGTCCCTTGCCAGATGCCAGGGTGCTGGAGGAGGTCACCCCTCCCCAGACCCCTTGGCTACGTGGGAAGCCCTTTGAAGTTAACTGAGTGAACACGATTGGGAGTTCATGGACTGTGGGAATGGCAACGTTAGCCATCACATGTGATGCCGCTTAGTGGAGAGCTGTTGCTTTCCATCCTTTAGCCAAGATGTCCCTGATGGACAGGACCCAAGATAAAACACACTTGGCCAAACTTTAGGCATTTGTCCTAGCACTGGCTGTCCTGGCCAACAAATGGTTTCATCTTCACATTCGTTATACACCTTTGGGCCATTACCTAAAAATGGTCCACTTCAAGATAAGATATGACAGGAATCTCTTGCCTCACAGAGACCCAAAATATAAATCAAAATTACCTGCATCTCTCCATATACATAGGCCACAATACAAGGTCTTGCTAGAACACTCTTTATTCCCTTCAGAGTTCCAGACACCACTGGTAGTAAGCAAGACACCCATTTCCACTTCTCAAGATATACCATGCTGGGCTTTTGGGAAAGGCATTCATTAGAGCTTTCACATCCCTGATAGGTCGCAGATAACCGGTTTACTTGAGAGACATAATAGTCTCCTCAAACAACTCCTTTTAAAATTCCAATCCAGCAAATAAATCCCTAAAACGAGTCTCTTTCTTGCCCCAGGTCTTGGCTTATTTTTACACATTTTCCATCTTGTCCCCATCCTTTAAGGGCAGGAGGCTGGATGGAGGGTGTATACTCTCCTAGGACTCATTAACCAGAGATTGTCCTGCTGGCCAGGCAGCTGCCCATGGGATATGGGACCCTTTTGAACCTAAACTTCCACTAAAAACAAAAACACAAACATGTTAAGTGCAGATGCCCACCACTCTGGTGACTACGGTCTTATGATACTGGCTTGGGTGCTTTCCATAGATTTACAATCCACAAGGACAAACCCTTACAGTGAGCCATTGTTTCAACCAAACATTGCAGAAGCTGAAGACTACATCAACCCCAGTGGGCTCCCTTGGAAAGGATGCTCCAGGCCCTCATCCCAGATGACACTGTCCTGGCTTAGAAGCTTACCCCAGGAGATGACATTGCCTCAGATGACATCCCCCAAACCTGAGACCTCACTGTTGGAAATGACCTTGGCCCCTGCACTGGAGACAAATTCACTCCAGACACTCAGTCACCTCTATACATTTAAAATCCTTTGGATGATAACTGAGACATCCTGCCACTATATCCTCCTTCTAAATCCTCTCTGCCTGTCCCTTCTGGGTTGAGACACACTGGTTTCTGATCTCTGTCCTGGCCACACCCACTTGGGACAGCATCTGGCCACTCAATGGGACTCTGTCTTCCCTGAATGCCTCCTGTCTGTCTAGAGTCCACACAGCTGGGCCTCGTAGAGCCCCCCTCTCTGACTCCTGGACCTGAGTCACCAGACTTATTGGGGTCCAAAGCGGTTGTGGCCACAGAATCTCTTGGCCACTTCCATTCCCCGGGGGAAGTGGTGTGTTTTCCTACAAGATAGGGCTGAGCTTATCTGATAGGACTTCACCCAGGTCTAGAGAAACTGCTCATCTCTTCCAGACCATCTGCCTCCTGGATATGACTTGATCCAACCATATAATGATGCTGTAAAGGCACTAGTTTCTGGAGATGATAGATAGATAATCTAGCCCTAATGGCCATTCTTCTAGGGGACTTACTGGGGATAAAGTCTGACCTGGAGAAGCAGCCCTAATGGTGATAGATATATAGATAGATAGATAGATAGATAGATAGATAGATAGATAGATAGATCTGTATCTACCTATCTATCTGGCCCTAATGGTTATATATCTATATATATACATAGAGAGAGAGAGAGAGAGATCTATTATCTCTATGTAGAGATATGTATAGAGAGATATCTATATATATATACAGATATATATAGATATATATAAAGAGATATCTCTATATATATTTACATAAATATATATATTTAAATAGATATATATATAGAGATATAAAGATATATATCTCTCTATATATCTATATATCTATAAATATATATATTTTTGTGTATATATGTTTATATATATATAGAGAGAGAATATATATTTTTGCATATATATATATAGAGAGAGAGAGAGAGAGAGAAAGAGGTGGGGGAGGCAGACACTTTGGCAACAAAGACCTTGTCTCTACAAAAGATATATACATATATATTTTAAATATATTTTATATATATATCTATATATGTAAAAATATATATTTATGTAAATAAATATTTATATAAAGAGATATATCTCTTTATATATATAGAGAGAGAGAGAGAAGGAGAGAGAAAGAGAGTGACAGGAGACGCAATCATGACACAATCATGGCTCATTGCAGCTTTGACCTCCGGGGCTCCAGTGATCCTGTCACCTTAGCCTCCTGTGTACCTGTATGGGCTCAAGTGATCCTCTCACCTCAGCCTCCTGTGTAGCTGTATAGTTGGGACCACAAGTGCACACCACCACACTTGGCTAAGTTTTAAGATTTTTTGTAGAGACAGGGTCTCACTTTGTTGCCAAGGCTGGTCCCAACTCCTGGGCTCAAACAATCCTCCTGCCTCAGCATCCCAAAGTGCTGGGATTACAGGCATAAGCCCCTAATGATGACATTTCAGGTACTGGGGCAGGCCAGAGAAGAAGATACTTTTGAGCCTAAGGAGCCAGCTTCCCTCACAGCATCCGCACTGGCTGCTTAGACAGTGGGCCAGAGGGTCTGGGACTGGGAAAGCCCTGTGCCTTCCAGCTCTGCTGACGGGACCCCCTGGCAGCCAGGTGACCAGTGATGTCATGATGGACGTGACCAGGTGCCCTCCTCTCAGACTCAGAGGGGCTGGGCTCCAGGACTCAGTTCTGTGCCCAGGGTGAGCATTCTTCTCTAAGGGTTGCCTCCATCTCTCCATGGTTGGACCTCAGATTCCTGCTCCAGCTGAAAATATCTTCAGAGTGTGGCCCATCAGCCCCTGGGTGTGGACTCTGGATCTGTTATGGGATCCCTGGATATGTTGTTTTAACTCTCTGAGCCTCAATTCTCCTACCATTTGAATAGGAAATACAAAACCTAGCTTTAAGGTTGTTGTGGGATTTAAATGAGAGAATGCATGGAAGGTGACTTAGCTCAGTACCTGGAATATGGTAAGCACTGAAGTGTTTGATGACTGGGCACTCAGCAAAGTCTTGCTGAATGGATGAACATCCCTATACCATTTTATAGAACAGGAAAACTGAGGCCCAGGCCTGGGAAATGACTGGCTCACACCAGTGGCTAGGATCTTAAGAATGCTCAGAAGTCAGAGCTCTGGCCACATCTCTCCCAGTCTTTGTTTCTTCCAAGCAGGCCCTTTCTGATTGGATTTTGGGGAAAGCTTTGGCCTCTTTGCCCACTTGACAAATTCCAGAGAGTGTCTGGATCCACCCACACAGCTGTGAATGGACAGGCGTAGGGTAGGGGAGAAGAGACACAAATCTTGGCTCTCTCCAGCCCATCCCTATTTCTGGACATTCTGGAAGCCACACCCTGTCCCCAAGCCTCTCTGGAAACCCTGGCAGCGTTATCTGCAGAGAGGAGGAGAAGAGGGTCTGGGGTCAGCCAAGGAATGTCAGAGGGAGGAGGAAAGCAGGTCAGAGAGGGATGGAGAATATACCACAGGGTCTCAGCCACAGCTCTTGAGCACTCGCTGTCCTCCCAGATTGCAGACAGCCAGCAGAAACTGGCTTCCAGCCCTGACCCTGTCCTGAAGATGCCGGGTGACCTTGGGCAAACCATTTCTCCTTTCTAGGCCTCAGTTTCCCTATCTGTGGAATGAGAAGCTGAACTAGAGCAGGGGTCCTCAGTCCATCAGTAGGAAGCAGGGTTTCCAGAACAAGGCCCATGACCCCTGTGCCCCATGGGCCCCACACCCACCTGCAAGTGTCGGAGAATTTGGCTGTGGTATTTCATGTATCATCCCTGCAAATCACAGGTACCATGGCCGGCAGGCGGATTACTCAACAGGCTTATGACACTCCTCGGTGACTAATAGATTCTTTTTCTGTTTGTGTTTTAAAGCCATAGCAATAACATTGGCGCCCAATAACCCCACTGAAATCACCATTATTCAGCCTACCGTACCTACACGATAAACAGACCAGCAAAAATATCTCTCCTTAGAAAAGGAGGGCCTCTGCTTCTCTCGCAGGGGGACCAGTTTCTTTCATGATGAGGCTGGTGTGTGTTGGGAGTGGGGTGGATTTATGAACTGGTTAGAATCATAGGATTAGGTCACTCCTCTGGTCTCTTCCAGGTCTGACCTACACATTGTACCTCATCAGAGGAATGGGCTAAGCAGATACCATCTTCCCTGTGAAAGTGGAAGTGTGGAGTTAAGAGCCCCGTGGGCAGGCACACAGCCTGGCTTTTGGTGCCAGCTCCACCACTGGGTGGCTAGGTGACCTTGGGCAAGTCCTATCCTCTCTCTGAGCTCGTCTTATCTGAAAAAAAATGGGGAAACTGAGATGACCTTCCACTGGAGGTGGGGGGTAGATAGAAAGAATTCAGAGAAGCATGTGGCACAAGTCAGAGCTCAAAAACTGGGAGCTGTTGATATTAGATAGATGTCAAACCCCTGGGCAGTGGGCAGCAGTCCAACAGGGTGGGGAGGGTTGGGACTGACACGAAGGGGGACTTGATGGAGGGTCAAAACACCCAGGACGACAAGTCAAGGGCTGGTCAGTGTCAAAGCCAGCTGGTCTCTCCTTTTCTGAGCAGTTTTATCTGTCAGAACCACAAAGAACAAAATAGCCTAGCACAACCCAGTCTCCCCAGCATCTGCCATGCCGAATTGCTCACTGCTAAATTCTTCAGAGAAAGAGAGCAGGGATTATCTCCAGCTCCTCTTCCTTGTGGTGGAGGGGGCAGAGCAGGATCTTCCATGGTTGACCCCCCACCCCCAGGTCTCCTCTCCAGGATTCAAAGCTCTCTGGCATCCTTAGAAGCCCACTTCTTACCTGCCATGGGCAGGAGGTGCTTGCCTCCATAACCATCCGCAGGCTCATTTCCCTCCATCCGTGGTTTTCCACCCTGTGGGCCCCAACGCCCCCTTTACTGTACTGAAATGATCTTCGTAGATGATATAGCCTGCCTCCACACACAATGAAAAAAGCCCAGTGGTGAGTTGGCAAACATTTAACAATCTCTGAAGGATTTTTTTAAAAAACTTAATTTATATCATTCGCCAACTTCTGTTGTGTAAATACTTCCATCATGACTGATTTCAAACCAACATGCTGACACAGAATGCGGAGTGGAGAGAAATGAACACAGTCTGCTCTCATGGGACTTGGCTCCAGCGCAACACTGAATAAAACTGAAATGAAATACATGGAAAGGAACTTATAGTAAAAATACATATTTCTCTGTTTTCGTGCTCAGGGCTGACTACCCTGGAAGACTTAATAGAAGGGTCTGTATGGAGGCCCACCATGGTGGCAACTGCTGTGTGTGCACATGGGGCCAGGTGTGCCACTTTAGTCCTCAAACATCATGGGAAGCATTGCAATTAGTCATGTAATTTTTGTGAAATGGTGAACCAGCCTCTATAATGTTCTGAATAAAGGACTATCTTCCTTCAATTTGCAAGGTGGTTGTATTCTTGGAAAACTCAGGGTGTACTAGAATCATGCTAAAAATAATTTATGCTTATACATAAAACAGAGTTAAGCTAAAGACACAGGACTTTCATTCACCAAAATGTCCCACAAGATTTTTAAATGTCCCCACTTGCAAAATGCCAGTGGAGACCCTCAATCATCATAACATTAAAACCCACTCCCGCAAATTGCCAGAACAGTCCTTTGGTGCGGTACTTGACACCTGTTGAGATCACTGCTACAAAGGCACACACCTCTTCACTATAGGAAGACCACTCTCTAAGACCCCCACCATGCTGTGAGCTTTGCTAATTTGCTTATGAAGATTCTTCTACTTGGAATTCTGTCTTCCAAATTCTGACCTAGAGTTTAGCCACCCATCACCCATCCAACCATCCATCTATCCATCCATCCATCCCTCCACCATCCATCCATCCATCCATCACCCATCCATCCACCATCCACCCATCCATCCTCTATCCAACCATCATCCATCCATCCATCCTCCATCCATCCATCCATCCATCCATCCATCATCCATCCATCCACCCATCCATCCATCATCCATCCATCCACCCATCCATCCATCCATCCATCCTCCATCCATCCATTCATCTATCCATCTACCCATCACCCATCCATCCACCCATCTATCCATCATCCACCCATCTCCTCTGTGCCAGGCCCTGTACAGTACAGGGACTTAAGGACCAAGGATGAAGCCAACCTGACTCCTATTCTCAGGGAGCTGTCAGGTAAGCGGGGAGTCAAATGTATAGATAGACATCATAGACAATGACAATGCAATGGGCCAAGTGAGATGACAGAGTGGGGTGTGTTCGGCCATGTACCTTACAGGTAAGACTACCAGCTTTGGTCTTGAGCAACTGAGTTTGATCCTTACCTGGGCAGGTACTCATGGTGTGACCTCAGCAGTGTGGCTTTAATCTCTGGGCTTTGGTTTTCTCAGCTATAAAATCAGAGATTAAAAAACCCTAATATCCCAAGGCTGTTGTGCCAGTAGGTTGGGACAAAGATTCATGGTGGGTCCACATGTCCTGGTAGGGGTCTCAGAGAATCAGAATTGGCCAGTCACTGGCTGCTTCCTGGCAGACCTATGTAGCCAGCTTCTCTCACCTGATGGTATACAGGCTGTTCTGCGGCAACCAGGTTGGGCAAATTTCTGCTGACAGGATGATTCGTAGATTGATTCAGAGTTCACTGAACTTCCAGGGCTGGCCCAGTGTCCTCACTGTGTCCTGGTCTGGCTAGAATGACCCTGCTCTGGGCGGGATGCTTGGCTGGGGGAAGGCGAATGAGTCAGTAGCTGCTCAGAGGCCCTTCTGGGGCCCGCCACTCACCAAGCTGAGCCCCTGCCCTGGGCCAGCCCCAAGTATCCAGTGACACTGGAGGACATCAAGATGATCAGACATTCCCTGACCCCAGGGAGCTCCCAGTCTGGTGGACAAACCATGGGCCCATCTCATCCTTTTAGCATGTCCATATTACCCCCAGTGACTTCCACATTGCTAGATGGCTAGTGGCTACACTTTTGTCCCCATCGCCTGTAACCTCTCAGCTGCCTCTGGCCCGCTGACCTCTCTCCTTTGGGGCCCCTGTGGCGAACGCCATGCTCCCGCTCAGAGGAAGACTCCTGACCGTGGTTCCAGCACTCCTCGGCTGCCCTACACCGCCTCAGGGAGGAGGAAATCACCCCACTTCCCCATCTTCCCCCAGCCCCAGTGTGCTCCCCAGCCCCATGGCCTACAAAATAGCAAACAGCTGCTGTGACCAGGGCTGCCCACTCCCCAGGGGCCAGGGGGGAAGCGGGCCAAGGGGAACTTGGAGAAAGGGCTCTTAATAACATACCTTCCCCAAGCTGCTTCCAAAGAAACTTCTCCTCACAAATCATTCCATAAACACTTAGCAGGCTCTCAGGAAAGCGTGCACAGCTCTCACCCGGCTATTAGGAGGCTCCTCACAACTAAATTGAGACCAGGCAGCAGAGGCCTGTGCCAAATCCCCCTTCCTGCCCTCTTCCCACATGGCGTCCTCCCCCCACCCCGGGCCCTTCAGTTCCAAGGGCCAAGGTCTCCTCCCCTGCTGCTCCAGCCTCTCCTCCGGCTCTGGCCCTCTCTCCCTGCTGAGCTCAGGGTGCCCTGCTTCCCTGGAAACCAGGCCCCCTCCCCAGCATGGCTGCTGGGTTTCCAGAGAGCTCTCCTGGGCCACTATGTAGACCTAAATCCTAATGAGACTTCTGAGGGCCACACCACCAGGCCAGGCATGGACAGACTGGGCCAGCCCACACCCCCACTCTGTCCCAGCCACCCCTCAGCAGAGGCTGCTGGTGCCTCTCAGGCTGGGGCTGCTCAATAGGGAAATAACTCCAGGTTCATCCAAGTCACGAGCTAGAAAATCCCTCCCATCCAACAATATCCCTCCAGGGAGAGTGTTGTGCAACCCACTCAGCTGGATAATATCCAGCACTTGGCTAATAGCCAATGAGGATCAGGGAATTGCCTGATTGTTCGTAGGTTGACACATTTGCTTATAGGTTAGCAGCTCGCTTGTGTAATGACTTTCATTAGGGTCTTGGAGAACAATAGTAGGAGCTGGCACCCCAGTCTAGCTCTTCATCATCATAGGCTTTGGAAAACACTTCAAGAATGATCGCCCCTTTTTCTAGGTTTATCCAATATCATTTTGAAGAACAAAAGCCTCTATTGTAAACAGAAATCATGGTTGAAATAAATAAAACATTCAGATGAAAATAAACATGAAGATTTGTGGGCACTGAAATTAGCAGTGGATGGGCTTTGAGAGAGGCAGGCCCTGGGCACAGATCTTGGATCAAGTCCCAGCCACCAGTGATTGGAAGGCTGATGATGGGCAGGCCCCTGTGAACGTCAGTTCTTCAACTCTAAAATGAGGATAAATCTTACCTATCTCGAAGAGCTGCCGGGACCAGCTCCTCCTGCTCCACCACCTCTTCACAGGAGGTCAGTGGAGGGCCTCCCAGGGAACCCAGAGGCTGGAGGCCTTGCCACGGCACCAGGCCTTCTGCTGCTCATTCCAGGAGTTCAATCACAGGTCACTCATTCAGTCTTTCTTCCAGCAAGCATTGAGGAAGCCTCTTCTACACACCAGGCACTGAGCGAGGCACCGATCAAGACAGACACAGGCTTGCCCCATGAGGAGCAAGCAGAGAAGGGGGACAAGCACGAAAGGACAAGTGCTGACCTGCAGTCACGGTAAGAGTTACAGTGGCCCTGAGTCCAAAGACTGAATGTCTCCTTCCACAGGGCAGGGAATCAGACTCCCGGCTCCAAGCTGCACAGAAACAGAACTCCAGGCCCAAAGGCGACCGTGAGAAGAATCAGGCTTCTTGTGTGTTGGCTGTAGTGGGAGAAAGAATGGAAGGAGAGGGTCTAGGCCACTATGATGAGGATGACGATGAGGGTGAAGGTGGTGGTGATAGCTGCAGTTTGCAGAGCACCCACCTAGTGCCAAGCACCATGCTTTACTTTCATTGCGGATGATCCTCACCACGGATGGGGCACCCCATCTTTACTAAAAATACAAAAATTAGCTGGGTGTGGTGGCGCCCACCTGTACTCCCAGCTACTCGGGAGGTTGAGGCGGGAGAATCGCTTGGAGGTGGGAGAATCGCTTGAACCTGGGAGGTAGAGGTTGCAGTGAACCGAGATCGCACCACTGCACTCCAGCCTGGGCAACAGAGTGAGACCCTGTCTCAAAAAAATAATAAAATAGGGCTAATAATTCTTACTTTATGAGCTTAAGATGTAATTACAGATGGGGCACTGCAGTTCAGAAAGGTGATGTGAGTCATCCAATGTCACACATCTTGGAGGCAGAAGGGGCAAAATGGAAACCCAGGACTGTCTGACATCAAGAAAACATGGCAGTGGGCCCCTTCTCCAGACCTGAAACAAAAGAGTCACTTCTGGAAACAGTGAAGTGGGCACCACTCCGCGTTGTGTGATCTGTGGGACTCAGGACAGACCCTGCAGCCTCTTCCAAAGCCAGTGTTCCCAGATGTTGGGACCTGAATATCCAGCCCTGGTTCCCTGCCCCTTTGCACCCACCGTTATCCTCCTTAGACATCTCCGTCCCATATACATCCCCAGGGAGGCTTTTTTTGGGTGGGGGTCAGGGGATGGGGTCTTGTTCTGGCACCCAGGCCGGAGTGCAGGGGTGTGATCACAGCTCACTCAACTTCCTGGGCTCAAGTAATCCACCTCAGCCTCCCCAGTAGCTGGGACCATGGCCACGAGCCACCATGCCCAGTTAATGTTTTTATTTTTCGTAGAGACAAGGTCTCACTATGTTGCCCAGGCTGGTCTTAAATTCCTGGCCTCAAGGGATCCTCCCACCTCAGCCTCCCAAAGTGCTGGGGGTTACAGGTGTGAGCCACCGTGCCCAGCCCCTGGGGACTTTTAAGTAGCAATCCCTCCATTCAGCAGTGAGGTGGTGCTGCCTGTCCACCTGCGTGCCTGTCCTCACATCGCCTGGCTCAATGGGCCCTAGACTGCCCACCTCTCTCCATCACACCTGCCCTTTCCCTCCCCAAAGCTTTGGCCTGTCTTCTTCTAATGGACTCCTACCTGTTCCTCAAGGTTCAGCTCAAACTCCACTTCTTACCAGAACTTCTGATTCCTCACCTTCCACGAAGGTGACACAAGAGAGGAGAAAAAACACTAGTTATCACCTTAGAAAACCTAGCCCTAGCCCTTACCTAATGTGCCACAACTGTGAACAAATCACATTTCCTCTCTCTGGATCAGTTATCTTAACTATAAAATAGGGCTAATAGGCCAGACTTGGTGGCTCAGGCCTATAATTCCAGCACATTGGGAAGCCGAGGCCGGTGGATCACTTGAGGCCAGGAGTTCAAGATTAGCCTTGCCAACATGGTGAAACCCCATCTTTACTAAAAATACAAAAATTAGCCGGGTGTGGTGGCACGCACCTGTACTCCCAGCTACTTGGGAGGTTGAGGCGGGAGAATTGCTTGGAGGCGGGAGAATCACTTGAACCCGGGAGGTAGAGGCTGCAGTGAGCTGAGATCACACCACTGCACTCCAGCCTGGGCAACAGAGTGAGACCCTGTCTCAAAAAAAAAAAAAAAATAGGGCTAATAATTCTTACTTTGTGAGCTTAAGGTGGTGATTAAATGAGGTATGAATATAAATGCTCTTTATAAACAACAGAGTGCACCGGGCATGGTGGCTCACGCCTGTAATCGCAGCACTTTGGGAGGCTGAGGCAGGCAGATCACTTGAGGTCAGGAGTTTGAAACCAGCCTGGCCAACATGATGAAACCCCATCTCTACTAAAAATACAAAAAAAAAAAAAAAAAAAAAAAGAAGCTGGGCATGGTGGCACCCACCTATAATCCTAGCTACTTGGGAGTCTGAGGCAGGAGAACTGCTTGAACCCAGGAGGCAGAGGTTTCAGTGAGCTGAGATTGTGCTACTGCACTCCAGCCTGGGTGACAGAGCAAGACTCTGTCTCAAAAAATAAAATAAACAAAAAATAAACGACAGAGTGCTAAAGCATATGATTTATAATCAACAATCTCATTGTCACATAAAGTGACAAAAATTGGCTTAGTCAAAAAAAGAAAGAAGGAAAAGAAAAATATTAAGTCATCTAACTGGAAAGTCCAAGGGCATGAGAGTTTCAGGCATGGCTTTATCTAGGGGCTCAAATTCTGTCCCCAGGACCTGCTCACTCCATCTCTCGGTTCTCCTGGTTCCCATGTTGGCTTCATTTTTAGGCTCCAAGTGGTGAAGAGATAACTATAAAATTAACTTCCAGGTTCAGGTCCAGCCAAAAAAAAATTTTTGTAAGAGTCCTCCTTTGTCAGTAGACCCAGCAAGCATTCAAATATGTAACCCATTGCTTCTAACGGGTTATGAGTCCATCTGTGAACAAGTCCCTGTGGCCAGGAATATGTGAAGCTCTGATTGATGGGGCCTATGTCTCACGGCCAGCTCTGGAGCTCTGGAGTTGGGGGTGGGGACAACACTATCTGAAATATAGGAGCCAATGCGTAGGGAAGAGTGGATGAGAGGAATAATTACCTTAGAGCAAAAGCAGAGTCCTGCCACCAGAATAAAAGGGGAAAGGATGTTGAGGACAAGATAATAACTGCCCACACAGTCCACCCCTTTGATGGGCTGACATTTATGCATGCCTTTACTTGCACACAAAATAATACCTTCCCACTTCCTCCCCTCTCTCAAATAGAAGACAAATCAGAGACTCATAATACTGAGTTCAGAATCTCTGGGTGACTTATATTATTTTCCTTCAGAGTTAGATGTATTCTTGAGGTCTTGCAATCTGTGGCTGAAAGATTATCCCTCCAACAGACCATGACTCCATAATGGCAGAGAGAATTGGGTAACTGCAATAAAAATTCCTACTGAAAAGAGAGAAGAAAGGAAAGCAGCACACGGCGCTACCAGTCCATAGCATTCACCAGTTCTTGATGAACAGGGATAGGAAAGTCTTCCTGTCCTGGGTGGAGAAATGAGTTACTTGAATGGAGTGGTAGGCAGAATATGCTCCCCACCCCAAAGATGTCCACAGCCTGATCCCTGGAGCCTGTGCATATGTTATGTTAAATGGCAAAGGGGAATTAAGATCACAGACGGAAATCGGGTGCTAGTCTGCTGACCTTAAAATCAGGAGATAATGCTGGATTACCTGGTGTGCCACTGTAAGCACAGCGTCCTTGAAAGTGAAAGAGGAGGCAGCAGAAGAGTCTGTATCTGAGTGATGGGAGGCAGGAAAGACTCAATCAGCCATCGCTGACTTTGAGGAGGGAAGGGGGCCACGAGCCAAGGAGCGCGGGCAGCCTCTAGAAGCTGGGAAAGGCAAGAGAACAGAATCTCCCCAGAGCCTCTGTAAAGGAGCGCAGTTCTGACACTCTGATGCTAGCCCAGTAAAGTACATTTTGGACTTCTGTCCTATGGAATTGTAAGGTAATACATCTGTGTTAAGTCCTTGAGTTTGTGGGAATTTGTTACAGTGGCCATAGTGAGACAGTGACACAGCAAATCCCACTACCACGATACTCCTTTTGTTCCCACTGTTATGCCTCCGGCTGGGGATGGAACAGACACTGCCACTTTTGGTCCCCCTAACAATCTTGGGAGAAGGTGTAATCATCCTTAGGTTACGGATGAGAAAACAGAGGCTCAGGTAACAGACAACTGCTAAAGGCAACCAGTTAGTGGAAGAGGGAGCCAACAGGCAAACCCTCGCCTGTCTGACTTGGAGCCGGGCTGGGGTCCTCATATAACTTCCTCGCCCAGTGGTCCTCTTATCTCTGCTGAAACCCTCCAGCCACAGAGGCTCACACCTTGCAAAGCCCCAGGCCTCCCTGCTCCCTCCTGGCCTCATGCCTTGCATGACCTGATGGATGGTGGCTAGAATAGCCAGCGGAGGGCGGCCAGAATGTCAGACTCTGGCCAGTCAGCGGGCAATGAATCCAGGACACAGTTGCTTTGTTGGTGGGCCCAGGCTGAGCATCCCTACTCACGGGGAGCAGGTTCTGTTTATCAAAATCTAGACTTCTGCCCTCCTCTCCTGCCTCCAGCCTCCACGCTCCCCTTGGCTGAACTGGGTTTTGGAATGCATTGCTTTGTACTAAATGGAGAAAATGTGGAACCTTGTCTTTCAAGATTTATTCTTCTCTGTGCTGTCACCTCCACTCCTGTCTAATCCTGGAATGTCCCCGGGGTGGGTGAGGTGAGGGAGGGCAGCTATGGCTCCTCCGATTTCTTCCTGACAAATGTAAAATGGGCCAGGGGGGCCACAGGGGAGGTAAATCGATCCCAAAAAGTGCCTTGTGTGCAATTTGGGGATGAGAGAAAGTTCATGTAGAGATAGGGCTCCGAGGATGCACCCCCAGGGGCTAGCCTGGCCAGCTGATGACCAAAAACAACTGCCTCCCTCCTCCCCAACACACGCAACCCACACACAGGCCCAGGCTTACACCCCCCAACTGAGTGGGAACAGTCAAGATCCCAGAGGCCAGACCACAAAACCTAAACACAGACTCCAGAGGGCAGATGAGACCCAGGGGAACGTCTCCTCTGACCTCTTCATTGGCCTAGAGAAGGGAGGTGACTTTCCTAAGGTCACATGGCAAAGCCGGGACTACTGCCTCATCAAGCCTCAGTTTCCCAGGGGTAAAATGCGGGCCTGAAGAGAAGCTCAAGTGAGGCAGAAATTGCTAAGTGAATGTGACAGGGAAATAATTACAGCCCAGCAAGGATTGGGAGCCGTTTTCTTTCTTAATGCTGTGAAACTGAGGCTCGGAGAGGAACTTTTTCAAGATCACACAGCTGGCAAGTGGCAAAGCTGAACTTCGGACTGGCTCTGTCTGACTTCAGAGCCCACGGGTGCTACCTTTCACCACATTGTCATGTCACGTGTCAGCATCACAGTGACCCTTTCCATACCTGAAATCTCTTCCAATTTCCTGAACCCAAGACCCAAGGGAGTGACTGGGAGGCCTGGGAGGCTCTGGGGAGATGTGTGAGTCTGAACAAAGGTCAGACCCCGGCTTGACTGCAGTCCCCAACCCCCCAGTTGGTCCTGTGTGCCAGGTATACCCTGAAGGCCTGCAGACAGCCCTGGCAGGGGGTCTCTGGGTAGGCAGAGGGGACATCACACACTGTGGGCTTGAACCTGTGGGGATGTCCTTCTTGACCCACCTGGGCATTTCATGTCCCTGCATCTGTCTGGGGAGGATGCCCTTCTTGGCCCACCTGGGCATTTCATGTCCCTGCATCTGTCTGGGGCTTGAGGGGCTCCTTCGGGTGCAGGCCCTGAACAGGGTCCTCAGGTGCTGGGCACACACAAGGGGTCACTCAAGCACTCAGCAAATGCCTGGCAGGCCCTGTCCTGGGTTCCGGGTAGAGACCATCAGACCCAGTCCTTTCCCTAGAGCAGTCCCTGAGCAAGTGCAGGAGAGGCGGGAAGAGATAAATGACAGAAGGGGAGCTGGCATCTTCGCACATCCACCAAAGCCGCCCCTTCCTGCAAGCACAAAGTTGTCTTAAAAAATACACAAATTCCTGTTGACAGTCTCGGGCCAGGTGGCCCCCAGAGTGGTGCAGGGTCAACCAGCACGGCAGCACGGCCCCGTGCACCCCAGGTCTTCAGGCCAAAACCTGAATGAAGGGCTCTTTGACTCCAAAGCTGTGCCTTCCTCACAGCTCCACAGGAGGCCTGGCTGCCTCCACTGCAGCCCACACCCTCTCCTGTGCTCGCTGCTCCCACACCCAGGCGGCTTCCTGTCCAGGCCTTCTTGCCTCTTCTGCATAGGCAGGGGCTAGATGGGAGACCCCGCGGCCCCCGCCTGCCTGGGACGGTCTGGCGTGAGTGTATGCAGAGCTGGCCCTCGAGCCAGGGCAATGGTCCTTGAAGCGCACGAGAGCATTCCTCGGGAATGTGACGTGACCACAGGGGTCACTTGGAAAGGGCGGGACAAATGGGTCATGGGAGAGAACAGGAGCATAGCAGGAGCCCCTCCCATCCGCACAGTGGTTTGCCCCTTACAAATCCTGTTTCCATACTGTGGCTCCCTGAAAGAGCCACTACAAAAGAATGGGTGAAGCGAGGCAGGCTCAGAGAGCTCAAGTCACTTGTCCAAGGTCACACAGCCACACCACAGCACAGCTGACCCTGCCTGTCAGCCTGCCCCTCCATCCCAGGCCTCCTTCACCACCCGCAGCCCCTCTCTGGCTCGCATGGGTGGGCTCAGGGAGGCAGGGGGCTGGGCTCTGTGGCTGGGCCCCGCCATGTGCATTGAGGCATTGGAGTTGGCAATGACGATGGAGCTGCCAGAGCTGCTGTCTGCCGGGAGGAGGTCACGGTCTGCAAACGCCACGGTCTGTTGGCTTTGCGAGCAAGATGAACTGGGGAGGCCCACCTGGCCCTGGGTAGGTTGGGGTGCTCTCAGCAGAGCCAGGGGAGACGGCAGCTCCGCCAGGGCCCTCTTGTTTTCCTGCTTCCTGCTGGAGTGCGGGGGCAAATAGCCCATCCAAGCCTCCTTTGCAGGGCAGGTGAGTGGGTGATGCACTAGGTGAGGGGTGCACTGCAGGAGACCGGGGGACCTCAGGCCAAGGGCAGCATTACCCGGCCCCCTTGGAAGCCCAGCAATTACCTAAGCATGGGCACTCTGGAGCCACGCTTCTGGGTTCAAATCCCAGACACCTGTGTGTGACTGTGGGCAAGGTCACCTTCACCTCTCTGTCCCAGCTGCCCCATCTGTGTGGTGACACTAATACCAATGTTTACCTTATAGGGTTGTTATGATAATACTTACCCTCATAACCAGCAAGTCAGGCAAGGGCCGGGACACGAACGTAGGATCCCTTTCAACAAAGGCACAGCGTATGCATGAGAAAGACTACCCTAGAATTGCTTCAAAAGCCTCTTCCCCTCTCCAGGCCTCAGTCTTTCTGTCTGAAAAGTGGGTGGGTCAGCCTACTAGGTCTCCAAGTCCCTGAGAGGTTAGCCACCCGATGCCCTGTGCCCCCTTGAGCACTGATGGAGGATGGAGAGGCAGCGGGATTAGGCAAGTGACCAGCAGGTCTAGGGCTGAGGACAGTGTGTCCTCTCCACTCTAAGGACACTGGGAGTGGTGGCAGAGGAGGGGATGCCCTTTTGGGGGTGTGGAAGACCATGTCCCCCATCTCACTCGCCCAGCTGACTCAGGCCAGGCCCTTCAGGCAATAGGGACAGGAACAGGATTGGGGCACCCCAAACTGCTCCCCAAATCAACTTCCTTTTGTTAAAAAAATGGCAAAATCTTTCTGGTGTGGATTGACAAAAATTACAGAGCCATTTAGGACCAGACAGACGTAGGTTCCCAACCCGCCTCTTCCACATAATGCTGTGTAACTTGGGTGAGACACTCAACCTCTCTCTGTCTCCAATTCCTCATATGTAAAATGGGGCTTATAGTCCCTCCTTCACAAGGGGGTGACAGGTGGGAGAGCTCCCTAACCAGAGCGGGTGCTCAGAAGATGCTGGGCTGCTGGGTCCTTCCCACCTTCTTTTGGTGATTCAATCCAACTACCTTGATGCCACCTAAAGTGGACTAGGCCCTGTCGTGGGCCGAGGACCCACATAGACCAGCGTCACTCCTGCTTTCAACCAGCTCAAGGGTCCCAGGAGAAGTCAATGCTGTGACCAAAATGTTGAGATGAGTGAAGACTTCACGCTGGAGGTGGAGGCAACTGGATGTTTTACCATGATTGTTGAAGTCAGATGATTCAGACACGGGGTTTATGATAGTATTCTATACGATGTTGTAAGTTTTTCATGAATCACCTAAAATCATCTCAAATTCTATCGTCCATATGTAATAGTCTCAACAACCAGACATCAGGAAGCATTGGAGGATCTGTCTAACTTTGCCTCCTCTGGACAAGGTCCAGTTTGTCCATGGAGCCCAGAGCAGGCCGTTCTCCAAAGTAGAACATTCCTTCCATGTCCAGCTTTGGAGAAATGTAGGGTCCTGGCCCCCACATTTCTGGTGATGCAGAGATGATAATGGTGTCCTTTGCAGCCTGCCGCTGTTGGCTCATGGCCACTCTCCCCTCTGCTCCTATCCTGGGTGGCCTGCAGGTGGGCTGAACCACAGGCGGCAAATATTTGCTGACCGAGGGAACGTATTGTCATTGAATACCACTCAGCAGGTGTCTGCATGTGAGGGGGTGAAACAGGGGGCAGTGGCTGGGGAAGGAATTGCCTGAAGCTTCACACCTGTGGGGAGGCCCAGACAGTGGGTGACCCAGTTCCAACCCTGGTCAAGTTCAAAGGCTGAGGGAGAAGACAGGGGCCAGATCGGATGCTTGAACAACAGGGCGCAAGAAGTAAAGATGTCATCAAAGGCTGAGGTGACAGCTCTGCAGTTGCGCTGAGCCAGAAAGAGCCGGGCACGAGAAGACAGGTCAGGTCCCCACAGCAGAGTGAGGGCAGGGCGCCAGCAGCTCCTGGGGTAGCCCACATATTCAGAGACACCCCCTCGCAAGGAGAGGGCAGGGTTAAACATGAGTGGCCAGGTGGAGTGTGGCATATGAGCATCGGGACCCCATAGAGACCCAGATCTACCCTCGAATGTGTGCAGCCTCACAGGGCACTCCTGCAGGTGGAGATAGCAGTAACACCCCCTTGAGATGTTCAGGGCGGAGTTGATGATGGGCTGACACTGTGGGTGGGCTCTCGGTGGAGAGGGACTCGCCTGCCTCTAAATCAGGTCCAGCCCTCAGCTCCAGGGCTGCTCCTAGTGAAGCTGGCCCTGCCCACCACTTGTTAAAAAATATTCAGAATAATACTCAGCTGCATCTTGTCAAGCATCTGCTAGGTGTCAGACACTTGCTAAGTGCTTCATAGGCCCTAACACGGGATCCTCACGAAACTGCATGGAATAAGTGCTACCACTTCCTCCCTTTCCAGGCAAGGACACTGAGGCTGGGGAGCTGAGGAGACTGCCTGAGTTGCGAAGCCAACATTCGACAGAGGACTTCGGGGACCGCCAGCCAGGCTGCAGGGCCCTGCTTGTCCTGCGGCCATTCCTTCCTGCAGCTTGCCACCTGGGCCACTCGGCTGGCCCAGAACCACCTGCTGCCTTCTGTTGTCCTTAGAACAGGGAACAGTGGGGTTCCTTAGAACAGACTCCTGGGGTGCCCACTGGTCCTGTGGGCAGAAAGAGATTCTGACCACTACCTTAGGTCTCCCATTCCCAGTAGGGAGAGACTTGGTGGCCTCATGCCCTGTGGAGAGATGAGGGCCTGGGTGGGGGGAGTGAGAATTCGGCCATTGTTGGGCAGGGGTCCTCAGAGCAGCCACGAGTCCAGAGCTCAGAGGGGAACTCACACAGCTCGCCATGCCAGGGGCTGCCGAGGACCCCGGCCTCCTGCTCCCAGCCAGGTTCTGGCCACGTCGTGGAAGAAGGGGAGGCAGGGAGCAGGAACAGCCAGGTCTCCCCCGTTGGGGCCAAGGCATTGGAACCTCCCTGCTCACTGTCTGGGGTGGGGGTTGAAGAAACAGCACAAGGGCCTGGAAACTTGGGACCTGTGGAGTGGTCTTGGGCAAGCCCCTTACCCTTTCAGAACCTCCGTTTCTGCCCAGTTGACCCACTGGCTGAAGTGTCCAGCGAGACAATGTGTGTGAGTGTCCTCGGTGGTCCCCTGCCTAAGCTTTCTACCACTGCTCTTGCTACATGACCTCAGGGCACCTGTGTGGCTGTCCTGGCTGGGCTCCAGGCGGGAGCGGAGCTGTGGTCTGCTCAGATAAGGAGCCCCCCGGCTCCCAAACAGGATGGCAGCAGCCCCACTGTGTGATTTTAGGAACCATCATAGCAGTCAGGCAAACCAGGAAAATAATACTAACCCGGCCAGCTCCTTCCTGCTGCCAGAAATCACAGACGGGAAAGTGCAGGGGCCATGGTGGGCGAGGGTGCTGGGGAAGCCAGGTGCCCTTGAGCCCGCCTGCCATGGGACTCTGTGGGATGTTTCTGGGAAAGGCTGGGCAGGGGGGCTGGTCTCAGCTACTTATGCCCACACCTCCCCTAGGTGGGACCCGGGGTGGGGGTAGGGGCACCAGTGCACCAGAGGAGGTTTCACCAGCCTGGACTGGGAAGGCCCTGTCCCTGCCTCCTTGTGACTCTGGAGGTCCCTGGCCCTCTCTGGATGCTGGGATTCCCATCTACATTAGGGGACTTCTTTCTGACTCCCTGTGATCCTGATAGGGGCTGGGGGGTACCATCTGCAGGGCCCTGTGGCTGACACAGGCCCAGGGAAGGGTTGGGACTCTGTCTCAGGCACTCCCCACCTCCCCATCTCCCTGCAGCCTGCTTCTCCCATCCCTCATCTGGACTACCCACTTCCTCCCCCGGGCTCCCCACCTCCGAATCTGCCTCACTCATTCCAAGGGGATGCAGACATCACCCCCAAACAAACAGGGCTCCTCAGGGTGAATCTAGGCACCTAGGAAATTTTCACTTTTGGGAGGAAAGTTCCAGGCAGAGAGAAAAACACACTGAACGCCTGAGGAGACCTGGCCCATTTGGGCACAAGGGTGGCCCATGGTATGGCTCAAAGACCAAGACGCGATGGGGACACAGCAGTGGGAGTGGAGGCTGGATGGGGTGTGTGGGGGACAGTGAGGGCGGTAAATGCCTGTGAGGCCTGTGCTGGGGAGGCTGCTGCACAGGACGCAGGTGCTTGAGGAAGAAGCTCTGCCCACAGTGTGGGAGGCACAGCACAGGGCCGAGGAAGAAGGCAGAGGGACCGGGGCGGCAGGCCTGGGAAGTGTGCTGGGGTCGGGGAGGACTCCAGAGCCTTGACAGAAGCATCAGGATGGCCCAGAAAAGGGGCGCCCACCATGTGGATAGGAGCCTGGCTGGGCTCCAGGGTCCCCCATCCCGGGGCAGGTGCAGGGAGGAGTCTGGTGTTCGGTGGCCTCAGAATGTGGGGCCTGGTGCAGCCTTGGGGTGTGGACAGGGCTTTCATGAACTGTGAGAAAGAAATTGCTGTCCTTTATATATGACCCAGTCTATGGTGTCCGTGACAGCAGCAGGAGACGGCCTCAGACAGTGTCGTAGACTGTGAGATGGAGGCAGGGGCTATAAGCGTGCGTGTTCAGCACCCAGTGTAGCATAATTCCCAGGGAGCAGCTGGTCAGCTCTACCCTAAAACAGGCTCTGGGCCAGGGATGAGCAGCATTCTCTGTGTCAGAGACCCCACTGTCCCCTGCTAGGGACACTAAGCAGGACCCTGGCAGATACCCCCAGGGGGTCACCCACTCTGAAGGCAGAGGCTGGACTCCTGTGCCCGGGCAGGGCAGACCCTCCTCTGCCTCAGCACAGCCCTGACCTCAGCCTGGCCCCTGCCGCTGACTGCTGACTACCCTGGATGCAGAGGGGCTGGAGAGAAGGGCCTGGGGGAGGATATGGGGATGGGGAGAGGGGACTGTGTCCAGGGCCTGGGGTTTTCCTATAACTGCAGGTGGCTCATGAAATCCTCACAGCAGCTGTCAAAGGAAGCAGGAGAGGTGAAGTGGGGTCCCCAAAGGCATAATGCAGGAAGCCGCAGAGCGGACTTGACCCCAAAGCCCTCACACTTTTTCTTTCAGGGCTGCTGCCCCCAAAAGGAAGGTGAGAGGTGAGAATGAACTTACCATACCATGTGGCCTACCATGGAAGCCACAGGCTCTGCAGAGTTGCCAGCACTTCTCAAGCCAATGAATTGTTAGTCTCAGGAGGGAGGGGAGGAGAAGGGGGAAGGGGAGGGAGGGATGGAGAGGGAGTGGAAGCGTGTGGGAACCCCTGCCTGGCTGCCTGGCAGCCTGGCACTCAGACACTGCTCCAGGGAGCCAATCACACCCTTGTGAAGCTGATGGCATCTTTGCCCTGAGTTGATTGGCCTCCCCCAGGGTCTGTGGGTCCCGGTGGGAAAGCTCGATAGGGTGCTGACAAAACACTGGGCTGGGTGCAGTGGCTCACACCTGGAATCCCAGCACTTTGGGAGGCCAAGGAAGAAAAATCACTTGAGCCCAGGAGTTCGAGACCAGCCTGGACAACATGGCAAGTCCCCATCTCTGCAAAAAATTTAAAAAGTTAGCCGGGCATGGTGCTGTGTGTGCCTATGGTCTCAGCTACTTGGGAAGCTGAAGCGGGAGGACTGCTTGAGCCTGGAAGATCGAGGCAGCAGTGAGCTGTGATGGCACCACTGCACTCCAGCCTGGGTGAGAGAGGGAGAGGAACCCTGTCTCAAATAAACCCACTGAATCAAGGGCACGTGTCGCTGACATTCTGAGGGGCTGTGGGTAATTCATGCCTCTCTGGCCTCAGCTTCCCAATCCATGCAATGGTATGATGATCACCACTAGGCCCATCCCACAGGCTGCTGCGGCCCGGCAAGCTCATGGCGGTGAAAGCATGCATGGCCCTCTCAGCCTCCTGCACAAGGAGGGTGTCAGGATCGGTCTCCTCCTGGGGGCAGGTGCTGAGTGTGCTTGGCACCCGTGGGATCTGGGGGAAAGGAGGCTGCTCCCTGTCTGGTCTGTGGTTTCATCTCAGCCACCTGCACCCCAGGGCCTTGCTCAGCTGAGCCCAGCCCTGTCCCTCCCTGCCCGGCCCTGTCTGTCCCAGGAGCCCCAGTTCCCTAGGCCATTGTTCTCCCAACCCTTTACCCTGTGGCCCTCCCAGCCTGGAGCTCTGGAGACAATTCACATTCCATTCCGTGAATTCCACAGCCCCCACCCCTGCCCTCAGCCTCCTTCAAAGTGGCCGCTGGGGCTGGGGTCTGTCTTTGCAGAGGTGCCAGGCCACATGCCCCGCCCACCTCTACCAGCTATGCCGCCTCTGAAGTTCCTCCAGCGGCACTGAGGAGGGGCCCTGTGGTCGAGGGTGCAGTTAAACGAGGCCCGACCAGGTGGTTGAGCTCAGCTTGGCTGTACTTGTCTTCCTTGGACCTGCTGGGCACCCCCAGGTAAGTCACTGCACACCTGGACCTCAGTATCCCCCTCTGTAAAGTGGGGCAGAGACAGCAGGGCAGGGTGAAGACAGCAGGGTGGGGCAGAGACAGCAGGGCGGGGCTGAGACAGTAGGGTGGGGAGGAGACAGTAGGATGTGGCAGTCATGAGCATGGGCCTTGGAGTCAGACACCCCTGCTCCCACCTTTGACCTGAGCAGGTGGTCAGTCCTCTCCATGCCTTGGTTTGTATCCATCCAGTGGAGCGGACACCGGTACCTATCTCACAGAGGCTGTGGGCTTTAGATGGGTCCCACAGGTCCCCATCGTGAGGGACTGCATATGTGTCCTCCAAATTCCTATGTTGAAACCTTAACCCCCAGTGCAATGTTATTATGGGGCCACTCGGAGGTAATTAGGTCAGGAGGACGGAGCCCTTGTGATGGGTTAGTGCCCTTATAAAAAGAGACTCCAGGGAGCTTGCTTCATCTCGCTCTGCTCTCCACCATGTGAGGATACAAGGAGAACACAGCCATCTGCAAACCAGGAGGCAGGTCCTCACCAGACACTGACCTGCCGGCACCTGGAGCTCAGACTTCGAGCCTCCAGAAGTGCTAGCTCGTTGTCTAAGTCACTCAGTCTATGGGGATCTGGTGTAGCAGCCTGAGCAGACTAAGACACCACCAAGTTCAGGGCCCGGCCGAGGTGAGGCTCGAGGGGAACAGCTGTTTCTAAGGGGCCTTTCAAAAGCCCCCTCCCCAGTGTCACTTCCTGCTATTCTCTGCCCCGACACTGGTTCTCCATGTGGTGCTGCCATCTTGCCTTTCCTCATGCTGCCCCCTGCCTAGCAGGCTTCTCTCAGCTTGTCCAATCCTCACCTGCACGCACATGCCAAATGGGAAGGGCATCCATCTTCCCTAGGGATCTGCTGGGCCCCAGCTATGCTAATGTCTCCTACCTCCAATCTTCCCACCTCCTCATTCTCTCTGTGGAGCCTAGCGGGTGCCTAGCACTGTACGCCCACCACACTCTCTGGGACAGGAAACCCCTCCAGCACATCTCCTTGGCCAGGTTCCTGCCGGACAGAGACTTAATTTGCCTTACGATTCAGCTCCCCTCCTGAGCTCCTGCCCTGTGTCTGCCTGGCCTGTGAGCTGCTCTCAGGTGGTTCCCAGGCTGTTGGGGATGGCGGAAGGTGACACCCTCTGAAACACAGTGATCTGAGCATATAGGAGGCTGGGGTATCCAGGGAAGGGGACCTAACTCTGTGGGGAAATGGGCTGACCAAGGAAGGCTTCTCAGAGGAGGTGGCACTGAGCTGAATCTTGAAAGATGAGTAGGATTCATCAGATGGACAAGGGAGTGGGGGTTCCTGCCTCACAGTAGGAAAACATACACGAAGCCCCAAAGGCTGAATGAAGCCACCAGAAGGGCTGCAGAATGACACATCTAACCCTTCACTAGGAGGCAGCACAGGGTAGAAGGGTTGGGAGAAGAGCACTGGATTGTAGAAGAGGCCAGATAGAGCCAGGCTTAGGCTCAGGGGTGCTGCTGGAGAGATGCAATTAGTTGGCATTGCAGCAGGGCTCTCCTGGCTGCTGGCAAGGATGGCTTGGAACGGGTGAGACTGGAAGCCCAGAGCCCAGGGAGGGGCAGGGGCCCTGGCCTGCGCAGGAGCAAGGAGGTAATAAGGAGGCAAATTTTCAGGAGCTACTCAGGCTCTGCACCGAGCCCTTCTATACTCTCTGGCCATTTCTCCTGGGCAATCTTTATCTCTACCTCCCTGTATATCTCAGGCCTCTCTTTCCAGAGCCACAGGGGCCACCTGACATCTCACAGGCTCATCTACCTTCCAAGACCAGCTCATCACTTCTGGCACCCCTCTCTATAGTTGCCTCCCAAAGTCTCCCATCTCATACCCACGGCCCCCTGGGCATCAAGCTGGACATCTGGGAACAACCTTCAGCACCAAGTCTCCCCACCACTCATCTGGACTTGCAAAAGTCTCCTTACTGGTCTCACTGTCATCCAGGAGCCATGGTGAATTATTTAAAAATTCTTTTCTTCAGCCAGGCGCAGTGGCTCATTCCTATAATCCCAGCACTTTGGGAGGCTGAGGTGAGCAGATCACCTGAGGTCAGGAGTACAAGACCAGCCTGGCCTACATGGCGAGACCCCGTCTCTACTAAAAATACAAAATTAACCAGGCGTGGTAGCGCATGCCTGTAATCCCAGCTACTAGGGAGGCTAAGGCTGGAGAATCACTTGAACCCAGGAGGCGGAGGTTGCAGTGAGCTGAGATTGGGCCATTGCACTCCAGCCTAGGCAACAAGAGTGAAACTGTCTCAAAAAAAAAAAATCTTTTCTCCAGCCTTAGAGCAAGGCCAGGGCATGCTTGCCCATCATCCTGCTGCACAGCCCAGGCCCTGGCACAGAAAACTGCACACTTGGTCATCTCCGCTTCTGTTTTTCAAGGGTTTCTGACCCTACACAGAATGGCTGCCTCACCTCCCATCCTCTCTCCAGGCTCCTGTGCTCCAGCCACACTGGCCTTGAACCTGCTCCTTCTTGCCTCGGCCTCCACAAGCTTTTTCCTCTGCTTGGCATGCCCCTCCCCTGGCTCCTCCTCTGACAAATTTGCTCTCTTCCACCCCTCCCTGCAGAGCCATCTCCATGGTGGCCATCTGTGAGGCTATGACCATCTCCCACCAGGTTGTGAGTCCCATGAGGTCGAGGTGGCAGAAAGCAGCACCGCTCAGATCCCAGAGCAAGGCAAGCAGGGAGCTGTGCCTGCCTCGGGCCTAAGCCCTTGCCCAGGGCTGTCTTCAGAGCTCCTCTCCACCTCCTGGGGCAGGGCGGAGGCTGCTCCTGGCGGGCCCAACACGGAGAACCATCAGGGACTAAGGCAGAACCAGAACACAGGGATTTGCTCTCCTGCCAGCCCAGGCCTGCAACCCCCTCCTGCCCCTCACCTTCTCCTTAGAGTTCCCTGGGGCCTGAGAACCCAGCAGGGTTCCACCCACAGTGCCCCGAAGGGTCACTTCCCCGCCTGCTCCCCTGATGGCCTCCTATACCTATCAAGAGCTAACTCACACCTTACCCTCTTCTGAAGCTGTTGCTGCCCCTCAGGCAGGGCTGGTCACCAGCCTCAGGGCACCCTGTGTCATTAGCTCCCTACTAGTCAGCCTCCCACCCACCCGCCTATGCACACACCAGGTCTGGAGCCCCTTGGAGTCAGAGCCTGAGCCTGCTCCATCTCCATCTCTGTGTCTGCACTCCCAGCACGGGGACTTCAGTTGGGGTTGGTGTGGAACAGGGTGGAAGGTGGAAGGAAGGATGGATGAATAGCAGAATCGAAGGGATACTCTGATCTCCAAACAGCCCCAGCCAGTTCTCTTCCCCCTCTGGTACCTCCTGCTCCACCTCCTGGGCAGGAGAGCAGCAGACCTAGCCCTCCCATTGCCAGTCCTGATTTGTAGGGTCTCTGAGGTGGTGAAAGGAGTCTAGGCCCCTTTCCCCTTCCTGCTTGGCCCACGTGCACCTCCTGGAGTCTCAGCGCCAGAGAAACCCCCTCTGGAGGGAGGCATCTCTCAGCAATGTCAGGGAAGGGACACGGTCAGCTCGTTTGTCAGCCCTGCTGGTCAACACCTGCCCGCCTCACAGGGAGGGGCTGGCGCTGGCCTCCCCTCCGGGGCCTGTTTCCCTTGGAGCCCTTTCCCAGAGCTGTCTAGAGCTCCCCACGAGCAAGCCCTGTTCATTTCCTTCTGAAAATACAAACCACTTCCTGCCTTCGCAGAGAACTGCTCCGGTGAAATGGGCCATGGTCTCGGAGTCGTCTATGCACCACCCCCCACGACCCAGCTGGTCAGAGCTGTGCCCCCGCCTCCCCGACCACACAGTCAGCCCATCCACAGGCTCCGTCCAAGGCCTCCTGCCTATCCAGCCCTGCACAAAGGAGCGGGGCAGCAGCAGGGTGTTCTTTGATTCCACAGACCTCCAGCGACATCTCCTCTGTGCCAGGACCTCAGCTGCCCACAGGGAAGCCAAGTCAGCATGCCCTAGCACTGCCTATGGCTCTGCCAGCCTGGACACTGTCATCCCACATCCGGGTTTGCATCCTGACTCGGCCACTCCCAAGGCCATTTGGCCCCAGCAAATGCCTGGACCTCGGCCCCAGGTGCAGGGAGAACAGGGCTACGGGAGGAGCAGAGGAAGTAAGGTGTTTCTCACTGCAAAGCCCTCAACAAATAATAAGCAGGTGGCAAGGCCACAAATGCTTGGGGCTCAGCGAGCAGTTCTCTCTGGAAGGGGTGAAAAGGTTCACAAACCATGATGTGGAGAACAAGAGCCTGCAGCCCCTGGAGACCAGGACCTCGAGGTCTGCCCCCCACAACCTCTGCCCAGGATCCCAGTGTACAGAAGGGGACACTGAGGTCCAGAGCGGAGCATGACCTGTCTCAGGTCCCACACTGAATCATGGCAGTGCCTGGGGTGGAAGGGACCATCAAAGCTAGGTTCACTGCAGGTGCCCTCACAACCCTAGACAAAGGGGAAGAGGAGGCAGGAAGGGGAGGCTATGGAGAGGATGGGGGCCAGGGGAGGCACAGGGGTGAAGCCTGGGGCAGGGATGAGGGGGCAGCAGGTGAACAGATGTGCGATGCACACACACAGCTGATGACCCCTGGATGCCCCCAGGCCCTGCAGACTCCCCATGCCCATCCATCCTCAAACCCGCTCTCCCTGGGTTCTCTCAGAAATGGCACTTCCAGAAGCCCAGCCAGATGGTGGGCATCCCCTGAATGACCCGCCTTCCCTCCCTCCCCACAGTGAACTTGTCTACACCTCATGAAAACCTCTCCACGGTGATGATGTGAAGCGCCTGGAGCTCACACATTGCTGGGGGAGTATAACTGAGTACAAATACTTTGGAACACTGTGTCACACTTAAAGCTGAACATCTGCTATGAACCAGCAATCTACTCTTAGGGACATATCCAGTGGTGTGCTGGTAAATGTATAACAACCAGCTCCCAAAAAAAAAAAAAAAAAAAAAAAGTTGGGCGAGGTGGCTCACGCCTGTAATCCCAGCACTTTGGGAGGCCGAGGCAGGTGGATCACCTGAGGCCAGGAGTTCGAGACCAGCCTGGCCAACATGGTGAAACCCAGTATCTACTAAAAATACAAAAATTAGCCAGTCGTGGTGGCGGGCACCTGTAGTCCCAGCTACTCAGGGGGCTGAGGCAGGAGAATCATCTTTTTTTTTTTTTTGAGACAGAGTCTTGCTCTGTTGCCCAGGCTGGAGTGCAGTGGCGCGATCTCAGCTCACTGCAAGCTCCGCCTCCCGGGTTTATGCCATTCTCCTGAAGAATCATTTAAACATGCAAGGCGGAGGTTGCAGTGAGCCAAGATAGGACCATTGCACTCCACCCTGGGCCACAGAGTGAGAATTCCTTTAAAAAAAAAAAAAAAAAAAAAGGAAGAAAGAAAGGAAAAGTCCTGATTTGTAACATTTGCCAAATTCTATGGTGTCAATAATCCCACTGTGGCCTATTTGAAACTACCAATGCAATGCCCCAGAACGCAGAGTTGGGAAGAGATGCATGTAATGGACTCTTTTTTTGAGGCAGGGTCTCCCTCTATCACCCAGGCTGGAGTGCAGTAGTGCAATTTCGGCTCACTACAACCTCCGCCTCCTGGGTTCAGTTGATTCTTCTGCCTCAGCCTCCGGAGTAGCTGGGATTATAAGCGCCTGCTACCACACCCAGCGAATTTTTGTATTTTTAGTAGAGACAGGGTTTCACCATGTTGGCCAGGCTGGTCTCGAACTCCTGACTTCAAAGTGATCTGCCTGCCTTGGCCTCCCAAAGTGCTGGGATTACAGGCGTGAGCCACCGTGCCCCGTCACATGTCATGGACTCTTGCAAGCTGGCTCCGGCACATCACTGAATGTATCCCGCACACTTGTGTACAAATGCACCCCCATAGACAGGTTCTGGCATGTTCATAGCAGCACTGTTCCTAAAGCCCCAACCCAGACACTACCCAAATGCCCACCAACAGTAGAAAGGGAAAATCAATTGTGATCCCTTCACACAACAGAATGCAATACAGCAGTGAGAGTGGCCAGCCACTGCTACTACATGCAGCCCCATGGAGGACTCTCACAGATACAACTCTGAACGAAAGAGGCCAGGCGTGAACAGCACAGGTGGAACTGAGGAGTCCCAACCCAGGGCAGGAAGGGCACAAGAACATCGTCCTGTTTGTGGACTCACCTGGTAATTACCCGGATGTGTTCACTTTTGATAATTTATTAAGGAATATTTTTATGATTGGTGCACTTTCCTGTATGCATGTTATATTTCAAAAACAAGTTTTCATGAAAAAAAAAAGGAAACAAATACAAATGCTGTCTGCTGTCCCCTCCTGTCCTCCCATGCCCTTGCCCTGTGCAGGCCAGCACCGCATCCCCCTGGATGGCTGCCCTGGCCTTCCTCTCATGTGCTCACCTCCCCATACCTCCCACTCCCACTCCAAATTATAGTCGCCAGGCTTAGCAATAAAAGTGCACAAATGCCAAAAAAATTATTCACTGTTTATCAGAAATTCACATTTGACTGAGGGTCCTATGTTTGACCTGACAACTCTACTCCTGATGCGTGTTCAAACCCCGCCTCCTGAGAGGTCTTCCTCAAAGGCAAATTGGGCCATGTCCCTCCCCTTCCCTTGCTCCCCTCTGGCCTAGGACTCACCAAACTCCTTAGTATGATTTTTAAGACTCTCCATTTCCAGCCCCCTCCAGTGTTTTCCAGTCCCACACTCTAACTACACCAAACTTCTCACGCATTCATTCCTTCAAAAGATGTTTGCTGAGTGCTCGCTGTGTGCCAGGCCCTCTTCCCAGCCATACCGTTCCCTCTAGAGGACTGTCACTCTGCAGGTGCTGTTTTCCCTGCCTGCCTTCGGTGCCTTCCATAGCTGGGCACCCTGATGAACTCATCTTCAGAATGCAGGTCAGGCCTCCACCTCCCCCAGGGCACACCCCCACCCTCCTGACCTCAGTCTATGTTAGGGGCCCCTCCCTGGGGATCCTCTTTGTCCCAGCTCTGAGCACACCGCTTTGTCATTGTCATTGCCTGTGTCCACACCTGTCTCCCCACCAGACTGTGACTTCATCCTGGACGAAGGCCAGTTCTGACTCATCTCGGGGTCCCCAGCCCCGGCCCAGGGCCTGCAGAGGAGCTGGCACCAGGAAAGGTGCGTGGAGTGCGTGGGAGAATCAGTGATAAATGATCACAGGGAGCAGAGTCCTGGAGTTTTCAAGACGGTTCTGATTTCGGTTTCTGTCCAGTCGCTCCCATAAGAAGCCAGCTATGGCCAGACCACATGTCTCACCTGCTGGCTTAGAAAGCACAGTCTCCATCTACAGGAGAGGCATGGGACCTGGGGTGGTGGTGTTATATCCTGATGCTCCAGTTCTGCCTCTGCCCCAGGGGCTCCCTGCTCCCTCCAGTCCCCAAGCCTCAGTCCCAAATCTGTGACGGGGTCTGGGGAGACTGGGAAGTGTCTGAGGGTCCCTGCCATGCAGCCCTCTCACCCTCACTTGTCTTCTCTGAGCTGCCTCTGTGCCTCACGCTCGAGCGCCTTTGGCTCTGGGAGGTGAGACTGACAGCAGCAGAGGTGAAACCCCGGGTGCATTAATGGAGCCTGTGTTTACCCAGGCTGGGCCCGTAAAATGCCTCAAGCGGAACTGAGCTCGGCTTGCAGCTCCCGGGCATTGTCCCTTACGGCTATTGAACCTTGGAATGGACCACCCGGGTGGGCATCTCATTCCCTTGACACCTTGGAAAACTCCAAAGGGAAGCTTGGGAATGCCTTGAGGCAGAGGAGTAGACAAGGATGGGTTGCAGGGCTCAGGGCCCTGAGAGGTTGGCCTGTCCAGCCTCTTGCCTTATGCTGCATTATGGCCTGGGGGAGAATGACTTGGGCTTTTTCTGCATGCTGCCTCTAAGCGGAACCCTGCAGTGGTACCCAGTAGACATGGCTCTGTGACTTGTCACCTCTGCCTGGTGTAGGTCTTCTTTCTATTGCTGGGCTCTGTGGGCAGGTCCTGGGGCACCTCATCTCTCAGCCCCCCAGCCTGGCCCTTTTCTGAGTTCCTCTTCTCTGTCCTGCCCTATGCAAGGGAAGAATCAGACTCTGTCTTGCCTTTAGGGAGTTCCCTGTCTGAAAACAGCTAGCAGCTGAGTACCCAGTAAACTAGAGGATGAGGCAGGCGTTCATCCATCCATCCACCCATTCTTGCATCCATCTCTTGGCAACAGTCCCATCAGTTTCTGGGGAACAAAGTTACCAGTGTAGCCTTGGGGGTCACGTGGTTCTGACTTCAAACCTGTCCCTATCAATCACATGACTTTTGGCTTCTCTCTCTACCTCTTTGGACCTCCGTTTCTGCATTGTTTTTTAAAAAAAATCCCACCTCACAGAGTAGTTACGGAGATTCCCTGAGACAATGCTCATCCACTGATTAGAACAGGGCCAGGCACCAAGGCAGACATACCTAGAAGCTAATAAAGTCTACACTTCAGTGCCCCTTGCTTACAGCTGTCCCTTCGCTGGAAGATAGATACCCTAGCAATGCGTTCCCATGGTCGTATGTTTTTGTAAAACTTTGCACAAAGCAAGGTATTCTAGCCGCAAAGGGTTGATACCGCTGTTTCTTTTCACTTTTACTTCCCCTCCTTCCTTTCCTGTCAAGGGGTGTTGAGTGGCTGAGGCATTTGGGGGATTTAGCTGAAGGGAAGCTGAGCTGAGGATACATTTACAGTAATTTGGGATTAGTGGTGCATATTTATATGGTTCGCGGTCACTTACGGGTAGAGTTATTACTAGACGTTCTGGTATAAGAACAGCTTTCAGAATGAATACCTATACTGCCTGCCCACCGTGCCGACTCATTTGGCGTCATAGCTGTGACCGGGGCTGGAAGTCTGTGGACAGTGGAGGAGAAACAAGGTTTGAAATGTATAGAGACTGAAGCCAGTCTGGAGTATTCGTTCAGGCATCAGATGTACCAAATTGTAGGCAAAGAATTTGGGCCTCATCAAAACAGAAATTATCAGCCTCGTGTGGTGGCTCATGCCTGTAATCTCAGCACTTTGGGAGGCTGAGGTAGGCAGACCGTTTGAGTCCAGGAGTTCAGGACCAGCCTGGACGACATGATGAAACCCCCATCTCTACAAAAAGATGCAAAAAAAAAAAAAAGTTCTTTGGGCATGGTAGTGCATGCCTTATAGTTCCAGCTACTCAGGAGGCTAAGGTAGGAGGATCACTTGAGCTCAGGAGGTGGAGGCTGCAGTGACCCATGATTGCACCACTGCTTTCCAGCCTGGGTGACAGAGTGAGACCCCCTCTCAAAAAACAAACAAACCCAGTAATGATCTTGCATCAGGAATGTCATAGATAGTGCAGCCTATATAATTAGAAATTATAAATACATCTTTTCTGGACCGGGTGCAGTGGCTCACACCTGTAATCCCAGAACTTTAGGAGGCTAAGGAGGACAGATTGCTTGAGCCCACGAGTTTGAAACCAGCCTGGGCAACATGGCGAAACCCCATCTCTACTAAAAATTCAAAAATCAGCTGGGAATGGTGGCATGCATCTATAATCCCAGCTACTCCAGGACTGAGAGGTGGGAGGATCACTTGACCCTGGGAGGTAGAGGCTATCGTGAGCTGAGATCCCACCACTGCACTCCAGCCTGGGTGACAGAATGAGATCCTGTCTCAAAAACAACAACAACAAAAACACAATAGGCTGACGCGGTGGCTTATACCTGTAATCCTAGCATTTTGGGAGGTCGAGGCGGGCGGATCACTTGAGGTCAGGAGTTCGAAACCAGCCTGGCCAATATGGTGAAACCCTGTCTCTACTAAAAATACAAAAAAAAAAAAAAAAAAAAAATTAGCCACGCCTGGTGGCAGGTGCCTGTAATCCCAGCTACTCAGGAGGCTGAGGCAGGAGAATCACTCAAACCCGGGAGGCAGAGGTTGCAGTGAGCCGAGATTGTGCCACTGCACTCCCACCTAGGTGACAGAGTGAGATTCTATCTCAAAAAGAAAAAAAAAACAAAAACAAAATAAATAAAAAGTAAATAAATACATCCATGTTTTCTTCTTGATGGGAATCATGTGAAATAGAATTTGCCAGAGCTCTACATTTGTAGGGCACAACCCTACAGCAGCAGAACAAATAGCAAGTGTATTTGTGTCTGAAGTTGCATATTTTATGCATCTCAATTGTCAATCATAATACACTAGTTTCAATCAATCACATGAAAAAAAGACTGAATTATCTTTCTATTCTTTCTATAGAAAATATTGCATAAGTTGTCCAGGCGCAGTGGCTCATGCCTGTAATCCCAGCACTTGGGGAGGCCAAGGTGGGCGAATCATGAGGTCAGGAGCTCAAGGCCAGCCTGGCCAACATAGTGAAACCCCATCTCTACTAAAAATACAAAAAAAAAAAAAAAAATCTGCCAGGCATGGTGGCAGGCACCTGTAATCCCAGCTACTTGGGAGGCTGAGGCAAGGAGAATCGCTTGAACCTGGGAGGCTTCAGTCTCTATACATTTCAAACCTTGTTTCTCCTCCGCTGTCCACAGACTTCCAGCCCCAGTCACAGCTATGATGCCAAACGAGCATCTTGGATGCTGATACACCATGTTGACTTCTGATTAACCCCTGTTCTGGGAAGGCCTCTAAGATTTCCAGTTTCTCTATTGTTCCTTGTGTAAGAGTGCACACTTACTGTAAATCCTGCCCTTAGGCCAAAACAACCTTGATGTTGTAGTACTTCGATTGTCCTACACATCCCTTCTGAATCACAGATGCCCTTTCCCTATGGTATATAAGCCCTGGGTCTTCGGGGGATAATGGTGCAGGGATCCACCATCTTGTCTCACTGCCACCCAAGACACAACAATGACTTCTGTTTGTTAGACCCTATTACATTTTTCTCTCTAAGAAACTGAATTTGCCAGCTTCAGCCTCTCGGTTTCCTCGGACACTGGGGACAGGTTTGCATATGCTTGCCCACCATGGAACACCATCCTATGGGGTCCTTGAAGCCTGGTGTGCATGGTTAGGAGCCCAGTGTAAAGGCTGGGCACACAGATGAGTTGAATACAGTTGCAATCTGTGGGCATACTCCCATAGAATGCACAGATACCTCTGTAAGATGCAGAACCCCTGCCTTATATGGGCAAATAAAATAACACAATAGCCACTTACTGAGCATCTACAATACATGAAACCTATTTACATAATGTAACCGCCAACAGGACTCAGTGACTTACACTTGTAATCCCAGCACTTTGGGAGGCTGAGTTGGGAGAATCACTTGAGGCCAAGAGTTTGAGATGACCTTGGGCAACACAGCAAGATGCTGTCTCCACAAAAAATCAAAAAATTAGCTGGGCATGGTGGCTTGTGCCTGTAGTCCCAGCTACTCAGGAGGCTGAGATGGGAGGATCGGCTTGAGCCCAGGAGGTGGAGGCTGCAGTGAGCTACGAACGTGCCATTGCACTCCAGGCTGGGCCACAGAGTGAGACCCTGTCTCAAAAATAAATAAGTAAAATATAATTTAATTCCCTCTTGGAGTATTATCCCCATTTTACCCAGGTGGGGAAACTGAGGCCCAGGGAGGTTAAAAACTTGCTCAAGATCACAGAGATCATGAGCTGTGGCTGGAGTTTAAGCCCCACCACCAACCCCGGAAGTGGATGTTCTTGTCCTGCCTGTTGCCACCCACCTCTTGGTTCAGGCCCATGTTACCCAAGCCTTCCTCTGTGCCCGGCCCAGTGTTGGGGTTGGGGTACAGGATAAACCTTCAGGGATCTGCCAGGGCAGGTTTGCCTCCTACATAGTCAATGCTAAGATGAGATAGCCGTTCTCAGAGCAGAAACTGGAAGAATCTGAGCTGGGGTCAGAGGGCCAGAGGTGGCCTTTGCACAGAGCCTTAACGGGTAAAGAGCGATGAGCCTCAAGACCATCTGCTTTGAATCCCCATTTTACAGACAAGACCACAGAGGGGTGCAGGAAGCAGGGGCACAGCTGGGCCTATAACCCAGGCCCTCACACCCAGCCGGGCGTTCAGGCCCTGCTCTCTGCCCACGGCCTCCTGTGAGTCCTTGCTGACTGTTCAGATGGCAGCCAGGTGGTAGGAAGGTGGGAGCAGGGAAAGAACGGACCAAGAGTGGAGGTAGCCTCCAGAGGACACAGAACGCTCCTGTCACAGAGGGCCTGCCTGGGCAGAGGGAGTGGCAGACACAGGTTCCACCCACACTGGACTCACAGTATTTGCTGAAGGAAAACATGAACAAATGAATGAGTGGGGTCCCAGAGGGCAAAGTGAGGATCAACAGAAAGGAGGCTCAGGAAGCCCGACGTTTGAACCAGTGTCTGGAAGCATCTTCTCCCAGGCAGATGGGCCCCACATGAGGTTACTCTGGGAGGAGGGAGCACGCGCCCCATCAAGGCAGGGGTGGAAAAATCACTTCCTGGAGGGCTATTGGTCAGGACTGCTGCAGCCAGGATTCCCTCCTGAGGAACTGGTATCTCTGGTCTGAGCTTCTTCCCACAAAGCCGCCTGGCCCAGAGCTGACTTGCATTAGGAGAAGGGACGTGCTTGCAGGCCAGCAATCTAGCCAGCTGACAGGTACCCCTCTGCTGGGCCAGGGGGCCAGCCTCTGACCTCCACACCAGACACCAGCTCCCACTGCCCGCTGGCCCCATGGGCCAAGGCCAGCCTGCCACCAGCTCATGGCGTGGCTGCATGGAAGGTGGATCCCCTTGGTGCCTTCGCCTGCCCTGTCTGCAATCAAGACTGTTTTGATGCAAAAATGATTCCTATTTCCCCCCATGTTGCAGCCTAAAAACATGTTTACTTTATTCCTTTCATATAAAGGGTGGAGGTGGGATATAAATTGTATCCTCAGTCACGGATACAATTTCTTGGGTACAAAAGCCTCCCCCTGTAGTCAGGATGGGGGTGGTCCCCAGAACAGCCTGTCCTGGGTCATTTCTTTCTCCTCCTCTTTCTCGTCCCCAGGGCTACCTTGTTCTTCCACTCTCTTCACCTCTCTGAGTCTTGGTTCGTGTCCTGTAGAATAAGAATATAGCGTGATTTTACAAAATCAAAACAAACCAAAAAATGTTATTTAGAAAGGAATGATCCTCTGCACCCAACTCAGGGGCTATGAGGACTGGCAGGACGCCTGGCAGGTGCCTGTTCCCTGGCTGGCTTTCAGGCCCCCAGTCTCGACCCACACCCCACGGCAGGCCTGAGCGTGGGAGCTGCCCCACAAAGCACTGTGCCCAGCTCCTGCTCCTCTCATTTTGTGCCTGGGAGACAATGGAAACTCTGAGGGCTTCAAACTCAACGTGTTTTATGGGCCCTGTGAACCCAGCAGCCCCGTAAAGTTGCTCTAGGTGGTTTCCAGGTCCTGAGACCTCCCGGGATCCCCTGACCCAGGGAACCCTGAGCTCACTGGAGAGCACTGGGCCTCAAAACCAAAGGACAAGCTGCCAGACCCATGGGACTGGGCCGCCGAGATAACTCCCTCTGCCTACCTTGCTGCCCTTGCAGCCTGAGAGAGGCAGGGAATGGCTCTCACCATGGATGGGGCCATCAGAGGACCCAGAGAGGGATTCTACCTGCAGTGATTCTCAGCAGCTTCTGGCTTTCCAAGGAAATAATGTATCAACCCAGCCAGGGCCTGGGCGCTGAATGGGCTGAAGGAGTGGCTATGCTGCCCACCCACATGGCTCTCACAGAGGTGTGGCGGGGGCCGCTGGAGAACTGCAGCCTCCCTCTGCTTCCCTTCCCAGGAGGGCCATGGTTATAGACACAGGTTTAGAGTCAGCCCCAGCTTGAATCCTGCTTCTGCCACCAGCCCTGTGACCTGAAGCAAGTGAGTCCCAATCACCTCATCTGTGCACTGAGATGCAGAGCGGCTATTTCTACTGCATGTGGCTCTTGTGGGGACTGGGCGAGAGAGGTCCCCAACAGGTGCTATGATTTTTCTCCCTGCTTTGCCCTCCAGGTAAGATGGTACCAACCACGGACCCAACAGATGGGCACATCCTATTGTTGCCATGTCCCAGTTCTCTCTGGGGCTTTGCCCAATCCAGCTACATTCTTTCTTTCTTTCTTTTTTTTTTTTTTTAGACGGAGTTTCGCTCTTGTTGTCCAGGCTGGAGTGCAATGGTGCGATCTCCACTCACCGCAACCTCCGCCTCCCAGGTTCAAGCAATTCTCCTGCCTCAGCCTCCCGAGTAGTTGGGATTACAGGCATGCGCTACCATGCCCAGCTAATTTTGTATTTTTAGTAGAGATGAGGTTTCTCCATGTTGGTCAGGCTGGTCTCGAACTCCTGACCTTAGGTGATCCACCCACCTCGGCTTCCCAAAGTGCTGGGATTACAGGCATGAGCCACCACTCCTGACCCTACATTCTTTCTTGTTCCTTGATTGTCAAGGAACTTCCAACGGAAATATCTACTTTCTTGTTCTCTAGCCACACCCGGAAACCTCCGAGTTTTGATCTGGCCCAGGTAGACCGATCATTTCCTCCAAATCCCCCTTCCCTGAGGAGCTGGCGTGCTTCAGTCTCACAGGTAATACCACTACTACTAATGTCCATAATAATGATAGGAATAGCTGGCATTTACGGAGGGCGAGCCCCCCATGTATTGCACGTTACACACAATTGAGTTACAGAAACAAACCCAATTCATCTTCACCACTATCTGTGACATAGGTGCCAACATTATCCCATGTTACAGATGAGGACGCTGAGGCACAGAGACAAGTAACTTGCCCAAAGTCACACAATTAAGGAGTAGCAGAGCTGGAATTCAAACTTGTGAAGTCTGGTTGTAGAGCTCCCACAATGATCATTCTTGGCACATGCTATGCATGCATTCATGAGACATGAATGGGGACTGGAAGGCACAGAGAACGTGGGACAAGAGGAGTGTCCTCCAGGCTGGACATCCACAAAGCCCAAGTGTAGATGTGTTCCACAAATGCTGCACGCCCACTATCTCTTTTTTTTCTTTCTTTCTTTTCTTTTTTTTTTTTTTGTGATGGAATTTTGTTCTTGTTTTACAGGCTGGAGCGCAATGGCACGATCTCGGCTCACCGCAACCTCCACCTCCCAGGTTCAAGCAATTCTCCTGTCTCAGCCTCCCGAGTAGCTGGGATTAAAGGTGCATGCCATCACACCTGGTTAATTTTTGTATTTTTAGTAGAGACTGGGTTTCATCATATTGGTCAGGCTGGTCTCGAACTCCTGACCTCAGGTGATCCGCCTGCCTTGGACTCCCATAGTGCTGGGATTACAGGAGTGAACCACTGCGCCCGGCCTACACGCCCACTATCATTGCCATTTTCAGATGAGGTGGCTGAGCCTGAGAGGCGGAGGAGAGGTGAGTAGCCTAGGAGCTCACAGAACTGAAGGAACGGACCCCAGGGCCCTGCCTGCTGAGGTCCAGAGATTTCCCTGGCGGTATGATGCCCCCATGGCCTGGGCACTCTGGAGCCGACCCTGTCACCTACAATGTTATTCTCACCGTAAAGGCATCAAGGTGAGGGTGGTGCTTCCCAGGACATGCTCCCTGGACCACCTACCTGTGCCAGAGTCTCCCAGACACTTGTGAAAATGCAGATTCCTTGGTTCCATTCCTGAGCTCCTGAATTAGAACCTCCGGGGGTTGAGAAGAAGCATTAGGCTAGAAGGATTTCTGCTCGGATGTTGGAATCCATTCAGATACTGAGTCAAGGATCCCTGGGCAAGTCATTGAATTTCTCTCAACCTTCATTTTTTTTCATCTGTAACTTGGAAATGATAAAACCAGTGGTTGTGAGATTCAATGAAATAGTGTGTGTGTGACTGGTGTATGGAAGAGGCCGAATCAGTGGCATGCAAGTAAAAAACTTTTTCGCTACCATCTTTCTTTTTTTTTTTTTTCTGAGACAGAGTCTCGCTTTGTTCCCCAGGTTGGAATGCAGTGGCGCTATCTCAGCTCACTGCAGCCTCCACCTCCAGGGTTCAAGCAATTCTCCTCCCTCAGCCTCCTAAATAGCTGGGACTTTAGGCACGTGCCACCACACCCGGCTAATTTTTGTATTTTTAGTAGAGATGAGGTTTCACCATGTTGGCCAGGCTGGTCTCGAACTCCTGACCTTAGGTGATCCACCCTCCTCGGCCTCCCAACATACTGGGATTACAGGCGTGAGCCACCATGCCCGGCCTCACTACCATCTTTCAAACCTGCCCTGTTGGATCTCCCTCCCCACCCCTTGAAAAGGACCTAGGGACCAGGCATGGTGGCTGACTCCTGTAATCCCTGCACTTTGGGAGGCCGAGATGGGCGGATCACAAGGTCAGGAGTTCAAGACCAGCCTGGTCAACATGGTGAAACCCCATCTCTACTAAAAATACAAAAATTAGCTGGGCATGGTGATGCATGCCTGTAATCCCAGCTACCTGGAAGGCTGAGGCAGGAGAATTGCTTGAACCCAGGAGGTGGAGGTTGCAGTGAGCCAAGATTGTGCTACTGCACTCCAGCCTGAGACAGAGTGAGACTCCATCTCAAAAAAAAAAAAAAAAAAAAAAAAAGAGAAAGGACCTAGGGTGGACCCACATCTCCCTGCTCTGCGTTCAGTATTAAGGAACAGGCTCGTCTTCAGCTGGAAACAGGTGCACCCAGTCTGACCCCAGGAGCTTAATCTCATGCCCAATTCAAAGTTCCTCCTCCCCTAGCTCAGGCCCATTCTGATTCTACTGCTGGGTGGGGAGGGGCTCAGTTGGTTCCTCTCTTACCTCCTTCCACTCCTCTAGGCTGCCCTCTGCCCGCAGTCAGGCCTAGAATGGGGAGTGGAGGGCAGTGTGGAACACCAGTAGGGTCTTATCAGAACTGCTGAATCCAGGATAGGGGAGTCCTCTCAGGGTGGCAATGTGCAAACGCCAGCCTTCTCTCTTTGGGGTGTCCTGTGTCCTGTGGGCTCTTCAGTGACCCCTTTTTGCTAAGAACCTCCAACCCACAATTCATCGGCCTGGGCACGCCTCCTCTTCCTGCTGATGACTTAACCAACCCCGCCCTCAAGCCCACCTGATGTCTTCAGTCTTCCCTTCAGCCCCACACGGAGGCTTTCTGTTGGGATTCCCTGATCCTGGCAAGCAGCAGACTCCTCGGACTGGTCCTTGCTGCATGGTTTGAGCCCCACTCCATTCCAGAGTGTCTACTTTAACCCACAGGAAACTTGGCTTTTGCCTGCCAGACTCTGGCAGAGAGGGTTTGCCCCTGCAGCCCCCTCTTCTCTCCCTCCAGCTTCCAGCCTCCAGATGGTGTTTCAAGTGCAAATCAAACACCTGTCCCTCTGCCCCCCAAATCCAGGACTTGCCAGGAAGGGGACAGTCCTTGCACACCAGACCTCTCCTTCCAGTCTCTGCCTCCTTTCATGCTTGGGCTAAAGGTGGGTGCCAGTAATAGAACTGGTTTGGGACCATCCCTTTCTTCTATCCTACACAGAGACCTTAAAATGTGTGGTGTTGAGCATCCGTGGTGTGCACTTTGGGGCCTCAGCACCTAACACAAAGAAGGAGTCCATAAAGAATCCCAGACCCTTCTCTTCCTAAAACAAGGGGAGATGGGGACTCAAGGGAGGAAACAGAAGAGCAGAAACCAGGGCTACGCAAAGCATCAGGCGGAGCAGGGCACCTCCACAGGCTCCCGGAGACGGACATAAAACCAGGGATTGGGAGAGATTCGTTTTTAATTAAAAAGCCATCAAGGCCCAGGTATAAAGTATCATGACACTAATGGCTCAGGAAATCTGGAACCTTAAATCACAGCAATTTCTCCCCGGAGGGCAGGCCTGGGACCCCAGGATTAGATAGAGGGCTTGGCGTGTGCCAAGGCAGGAAATGCTGAAGGCGAGTGCAGACTCCTCCCTGCTAAGACATTCAGATACACAGCAGCCTGAGAGCTCAGAGGCTTCAGAATCCAGCTGGGCACCATCATTTCACAAATGGGGAAACTGAGGCCCAGAGTCACACAGAGAGCAGGGGCAAAGCCAGAAGAGGAGCCTGAGCTGGAGGCCTGTCCCTGTGCCAGCCTTGAAATCACACCCCAGGATGGAGGGCTTTCCCACACTCCCCTGCCAGGGTTCTCCAGCGGGCCCTGGGGGAGGAGAACTCTGCCAGGGTCACTGAGCCCAGAGTGTTGAGTTTCTGCAGAGCTGTTGAGTGCTGGTGCTGGATGGGGCTAACCTAGAGATCTTGTAAACAGGGTGAGCCAGCTGTCCCCACAAGTAGAGGCCACCGGCACTCACATCATCTAACGTGGTCCTCCCCATCTGCCTGCACCGCCTTCCAATAGGGACTCCCTGGGTAGAGGCACCTTGCCAGCCTGCCTCTACTCCAGCCTCACTTTCACCATCTCTGTGCAGAGGAGGTTGAACTAGACCCTCTGTAGAGGCCCTCCCAGTGCTGACAACCTGAGATTCCAGAGTCTATCAGTCTGCTGTTCCATCCCCCAAAGAGTGGTGTTGTGAAGGCAGAAGGCAATCAGCAGGGTGAGGGGAATGATGAATGGAAAGACAGGAAGTATTTTGAGCTCCCAAGGAAAAACTGTAACACCACCCCCAGCCTTGAAGATTGCTCTGTGCCCTCTAATTCTCCAGATTTCCCTCCTCAGGGCCGGCATGAGCCAAAAATCAGACACTTCATTCATTTATCCCACAAGGATTTATTGCTTCCCTGGAATGTTCTGTGCTTCTTCTACAAATCTTAAAATGTCTGAGAGCATCTAGCCAAAGTGGACGGGTCTCCCTGCTGCAGCCGAGTGAGACAGGCTGCCAAATAACCACTGACCTCTTTGGCCACCTCAATAGAGATATTGTACCCAAATCCAGGGAGGTGATTTTCTCAATCTGCTCCACACTGACTAGATTCCTAGAGAGTTGTGGTGACCAGTGTGGAAGCATAACTTTGAATGGAGCTAGACGAGGTGACCAGGGAGGTGGGAGTTCTGGAACCAGAACATGTGGGGAATGTTGAGGTTGCTGGGCCAGGTCAGCCCAGGAGAGGGGTAATCTCAGGGGACAGTGATGCTAGTTCCAAACCTCTCTAGAAGACCTCAGAGACGGCTGGTTCAAGCTCTCCCCGCATAGTCTCCCTGGTTGATAAACCCGTATCCAGCTCACGTTCTTCCTGTGGCAGGGAGCTTCCTTCCACCTGGCAGTTGCTTCCACAGTAAGAAGATTTGGGCTGGTAGAAAGTTCCACTTATAGCCGGACGTGGTGCCTCACGCCTGTAATTCTAGCACTTTGGGAGGCCAAGGTGGGCAGATTGCCTGAGCTCAGGAGTTCGAGACCAGCCTGGACAACACGGTGAAACCCTGTCTCTACTAAAATACAAAAACTTAGCCAGTCATGTTGGCATGCGCCTGTAGTCCCAGCTACTCGAGAAGCTGAGCCAGGAGAATTGCTTGAACCCGGGAGGTGGAGGTTGCAGTAAGCTGAGATCATGCCACTGTACTCCAGTCTGGGTGACAGAGCAATACTCCATCTCAAAAAAAAAAAAAAGTTCCACTTATTTGTGGTACCCCCACTGGTTACATCTGTGTTGATCTCTGCCAGATACCAAGCTGGGTGCTTTATCAAACCTTTTACATTTAATTTTCACTGCCCTGAGAAGTAAAACTTATACTCCATTTTCTACAAATTCTGAGGCTCAGACAAGTCAAATAATTCACTCAAAGTCCCACAGCTAATAAGACCAGAACTGGGGCTCAATCTTGTATCTCTCTGGTTCCAAAGCCATTTACATCAGAGTGTTCACTTCTTTCCTGCTTCAACCACATGGAACTTCTTGTCCTTTTCCAAACTCATGATATCCATTCATGAGTCACTGCCTTTGCCTATGAGCTCCTTTTGCCTGGAGTGTCGTCCCTCCATGTCCAGGAGAGAAAAACTTCTATTCTTAGGGTTATGACTTTCTTCACTACTGTTTCACACACACACACACACACACACACCCCTAGCCAAAGTGGGTGGGTCTCCCTGCTGCAACTGAGTGAAAGACAGGCTGCTAAACAACTACTGATCTCTTTGGCCACATCAATAGAGATATTGTACCCAAATCCACGGAGGTGATTTTCTCAATCTACTCCATATTGACTAGATTCCTAGAGAGTGGTGGTGACCAGTGTGGGAGCATAACTTTGAAGTGGAGCCAGAGAAGGTGACCAGGCTCCACTCAAAGTTATGCTACACACACACACACACACACACACACACACACCATCTGTGCCTATTATGTTTTCTGACACATAGCAGACACTCTGTCTAATCAATACATGAATGCATCCAAAATTCCAGTCCTCAACTCAACTCTCACCCACTCAGGGAAGTCTCCCCTGCCTCCTGCCTACAGGGGCTGCTGCAGGCCCCCTCCCTGCTCCCACCGTCTCCACCACCACCCGCATCCCTACCCCATACACACCCCGCAGCTGACCACTGGCGTCTCTCCTGACATGGCCTTGGCACTGAGGAGGAACCCAGAAAGGAACGTGGAGTGCACTGTAATGTTAGACCCCTAATAAAACTGAAAGATGACTATATCTAATCCTCTACTGTTACGAAAGAGGAAACTGAGGCCTGGAGAAGGCAGAGTTGGGAGGACAGGAATCCAGGCTCTAAATCCCCATCCTATTAAACGTCCTTACCAAAGAAAGAAAAAGGCCAATCAGATGAAGAGGAGGCCTGTGGGGGCTTAAGGGTCTGAGCTGGCGCTAAGTCCCACCTCGGGTCAGCCATCCCCGTAGTGGAGCTTGTAAGACCTGCCTCTGGGGCCCTGGAGGGGTGAGCTGGGGGTCAGCGGGAGTTACTCAGGCTCCTGCCTCCCCACAGAGGCCTTTTATTTTCCAAGCCAAGTGCCTCCTCCTTGCACTGGCTGGAGGAAAGGCCTCGGTGGGTGCTGAGTGGAAGGCTGAGGTTCAAAGGCTGCCTGTAGCAGGCGCCGGCCCTTAGCTTCCACCATAAATTTACAACCCCCAAACGGCCCTGCATCCTTCAGGGAGGGGGAGAGGTGGCGAAGGCAGGTTTTTCCATGGCTGGCCCCACTGCTTTACAGAGTCAATGACCTGTTGGAAAGTCTGAGTGAGACAAAGTGGTCCATCCATGCTGAGGGAAGTGGTGGGCCTGACCTGGGTGTAAACGGTCTGCCCGAGGGCCCTCACTTGGGGGCATCTCCGGACAGGCTTATAGCCTGCCCCCATCTAATCAGGCCATTTCCTGCTTAGCACAAGCTCCCACACCCCATAGGATGAAGTTCAAGCCCTGGATCAAGAATCAAAAACCAGGGGTGGGTGGGGTGGAGGAGAGAGGTTAACTTCTTACCTCCAACCCCTGGGGGGCCTCTCTGGGCCCAGAGCCATGTGAGCCTGGCAGAAGCTGCCAATCCACAGATGGCAGCCAGGATCCCAAAGTGGAGTGTCCGGGCAGCAGCAGAAGTGGGCAGCACAGTCAGATTGATGGATGGTTGCGGGTTGGGGCCCAGCCCCGCTGCCGTACTCAGCCTGGGACCACCCCTGACACCCTCCTCTGTCTTCCTCACCTTCATGGCCCTCAGAAGCCAGTATCCACACTGGCCTCTGCTCGGTAGGGCAAGACTTCCGCACCAGAAACTGCAGAATCCCTGAGCATCAGATGCAGGAGGGGCCCGGGGTCCCTGACACCATGTCTTGCCTTTTGCAGAATGGGCAACTGAGGTTGAGAGAAAGGAAATAACTTGTCCCAGGCCAGCAGCTGAGTCACGAGCAAGGCACCTGGTTCTTCATCTAGTGCGGCCTGTGCAGGTGAGTGATGACCCAACCCAGGCTAGGGACTGGGGCAGAGTCACAGCAGGAGAGCTGCCGGCAACTCTCAAATTATCTCACCTCCCCTGATGCCGCCTTCATGCCAGGTCTGGCCTGGCCCTGGGGCCTGGTGCTGATGGTATCTGCCTCTGCCCTCCTAGTCATTTCCTGGCAAGACAGACCACCACATTCTGAGTGCTAAGTGCAGGGGTGGGGAGAGGATAGAGTGCTGTCTAGGGAAAGTGAGGAAGAGGAGGTCCTAGGCAGGGGAACAGCATGGGCAAAGGCCGTGCCCAGCTGGGGAGCTGCAGGTGGATTCGGTCTCTCTAGAATATAGGGTGGGAGTCAGGTGGAAGGAAGATAACCAGGAGATGAAGCAGGAGAGCCAGGTGAGTGAGGCTTTGTGAGCCACATTAAGCAGGTGGGCTTTATCCTGAGCCTGGGAAGGGTTCGAGGATGTCCTCACAGCCAGCTGCAGCAGAGTCACCTGTGGCCCAGGTGCCCAGCTCTCCCCTGCACCTGCCCACTCAGCAGAAAGACCCATGGGTCCCCTTACTGGGGAAAGTGAGGCACTGAGGTCTGGCCATGAGCCAAGGCCACCCCAAATGACCTTGTCAAGTTTCCTCCCTGGAACCTTGGGAAACTTGTTCTTAGCCAGGCCTGCCAGACCTCACCTCGAACCAGGAATCAGCTTCCTCAAGTCTTTATTTAATTAAGGTAATTTTCTCCCAACCTGCACATCAGACTGAAAACAAAACAACAGCCTAGGCCTTTCCCTCCGCTGCTGGGGACTGGCTTTCCCACCAGGAGGGCACAGCCTCCACATTAACCTCCCCAAGGACTGAGCCTGGGCCTGGGGGCCAGGGTGGGTGGGTCAGGCCGGCCCCCCCATGGCCAAGGAGGGGTCTGGAGCATAGAGTCCATATAAATTAATTTAATTGGGCCCTATTATCACTTTGCTCCAAGCCTGCAAGCCTAATCTAGCGTTGAAGTAATTCATTGGGTGTGAAGTGTCCTGGAGCCAAGACTTCCCTCTGCTCACGGAACAAACCTCTCCACGCTTGGCCCAGGCCCTGGGCCACTGCAGCCTAGCTCAGCAGAGGGGCTGTGTGGGGAGCAGGGTGGGCGGGGGAGGCGTTAAAATAGCTCTTTGCCTTGGCTACATCCCCTGACTTTCCCAGAAGGAAGCTCTAGCCCACACCCCACCTCCCAACACACACACAGCCACATGTCAGGGTGACGGTCGGACCCTCACGGACCTAGAAGATGGCTGAAGAGGTCCAATGAGACCTGGGTGAACCCCCAAATACTCTAAAATTTTGGACAAGTATTTTTTCGCCTTTCTCTGCCTCAATTTCCCTTCTTGCAAAATTTTCTGGCTTCTCCCTTTAGTAGCTATGTGACCTTATGCAGGTTATAAGACTCAGTTTCCTCATCTATGAAACACAGAACCCAATAATGACCATCTTATAATGCTACTGGAAGGGCTGAATACATTAATATGCATAAGGTGATCTGAACTATGCCTGGCATACAGTAAGCACTGCATAAATGTTTGCTCATTCCTATTGTGAGATGTGGGTGGGATGGGAGCAGAGAGCCCTCTGTGCAACTGTGATTGCTGAGGCCAAGGTACACATTGTCATTATAATTTCAGAGAAGTAGGAGGGTGTGGGACGGTGTGGTTCCCACGGAAGTTCTGTCCCAGGATTAGGGCCCCTGAGAGCTGAGAAAATGCAAGTTGCCCAGCACAGTGTTGTTATGATTAGATTTGCATAACTTATGGTGCAATTATTTGTACCCTGATGCCAAGCTCATTAAGCAGTCAGGCACCATGAACCCACTGGTTGAGGCCCAATCTGAAGGGGAGACATGGCTTGGGGGCTCTAGGGGGCCCTGCTCTGGGGGCAGAAGAGGACACTCATGCATGAATGCAAGTGTGCATACCACATACCCACAGGGGGCCCAGGCACTGCCCGGGTCTCATCAGGAACAGGTAAGGGCCATAGGCCCTAAAACAATTAGGGAGGCTGAGGATTTACTGGTCTGCCTGCCCATTCCTTTACGCCTCCTGAAATACCAGCTGACTTTTGCAGGGCTTTTGTGCTCCAGAGCCTGGGCCTGTGTTAACCCCTGCCATCTGAGCCATGCAGCATCATGAAAGACAGCATCGATTAGCACTACTTCTAGTATTAACACCCATTTAATGGCTTTAGCGCCCAGGCCAGTCTCCGGGGAGGTTAATGGGCAACACAGTGAGACCCCCATCTCTACAAAAACTTTTTAAAAATTAGGCACGAGGCTGGGTGCAGTGGCTCATGCCTGTAATCCCAGCACTTTGGGAGGTTGAGGCAGGCGGATCACGAGGTCAGGAGATGGAGACCATCCTGGCTAACACGGTGAAACTCTGTCTCTACTAAAAGTGCAAAAAATTAGCCGGGCATGGTGGCATGTGCCTATAGTCCCAGCTACTCGGGAAGCTGAGGCAGGAGAATCGCTTGAACTCAGGAGGCGGAGGTTGCAGTGAGCCAAGATCGTGCCACTGCACTCCAGTCTGGGCAAGACTCCGTCTAAAAAAAAAAAAAAATTAGGCAAAATGCTGCATGCCTGTAGTCCCAGCTACTCAGGAGGCTGAGGCAAGAGGATCACTTGAGCCCAGGAGTTTGAGGCTGCAGTGAGCCATGATCATGTCACTGCATTCCAGCCTGGGTGACAGAGCGAGACCCTTTCTTTTAAAAATGAACAAATAAAAAATAAATATAAATATAAAATTAATCCCCATTTAATGGATGGGGAAAGTGAGGGTTGGTTGGTCCAACCAAAATTTCTCCCTAATAAGCACAAAAGTGAAACCAAAGGCTTCTCCTCACTGTTATTTACTCCCCAGTTCAGAGATCATAGGATACGCGTCCTATCATTTGTGGAAATAGCTGGGAAACAGCAAAGGAATCCTGGGCTGGGAGTTCGTAAATCTGAGTGAGTCCTTTCACCTTTCTGGCTTCAATCTCCCCGTCAGAGCCATGGGAGTGATAATCTCTTTCCCACTGGGCCGCTGTGCAAATTGGATGGGCTCAGGGACTTACAACACCCCTATGCGGGGCTTGGCACCCACTAGGTGCCCACAAGACAAAATAGCATCTGAATTCAGCCCCAGAAACACTAAACCAGGAGAATACTCAAGTGGCTCCTGACACACCCCAACCTCTGGAAGAAGAGGCTTCTTGGTCAGAAACCATTGCCTTCTGCATGTCGCCTGTCACCTATAAGGAGACTCCCCACATGTTGCCAGACAGGGTAGAACGCAAGTTGCCCAGTGCACTGTGAAGTGAGCATCCCAGCTTCACTACCCGAGGTGAAACCTTCCTTGTTCTGTAGCCAGTGGTGCAATTATTTGTAACCCAGTGGCTGGGAGGTGGAGGGTGGCTCTGCTCCTCCTTCCCCTCTCCTCCCTCAACACCCAGGGCTCAGCAAAATCCAGGCGGAGCAGGTCAGGCAAGATTCACCCAGGGCGCTGTGGCAGAAGCAGCTGTAACCCGCTCCATCTCCAAAACACCCCCAAGTGCAGACCAGAGATGGCCTGGCTGAAACAAGGCTAAGAGGCATCCTCTACACCCTCCCTGAGGGCTGCCAGCGCCCTGGAAAAGTGGTGGCAGCTCACATCTCAAGTCAGGGACTCTCCCTCGACCTCACTCCCATTCTCCACCTTGAATTCTCTCCCTCCTGGGATCCTCCCATCAACACTTATCAGCTGGATATCACCGTGCAAGTCACTAGAGCTTTTCAAGCCTCCATGTCCTCATCTTTAAAATGGGCTAAGAAACTATCCCTCCTGCCAGGCGCGGTGGCTTACACCTGTAATCCCAGCACCTTGGGAGGCCAACACGGGTGGATCACCTGAGGTCAGGAGTTCGAGACCAGCCTGGCCAACATGTCAAAGCCCCATCTCTATTAAAAGTACAAAAATTAGCCGGGCGTGGTGGCAGATGCCTGTGATCCCAGCTACTCGGGAGGTTGAGGCACGAGAATTGCTTGAACCTGGGAGGTGGAGGTTGCAGTGAGCCAAGATCACGCCACTGCACACTCTAGCCTGGGCAATAGAGTGAGACTCTATCTCAAAAAACAAAAAAAAAAAATTGTCTCTCCTCACAGAGTTGTGAGAACGACCTGCAGTGTAAGTAAAGCACCTGAGGAAGTGCTTGGCAAACAGTAACAGAGGGCTGGGGAGCTGGGGGTTTTGTTTTGTTTTGTTGTTTAGCCTGTCTAACCCACAGTCCTGGGAATGGCAGGCCCAGCTCTGCTCACTTGTCTTCCCCCTCAATCATACCACTTACATCACCTGCCGGCTCTTGGCCAGTACCCAGGCTGTGCCTCTGAAGGGCACGGGGGCCAGGGATGCCACCAGGGGCCGAATCATGAGGACAGCTCTGATTCGGGGAGGCCTGAGAGCCCCCACACTCTATACACAATGGTATGGCCCCCAGAGGCAGCATTTGCAGTGCCCCTCCATGTACCAGGTGAGGCCAAGTACCAGACCTGGCAGAGGAACCAGCCCTCGCTGCTCCTCCAATGCACCCCCACGGTGCTGGATTATTGAATTCTCTGGAGTACCCCTCAGCCTCTCCAGTGCTCAGCTGCCTCCACGGCTCCCCACGGGGAAAGCAGGTGCCAAAGGAGGAGAAGTTTGGAAGCAGAGAGATAATTATAAGGCTCATGGGTGAGCCGTATGATGACAGGAAAGCCTGTGACTCCTGTGAGCCTCAGTTTCCCCACATGCCACGCATGGGTGATGACACATGCCTCCCATGTGCGATGCTAGGCCTTCCAGGTCCCTCTTCAGAAATGAAGTGCTGGGAGTGCAGGAAGACAGCCCCCAGCTGTCAGCACTTCGGCAAGATCAGCTCTGCTGAAGAAAGCTGCCTTGGCCAAGATCACTCCCTCTTCTAGGGGCAGCCTCCACCAATGACTGACCAGCTTGCAGGGAGGGGAGACCCAGCCCCTCACCTCAAACTGGGGCAACTCTGAGTCTTGTCTCAGGTCCAGAGCTCCCGCAGGGGCCAGCTGAGGCCTTCATACGACTATCACAGCCTCCTGCTTCCTCCCCTCCCTTTAGTAGGGATGATTCCACGGACACCCCTCATCAGCCAGCCAGGGGCTGCCTCTCAGGGAAGCCAATCTGTGATCAATGCCATGTGAGAAGTGGCAAATACTTGTCCCAGTTTGTCTCTATTTCCTGGGCATTTCTCTGCCAACATAAGCCTCCCTCATTGGGATCCAGGCTCCCTGAGGGCCAGGACCCTGCTTATTTTTGTTCATCACTGTATTTTCATGCCAGGTAGATGGTAGGCACTTAACAAATGTGGACAGAAAGAAAACAGGCAGGAAATGGAGATCTTAGGATGATTTTTTTTTTCTTTTCGAGTCGGGGTCTTGCTCTGTCGCCCAGGCTGGAGTGCAGTGGTGCGATCTCGGCTCACTGCAACCTCTGCCTCCCAGGTTAAAGTGATTCTCCTGCCTCAGCCTCCCAAATAGCTGAGATCGCAGGCGCCCACCACCACGCCCGGCTAATTTTTGTATTTTTAGTAGAGATGGGGTTTCACCATGTTTGCCAGGCTGGTCTTGAACTCCTGACCTCATGATCCACCTGCCTCGGCCTCCCAAAGTGCTGGGATTACAGGCGTGAGCAACTGCGCCCGGCCAAGGATGGTCTTAAGGGAGGAAGGAAGGCAGTCAGAAGGGACACAGGAGAATCTACTAGACTCAGGTTCAGGTGAGAATAACCCCAGGATAGTGCTGTTCAAACTGAGAGCTGATGGGAGGGAAGACACTGGCCAGCGGTGGCCGCCGTGAGGAGTGGACGGAGGGGCAAAAGGACATATTCTTCCAGGCACAGGCAAAGGCTCTGAAGCAGGAGTTTGAAGAGCTGAAAGAAGGCTGGGTGTAAAGCCCAGGGGGGTCACGAGATGAGGCCGGAGAGGTGGGCACAGCTGGACACTGCCCCATGGAACATGGCCTGAGCCTCGAGGCAATGGGAGCCTGAGAGTTTTAAGCAGAGAGAGACAGGGTTTCGTCTGCGTTTGGAAAGATCTTGTTGCCACTGTGGAGGAGGGGTGAGAGGAGACTGTCACGGTCCAGTGTGACTGTGCTTCCATGACTGTGACGATGGTGGAGACGGGAGAATTGGCAACAGCAGCTTATTTGGAGGCAGTATCCTCAGATTTTTACTGCTTGCTTGTTTGGGTGTCAAGGGTGAGTGAGAGGAGAGAGGAATCTAGGAAGATGTGTAGATTTTAAGCCCTGGATGGATCATGGGGTCATTTACTGACCTGGGGAAACCTGAGAGAGAAGCAAGTAGGGGGTAGGGTGGGGGACAGATCAAGTGTTCTAGTTGGAGAAATCTATGGGACACCCAAAGGGCAAAGTCAGGGCGTCTGTGAGATATAAGGTCTGGACCTGGGAAGAAGTGCCCAGGTTGAGGACTGAGATGTGAGGGCAGCTTGGAGGTGGATTGTGAGTCTTTGAAGGGAGGACCCCGTGGGAGTCTGCTCAGCAGTCCCACATAGCCTAGGTCTGGGACAGAGACCATGCTGGATAAATGTTTGCTGGCTGGATAGGTGTGTGGATGGACGAATGAATGGATGGTGGGGGATGGATGGAAGAATGGGGGGATGGATGGGGGGTTGGAGGGATGTGGGGATGGATAGACGGATGGATGGATAGATGACTGATGGTGGACAGATGAACTGACAAATAGATGTGTCCTCCCCTGTACATCCATGGGTTCCTTAAGGGTGGAGACTGGGCCCTCTCTTGATGCCCACAGCGCAACCCAGGCCTGAAAAATAACCAGTGCACAGAATGCTCCTCTTGCTACCACTTTCACTGTGAGGGTGATGGAGCAAGAGTGAAGAGGAAGTGGGGAGGAACAAGGGACAGCCAGGCCCCTCACTCTACAGACAGAGAGCTGAGGCCAGAGAGAAGCGGAGCCAGGGCCCGGCTCCCAGCTGGTGCCTTTTCCATAGTGCCCAGCAGCACCTCCACCTCTCCAGGCACCTTCAGGAGTACCAGGCAATAGCTATCCCCCTGAAACAGATAAAGAAACTGAGGCCCAGAGGAAATCACCCACTTGCCCAAATTCATACCTCGAGATAGCACTAGGGATTAAAATAAACCAGTTTGGAGTTTAAGACTTGAGTCCAGATTCCCAGCAGGGGCACCAGTCACTGGGCACTCGGGGCCGTTCCAGCCCCTCCCTCCATGGGTCTCACTTTCCTCAGTAACAGAGTAATGATGGGGAGGCCAGCCCTCTGGGGTGTGGGGTGGCTGGGCTGGGTGTGGCACAGGCTTGGAAACCTGCAGAGCATTGTAGAGGCTTTTTGATCCTGTGGGCGGATTGCAGGGCTCGGCCCCCAACTCTGGCCCCCAGCAAGTCCTGGCTGATGTCAGCAGGTCTGCTGGCCAAGCTAGCTTGCTTGGGGCAGAGAGATGAGAGCTAAGATGGAGCGTTTCTGAGATGAGGCAATGCGACGCAGTGTGAAGGGAATGCAATTTGACGGGCCCTTCCTCCACCCTCGGTAGGCGGGGCTCAGGCTGAGGGGACAAGCACAGGGAGGCAGCTTCAAGCTGAGCATCTGCCAGTGGTGCTTAGCCCCTCCCTCGTTACCTGTTTCTCAGGGGCAGCTGAAGGGTCCCATGGCCACAGAGCACAGACCGGGCATGTGAAACCAGAGTGGAATGGGGCTTTGCCAGCTGGTGGCAGAACTGAAGTCCAAGGCTTGCAGGCTAGGGATATTTGCACTGCTTGTTTTACTCATTCATTCATTCATTCATTCATTCAACAACCTTTCCTTCTGGCCCTGTCATGGGAGCTGCAGACTCAGAGAGGAATCAAACAACCCCCTGCCTTCAGGAACTCCTGGTCTGGTGGGGAAACAACCACATAACTAGTCGATGACAACATGGAACTTGTGTCACAACAATTCACAAGGGCTGGGGAGCCCAGAGCAGGGCCCAATCCAGGCTCCAGTGCAAGGAAGCTTCCTGAAGGAGGCTGAGTCTGTAGGAGAAGAGGGGCTCCAGGGCTACATCCCAGCAGGGCAGGGAGTACAGAGAGATGACAGGAACTCGCAGAGGGGACACCCTCCGCTAACTAATTCAGCCTCCACCCTAATCCCCAGTTGTCTTCCCGCTTCTCAGATTTGCTTCGCCTACATCTCAAAGGTGGTGGGAACAAGCATGCTCTGCCCACAGGTACCCGAGCGGAGCCTCCCCTCACATCAGCAGCTCTCTCCACACAGTGTGGTTTCCAACAGGGCCAGTGCTGAATGCCAAGAAGGGCAGGTCATCTCAGCAGCTCCCAGTCCTAAGAACTAGTTCATTTGCTCACAACAAGTATTGACTGAGTCACTACTATGTGTTAGTTATTCCTACCAGTTAGAGTCACTTTAAGAAAAAAAAAAATGAATGAATATTGCTTCCCTATGCATGAATAAGGACAGCTTAGGAAAAGGTGAGAAACTGGATTCTGAAAGACATTCAAGTGCTGATTCCACTTTTAGTGGCTTGGCAATTCAGGATCTCAGCTGGTTGATGGGGATGGTAACACCTCACGGAGCGGCTATGAGGACTCTGGTGGAGGAGGGCTTTACACCAGGCAGGGGCTCAGGAAAAGTGTATCTCCTCTCATGAGCAGCACCCTCCCCACACCTCCCCGGGCAGGGAGTGGGAGTTTCAGGGATGAGGCAGGACCAGAGGCAGCAGGAGAGGCTCTGGGGCATGCTAATACTTGCCTGACTTCCCCACTCAAGCTGGGATGATGCTTTACCCCTCGTGTCCCCTGGCGTGAGTTGGCGGTACCATCCCAGGGGCCAATCTGACTTTTCCCACCAGGAAACCAGCAGGGACTCTCACTGCAGCCCACAGCTAAGGACCAGTGCCAGAGGCCCTGCTGTTCAGAACTGGGTGGTGCTTGGAAGAGTCACCCTGCCCTGAGACTGAAGACCCAGGGGAAAGGTTTACCCTCCAGAAGTGGCTGGACCCCTTGGCTGAGTCAAGGAGAAGCCCCGACCACAACCCCAAGGGACCCGTAAGAGGTAGCCTCCCAGCAAGAGGCTGACCTCACCAAGTGGTGTGATGCTGGCAGGGGTGGTAATAGGAAGGTGGGCATCAGACTGCACTGGGCATCACCACCAAGCAGACACTCCCCAGCAACTCCCCACACTGTCCTGCCCCAAACACACCCCCAAGAAGGATGGCTGCAGCTAGGCCACAGGGTAGACTAAAGGAAGTTCTTTAGCATGCTCACCCGGAAGGCAACCTGAGTGCTCCCTCCTGGGAATAAAGATGAAGCTGCAGGCCGGGCATGGTGGCTCACGCCTATAATCCCAGCACTTTGGGAGGCCGAGGCGGGTGGATCACTTGAGGTCAGGAGTTTAAGACCAGCCTGGTGAACGTGGCGAAACCCAGTCTCTACTAAAAATACAAAAATTAGTTGAGTGTGATGGTGGGTGCCTGTAATCCCAGCCACCCAGAAGGCTGAGGCAGGAGAATCACTTGAACCCAGGAGGCAAAAGTTGCAGTGAGCCAAGATAGCGCCACTGCACTCCAGTCTGGTGATAGAGCAAGACTCTGTCTCAAAAGAAAAAAAAAAGATGGGCCAGGCGCGGTGGCTCAAGCCTGTAATCCCAGCACTTTGGGAGGCTGAGGCGGGTGGATCACGAGGTTAGGAGTTGAAGACCAGCCTGGCCAAGATGGTGAAACCCCATCTCTACTAAAAATACAAAAATTAGCCAGGCGTGGTGGCAGGTGCCTGTAATCACAGCTGCTTGGGAGGCTGAGGCGGAGAACTGCTTGAACCTGGGAGGCGGAGATTGCAGTGAGCCGAGATCGCACCACTGCTCTCCAGTCTGGGCGACAGAGCGAGACTCTGTTTCAAAAAAAAAAAAAAAGAAGAAGCTGCAGCTGCCCAGCCAAAGAGGCTGCACCAAATGACCACCAAAGGGCTTCCTAAAGGATCTGAACACTTGCCTTGGAAGAACAGGAGGGAGTGTGCTTTGTGCCGTAACCAAGTCAGACTTTTCAGGAGTTCTTAGTTCTGGGCCTGTGTTCGTTGTGGGATGTGGGCAGGCCCAACCCTTTCTGAGCCCGAGACACCAAGGGCCCTTCTACCTTTGACTTCTATGTAGCATCAAAACTGGGCACCCAAATACAGAGGCCCCTTGGGGGACTTCAGGCTAAAATTTCCCTTATTGATGCCTAGAGAGGAACAGGGATAAGATCAAGGTCATGCAGCAAGTTGAGGACACTCCCATCATTGGTACAGTGACCTAGAATCCTGAGTCCACTCTGCTGGCCTCTGCATTTGCCCTTCCATGCTCCTGGGTTTTTCTGCAACAAATATTTGCAGTTTGTTACCATGGTTTTTTATTTTGTTTTGTTTTTTTCTGAGGCAGAGTCTTACTCTGTCACCCAAGGTAGAGTGTAGTGGTGCAATCTTGGCTCACTGCAGCCTCGACCCGCCAGGCTCAAGCAATCCTCCCACCTCAGTAGCTGGGACTACAGGTGCATGCCACTGCTCCCAGGTAAATTTTGCATTTTTAGTAGAGATGGGGTTTTGCCATGTTGGCCAGGCTGGTCTCCAACTCCTGGGCTTAAGCGATCCGCCCACCTCAGCCTCCCAAAGTGCTGGGATTACAGGCATGAGCCACTGCACCCAGCTCGTTACCACATTCTGCCCACCTATCTTCATGGGCAGCCCATCACTGCTTACTTCTTGCTTCCAGGCACCCAGCCTACTGACCACAGGGCCCCTTGAAAGGCCTTGGTATTAACATTTTGGCCGGGCCTGATCCCAGACCATGTGCTGCTTGCCCCACTGGGCCTTGCCTCTCCCTGGATCACTGGGTCGGCCTCTTGGCTGGCCTCCAGCTGCTGGTCTCTACCTCACAGCAGCCACAGAAGTGCTTCTGGTACTCAAGTCTGCCCAGGTCCCTGCCTGACTTGGAACAACTGGAGACTTCCCATGCTCTAAAACAGGGAGGGAACCTGACTTCTTGAGGGCGCAGGCACCTGAGTGGCCTCCTGATAGCTCCACATTAGCTTTGCTCAGACCCTGGGAGATTTGGCCGCTGCTGCCCTGTAGCTCCTGGGAGCAGTCTCACCATGCTGAGCCCATCCCTTTAGCTGCCTGTGGCCTTGCTATGCCAGGCAGCCTGATGAGCCTGGTTTCTATCACTCACTTGCTGTGTGACTTTAGGCAAGTCACCTCTCCTCTCTGTGCTTCACTCTCTTCTGCAAAACAGAGTTAGTAATTCCAGTGTGACCCCACCAAGCTGTTGTTAGGATTTCGAGGCTATGCATGGAAGTACCAGCACAGTGCCTGGCCCATTGCGGTGTACCGTGATCTGGTAAGGATCCTCTCAGAGTGCACCTGTCATTCAGTCATTCATCCAAAAGGACAGCACAAAGCTCCCATGGGGGCCAAGCCCCGTGCCACGGGGAGCAATGTGAATCAGGTGCCAGAGTCCCCACCCTGAAGGCGCTCTGGGTGATTCAGCAGAGAAGATGGGTGCAGGGACCCTCAGTCACACAGTGTGGTCACAGCTGTGGCAGCCCAGAAGGGGCACCTAAGCCCCCATACCTTGGAGGACCCCACTGAGTCATGGAAGGTGAGTAAGAGTGCGACGTTAGGATCGGCATGGATAAGTCATGACGGCCAGGGTGAGCAGGGGCCTAGGAGCCCAGAGCAGATCTGCATCTGCTAAGCAGCATTTAGGGATGATGGGGGGCAGGGAAGGGTTTAACGGAGTGGGGGTGGTGATCGCTGGATCTGTGTGTGAGGGAAAATCCCTGGGCTGAGTCGGGGATGGATGGGGTGGGGAAAGGTATGGGCAGGCATGGAAGAGACAACACAGCCATCTGTGAGGAGGCTGGGACAGTGGTCCAGGCCAGGTAGATGGTGGGAACCGAGAGGAGAGGGGGCAATGGGGAGGGCAAGAGGAGGCAAACGGGAGGGATTTAGGAGGGGGAAGGGATGGGATGAACTCCCACATCAGGCACTGGAACCACCCGTGAGCTACTAACCCATTCAGTGACTCAGGCGAGCCCCTCCCCCTTGGGGGCCTCAGTTTACCTACATGTGAAATAGGACATGGGCCAGAAAATCCCTGGAGGCCCTCTCTACTCACACATCCTGTGGCTCTGTAAAGCAAGTGGCCTTCCCTGCTTCTGGAGGAGGAGGAGCAAAGCCCATCCCCACCCTACCCCTCCAAGCCTCATCCCTGGAGATGGGGCCCAAGCCCCAGGGCCAAGTGGGACAAGGGGTCTGACCCACTTAGGTGAGGGCAGGTAGCAGCGCCCTGGAGGCTGCATACACAGAGCTGCAGCGCCACCTACTGTCCATGTGGGAAGAGGCCACCAGTCCCAGGAGCCCGGCTCTGACCTAAATAAATCCCAGTGGACTGAAGCACAGCTAAGAGTTCCTACCTGGGCCCGCTGGCCCAGTTCCCTCCCCGCCACCCCCAGGTCTCTCCAGATGGCTCGATGAATGCAAGATGCTTCCTTCTGTAATGGATTCTGACCACATCATTCTCTTGCTCAGAAACCTTTCAAGGTTCCTCACTGCCCTTGGAGTCCATGCTTGCTCCTTAGTTGGCATTCAAGGCTCTTCCCATCCGGGCCTCTGCTGACCTCTGATGCCCCATTTCCTATACAGCAAAATACTCACCAGCTCCTTAAACGTTCCATACTTTCCCCAGTCTTGTGGCTTTGTATTAGGTTGGTGCAAAATTGCGATTTTTGCCTTTAGTCAACAGCAAAAACCGCAATTACTTTTGCACCGACCAATATATATTCTTTTTTTTTGTTTTGAAACAGAGTCTTGCTCTGTCGCCCAGGCTGGAGTGCAATGATGTGATCTCAGCTCACTGCAACCTCCACCTCCCAGGTTCAAGCAATTCTCCTGCCTCAGCCTCCCGAGTAGCTGGGATTACAGGCACACCTCACCACGCCCAGCTAATTTTTGTATTTTTAGTAGAGACAAGGTTTCGCCATGTTGGTCAGGTTGGTCTCGAACTCCTAACCTCGTGATCCACCCACCTCGGCCTCCCAAAGTGCTGGGGTAACAGGCGTGAGCCACTGCGCCTGGCCCCCGATATATATTCTTGCCTCTGCTTGAAATAACTTTCTCTGCCTTCTTGGCTTAAAAACCAGTGCAGGCCAGGCGTGGTGGCTCACACCTGTAATTCCAGCACTTTGGGAGGCCGAGGTGGGTGGATCACTTGAGGCCAGGAGTTCGAGACCAGCCTGGTCAACATGGTGAAACCCTGTCTCTACTAAAACAACAAAAATTAGCCAGGCGTGGTGGCACATGCCTGTAGTCCCAGCTGCTCTGAGGTTGAGCAAAAGAATCGCGTAAACTGGGAGGTGGAGATTGCAGTGAGCCGATATGGTGCCACTGCACTCCACCCTGGGCAACAGAGCAAGACTCCATCTCAAACAAAACAAAAAGTGCCAGTGCAAAGTCACCTCCTCCATGAGGTGCCTTCCTCAATATACCTTTCTCCCCAAGTTCACTACTGAGCACAGAGCCTGCTCTCGATAAAAGTTCAATCCCATCTTCCTCTGGGTCCCCATAGTTCCTGTGCTGTCCTTTATCCCTGCATAGGCCAGGAATGTTTCTGTACCATCTCTTGCCCTCCCCAGGCTCTGAGCTCAAGGGAAGAGACTGTGTATGACCCATTGCTTCTCAGCATAAGGTCTGGTATTCAATACATTTGCATTTATTAAGCATCTACTATGTGCCATTGGACTAGATGTTTTCCCGTGCTTTACCTCATTATAGACTTAAGTCACCTGTGTTGAACATGGGAGTCTTGACCACTTTGTTCCTGCTCTTCCTGTCAGCCAAAATGCCTTCCCATGAGCTTGCCACATAACCATGGGTGGCTCACTGGACTTTCATCTGGGCAAAGAGAAGGGTGTGCTGACACTACTCATGGCTCCTTCATCTGGGACCTACCCAAATCCCATGGCTTTGCTCACACTCATCTGATCCTGTTGTGCCCAAGATGCCTGCTCCCATGCCTGGATACCTGCTGCAGCTGCTCCAAGCCAGGACCCTGCCAATCTGTCATTTTAGATCTTCAGCTCTGGGTTGGTCTTCCAGGTGCCTCTGCCTCCCAAGGAAACCCAAGGAACTCCGCCAGAAAGGGAATGCCTAAAAGAGCAGCAGTGGGGACTGTAGGGGTCCTCCTGCCTGCCCCTTTGTTATCCAGAGTGGGGCCCTGACTTGCCTGAAGTCACACAGGGACTCCGGTATTCCAATCCTCGGCCTTAAGATCGCTGCTATCCCGTTACTTCTATCTAAAAGCCCTAGAGAAGTTTCGGGAGACACTCAAAGGGCCCTTGTCTGGTTTCCAGGCTGACCAACTCTAATGGAGAAAAAGCTCACTCACTAAGCATACATCAAATGCCAGGCATATAGAATCCTTCAGTGGAGGGATCATTCTCCCCATTTTACAGAGGAATAAAGTGAGGCTCAGAGTGAATGAAAGACTTTCCCAGGTCACATGTCTGCAGTAGAACTGGGGTTCTCGGGTGGCCTTGATCACCATGCTCGGCTCCCTTGAAGGCTGACGCACACAAATTAATTCCAAAGACAAGGCAGCAAATAACCAGATACAGGCTTTGGCGTTCTGAGACCCTGAGGGAGCAGGGAAGATTTCCTGGAGGTGGTGAGTGGGGCACTGAGAGAGGCCTTGGAAGAGGGTCCAAGCTGGACTAATGAGGAAGGAGGAGGGTTGGCAGGAGGGAGACATTCCCACTCCCGTCACCTGGGTGCAGGCACTGTGACTTCTGCCTACAGCCTCCTCACCCATCCCCTGCCACTCCCCCATCCCCCCCCCCCACCCCCCGACACCAGCCAGAGTGGCCTTCCCGGAAAGCAAATGACTGGCCAGTCAGGGTCCTGCTTACAATCCCTCAGAGTCGCCCATCCTCCAGCATGGTTTGCCAAGGACCTGCTCGGGACTGGCTCTCCCCACTCTCTCCAGCCCCATCTTGAGCCACTACACCTTGAATTCAGCGTTTCAACAACACACAGTATTTGGAATTTCTCCAACTGCCCCCCTGTTGGTCTTTGCATATTCTGTTCCCTCTGTCCATCATATCCGTTCATCTTTCAGAGCTTAGCTGAAATGCCTCCAGGACGCCTTCCCTGAGCCCCGGATTGAGTGGGGTGCCCTCCCCCAGCTCCCACCCTGGGTCTGTGTCTGCCTGCCCTGCCCATGCCCGCCCCACAAGGCCCATGCTTGCGCCCTCGGGCTGCGCAGGGCGAGGGTTTGGGGGCGCAGTACTGACGGGTGTCCAGGCCTCTCCTCGAAGGGTTCCGCGCGCAGAAAGGTGGGCCGGGGCCAGAAGACGCGCTGGAAAGGCGTTTTCTGCCCCCTCCGGGCCTCGGGAATATTTGTGGGCTGCCGGCGAGGCAGGCGGGGTGGGGGAGGCTGCCCGGCGGGCGGGAAGCCCCGCGCACTCGGGTCCTCTGCGGTCCCCGGCGGGGGTCGGCGCGTGCGGAAAGCGGCCCCGAGCCCCCAACCTCGGCCCGTCCGCAACCGAAGAGGAGGCGACCGCAGCCTGGAAAAGAAGAGCCCCCAGCTGTTTCCTTCCACCCGGGCGGGCGGGACGGAGAAGGGAGGGAGCCTGGGAGAGACGCAGGTGTGGCGCTCGCTTGTGCTGGCGGGGTGGCAGCTGGGGCGCGGCACCCTCGGAGTCTCGACTCTGCCCACTTCTCAGGCAGAAAACTGAGGTGGTCCCATGGCCAGAGCTAAGAAAGGCAGTGCTGATTCCTGGGCCCCCGCTGCTCACGGCGTCCTTCAGCATCCCAGTAGGCCGAGGGCATCTCACTCTTAGGTGACCACAAGAATCACGGGGACAGTTGTTAAAATGCAGATTTCAGGGCCCCATCTCCCAGAGACGAAGTAGGTCTGAATGGGACCCAGAAATCAGCTCTTTAAAACAGGGAAATAGTCCACATGTTGTGAAGCACTGGTGAAGAGATGCTTTGGAATAGGAAGCTTCCCCCTCGGCCTAGTTACAGCAGAGAGCAGAGAGCGAGGACTCGGAAGGGAGGGACTTGGACCCTGAAGCCCAGGCTTTCCTGCTGGGTGACTAACTTCTCTGTGTCTTGATTTTATCTTGCCTAAAGTGGAGATAACATTCAACCCAAAAGGTTCTGTAAAATCAAAGAGATGTGAGTAAAAGTGCTTTACTAACTTCACCACCACCATCATTATTATTCACTGTCACCGCCCATCCCCTAGGCAAGGAAAGAAGCCATCCTGAACCTGTGGGGTGATGAGCTCAGATGCCACCACCTCTGCAAAGGCAGCCCTGCTCATTTGGGAGGAAGCCCTCTTTCCTCTGAACTGCACACCACTCCTTCACCCCCATTTGGTGCTCCTTGTACGTGCCCAGGGCTGACTGCAGTACCATGTGCCATTTTTTCACCAAAATATGAGCTCTACCTTTGGGGCTCCTCAGAGTCAGCAATTATGTCAGAAGGGCTGCATGGTAGAGACCTGAGTTTAAGTCTCAGGTCTGTCATTTACTGAGAGATCTTGAAACCGCCTTTGCAAAATTATGACTGAGACAGTGAAAGAGATCTAACTTAACTGACTCCATTTTGCTTCTAACCTCCAAGCTGTCCTTGTTCATTCCTAAGCATAGATTGAACTATCTTTGGGAGAAATTTAGTTTATAGTTTATTGTTTAAACAAAGATGGTAACAGACCTTTCCCAAAGCAGACCTCCTTCTTGCCTGGGGACTAGATTGCTTTGGCAGGACTAACATTAGCCACAAGATAAGGAATTATATGCAGCTGGAGGATACAAGATTCTGACCCTCTCTAACCTGCTCTAAGATCAGTGCTTGAGATGTTTCACAGGCCCTGCACTTGATGGATCAGCTGGCACCACCCAGATCAATAAACTGGCTCATCTGATCTTGTGGCCCCCACCCAGGAACTGACTCAGCGCAAGAAGACAGCTTCCACTCCCTGTGATTTCATCTCTGACCAATCAGCACTCCTGGCACACTGTCTTCCCCCCACCCACCAAGTTATCCTTCAAAACTCTGCTCCCCAATGCCTGGGGAGACTGATTTGAGTAATAATAAAACTCTGGTCTCCCGCACAGCCAGCTCTGCATGAATTACTCTTTCTCTATCGCAATTCCCCTGTCTTGAAGAATCGGCTCTGTCCAGGCAGCGGGCAAGGTGAACCCCTTGGACTGTTACAATCTCAGTAAATGTAAACTGTCAGTTTACTGAGATCTCTCAGTAAACTGCCCCCATTATTCTTGGGGCCACCAAAGAGTGAGCTGCCCTCGGCCTACTGTGATGCCAAAGGGCGCCGTGAGCAGTGGGGGCCCAGGAATCAGCACTGCCTTTCTTAGCTCTGGCCATGGGACCACCTCAGTTTTCCACCTGTGAAGTGGTCAGGAAGGCTGTGGGATCTTGATCAGTGCATCCACCTCTCCAAAAGTCTATCACTTTAGAGTGTAAAGGTTTAAATGGAATAATGTCTATAAAGTACTGTAATGTCTATCACTCAGTTGGCCTAACTTGAATAAAACAAATACAAGCTGGGCAGTCTGAGGAAGGCATCGCAAGGAGTGGCTTTTGACCTGGGCTTTTAGAGCCAGGAGTCTTAATAGGTAAAGAACTGGTGGGGAAGGGCCCCTCTAGGCCCTTTTCCATATTCTGGTTACAGTCTCTGTTAATGTTTATAACTTTAAACAGAGACTTCCTGCTCTGAAATGTGTTGTTACTGCCCATTTAAAAATTGAACTAGAATAAAGATAGCAAGTGGAACTCGCACTGTGGTCTTCCCTGAAACCAACTAAAACAACACTAAAGGGATTTATCATAATATTGGAAACCAGACACAGCCAACAAAGAATGGTAATTGATTAAATCCTAAAAGGCAATAAAGTTGAAAATCAGCCCAATTTACACTGTTGAACCCCCAAATGGTTCAGGAGTTGGTTGTACCACGTACTTCTGGAAAGTGGGTGGGTCGGAGGTGGGCGGGGTGGAGGTTAAAAACAGAAAGATTGCTTGGAAAACAATCAGACTTCCAGATACTCTCTCTCCTGGCAAAATACTAATACTCCAGACAGGATACATAGAATGCTTCAGGCAGGAGATTGGAGGAGCTTTTCTTTTGACTAGCACAAAATAAAAGACATGGAATGGCCCAATCATGTGCACAGCCCCAATCATGTTCAGAGGGTATCAAATCTGTTTTAGTGTCTCATTCTTAAATATGAGCAGACAGCAAAGGATGAGTAAGCATTTGAGAAAAGCCTCTAATTAAAAAAGAAGTCAAAAGAATAGGGGGAAACAACAAAGGAACTTAGAAGATGGCAACTATGCAAAAAGCTGAAAACTTAAAACTATAATTAACATCCTAAGAAATAAGATATTGCTGCAAAATGGGGAAATGTCTCCAAAATTCTGAAGAAAGTTATATTTCCATCCCAGAAAGTTATATTTCCACCCAGCCAACTGATGATCAAGGGTGAAGAGAGAATACATTTCTAGTCATGTGAATTATCTTTGCATGTTTCCTGAGGAAGCTTCTGGAGGATGTGCTTCAACAGAAGTGAGGGAGTTAACCAAGAAAGAGGAAAACATGGCATCCAAGGAAAAGAAAATGTAACAAAGGATAGGGGCAAAGGAATCCCCAGGCCATTCTATTCTATTGTGCAATAGAAGACAATTCATCCTAATGGGACATGGTGGAAGACTCTGGGAGGGACTTCTTCAGGAAGATGAAATCGGTAGACTAGCCAATGCATTTAAACATATTGAAAGGAGATATGCATAACCACAATTGTTATGCAGGGAAGGAAAAATAATTATAGAATACTACACGGCCCAGTTGTCAATAGCATTTACGTAGCCTAATAATGAAAACATGAATACTGTTCCAATCAAACTTGTGATACTAGGAGGAAGTAGGGAGACACAAAATGTACATGTGAGTGTGGAGAAAGTAAGGGGAAAGAGAGAGAGAAAGAGAAAGAAACTGAAAAATCAAGAAGTAGTAGTATAAGCAAATAATTTAGAGTCAAAAGCAGTGACACAGAGAGACTGCTCAATAAAATATTTGCTGAATGCATGAATGGTCAACACCTAGTGAGGGCCAGGCACATATTTATTGAGCATAATAGTACTTAAGACTTACTGAACAGAAAGGGTCTTCTTCCTTAGAATCACCTTGATCTGTGTTTGGGTACAAAGCAAGTCCTTGACAAATGTGCATTGCCTTGGTTGAGCGGATGTGGCCTCCTGGATTCCCAGCCTGTTGTGTGATTTTGAACAACTTTCATAGTCTTTCACAAAGGTGCCAGGGTTTCTCCATTATCAATAGGGAAAAAAAGGGTCAGAGGATGCTTCCTGGGTCTCAGAGCTGTGACTTGAGAATTGAGTGGGGGGAGAGGGGATGGCAATGGTGATGCACAACGTGCACCTGAGGATTCCTAGGTGTCCGGAAGACCTGCCCCTGGGGTGGGTGGGTGGAAGGGAAAAGTAATGGCTGATGAAAAGAGGCTGCAAGAGAGGCCTGAATGGGAGGAATGATTCATCCTCCAGCATCTCCCATCCAAAGCCACTCCTCCTCACTGCCCCTTGGCTCTGGCATCAAGCAGCCAACTCTGCTGAATCTGGAGGGGATGTTTTGGCCGGATTCTTCCTATCTCCTGAGATGGGGTGAAGTGGGTCCCTGGCCCACGTCTGCTTCCCTTTGGTTGGTGTGTCACAGAAGATAATGGCTCCAAGGGCTCCAGCAGCACTGCATGGAACATTATTAGATCAGCTAGCCCAGAACATCTCCAAATTCTAGATTTTACCAACTGGTAAAATTTAAATGAAGAGGAGGTGACCAGCGTAAAGTTACCAGCTTTTTTAGTTTGCTAAAAAAACCAAAACAAACAAACAAAACAAACAAACAAACAAAAAACATTAGAAAAAGAACTATCATGATGTTCTGTGGTTCCATGGTGTGTTCACTTAGTGGCAAGACATCAAGCTGTACATTTAGAAGTCTGATTATTCTGAATACATATTAGACTTTGTGAAAAGTTTACTCGAAAAATATCATGTACTAGGCTGGGCGTGGTGGCTTACCCCTGTAATCCCAGCACTTTGGGAGGCCAAGGTGGGCAGATCAGCCAGAAGTTCAAGGTCAGGAGTTTGAGACCAGCCTGGCCATCTTTACTAAAACTACAAAAATTAGCCAGGCATGATGGTAGGTGCCTGTAATCCCAGCTACTCAGGAGGCTCAGGCCAGAGAATTGCTTGAGCCCAGGAGGCAGAAGTTGCAGTGAGCCGAGATCGCACCACTGCACTCCAGCCTGGGAGACAGCAAGACTCCATCCTCCGTCTCAAAAAATTTTAAAAAAAGAAAAACTGTCGTGTACTATTGCACCACTACTTCATCTAAAATAAATTTTTGATGCCCAAAATGGGAAAAGCATAATCTCAATAGAGTCCAGTTTGTCCTTATGAAAAGGCAGTGAACAGTGAATGGTAGGTGAAATTACAATAGTATGCTTTACATGTATGATAGTAACATTCTAGGGGAGAAAGCCAAAAGTGTCATTTCACAATATCACTCACACATTGGTTTTTGTCAATTGAGGGATTCAGATGTGAAGTGGAATCCTATATCTAGCTTGTTCTTAAGCTTTACCATAGTTGTTGAGAAAAATCCAGTTTCACTCGGTTATCTTAAGGGAAGTGGAAGCCACACCCAGTGTAGTTCCACTGAATTTCTAATGTTCTCTGACTTCTGAGAGAGGCCGAGAACAAAGACAGCAGCTGCCAGCCCCTGCTCTCCCTACCACTGGAAAGGCCAGAGGCCAGGTGAGGGGGACTCACAGCCATTGGGCACCCTGATCACCAGGCACAGAATAGTCAGATCTTTATTTGAAAGGGATGCTGCAGACCAAGACGACCCTGGCCAGTCCATCTGTAAGCACTTAGGGATCTTCTGTCAGTCTCCCTTTTATGAGAACTGAGGTCCGGAGTGAGGAGGAAGAGCTGGAGCTAGAACCTGGCCTGCCAGCCCTGTGTTCTCCCCATGCACCCTGGCTCAGGAGCTCCTGGTGGCCACCCTCCTTGACCTTGAAAACTGCTCACTGCCATGTTGGAGGTAAACTCTTCAGAGCTCCGGCTCTGGTGGCCAGAGCTGGGCTGGTGCTGGGCTGCAGGGAATCGAGTTACCTAGTTGGAGAGGATCCCTCAGGAGCCAGCCTCTCTCCAGTTGGCAAGAGGACAACTTGGCGAGGCTGGGCTCATAGAAGATGCCAGAGCTGCTACAATGGAGGGCTTCAACCATCCAACACCTCCTTCAGGGCTGCTGTCACCAAACCCAAGCTGACACCCTGGCTCTGGGCAGAGGCTGGCGGGTGTGGGTGGAGGAGGGAAGGTTGTTAGGAAGGCTCTGCCAGGCGGAGGGAGGGGGTTGGCTTCTGCAAAATGGGCCTCTTTCCCGCCTGGCGGGCTTTGCTCACTCTTGCCTCCTCGCTGCTTCTCTCTCCTCATGGACACGCCCAGTTTCCTCCGATTGCACAAAGCCTCTTTGATGAATGATGCCATAAAGAGGCTGCTTCAGGGGACCCAGGGTTTGGCCCACTCTTTGGGCCTTCCCACCCAATCTGTGAAATGGCCAATTGTGAGTATATGAATATACTCAGCTCTGACAGGGAACCTTTCAGAGGAGTACCATGGTTAAGGAGCTCCCAAATGAGGGCATGGGCCCATAGCAGCCCAGGTGGCCCCATTCCTACCCTGAGTGGAGGGGTAGGGACCCTTAATTTCTGTAACACAAGTCAGAGACACTCAAAGCAGGAAGAAGTCTGGTCAACCATATGTTTCAGGTGCCTTGAAAGTCTCAATATTTGTTGAATGGGCGAATGAATAAAGTTCAGCTTAAGACTTTTTTTTTTTTTTTTTTTTTGAGACAGAGTCTCACTCTGTCACCCAGACTGGAGTGCAGTGGCGCGATCTCGGCTCGCTGCAACCTCCACCTCCTGGGTTTAAGCGATTCTCCTGCCTCAACCTCCAGAGTAGCTGGGACTATAGGCACATGCCACCATGCCCTGCTAATTTTTGTATTTTTGGTAGAGACGGGGGTTTCACCATGTTGGCCAGGCTGGTCTCGAACTCCTGACCTCAGGTGATCCACCTGCCTCAGCCTCCCAAAGTGCTGGGATTACAGGTGTGAGCCACCATGCCTGGCCAAGACTATTTTAAAGAAAGATGCCACTGCTGAACAGTAAAATCAAAGACCTCATTTAACAGCCCTCATCTGACAGAAGAGAAACATGCCCGGTGAAGGGCCCTTCTTGCTGACATTTCCAAGTAACACAAGGGACCAGGCAGGCGTCCCAAGCCCAGGTGTCTGATGGCTGCTCTTCTGCTGGGTGAGAGTCCCCCAGCACCCTGCTCCAGGGCCTGGGCTCACTACTCCATAAGCAGCCCCACTGCTTGCCGGCAGATCTGCAGCTTCTGCAGACACTTCCAGCTTTCAGTTCCTTGAACATTCCTGTCATTCCTTGGGCAAACCCACTCTACCCCACATTTCTTTGAACTTCCCCGACTTCCCTGACCCTCTGCGACTAGCTGTGTGACCTTGGGCAAGTTGCTCAACTTCTGCAAGCTTGAGCCTCCACATCATGAAAGCGAGAGAAGCATTACTGACCCCAAAGGGTTGCTGTGAGGCCCACAGCTCCAGCTGAGAAAGTGCATGATAAAGTCAACATGATGGGACCTTCACTCTGTGCCAGACATGTGCAAGACAGGGTTATGTCCTGCACAAAGCAGTGTAGGGGTTAAGCACAGATTAGATTCACAGGTGGGGCCAACCTGAGTTAGAATTCTAGCCCTACCACTGACTCACTGTGTAAACCTGGGCGAGTCCCCTTAGCCTTTCTAGGACTCTCTTTTCTTGTCTGTAAAATGGAGACAGTAATACCTACTGTTGCTTAAAGGATGAAAAGGGAACCCCATAAATGAAGTGCCCTGCCCAATGCCCAGCATACAGCAGGTGCTCAGTGAAGGGCCACTTCCACGCACCTCCTTCTCCATGAAGTCCCCAGCAGGCTGGTCCTGCAGGTACCCCAGTGACCTAGAGTCCCAAGTGTGAGCACTGGCCCCTGCTGCTTTGTAAGTCCTCTGCCCAAAGCTGTGGAGTCCTACTTGGGTCTAACTGGGAACACCAAAGTAAAGAGGAATGAGGAGGCCCCAGGATGGAGAGTTTGGAGTGGGGCTGCTGTGTAGGATGGCAGCCAGCAGGCCTGGCCCTGAACCCCAGGGCCACCACCTTTTTAAATCAGATCCTTCCCTCCAAGCAAGCAAACAATCTGGCTCTGGCGGAGGCCCTGGCCAAGCACAGCAGAACCTTTGTGAGCTCTTGACTCTCCCCTTGCCTCCCCACTTCAGCCTTGTTATCGCCTGCAGGGAGCTCTGGGGGTGGTGCTTTGGGCAGGGGAGCAGCTCGTAGGCTGCTGGCTTAGCCTGATGTTAAAGGCCTGAGGGGCTGGTCTCACCCTCTAGCCACATCTCCCTCCAGCCACCTCCTCCCCTCCCAGGCTGCCGCTTGGTCTTTGCAGGCATAGTTGTCTCTCCCTTTGATACTCTGGAGAGGTAGAACTGAAGTGGAGGCTAGGGCTGTGGAAGGGCAGGGAGAGGTCTTCGTTGCAAGAGAGGCCAGACTTGTCCTCACGCCCTTTGCTGTTCCTGGTGCGGAGCAATGCTTCACCTCCGCCCTGGCCAATTCTAAACCCTCAGACCCGAGTTTAAGTCTGTTGGCAGGGTAGCTGCAGCCCTGAGAGGTACTTTGCTCCTCCATACAAAGAGGTGAAACTCTCTAGACCCTCACAGGGCAGCTTTCTGTGCACCTCAGAGACTTGACGAGACTCCTGGGACTCCTGTCCTTGCCTTTCATGCATGGCCATACCAGGTGCTTCATCACCACTCAGTAGAGCTTAGGCTCCAAGAACCTGCACTCTGAAACCTCTGTCTCTCCAAGATCTAACCTTGTACGAGTTACTGCTCAGAATCTTCCCGCTGCAGCCCGGACCCCTGGGTAGTCCCTCTTCATTCTTCAGGTCCAGCTGGGGAGGTGTCCCTGTAACACCTGTGCTTAGTACTGCCCTGCTCACCCATCACTGCCATGATGGCAGAGCCTCCGCCCGCCTCACTCACCGCTGGACCCCAGTGCCTGGGACAGGGCTGGGAACAAGGTAGGGGATCCAGAAACAAGTATTGCCTGCCTGGCCAAGGTCCCCCATCCCCTTCGCTGTCAGCACCTGGACCCACCTTCCCTTCACTGACAAGGTGAGCATTATTACATGAAAAAAAAAAAAAAAAGTCAGTCAAGTAACAAATGGAGAAAACATTTGGATGCGAGACACAAAATGCTAATTCCCCCTTGTTTTTGTAAAGCAATAAGAAAAATACTTTTGCTCATATTTTTTGTTTTTTTGGAGACAGGGTCTCACTCTGTTGCTCAGGCTGGAGTGCAGTGGCATGATCACAGTTCATTGCAGCTTCAACCTCCCAGGCTCAGGTGATCCTCCCACCTCAGCCTCCTGAGTAGCCAGGACTACAGGCACGCACCACCACACCTAATTTTTTTTTTTTTTTTTTTTTTGAGACAGAGTCTTGCTCTGTCGCCCAGGCTGGAGTGCAGTGTTGCGATCTCGGCTCACTGCAAGCTCCGCCTCCTGGGTTCACACCATTCTCCTGCCTCAGCCTCCCAAGTAGCTAGGACTACAGGCTCCCGCCACCATGCCCCACTAATTTTTTGTATTTTTAGTAGAGACGGGGTTTCACCGTGTTAGCCAGGATGGTCTCGATCTCCTGGCCTTGTGATCCACCCACCTCGGCCTCCCAAAGTGCTGAGATTACAGGTGTGAGCCACCGCACCCAGCCATGCCTGGCTAATTTTTAAACTTTTTGTAGAGATAGGATCTCACTATGTTGCCCAGGCTTATCTCGAACTTCTGGGCTCAAGTGATCCACCCACCGTGGCCTCCCAAAGTGCTGGGTTTACAGGCGTGAGCCACCACACCTGGCCCATATTCTTTATCAAATTGAAAAAAAAATTTTTACAGAAAAGAGGAAACACACACATGATATATATATATACACACACATATAAATATATGTATATAATTTTTTTTTTGAGACAGGGTCTCACTTTGTCACCCAGGCTGGAGTGCAGTGGAACAATCATGACTAATTGAAGCTTTGACTTTCCAGATTCAAGCGATCCTCCTGCCTCAGCCTCCCTAGTAGCTGGGACTACAGGCATGTGCTACCACACCGGGTAGTTATTTTATTTTATTTTTGAGATGGAGTTTCACTCTTGTCACTCAGGCTAGAGTGCAGTGACACAATCTCGGCTCACTGAAACCTCCACCTCCTGGGTTCAAGCGATTCTCCTGCCTCAGCCTCCTGAGTTGCTGGGATTACAGGTGCCCGCCACTACATCTGGCTAATTTTTGTATTTTTAGTAGGGACGGAGTTTTGCCATGTTGGCCAGGCTGGTCTTGAACTCCTGACCTCAAGTGATCTTCCTGCCTCCGCCTCCCAAAATGCTGGGATTACAGGCGTGAGCCACCACACCCCGCCTGGGTAGTAGTTTTAGTAGAGATGGCAGTCTCACCATGTTACCCAGCTGGTCTTGAACTCCTGGGCTCAAATTATCCTCCTGTCTCAGCCTCCTAAATTGCTGGGATTACAAGTGTGAGCCACCACACATGGCCCAACACTTTTATGTGTTTAAAAAGATGCTTACTTAACTTCACTTATAATAAAAGAAAAATTAACTAAAATCGGTGAAATGTGCTTTTTGAGCTATGTCTCTCAGATTGGCTTAGACCAAATGGGCTATTTATGAGAGATCTACTTACATGTTTGCAGTAATGGGGAAAGATATTTGTTGCAGCATTGTTTAAAGCAGAGGTCAGCAACCTTTTTCTGTAAAGGATAGACAGTAACTATTTTAGGCTTGAGGACTATACAGTCTCTTGAACTCCTGGGCTCAAGTGATCTACCTGCCTCAGCCTCCCAAAGTGCCGAAATTACAGGCGTGAGCCACCATACCCAGACTATATGGTCTCATTGTAGCTAATCCACAATGCTGCTGCAGCTCAAACGCAATCATAAACAAACGTAAACGGATGGGTATGCCTGTGTTCCAATAAAATCTTATTTACAAATGTTGAAACTTAAATTTCGTATACTTTTCATGTGTCACAAAATATTATTTTTTCAAAATCATTTACAGGCTGGTTGTGGTGGCTCATGCCTATAATCCCAGCACTTTGGGATGCTGAGGCAGGAGGATCACTTGAGGCCAAGAGTTTGAGACCAGCCTGGCCAACATGGTGGAACCCCGTCTATACCAAAAATACAAAACTTAACTGGGTTTGGTGGCACATGCCTGTAGTCCCAGCTACTCGGAAGGCTGAGGCATGATAATCACTTGAACCTGGGAAGTGGAGGTTGCAGTGAGCTGAGATTGTGCCACTGTATTCTAGCCTGGGCAACAGAGCCAAATTGTCTCAAACAAATAAACAAACAAACAAACAAAAAAACCCATTTATAAACATAAAAAATTCATAGCTTAAGGTACATAAAAAACAAGAGCTGAGCTGGATCTGGTCAGGAATCCATAGATTGCCAACCCTGGTTTAGATTAACAGAAGACTAGAAACTATCTCAATGCCCCTCACTGGAAGAATGGCTAAATGCACTATGATATATCCTTAGGACCCCTGGATAGTTCCTCCTCATTCCTCAGGTCCAGCCAAAGGAGGTGTCCCCATGACACCATTGCTGAACACTGCCTTGCACCTAAGCCCTTAAAATACCTGCAGTAGAGATGTGTTTATCAGCTGCCTCCACCTGCATTTTGAAAAGAAAACACACCCATACATCCTTGTGTAGCCTGGAACTTGGGAGGATACAGAAGGGAGACAAATGACCACCTTTGGAGAAGGAAACTGGAGACTGAAGGAGCCAAAGGTGGGAGGAAAATGCTTCAAAGTGTACCCTACTGCACTGTTTGGAATATATTAATACCATAAGCCCATGGTAGCTTTTTCAAAAAACAGTCAATCAGCTGGGCACGGTGGCTCACACCTGTAATCCCAGCACTTTGGGAAGCCGAGGCGGGCAGATCACCTGAGGTCAGGAGTTCAAGACCAGCCTGGCCAACATGGCCAAATCCCGTCTCTACTAAAAATACAAAAATTAGCCAGGTGTGGTGGCACGCTACTCGGGAGGCTGAGGCAGGGGAATTGGCTGAACCTGGGAGGTAAAGGTTGCAGTGAGCCGAGATCGTGCTACTGCACTCCAGCCTAGGCAACAGGGTAAGGCTCTGTCTCAAACAAACAAACAGTCAATTCCCAACTCCCTCAAATAAAGACGTTCCATGACACAAAAGGATTTTTGGTGAAATAAGTTTGGTACATGCAGGGTTAAGTGATGTTCAAGTGTCTTTGCTGCATAGGTTTGGGGTGGGGTGGCCTTTAACATGCTGCTGGGTCTGGTGAACCCATCTGAGGCCTGGTGCTCTCTACGCTTGCTGCTGGGACCATTTTTCCAGTCCAACTGATGTGGTTTGGCTCTGTGTCCCCACCCAAATCTCATGCTGAATTGTAATCCCCAGTGCTGGAGGAGGGGCCTAGTGGGAGGTGACTGAATCACAGGGGTGGTGGTTGTGAACAAAATGCTGATAGTGATATGGACAATGAAGTCCAGGCTAAAGAGGTCTCAGATGGAGATGAGAAACTTATTGGGAACTGGTGTAAACGTCACTCTTGCTATGCTTTAGCAAAGAGACTGGCAGCATTATGCCCCTGTGCTCTAGGGATTTCTTGAACTTTGAACTTGAGAGAGATGATTTAGGGTATCTGGTGGAAGAAATTTCTAAGCAGCAAAGCATTCATGATGTGGCCTCACTGCTTCTAAAAGCCTACACTCACCTGCATAAACAAAGAAATGACTTGAAATTGGAACTTACATTTAAAAGGGAAGTAAAGCACAAAGATGTGGACAATTTGCAGCCTGGCCATGTGGTAGAAAAGGAAAACACATTTTCGGGGAAGGAATTCAAGCTGGCTTCAGAAATTTGCATAAGAGGAGCTTTACTTATTAAATACTTAATTACATTAAAGCATGTTAATAGCCAAGGCAATGGGGAAAATGCCTCCATGGCATTGCAGAGATCTTTGTGGCAGCCCTTCCCATCACAGACCTGGAGGCCTAGGAGGGAAGAATGGTTTCACTGGCTGGGCCCAGGGCCCTGCTGTCCTGCGCAACCTTGGGACACTGCTCCCTGCGTCCCAGCCATGCCTAACAGGGGCCAAGCTGTATCTCAGGCTACTGTTCAAAAAGTGCAAGCAAGTCTTGGCAGCTTCCTGTGGGTGCACAGAGAGCAAGAGCTGAGGCTTGGGAGCCTCCACCTAGATTTCAGAGGATGTATGAAAACACCTGGATGTCCAGGCAGAAGTCTGCTGCAGGGGTGGAGCCCTCATGGAGAACCTGTACTAGGGCACTGTAGGGGAGAAATGTGGGGCTGGAGCCCCCACACAGTCTCCACTGGGGCACTGCCTAGTGGAGCTGTGGGAAGACGGCCACCATCCTCCAGAAGGCAGAATGGTAGATCCATCAACAGCTTGCACCCTGTAGCTGGAAAAGCCACAGGCACTCAACGCTAGACCATGAAAGCAGCCAAGGGGTCTATATCCTGCAGAGCCACAGGGGTGGAGCTGCCCAGGACTTTGGGAGCCCACCCCTTGCATCAATGTGGCCTGAATATGAGATATGGAGTCTTAAGAGATTATTTTGGAACTTTGAGATTTAATGACTGCCCTGCTGGATTTTGGACTTGCATGGGCCTGTAGCCTCTTTGTTTTGGCCAATTTCTCCCTTTTGGAATGGCAGCATTTACCCAATGCCTATACCCACACTGTATCTTAGAAGTAACTAACTTGCCTCTGATTTTATAGGCTCATAGGTGAAAGGGATTTGCCTTGTCTCAGATGAGAATTTGGATTGTGGACTTTTGAGTTAAAACTTAGGGAACTATTGAGAAGGAATTATTGTGTTTTGAAGTGTGAGGACATGAGATTTGGGAGGGGCCAGGGGCAGAATGATACAGTTTGGCTCTGTGTCTCCACCCAGATCTCATGTTGAATTATAATCCAGTGTTGGAGGGGAAGGCTTGTGGGAGTTGACTGAATCATGGGGGTGGTTTCTAATGATTTAGGCACATGACTCCAGTGCTGTCTTGTGACAGAGTTGTCATGAGATCTGGTTTTTTGAAAGTGCATAGCACCTCCCCCTTTCCTCTCTCTCTTCCTCCTGCTACAGCCATGTAAGATGTGCCTACTTCCTCTTTGCCTTCCACTATGATTGTAAGTTTCCTAAGGCCTCCCAGCCATGCTTCCTGTACAGCATGTGGAACCATGAGCTGATTAAACCACTTTTCTTTATAAATTACCCAGTCTCAGGTAGTTCTTTACAGCAATGCAAGAATAGACTAATACAGCATCCCTGAGGACTAGTATTCTGTGTATTAGATGTTGGGGATCACCACCTCCAGAAGCAAGTACAAATGCCCTCACCTTCCTATTCACACACACACACACACACACACACACAACCTCCCAGCTTTTCCTGAAGTGCATTCCTCAGGCCACTGATCTGAGATTCTCCATGGTCAAACATTCCTGGGAAACACTGCTCTGTCAAAGTAAATGACAAAGTAAATGACAAATGATCACCAACATTTCTCCTAGACTTTAATACTTCTCTGCCTTAGCTCCCACCATTCTTTCCATTGGGACTGCTTTTGTTTTAACTCGTTTCTCTCTGCCAAAGTTCTATATCATCTGTCAAGGGTTGAATCTCATGCTTTTTGCACCATGATGAAGGCTTCTTGGATCCTAACAAAGTGCTTGAGGTGCCTGACGGGTGTCCCCACTCATTGAAAGAAATAAATTACTGAGTGCAATAGGGGAATGACTGAAAGGAGGGAGGAGGAAGTGATAGGTGGATGGGGAAGTGGAGAATTAGATCATTGGGAGTGATTGTGACCGGGTTAATGAGTGGTGGCATGCAGTAGTTTGCTATTCCTGTCCACAATTCTACTCATTGTGGGTGGTTTAGGCAGGAGCTTGAGCTCTACAGGTTGGACTGAGGTTCCCACAGTAGCCTGTTGGTGGCTCTTGGGCAGCCCCCAGAAACAGGTGAAAGGTCCCTCTCCTCAGCCTTCCCCTTGGTCTCTCATTCTTTTCTGAGAATGAGAACACTGCCACCAAGTCTCTGCCACCACTGGACAGTGATCTAGGAGTGTCTTGCTGCATTGCCTGTTCTTGTCCTTTAGACCATCCCCATGGGCACTCCAGAGGAGAGGGCACCTGAATTAGTTTGACCAGAGAAACTGGTAGGGCTCTGTGGAAACTGGGCTGTACTCACTTCCCACCCAGATTCTGCAGCTCACTGGACACCCCTATACTGCCCCTCTCAGGGGTCATAGGAGGGTGGACCTCCAAAAGGACCCAAAATGGGGAGGCCTATTGACCTGCTTATCCTCATTTATTTTTTATTTATTTTTATTTTTTGAGACAGGGTCTCACTGTCACCCAGGCTGGAGAGCAGTGGCACAATCATGGCTCACCACAACCTGGACCTCCTGGGCTCAGGTGATCCTCCCACCTCAGCCTCCCTAGTAGCTGGGACCACACAAGTGCACCACCATGCCTAGGTAATTAAAAAAAAAAAAAAATTAATGGAGACAAGGTCTCACCATGTTGCCCAGGCTGGTCTCAAACTGCTGGGCTCAAGTGATCAGCCTACCTCAACCTCCCAAAGTACTGGGATTACAGGCATGAGCCACAGCACCTGGCCTGACCTACTTATACTTATAAGCAATTTCCTCTGGAACCGTCACGTCAGCAAATTGTCTAACCTCTTTGAACCTCATTTCCTCCTAACTCTACAATGGGTCTATCTATCTCACAGGCTAGTTTTAAGTTAAAGTAGATTAAAGTGCCTGGCCTATAGTAGGTCCCTAGCAGCAGTTACTTTCCTCCTTTTCCCCAGTCCTGATTCTGAGCTGCTAGACAGAGACTGTTTTTTAGTTTTCCATCATGTGGTGTCAGGACACTGAATGTAGGATAAGTTGGGATGATGGGAGGGGGCAGCTGTGGCCCAGTCCATGTCAAATACAGGTGTGCAAATTTTAAAAGCCTCACTGCACCTCCGCCTGCCCCCCTCCTCCCACTCCAGGGAAGGCTTTCCTGAGCCTTTCCCCTTCAAGGATTGTTTTTATTGTGCCATCTTGTAACTAGCCAGTTTTCTCATCAGTCTCCCACTCACTCCCACCCACCTCCCACAGATATGAACTTCCCTCAAATCAAGTGTCAGGGATGACTCAGGTCTGTGTCCTCAAGCCCACTCAGGGCTTGGCACAGAGCAGCCTCACCAAATAGAATAGTGAGAAGGACAGTTCTCTATAGTTGTCACTGAAGGTCCCTAAGAACAGTTTTACTGGCTGGGAACAGTGGCTCACGCCTGTAATCCTAGCACTTTGGGAGTCCAAGGTGGGCGGATCACCTGAGGTCAGGAGTTCAAAACCAGCCTGGCCAACATGGCAAAACCCCATCTCTACTAAAAGTACAAAAATTAGCTGGGCATGGTGGCGGGTGTCTGTAGTCCCAGCTACTCAGCAGGCTAAGGCAGGAGAATCGCTTGAACCCGGGAGGCAGAGGTTGCAGTGAGCCGAGATCGTGCCACTGCACTCCAGCCTGGCGACAAAGCGAGACTCCAGCCCCCACCCCCCAAAAAACAGTTTTACTTGCTGGTGAGAGGGTGCAGAGCTCTTCCAAGAGTTAGTGGGCACTGGGAGCTGAGACAAGGAGAGGAGACGATGTGGTGAGAGATGGGGTGGACAGAGCTCAATGAGGAACAAACTACTTTGTGATTTCCCCTTGTATTCATTCATTAAACTCAATTAACAGTATTAAGTGCCTAGTGTTTGCCAAAATCTTTGCATGTTCTGGCTTGGGGTACTGCAGTGTGTTGGGTGAGTGATGTGGATCTTGCTCTATGCATTCTGGGCAAGTTGCTCAGTGTCTCTGAGCCTCAGTGGTATCAACAATATGGCCATAATACCCAATGTTTCACGAGGTGCTTCTGAGACATAACTTAAAAAAATTTTTTTTTTTAGTGACAAGGTCTCGCTTTGTTGGCCAGGCTGGTCTCGAACTCCAGGCCTCAAACAATCCTCCCACCTCAGCCTCCCAAAGTGCTGGGATTACAGGCATGAGCCACCACACCCCGCCAACACAACTTTATTTATGTAAACTGATAGACACAGTCCCTGCTATATAATTGTTCCCTATTAAAGATAATAAAAATCCTCACTCAGTTCTGTGTGGTTAGAACGAGGGCTCCAGTAGGCCTTGGAGTTCAGGCCAGCAATCTAGTTCCTTCATCCAAGAGCTCAGAAAACTGGGGCCAGAGAAGACAGAGGTGGAGCAGGAAGAGATCCCTGGCCAAAGGCTTATAGAGCACTCTGTTTCCATCTATGCTGTTGTTTTTCCCAGAGTTTAGAGTCTGCAGAGCAGGCGTGTATGCTGGTTTGCCAAGCGCTCCTTTGGGGAAAGTGGTATGTGAAGCTGGGGCGCAGTTTGCACATAACAGAGCAATAAAGGCGACTTCCTGGACTCACAGCTGAGGATGCACTTAAGGACTGGGCCTGCAACGTGCTGCTCTGAGCACCTCCTCTCTCTGGCTGTCCCTTCTGCTGAGTTACAGCCTGGCCCGGGAGAGTTTATTGCTTCACCCCAGAACATTCTCTTACTGGATAGTTTGAGGCAATAATAATGATACAAGTGTATCTGTAAGATTTTCCACTGTTTCCCTAGTGCTATCATATTCTTGATTTCATTTGATCCCTGAAACGTGTTTTTTTGTTGTTTTGTTTTTGTTTTTTTTTTTACAGCTGGAGAAACTTTGGCTCACGGAGATAAGTATCTTATCTGAAGTCTTGGTTCTGATCACCAGGTAGTTTCACCAAGTCTAGTGCTCACTGAGTACTTGAAATAAGAGTTGACACTGAGTGCCTCCTGGATGCCAGCCTCTGCTTGAAATGCTCCACCTGCAGTAGGTCCTAGTAATCCACACAGCCACTGTAACGTGGAAGACAGTTATTATTCCTTTCCCAGATGAAGATGCTGAAGGACAGAAGTGAAGCAACTGACCCAAGGATACACAGCTAGAGATGGCAGAACTAGGGTTCAAATCAAGGCAGTTAGGCTCCACAATCTATGTTCTTCATCTCAATGTCAGGGTTTCCTAACCTTTATGGGAATTTTGGGCCAGATGATGCTTGTTGTGGGGCTGTGGGATGCTCGGCAGCATCCCTGGCCTCTACTCACTAGAAGCCAGTACCACTTCCTTGCACCACGGTTGTGACAATCAAAAATGCCTCCAGATATTGCCGAATGTCACTGGGGGGTGGGGGTGGGGCAAAATCACCCCCAGTTGAGAACCGTTGGTCTGTGTTATGCTATTCTAAAAATGACAACATATAGTTATTCAATGGCAACCCATAATTTGACAAAATATGTTCCTGGAGACCTCTTCCCAAAATGAACCAATATTCAGACTCAAACAACCTTAACTGCTCACCTCCTATGCCCAATTTATAGACCATTTAAAAATGCACTGATGCCTAGATAAATCAAGTGACTTGCCCAGAATAACAAAGCTAGTATGTGACAGAACAGAAACTTGAACATTGGTTCCAAAGTCCACATGACTTTTTTTGGTAGTATTCATTCTGATGTGAGATAACTGTATTTTTTCAATTCTAAGATACATTTTATCCCCATAGTTTAATGGTTTTGAAATTGAGATGCAACATAAAACTAGTGTATGTTTATAGTTGAAATATTTTTTATTCCCCTAAAAGCTATTATGTAATTGAAAATGTGTCTCCACCAATAGCCTCTTAGAATTGAGACTCACGGGCTTGAGCTGTGAGAGTGGAGGATGCTGATGGAGTCAGATGGAAGGAAAGAGACACAGCAGTAGCCCTCCTGTTCTGATAGGACACCGGGCCTCTGCCCTAGCCATCCACACCAGTTCTGCATCCTTACCTGCTGACCTATCCAGTCTTTGTGACCTAGTTCACACCACACTCCTCCAAGAAGCCTTTCTAGGTCCCTTGGCACATATCTCACCCTGTTCTAATTTCGTCTAGAAGCCTTTTTTCTGTCAGAGCATTTTAGTAACAATATTGTATATAGCTGATTAAATGCTTTCTCCTTCATCATGAGATATGTTAGCATCCTTGCTTTACAGATGAGGAGACAGGCCCAGAGAGGGGTGGCAATCTGCCCGACATCTCTCTCAAGGTCAGTGGAAGGGTGGGGAAAATAAGTGAGTCTCTGGGTTCTTCACACCAATATTTCATGCTTGTTGTGGGATAGTTAACCACAATCAGCTGGTGAGCAGTCGGGTTAGCCAGACCTTTCCTTGGAGAAAGTGGCATTCCAGGATGTGATGAGGTTTGCCCATAGACTCCACAATAAAAACTGTAATACATGAGCTCAGAGAGGTGAAGTGGTTTACCCAAGGCCCCACCACTTCAAAGTGACAGCATTTAGATGGGGTGTCCCGATACCCTCCTTGTTGCTTTCTCTGGTTCCTTGCTGCTGTTTTGTCCAACCCTGACCCTTTTCTCACTCTGATGCTTCCAGGTCCCGGCCACACTTCTCTACACTTCCTTCAGCAGGAAAGGGACAACAGCCTCTTCTAGGCCCATGTCTCTGCTCTTATTGATGTCACACGGGCTGTGGCTCCTCCAGCATCTCCCACCAATGCTCTCTTCAAGAGCCAGATTCAAATCCCTCCACCCACCACAGTGACATGCACCAGGACCCTATGCACCAGACTCCAAATCAGAAAGCCACAGAGCTGGCCAGGCGCAGTGTCTCATGCCTGTAATCCCAGCACTTAAGGAGGCTGAGGCAGGTGGATCCTTTGAGTTCAGGAGTTCAAGACCAGCCTGGGCAACATGGCAAAACCTTCTCTCTACAAAAAATACAAAAATTAGCAGGGAGTGATGGCTTACATCTTTTGTCCCAGCAACTAGAGAGGCTGGGTGAGAGGATCGTTTGAGCCCAGAAGGCAGAAGCTGCAGTGAGACGTGATCACATCACTGCACTCCAGTCTAGGTGACAGAGTGAGACTCTGTCCCAAAAACAAAAAACAAACAAGGAAGAAAGAAAGCAAGCCACAGAGCTGGAGGAAAAGAGACATAAAGTCCATCCCAGCAGTGCTGCATTTTGGCAAGCCACCTGGGGATGACACTGCCATCTTATAGGCTGTTACGAGGACTGAAATGACAAGACATCTGTGCAAACTCTTGGTGCACCTTCGAGTGCTGTGGGATTGAGGCTGGCTGTGTGGTGCAGTGCAAAGAGCACTGCCTCTGGCTTTGGGCAGACATGGACCTCAGGCAAATGATCCTGAAATTCAGTTCTCCCATGGGAATAATATATCAGCCTCATCAAATTGTGGGTCCACAGTGCCTGGCATACAGGAGGCACACAATAAATATTATATTCCTTCCTAAGTGTAAGCGTCATTATATGAAGCACAGCAGAATCAATCCTTTAATTCTATTATTTAAGCACATGGATAAATCTCATGCTATGGGTAGGGAATTTAACCTCAAATGAGCACTAAGACTGCTAATAATTTTAAGGCACAAGGATTTAGTCATCTATCTTTCAAGGAGACTGTACGCTGGAAAAGAATGCAGTCCAGAAGAAGATGCCACTATGTATGGAGGGTGATTTAAAAATGCGCATCTCTTCATCCATACTGTTTCAGATTGGCTCCCCTTCTGTATAAAAAGGCAGGAGCTGAGACACAAGCAGGTTCTAAAGAGGGCAATGAAAATTATATGGGTTGTGGTTTGAGCAGGGAAGGAAGAGAAGAAAAAATAAGGCATAAATTATTTCACTTGGAAAGGAAGGGGTAAGACGGGTGATAAATAGGAGGGTATTATATGGCAGCAGAGGGTGGTGAGTCGCATGCCAAGGTTGTTATTGTGGCAGGGGCCTGGGGGCCAAAGGGATCACGTCTTGAGACTTGGAACACATTGGAAGAAAGACTACACATACCACAGACGTTATTAATTATGATTAACAGTGGCCAATGTGAGGTTTGCTTTTTGATTGTGTTGTCTCACTTTTTTTTTTTTTTTTTTTTTTTTGACAGTTTCGCTCTTGTTGCCCAGGCTGGAGTGCAGTGGCATGATCTCGGCTCACTCCAACCATTGCCTCCCGGATTCAAGCGATTCTCCTGCCTCAGCCTCCTGAGTAGCTGGGATTACAGGTGCCTACCTACCATGCCCGGCTAATTTTTGTATTTCTAGTAGAGACGAGGTTTCACCATGTTGGCCAGGTTGGTCTCAAACTCCTGACCTCAGGTGATCTGCCTGCCTCAGCCTCCCAAAGTGCTGGGATCACAGGCGTGAGCCACTGCACCTGGTCTCTTCTCTCACTTTCTAAACACGCTCAGAAACTACAGGCTGTACTCTGCCATATGCATCTCACCTGCGAAGGGCACTGTTTCTATGACCAGGTCACATGAGCAGGGCCAACTCCTCAGCAGGGCTTCCTAGGTTTTCATGGATTGGCCCCTAAATCCCTTTCTATCCTCACTTTGGTTGCTTTCCTCCCCTCCAATCCTCTAGCCACTCTGAATTTCCCATTGGCCCTAGAACCCACCATTTGTTCAACAAGTATGGAGCAACTATTATATGTCAGGTCCTGTTTTACACATTTGGAATACAACCAGTAAATAGGACAAAGTCCCAGCCTTTGTAGAACTTATATACTAGTGTGGGAAGACCCATTATTTCCAGGAAAGGTAGGCTAGTTTTGAAAGGGTAGTCTGAGAAAACTTCTCCGTGGAGAATATTTCAGCAAAGACCTGAATGGTATAAAAAATGAGCTAGAAGCTAACTGGGTCAACAGCTTTCAAGGCACATCAAGTGTAAAGGCCTTGAACAAGCTTCTCTCAATGAGCTTGGCAAGTAGATGAAACCAAAAGACCACCATTAATAGCTGGGCAGAATGAAGAAGGTCCAGAAGTTGGCATAGACCAGCTCACATAGGGCCTTAAGAGTCATGGTCAGGAGCTTGGATTCTGGTCTAAGTGTGGGGGTCTGAGAAAAGGAGGTCCACGCGATCACTCTGCCTGTTGGGTGGAAAATAACCTTGTAGGGAACGATAAAGTGAGAGATGATGATGGTTTGGACTAGGCAGGTAACAGGAGAGGGGGTGAGAACTGAGGGCCAGACATAAGGGTACACTGGTTATAGGACACTTGAGCTGGGCCCTGAAGAATTAGCAGTCTAAGTTTGCCAACAGGGTCAACGTCTCATCTTTGCAGCCAGAACACCTAGCATAATACCTGGCATGACGTGTGTTAAATGGAACTGGAAAAGTAGTAACAAATATTCTGGAAGAAAAATGTTTTCATGAAGTAATCTTGAATTTTCTATTTCAGAATGATATTTAATCTTTTTCAAGATGGCTATATATATAATAGAAAATTTGAAAAATTGAAATGTCAAAGACGGGAAGTTATAATTCCTCATAGTCCCACCGCCTGGAGACAAACTGGTATTTTGGTGTACTTTCCCCCTAGTCTTTCCATACTCATTTGTAAAAAGGTGGGTATTTCCTCTTTGAGGAGCAGCCTAGTCTACCAGAATCAAGTTGGTTAGGGTCTGAATCCCACTCTACCACTGAGTGGTTTTGGACAAGCCATTTGCTCTCTTGTCTATCCCCAAAATGGCGATAGTAACATCTGATTATTGTGACCTAAATGACTGATACAAAGTACCTAAAACGATGCTTGGTACATAGTAAGTGCTCAATATATAGCAGCTGCTATTAATAAAAGGAAGTCCAAATTCCACAAACCCAATTATAAAGAAAGCTTTCAACATCTCTTTTAGGAAATAAAGGCTTTGCAAATCTACAATCTAATCACATGTACTCTTCTAAAGAAAAACAATCATACCAAGAATAGGAATTTGCCAAAAAAGATGTAAGCAATACCAAATATTTTTAAAACCAAATTTTACGGTAACACAAAACAGAAATGGTGCCAAAAACCCCAGACCCTGGCCTGTTTAATAAATCTCTCTCCTATAAAGATGACATACTTATGGGATTACCATTTACACTAATAACAATTTAAAGGGCAGACACTGCTCACCTGCCAAGAAATGATTCTTTCAGGTTTTCCATCTTGAGTTGCGTCTGTGTGGTGTGACAGAGCACAGCACTGAGTGAGGGAGGACACTTCTGCTCACCCCCAGCCTCTGCCATCACCAAGCAGTGTGATTCTGAGCAAGCCGTCCTCTCCGGTACTCTGTCAAATGAGTTGTCTACAGTTTCCACAACTCCTTCCAGCTCTAAAACTCTACCACTATGAAGAATTTACAGTTCAATGTGTGTAATACTGGTGTGAGGAAGATGTATTACTTACATATCAGGTACCTTAACAACCTGAAATAGCATGCTGAATATCACAGTTGTTTTTTGTGTGTGTGGTGGGGGGGACGGAGGATGAATCACACATTATATGGGTATACTTGTAATACTAAGATAAAAAGCTACATTTTCACTGAGAAGGAAGTGAGAGACTAACCTAATACTTGGGGTCATAAAGTTGCACAGTACACACCATTTTCAAAGGTCCAACTACTGTTAGCAAATGCCAGTTTCTCAGTGGCTTCAAACATGTTTCAACTGGACCTATATTGGCAATGATGGTGGTGAATTTGGCTTAGTTTTATACACCATCATCACTCATTAACTTAATGAGGTAATATGTGGGGAAACAAATATTGCTGTTTTTATAGGTTTCTGCAAAGGCTGTTACCTACCTCTTTGACCTCCTATATTCAATGCTGTCTTTCTGCAAAGGCTGTTGCCTACCTCTTTGACCTCCTATATTCAATGCTGTCTACTACTCTGAGCTGCAAACTGGGAGACACCTCACAGCCACACAGGTTCTCACACAGCTTTCATCCAGTGGCAGAGCCGGGCAAACCTGGAAGCACATGTAAGGACCCCCCGACCCAGATTTCAGGGCTGAGGAAGCCCTTAGGGGAACTGGCATCTAGACTAAGGCCTGTGAGGGTGACAACACACTACACATGCTGCACTCTGTTGATCCAGGGCATTGTCTCTGGTCAGTCAGGGTACTCTCCACTGTACTCCCCTCACACCGAGTTTACCTCTAACTATGGTGAACAAAAGTTGTGGCGCGCTGTAGACAGTCTGTTTTATCTGTTGTCTGGCATAACTATTAATAGTGCCCCCTTACATGCTCGAAAGTGCTTTGGTTAAGACCATCAATTATAGGGTTACCCTACCTTTAGACCTGATCCTGGCAGACTCCAGCTTGCTTGTTTGGCTCTCCCATGTGACTCAGCTTACTGGGGGCCGGGGGTCAATCTTATTCTCCTGTGTATCCATGGCATGGGCTGTATGTCATTCACATTTGTATCCATGACAGCCTTGTGCCTGATGCCAAACAGACTGAGCAACATAGGTTTTCAATATGATATTCAAAATTAGAATGAGAAGCAAATACAATTAACAACAAATTAGATCTGCAAATCATTATATCATGTTGGGATTCTGGATTTACCTTTCACTAGCTGTGCGACCTTCTGATTCTGAGATTTTCACCTGTAAAATGGGGATAATAGTACCTTCTTCATAAAGTAGAGAAGTTTAAATGAGACACTATAGGTAAAAGTGTTTTGCACATAGATGGCATATACTGAGCACCGTTAACAGCAGCTGCCGCTGTGGACAATGATGACTGCTGCTGCCACAACCCTGTTTTGGTGTGAGAAAACTGACACCTAACAAGCATCCAGTAGAAACTCAGTAAGTGTGCACTAAAGGAATGCTTGGTCTCATGCTAGGTGCTGGCTTCACATCAGAATCTTGGGTTACGAGATGCATTAATCAAAATTACAATTTAGAAGTCAAAAGTTTTGACTCCTCTAAGTCCAGCTTTCATAACAATTCAAAAAAACCTCCTCATATCCATAAGAAGCATAGAACACAGCAGCACTATCTGGCTGCATCCTTAGATGTGTACCAACATTTAAACTTCACCTTTGTTATAACTATACTCTTAAAATTTACTCATATAAGAATGCCAACTTGGATATTTGGGTCCATCTCTTCTCTTTTTGAACTGTCAACCTCTCAAGTTGTATGTGATTAATGTATACAGAGAAAAGTAGAAAGGCCTCAGATTGAGTCAACAGTTTTCTTGATCCCTCAATTACAATATCCTCTTTAAAGTATATCCTTGTTGAACATTTGGAATGAATTAAGACTTTAAACTTCCAGATGTTTAAACTACTACTGTAAATTCAAACTCATTAAAAAGGAGCAGATTTACTACCTCTACATAGTTTTGAAGTCTGTTGTTCACCCTGTCCAAATAATTTATGAAACTAAATACAGTGGCAGGTAGTGTATTCTATTTACATAGTATTCATGGTGAGAAATAAGGGGCATTTTAAAAAGGTCTGGAAATTAACTGCCATTTGGCCAACCTATAGATCACACTTATTGTTACTTCTAAGCTAGGAATTGTTTCCTGAAACTGATCTTGTGGATATTTTTATGCTAATCTGTACTAAAAATTACTTTACTTTTTCTGGCCACAAAGAGCTGGCTACAGAGAAGCATTTGATTATGGCAAGACAGCTGCATCCACTCTCATGAAATAAATGGACCTGGATCTAGTCCTCTGTGGTAATGTCTTGGCAGCCAAACAAAGGTGGCAGCATTTCTACACCCAGTTTGTAAAGTCTCAGAAGTTTCAGGCTCCATTTTTTTTTCTTTGCAAGAAACCCATGTCGACTATAATGAGTGCATTTTAGAGATGCTGTGCTGAAAGCTGGCAATGGATAAAGCAAGAACATAAAAGGAACCTATTCCTAAAGCAAATATTCCTTTTACAAACCTTAAGAATGAAGTGGCTTTCACAATCAATTTTAATATCGAAGCACTGGACTGAAGTACCTGCCTCTGGCACTTACTTGCCATTTAATTTGAGGCAATTAATTCATCGCTGTGAACATGATTTCTCAACTGATAAAAGGGGGTTAATACCTGTCTGAATTTTTCTGAGAACTTGAATGAGATCAAAGTGCTTTGTAAGCTCTAAAGTAACACTGCAAGTACAATTTTCCTGTTTTATGACTTACTTAAAATAGCACTTAAAAGTGGCTGCCCCTATCAAACAGAAATAAACCTGATCCAACTAAGTTACTGCAGAGGAACTGGTCTCAGAAGGAAGGCTCTTTCAACCCAACCAACTACTACTTACTTCGCAGGAATTATTCTAAGAATTAACTGAAAATTACATAGAATTATTAATAAAGCGTTTGTTCCCACTTACCTCACAGGTCACACATCCTACATCAGGCTTCAACTGTGTAACTTTTTTTTTCCAAAAAAAAGAGATATGTCAAAAGCAAAAATTCCTCTGATTAGATATGCTAAATCTTGAATGTCTTTCCTAGTACATTTGCAAACTATTTAGATATGATACAGACCTTATTTTTAAAAAACTGTACAAGGCTTTTGTGGATACTCTATATGTTATTTTCCTTTCCTTTAATTTCAATAAATCGGATTTACTGAAGTCTATGAAGTTTGTGTGTGTGTAGTTATAGTTATAAGTACGTACAATTGTATGTACTTACGGGCCAACTGTGGGCCAACTCTAGGCTGTAAGCTTGGTGAGTCAGAAAATGCACTGGGTATTGCCAGCACTTAGCCAAGGAGCCTGGCACACAGTAAGCATTCAACTTATATTTGTGGAATGGTCATGACACCTACCACTTTCTAAATTATCTCATCTTGCAAAAGACAACCTGTTTCATCAGTGCACTGATTCAACCTACCATCAAAGATCAGTTTGTTGAAAACATCTTTTAATAAATTAGGTTTTTAAGCTTTCAGTAGACTCCCAAATTAGAGAATATACATACATTATAAAAACAAATGATGGGCATCTTTAACTAATGCTTGTTGCATGAATGTTTTTGGATACATTATTGTGGCAGACTGAAAAGGGGGCCATTATTTTGTAGCTCCTCCCAACAAAAGGAGTCTATTTCCTCCTTCGAATCTAGACTGGCCAAGTGACTTGCTTTGACTAAAAGAATGTGGTGAAAGTGATGCTCTGAATTACTGAGTCCAGGCTTTGAAGCCACTGCCTTTGCTTTCCTGGTACTCTTGATACCACCATTACATAGCACAAGATAAAAGACCACATGGAGAGGCCCAGTCATCATATTCAGTCCCCAGCCACCCTCCCAGCTGAATGCAGACAGCCCAGATGAGACTAGCAGAAAAACCACTCAACCAACCCACAGAACTGTGAGAAATGGTAAAGTATTTCTTTAAACCATTAAATTTGGGGGTAATGTTAAGCAGCAATAGGTCACCGATGATAAATTAATTAACCCTCATAGCACAACCTTAAGGTAGGTTGTACAGCTGAGGAAACTGACCCAGGTTAAGTAATCTGTCAAGGTCACACCACTCTTTTTTTCCGCCCCACACCACTCTTAAGGGCCCTAAGAACAGGATGAATGTATTGAAACACCAGCTTTGTGTTTCCTTCATTGTCATCCTGCCATCATGAACTTGATCAGTTCTTTCTGCCAAGGACAGAGGCATCTCTTAGAGCCCTGGCTGTAAGATAAACTCTTGTTATCTTTTTGATAAGCCGCATGCATAATGTGTCCTGATTTGACACATCTGTGGGCTTTCCTAGGACAGAGAAATGGACTGTGGGCTATCATTCTCAGCAGTCCAGCAAATACACACCACTCTGGTTTCTGAAGCTCAAGTAACACTTACTCCCAACATAAAATAATTCATTAACACCTCTGCATTCATTTTAGCCAGCAACAATAAGACAAACTCTGACAATTTACATCAGGGCCCACACATTACATTTTAAAAAAAAAAAAAAACCTAGTTGGGTGAACCTTACATTTAACACTTTCTTAATTGTTTTTTTTCTGTAATCCAAGTAGTAAACCACATACAAAAGACTCACCTTGAATTGTGAAGCTGTTTATCAAATGTTTAAGAGAATTTACACAAGAATGTTTTGACCCCACAAAAAATAATGTGCCTAAGCTTTAAACAAAATTCACATTTTATTTAGATTGAAATAAACTATACAAAATTGATTTTCTTCACCAAAAATAACAGCAATATTTTCCATATTTTTCTAGATAAACCACAACACTTATTTTGTAGGTTTTCCAGGTTTTGCTTATAAATCAAGATGAGGCAGTATATAAGAGTCATGGAAAAAGACAGAGAAAAAAAACAGACAAATCAGTTGTCAGTATCCATGGCCTCTGATTCTGTCTCAACCATGAAACAGAAGTGTTCAACATATACCTGCTAAAAAGCTTAGGAAGATGTAGGCTCCACAAAGGAATGTAAACAGCAACGAGATGTGGAACAACAGCAGGCTTTTCCATTCAAACTTTGTCATTTGTTTCTTTAAGTTCAAGAAAGACAAAATCTACACTGAAATCCTTGTTTGGTGAGCTCACAAGCTTTTCTCCGGTAATTTCTTGTAACTGTCCAGTATAGATTTTTAACATACTTAAAACTCCTATTAGTCAAAGGTCAATTGTGGGCTTCACTATAACATTTTATAAAATGTATTCCTTCCTCCCACACCTCTTCAAAATATATTTCTTCAAAGAATTCATAACACCCAACAAGTAGAGATCCACAGTGATAATAAATGCTGTGTCTAAAATGACTTAACTGAAACAATTCCAGAGTGCCATCAACAGAGATCACGCAAAAGGAAACATGGCACTTTCAACGTTCTCTTCTGGAAGAACAGGTAGGTCTTCAAAGCTTGAGAGTTCAAACAGGGGCCATTTAAACAGGTAGATTATCAATGGCTAATGTATTCAATGGAGTCCTATAGGCAAAGATATTTAGTGATTAAGTGGCCTACATACACCTTACGGCTTTTTCTTCCAAATATCAAATATAAGAAAGCCTATTTTTAAAAGTCTCTTAGGTATTTTCCACAGTTTCGGAATTATCTGTAGGAAGCTCTGACTTACTTGTATAGAGTTTAATATATGTGTCCACCATTAAATCCAGGTCGTGTTTTATATCAAAATTTATGTTAAGCAAAGCCAAGTTACTTGACCTTTGGTCTGTCAAAGTGTTCCTCAAATATGCTTTAAGACGCTTTCGTCCATTTTCATACCGCTCATTCTCAACCTTCATCACAGGAAGAATACACAGGACCTTCAGCAATGCATACACATTAGGAAAAAACTTGATGTCAGGCAGGTGGAGGGCTTCATAGATGGTGGACGGAAGCTCTATATCTTTCCCCCTGTGTTTCCATTTGATTCTCCAACAATGAAGCTCAGCTGACAGCGTGTCAGGATTGGGTAAGTCACTTCTATACATGTCAGCATGGTGTTCCTCCGACGTATTGAATTTGAGTTGTCCCATGACTGAGGGTACCAGAGATAAGCATTTAAGAGCTTTGAGGTGCTGTTCTGAGAATATATCTTTAAGTTCCTGAATAATGTGCTCCACTGTTGGGACACTTAGGGTTTCTTTATAGTAACTCTCAGAGGTTAGCTGAGATTCCAAGTTACCCTGGTGAGCTCTGCGGAATTTCCCAGGGAGTTTCATTTGAATATCAAGTTTGGTTGCCAAATTTGTGGCTTCCTCAAACCAAAATTCATGATAAACTTCAATATTTTCCATCACTTCGTTGAGTGAATGCAGTACTGCAGTCAAGCTACCGGCTGCAAAGAAGACATCAGAGGTTTGCCCCTGGAGGTTTTTCCCAAAGGCTCTTGTAAAAGATAGGACATTTTTAAGAACAACAATAGTAACAATGAAATCAAAATCTGACACTGCACTGCAGAGTACAAATGCTCGGCCAGCTATATAGTTATTCCATCTAATATTTGTGTCACTATTTATACCATCTAAACATAAAACAAGTGCTTGCAGGAGTTCCACTAAAATTTCAAAAGCATCATGCCTGCCTGTCCACTGAGAATGGCAGATTTCCTTCAGTTCTTTACCCCTTTCTTTACTGTTCTGAAAAAGAACAGAAATTACGTTGTCAAGTTCTAAAAGCAGTTGTGGTGATCGATGGAAAAAAGAACAAACTTCCTCAATTGTTCCTAATGCAACAGATACTCCCATAACAGGTACTGATTTTGCCAACCACATATTTAAGGCACAGGAAGAGCAGAGTGTGTAGATAGCTTGGGGATATTTCTCTAAAAGTCTAGAAGCAACAACTTTCATTTTGGAAGAAAATCCACTAGAGACAATGTAAGCCTGGCCACGACAATACTCCATATTTAATCCCCACTTCTCAGTTATCATAGTGTGAAATTTCACAGCCAAAATTTCTGCATCGGCTTCATAAGGCAGGAAGCCTATAAATTCCTCTCTTAGGTTATGAGATTCATCAACAAACCTCACCAACACAGGTAGGTGCTCTTCCCCTGCTATGTCCACTACATCGTCAGTGATGATGGAAAAGAAGTGTGAGTCTCTCACTTCCCTGAGAGTTTCTTCTCGAATACAGCTCTCACAGATCTCTAGCATCTGCCTCTGCTGTGTTTTTGAACAAAACAACGTGTTAACTGCTGTTGTCTCAAACCGCTTTCTCAGAACCTCTTCACCAGAATTTATCCGACACTCCAGCAGTGCCTGAAAGTTATCTGGAGTAAAGAGACCTTCTGGGATTTCATCAGCCTCATGTCCATCCAGAGGTATGTTTTGCTTTCCCATCAGAATCAAGATTTCAAATAGAGATTTTAGGTATTCTTTGTTTTCCTTCTCTTCAAGGGTTAGAGGTAAAATGTCCTCATCTTGCCCTTCACCCTCTTCTTCGCTGGGGTTCTGAGCATTGCTATTGTTGGTTTCTTTATGTTTTTGTTCCTGCTCAGAAGTTTCATCAACTGGAAAACAAAGAATTAATTTTACAAACAGGCTCAAGAAAAACCATACACAACAAAAAATATTACATCTTTGGTTAAATATTTAAAATCCACAAACTCATTCATTCAATACTCATAGGGCATTTACTAGACCACAGACTAGGACAGAGATTAAAATAAGACACTAAGATAAGACACATCCTAGTGGGAGAGACAAACAGTGTAAAGAGATATATTTTAATCCTAGATGTAAATGCTGTTACAAGATAGGAATAATTTTTTTTTTTAAGAAGTAGAGGGGGGAGTCTCACTATGTTGCCCAGGCTGGTCTTGAACTCCTGGCCTCAAGTGATCCTCCCACCTCAGCTCCAAAGTACAAGGATTAAAGGTGTGAGATACCACATCCGGCCTAATTTTTAAAATACACTTAACAAGACTTTCCACATATGTAATGAATGACAGTCCATGCCCTCAGAAAAACAAAGTGGGACAGAACTAATTACTAAGGTACTGTGCTTAGTATTTTATATGCATCACATTACTCTCTGTTCAGGCAGGTGGTATTGGCCCCACTTGACAAACAAGGACACTAAGTAACTTGCCCAAGATCACAAATACAGTTAGAAGAATGGAAGTAAAGTTGAAATCCAAGTGCGTCTGGCTCCAAGATCCATGCTGATGCTGTTTTTATCAAACCATTATGCCACACATTTATATGGGAGATGGGACAACTGTACAAACCAGTATAATATAAAGGAGATTAATGTAACTCTTAGGGCTAGTATTAGAATATCACACATCTTAGCCTAATCTCTTCACAGGGGATAGGAAAACTGAGGCCCTACAGGCTAAATGCCCTGCCCATAGTCATACAGGTCAGTGGTGTCTGCAGGAAAAGAATCCAAATCTGAGGAGGCACAGTTAAAACCTAGTTCTTAGAACATAAGACTAGGGCCGGGTGCAGTGGCTTACGCCTGTAATCCCAGCACTTTGGGAGGCTGAGGTGGGTGGATCACGAGGTCAGGAGTTTGAGACCAGCCTGGCCAATATGGTGAAACCCCATCTCTACTAAAAATACAAAAATTAGCTGGGCATGGTGGCACATGCCTGTAGTCCCAGCTACTCGGGAGGCTGAGGCAGGACAATTGCCTGAACCCAGGAGGCAGAGGTTATAGTTAGCCGAGATCGTGCCACTGCACTCCAGCCTGGGCAACAGAGTGAGACTCCGTCTCAAAAAGAAAAAAGACTATGGAGGGCGGTGGGGAGAAACAAAAATTCAGAAGTTGCATTTGATGACAAGGATAAATAAGGGGGACATGAACAAGGAGGGCATTTCAGTTGGTGAGAATTATTCTAGCACAAGCACTAAGGTAGAAGAGGGAAGCAGGCTGCCCAAGTACAAATGGAAATCTAGTCTGACCGGAGCCTGTGTGAGCCATGCTTCAGAGCTTCATAAGGGTTCAGAAAAATGCAGGGAGCATCCTTCCTTCACCCCTCCTCAAATCAGATGACACTGCTATTCATTATATGTGACACAGCAGTGGTTCTATACTAGGGAGGCTTCCCAAGCCAGAAAGCAAGAGGTTATCCTGGACGCCTGCCTGTCTGGCTCCCTCCCTCTCTCCTCCATTATTTCTCCACTTCCAATTAATAAGTACTAATTCTCTTGCTTTTATTTTTTTCAAAAAGAAGTTCATTAAAGAGCAAAGAGTACAAACTGAAAAGTCAAGTCCCTCTTCTTTTGGACATCTTTTCTAGGTGTCATAGGTATACAAATTTCTTAAGTTCCTTGAATCTATTCCCTTTACTCTCTCTACCATTGCCTTAATTCAAGGCCTTTCAACTTTTATTTGGTCAGTTGACAGTCCAACTAGCCTCCATGCCTCCAGTGTTACCTTTTCTAATCCAACAGAGTACTCTATGTACCATGGAGATCAGGTCCCTGTTATCACCTACTTATAAACCCCTCAGTGGTTCCTATTGCTAATAGCCCACAAGTCTGCAAGTTCTGGCCTCTGGGGTCCTCTCTAGGCTATTTTCTAACCATAATGGGTTATCACAAACTTTAACAACACTAAAATGAGTGTAGTTCCCCAAAACAGCACCCTGTTTCGTGCACAGAATACCTTTCCCTCTCTTTGCCCAAGTCTATATCTCCTCATCCATAAAGAGGGAAATAACAGTACTTATCTCACGGCTATTGTGAGAATTAAATTAATTAATACAAGTAAAGCACTTAGAACAATGACTTGGCATCAGTAAGCACTCAATAAAATGCTATGTTAATAATAACAGCAATAGGAGGAAGAAACAGAGGAGGAGGAGTAACTAATAACTGACAAGAAGAAAAACAGCTTCTAGCCCTCGTCCTTTGGTGACATAATTTGGACATCAGCACCTCCAGAAAGGCTGTTGTGACCACTACTCACAATGGCACTATGTGCCCCCACAGCATTTAGTCCTTAAACATTTACAAAGAATTTATTACATACCACAACTGGGTGGACAGAAAAGAGATTCAGTGCATGCCTCTACTGTTGCCCTTCCTTCCCTACAATGGAGCACTGTGTGCCTGCCACCCCTACCACACTGAGAGAGGAGGCGTCACCTCCATGAGGCCTGCATATAGCATAGCGTGTGGCATTGCAGCACTCAATAAAGACAAACTAAAATTAGACTTTAGTCTCATAGATAATTCCAAAACACAGGACAAAATTGAGCACACTCCTACATTCATTCTCAAGGTAGGTTTTCAACACAGAACATATTTATTTGTCCTTACCAGGTCAAGGCCTTTTTAAAAGGCATTCAGAAGTTGAGTCATTAACACTATCACTTACTTTTTTTCTGTTTCAGTGTCCTGATTTCATCTTCACTCTAAATGTCAAGAAAAAAAAAGAAAAAAACAAATCATCTTTAAAAAACTGACCTCTAGTGTATCATCTTAGACTCACAAATACAAATGCCTATTCTGAGTCAATTTAATTCTTTCAAGAGCATAAATTCTTTATATAGTACACATTCTTCAAACAAACAGACAATGAGAAAACCAGAATAAGCTGTTAATGACTCCAAGGTTATAACAAAGTCTTAGGGAAAAAAGAATACATCATTTTGCTTATTTTCTACCTAAATCATCGTAACTTTGGGTTATAAGTGTTTACTGGCTAATGAAAGGCACAAAAATACACCATGGCACTTGGAGTTAAATTCAAGAGGACACAAATCATCTTACTTCCCAATTTAACCCTGGAGATGTCCCATAAGAAGGAGGTTGCTGAATCTCAGGACTCAACACAAAAGTGATGAGAAATCCCTGAGAAGCGGAAGGTGAAAGAGTACCAGCACGGAAGAGATACACAGAGCATACACAGAGCATAGTAGGCCAAGTGGCACCAATAGGGTTAGACAAAGGAAGAACTTTCCAGCTGCATCCTTTACTTTCCTTCCAACCCTCTACAATGCTTAAATCATGAGCCACTCTGTTACTTTCTGTGGCAGAAAAGCAGCAATGCCAGTGACAGCTGAAGACAGCAGGATGCCTGTTGGGCAGCACTGGACATGGTGCTGATAACAAGAAACATCAGCAGGCTGGTCAACCTGGACATCCCCTCCTTATCCTACAGACTGCACGTTTATAAGGATGGTGGGTCAGGAAGAGTATGCCTGCTGTGAGATATGTGAGGCTCTCTGAGGGACAGACTACAGGGAAATGATAGCTACAGGACAGCAAGTGATTGAGCTCCTCATCCTGATACATATTACACTTCATATCTATGGATTTAACCAACCATGCATTGAAAATGCTGGGGAAAAAATGGATGGTTGTATCTATCTTGAACACGTACAGACTTTTTTTCTCATTATTCCCCTACATAACGTAGCATAACTATTTACATAGCATTTACATTGTAGTAGGTGTTACAAACACATAAATGTATTAAGTATCATAAATAATCTAGGTATTATTTGAAAATGGATGGTTGTGCCGGGCATGGTGGCTCACATCTGTAATCCCAGCACTTTGGGAAGCTGAGGCGGGAGGATCACCTGAGGTCGGGAGTTCGAGACCAGCCTGACCAACATGGAGAACCCTCGTCTCTACTAAAAATACAAAAAGAGCCGGGCGTGGTGGCACATGCCTGTGATCCCAGCTACTCGGGAGGCTGAGGCAGGAGAATTGCTTGAACCCGGGAGGCGGAGGTTGCGGTGAGCTGAGATCGCACCCTTGCACTCCAGCCTGGGCAACAAGAGCGAGACTCTGTCTCAAAAAAAAAAAAAAAAGAAAAGGATGGTTGTGTCTATACTGAACACACAGATTTTTGTTCTTGTCATTATTCTCTAAACAATGTAATAGAACAACTATTTACATAGCACTACATTGTATTAGGTATTATAAATGATTTAAAGTCACGGGAGGATGTGTGTAAGTTATATGCAAATACTACACCACTGTATATAAGGGAATCAAGTATCTGTGGATTTTGCTCTCTGAGGGAAGGTCCTGGAATCAGTCCTCCATGGACACCAAGAAGAAAGCTGATATGGAGGACTGTAATGTAAGTGTCAGTATTCATCTAGGTCCCAGGAAAATAGAAATAAACAAATAGAGGGGAAAATGCATAAAGAAAAATAAAAACTAAGGATTTCTCAGAATTTAAGGTGTAAGTCCTCAGTTGTAAGATGACAAATTAAGGTACATAAGAAAAAAACTCACATCTAGATATAGGTTAGCAAATTTTAAAATGTCAAATATAAAGAAACCTTCTAAAAAGCTTTGAGGGAGAAAAGAAGATTACCAAAAAGGAACAAGAATCAGGCTGGCACAGACTTGAATAGCAATAATGGATGCAAAAAAATCAGAAAGAATCAACATCACATAGACTATATGTATCCTCTACGTATCTCTTAATAACATTTAAAATTTAAAATATCATATAGCAATTAAAAATAATTCCACATCTGGAAACTAAGAAAAACAATCCTATGTTAACAAAATAGAGAAATTACAAAATACCTACAGCCAGACATGACAACACTATATGTCTAAAGTTGTGGGGTATAGCTAAAATGGACCTAAGAGAGACTTTTATAGCTTTGAATACACATAAATATGAGCTAAACATTCAAGAAGCTAGAAAAAGAGTCAAAAAATAAATCACCCTAATCAAAGAAAAACCAATAAAATAGTTCATAAGTACAACAATCACTGACAAAACTACTGGTTCTTTGAAAAGATTATTAAAGTTTCATAAACTTTTAGAAACATTAACAAAACACAAGAAAGAAAGAAAACCAATAAAGATAGCAGAATGGCAATCAAAACTTTCCCTCATCCACCGCAAGCCATCTAATGGTTTTACCAAGTTCTACCTTACTTTCAAGAGCAGATAACATCTACCTACACAAATTTTTCTAGGAGAAAAAAAAAAGAAGATACCCAACTTATTTTATGAGGCCAATAGAACCTTGATATTATAACTGGGTAATAAGAGTACATGAAAAGGTTACAGGCCAAGATTCACAAATGTAAAATCCTAAATAAAATATTGACCAATTGAATCCAATGGTATATAAAAGCAAATAGACATATTGCAATCAACTAGAGTTCATTACAGAAATGCAGATGGTTCACAGAAAATCCATTAGTATTACTTATTGCATTAAAGAATGAAAAAAATGAACTTGTCTATTAAATACATGCAATGAAAGCATGTGATAAGTTAAATATAAAAACAGAATATAGGTCAGGCGTGGTGGCTCACTATTATAATCCCAGCACTTTGGGGAGCTGAGGTAAGAGGACTGCTTGAGCCCAGGAGTTTGAGACCAAACTGGGCAACATGGCATGACCCCATCTATAAAAAAAAAATACAAAAAAATAAGCCAGGCATGGTGGCACACACCTGTGGTCCCAGCTACTTGGGAGGCTGAGGTAAGAGGATTGCTTCAGCCCAGGAGGTGGAGGCTGCAGTGAGCAGTGTCTGCCCCACTGCACTCTGGCTTGGGTGACAGAGTGAGACCCCATCTTAAAAAAAAACAACAAAACTCTGAATATGGGAGTAGAAGGGAATTTACTTAACTTGATAAAAACTATCTAACAATACCAACAGCAAACATTATACTTAATGGGGCAAGGCAAGTATGACATTACTAGAATTGTTCAACATAGTACCAGGGATCTTGACTAAACAAGACAGGCAACAGAAAAAATTAAAATAATAAGAACTGAAAGAGACAAATTTCTCCTTATTTGCAGATGATACAATCAGTAACAGAGGAAAAACTCAGAAGACTTACTAGGATTAACTTAAAAAGAAGTTCTTCAAAAGTGCTGGAAACAATTTCAACCAGAATATATCATCTATACCAATAAGAACCATAATGTATTTAAGAAGTGATCTAAGAATGTATACATTCTCATTTAAACAACTGTAACAAAAGCTCTCAAAATTTTTCGTTTTCTGTACTCCTAAAAGTATTCTAATATTCTTTTCAAAAAACTAGTATTTAGTTTTGTCAATGATTGCTGTTATTTGATAGGTATTTTATGGGATTTTTTTTCTATTCATGGATAGAACTAGTTAATACTTTACAATAGTTTATACTGTAACAGTAAACTAATATTCGTTTACTAACAGTAATACTAAACTAGTAATAAATTTACAATAGCTAATATTGTAAAGATGTCAATTCAAAGCAATTATAATGAAAATCCCAAAAGAAGTTCTAGGAGAACTTGACAAAAGGACTTTCAAATTCATATGGAGGAGGCCGGTGGCTCACGTCTATAATCCCAGCACTTTGGGAGGCCGAGGTGGGCGGATCACTTGAGGTCAGGAGTTCGAGACCAGCCTGGCTGACATGGCAAAACCGCGTCTCTACTAAAAATACAAAATTAGTCAGGCGTGGTGGTGAGCGCCTGTAGTCTCAGCTACTTGGGAGGCTGAGGCAGGAGAATTGCTGGAAACCGGGAGGTGGAGGTTGCAGTGAGCCAAGATCATGCCACTGCACTCCAGCCTGGGTGAGAGTGAGACTGTCTCAGGGGGGAAAAAAAAAATCCATAGGGAAGAATAAAGGTCCACAAATAGTTAAGAAAAAGAAGAGTTAAACAATCACCTTATTTGAAAGTAAGATATATTACAATGCCATGGTAATAAAACAGTGTGGTATAGTTGCAAACAAATAATACAGTGAAATGGAACAGAACTCCCCAAAACAGCCTTATGTAAACTTGTTATATAACAGAGGTGGCATTTTATACCAGTGGACGAAAGGAAGAACTAACAGACCATGTTGGGAAAACAGTTTCTCTATAAGGAGAAAAAGTTATTATAGATCCCTACTGTACATCATACATAATAACTCCAAATGGATAAAATATCTAAATAGAAAGGTAAGCATAGAATAAGGAAAATTAGATAAATGCTATCTTTAAAAAGCACACAGTAGGTGGACTGATAGGACATATATTAAATACACTAGCATGGACACCAACTGGTAGGGAAAGGAATGGTAATGGTAATAGTGGGTGAAGAAGGAAAAATAATAAAGCAAAATAAGGGCCTTGCTAGTGGCAATGATGACAAAAAGCCATGGACTAAGGAGTTACTGTACTTCTGTTCACCTAAGGTCAACAAAATACAGATAGGTGTCAATCCTCAGAACTGAAGGATATCCAAGGAACATAAGAATATGTGTAAATTATGCCATATACAGAGATTTCAGTGTTTTTTTCTAAACCCTGTACATATTTAATAGTGATAGAAACCTTATCTTTAAAACATTCCATGTCTCCACTTTTACACTTTCCCTTTCTTTATTCCTTTGTGCTGAACTCTGGAAACACCTCAGCTCTATTTTCCTTACTATGAAAGAAAAGGTAGCTTTTTCCTTCTTCTCCAGAAGGGAATGAGCTAGTGGCCTGTAATTAACAGCACACTCTGGACCAAGTCAACAAGTATCAACTGGCTAACTCTGAGGGAGATTTTCCAATTTAAATACTAAAACTCATCATCTCACATCTAGGCTATTTAACAACCATAACATTTATTTCCCGTTACATTACCTCTGAAATAGAGAGTAATTTGGATTAATTTTAACATAAATGCATCTGTATTTGATTTCATAGTATTATGGGGGAAGGTGGGAAAGCTGAAAGTACACAGACATACCAGTTCTTTTATTCGTTTTCTGTGTCTACTATGTGGGTTGTTCAAATGACTGGTAAGATCAAATATTGTTGGTATTGCATTATCTCGAAGAACTGTCCTATAAGGACTCTGAAAAAGAAAATTGTGTTAATTCAGAGATGGTCCTTATAAATATATTACACATCAATAAAATTCTATGTTAATGACCTCCACAATATTCCTTCAACTCCAGCTCTAAAGTATAGAGACTTACAGAATTTGATGTCAGTTCAGGTCAGTCTACTATTTCCAACTGTGCCTGCATTTGCCCTTCTGGCAATCTATTATAAATTAAGAAACTGAATTGAAGGTAGGCATAAAATATAAAATGTACTTGCATTTTGCATATCTGTTTCTAATTCAGCATCCCAGCTACTTTATCTGTACTGTCCTTCCATGAGCCCGCCAAATCTACAGGAGGTACAAGTCTCCCAAAATAATCTGCACTCTTGTATGTTCCATAATAATGCATCCCTATTTTACCTAATGTTCCACTTTTGCTAATATTACTGAGAAGCATCAAGGCACAGTGAAAATATTGGACTGGGACCCAGGAGACCTAGGAACTAGTCCAAACTCTACCAGTGAGTGACTCACTAAGACACCCTGGCTAAATTACTTTCCCTTTTTCGGCCCCAGTTTCTTTTTCTGAATAAAATTCTGGTATTGAACTAGATCAACATTTCCTAAAATGAAATTATTCACATACTAATGATCACAATGCTTGCCATTTCAGTTATATTACCATCTGTATTTTTACACAATCTACTCATTTTTTAGTTAACACTGTCTTAAGTAATAAAACTGTAGGAAGAATGATCTGATGTTATCTTATGTTTTTAAAAAAGTTTTTAAACATTTTATGTTTTTAACACATACTACAAAACTTCTAAAATAAAAATTGATTCATCTGCCACATGAAACCAACTCTCACGCCACAAGTGATACTGATATACATAATCACATTTTTGCAAATGCTAATCTAGGTATTTCTGTATCTCTTTCAAGTCCTAATCATCTTATGAAAGAATGATCATACTCTACCCTACTTCCTGTTAATTTCATCCAACTTGGCTAGAAGCTGGATGCATACTTAGATGGTAACGGTCCTACTGCCAGCCCTGAGGAGGCTGAGTAAAAGACAAGAAGCTTATTAAGAGGGACAGTAATAAATAACTGCTATTACACTCCCCTCAGACAGTCCAAAGAATAGTGCCTTTAATTTCTTCCTGAATTTGGAATGATAAAGATAAGACATACTTCATTTAAACAAGCTTTCTTTGAAGCAGTGATTATTTCAAAATATCTAAGCATGCTCAAAGAACATGCCAAACAAAAATAACAACTTCTAAATTTGTTCACCCAAGGAAGGGAGGTCGGGAAGACATGAAGGGAAAACATGTATCTAAATGGAACACACTATCTTGGGTTGTACCCAAAGAGTTGTTAAACACATTTGGGATGAATTTCTATTCAGAGTCAATATTTTCTAGTTCAATTCCATGCCATAACAGAAAACACAAAGATGATTCTCTGACTTCCTAGTAACAGTCAACTTCTAGTGCTGGGCTCGTGATCCTGAGTCTACTAGGGAGGCTGAATGAGGAATTGGTTAGGGACACAATCACTGAAGGGAGTACAAGTTATTATATTCAAAGCTCCCTCATCTTTCACACCGAGCAAATGTCCCCAAAATAAGCAAAAACACATACACAGTCAATTCTTGATATCTAACTAAATATTAAACGAGGGGAGGAATAAAACATTTTAACAAAGTTTTAAAAGTCAAATCAAATTGATTTTCTATTTGCAAATAAAGCAAAGATATTATAGATCAGAAAACAGAATGTATGAATGAAAAAAATGACATTTTATAAATATTTATTTTGGCCAGGAATGTTGGCTCACACCTGTAATTCCAACACTTTGGGAGGCCTTGGCCGGGTAGACGGCTTGACCCCAGGAGTTCAAGACCAGCTTAGGTAACACGGCAAAACTCCATCTCTACAAAAAATACAAAAATTAGCGAGGTATGGTGGCACGTGCCTGTAGTTCCAGCTACTTGGGAGGCTCAGCGGGGAGGATTGCTTGAGCCTGGGAGGTCGGGGCTGCAGTGAGCCATGGCTGCGCCACTGCACCCCAGCTTAGGCAACAGAGTGAGACCCTATCTCAAAAAATAATAATAATAATAAAAATATAAATATCGATAAGGACACATGCCAAAAAAGACAATATTCAATTACTACGTATGATACCAAGTATCTCAGTATCAAGATTTAATCTTTAACTGCTGAATTAAGGTTTGAGCATAAAAGAATAATCTTACTCTAGCATCAAAATAATAAAATATTTGGCTCCGGCCAAATTCAGTAGTCATGAATGTTTACTGATGAAATCTTTTTTTTTGTCTGTTTGTTTAAAGACAGGGTCTCACCACCATGTTGCCCAGGCTGGCTCTGAATTCCTAGGCTCAAGCAATCCTTCAGCCTTGGACTCCTGAGTAGCTGGGACTACAGACACGTGCCACTGTGCCTTGCTACTGATGAGATCTTCAATGCCAAACTGATAAAGCCAAAACTCTTAAACATTTAGATACAGATATCAGAAAATCCAGGGGTTTTTGTTTGTTTGTTTGTTTTTGAGACACAGTCTCACTCTGTCACCAAGGCTGAAGTGCAGTGGCACAATCTTGGCTCACTGCAACCTCGGCCTCCTTGGTTCAAGCGATTCTCCTGTTTCAGCCTACTGAGCAGCTGGGATTACACGTGTGCACCGCCATGCCCACCAAAATTTTTTTTGTTTTGTTTTGTTTGGTATTTTTAGTAGAGAAGGGGTTTCCCCGTTGGCCAGGCTGGTCTCAAACTCCTGACCGCAAATGATCTGCCCGCCTCAGCCTCCCAAAGTGCTGGGATTACAGGTGTGAGCTACCATACCCAGCCCAGAAATTCAGTTTTTAATAACAACATCTCCTAGACGTATAGAAAGAACATTTTCTCACATTTGGATTCATTTATTCAAGACTGAAGAATCATTTAGAAATTAAAAAAGCATACCTGGCTCATCTTTCTGTTCTATTCTCTAACTAAAGAATGTAAGAATGAACTATCCTTTAAATTTCTCACAATCTGGTTAGAATTATCTAATTAAGAGACCATATTTATTACTAAAATAAAAATGCAAAAATGCATATGGCAAATGTATTTAAAATAATTTGGGATATTTTTACTTCATGTCAAGAACATAAAAGTAGTTTGCCTTTTAAACATATGAAACCTTTTATTTTGGTTGATCATTATTACCCTTTTAACAAATCAAGGCAAAAATATTCCTCAAATATTTGTGATTAAACTGTTGAACCGGAATTGGCTCACCTCCCAATGACTTCACAAGTATCTGCTTCAATTAATTTTGAGAAATAAAATAACCCAATCATTCTTTAGTTTTCTGATGCCTCTGCAAAATGTATCTGAAAAAAATATCAAAATAAATTGCTGCATAACAACATATAGTGTACCTTTGAATCAAGTTTATGTCTATCCCAATATCTGAGGTGTTACATTAGTTACACTGAAACAAGTCTGCTTCATTTCAATCAAATTTGCCTTATTTGTGCCTTTTATAAATCACAGCAAGAGAATCACAGAGAGTTAAAAATCTTAGAACTCAGGAATTACCTGGCCTAATCTCCTTATTAGGAACTGGGGCCCAAAGAGGGGAAGTGACTTGGCCAAGCTCACACAGTTAACAGTAGGTCCTGATATGAAATTACATATTATTGATGAAAATGTTTTTCCACATTACCTGGATAATTTGTTTACTATTATATCTACCACATAAAAATTAAAAGTTGGTTCTAATAGTACATACAAAAACATGAAAACAAGAGCTCCATTCCGAGATGAAAATTTTACTCATAAAAAAGCTCTAGATAAACAGCTCTAAATAAAAACACCAACTTTACCTTAAATAAACATATACTTTTATAATCATCTAAAATTTTCCTGAAGACTAAATAATATTTAAAAGTGGTTACCTCAGCCGGGTGTGGAGGCTCATACATGTAATCCCAGCACTTTGGGAGGCCGAGGTGGGCGGGTCACTTGAGGTCAGGAGTTTGAGACTAGCCTGGCCAACATGGAGAAATCCCACCTCTACTAAAAGTACAAAAATTAGCTGGGCGTGGTGGCACAATGCCTGTAATCTCAGCTACTTGGGAGGCTGAGGAGAGAGAATCGCTTGAGCCCAGGAGGTGGGGGAGGTGGCAGAGGTTGCAGTGAGCTAAGATAGCGCCACTGCACTCCAGCGTGGGTGACAGAGCAAGACTGTCTTTAAAAAAAAAAAAAAAAAAAAGTAGTTACCTTGGGTGAGTAGAAATGCGGCACCAGGAACAGAAGAGTTTTGTTTTTTTTCTTTTAATCATTTTGAGTTTTTTTTCCAGACAAGCTCTCACTCTGTCGCCCAGAGTGGAGTGTAGTGGCATGAACACAAATCTCTGCAGCCCCGACGTCATGGGCTCAAGTATTCTCCCATCTCAGCTTCCCAAGTAGCTGGGACTACAGGCATACATCACCACACCTCGCTAGTTTTTTTGGTATTTTCTGTAGCGACGGCATCTGGCCATGTTGCCCAGGCTGGTCTCAAACTCCTGAGCTCAAGTGGTCTTCCTGCCTCGGCCTCCCAAAGTGCTGGGATTATAGGCGCCTGGCAAAATCAGGATTTTAAGAACAAAACAGATACTATTCAGCTCCAAATCTGTCTTCATCTTAAAGTGGCAGGATATAGGAATACCTTCCAACATTGGTAAATACTTACATTTCCAACCAGACACAGTGAGAGAGAGAAATCAAGTCAAACAGAGAGACACCAAGCTCTTCTATTACTCACAGTTCTACAGATCATAGAGGTCTCAAAATGTTTGGCACATAATCGATAATGTTTATTTAGCTGATCAGGTGTTTTATCTTCTAAGTCTGCTCTCCTACAGTTCTCCACCCACTTCTGGCATCTATAAATAAAACCAAAATACAATTATGAAAATGAGCTCAGCATTTAAATTTCAGCCTTCAGTTTTAAGGCAAACATACATTAATAACAACGGATTCCTGCTCCCCTCCCTGAGAACATAATTTGGAGAATTTGATTAATAACAAAATAACAGTTGGAAAAAACCTTAGAAGTCATTTAGTACCAACATTTCAATTACAGACAAGGTTAAGAAGTAACTTGTTTGGAGGGAAGTACAAAATCATCAGCAGAACTAGAACTGAAACCTGCATCTTCCAACTCCCAAAACATCAGAGAAGATTCAACCATCAGCAGAACAAGCAGAAAGCTGCATGCACAGCCACAAGGCTAACAGCTTAACATTCCCTTCAGGATTTCAACTTCAACAAGCATACAAAACAACACTGTCACTGTAGAAAATCAGCAATTAGGCCGGGCGTGGTGTCACGCCTGTAATCCCAGCACTTTGGGAGGCCGAGGCAGGCGGATCAGGAGGTCAGGAGATCGAGACCATCCTGGCTAACCCGGTGAAACCCCGTCTCTACTAAAAATACAAAAAATTAGCTGGGCGAAGCGGCGAGCGCCTGTAGTCCCAGCTACTCGGGAGGCTGAGGTAGGAGAATGGCGTGAACCCGGGAGGCGGAGCTTGCAGTGAGCCGAGATTGCGCCACTGCACTCCAGCCTGGGTGACAGAGCCAGACACCGTCTCGGAAAAAAAAAAAAAAATTCAGCAACTAGATGTTCTTTAAATAACTAGTTTCTAAGGGAAGCATAAAGGCTGTATTCGTTTATCTTCCTATGAACACAAATTATTATCTACGGTAATACGTGCTGACTAGATTGCAAGCTCCATGAATGCAGGGACTGTGACTACACAATCTAGTACACAAAAAGTGTTGAAGACAGAGAACAAGACAAAGTCCATGCCCTCTCGGTGCTTAAATATTTTCAGAAAAGCTAATAATAAGCACTTATTATGAGCCAGACACGTTCTAAGTCCTTTCCAAAGATGGGTACTATTAATATCCCCCTTGTGCAGATGAAGGCACAGAAATATTAAGTAACTTGCTAAAGTCACAACTAGATCTTTCCTCAAATTTCTTTTCCTTTTTTTTTTTTTTTTTTTTTTTGAGACAGAGTTTTGCTCTTGTTGCCCAGGTTGGAGTGCAATGCCATGATCTTGGCTCACTGCAACCTCTGCTTCCCGGGTTCAAGCGATTCTCCTGTCTCAGCCTCCCAAGTAGCTGGGATTACAGGCATGCGTTACCACACCTGGCTAATTTTGTATTTTTAGTAGAGACTGGGTTTCTCCATGTTGGTCAGGCTGGTCTCGAACTCCCGACCTCAGGTGATCTGCCCGCCTCGGCCTCCCAAAGTGCTGGGATTACAGGCGTGAGCCACCGCGCCCGGCCCATTCCTCAAATTTCTAAGAATAAAAGTTCTGCCGTGGATAAACAGTATCACAAATTATTTTTTTGAGATGGTGTCTTGCTCTTTAGCCCAGGGTGGAGTGCAGCGGTGTGATCTCAGCTCACTGCAACCTCTGCCTCCCAGGTTCAAGCAATTCTCCTGCCTCAGCCGCCCGAGGAGCTGAGATTACAGGCATGCACCACCACACTCAGCTAATTTTTGTATTTATAGTACAGATGGGGTTTCAGCACGTTGGCTAGCTTGGTCTCGAACTCCGGATCGCAGGTGATCTGCCCACCTTGGCCTCCCAAAGTGCTAGGATTACAGGCGCGAGCCACTGCGCCCGGCCCAACATATTCCTTTATAATTAAATCACAGTATTTTTTTTTTTATGTTTTAACACTATTGTCCACCTCCCCCCAACATACATGCCCCTGACACTTAATTCTCTCTACTCTAAAAATGTAAAATCAAGGTAAAATGCTATGATTTTTAAAAAACTACACCTAAATTGTACAGCATTTCATTTGACCAACAAGTATTACTGCTCACAGTAATGATGCCTAAGATGTTCACAATTTAATCACACTTTTACACAGTTGTACATTATGATTATAAACATTTCATGTTTCAAAATCCAAATATTAAGTATAAAAACGATCTCACTATAAAATAATTTGCCATACTGCTACAGTTGTTTGTTTTTTAAATTCTTAAATCTCTGGAGACCTTCCACACAGAGCAATACTGTACATATTACCTCTGAACTAAGTTGAAACAGCTTTCTGATATCAACAGCAACTCTTATTCAGACAATCAAGAACAGAATGGGCATCAGGCAGAGAGCCTAATTAAATACACCTGTCTTTCTATATGAACTACTTAAGAATAAATCTAGTGAAAGAAGTGCAAGACCTCTAATAATCTTTTTAAAGCAAACTTAAATAAATACACAAGTTTATGAACTGGCACACTAAATTCCAAAGATGTCAATTCTCCCCAAACCCATTTACTAATTCAATATAATCACAAGCCCAGTAAGTTTGTGAGAGAGAGCAAGAGAAAGAAATGACAAATTATTCTAAAACTTTTTATACACAAAATTAAAGAACCAGGGATAACCAAGATAATCTTGAGAGAGAGAGAGAGGAAAAAGGAGGTTGAAAGAATTACACTACCAGATATTAAGACTTACTGTAAAGCTTATTAAGACAGGTACTGGCAGAAGGACAGAACAGTGAAACAAAATAGAGCACTGCAGATACTTAAAGGTAGCTTTGAACAGCAGCAAATATGGATTTTTCTTTTCCAATAAATAGGGCCGAGTCAGCTGAATATCTACATGAAAAAAATAAATCTTAACTCCTATTTGTACACCATACACAAAAATAAGTTCCAAGTGATTGGAGATCTAAATATGAAAGGTAAAACAATAAAGCCACTAAAAGATAACACAGGAGATTATCTTCATGACCTTGGAATAAAGATCTCTTAAGGCAACAGCACAAATGCTAGAGGAAAAGATATATAAATTAGGCTACTTTAAAGTTAATAACTTTTCTTCATTAAAAGAAGCCATTTAAGAGTGAAATGGCAGACCACAAAATATCAGATATTTGCAATACATATATCTAACAATGGACTCACATTCAAAATATATATGAAGAACTCCTACAAATAAATAACCCAACATAAAAATAGGCAAGGGGCCTTGAACAGGCACTTTATAATAAAAAGGTTTTAAAAATGGCAATACATAGATAAAAAAAAATGCTCGATCTCATTTGCCATCAGGGAAATGCTAATTAAAGCCAAAACAAATTACTACATACCCACAAGAATGACTACAATGTAAAAGAGGTAATACCAAATATTGGGGAGAAGGTGAAGTAACTTTGCCCATCAACAGCAGGATGGATAAATTGTGGTATATTCATTCAATGGAATACTACTTGGCTATGAAATGAACAAACTATCTACAATCTCACAAATGTAATGTTAAGCAGAAGAAGCCAGGAGTACATACTACATGATTCCTTTGATATGAAATTCTAGAACAGGCAAAACTCATTCATAGTGATTGTTCAGAAAAAGAGTTAACACAGCAGACCTCAGGCTGCTGTCCTTAGAAAGGCCTGTTTGTTAAGGACCTTGGGCTGGTATCCGGGAACTTGGTTGGTAAACAGTTCCATACACAGAAATAAAATTTTTCCTAACTGATAATGCAGCTCAATGTGCCTAGACTGTTTGTGCAAACAACATGATTTATGCTGAACACCTGCCATCCCTTCTGGGAATTTGGAATTTTATTATATGCCAGGCAGAGGCTGCCTATGTGATCAGGACCCAGTAAAAACCTTGGACACTACGTCTCTAACGGTCTTCTCTCCACAGAAACACGGCACGTGTTGCCACATTTCCACCACTGGGGAAAAACGGGCTCTGGGTGACCCCCTCATGGGAAAGAGGGAGCATAGGGAAGCCTATACATGGATTCCTTCAGACTGTGCCTGTGTCTTTTTCCCTCATGATCCAGATGTGTATCCTTACTACAATGCAATAAATCTTCACTGTGAGTACAACCATATACTGAGTCCTGCAAGCCCTTCTAGTGAATCTTTAAATATGGGGTGGTCTGGCTCTGCCTCAACACAGTGATGGAATAGCAGATACATTTGGGGAGGGTAACAACTGGGAGTGGGCACAAAAGAGGCTACTGAGGTGCTGCTAATGTTCTATATCTCAAACAATAATAAAGCTTCCATTCATTCTCCCTCTTCCCCCCAAAACCTAACTAATCCAAGGTATGTGAAGTCACAGTGGCTACCACTGGGGAGAATGGGATAATGGCTGGGAGAACCATGAAGCAGAGAAGTTTGGGACGCTAGTGATACTCTATTTTTTAAAAATCCCGGTGAAATTTTCATGGATATGTTACTCTGAAAATCCAACATGATGTACAGTTATCATTTGTGATCTTCTGTGCATATGTTTTTTAGGGTTTTTTTTTTTGAGAGAGAGGATCTCACTCTGTTGCACAGGCTGGAGTGCAGTGGTGCAATCTCGGCTCACTGCAGCCTCCATCTCCTGGGTTCAAGTGATTCTCCCACCTCAGTCTCCCATGTAGCTGGGACTACAGGCACACGCCACCATGCCTGGCTAACTTTTTGTATTTTTTGTAGAGACGGGGTTTCACCATGTTGCCCAGGTTAGTCTGAAACGCCTGGGTGAAGTGATCGTCCTGCCTCGGCCTCCCAAGGTGCTAGGATTACAGGCATGAGCCACCGCACGTAGCTCTTCTATGTATACGTTTTTACATGAATAAAATTATAAAAATTATATATGACCGGGAGGCTGAGGTAGGAGAATCACTTGAATCCGGGAGGTGGAGGTTGCAGTAGGCCAAGATCGCACCACTGCACTCCAGCCTGGCAAGAGAGCGAGACTCTGTCTCAAAAAAAAGAAAAAAAAAAAAAAAATATATATATATATATATATATGACCACAATAAGTGTTTTCACATGTGTATTCATATGTGTATTATGAACATGTATATATATTTATATACATACATACCCACTTACATACTCATCTCAAATTTTTACCAATGCCTCCCCTTTCCCAGCTCTCCCTGTCATTGTTCTGTTCCCTGTACTCCAGATTTTGTAGACTTTTCCCTTAGCACAGTGGAATGACTCCCCAAATCCATCTGCTTCTCTCCATCAATAACACCCTGGTCCAAGCTACCATAATTTTTTACCTGGTCTACTAGTATCTCTTCCAAACTGGTCATCTGCCCTTCTCTAACCCCTTCTCCATGCTGCAGAGCCTTTTTTAAAGCCAATTTGAGAATGTCTCTCCCATGCTTAAGCTTTTAGTGGCTTCTCATTACTCTCAGGATAAACAACTGTGTTCACTTCTATCCTGAGGCCTTCCCTGCGCTGTTTACTCAGCCTACTACACTCTTCTTGCTGCTTTTTATACACTTCCTATGCACAGTTAACTATGACTCAGCCTTCAGATCTTAGCTCAAATGTCATTTCTTGAGGGAAAGTTTTCCTGACTCACATGTGTACATATATGTGGGTGTATGTGTATGAATATGTATGCACACAGAAAACTCCAGGTATTTAAGACTTTCCACCTCTCCATGTGTAATATCTGAACTCCCTACATTTATCTTACTATATTATTCCCACAGTGTAAACATGCCCTAATGTCTCCCATCTTTAAAACTCTCTTAATCCTGATCCTCTTTATAGCAAAACTTATTAAAGCATCCATTTGGACTGCATCCACTTATCTTGTTGTACTGTCTCCTTAATCAATGCCAAGGAGGCTCCTACTCTATCCCTTTTCCACTGAAACTGCTCAAGAAAATTACTAACGACCCTATCCTGCCAAAACCAACGGTCACTTTCCTGTACAGATTTTATTTCATTTTTAACTTTTCTTTTTTTTTTGGTGGAGTCTTGCTCTTGTCGCTCAGGCTGGAGTGCAGTGGCACAATCTTGGCTCCCTGCAACCTCTGCCTCCTGGGTTCAAGCTACTCTCCTGCCTCAGCCTCCTGAGTAGCTGGGATTACAGGCACCCCCCACCATGCCCGGCTGATTTTTGTACTTTTAGTAGAGATGGGGTTTCGCCATGTTGGCCAGGCTGGTCTCGAACCCCTGACCAGGTGATCCACCCGCCTCGGCCTCCCAAAGTGCTGGGATTACAGGCGTGAGCCATTGTGCCTGGCCTATCTTTTATTTCATTTTTAAAGTAATGAGAAGAGGTGTCATGTTGCCCAGGTGGGTCTCAAACTCCCGGGCTCAAGCGATCCTCCCGCCTCGACCTCACAAAGTGCTGGGATTACAGGCGTGAGCCACTGCGTGCAGCCACTTTCTGTACACACCTTAAACACCTTCGGCACTAGTCAACCATCACTGATTACTTCTTTGTTTTGTTTTTGATGTTTTTCCCTCATTGGTTTCTTACTAATGCAGCATTTCTAAAAGTGTATTCCAAGGAATCCTGTTCAAAGAATTGCTCCTAAAAAAAAAAAAAAGGGAGAGAGACAGGGCCTCAATCTGTCGCCCAGGCTGTAGCACACTGGTGCAATCATAGCTCATTCTAAGTTCAAACTCCTAGGTTTAAGCCATCCTCCTGCCTCGGCCTCTCAAAGTGCTGGGATTACAGGCCTGAGTGACTATGCCCAGTCAGAACTGTTACATTTAAAAAAAAAAAAAAAAAAAAGGGACCGGGCATGGTGGCTCGTAATACCAGCACTTTGAGAGGCCAAGGCAAGAGGATCACTTGAGGCTAGGAGTTCAAGACCAGCCTGGACAATATAGGGAGACCTTGTCTCTATAAAAAATTAAAAAATTAGTCAAGTGTGGTGGCGTGTGCCTATGGTCCCCAGCTACTTGGGAGGCAGAGATGGGAGGATTGTTTGAGCCTGGGAGATGGAGACTGCAGTGAGCAATGATTGTGCCCCTGCACTCCAGCCTGGGTGACAGAATAAGAACCTGTCTCCAAAAAAAAACAGGGTTCCATGGTCAAAAAAGTTCGGGTAATACCTATTTTATCCTGTCCTACCTGCTCTTAAGGTTTTAGACATTTCTGCAGGGCCTTTAAAGAAGTTAGCTAACCTCTCTGTACCTACTTTGGTCATCTGTAAAGCAAGGACTACCTCAAAATTTACTGCAAGGGTAACATGGAATAATGTATATATAACAGAGAAGTATATAACAGAGCAGTGCCTGTCACAAAGAATACACTACGTAAGTACTGTTCCAGCCTGGGCAACATGGTGAAACCCTGTCTCTACAAAAAATACAAAAATTAGCCAGGCATGGTGGTATGTACCTGCAGTCCCAGCTACTTGGGAGGATAAGGCAGGAGAATTACTTGAGCGCAGGAGGCAGAGGTTGCAATGACTGGAGATCGTGTCATTGCACTTTAGCCTGGGTGACAGTGAGACACTGTCTCAAAAAAAAAAAAAAAAGGAAAAAGAAGTACTATTATTACAACTCACCCCATTGTTTGGAAGATTAAATGAGTTGATATGAAAGTACTTCAGGCTGGGCGTGGTGTCTCACATCTGCAATCCTACGACTTTGGGAGGCTGAACAAGGGGGGAATGCTTCAGCTCAGGAGTCCAAGACCAGCCTGGGCAACATGGTGAGACCCTGTCTCTAAAAAAAATTTTTTTCAAAAATTAGCCGGGGGTTGTGATGGGCACCTATAGTCCCAGGTACTTGGGTGGCTAAGGCTGGAAGATCGCTTGAGCCCAGGAGGTTGAGGCTGCAGTGAGCCATGCTCCTGCCACACTGCACTCCAGCCTGAGTGACAGAGTAAGACCCCTCAAAAAAAAAAAAAAGTTTGAAATTTGCTGCTCACATTTTAGAGCAGCAATTCTCAAACTTCATAGTCCCAGGATTCCTTTGCACTATTACATTATTGAGGACTCCAAAGATCTTTTGTTTATGTGGATTTTACCTAACAACATTTATCAGAAAAATTTTAAAAATATTTATTAATTCATTAAAATACCAACCTTATGTTAACACAAATAACGTTTTAATAAAAAATTGCATTTTCCAAAACAAAAATATTTAGTGAGAAAAATGATACTTCTTCATTTTTGCAAATCTCTTTAACGTCCAGCTTAACAGAAGACAGCTAGATTCTCATATCTGCTTCTGTATTTAATCTATTGCTATATGTTGTTTTGGTTGAAATATATGAAGAAAATCTAGCCTCATAACGATATGCAGTTAAAAAGGTTATTACAATACTCCTCTTTTTTCCATATAATTGTGAATTCTCCACAAGTGGTAGTTTCTTCAAGATTAGTTGAAATGTGAAATCTGAGACCAGACCAATGAGCTTTTTCATGCCCTAGTACATAAAAAATCCCATAGTCTATCTTGCACTTTTATCCATGTATGTCTCTGTAAAACCATAAATTCGTCATTTGGAAAATATTAGTTCAGTGAGTTATACATACCATATAAATGTTAATGCAATTCATTATACAAAAAAAAAAAACAAAACAAAACACATCAGTATCATCAGTGATCTCACCAGAAAAGTCTTTAAGTATTAGAGAGCTGTCAAGCTCACAGTGGCACATAAATTTTCCAAAATTCTAATTTTCAACTTGAATGCTCAAATTATCAGTTGTTCTCCTTGAAGTGGCAGGCTTGTTTATTTCTGAGAAAATGTCTACCGAACACTCAGATCTGAATAATCATATTTAGAAAATTCTAGAAAACACAACACAAAATTTATCAAAGCAATGATGCCATCATGTTATGTAGCAACCCAAAAATTCCACTGTCCACTCCTGAGAGACCAAATATGAAAAATGCAAATAATATCAGTGTTATTATGAAAATAGTTCTGACATTGTGGACTCCCTGAAAGGGTCTTGGGGATTGCTATGGTCTGAATGTCTGCATCCCCTCAAAATTCATATTGAAACAATCCCCAGTGCAGTGGTGTTGGGAGGTGGGGCATCTGGGAGATGACTTAGGTCATGACGGGGAAGCCTTATTTGCCCCTTCCGCCATGTGAGAACAGAACAAGAAGGCACCATCTAAGAAGCCAAGAGTGAGCCCTCACCAGATGCCAAATCTGCTGGTGACTTCATCTTGGACTTCCCAGCTTCCAGAACTATGAGAAATAAATTTCTGTTGTTTAAAAATCACCTAGTCTAAGGTATTTTGTTATAACAGCCCAAACAGGCACCCTCACGAGTCCCCAGAAAACCACTGTTTTACATTTCACAAAGTGGAGCACACCAGCTCTCAATCAGCCTTCATTAAATTGCCAGAAGAACCTTGGAAGCCCTCACCCATCTTGAGTGAGTTAGTACTAGCTGCCTGAGGAGGAAGAAGAGGGCTTCAACGCCCATCTCACTCTAATCAGAGCAATTCATTAGCTCTACCTGTACCTTCTCCTGGTTTAGGAAGAGCTCCACTGTGAGCTGCCTCACAGTGGCAAGCCTTGGCATTAGGCAAGCCACCCTGGGGCAATCAAGACTTAGGTTTTTTTTTGTTTTTTTTGTTTTTTTTTTTTTTACTTAAACCGTGTCACTGACCTAAGCTGGGTTGGTTATTTCACTTTTTTAAAAAAGAAGCATATTAATGCCACGTTTTCTAAAACAATAAGAACTATTATGGTATGTGATTCCACACCATACACTTTATTAATTACACTCTTAAGTTTAAATTATTTCTAAATAGCTGTTTCTAAAAGCATGCATGGAATTTATAACTGATGACTGGGAAATGTACTGTTTTAATAGCATTAAATATATTCATCTTTATTGTTTGTTAACAATGTTAGCATTTGAAGACTAGACTGGCAATGTCACCTTTTATCAACCTTCCCTACAACCTGTTTATAGAAGAAAAGGTGGGGGGGGTGGGTTAGAACTAATAACCCTAAAAATACTGTTATTAATTCAATAACACCTCTGGAAACTACTTCTTTGTTATAAATAACACTGGGCACAGTGAAAAGGAAACTATCAAATACAGTAGAACTTAAAATCATGTAGTACGAGGAGGTTTGATTTGGATAAAAAGACCTTGAACATATTAAGTTAAACAAGCCAGACATAAAAGGAGAAATATCGTATGATTCCACCAATATGAGGAACCTAGAACAGGCAAATTTATAAAGACCGAAAGTGGATTCGAGGTTACCAAAGGCTGGAAGGGCAGGGGAATGGGAGGTTATTGCCTAATGGTTACAGTTTTTGTTTGGGATAAATGAAAAAGTTTTGAAAATAGTGGAGAAGGTTGCACAACACTGTGAATATAATTAACGCCACTGAATTGCACACTTAAAGGTTAAATTAGCAAATTTTGTTGTATTTTACCAAAATTTTAAAAATTAATGTATATACCCCAAATCGTACACTTTACATGGGTGAATTATATGTGAATTGCATCTCAATAAACATCTTTTTAAAAAGAAATTCATGATTTGGTCTTGAAGCATTCAAAGGAGTCTAACGCTGAAAAGGGCAGAGACTTAGTGTGATCCTGGGGACAAAACTAGGACCTCCAAGGCCTCAATTACAGGAGGCAGATGTCCACTCAATACAAGGAAGAAACAACAGTCAAAGCATCCAGAATCATCACGTGTCTTCTCACAAAGGAGAGGACTATCATTAGAGGTGTTTTAGCAAGGGCAAAGATTCCCATCTGTCAGGAATGCACAGGGCCTGTAAAGGCCCATAAACATATTTGTCTTCGAATGCTAAATTGTGTCTATGTTTTTTTTTTTTCAGGTAAGAGTCCTTATGCTAGATTCTCAAAAGGGATAATAACCATAAAAATGATAAAAGTCACTATTATTGAGAAAATTCCAGTATTTCAAGTGAGATTTCACTAGATCTAAACACTTCTTTCAAATCTGAAATTGTAAACCCCTATAGACTATACTCCCCTTAAGGAGTGTAGTCAAAACAGGATTCACTACATATTAATACAAATGACCTGTGGTCCAGAACTGACTAGGGGTGCCCTCATTATGGAAGTGAAATAAACCTGTAAGAATGTCTTTGGGCTAAAATTTGGGTAAAAGGAAGATAACGCATAATGGGGCAAGGCCAAGTCAGACTAAGATGCTCCTCTCCTCTGTTCCCAACTGCTACTCCTCACTGTACTGAGCGAGTTCTTTCCCATGTCTCAGAACTTAAAACACTGGGAATGCCCCAGGACTCAATCCTCAGATCTGTTCTTTGCTCACTCCTTAGATAACCTTAACCCGTACCACGGTTTTAAATACCCTCTATAAACTGAGAACACCCATATTTACAATTTCCAGTCTGAAAGTCTCTGAATTTCAGACTTGTATATCCTATTCTCTCTTCAAGACATCTATTTTCTTTGAGGTGAAATTCTCATAACATAAAACTAACCATTTTAAAGTAAAAAACTAATGGCAATTAACACATTCATCATGTTCTGCAACCATCACCACTACCTAATTCTAAAACATTTTCATCACCTCAAAAGGAAACCCTGTAACCATTAATCAGTTGCGCCCCACTCTCCCTTTGGCCCAGCCCCAGGCAACCACTGATATGCTTTCTATCTCTATGGATTTACTTATTCTGGATATTTAATATAATAGAATCATACAACATATAAGCTTTTGTATCTGACTTCTTTCACTTAGCATAATGTTTCTGAGGTTCACCCATACTGTAGTATGTACTGGCACTTCATTCCTTTTCATGGCTAATATTTCATTGTATTGATATACATTTTGTTTATCCATTCACACACTGATAAACGTGGCTTGTTTCTACCTTTTGACTATTGCGAATAGTGCTGCTATGAATGTGTGTACATTTGGTTTTTTTGAATATCAGTTTGCAATTCTTTGGATATACGCCTAGGAATGGAATTGCTGGGACACACGGTAATTCTACATCTAACTGCCACTTGTGGTTTTGATTTGAACTTCTCTAATAACGAGTGATGCTCAGCATCTTTTCATGTGCTTTTTAGCCATTTATATCTTTTGTTTAAAGAAAGAAGTCCTTTGCCTATTTTAAAATTGGGTTGTCTTTTTGTTGCTGAATTGTAAGAGTTCTTTATATATTCTGGATACTAGACCCTGATCAAATGTATTATTTGCAAGTACCTTCTTCCATTCTTTTCACTTTCTTGGTAATGTTCTTTGATACACAAAAGTTTAATTTTGATGAAGTCCAATTAGTCTACTTTTCTTTTTACTGCATGTATTTTGGTGTCATATCTAAGAATGTGGTGCCAGCCAGGCACGGTGGCTTACACCTGTAATCCCAGCACTTTGGGAGGCCAAGGCGGGCAGATCGCCTGAGATCAGGAGTTCGAGACCAGCCTGGCCAACATGGCGAAACCCCGTCTCGACTAAAAAAAAATACAAAAATTAGCCAGGCATGGTGGCGGGTGCCTGCAATCCCAGCTACCTAGGAGGCTGAGTGAGTAGAATAGTTTGTGAACATCGGTGACAGAGGTTGCAGTGAGCTGAGACTGTGCCACTGCACTCCAGCCTGGGCAACAGAGTGAGACTCTGTCTCAAAAAAAACAAAAAACAAACAAGAATGTGCTGCCAAATCTAAAGTCATGAAGATTTATCTGTATTTTTTTCCTAAAAGTTTAATGATATAGCTCTTATATTTAGGCCTTTGATCTCAATAAAAGTATAGGCCATTTGGAGTTCATTTCTGTATATGGTATGAAGAAAGACATCTATTCTTTTTTTTTTTTTTTCATCTATTCTTTTTTTCTTGAGACGGAGTCTTGCTCTGTCACCCTGACTGGAGTGCAGTGGCACGATCTCGGCTCACTGCAACATCTGCCTCCCGGGTTCAAGCGATTCTCATGTCTTGGCCTCCTGAGTAGCTGGACAGGCACGCACCACTGCGCTCTGCTAATTTTTGTATTTTTAAATAGAGACAGGGTATCCCTATGTTGGCCAGGCTGGTCTCGAACTCCTGACCTCAAGTGTTCTGCCTGCTTAGGCCTCCCAAAGTGCTGGGATTACAGATGTGAGCCACCATGCCCGGCCTAGACATCTATTCTTGAATGTCTATCAGGCCTCTCAAACCCAAACTTCTAGTATTCCTCTACCAAACCTGCTCTTCCCAGTCTTCCCTATCTCAGCAAATGCTCACGTTAAAAATCTTGAAGTCGGCTGGGCGCGGTGGCTCAGAGCCTGTTCTAGCACTTTGGGAGACCGAGACAGGAGGATTGCTTGAAGCCAGGAGTTCAAGACCAACCTGGCCAACATAGATTTTTAAAATCTTGAAGTCGTCCTTGAGTTCTCTTTTTCTTTTACAATCTACCTCCAAACCATTAGCAAATGATGTTGGCTTCACCTTCAAACCATATCTCAAATTTACCATCTCCTCCTCTATTAATCTGGATTATTACAACAGCCTTTTAACTGGTCTTCCGGCTTTCACCTTTGCCTCCCCACAATCTAATAAGCAGCCACTGATCCTGTTAAAATTTAAGTCTCTGCTCTAAACCCTTCAATGACTTCCTATTTCACTCATAATAAAAACCATAGTGCCTTCCAAGACCTACAAGGTCCTACCTAAAGAATTTGCCCCTACCATACACACACCTTTCTGGTCTCATCTCACCTCTCTCCCAGTCCCTCTCCCTGGACTCCTGGTTGCCCTGTCTTTGCCTTCTTTGGAATGCTGCTGCCCAAGGTATCTCCATGGCTGGCCCCTTCACCTGGTCTTTGCTCAAATTCACCTTCTTAGTGAGGCCTTCTCTAATCACTGTATTTAAAATAGCAATTGTGCGTCCCTTGATACTACTTATTCCCCTACCCTCTAACCTTTATTTTTCTCCACAGTATTTACCATCATCCGACACACTACGTATTTTACTTGTTTATTCCCCCCCCCATTAGAATGTAATCTTCATGAGAGCAAGGACTTCGATTTGTTCATCTGTAACCCCCACTGCTCACAACAATGCCAACACAAGTAGACCTTCAATAATTAATTGAACTAATTAATAACATAAATTATAGTCGCCCGTTGCTGCACCTGTTCCCTTAATGGACTGAGAGCTTTCTGCAAGCAGTGACACCCTTATTCACCCATGAACTCCCAGCACCTAACATTTGCACTCGGCACATAGTAGGCATTGATTTTAAATGAATGAACCAACAAGACAGGCCTATGAAACATCTCAGCCTTTCAAACACAGTCCCTATGCTATCATTCCCTAAATATGTCAGTGTGTGGGGGTTATCCGAAGGAAGAGGTTCCAATACCAATTCCGACGCCCTCACGCGTACACCCTCTGTTATCCCTACAATACCCAAGCGAGAAAATGAGTAACGGTGACAGCCAGAAAATGAATCCTGAACCGTGCAATGACAAGTCCGAAGGAGAAAGCAGTTGCGATGAGATGAAAGAAGGTAGCGGGACTCAAAACAGAAACGCTGTCCCGGGGGTGGTGGCAAGGAGAGGGAAAGGCCCCAGTGGCCACAACCACAGAGTCCTGCTCTCTTTTGACAGCTAAGGAAACTAACGCCCAGAGAGGAAAGCGACTCCCCCGAGGTCACACAGCAAGTGAGCCACGGCGAGAACCCACAGCATCCCGCGTCCGCGCGCCGCCCCAGCTCCCTCGCGTTTGGGGTGGTGTCCTCCGCGCAGAGCCCCCACCAGCGCACGTGCTCCGAGGTCCCCGGACGACCGCCCGCCCACGGCTCGGGGCCGGCTCCCCATCTCGGTCCAACGCTGGGGTCGACGGCAGTGCGCAGCGCCCGCCCCCTGCGCCCCTCTCAGCCAGCCCGGGAGCCCGCCAGGGGCCGGCGGCTGGCAGCGCTCACCGCGAAGGTGGGCCCGGGCCGCCCGCTCTGCGCCCGCCGCTTACCTGGCAGGGTCCCGCGGGAACCTGAAGAAGGCCAAGTCGGACTGCGTGCTCTTCCGCGTGCAGTTGGGGGCAGCGCAGAAGTTCGGCATCGTCGCCCGCCCGCCGGCCGGCCCAGCCCTCCCCTCCCCGCCTCCTCAGGGCAGTCCGCCCGCCCGTCGGGGCCGGGGAGGGGAGCCAGGCCGGCCGGCCGGCTTGGCAGGGCCGACGCGCGGGGGAGGGGCGGGCGGGCTAGAAGCCGCGAGGGCCAGGAGGGGTGCCGCGGTCCGAGGCCGGGCTGGGGACGCGGCTCCACAGTGCTGTGAGCGGCCGGGAGGATTTACCGCCGCCGCCGCCGCTGGTGCACCTCCCGCCCGCCCGAGACGCTGCCGCCTCCTTCCCACAATGCACCCTGACGCCCGGGGGTGCCCTCTCTTCCCTCAGCCTTCCTCCCCCGCCCCTCCTTTCCGCTTTCTCAGCAGGCGGGCACGCGCAAGGAAGCGCGCCTGCCGGGGTGTGGCGAGGCGGAGGCGGGACCTGGCGCGCGCTGCCGCAGTGCGACTGCGCACAGTCTAATCCGCGGGGAGAGAGAATTGCGCATGCGCGCCTGTCTCCCGGGACGCTAGAGCAGGCGATTCCCGGGCTGCTCCGGTAGGTTTGGCGTGCGCGGGTTTCTGCAGATCTAGGGCGAGCTTGCACGTTACATCACCGATGTATCTCTTCTTGCTTGCTTAATTTGCCACCACTTAGGCCTTTCTTGCAGAATTCGCCATATACTCCTTAAGGGCCGCGGAATCGGAGCGACCTTGGTGACTGGCAAACTCTCGGCAGATGTGCGTGCACTGGTTTGATGCAGACGTGGTTGTAGGCGATTTAATTTTTCCCAGCTTTGCAGCCACTGTTGGCTTCCCAGAACGGATCTCCCCAGCCTCGACTGGAAGCTGAGGGACAAAAATTCATAAAAGCAATTACTCTTTCCCGGCGAGGCTTCTAGAAGAGCAAGAAGAGCGATATGATTACACCTGCAGCCCTATAAAGATTGATCTGTCCGTCTTTCCCTTACAGTCGTGGCCTGTTAAACGTTCCTGTGTTGTTCAGTGCCAGAATGAGTGACCGCTATTTAGAACAAAGGATTAGTATCAAATTTTGCGTGAAATTGAACAAGTCTGCAAGTGAGACCCACCATCTTTTAAAAGAAGCTTATGGGGATGAAGTCATGTCAAGGGCCAGAGTTTTTGACTGGCACAAAAGGTTTAAAGAAGGACGGGAAGATGTTCGAGATGATGCCCGAAGTGGGCGTCCAGTCACCCACCGAACAGATGACAATATCCAGAAGGTCAAGGACTTGGTTTGTTCAAACAGGCAGTTAACCGTGAGGATGATGGCTGAAGAGTTAAATTTAGACAAAGAAACTGTTAGGCTCATTTTGAAAGAAAACTTGAACATGAGGAAGATTTCTGCAAAAGTTATTTCGGGTGTTTTGAAGGGTGAGCCTAAACCACGAAAACTTGACTTTCGGTCCGATCTTTCAAAGGAAACTAGGAAAAATAGCTCATGTTTGAGGAAAAAGGTAACAGGTTCTGAAACATGGAGTTATCTCCAGGGTGAAGCTGGTGGGGAAATGCCCCTGCCGGTATCCCATCCCAGAGTCCACTACTCTGCCAGTCAGCTTCTGCAGGCGTCATCTTCAACAAGCCTTCCCCCCAGGGTAGCTGAGAATTGGTTCACCCCATGGTGAGAGGAATGTGAGTTAGCTGAACCAGAACTAGGATGCTGCCTCACTGTTAGGCACCTTCTTTGGCTGCTCACCTATTTTTCAGTCTTCACCACTCCTCCCTATGTGCCATGGCCCTCCTCATTACTCTTTGCTGGACTCTTGGACCATTTTCCTTGCTGTTCTCCATAACTTTGAAAAACTTTTGGCTGTTCCCTTCTGGTATTTGCTTGTTCTTGATTTCTTTTGCTCAACAAGTTTGGATTTCTTCTCTGCCCAGACCTTAGCTTGTTGTGGCTGTCCTGTTCCTTTGTTCTCAACATTCTGCCTCAGAGGATCATGCCAGTGAGAAGAGAGGAACAGGATCTCCTGGAATCTGTATCTCTGTGCCCAGGGAAGCATGCTTTTCTGGGAGGACCCCAAAAGAAGGCTTACAGTTTCAGCCTGCTTCACAGTCAGGGCCTGAGGTATGGTACAGAAGGTAGTAGCATGCTGGTACTACTGAACAGTGCTGGGCCTAGGGGCTGATCTGGCCCAGATGACTCAGTAGGCACCCTTAGGAATCAGGGGTTGGCCACCAATACTGATCTTCTCACAGGCCTACACCTCACAGAAGAGCTGGGTTTGTTTCATTCTGGTCCTATGCTTTGGACCTCCACTCATTTGGGTATCACCCCTGTTGGAAGAGGAGGATCTGGTGCTAGAAAATATAAACCCGGGGACCCAGGCCTAGGCTGTGTTGTGTGGGGAGGAAGACCAGGTGGCTCTCTAGTCCCTGAATTAAGGGAGCCTGCTGCCTATGTGCGGATTCCCACACAGCAGCCTGTTTTTAGTAACTAATGCCTATAGTTTTGAGAACTTGCTGTTTTTAGAACACTGCTGGGCATTGACAATGTGGAAGTTATGAACAAGATCTCCAAGGGCTGATGGGCTTCATGGATGAGATGGTTCTTGAACTGGATCCATGAGGATGGGTGAGACAGGGCTGTGAAATTAGGGAAAGCTTCCGGGGCAGGTGGAACAGCATGAGGCTTCCAACCTGCATCAGTAGAAAATGACACTGGCCAGGTGTGGTGAATCACGCCTGTAATCCCAGCACTTTGGGAGACTGAGGTGGGTGGATCACAAGGTCAAGAGATCGAGACCATCCTGGCCAACATGGTGAAACCCCGTCTCTACTAAAAATACAAAAATTAGCTGGGCGTGGTGGGGCACGCCTGTAGTCCCAACTACTCAGGAGGCTGAGGCAGGACAATCTGTTGAACCCGGAAGGCAGAGGTTGCAGTGAGTGGAGATTGTGCCACTGCACTCCAACCTGGCGACAGAGCTAGACTCTGTCTCAAAAAAAAAAAAAAAGGAATTAGAAAATGATGACACTATTGGCTAAAATAACAAAGTTTAAAGAGGAAGATAATGGTGTTGCAGCAGATGAACAATTTGGGATAATTTGCTTTCTCTCCTAGGCCTCCAACTCTATGCCACTTGTTGTTAAATTGCTTCCCCTGAGTTTGTGAATAGGTTTGTAACAACCAATTTGATATCTGATTTTCCATTTGGACCCCAACAAGCAGTTTCTGCAAGTTCAAACTCTGTCTCTTCTCTTCCTGCCTCTGCCAGGATTTATGGAATGGAACTTTTCCCAAGTGGGTTCCAAGTAATACCACATAGACTGGAAACATTCAAGGGGCAGGGGTTTGGTAATAGCATTTCACAGAATTGGCCAGTCTTTGTTTTACTCAAGGATTTTTAGATATAACAGCTCCTCTTAAACAATATTGCTTGATAGTAGAGGCACAACACTCATTCATCACAGTTACTTTTAGTGCTGTTCTTTCACTTTCTCTACTCACCTCCAAAAATTACAAGTTCCTCATTAACACCTGTTTTTGTTTTGTTTTGTTTTGTTTTTTGAGACGGAGTCTTGCTCTGCTGCCCAGGCTGGAGTGCAGTGGCACGATCTCGGCTCACTACAACCTCCGCCTCCCAGGTTCAAGTGTTTCTCCTGCCTCAGCCTCCCGAGTAGCTGGGATTACAGGTGTATGCTGCTACACCCGGCTATTTTTTGTATTTTTAGTAGAGGCGGGGTTTCATCATGTTGGCCAGGCTGGTCTTGAACTTCTGACCTCAGGTGATCCACCCACCTCAGCGTCCCAAAGTGCTGGGATTACAGGCGTGAGCCACCACGCCAGGTCAACACCTGTTAGTTTTGAGGCACCTTGAAAGCTAGACCTTGTCCCACAAAGAGAAGATACTGTGTAAGAAAACTCTTAAACCAAGCAACAGCTTATAGACCTCCAGCTCCTTAACAGTTTCTAGACATTCCATTTCAGGACAATGAAGTCTTCCTACATCAGATGCGGCTCTAGGTTGCCCACAAGCACTTGGCACCAGGGACACTGCACTTTAGGAACAAAGTCCCCACCACTAGTTCTTGCAGCTTTGTTGCTGAACCTCATAGTAATCCTTGCTAAGGCCTACCCAGTGGTAATTGTTGCAGATTTATATGCTCCTGGTCCCAGGCCAGGATCCCACAACCATACCTACAGGAGTTGTTTCTAACCTGTTATAAAACAGAGGTCCTGAGACCACTTACTTCTGGATTTTATTCCAGTCCTATGAACAGGGCTGGTGTGTCCCTGCCAGTGATGCTGGACCAAGACCCATGGTGGAGTGTAGAGTACCAGAAGCTATGTTGGTGCAGACATGGTTTAGACACAGCAACCAGAAGCAGGTAATTAGGAGTGTGAATTCAAATGGTTCCAATTGGCTATAATGAAAAGGACTTATCCAGAGCAAACCATTCACATTTGGCTGCTCAGAATTTCTAAACTCAAGGGTAGAGCATGATCTAGGCATCTCCAAATAGGAAAGTTCTTATATGAGTACTCCTAATGTGCCCACCCACCAAATCTATTTTATTGCTGATGCACGTTTTGCTCTGGCCTGCACCTTGCTGCCTAGGCCTCTTGAGCTCCTGGTCCCGTAGTCTCACACATCCAGCTATGTGTCCGTCACACCCCAGGCTCTTGTCCTTGACTATTTTCAGTCACCTCTCAGTTTATTCTCCACAGTTTGCTCTTACTCCTCTCTTTCCTTGTTGCTTTGTTTTCTGGTCCTGGGTCACATCTTCAGTAGCTGCTTTTGGTCACTTTGGTGTGCTGATCCTTGTATTGACCTTTGTGTCATGGTTTTCCACTTAACTTACAACTGTTCTCTCTGATTTTTTGGATCCTTCTTTCAGCTCCCCGCTTCAGCTGCTGAGTAAGGAAATTGTCTGCTCCAGCCCTGGCCCCAGGTTGCCTTCCTATCTTAAAGAAGCAGGGTGGGGTGACATGGGGGAATTATGTGTTGATTTTGTTTTTTCTAAGGGACATGGGCACCTTAGCCACCCTCAGTTGCACTCCCCAGAGGCACCCAGTGTCACCAGTTTCTCAAGGAGGCAATATGGTTACCTCTAGTAGCAAGAGTCATGAAACTTCTTCAGAGCTGTAACATCCAAAGCCCATTCTCCTAGCAACTGTATTTTCCCTGGCAGGAGAAGCTCCACCTAACCACAATAGATCAAGCCTGGCTTTCTGTGGGATGTCAGTAGGAGAGCTGGCCATCTGCAAACTTTCTCAAGCTTAACACCATCGGTCAATGACTCTGTTTGGCTTTCAGGTTGATCTTTGTCCCCGCCCCCACGCTCCTTCTAATTCAAAGTCCACATGGAATGTTTTATGCCACAGCTGAGCGTCTAAGAGGAATACATACCTTCCGGGGCAGATCATCCTAACACTGACTTTATGCAATTCTCCCCTTCCATCACCCCACCCTACCTTGCCTCATTTGCCCCACTAGTGATGATCAAAAAGAGAAAGAATAAAATGTTCACCAAATCTGTGACTTAGAAAAACATGTGGAGGGTTCTGCCATCTTCTGAATTCTGATCCTCACTGAGTCCTCATTGAAATGTTATCATTTGGGGAAGAATGTTTACCTGGGGCTTCCTTCCCAGAACCTTTTTTTCAGATCAATTTTTTAGTCAACGTCTAGACTTGCCTTTGGAAATGCCTGGATAAATCTGGATGCTAAATGACTTCAGGACACCTAATAAAGGAATGGGGTACTATTGGGGAATTGTCTGTCATTGCATTACAAATGCTGCTCAGTCTCCCTGCTATTTGCAGACATCATCACCAGAGAGTTTCACTAGGCTCATTGGGATTGGGCCTCAGCAAGGTCCCATGTGACTCAATAAGAGCCCACCTTTGCTGCTAAATTGTGTATGTTACCCTGCATTCTCCAATTGCTTCTTCTTCAGTCAGCCCACCCAGATTTTACCAGGCATTTATATCTTTTCTGAGGTAACCATCATGTATTTATGTTCTACAGTGTCTCCCTTATCAGATTCTTGCAAATACTGTCCTAGTTGAATCACCCCTTTCCCAGTATTAATATCCGGAAACAAAAAATCTATAGTGGGGAGCTCCAGTGGGTCCCCTCCAAGGACTCACTTGGGCATAGTCCAGTGGTCAACAGACTTCCGTAAAGGAGTCTTTATGGGCCATATGGTCTCTTTTGCCACTAAACATTTTAGTGCAAAAGTAGACATAGTTAATATAGAAACAGATGAGCACAGCTGTGTTCCAATAAAACTTTATAAATGGATACTAGAATTTGAATTTTATATAGTTTTTACAAAATACTATTTTGATTTTTTTTAACCATTGAAAAATGTTAAAAAGAGGCCGGGCACGGTGGCTCAGACCTGTAATCCCAGCACTTTGGGAGGCCGAGGCGGGTGGATCACCTGAGGTCAGGACTTCGAGACTAGCTTGGCTAACATGGTAAAACCTCATCTCTACTAAAAATATAAAAATTAGCCAGGCGTGGTGGTGTATGTCTGTAATCCCAGCTACCCGAGAGGCTGAGGCAGGAGAGTCACTTGAACCCGGGAGGCTGCAGTGATCCAAGATCTCGCCACTACTCCAGCCTGGGCAACAGAGCGAGACTCCATCTCAAAAAAAAAAAAAAAAAAGTTAGACATTCTTAGCTTTTAGGCCATAGAAAAACAGATGGCAGGACAGATTTGGCCCATGGGCTATAGTTTGATATAACCCCCAGTCTAGTGTATATAAAGTGTGTATATAAAAATGACAGATGATTATTTTCCATCAATAACATTATTAATGCCACATTGATCTGGCAGTGTCTGACAATTTATTTGTAGAAATTGTGGGCCAGGCACAATGGCTCATGTCTGTAATTCTAGCACTTTTGGAGGCTGAGGCGGGCAGATTGCTTAAGGCCAGAAGTTAGAGACCAACCTGGGCCAACATGGTGAAACCCCATCTCTACAAAAAAATACAAAAATTAGCCTGGCATGGTGGCACGTGGCTGTAGTCCCAGCTACTTGCAGGGTTGAGGCAGGGGGATCACTTGAGCCCAGGAGGTCCAGGCTGCAGTGAGCCATGATCGTGCTACTGCACTACAGCCTAGGCGACAGAGTGAGACCCTGTCTCAAACAAAAAAAAGAAATTGTGGAATATTGGAGGGAATCTGTGGAGCCAGGAGAGTAAACTAAAGCTGAATCATTGGCTATTTTACCTTGAAATATTCTGGTTTACAAAATAAATTTTGTGCTGTTTTTGACTAAAAATGATATTATAAAACCACCTATATTATTCCCATGTAAAATATCAAAACCAGTGTTGGCAACACTGAAACTGATGCCAAGCTGCAACCAACAATAATAGAATGAACTGAAGGTAGTCCCAAAAATGATTTGACCATGGGTAGCATTTGAATAAGCTTATGTTATCACCTATTAAAGTGTGTACTATGGAGATGACAAAACTCACTGAAATGTATTTTTTGCATGCTTGCAAATATATATATGTATTACGGATACATATGTGTATTTGCACCTTGCAACTGGTGCTGAGATCTGTCCTTTTAGGTAAGTGTATTTGTCTTTTCCCCTAGAGAGCTCTTTATTGTGTCACCTTTATTTAAACTGATTTTCCAAAGTTGTAGTAGAATCTCAGCATTGAACAGACCATTACAACAGTGTCTGATCCAGCCAGTCATGTTTCCTATGAGTTCAGGAGTAACTAAACCCTACAGCTGCTGAAAGATTGCATCTGAAAGAAGATTCTGTGTTAATTCACTCAACAATTTTTTATTGAGTGGCTGTATGTGCCAGATGCTATCTTGTGTGCCGAGATACAGCAGTGGACAAAATAGACACAGGCCTTGGATTAGATGGTCTGAAATATAATTATATTACTCTTCACTCTTGCAAAATTTCTGTTCCATGTGCGCACACTAACCCATTGTTAACTGCATACCTGGAAATAGGTATGACCGTTGCCACATGCCTTTGCACTCTGGTCTTGATGCCTCTCCAGCTGCATTAATAATTTGAGGACTGCGTGTTTCATTTAAATTTTATTATCCTTTAGACAGATCTATATTGGTAGAAAAACACACTGGCAATGTTGGAAGTGTAGACTAGCAATGGTTTTCTGAAAAGCAATTTGGCAATATCTATCAGGAGTCTTAAAAATATTTAGATCCTCTGATCCTCCAATTCCACTTCTGGGAATCTGTCCTAAAGAAATAGTCTAAAATGTGGGCAAAATCAATGCTTGACAATCTTAAAGTCCAACAGTAGAAAATTGGTTAAGTAAATTACAGTATGACTATCCAGTAGACTGTTGTGCCATCATTATAATTTATGTTTCTGAAGAGTATTTGACAGCATGGCAAAGTGCTTATAGTGTTAAGTGAAAAGAGTGATATATAAAATTGTATGTATAAATCCAAAAAATGACTTTTAAAAAGATGGAAAGGATATGCAAACTCTGGGTAGTTGGATTATGGGTTTTCCTGGTTTTATGCTTTAAAAAATGTTTCCAGTATATTATTACTTATATTATCAGTAAAAATCAATAGCATCTAGAGCTGGCAGTGGAGAGATTGAGGCCAGATCACTAGTTTGGTCCATGAACAATTAACTGGCTGGGTGGACACAGAGGCTATATGATCTTGTGTTGGCAGCAAGGCTGGGACAGAAGGGAAAAGGACCTGCCCAGGAGGAGAAGGGACCGTGTGACTATGTGACCATAATCCCTACAAAAAAACACAAAGTGTTAAGGGAAGACACCGTGGGTGGCATGCTCTTGTGATGTAGTCGTAGGTCGGTAAAAGACCACTTATGAATCAAGTATATTCTGACAAGTGGAAAAGGATATGAATGCTCTCCTGGGTAAAATTAACCTCCTTTGCATTTCATTCTCACATTCTCGCACAAAATGAATTATCAAGATGGATTTTATAATAGCTGATTCTCTAAAGAATCTCTGAGACTTTGTATGATTCTTTAGTATAGCAGTGGCTTTCGATGTGCCAAGTCTACCTCCTCCCATACTGGGACACTCAAGCAACGCAGATGTACACGGGAATTTTGGGTATTCTATACTGAGAATACTGCACACATATCATTAGTCATCTTAATGTTGTAACTTACCAAACTCTTAAGGTTTGCAAATGTGATTTTGTTGGCATCTAGAACCAGTGTATTTTTTATTTATGTCTGAAAAATAATCATTGTGGGGTTTTAAAATGAAAAATCATGTAGATAATGCCTATCCATAGATGAAATTGTTATGTTGGGAAAATGTGTACTTAATCTTTGCTTTAGTAAAATGATTATTATAAAAATGTTAAATGTCTCCTCAGTGAAATTTTAAACCTCCAAATGAGTACACAAGGTAAATACATATTTTATAGGCCTATAGCTCATATAATTGCCAAGCTGAAAGAGTTCTTTAAGATCTAAGTATAAGTCCTCTGGTCTATAGAATGAATGAGTGAGGCTTGGGTTTCAGTTCTGGCTTCTTAACTAGCTGTGTGACTTTGGGCAGTTCATTTGTACCCTCTAAGGTTGTCAGTTAATTCATCTGTAAAAGGGAAGTAATGCCATCTATCTCATTGAGTTGTTCATTTTGTTCATTTCAACAATATTTATTGAGTGCTTATCTGTGTATGATGCTGTTCTAGACACAATAAACAAGACCCCATGAAATGTTCCTCCTCGTGAGCACACATTTCAGTGAGGGAGACAGACAAGAAATAAGATAAATTAGTAGGCTGGGCACGGTGGCTCACGCCTGTAATCCCAGCACTTTGGGAGGCCGAGGCGGGTGGATCACGAGGTCAGGAGATCGAGACCATGGTGAAACCCCGTCTCTACTAAAAAAATACGAAAAAAATTAGCTGGGCGCGGTGGCAGGCACCTGTAGTCCCAGCTACTCAGGAGGCTGAGGCAGGAGAATGGCGTGAACCCGGGAGGCGGAGCTTGCAGTGAGCCGAGATCGCGCCACTGCACTCCAGCCTGGGTGACAGAGCAAGACTCCGTCTTAAAAAAAAAAAAAAAAAAAAAAATATATATATATATAAAAATTAGTAAAAGTATCTATGTTAGATAGTGATTATTAGATGTGAGGCTTACATTAAACAGTGTATACGAGGCACACAGCACAACACCTGGCATGGAGTACGTGCCCAATAGAGAATAATTTCTTCTGTTTCTTGAGGCTTCCTAACAGCTCCGGAATTACCCTACAACGTGGTGGTAGTCGGCAAGAAGCCTGACTGGTTGCTTTCTATCTCTTGCCAGTTAAGGCCTAAACCTGTTTCTGCTTAAGAAGACAAAAGAATTCTTACAGTGGTGTTTTGTACTTCCTATATGGCAGATTAATCAAGGTGGTGCCTAAACACTGTTGATAAATGACCTTTTCTGGAGCCAGTTGGCAGGAGTCCTTGCCTGGGGCGGGATGGCAGGTGTTAGGTCCACAAAGACAAATGCATAGTGTCATTGCTATTTAAGCAAAACAGACCAGAAGACCGAAACGGCTGTTTCTCTTAAAGAAAAGATGTGTGCCCTATGTCCTGGGCCAAATGCTGGAGCACTGAGCAAAGTTTGCAGTATTAGAAGGAAACTGCCTACTGCATTATTTATGGGAGACCAGGGCATTGACAGAAAGCCAGGAAAAGGAGAGTTTAATGGTTTGCGGTTTTGATATTTTTGTCCATTGTAGAAAATTTGGAAAGTTTAGAAATGTTTAAAGAAGCAGCCAGAAGTCCACTCCTAGAGTTCGGGTCTTTCATCAGACCCATCTCCTTGCCTCAGCTTCCTCCTTCAAAAACATCCAGCCAGGCTGGGTGCGGTGGCTCATACCTGTAATCTCAGCACTTTGGGAGGCTGAGGCGGGCAGATCACGTGAGGTAAGGAGTTCGAGACCAACCTGGCCAACATGGTAAAACCCCGTCTCTACTAAAAATACAAAAATTAGCTGGGTGTGGTGGTGCACGCCTGTAATCCCAGCTACTCAGGAGGCTGAGGCAGGAGAATCACTTGGACCTGGGAGGTGGAGGTTGCAGTGAGCTGAGATCGTGCCATTGCACTCCAGCCCGGGCGACAGAGTGAGACTCTGTCTCAAAAAAACAAACAAACAAAAATCAGTGAACGGTCATTTACTGAATTCCTTCTTCGAGCCTGGGCTTGCACTAGGCACAGAGTACAGCCCTTGTCCTTGGGCAGTCCCCAGCTTTGTGGGTTAGGGAAAGGGCCAGAGGTGGAGAGGAGCACCAAGAAAGGGTTCCTACCTTAGACTGTCAATTTTTCCCAGAGGACAGAGCTAAGGAACAAACTTTTGTAAAGAATTGGAACAAAAAGTTGTAATCATCAACTGAGGGTGATTGTGAAAAAGAGACAGTGGACTGTAAAGCAAAACACAGAATGATGGTAACTGTAGCTCTTCTTATGTAAGAGAGCCTGGAGCTCTGTCCACAAGGATTTAGTGTGTAACATTACCTCTCAGAAGAAACCGGACTTGAGGCTGTGGGCCAGTACCCCTGTACCTTGCATTAAGAACCTAATAAGTGAAAATTCAGAATTACAACCCAAACTCGATGAGGGAATTGGCCCAGGGAGGTTGAGTGATTTTCTTGAATCACACATTTAGTTGGTGGCAGAGCCAGGATAATAATGAAGGACCTTGAACTTCGCTCAGTCCATGAGTTTTTTTCTATTACTCCATCGGTAATTATTTCCTTTACTAAAATGTACATTCTTATGATATCTTTAAAATCATGCTCACCCTTGTATTTAACAAATGATTTACTAACAGTTGATTTACATACAATTTTTAAGGAACATATTTATAGCATAGAAAGTGGTGCAGAGGGTTTTACCACATTTCTCTGGGGTGTCCAGGTCCCCTGGTCCTTCCAGAGGTGTGTATTCATAAGTAAATGTTGGCATTCTGTCATCCATTTTTTCCAGATGTTCTTCCCAAGTAGTGTGTTATGTTTTGTGTTTTTAATATTTCTCATACACGTTTTTAAAAATCTGGGCACATAAATCCTAATAAAACTCTCAACTATCTCCTCTGTGCTGTCTCAAATTTCTGAGTATGCTTATATTCATGACACAGTGTCTGAAGTCATGAATGCTATCACATAATTAGGACTTATATCCCTAAACCCCAGTCTTATGTTTCTAGATGTTCTGAAAATTCTTTACACTTCACTTATAAATGCCACTATACTGTACCATGACATTTCCATAGTAACATATATTTCAAACATGAAAACAAGAAGCCCAAGGAAAAGGGAAGTTGGTTTCCAATGCATAAATAAAAAAATTAAAAATTGTAGAATACATAAAATGAGGTGATGGGTGTAGTATAAGGGGATACAATTAGGGGACTGTGTATTTTATTCTACTTTGACCTCTCCTGAACAGAATGTTCCTGTAGGCTCACCTTAGGGATGGGCAGTATCTACCACCCACCCAGTGGCCCAATCTTGGAATCATGTTTTCTTTGACCCTGACATCCTGGCAGGTCCATGTGATTTCCCTAACATCTCTTACTGTCGCCTACTGCAACTGGACAGGGGTGGTCACCCACCTCTCACCTCACTGTCTGAAGACCATCCCCTACACTGCTCCTGTGCTATTTGGCTTGGAGTTTGCTGAAAACTGGAGACTTTTGGACACCAACTTTTTGAGCTTGCTCAATCATGCCCCACTTTGTGCCTGGAATCCCTCTCTGCTGCCATCCACCTGGGAAACTCCCCTTTTGGACTCAAGCCTCAGCCTCACCATTGCTGTTCTCCCCAACCACCCACAAACCCACTCAGTGAGGCAGCCACCCTCCCCTACCACCACGTAAAATACACATTCTTTAATTTTTTTTTTTTTAGCTTTAGCTTTTGTGGATACATAGCAGGTATATATATATATTTATGGAGTATATTGAATATTTTAATACAGGCATACAATGTATAGTAATCACATCAGGGTAAATGGGGTATCCATCACCTCAAGCATTCATCCTTTGTGTTACAAACAATCCAGTTATACTCTTAGTTATTATTATTATTTTTTTTTTTTGAGAGGAGTCTTGCTCTGTCACCCAGGCTGGAGTGCAGTGGCACCATCTTGGCTCACTGCAGCCTCCACCTCCTGGGTTCAAGCGATTTTCGTGCTTCAGCCTCCCGAGTAGCTGGCATTACAGGTGCACGCCACCACACCTGGCCAATTTTTGTGTTTTTAGTAGAGACAAGGTTTCACCATGTTGACCAGGCTGGTTTTGAACTTGTGACCTCAGGTGATCTGCCTGCCTTGGCCTCCCAAAGTGTGATTATAGGCGTGAGCCACCACGCCCAGCCTTCCTTTAGTTATTTTTAAATGTACAATTACATTATTATGACTATAGTCACCCTGCTGTGCTATCAAATATTAGATCTTGTCCATTCTTTCTAACTATTTTTTGGTACCCATTAACCATCCCCTTTTCCCCCCACCCCACCCTCCACTATCCTTCCCAGCCTCTGGTAACCATCATTCTACTCTCTATCTCCATAAGTTCATTTATTTTAATTGTAGCTCCCACTAATAAGTGAGAACACGAGAGGTTTGTCTTTCTGTGCTTGGCTTATTTCACTTAACATAATGACCTTCAGTTCTATCCATGATGTTGCAAATGACAGGATCTCATTCTTTTTTATGACTGAATAGCACTCCATTGTGTATATCTGCCACATTTTCTTTATCTGTTCGTCTGTTGACAGACACTTGGCTATTGTGAATGGTGCTGCAAAAAACATGGGAGTGCAGGTATCTCTTTGATACACTGATTTGCTTTCTTTTGGGTATATACCTAACAATGGGATTGCTAGATTATATGGTAGCTCTATTTTTCATTTTTTGCAGAACCTTCAAACTGTTCTCTGTAGTGGATGTACTAATTTACATTCCCATCAACAGTGTATGAGGATTCCCTTCTCTCCGCATCCTTGCCAACATTTGTTATTGCCTGTCTTTTGGATAAAAGCCATTTTAACTGGGGTGAGATGATATCTCGTTGTAGCAATGCACATTCTGACGTCAAGAAAACTGTAACACTTAACTGAACTTTGTTGTTTGCAGGATGTTTTTCTTCTCTACTAGCCCAGGACCTCCTAAAAGCCAAACCCACATCTGATTGTTCCATGTTCCCTGCATCCAGAATAAACCTTGCCTGGAACTGCTCAATAAATGTTTGATAGACGAATGAAAGAAGGGATTTTATGGTAATTTTTTATTGTGGTAAAATTCACATGACAGAATTCACCATTTTAACCACTTTAAAGTGTGCATCTCAGTTGCATTTAGTACATTCACAATGCTGTGCAACCATCACCACTATCTAGTTCAGAACATCTTCATCACACTAAAAGGAAACCCTATACTCATTAAGCAGTCATTCTCCATTCTCTCTCATCCTTGGCCCCAGCACCCATGAATCAACTTTCTATCTCTATGGATATGTTTGGACTCCTGTATGTTTGTTTTATATTTTGTGTAATAATCCCATACTGTGTTACTTATTTTGTTGCTCAAGTTGTTCCAGCTTTGGCCATTGGATGTTTTTTCAGGTTGGCTTCTGTGTCTCTTTGATGTGCTTCCAACCTTTTGTTTTTTCTTAGCAGATCCTTACCTTCTGGTACTACAATATGCTCCAAGATTATCTTGTTTTTTGCCTCTCCACACCTGTGACCAGCCATTTCTCTATTCTCGATTTCTGTCTAGCCCTGGTTCCTTTTATTGGAGAATGGTGTTCAGAAAGCAAGATATGGGCAGTGAGTGTATTGCTACTGGAATTTGGGTCTTTTTGATATCTTCCATGTCTCTACTTAACAAGCTCAATTTTTTCTTTAGGTTATTGATCACATGGAATACAGTGATAATAGTTTTAATGACCTTATCTATCAATTTTACCTATCTCCCTCGGTTTCATTTGACTGATTTTTGGAAATAGCTTTTGGCTATTACTTTTAAGCTTTGTTAGATGAGACCATAGTAATATTAGTCTAGGGCTAATTTTGCCCCAGTGTGGAGGGCACCCGAAACCTTATGAAATATGTCTTGCCACTCTAGATGTTAGGAATAGGAAGTGGACCTGTGTGATCTCCAAAAATGGTTCCTTCTAATCCTTTTAGGCAGTTCTTTCTCTGGCCTCTGGTAGTTTCCTTACATGCATGCTGAAGACTTGAGGGGGCTTTGTATATTTGGAAGCAATGTTGCCAGGTGGTACTCAGAGGTTCTGGGATATATCTTCCTGGTGAACTTTTCCTTTTATCATTATCATTATCATATGATTCTTTATCCCTAGTAATTATTTTTGGCTTAAAATCTGTCAATATTGCATTATTTTGCTTAGCATTTGCCTAGTATATTTTCCCATCCTTTTAACGTTTCTGTGCTGCTATTATTATTATTATTATTTTATTATTATTATTATTTTTTGAGACAGGGTCTCACTCCTGTTGCCCAGTGTACAACAGGAGTACAGTGGCACAATCTCAGCTCACTGCAAACTACGCTTCCTGGGCTCAAGGGATCCTCCCACCACAGCCCCCGAAGTAGCTGGGACTGCAGGTGCCTGCCACCACACCCAGCTAATTTTGTATTTTTTTGTAGGGATAGAGTTTCATCACGTTGCCCAGGCTGGTCTCGAACTCCTGGGGCCAAGCAGTCATCCCACCTTGGCCTCCTAAAGTGCTGAGATTACAGGCATGAGCCACCATGCCTGGGCTCAAATTAGATGTTTTAACAGCCAGTGTTTATTTAGATTTATAAACCTGCATACCGGCTTCGTTGCCTATCTTTCTCTCTTTTTACTGAAATATAATTCATATCCAATAAAATCGTTAGTATATTTACAAAATTGTAGAACCATCACCACTAATTTTAGAACAGTTACAGCATTCCACAAGGAAACCCCCTACCCATTAGCAGTTTCCTCATTTTCTTTAATCCCCTGGCAACCACTCATATACTTTCTGTTTCTATGGAATTGCCTATTTTGGAGATTTCATATAAATGGAATCATAATATGTAGCCTTTTATGTCTGGCTTCTTTGACTTAGCCTAATGTTTTTAAGGTTCATCCATGTTGGAGCATGGGTCAGTCCTTTATTCCTTTTTTTTTTTTTTTTTTTTTGAGATGGAGTTTCGCTCTTGTTGTCCATGCTAGAGTGCAATGGTGATCTCAGCTCACCACAACCTCCACCTCCAGGGTTCAAGTGATTCTCCTGCCTTAGCCTCCCGAGTAGCTGGGACTACAGGTGCGCACCACCACGCCCAGCTAATTTTTGTATTTTTAGTAGAGACGGGATTTCACCATGTTGGCCAGGATGGTCTCAATCTCTTGACCTCATGATCTGCCCACCTCGGCCTCCCAAAGTGCTGGGATTACAGGCATGAGCCACCACACTCAGCCCCTTCATTCCTTTTTATGGCTGAATAACATTCCATTGTGTGAATCTACCACATTCTATTTATTTATCAGCTGATGGACATTTAGGTTGTTTTCAGCTTCTGGCTATTATGCAGAATACTGCTATGAATGCTCATGTACAAGGTTTTTGTGAACATACGTTTTTAATTCCCTTGGGTATACACCTAGGAGTGGTATTCATAAGTAATTCATTATTTCTTGTATTCACTGGTATGCTGGTAAATATTTAACACCAGTTTTCACTTGGTAGGGTTGGGGATCTCTGATTTGTAACATTTGTTAATTTCTAGAGTGTAAATATTCAAATTACCAATGTGGCATCATTGAATGTAGAATTGGGAACAGATGCAGAGTAGTACACCATTCTATAGTATGTCTACTGTATAAACACAGGAGATACAAATAAAAGTTGCATGGTTGATAGCATAATGTGGTAAAATAATTAAGAAGGCATGCATTGTGAGGATTTTTGACCTTTATATTTAAAGTGATTCATTTAATTGTAAGTTTACATAATTTAATGTTTGAAAATAGGCTGGTTGCAGTGGCTTATGCCTGTAATTCCAGCACTTTGGGAGGCTGAGGCGGGTGGATCATCTGAGGTCAGGAGTTTTGAGACCAGCCTGGCCAACATGGTGAAATCCCATCTCTACAAAAGTATGAAAAGTAGCCTGGTGTGGTGGCCTGTGCCTGTAGTCTCAGCTACTCGGGAGGCTGAGGTACGAGAATCCCTTGAATTCAGGAGGCAGAAGTTGTAGTGAGCCAAGATGGCACCACTGCACTCTAGCCTGGGTAATAGACTGAGACTCTGTCTCAAAAAAAAAAAGAAAGAAAGAAAGAAAATGACTGTGTGTAACAACCAATTCTCAAAATTCCTGGAAGTTTTAGCAGTCTGCTATCTGGGCTGATCAGAGCTAGCTTCAGTGCCTCACTTGTATCCCACACCTTACATGTTACTTCTTTCTGGATTCAATTTTCTTTTTTCTTTTTTTTTCTTCTTTTGAGACAGTCTCACTTTATAGCCCAAGCTGCCAAGCTAGAGTGCAGTGGCGCAATCTCAGCTCACTGCAACCTCTGCCTCCAGGGCTTAAGTGATTCTCATGCCTCAGCCTCCTGAGTATCTGGGACTACAGGTGCACGCCACCACGCCCAGCTAATTTTTTGTATTTTTAGTAGAGATGGGGTTTTACCATGTTGCCCAGGGTGATCTCGAACTCCTGAGCTCAGGTGATCCGCCTGCCACGGCCTCCCAAAGTGCTGGGATTACAGGTGTGAGCCACTGTGCCTGGCCTCAATTTTCTTTAAAAAACAATTGTTTTTTTATGGAGTTGGTCTTGCTATGTTGGCCAGGTTGGTCTTCAACACCTGGCCTCAAGCGATCCTCCCACCTCAGCCTCCTGAAGTGCTAGGATTATAGGTGTGAGCCACCATGCCCAGCCTGAATTCAATTTTCTTATAGAAGTATATCTATTAATGTGTTAAAATACTTTCAGCAGGTTTCTGTGAGGTAAACTAACTGTCTTTGTTCATCAGAAAATGTCTGAAAGTTTGGCTGTCGCTTACTAATTTGTGTATAGGATTCTGGTTTGAGATTTATTTTTTGTGCACACTTTGAAGATATTATCCTACTGTCTCCTGGTTCTCATTGTTGCTGATGAGAAAGCTGATTTCATTGTAGTTAACATTCCTTTTGATAATCTGTCCCTTTTCACTGCAGACTTTTATATTTGCCTTGTGGTTTTGCAGTTTAATCAGTATGCGACTAGTCATGTTATTTTATTTTATTTTATTTTATTTTATTTTATTTTATTTATTTATTTATTTATTTATTTATTTATTTATTTATTTATTTTTTATTTACTTGAGACACGGTCTCACTCTGTCGCCCAGGCTGTAGTGCAGTGGCACGATCTCAGCTCACTGCAACCTCTACCTCCCAGGTTCAAGCGATTCTTCTGCCTCAGCCTCCCGAGTAACTGGGATTACAGGCGTGCACCACCCAATGCCTGGCTAATTTTTGTATTTTTAGTAGAGATGGGGTTTCACCATGTTGGCCAGGCTGATCTCCAACTCCTGACCTCAAATGATCCACCCACCTCGGCCTCCCAAAGTGCTGGGATTACAGGCGTGAGCCACCATGCCTGAACTGTTTATTTACTGTCTTCGTATGTTTCTCCAGTTTTGGGAAATTATCAATAATTCATGATGGTTAATTTTATTTGTCAATTTGACTGGACCACGGGGTGCCCACATGTTTGGTCACACAATTATTCTGGGTGTGTCTGGGAGGGTGTTTCTGGATGCGTTAACATTTGAATCAATAGACTGAGTAAAGCAGACTGCCCTTTCTAATAATGCGAGCAGGCCTCATTCAGTTGTTGAAGGCTTGGATGGAACAAAAAGGCTGACTCTCCCGCAAGTAAGAGGAAACTCCTCCTGCCTGGCTGCTGGGACATCAGTCTTTTCCTGCCTCCAGACTCAAACTGAAACATCAGCTCTTTTTTTGGGTCTCAAGATTGCAGGATTTTGAACTGGAACTTACACCACTGGCTCTCCTTTTCCTCAGACCTCTGGACTCAGGCTGGAAAGTCACTGTTGGCTCTCCTGGGTCTACAGCTTGCCAGGTACAGATCTTGGAACTTCTCAGCCTCCGTAATTGCCTCTGTAATTGCATGAGCCAATTCCTTATAATAAATCTCTCTCTCTCTGTACACACACACACACACACACACACATGGATCTTGTTGGTTCTGTTTCCTGTTTCTCTAAAGAACCCCAAAATATTTTAAATAATGATTTTCCACCATTCCCTATGTTAAATCTTTCTTTTTTTTTTTTTTTTTTTTCTTTTTCGAGATGGAGGTTCCCTCTTGTCACCCAGGCTGGAGTGCATTGGCACGATCTCTACTCACTGCCACCTCCGCCTCCCAGGTTCAAGCAATTCTCCTGTCTCAGCCTCCCAAGTAGCTGGGATTATGGGCGCCTGCCACCACACCCAGCTAATTTTTGTATTTTTTAGTAGAGACAGGGTTTCACCATGTTGGCCAGGCTGGTCCTGAACTCCTGACCTCAGGTAATCCACCTGCCTCAGCCTCCCAAAGTGCTGGGATTACAGGTGTGAGTCACTCTGCCTGGCCCTTTTTTTGTTTGTTTGTTTGTTTGAGATGGAGTCTCACTTTTGTGGCCCAGGCTGGAGTGCAATGGCACAATCTCAGTTCACTGCAACCTCTGCCTCCTGGGTTCGAGCGATTCTCTTGCCTCAGCTTCCCGAGTAGCTGGGATTACAGGCTCACACCACCATGCCTGGCTAATTTTTGTATTTTTAGTAGAGCCGGAGTTTCACCATTTGGCCAGACTGGTCTCGAACTCCTGACCTCAGGTGATCCGCCCACCTCAGCCTCCCAAAGTGCTGGGATTACAGGCATAAGCCACTGCACCCGGCCCCTCTGTTAAATCTTTCTGGAGCTCCTATGAGACATCTGTTTGGCTCTCTCTTTTTATTCTTCATTTCTCTTAAATTCTTGTTCGGGTTTTCTCTCTTTATCTCTCTTTACTCCATTTGGGGCATGTCCTCAAAATGTTTCTTCAGATTCCCTCTTCAGCTAGCTCGAATATGTAGGTTAACTCATCGTTGAGTCTTTAATTTTAGTAACTATGTTATTTCTGGAAGTTCTATATGGTTCTTTTTCAAATTTCCCAACTCTTTCTCCTCCATACTATTCTGTTCCTTTATTATGGCTTCTATTTTCATATATATATATTTTTTTTCTCTTTTTTGAGACAGGGTTTCACTATGTTGCCCAAGCTGCTCTTGAACTCCTGGGCTCAAGCAATCTGCCCACCTCAGCCTCCCAAAGTGCTATAATTACAGGCATGAGCCACTGCGCCTGACCAGGCTTCTACACTTTCTTATCTCTCTATTTTAATCATCCTTACTTCATAGTCTCTTTCAGGTGGTTCCATTTTTACCCTTCATATCTCTAGTTTGTTTTGTTTGTTGACTCTCTATTTTGATCTTTTTTTTCCTCATGTGATTTGTTACTTTCTGAGAGTATTTTCCTCAGGATATTTTTTTTTTCTAATAAATTTGTCAAGCATCCCTATCGAGGTATTTTGATTTGCTTCAGCCTAAACCTAAGAGTTTTAATGGGTCTTGCTCCAGCCTAACCTGTGAATTTTAATGATCTGGACCAATTTTTGTGTTAATTTATCTTGCCGGGCGTGGTGGCTCACGCCTGTAATCCCAGCACTTTGGGAGTCTGAGGTGGGCGGATCACCTGAGGTCAGGAGTTTGAGACCAGCCTGGCCAAATGGTGAAACCTTGTCTCTACCAAAAATATAAAAATTAGCCAGGCATGGTGGCGCATGCCTGTAATCCCAGCTGCTCATGAGGCTGAGGCAGGAGAACCACTTGAACCTGGGAGGCGGAGGTTGCAGTGAGCTGAGATTGCACCATTGCACTCCAGCCTGGGTGACAAGAGCGAAACTCTGTCTCAAAAAAAAAAAAAAAAAAAAGAAAGAAAGAAAGAAAAGAAAAGAAAGAATTTATCTCAATGGGTGCCTGCATCTAAAGGTAAAGTAAATTCAAACTCCCCATCTTGCATGTGGCAGAGACTGGGGTTTCTATTTCTTGTAAATGCTATTTATTACCCCACCCACAGCCTCTTCAAAGATCAATCTTTCTTGCAACTTCTCTAACGCCAGGGTACAGCTTTTCCAGTCTCCTTTTCATGGAAGAAGCCCAGCTTCCAATCTCAGGGCTTTATCTCAGTTCCAACTTGCTTACCTGGCAGAAACTTAAGCCCTATCTCCTACTCCTTAGTGTGCAGTGAAACCCTAGCCCACAGCCCTCAGGATATATATCTAAGTCTGAGGTCCCTGTGTGTTGCCTAGGCACTGGCTGTACCCTGTCCTGCCTTTGAGCTCCCTTTTCATTTCTGATGTCTACAAATTTCTCTTTATATTTTTCAAATTCAGCGATAAAAAATAACATTTTTAGGCTGGGCATGGTGGCTAACGCCTGTAATCCCAGCACTTTGGGAGGCTGAGGTGGGTGGATCACGTGTGGTTAGGAGTTTGAGACCAGCCTGGACAACATGGTGAAGCCCTGTCTCTACTAAAAATACAAAAATTAGCTGGGTGTGGTGGTGCATGCCTGTAATCCTAGCTACTCAGGAGGCTGAGCCAGGAGAATCATTTGAACCCAGGAGGCAGAGGTTGCAGTGAGTCCTGATTGTGCCCCTGCACTCCACCCTGGATGACAGAGTGAGACTCTGTCTCAAAAAAAAAAAAAAAAAAAAGATTTGCATTATAATTCATCCAGCACCTCCATGTGTCTGTAGCAAGGAGTGTGATGTGAGACCCATCTTCATTAGTGTAGCTGATCATGTTTCTGGAAGTTGCCAGATGAGAAACAATAATTCTGTCAAGTAGACACTTATTTTTCTTAATATAATTTAATTTTTTTTTGAGAAAGGGTATCATTCTGTCACCCCAGCTGGAGTGCAGTGGTGCAATCACCCAGGCTCAATTGATCCTCCAGCCTCAGAACCTCCCCAGTAGTTGGGACTACAGGCACACACCACCACACCCGACTAATTTTTGTATTTTTTTGTAGAGATAGAATTTTGTCATGCTGCCTAGGCTGGAGGTAGACATTTATTAATTTGTTTGTTTATTTATTTATTTATTTTTGAGACAGAGTCTTACTCTGTCACCCAGGCTGGAGTGCAGTGGTGCAATCTCGGCTCATTGCAACCTCTACCTCCCGGGTTCAAGCGATTCTCCTGCCTCAGCCTCCTGAGTAGCTGGGATTACAGGTGCACGCCACCACACCCGGCTAATTTTTGTATTTTTAGTAGAGACAGGGTTTCACCATGTTGGACAAGCTGGTCTGGAACTCCTGACCTCATGATCCGCCTGCCTCAGCCTCCCAAAGTGCTGGGATTACAGGCGTGAGCCACCACTCCCGGCCTTGGAGGTAGACATTATCTCCTGTATTAGTCAAGGTTCTCTAGAGAAACAGGACCAATAGGAGATATATGTAAATAGATTTATTCTTTCATATAATTTATTGTGATTATGGAGGCTGAGAAGTCCTAAGAACTGCCATTTGCAAGCTGGAGCCCAGGAAAGCCAATGGTGTCATTCTAGTCCAAGCCCGAAGACGAAGACCTGAGAACTAGAGTTTAGTGGGTTTTGTTGTTTGTTTGTTTAGAAACAGGATATTGTTCTGGCACCCACGCTGGAGTATAGTGGCACGATTTTAGCTCACTGCAGGCTTGCATTCCTGGGCTCAAGCAGTCCTCCCGCCTCAGCCTCCTGAGTAGGTGGAACTACAAGCATGTGCCACCATGCCCAAATAATTTTTTATTTTTATTTTTTGTAGAGACGGAACCTCACTATGTTGCCCAGGCTGGTCTCGAACTCCTTGTCTCAAGGGATCCTCCCACCTTGGCCTCCCAAAGCTCTGGGATTATCAGCATGAGCCACCATGCCAAGCCAAAACCAGGAGTTCAATGGTGTAAATTCCAGTCCGAGTCCACAGGCCGAAGAGCGAGGAGTGCTGATGTACAAGGGCAGGAGAAGATGGATGTCACAGCTCAAGAAGCGAGAACAAATTTGCCCTTCTATCTTTTTGTTCTATTCAGGTCCTCAATGAATTGGATGATGTCCATGCACATTAGGGAGGGGTGCCTCTTCATTACTCGGTCTACCAATTCAAATGCTAATCTCTTCTGGAAACATCCCCACAGACACACCCAGAAATAATGTTTTCCCATCTATCTCAGTACCCCATGATCCAGTCAAGTGAACATATAAAATTGGCTGTCACATCTCCATTTTGTTTATTTATTTACTTATTTATTTTAGACTAGTTAAGTTCAGTAGTGAGAAAGAGGGAAGGAATAGAACGAGGAGTTCAATCTGTGACTGACTGTGAACAATTGATTGAGATAACTCACTACCTTTGGACCAGCCATCTCCATTTTATAAATAAGAAAACTGAAGCTCAGAAAGGTTGTCTAAACTGCCAAAGCCATAGAACTTTCAGTGCGGAAATAGGTTTTGTGTTCAATCTGCTTCTCTATAAAATCCCATACAGGACATCCAGGCTTCTAAAAGGTGGCTCAGTATCTCTGCCTTCTCTCCATTGTTAGCCTTGATGGACAATTTTTGCTGGAGCAAATATTCTGAAAAAGATTCCTCCTGTTTCCTATGGGAGTAGACGGCAAGCAGGTGAAGCCGGGCTCTCTTGAGCCTGGGACCCCCCGGTAGGAGCATTTGGCTGGAAAGATGTGGAAGTCAATAAGCATTTCCTCCACCACCCAGAAGCATCTCCAAGCTCAGGCAGGAGGTGGGCAGTGAAGGGGAATACCAAGCGTCCTGCACATCAGGTAGAAGGAGGAAGCCCAGGCCATGGCAGGACTTACCTGTTGAGTCCTGCTGGGTTTGGGCAATGTCTCAGCAGAGACTGGCATACTGTCAGGCTTTTCACTTCCTTCCTTAGACTGGGGGCGCCTCTTGCCTTGTGCATCTTGCACAAAGCCTGGTCCTGAGTAGGTGCCCTGCAAAGGTGCAGGGGATCAATGGGGGTGACTGAGTCTAACTGAAGAAAAAGAAGGCATTTCAAGTCTCTATAGGTTGGGGACTTTAATGAGTGTAAATAGCTACCCTTTATTGAGCATTGTTTATGTGTGGACACTTTTTATGCATGTATATTGGAATATTTTTAGCTGTAAGTAATGATAACTAACAGTGACTTAAATAGGTAGTTATTTTCTGGCATAATAAGAATTCCAAAGGTGCTCCTTTGGTCTTTCCATCTTGGTTACAAGATGGCTGTGACACCCTGCCCTCACCTCCAAGTTCAAGGCAGGCAGGGGTTGGGAGGTGCGGACAGTTCAGACTCAGCAGTCCTGTTTCATCAGGAAAGCAAAAGCTCTCCCAGTAACTCCCAGCAGAGTTCTACTAAATCTCATTGGCCCAAGGGAGCTGCAGTGGTAGGTAACAAGGAGCAAATGGCTTTGGGGTAGCCAGTCAACAGGGTCTGCCATGTGCATAGAAAGCACAGTATGTATTTGGCATGGAGTCGGTACTCAATAAGCATTAGCTATTTGGCGTGCCTGTGTGTGTTTGTGTGTCTGCGTGTGGTTATATGTATATTCTCCATTTTCCCGAACAGTCCTTGGAAGTAGCATCCTCCTTTACTAATGGGACCTAACACACAGCTGGCAAAAGGCACAGGTAGAGCCACACATCAGACTCATTTCTTTCTGACTGAAGTCTGAGGGCTCTTTCCATTGCCATGCTATGTTCCGCCCTCCCCTTCAACTGCCCCTCTAAAGTCTTGTCTTGGAGTCACATCAGGTCCAAGTGGGCTTGATGAAGAAAGAAGAGGGAAGGAGATCAGATCAGTACTGTTGTCCAGGCTGGAGCACAGTTGATTGTAGCTCACTGCAGCCTCCAACTCCATGGCTCAAGTGATCCTCCTGCCTCGGCCTTCCAAGTAGCTAGGACAACAGGTGCGTGCTACCATGCATGGCTAATTAATTAAAAGAATTTTTTTTTTTGGTAGAGACAGGGTCTCACTATGTTGCCCAGGCTGGTCTTGAACTCCTGGGCTCCAGTGATCCTCCCCCTTCAGCCTCCCAAAGTGCTAGAATTACAGGCATTAGCCACCATGCCTGGCCTGGAGATCAGTTCTTTTTTACTTTTTTTTGAGACAGGCTCTCCCTATGTCACCGAAGCTACAGTGCAGTGGTTCAATCGCAGCTCACTGTAGCCTCTATCTCCTGGGCTCAAGTGATCCTCCCACCTCAGCCTCCTGAGTAGCTGGGACTACAGGCATGTATCACCATGCCCAGCTAATTTTTGCATTTTTTGTAGAGTCAGGGTTTCACCCTGTTGCCCACTCTGGTCTCAAACTCCTGGGCTCAAGCAATCCGCCCACCTAGGCCTCCCCAAATGCCGGGACTATAGGTGTGAGCCACTGCACCTGGCCTGGAGCTCAGTTCTGAAATAAGTTGACACCTGTCCCTGGGGCTATCCACAGAGTAATGATGAAGTCATGAGAGGAGGTTCAACTGTGTGCTAGAGTCATACCTCCACCTGAGTGCAGCCACTTTGGAATGGTCAGGCTAGAAGGTTCAGCCTTTATTCTGATGATGCCACTACTGCCCAGAACTCCTCTGGGACTCTTTACAAGTTGCAAAAGACCTCAATCTCATTACTGTAATATTGCACCTCATTTCTGACCCCAAACCCAGCTGCAGCTTCTCATCTCACGAATTTCAAGTGACTTTTGACTATTGCCAAAAATCAAAAATCATTCCCTGAAAACAGAATATATTGTAATTTAGATGCAAAAGAATGTGTTGTCTGCTTTGCAGCCAATTTTCAAATAAAAAAGAAATGTTTAAAGCAGTGGAGGCACTGTTTAAATAAATATGCCGGGCCAGGCGTGGTGGCTCACGCCTGTAATCCCAGCACTTTAGGAGGCCAGGGCGGGTGGATCACGAAGTCAGGAGATCGAGACCAACCTGGCTAACACAGTGAAACCCCGTCTCTACCAAAAATACAAAAAATTAGCTGGGCGTGGTGGCGGGCGCCTGTAGTCCCAGCTATTTGGGAGGCTGAGGCAGGAGAATGGCGAGAACCTGGGAGGCGGAGCTTGCAGTGAGCCAAGGTCACACCACTGCACTCCAGCCTGGGCTACAGAGCGAGACTCTGTCTCAAAAAATAAATAAAATAAAATAAATAAATAAATAAATATGCCCTCCCAGGTTGACATCTTGGAAGAGGATAACTCTAAGTTTGGTTGTATAATTTCTGCTGTGTTTAAGAAAAATTACTTAACTTGTGAGACATTGTGAAAAGGATGCTGGACTTGGTAAAGATACAAATGGGCTTATAATGTTGGTCAGGTGAGACATGTTGCATTGGTGAAATTATAAATTGATATTGTTTTCTCAGAGCAATTTCACAATGAGCATCACGAAGCTTTAAAGAGTTTAAACCACGCCGGTTGCAGTGGTTCACGCCTGTAATCCCAATACTTTGGGAGGCCGAGGTGGGCAGATCACAAGTCAGGAGCTCGAGACCAGCCTGGTCAACATGGTGAAACCCTGTCTCTACTAAAAATACAAAAATTAGCTGGGTGTGGTGGTGCACGCCTGTAATCCCAGCTACTTGGGAGGCTGAGGCAGGAGCATCGCTTGAACCCGGGAGGTGGAGGTTGCAGTGAGTTGAGATCGCACCACTGCACTCCAGCCTGGGTGGCAGAGCAAGACTCCCTCTCAAAAAAAAAAAAAAAAAAAAGAATTTAAGCCAGTTGACCTAGGAATCTTCTAGGACGATTTCTTAGGAATCTTTCTTAGGAAAACAGTCAGAGATGCAGACAAAGATTTATGTAACAGCTATTCATTGCAGACTTATTTGTAAAAATAGTAAAAAGAAGGAAATAACCCAAATGTCCCACAATGGAGAAATTGTTAAGAAAATTACAGCATACTCATTAAGTGAAATAATGCAGCTATTTAAGATGATGTTTTTAAAGAACTGTCAATGATGTTTGAAGATGTTCACAGTAAGATAGGTGATAAAACAGACTATAAAACCACATGCATTATATAGTCCCATTTTTACTTTCTGTATGCTAAAAAAAACCCCTCAAGATAGATCGAAAACATTACCAGTGGTTTGATCTGGGTGATGAAATTATAAGTGATTTTAAACTTGCTTCATTATGCTTTTACATATATAATTTTTTTATTATAACTATAAATATTACTTTTGTAGTTAGAAAATATGTATAATGAACATTAAAATTACTTGTTAAGAAAGAAAGAAATGTGTTTTACTGGGAGAAAAGAGATCTGCCCCCAGGGTTCTGATGGTTTAGTGGAGGAAATGAGACACGTACACAGATACGTTTATTACAAGGCAGTAAGGGCTATCATGGAGGTTTTATCAAGTGTGGAGGAAAGGATTAGCTCTGCCTGGGAGAGGTGAAGGTTAGTGAAAAGAGGTAACATTTGTTCGGGCCTTGAAGGATGAATAGGGGTCCTCTAGGGCTTTGTAAACTGTGAAGCACTATCTAAGTGTAAGTTAGTCTTTGACTTTTATGATTACTGTCAAGGCTTACCTCATATAAAGCTCTCTTTCTTGTCTCTTTCCCATGCTCCCTGAAGCCCAGGATCCCTGGGACAGGAAGCAGCAGCAGTTAAACAGTCACACATCAGTGCTCCAGCAAGTGAACTGAGGTGCATCCAACTAAGGAGCAGATCCAGGACCAGAGGAAATAAAATTATCTGGGAGCAGGGCCAGGAAGGTGCTGGTGGGTAAACAGTTCCCCCTTATTTGCCACCCTGTGGTAAGGCTGGCTTTGCTTGAGGCCTCCACCCTGAGATTTGGGGCCATCTCCATCTGGGGGATGGTAAAACCTGCGAACGAGCATCACACAGCAGTCTATGATTTACATTGGCAGGAAATGGTGTGTCAGATGTCCTTACAGCCTCCAGACAGGGTGGAGTGGAAAGGAGGGGTGTGAGTGAGGGGATCAGGAAGGGTGACAAGAGATGATTTGTACGGGAGAAATTCTTAGAAGCTCAAGATTGGAAGAGACTTAAAAGTTCTGTGATTTAATCCTCCCAATCCCCTCCCTAGCATCTCTATCACATTGTCATTCTTCCTGGGTGCAGCTCAGAGGCCATCTCTTCTATTACCTTCCACTTCAGTTCCTCTGGCCTATGCTTCAGGCATTTCCCATTATTTAATTTTACGAAAGAAAATTCAGTGTCCGCTGCGTGCCAGGCACTGTGCTTAGAATAGGTCCTCAATTGCAGTATGCCCTCCTGTGCCTCCTGTTGTTTATTTATTTATTTATGCAACGAATGTACACCAAATGCCTATTATATGCCAGGTAATGTTCTAGATGTTGTAACAGAGTGGAGGAAAATACAGCCAGGATCTCAGGCTCTCACGGACCTGTCATTCTAGTAGGAGAGATATAAAATAAACAAATGAAAAAATAAAATATTGGGTTATAAATGTCAAGAAGGAGCCAGCTTTGGAAAATTTAGGGGAAGAACTTTCTATACAAAGAGAACAGCTAGTTCCAAGATCCTATGGGGGTAACTCCTGTTTGCTCTAGGAACAAAAGGAAGGAAACTGTGGCCTTGTGCATGGAAAATGCTTTCTTCTTTATCTGTAAATGAAAATATTCTTATGTGTCAGGATGTAGTTCAAGCATTGCCTCTTTAGGGAAATCTATCCTGATTTCTCAGGTAGAAGTGACCACTATCTCCTTTCCTCCTCACCGCCCCTGAGTAGACTTCTGTGAGCACACCTGTGACACTTTGCCATTCTTACCACATTAAATCATTGTGACTCCCTAGTGGACCTCAGTCTCATTCAAGGGCAGGACTGAGCTTCCTAACCAAATCCCTAATGTTCAGGATAGAACCTGGCACAGAGTCTGTGATCAGTAATGGTTTGTTCCTGGAATACTGAACTGTCACCCAGCACCCTATCAGAGCCTCACTAGTGATGCTTATTTGGAATTGAAAACAATTTATTGATCAGTGCCAGGCCCTGTGCTGGTACTTTCCACCCTGCTCATTCTTATAAGTCTCACAGTCAACATGTCCAGTAAGTATCACTATTTTATTCTATAACTAAAACTCAGGCCAGACTCAGTGGCTCATGCCTGTAATTCCAGCATTTTGGGAGGCTGAGGCAGGAGGATCACTTGAACCCAGGGGTTCAAGACCAGTCTGGGCAACAGAGTAAGACCCCATCTCTACAAAAAAATAAGAAAAACTGGGTATGGTAGTGCACACCTGTAGCCCTAGCTAGTCGGGAGGCTGAGATGGGAGGATCACTTGAGCCCAGGAAATGGAGGCTGCAGTAAGCTGTGATTACACCACTGCACTCCAGCCTCCCAAAGACGGAGAAACTTAGAGAACTAAAGTGATTATCTGAGGTGGCTCAGTAAGAAGAAGCAGAACTAAGATTTGAACCCAAGTCCTCTTGATGTCAAATCCCAATGGTTCCTCTTCTATGTGATGTGACTCATGATGCATTAGTTCATCTGTCCTCTCTTTTCTCCTATATAATCATTTTCCTGGGAAAAGGGTCTGTTTTGTTTTTTTTTTTTTTACTTCATTCTACTCTATTCCTTATGACACCAGAACAGTGCTTTGTATTTAGTACACAGTCAATACATATGTCTTAAATCTCCAAGAGGTAGAAAAGAAAGAATGAATGTGTGAATGAATGCTTCACCCAAAGTGAATCAGTCTCTGATAACAGTTCATAGGATGGTGATGGGCTGGAGAGAGGCGTTTCTGAGGGGAGGCTCCTTCCCAAATACCTCCAGGTGTCAATTCCAGGAGGGCCTGGAGAGAGCTGAGGATGCTGTCTCTGTGCTAAAGCACTTGTTTCTTAGAAATCACACCTTTTGCTCAGCTGCACATCTCGGCAGGCAGGCAGGGCAGAGGGGAACATGCATGGCTTCCAATGAGTTGGGAAAATGAGGTTAGGTTTCAATTCAGATACTTATTTGTGTTTTCTAGGTCTGCATGGTCGATGAATTTTCAACGAGCAGTGATTCTGTTCCTCATCTTTCATTGCTTTATGGGACTTCAGGGAATGAAAGCATAACATCCTGCTTTCCCATAAGTTCTCTGGCTGCTACACTGGCACCAATTAAAGACATGTCTATGCAATTAATCAAAACCAATTTGGAAGCACTCTGGCGCTGCTCCTCTGATGTACTGCCTGCTCCACATACAGTAGTTCCTCAGCTGCGGTGATGGAGCCAGGCACATAGGAGCTTTTGATGAACTGGCTGTACTGGCCCCAAGTGTTAACTATGTCATCTGACATGACTAATGAGGCTCCGGACTTGATCCGCGTGAGCGGAGCAGCCCTGCTGTCTGGAGGAGGCTCAGTTTCCACAGCCAGCCTGGGAAGAGGCTGCAACGTGCAGGGTACACACTGCATCATGTCAGCTGGAGTCCTGGAGGCCTCTAGCGTTGGAGCTGGGAGTCATCCATGGAGAGAGTGATGGAAACTGTGGGCCAGGCTCTGTGTTGGGCGCCAGTGTGAATGTGACCCAATTTAAACTTCTAGCTCAGCCTCCTCATTTTAGACCTGAAAATCAAGACCCAGCAAAAGTGTGAGGCTTGCCAAAGACCTGAACTTTGGAGAGAGAAATGATGGAGAAAGCATGGTCTCTGTCCTAGATGAGAGGTGAATATGTATGAGGGTAACAACTGGGGCCTGGTGCAAGTATACTTCATCAAGGGTTAACCATAGGCTTCCTTTCTTCCTTCTGCAAACCTTTATCAAGGGGAAGGGTTGCTTGTGCCCTTGTCACCTCAGCAATTCCAAGAGCATGGAATTTGGAGTCAACAGATCTGTGTTTGAGTCCCAGCCCTACTTTGAGTTGATGTAATCTTGCAAATCACTTCGTTTTTCTGAGCCTTGGTTTCCTCAGCTGTAACATTGGAATAGGCCATATACTGCCCAGCCAGCCTACTTCCATGAGCCCTTCTGTGACTCAACTGAGTTAATGGGTGTGAAAGTGTAAGTAAGAGCCTCTGCACGTGTTAGTTATTATTCCAATTTTCATCCCCCTAAGGAGCACTGGCTGAAATCTCTGGAATATGGATCCACAGATAGCTTTAACTCTCTTCCTCTTCCTGCCTCTTTCAAATGGACATAAAAACCAATTGGTCATCTGCCTAAAATCTCAACAGCTTTCCCAGAGAGCCCATGCATAGAAAGAGGAAGAGCTCAACCGTTGTAAATTAATGTCATTCCATACATTGATTGAGCACTTACCACATGCCAGACATTGTGTGAGGGATCGGAGTTGGATAAGACATGTTTCTTGGCCACCTTGAGAAGCTCACTATTTAGTAGGAGAAACAGAGCTGGGCATAAATAACTATAATGTACTGCAGATAAATGCAATTGCCATAGGAAAGATACAAATCAAATGTTTTGGGAGCCAGAGGATGGAGTGATTCATTCCCCAAAAGGAGACTGGAAAAAGGTTCATCAATGAAGTGGTACTGAAGGATGGGCAGGGCTTAGCTCTGTCAGGAAGAACGAGGCAGGGCATTCCAGACAGAGAGACCAGCATAGGCAAATGTATGAAATCTGGAAAGGAATGGTGATCTAAAGGATAGAATAAAATCAAGTAAGGTATTGGGAGTGAGCATGAATCAAAGAAAAATCACTGCACCCCAACTCTGAAACTCAGGCATAAATGTTGCTGTTTCACTGTTCTCTTTGCTGGCTGAGGTCACCTTGGCCTCTGTCCCTCAGTCAGAGAAAATCCCACACTGGCCCTTCCTCCAGCAAAGCCAAACCCAAGCCCCAGCCAGCAGAAGCAAAAACAAATGAACAGGGATCAACAATACCATTAGATGCAAAAATTCTTGAGCTGGGAAGGCCAGGTCACAGCCATACCTCCCCAGCCAGGGTAAGAGCTTGATCACATGTGGCAATGACACCAACCCTGTAGCGCGATGGCAAGGAACTTAACTTAAGCCTCTTGGCATGGGTCACAGGCTACATTTTTCTCCTTCCCCCCTTCATCCAAAAGAAGCTAGCTTCTTCTTTATGAGTGCTGCTGTCAGAATGGCTTTGGAAAGCCTAGAGCTGCAGCTGGACTCAAGGCATGGCCATGGGCCACCCCAGGGACTTGTATTTTCTCAGTCTTTCTATCTTTCATTGTGAATTTTTTTTATTGTGCAAATAATACAGTGTTAAGAACGGAAACTTCAAGAAGAGAAAGAGGAAAGAGAGCATCCACTCACATGTCATCTGTTTCCATTTCTCCTTGCCCTTTCCTGCTGTTGTCCATGAGCATAATTTTTTGGCCGCTTTTATTACTGATACAACTACGTATTCTGTTTTTATTGCTTAGCCTTGTATCATACAAGGCTACTTATTGCCAGCCTCTCGTGTCCACACTGGCTTGGCATTGTTCTCCCAAGACTGAAGAAATATGCCAGGGGTCATGTAAAGGGACTTTCCGCAGATAACATGATCGCCATTGACAACTGGCATCATGTGGCAGAGGAAACGCATCGACTGCTCTGCCCTCATGTTGACTTGGGTTGGAATCTCAGCTCCTCTACTTCGAAGCTAGATGGCCCTGGGCAGATCATTCCATCTCTTTGAGCCACAGGTCCTCATCTATAAGATGGGGATGGCATTAGTACCATCTTATGATACTAATGGGATCACAGTGAGAATTAAGTGAGATACCAAAAGGGGAATGCTCAATAAAGAGCAGCTCTCCTTCCCAACCCTTGAGGGGCTGACCTAGAAACCACTCTGCTTTTTCCTCTCTTGCCCACATTTGGCCACCTCCCCTCCCCTGGACCCAGCAGGCCCCCTGGGTGAGCCCACCTAAATTATGACAGGCATACCAGTCTGCATATTTATTATTCACTGGGTGAATTTGCTATCTTTTACTTAAGTATTTTCCTCTGAGGAAACTTTTGTTTTTGTCCAATTTTTCACTATTTCCAATAATGATGCAAAAAAAAAAAAAAAAAAATACCAGTGTGTGCTGCTCACCCTATGCTTTAAAAATTGTATTTTCTCAGAAACAATCCCCAGGAGTAGGATCACTGAGATAGAGGATAGAAACATTTTCAAGGTTTCTGATGTGTATTTCCAAATTGCTTTTCGGATTTGCACCTGTTATGCTGCCACCAATTTGAGGGAGGGAACCACTTGGGCTACATTGGAGGCCGCTGGGCCCTGGTCACAAACTTCTGTCTCTGCTTTATTTCTACCATTGTCTTCTCTTAACATGGCTCCTGAACTTCTCACTCTATGGGACAATTCATTGTTTGTCCCCAAAATGATGCTCCCATACTTTTGTGCCTTTGTACTTCCTATTAGTCTTCACCACCCTTGCCCGAGAATATTCTTCCTTTAAGATACCCTCTCACCTTAGAGCTCAACCTTTGTGGAACTGGGAACTTCTATACTCTCTTCAAGACCCAGTTCAAACACCCCTCTCTCTGTGAACCAGTTCCAATCCCCCCAAGCAGAGTTCGTCACTTTTGTTATAAGTGGTACCTGGAGGAACCCTTGGCATCCAAGTGTTCACCAAGAGTCAGCCATCCCCTAACCTCAGCTACAGGCCCCAGCTTTCGTGATTCTCTCTTCTCTTCTCCTCTCTCACTCTTTGCACCAGGCAATCTCACCAGGTTTTCCCAACTCATGTCCTAAATATTCTTAGATCCACTTATCTTTGCCTCATGGTCATTGCCAGAGCTATCACCTCTCATCAGGATTCCTGCAATGGTCCCCACAAAAAAAAAAAAAAGAGTAATATGTACATGGTTCAAAAGCCAAAATAGTCTCCAAGGCTTATTATAAGAAACAGTAGATTCCTGCCCTAATCCCGCCTACCCCAAGCCTTACTCCTCAGAGACAACTAGCCACTTTCAGCTATTTCTTTTGGTATTTACTTCCATTTGCCAAATAAGATACCTATACTGCAGTTTCTTGATTTTAAGTTCAGGGATTATCTTTTAAAAATTTTTTTTAATTTTGTTTATTAGTTTTATTACAGACCTAGTCCTTTTTTTTTTCTTTTAAGGGTATTCCTGAAACACCAAGTTTCAGACATTATCTACTGACTTTGAACAATGGAATATTTCTCTAATAGCGCTTCTCTCCTCCGTTCTCTAATATAATTGTATCTACAATTATTTAACAATTTTTGGTTAATCATTTTGCAGTATTTACACATTATGACCAGAGAAGCCATTAAAAAATATTTATCTTCTGAGATATCAACATCTCTTCTGGGGCTGCTATCTCTCCTGGTGAGGTTTGAGCCTCCTGGGGGCAGGTGGAGCACTCAGGGACAAGGGCTGATATGCGGGAGATGGGGCTGGCTGGCTATTGGCTGGCAGCCAGGTGGCACCAGTCTCAGGATGGTTCTCATGCAGGGCTCCCTGGGCCAGGTAGGTATAGCGAGCAAGGTTCAGGTCAGCCTTTTGGGGGAGCCAAAGGCAGTGCCCAGGAGGGACTGGAGGCTGCTGACTGGCACAGAAACTGACTGATCTGAACAAATGCTGGCCTCTTGAACAGGGTTCGGGGCCCCTGGCTATATGTCAGGTACTGTCTTTTTAGTAGCTGGATCTGATGGATAGCCATAGTTAAGCCATCACAGTGCCTGGGATATAGCTGGACCTGACAGATTTGGTCATCATACTGTTCTTTCAAAGAGTTTGAGAGAAGACTTAGTGATAGAGATACAGAAACTAAGCGAAAGAAAACAAAAAGGCAATTATTAACGTAGGAGAACCTGAAATCTTAACAAGAATGGAAATATACTCACAGACCCCTACATGGCTTAACTATGAATAACATTTACATAGTCATAACCCCGGCCAACAGGACTGCATTAGGTATGTTCGACTGTATTGGTTATTAAAGTGTTGAAATATTTCTATACTGGCTAGTAAATAGTAGCCACCCTCAAGCTCCCTGGGTACCCTGTTGCCACTGTACCAGCCATCCCACCCACCCCCTCTCCCCGCCTCTTAGAATTCCCTGGAACTTCCCAGGATCCATCAGATTCAGCTACTAAAAAGACAGTACCTGGCATATAGCCAGGGGCCCCAGAACCCTGTTCAAGATATATAATTAATACTGTATAACTTTGTTTAATTTTAATACTTAAATGTTAATAGCCACATGTGGTTAATGGCTACCGTGTTGGACAGCACAGATCTAGAATGATGTGTTTTCCTGACAGGACACTGCTGATATAATACTTGACATGAAAGTGGTCATGGGAAACTGACCCTCCATGATACGAATCTGGGATTGTAATATGACCTGAGTGGGCCTGAATTCAACGATGACTTCATTGCCAGTGGAAAATGGGATACTGTGTCAGGGAAGAGTTCCAACCTCATGGAAGATGGCAAGGAGTAACAGGACTCCAAATTGACTTGCCACAACTCTATGGGTGCTGAAAGTAGGCAAGACCCAGTGGATCAGAAAAAGACAGCATAGCAAACAAAAGGGCCAAGAGCATGGTAGAGCAAGTTTCCTTGCCCTCAAATCCCACGAGTCAATACAATGGCCCAGATGGCAGCTATGCGTGCCTTGGGCCTGTGATGTCACCAAGGAACCCTGGGCTAAGGGCAGAACCTTTTATAGCAAGCAGTTAACAAGCCAGTCCCCTCCCCCTGGAGAGTGAATTGCTGGATGTTGTGGTCACCTTGACCTACCCCTACCTACCTAACTGCTTTTGTGACTAATTATATAAACGATTCAGGGTCAGAAAATGGTTAGTCCTTGCAGTTTGGGACAAACAAGAATATACAAAGACATTTGGAGGTCGGCGAACTGCATCTCCCAAAACTGTCCACCGTAGTCCATGGCATGCAATAGCAAAGGTTACTTAAACTAGCATCTTGTGAATAACTGGGATGAAATGCCTTCAAAGGCAAGTCTTTGGAAGACCAAATGGCTGCTGAAATGCGCTACTAAGGCGAGAATTGTGACCAAGGATTTTAAGATGGATTAGTTGCTTCTGACGGTGCTGAAGTTCTTATTTAAAAAAAAAATTCAAGCTCAGGATTCTAAACTCTCAGTTAGGCATGTTCAGAAAACCAAAGAGCTTCCATTGTAGCTTTAAAGTATATATGTATTTATAACTAGTATACAAAACTATATTTATATATTAATGTTAATTATATTAATATATAACCTATTATAGCTATGGGACTAAGATAATTGAAAGTCAGACCCAAATTTTAATCCTGTGGGTGCAGAATTACAATGTTCGTAGAAATCACAGGTGCCCCAGGTTTCTTACAGGAAAGTCAGAGCGTTAAATGGGAAGAAATGGGATCCTGAAATATGGAATGGAAACATTTGGTTCACCTTGGAGAAATATGAGAATCTGGAATGCCTAAATCCTCCTGCACTCCAGAAAAAATAAAAAAAGAAATTTAAGGGCCTCTTTTCTATCTAATTTATTGGAGAAGAATGGGAATGTGATCTTTTTTAAAAAATCAATCTCTGCCTATCAAAGTGCGTGTGCATGCATGTGTGTGCATGTTGTGAGAAAGAAACAAAAATCTAGGATGATGCACACGCATCCCCCTAAGACCATTGGGAAACTCTACGTTTGAAGACAGAATGTAAAAATTTAAAGCTCTTTCCAAGTCAAATGAATTTAGGTGTCCTGCTTCCTCCAAATCACTTTGGCTTTATGTCCCACCCTGCGTGCTATTATACTGGAGGCAGGGAAGATCCATGAGGAAAAACAAACTTCTCAATAATAAATCTATCAGCTTTGGATGTATTCACAGCCTCTTGCCAAGTCTCATTTCAATCCTCCTCTTGGGGTCCCACATTTCCCTCTTCCATTTGTTCCACACTTATTATTTGTTTATTGAAATGCTCCACTTGCTAGGATAGGCTCCCAAGGAAGGAAATCATCTTGCTATTTGTTGTAGTTGAGATTCCACGGATGAGAGGTGCATGATTCCATGGTGCTACTGGGGCTCCAGGCAACACCCATAGAACTTCACTGGAACTGGAGCTCCCCTTCACTGACAACACTTCTTTGCAGTGATGACATTTCAACACTCTATATTTTTCTGAGGATAAAGCAATTAGTAAGTCCAGGGACCTTCCTCTTAATTTGTGGTCTCACAACTTAGTGGTTAAGAAAGACAAGTAAAAGTTCGCATCCTGGGACAGCAATGCAATTATAGCAATACATGCAAGGCATCCCAGTTAAAATGGCTTTTATAGGCCAGGTGTGGTGTCTCCTGCCTATAGTCCGAGAACTCTGGGAAGCCAAGGCAACTTGAGCTCAGAAGTTTGAGACCAGCATGGGCAACATTGTGAAACTCCGTCTCTACAAAATACACACAAAAACTTATCAGGGCATGGTGGCAAATGCCTATAGTCCCAGCTACTCAGGACTCTGAGATAGGAGGATTGCTTGAGCCTGGGAAGTCGAGGCTTCAGTGAACCATGATTGTGCCACTGCACTCTAGCATGGGCGACAGAGTGAGACTCTTGTCTCAAAAAAAAAAAAAAAAAAAAAGGTCTTTATCAAAAAGACAGAGAATAATGGATGTTGGAAAGAATGTGGACAAAGGGTAACCCTTATACACTGTTGGTGAAAATATAAATTAGTACAGCCACTATGGAAAACTTTATGGAGGTTCCTCAAAAAACTAAAAATAGAACCACCATATGCTCCAGCAATTCCAGGACTGGGTATTTATCCAAAAGAAAAGAAACCAATATATCAAAGAGGTACCTGCATTCCTATGTTTATTGCAACACTATTCACAGTAGTCAAAATACAGAATCTATTTAAGTGTCCATTAACAGATGAATGGATGAAGAATGTGTGGTACGTACACACAATGGAATATTATTCAGCCGTACAAAAGAATCAAATCCTGTCATTTGCAGCAAAATGTAAGGAACTGGAGGTCATTATGTTAAGTGAAATAAGCCAAGCACAGAAAGACAAATATCATATGTGGGAGCTTAAAAACTGGATCTCATGAAGATAGAGAGCAGATTGGTGGTTACCAGAGGACAGGAAGAGTAGGAGGGAAGGGAGATAAAGAGAGCTTGATTAATGGGTACAAATACGCAGTTTGATGGAAGAAATAAAACCTAGTGTTAGATAAATATGTAATACATTACAATAATGTATTATATATTTCAAAACAGAAGAAAATAATTTGAATATTTGTAGCATAAAGAAAAGACAAATATTTAATGTGACAGATATCCCAATTATACTGATTCAATCTTTACAAATTATATGAATGTATTAAATTATCACATGTACCCCCAAAATATATACATCTATTATGTATCAATAAAAAAATTTAAAAACAATACTGATAAACTGTTAAAAGAACAAAAGAAGTAAGTCCAAGTTGCTTTAGGATCATTTGAGCTGTGGGCAGGAGGTGGAGAAAGAGGAAATGCTTTCCTGAACCCCATCCTGATTGGTGAGGATGAAATGGGGTTGGCATTGATTCTGGAAGGGAAAGTAACCTATAAAGGCTTGGAGGGGAAGATATTGTGGTCTGTTCAGGAACATCAGGTCATTCCAAGTGACCAGAGGACTAAGTTTGAGGGAAATGTAGCAAAACATGAGGCTGAGCCTCATTTTACAGGTCTGGCAGATGATATTCAAAGAGAGGTACAGCGGCGGGGTATGACGGCTCACCCCTGTAATCCTAGCACTTTAGGAGGCCGAGGTGGGAGAATCACTTGGGGTCAGGAGTACAAGAGAAGCCTGGCCAACATGGCGAAACCCAGTCTCTACTAAAAATACAAAAATTAGCCGGGCATTGTGGTGCATGCTTGTAATCCCAGCTACCCGGGAAGCCGAGGTGGGAGAATCGCTTGAACCTGGGAGGTGGAGGTTGCAGTGCACCGAGATTGGGCCACTGCACTCCAGCCTGGGCAACAGAGCAAGACTCTGTCAAACAAACAAACAAACAAACAGAGGTTAAGTGCTTTGCCTAAGGTCACACTGCTCATAAGTGGCAGAGCTGGGATGGGACTCAGGGTCTGACACAGCTATAGCCCAGGGTGCTATGGAGAATCAAGCTCCCATCCTGAGTTGAGGACTCAAAGCCCAAGAAGAGGGATCTTGGATTGATTGATGTTGGTGTTGGGCCATCAAATACAGTAGGAGAGGCAGGATTGCCTTTAGTGCCCTCTAGGGGCAAGGGCAGGGGACCACCTAGCAGAAATCATTTTCTTACGGGATCTCCTTACATGAAGGGAGAACTATTGGGCATGGGCAACTGGATTAAGGTCTGGCAAATTAACACACAGAATCACAATTATAGAAAATTGAGTATGAACAGTTTCTAGTTCTCATGCTTTTGAGCTTTTCAGGCTCGTGCCAACTCCAGGAATCTTTGCTGGAGATGTCGGCCTGCTGCCCAAGTACTCTAGCAGTAATTACATACAACTATAAGTAGCTATCGTTTACTAAGCTCCAACGACTTTACACATGTCATCTTGTTTAACTTTATAACTATCCAACAAAGCTGATAATCCTACTCCTATTTTCAGATTAGGAAATTGGGGATCTATGAGATTTGTGACTTGAATAAGTTCATACAGCTAGTAAGAGTTAATAACAAGAGTTAAATGCTTAAATGCTTACCATGTGCCAGATTCCATGCTGTAACAGACTGTGTTGCTTGCCTACCCAGTAGCCATCCTGCCCCTTCGCTGCTAACAGAATTCTAATTTTACCCAGCAATCCATCCAGCAGGAAAAGAGGCTCTATCTCCAGTATAACTGGCCAAGCCAATCATAGTGATCCCATTCCCCCTTTGTCAGCAATTGGATTAAAGGCAGGCTTATTACCCAGCTCTGGCCAAAGATGTGGGGGAGAGTATCAGTGAGATGTTTCTGGGAAAGGTTTTCTTATTTTTAGAAAGACACAAAAGAAAGAGATGACCCTTTTCTGCTTTGTATATTGTAGTATCTGGATATAATGTTGGGAACTGTGGCACCCATCTTATGACCATGAGGGAAGCCAGCCTAGGAAAGTCTATATACCAAGGTTGGAAAAGCATTAAGATGAAAAGAAGAGTTTTTGATGAATTAACCAATCCTGAAACTTCCTTACTTCTAGACTTCCTGTTATATGAGATGATACATTTTCCTTGTGTATTCTGCCATGTTTCAGCCATTTCGAGTTTTGGTTTCGAGTTTTGGAGCTAAAGACATCGTAGCTGACACACATGTATTTTCTCATTTAATTTTCACCAAAAATCCATGAGGATAGTGTTATTATCCCTATTTTACATATTAGAAAATGAAGGCTCAGAGAAGGTGGGTAATTTTCCCAAAGTCATAGAGATAAGAAATGGCATAATAGCATTTGAACCTGGTTCTGCTTAATTCCAGAGTTCTTAACCACATCATACTAAGCAAAACAATGAAAATTAAACCTGTTCTGGCTGGCTCCAAAGGCCATGCTCTTTCCTTCATGTTTTATTGCCTCCTAATTTATGGGATGAAATTCCAAGAAACTTGAATCTATGATGTATGGTACTTAAAATATGATGTCTCCTCCCGTCCCTTCACTCCCCATGGGGATGAGGTAGGCTAGCTACACAATGCAGGGGAGGATGATTGCAAAGGACGCCTGAGTTGGCTTGGTCTTGGTTCCCTGTTACCAGTGGACTGGGCCTTTCTTACTACTGTGGCTTGAGAACATCTGGCAAAAAGGATAGCCTGGGCTAGGCACGGTGGCTTATGCCTGTAATCCCAGCACTTCGGGAGGCCAAGGTGGGTGGATCACTTGAGGCCAGGAGTTCAAGACCAGCCTGGTAAACATGGCGAAACTCTGTCTCTACTAAAAATACAAAAGTTAGCCAGGCATGGTGGCGGGCACCTGTAATCCCAGCTACTTGGAAGGCTGAGGCAGGAGGATCGCTTGAATCCAGGAGGCAGAGGTTGCAGTGAACCGAGATGGTGCCATTGCACTCCAGCCTGGGTGACAGAGCCAGTCTTTGTCTCAAAAAAAAAAAAAAAAAAAAAAGGGACAGCCTGGCCCCCAGTGAGACACAATTAGACTAACTCTGATGCCTTTGTGTGTGAACTTTCTGTCTTGCCCAGGTATTTAGTCTCACCTGGATGGGTCTTATCTGCTCTAGGGGGAAATTACTTGGCATCCTTCCTTGGCAGGGATGTCAGGAAGAGCTGCCTATCATCAAATGCAAGACTGGACAAAATGACAGTTAAGAGCCATTCCTTTGTGAAGAGTTGAGGATTACATGAGAGGTACCAGGAAGGCAGATTTTTTTTTGAATCCACCAAAAAATATGGCAGGAAGAATGAACACAATTCAAGGAAATATTTCTTAGCATCTTGCATTCACCAGGCCCTGTCCAAGCATGGTGACACAGGCAAATACATAACCCCTTTTGTCTAAGCTCAGCCTTGCAAAAAGGCTAAGGTGTGTGGCCATAATTAAAAAAAGAAATAGACTATACCCAGGGTTAAACAAGGAGAACAATGTATGGCAGGTACCTCAAGCAAGAGTGACATGTGACTAGAACCATTAGGAGTTTTGAGAGGTGGCTCGAGATGAAGTTTGTAGAATGGATAGGCTTTGGACAGCTGGAAATGGGCATGAAGGAAGAAAGGAACCAAGGCAAGAAACCTTCTTGCTTGCGGAGAAGGCCAAATGAAATTTTGGCTGGAGCATTTTGTTGTTGTTGTTGTTGTTTGTTTAGACGGAGCCTCACTCTGTTGCCCAGGTTGGAATGCAGTGGCGCAATCTCGGCTCACTGCAACTTCCGCCTCTTGGGTTCAAGTGATTCTCCTGCCTCAGCCTCCCGAGTAGCTGGGATTACAGGCCCGCGCCACCACACCCAGCTGATTTTTGTATTTTTAGTAGAGATGGGGTTTCACCATGTTGACCAGGCTGGTCTTGAACTCCTGACCTCAGGTGGTCCACCTGCCTCGACCTCCCAAAATACTGGGATTACAGGCATGAGCCACCGTGCCTGGCAGCATTTGTTATTTATAGTGGGAGATAAGCCTAGAAAATAGCATTTTGGGGTCAGCCTGGGACAGGTCCAACATGCCAGGGCAGATAATTTGGTTTGAATTTGGTAGGAAATGAGGAGCTGCCCAAGGCTTTTGATCAGAAGCATGACATATTTAGCATTATGTTCTAATGTATAGTAATTCCACGGGTACAAGCAGAATTGAGTTGGGAAAAGATGGAGGAGCAGAGAGATCAATTTGAAGACTTAGGGGATCCCTTCTCCCTGACCATGTAGTGAAAGGACTGTTTCTAAGACCAGCAGCGCCCAAGTGTCTGGCTTACTGCAGAAAGCCAACTTCAGTGGCTTGGGAGGAAGCTCACACCTCACTCAGGGTTCCCACCTAGCTGGGAGCTCACACATGTCATAATGTACACAGCAGAGGCACTGACAGAACCAGAGGACTGGGATCAGTTACATGGGGAGAGGAGCTGAGCTGCAGAGAATCATCAATGAAGACAGGAGGCCCCCACAGAGCCCAAGGCAGCCTCCTTTCACCAGCTACATGGAGCTCAGAAGCAGCAGTTCGAGACTCTGAGAGGGCAGGAGGGTTCAGATTAGTGGAAGTGCGGTGCAGTCCCAGGATGTGAGGGTGGGGCAGAGGAAAGCAGGGGCAAGTCTGAAGGACCCAGCAACCCTCTTACTGAGAAGCTGGGCCAGTTCTGCATGATTACAGGGAGTGGCTCTGGCCTTTAGGCTCTAGATCCTGGAGTTGGAGGTTATGCTGCATTTCCTCTCTGCTGTCACTGGCTGCATTAGCTGCCTGTGGCCCCCAACAAGCTCTTTTTTGTGCCCTCCCAATTTCTTTCTACTTGATTCATCACTTATTTGAGGCTCTGAGAATCAGTGTTTGCCTCTGACAATCTCTGGCCAGAGACGTACATGTCTCTTACACCTTCTTTAAGACTAGAACACCCAGCACATTCCTGCTTGACAGTCTGTGAGCATCACAAGTTTTATGAAAGTAAGGTGGCCCGGTGAAGTTATTATTCTTTATATAGTAAATCCTGTAGGTAACATAAACAAGTGAAGAGAACTGGTTTAAGAGAAAGTTGCAGTGTTTTAATGGATATACTTTGTTTCTTTATTTCCACAAAGAAACATGCTGTTCCCCATTTTCTGAAATGCCTGGCTCTAACCTTCAACTCTTTACTTTTCACAGAGATACTGGTAGTGAGAAATGGTTCTCCCCCTAAAGAAAAACAAGAGTGCAGGGGTATGAGGACAAAGAGGTGCGGTGGAGACTAGCGAGTTACAAAACACATACGGCACTTAAGAAGGACAAGCAACGAATGACAGCCTAGTGTGGCCAGATCACCTGATTTTTCCACAGAAGCTGGAAATCCAGAATTTTATGTAAAACCTCCCAGTTTTAAAACACTGGCAAAGCAAATGTAAAAAAATTATGTGGGGCGAACAAAGCACATCTCTGGGCCAAATCCTGATAATTTACCACCTCTGTCCTACAGTGTCAGGTCTAAGTTCATTAGCTTGGAACTCAAGCCATCCACCACCTGACATTTGTTCATTTCCCCCCACTTCTCAACGGCACGTTCACACTCTTCTCACCACACCAACCCACCTGCGGTGCCACACCCTGATCTCTCCTGTCTTCATACCTCTGCATTGCTGGTCTCTGTCTACAATGCATATTCTCCCTTTCTCTGCCTGGGAATCCCCTATGCAGTTTCTCATTACTCAGATCAATTCACACTTCCTTTTGACAATTACCCTTCTCTTTCTAAGTTTAGGTGCTCTTCATTCTTTCTATACTTCCATAGTACCCTAAACTTATTTCAACCAGATCTCTTACCACACCATCCTGGAATTGCTGGTCGCCTTGTCTGTTGTTCACCAGTTTGAGTACTCCCCGAGGGCAGGGACTTTCATAGTCTCTGACCTGAGAACCTAGGGTATGGGGTAAGAAATATGCCAAGAAAGAGAAAGTATTTAATCAGATGGGAAAAATGAAAATTCAAATAAGATAGCCAGAAGCCTGAACATTTGATGGTCTAAGAGGTGATAGCAGGTCATAAACAGAGGTCAAGCTCAGGATTCAGGAATCAGGATAATTAAAACAGGTTCGAAAGTGAAATGTGGTGAATGGTTTAAGATATAAGCTGTGGATGAGGTGAGGGTGTCTGGGGCCTGATTTTGCAGGGTGCCGAGAGTGTGACAGACACAGAGATGGGTCTCACTGCCTTAATATGTTAGTACTGGGTTCTACTACCAGCTTGATAGTCTGATGAGCTTCTCTGTTTCAAGGACTAATTTTCTCAGCAAACATCTACTGGGCGTCTACTCTGTGCCAGACATTGTTAGGCATCATAAATATAGAGAGGAATCAGATATGACCCATGTGCTTGAGCTTAAGGTCTAATGGAGGAAATGGACACATAAATAGATAATGAGAATAAAATGAAATATATACACAACAGAAAGCAGCACATGGGGACTATGATAGCACAGAGGAAGGGCTCCAGATTCATTAAGGCACAGAAATGGTCATTTCCCTGAGGTCAGACAGCTGCAGAGGTGCAGACCCAGAATTAGAGCCCAGCACTGTTAGACTTCTAAGTCCAATTTTTTTTCCACTGTAGGAAACTGGGAGAAGACAGAAATCACTTTATGGTTATGGAGAAAATTTATGTGTGTCAGCTTGGTTAAACTGCAACTGTATGGTTCTAGGTTAAAGTCGGTTAAGAGTGACAGTTGCAGCCAGGCGTGGTGGCTCATGCCTGTAATCCCAGCACTTTAGGAGGCCGAGGTGGGCGGGATCACAGGGTCAGGAGTTCAAGACCAGCCTGGCCAACATGGTGAAACCCCGTCTCTAGTAAAAATACAAAAATTAGCCAGATGTGATGACACGTGCCTATAATCCCAGCTACTTGGGAGGCTGAGGCGGAAGAATTGCTTGAACCCGGGAGGCGGAGGTTGCAGTGAGCCAAGATCATGCCATTGCACTCCAGCCTGGGCAACAGAGCAAGACTCCGTCTAAAAAAAAAAAAGAGTGATAGTTGCTTGAGATCTGGAGGCAGAAGTGAATTGGCAGCCATCGCTCTCTGAAGATCATGGGGGTTTGTTACAGCAATAGGCGAGGAGGCACCAGCAGGTTCACTCTTCTCCACTCCGTATCCAGCTCTTCCTGACTGCTGACCCTGTTGACTAACAGTAGCTCCAAACCTAGCACCAGACAGTTGCAGTGGACCCACAGCCTTCTGTAGACGTCTCCATCAGCTCCTCCTCTGCAGCCCCTTTACAACCTCTGAGTGTGCTTGGCTGCTAGGATTGACTTCTTCAGTGACTCCATCGATCCCTGCCTCCCTCCAAGTTCCTAGTGGCACTTCCCCAGCTGCACCCACAACTCTATTAGTTTGAATTCCTATAATAAATTCCTTATGCATTAATTCATAGTAGTTCTGTTTTCTTAGGTGAACACTGAGTTCACAAGTAATTGAAGCCTGGATGTGGTGGCCCACACCTGTAATCCCAACACTTTGGGAGGTCGAGGTGGGCGGATCGCTTGAATACAGAAGTTTGAGACCAGCCTGGGCAACATGATGAAATCCTGCCTCTACAAAAAATACAAAAATTAGCCAGGCGTGGTGGTGTGCACCTGTAATCCTGTTACTGGGGACGCTAAGGTGGGAGGATTGCTTGGCCTAGGAGGTGAAGGTTGCAGTGAGCTGAGATGGTACCACTGCACTCTAGACTGGGTGACAGAGCAAGACCCTGTCAAGAAAGAAAGAAAGAAAAAGAAAGAAGGAAGGAAGGAAGGAAGGGAGGGATGGAGGGAGGGAGGGAGGGAGAGAGGGGAAGGGAAGGGAAAGGAAGGGAAGAGAAGGGAAGGGAAGGAAGGGGAGGAAGGAGGGAAGGAAGGAAGAAAGAAAGAAAGGAAAGAAAGAAAGAAAGGAGAGAAAAAGGAAAGAAAGAGAGAAAAGGAAAGGAAAGGGAGAAAGAAAAAGAAAGAAAACAAGAAAGAAGGTAATCAAATAGATAGAACAATGGACTAAGGTTAGAAGTCCAGCTTCACCAACATACCCATAACTCCAGTACCCTGCATTTAGTAGTTCAGAAAATGTTTGTTCAGTTGGATTGATGTTTAGGTTGCTTTAGGTTCTTTAATGGTACAGATATCACTGCAAAGAACAGCTTCTAGGAAACTTTTGTTTTGCTTTTGCTTCTGTTTCTTTTCCTATGGTCAGTTCAAGAGTGTATAGTCATTTATGGCCCAGGCTTTGAAGATTTGACCCAGGACAATATCTGTTGTGTTGGCTTTATGTGCTCTTCATCTCTTGGAGTATGATAGATTTTCCTCTGGCTTCGATTTTTCTCACTCCCTCACCTTCTGTCCCTTGCAAAAGCAGAGAAAAACCTCACTCTTGTGCATTTACTCCAAAGAAAATATTTTACACTCTAATCAGATCATCAAAAAGCACATATTGGGTTACACTTATGGGAATGCTTCTCTGGCCTGGCTAGGCTGGAAGTGGGAGAAACAAAAACATCTGGAAATTGAGGCTCTGCTTACTTGGGCTGAATGGACAGCAATCAACTCTGAAACACTTAATTGCAGGGAAATTTTCTCTTTGCTACTTAGACCATTCAGCACTTGCTGGGAGAAGACATGTTACATGCTCACTTTATCTTCTGGAAAGCTGGATTAGATGTTACATTTCAATTAGAAAACCATTTACGGAATGTCTCTCCTAAACTAGTCCCTCTGCTAGTTGTTGGAGATAGTGCCTTGAGGTGTTTTCAGCTTATGGGGGAGGGTAACACAATGAGTTACAGCACAAGTCAGCATATAGTGCTAGAAAAGAGGCATAAACAAGGCATTATGGAACAGAGAAGAGGGCAATAGCTGATAAGGGGGTGGTGGAGTAGGTGAAGGAACCTAAGAGGGATGTTAAAGGATGTATAGGCAGAGGAAATTAACAGTTATTAAGCACTGAGATTTCACAGAGGAAGATGAATAAGCCTAACAATCATGCATTGATAATCTATCCTGTGCCAGTCACTGAGCCAGGTAGTTTACATATTTTATCACATTAAATCTTCCCTAAAACCGGCCAGGTGCAGTGACTGACATCTGTAATCCCAGCCCTTTGGGAGGCCGAGGTGGGCGGATTGCTTGAGCTCAGGCACTTGAGACCAGCCGGGGCAATACAGCAGAACCCCATCTCCTAAATAAATAAATAAATAAATAAATAAATAAATAAATAAATTTTCCCCATAACCCACCTGGAAGAAACTGAGGCACAAAGAGGTAATTTGTTTAAGAGCTTCAAAGAGGTAGAATTGGGATTCAAATCTAGATTTCTCTGACTTCCAAGAACATTCTCTGCTCCCCCTTGTGCTTGGAGAATTATTTTCAAAAGACAGTGAGATGGATTATGAAGAGCAAAAAGGATTTTGACAGATTTTGAAAGGCACAGAGGTGCAAGAAGGGATGGCATTCTAGGCAGAGGAGTAATCAGAGGGGTACAGCCACAGGGCAGGGTGTGAAGGTGCAAGGCCTGTTTGAGGCACTGTAGGCAATCTAGTTGGACTGCGGGAAGACATTGCCACATGCCCATACCACTGTCTTCTCAAATTCAGCAGGCCAATCATCAATTCAACACTGCTAGGGGATTCAGAGCTCAAAAAGCCTCAGTCCTTGCTCCCAAGGAGTCTCCAATCTAATTATGATCTGGTGAGATAACTGCCATTACTACTGATTGCCTTGTATGTTTCAGCACAGAATGTGTGTGTGTGTGTGTGTGTGTGTGTGTGTGTGTGTGTGTGTGTGTGTGTGCATGCAAATACTCATTCAAACATTATTTGGACCATTTCCTTCCCATAATTATTTCTTGACACATATACTCCCTGGGCTCTCCATAAGCGTGTGTTCCTTTATTACCTCTGCCTTCAGCAAGGCTTGAATTTGAACTACTGGCCTTGCAGCGGTAAGTTTAAAGCCCATAGCATCTCAACAAGTGTCCTTTCAACTCGACAAAGACCTGACGTGATCTTCCATTAGCTCACTTAGAAAATACTGCTCAACTCTGGGGTTGCAAAGAAAAGATCTTAATTGGAACTGACAAGAAAGTGGACACCTTCTACCATTTCTCTGCAGACTTCACAAGTGCTCAACACTTCTTGAAAGAGAGTATGGCTCCAAGCCTTTCCATTTAGCTGGCTGGAGCAGAGTTTTAAAAATGCACTTCATCTCTGGCAAATCACAGCAGAACACCATCAACAGCTGGAAACTCTCTGAGGTGAAGACAAGTTGGATATTATGCTTGGATTTATAGCCCTCTACCCCATGATAGCTGATTTCCATTTCTGACAGGGTTATTATTTCCATCTTTATAAAGTATCTTGAATTTCACCTTGGATAATTACTGATTATCATCAGCTCCTCACCTGAGGCATCTTAGCACTTGGGTGAACATTTAAAAAAGGGGCTTTTTTTCCCCAAAAATGAACTGGGGAAAACTCAGTGTGTGAGACTATGTCTTTATTTCTATTTTCATTTGCAATCCCCTTTGGTTTTCTAATGATCAAGCCATTCATCAGTGTCAATTCACCATCCAGAGTACAGGCAGTGTTTTTGCCACTTGGGTTCCAATATGGATTAAATGGTAATAACTTGCGTTACTAAGTCTGGTGGTACTATGGTAAACATAGATGCAAAAAGTTTTAGGGCATAGACAAGATCTCAGTAGCCATCTGAGGTTTTTATTCAAGGATGTACGTCACAATCTTCCAAAATTTAATAGAGCTCTGCAAGTTATTCTGACAAGTACTCCCAGTTGAGGACCACTAAGAGTCTAACATCCCTCATCTTGCTTTTCGAGGTTGCCATTCTATGAGTACTTTTTTTTATGTCTTCATGCCTGCCTTTGCTTTTCCTAGTTTCTCTGCCTTGCTATCTTTGATACTCTCTCCTCACTACTCTGCCTGGTGAAATGCTGTTCACTTTATGAGGTCTAGCCCAAATGCCACCTCTGCTATGAAGCCTTCTGTGATGGAAAGAATCCTTCTTTTTTTTTTCCCCTACTCTCATAGCACAGTACCTTTAGGAACATCCTGTGTTATTACCTTCTTCTATAATGTATACAGCTATCTGTATGTCTATCTTCCCATCCCATCTTCCCCACTCAACTACGAGCTCCAGAAGAATAAAGGTTGTACCTTTTTAGTCTTTTTTAGAGACAGGGTCTTGCTCTGGCACCCAGGCTGGAGTGCAGTGGTACAATCACAGCTCACTGCACCCTTGACCTTCCAGGCTCAAGTGATCCACCTGCCTCAGCCTCCTGAGTAGCTAGGACTGCATGTGTGTACCACCATGCCCAGATAATTTTTGATACATATATATATTTTTTGAGATGGAGTCTCGCTTTGTTGCCCAGGCTGGAGTGCAGTGGCATGATCTCAGCTCATTGCAACCTCCACTTCCCAGGTTCCAGTGATTCTCCTGCCTCAGCCTCCCGAGCAGCTGGGACTACAGGCACATGGCCCCATGCCCAGCTAATTTTTTTTATTATTAGATGGGGTTTCACCATGTTGGCCAGGCTGGTCTCAAACTCCTGACCTCAGGTGATCCACCCGCCTTGGCCTCCCAAAGTGCTGGGATTACAGGTGTGAGCCACTGCGCCCAGCCTCGATTTTTGATTTTTTTGTAGAGACAGGGTCTCACTATGTTGCCCAGGCTGGTCTTGGAACCCTTGAGCTCAAGGAATCCTCCTGTCTCAGTCAGCCAAAGTGTTGGGATTACAGGTGTGAGCCACCTTGCCTGGCCTAAAGTTTGTTCCTTATTCATCTTCATATCTCCAGGGCCTGGCATGGAATGGGGCCTGGTGCTCATTCTTTGAATAAATGAGGAAGCTGAAAAGTGAAGAGACTTTACATTGGTTCACTTAATTTAGCCAGATCTGGACTTCTGCATTTATTCAGTAAATTGCTTATAAAGAAAGATGTGCAAGGATGTGAAGGAGAAGGACCTAAATGGCCATGATATTAGTTTTAAATATTATTTGTAAAACATCACTTTCCTAACAAAAGCAATAATAGCTGGTTTAATCTGAATTAGTAATGAAAGAATGGATATCAACTTGAACTTCAGGATGCGTTTTCAGGAAAGCAATCTCACAAAATTCTAAAACTTAATTGACTGCCTCAATCAGTGGAAGAAAATATTAGCCTGAAAATCAGGAGACCTGCTTCCTGGTTCCTGTATGACTTAGAACAAATTGCTTCACCTTTCTAGGTCTCAGACTTCTCTTATATAAGATGGGGCAGTTAAAGTGGAATATCTCTGAGGTTTTTTCTAGCTCTGAAGTTCTATATCCTTAGCCAGAATCATTAGTTGACTGATGTCACAGTTTCTTTATTTTGGCTCTACTCCATATTTAGGGGAATGAAATATTCTTAATAAGATAGAGTTTTACAAAATATATTATGACATTATAATGATAATATAAATACCTAAAAGGAAAGTTGGAAATAGAGAAAAGAAAAAAGAATCATCCATAGCTCCACTACCCTAATATGTTAATGTTTGGACATGTTTTCTTCCTTTTTTTTTTTTTTTTTTTTTTTTGAGACAGAGTCTTGCTCTGTTGCCAAGGCTGGAGTGCAGTGGCATGATCTCGGCTCACTGTAACCTCTGCCTCCCCAGTTCAAGCGATTCTTCTGCCTCAGCCTCCTGAGTAGCTGGGATTACAGGCACATGCCACCACGCCCACCTAATTTTTGTATTTTTAGTAGAGACAGGGTTTCACCATGTTGGTCAGGCTGGTCTCGAACTCCTGACCTCGTGATCACCCGCCTCGGCCTCCCAAAGTGTTGGGATTACAGGTGTGAGCCACTGCACCCGGCCTCTTCCATTTTGTTTTTATATTCACATGCATATGCTTTTCCGCTTATTATAAGCATTTTTCTTGATGTCAATTATTTGTAATGTTCATTTAAAATGACTCCATAGTGAGTAGATGCTTGGGATAGGTAAATACTCTTCTATTGCAAGATAATTAGGTTGTCTTCAAGTTTTTGATAGCATTGAAATTCAAATCCCTGTAAATATAATTCTTTCCATCTTTTGGATTATTCCCACAAATAGGAATCCTATATCAAAGGTACAGCAGAGGAAAAACATCTTTTCCTTCTACCCTTCTAAGTTCTGAAGTCCTGGTAACAAAAGACAGATTAACAAAAGAAAAGCATTCAAATCTATTTAATGTAAATTTTACGTGATATAGGAACCATCATAAGGAAATAAAGACCCAAATAAATTGCTAAACCTAAGCACTTACATGCGAGGTTTGATGAAGAGTGGAAAGTTGTGGAAAAATATGATAGGACAAAGTGGGTATAAGCTAAGGTTAATAAGCTGGGGGAAACTTAGCAAGGCCTGTTTGCTCAGATTCTTCTTGGTGCCCCTCTATCTTGGAGAAAAGGATGTTAGGGATAGCACCTCTCACAAGTGCTAAGAGGTTCCTAAGACCTGCTTCGGGGAGAAGGGCGGGAGGAGGTCAGAGAGATCTTCCTGCATCAGTCATTTTCTCAAACTCCTTTAGCTTAAATATTCAATATGCCAAGATGCCATATTTTGGGGTAGTGTATTTTGAGCCCCATAGAAGGGTATGAACATTTGAGTGACTCTTATTACACATTTCCATGGTGTATTTCAGTGAGCGACTGTGATTTTGCTCTGCAGCATTCTTTCACCTTCCTCTGACAGCAGTACCCCAATTTTCCTGAGGGAAACCAAGCCCGCCTTCGCACTCACTCCATGTTTTTCGGGAATAACTGGCTTTACCCACATCGCTTCCTCTCTCCCCAGAGTAACATGTGGTTCAGACCTGGCAAATCAGGGCATTACATGCCCCTGTCTACAGTTCAGGGATGGGCATGTGACCCAGATAGAGCCCATAGCAACAGAGCAAGGAGATTTTGGTAAGACTGTTCATGAGATGGCAGGTGCTCTTTTCTGCTGAGGCTGTAAGCAGGGTGGATGATGTAAACCTGGGGCTGCTGGGAACCAACAGATGGAACCTGAGTATGAAGCGAACACAGATAGCAGAGCTCAGAGATGAGGAGATACTAAGACTGGCTCTGTTTGAATCCCTAGATCAGTAATGCCTGAAGCCAAAACTACCCCAGAACCCAGAACTTTTCACTTAGTGAACAACAAACATTCTTTTTTTTTTTTTTTTTTTTTTTTTAAGAGACAGGGTCTCACTCTGTCATCCAAACACAACATAGCTCACTGTAAGCTCAAATTCCTGGGCTCAAGCCATCCTCCTGCTGTAGCCTCCTGAGTATCTAGGACTAGAGGTGCGCATCACCATGTCCAACTAATCCATTGTTTCTTAAGCCATTTCATTCATTTGTTCATGTTTGTCACCAAAAGAAAAACAAAGCCTAATTGGTATAGGTGGGCTTTTTGTTTTCTTTTCTCTCTCTCTTTTTTTTTTTTTGAGGCTGGAGTGCAGTGGCATAAACAAGGATGTCTCATTTCAGCCTCCACCTCCTGGGCTCAAGTGATCCTTCTGCTTCAGCTTCCTAAGTAGCTGGGACCATGGGTGCATGCCATCAAACTTGGATAATTTTATATATATACATATATATATATATATGTATGTGTGTGTGTGTGTGTGTGTGTGTGTGTGTGTGTGTATATATATATATATATTAGAGACAGGGTTTTGTCATGTTGCCCAAGCTGGTCTCGGATTCCTGGGCTCAGGTGATCCTCCTGCCTCAGCCTCCCAAACTGCTGGGATTACAGACATGAGCCACCATGCCTGCCCTGTTTTAATTTTCACTTTTTAAAAAATTAATCAACTTTATTTTTTAGAGAAATTTTAAGTTAATAGCAAAATTGAGGATATTGTGTATATCCCATCCCCATACATGCACAACCTCCCTCACTATCAACATCCTGCACCAAAGCGGTGTGCTTGCTACAATCAATAAACTTACACTGACATAGCATCAGTCACTGAAAGCCCATCATTTACACCAGGGTTCACTCTTGGTGTTGTCCATTCTATGGGTTATGACAAATGTATAATGCCACGAATCCACCATTATAGTGCTTTTTACTTTTATTGAGATACAATCTATATAAAGCACATAAATCATTTACGTACAGCCTAATAAACTTTTACATATGCAATATCTATACATATAGCCCCTACTCAGATCAAAATATAGAAGATTGATAGCATCCTAGTAGGCTCCCACATGTTCTATAGGTCGCTCCCTAAAGGTATTTACTATTCAGAACTCTATCACTATAGATTATTTTCAACTGCTTTTGAACTTTATATAATATAAATGAAATCTCACCCTTTGATATCCAAGAATTGTTTTATTTTTGTTTTTTAAGCCACATGCATGGATATGTTCTACGGTCATCATGGCATATTTATAAGTAGCTAAATCTTCTACATTTTATCTCCAGCATTGGACCATGGTAACTGACATTCAGAATAAACACTTTTTTTTTTTCTTTGAGACAGGGTTTCACTTTTTCACCTAGGCTGGAGTGCAGTGGCATGATCATGGCTCACTGTAACCTCAAATTCCTTAGCTGAAGCAATCCTCCTGCCTCAGTCCCAAGTAGCTAGGACTATGGATACATGCCACCACACCTGGCTAATTTTTAAAAAATGTTTTTGTAGAGATGGAGTCTCACTATGTTGCCCAGGCTGTGAATAAACACTCTTAAAATGCTGCAAGTTTCAATTTATTAAACATATTCAATACACTTTTCAAGAATCTACAATTTGCCAAGCACTATATTAAAGGCTGGATATAATAAAAAAGGGGCGTAGTTCCTTCCTTCAAGGAGCTTTGGTATTGGCAACTACCATGGAAACAAGCAATTATATTCTATATTATTAAAGAAAGAATAAATTTCGTTCATTATCTGATACTGGGAAAGTGGGGGTATAGATTTGAGGAAGAACGTTCATTTACTGAAATATTTATTGTGCTCATCTAGGTCCTGGGCATGGAGAATACAAAGAATCTTGGCCTATGCCTTCTAGAAGCTTCCTACCTGCTAGAAGGAATTATTATCTCAATACAGTCTGATAGTTACCTAAAGTATGGCATGAAACAGGTGCCTTGGGAACCTACAGGAGGAAAACTGATTGTGCCTGGTGTGGGAGGAGGTGAGGCTTCTAAAAAAGAGGGAATTTGGCCAAGTCTCTTGGACAAAGAGCAGAGTGCAGTGGGAGCATCCCAAAGACTGATCTCCATGCTTCCACTTTTACACTCTTATTCTCATTCTCACAGTATCAAATATTATGTCTAACATTTGAAAATGGCCTGGCATTTTCTCCTAAAGTTGAACACATGAATATTTAACTTTAGGAGAAAAGTTGACCCAACAATTTCACTCTTGGGTTCAAATGACTTAGAGAAATTCATAATTTCAATAGGCGGCATGAACAAGAATATTCAGAGCAAACTGTTCACATGAACAAAAACAATAAAATGTTCATCAATGGGAGAATGGGTGAAAAAATGGATAAATTCACACAATGGAGAAACAACAGTTAAAATAAACGAACCATAGCAACATGCGACAATATGGATGACTCTTAGCAATATAAATAAAAACAGTAAATAAATTCTAAAATATTACATACAGCATCACATACTTTTTATGGTATAGATTTTTTTTTTTTTTTTTGAGACGGAGTCTCACTCTGTCGCCCAGGCTGGAGTGCAGTGGCGTGATCTCGGCTCACTGCAAGCTCCGCCTCGCGGGTTCATGCTATTCTCCTGCCTCAGCCTCCTGAGTTGCTGGGATCACAGGTGCCCGCCACCACGCCTGGCTGTTTTTTTGTATTTTTAGTAGAGGCGGTGTTTCACTATGTTGGCCAGGCTGGTCTCAAACTTCTGACCTCATGATCCTCCCGACTCGGCATCTCAAAGTGTTGTGATTACAGGAGTGAGCCACTGTGCCCGGCAGTTCTATAAATTTTAACAAAGTTTTTGTAACTACCACTACAATCAAAATACAGAGCAGTTCCATCACCCTCCCCCAACTCCAAACCCTTGGCAGCCATTGATCTGTATGCTGTTGTGATATTTGTACCTTTTGGAGAATGTCATACAAATGGAATCATATAGTATGTAACCTTTGGATATTGGCTTCTTTTACTCAGAATAATGCCTTTGAGATTCACCCAACTTCTTGTGTGTATCTTACCTCTTTTTTATTGCTCAGTAGTATTCCATTGTATAAATATACCACAGTTTACTTATTCACTCACTGAAAGACATTTGGTTATTTCCAGTTTTTGGTGAATATGAACAAAACTGTTCTAAACACTCATGCATGTTTTCATGTGAAAATTTTCATTTCTCTAGGCAAAATGTGTACGAATGTTATTGCTGAGTCATATAGTAACTGTTTGAAAGTTTACAAGAAAATGCCAAACTGCTTTCTAGAGTGGCCATACTATTTTGCATTCCTATCAGTCATGTATGAGAGTTCCAGTTGCTCTGCATCCTCACCAGGAGCTGGTGTTGTCAATGTATTCTATTTCAGCCATTCTATTAGGTGGGTAGTGGTATTGTATCATGATTTTATTTGATTTAAGAGACGGGGTCTCACCATATTGCCCAGGATGGAGAGCAGTGGCTATCACAGACGCAAGCACGGCACACTACAGCCTCGAAACCCTGGGCTCAAGTGAGCCCAGCATCTGGAGATGTCTCCTGTCTCAGCATCTGGAGACAGTCTCTGCACCCAGCTCTGACACTGTCATTTTACTTTGCATTTCTCTTATGGCTAATCATGTTCAGTATGTTTTCTTGTGCTTATTCCCATCTGTATATCCTCTTCGGTGAAGCGTCTTTTGCCTATTTTAAAATGGGGTTGTTTTCTTACTTAGATACAAGTCTTATGTCTGATAAGTGTTCTACAAGTATTTTTCTCCCAGTCTGTTGCCCACTGTTGCATTCTTTTAATGGTGGCTTTCACAGAGCATTGCCTTGGCAGCTTTGTAACAAATCAATTGACCTCAGACTACCACTTATAGAAAGAGTATATTTACTTTTCCCTATTCCTTCAGTTAGGTACAGCTAAAAACCCTGGACACTATATGTAAAACATTATACATAAAACAAATGTAAGAAGAATCTGAAAGGTGACAAGAAGGCAGACCACCTAAGGATCTGGAACCCAAGGAATACACAGAAATGAGTTCCCTGGGTTTTCTTTTATATATCCCAGATTGGGTACTGGAGAAGCTGGCAACCCAGAAATGCCAACGGGCACAGCATTTTTTTTTAAAGCCCTAGGAAAAGCCTGCTCTGTCTAGTCAAAGGACTAGGAAAGGAGCAGCTTTGCAAGACAGAACATTTTTAGATGATAACGTCTCTACTCCAGATAAGTACCACGGGAAAAAAACTACAACCCAACCCCCACCCCCACCAGCAAAGGCCAGGTTCTAATGAGACCACTCAACTTCCTTTCTCCATTTCTGGGTTCATGTCAGAGAAGACAGAGGGGGAAGCTTAGACTTTCATCCTCAATGGACAGTAACAAGGCCCTCTCCTAATACTTGCCCCTCACACTTGTCAGCCCACCACATGTAAAACATGGAATTTCACCTGTACCTGGTGGCAAAGAGGTGCCCTTCCCTTCTCAGGTGGGATGGTGTCAGACAAGGCCAAGTGGAGAGTTGGGACTTTTACCTCCAACCAGTGGTAACGAGGCCACCCCCAAACCCCCACCTAGCTAAACTGAAATGTATGCATTTCCCAAAATTCTTATGTTTATGCCTGTGAGTTGGCCATTGCTATTTCTTTCTCGGATTTGAATAGCCTTTCCTCCTTTTTCTGTTGAACTTCTATCTTTTAAGGCCCTACTTGCATGCTGTCTTCTTGGTGACTTTTCCTTACTAGCTCCTAGGAAGTATTAATGGCTCCTTAACTCTTTTCTTTTCTTTTTTCTTTTTTCTTTTTTTTTTGCGACGGAGTCTCACTCTGTCGCCCAGGCTGGAGTGCAGTGGCAAGATCTCCACTCACTGCAACCTCCGCCTCCCAGGTTCAGGCCATTCTCCTGCCTCAGCCTCCCGAGTAGCTGGGACTACAGGCACCCGCCACCACACCCGGCTAATTTTTTGTATTTTTAGTAGAGACGGGGTGTCACCGTGTTAGCCAGGATTGTCTCCATCTCCTGACCTCGTGATCCGCCCGCCTCGGCCTCCCAAAGTGCTGGGATTACAGGAACTCTTTTCTTACAACTTGCTAATACCAGCTAGGTGCGGTGGCTCACGCCTGTAATCTCAGCACTTTGCGGGGCAGAGGCGGGTGGATCACCTGAGGTCAGGAGTTGGAAGACCAGCCTGGCCAACATAGTGAAACCCTATCTCTACTAAAAATACAAAAATTTGCTAGGCGTGGTGGCACACACCTGTAATCCTAGCTACTCGGGAGGCTGAGGAAGGAGAATCGCTTGAACCCAGGAGGCAGAGGTTGTAGTGAGCCGGGATCACGCCAGTTGCACTCCAGCCTGGGTGACAAGAGCGAAACTAAAAAAAATTAAAAAAAAAAAAACAAAAAAAACACTTGCTAATACCATGAACACCATATTGTATGGCAATTATCTGTGTATGTGTCTGTCTCCCCCACTAGATTATGAGTATGTGAAGGGCAGTTGATCATGTTTAGTAATTTGTTTCTCCGGAGCCTGACAGAGCTTCACCCACAGTGGGTGATGATAAATGAACTTTATATGTAAATTCTTTAACTGAAATTATTTTTAGAAGAAAGAAAAGATATAGCTAGCCTTTAGAATTATTCTCATGCTTAAAAAGCATACTTTTTGGTTACCCAAAGCCTCTGCTTTTATCATGTTAGTATGAAGCTGGTATGCTGTTCTATATAGTTTGTTTTCAGATTGATCTTTTTCCCCTTTAGTTCCTTCTACGCACACGGATCATTTTGTTTTTTAAATTTAATATTCATCCATCTAAAAAAGGTATCATGACATGGCTGGGCACAGTGGCTCCTGCCTGTAATCCCAGTACTTTGGGAGGCCAAGGCGGGTGGATCACCTGAGGCCAGGAGTTCAGGACCAGCCTGGCCAACATGGTGAAACCCCATCTCTAGTAAAAATACAAAAATTAACCGGATGAGGGGGCACGTGCCTGTAATCCCAGCTACTTGGGAGGCTGAGGCAGGGTTAATTGCTTGGACCTGGGAGGCGGAGGTTGCAGTGAGCCGAGATCATGCCATTGCACTCCAGTCTGGGCGACAAGAGCGAGACTCCATCTCAAAAAAAATAATAAATAAATAAATTTAATATTCATCCATCTAAAAAAGATACAATGACATGGCCTGATGTGGTGGCTCACGCCTGGACTCCCAGCACTTTGGGAGGCTGAGGCGGGTGGATCACAAGGTCAGGAGTTTGAGACCAGCTTGGCCAAAATGGTGAAACCCCATCTCTACTAAAAATACAACAATTAGTGGGGCATGGTGGCGCACGCCTGTAGTCCCAACTACTTGGGAGGCTGAGGCAGGAGAATCGCTTGAACCTGGAAGGCGGAGGTTGCAGTGAGCCGAGATCATGCTACTGCACTCCAGCCTGGGCGACAGAGTGAGACTCCATCTCAATAAATAAATAAATAGATAAATAAATAAATAAATAAATAAATAATTGGTCTCAAACACTGGCTATATTTTATGGAAAATAAAGAAAGCCTCTGAAAGCAGAACCTAGAGGCTTGAGGGTAGAGTCGAGAGCTGTAGAGAATCATTCCTAGAGATCATTAATGCCTCTGAGAGCGTAACCTGGAGGCTTGAGGGTAGAGTCAAGAGCTGTAGAGAATCATTCCTAGAGATCATTCCTGATCAAGGAACTAGCATCAGAGCTGTTATGAACCAGTGGCCCTGGTGTGCCTCCTTTATTCCCCTTTCTGATTAAGGTCTACAGTGGTTTTTCCATGCCTGTCCCACCATTGTATGTTGGATGTGTGGGGAAAAGGTAACTTGTCTCTTTAGTTCCCGAGTCTTTACACTGAAAGCAACTGCACCTAAGAAACCTAACCCATATCTGGACTTGATTTAGGTGACAAGATCTTGGACCTCAAACCTAAGCATGTTGCCAAAATGGGAAGACTTTGGGTGGTAGGAATGAGTCCATTTGCATGTGGGAGGAATATGAACTGTTGTGGACAGAAGATAGACTATGGCAGTTGATACTTCTAAAAATGAGCACAGTAATATTCTGGTGTTCCAGGATGCTACTATGCTTCTATCAAGAGATAAAATCTATTTCCCCTTTCCTTGAACCTGGGTGGGTCTGTGACTGATTCCAGACAACAGCCAATGTCAACTGCTGGTCTTATGAATGAACGAGCCCTCGTAAGATTCCAGACCTCAGTCTTCAAATTTCCCTTGCTGATGTCAAGAGGAGTAGAGATTAACTGTCCCCACTAAGTCCCACCCAAATTGGAGATTCATGAGTAAAACAGATAATTTAGGCCACAGCAATGGTTATGGAATCACAGATAACCAGACCTCCTTAACACCTGTGTGTTCGGGGGAAGAGTCTTCTGGTGATATTTGAATTTGGACAAATGAGTTTTCTCTAGGGCTTGGTTTCCTCAACTGTAAAATGGAACAATAATTACCAAGTCATAGGAATGTTGTAAGGTTTAAATAAGATAAGCAAGGTGTTCTTTTCATAATGGGTCTGTAATAAACGCTACGCAGTATTATTTCAACTTATTCCCACCAGTTGTTCTAGCTTTACTGCTTTGTACAAATTCACCTTCAGGGTACGTGAGTTTTATATACATTTATACAAACATATATAAAATCTGATTTTATATCTAAATCTCTCTGTATACATATTGCAACATTATAGCTTCTGTAACACTCTTGGATCACTTGCTCTGGGGCAATCCAGTTACTATATCCCAAAGATGCTCAAGCAGCCTTATAGGGAGGTCTACATAGTGAGAAACTGAGGCCTCTTTCCTTGCTGACTTTCCAACCAATGTGAGTGAGGTACCTTGGAAGCTGATCCTCCAGCCCCAGTCAGCCTTCAGATAGCTGCAACTGCTTGGGAGACCCCAAGCCAGAACCACCCAGCTAAGCCACTCGATTCCAATAGAAAATGCAAAAACTGTATAAAATTTTAAAAAATTATTCTTGTTTTAAGTCACTAAAGTTTGGGATAATTTTTCTTATGCACTAAGAGTTAACTAACAGCTATATCAAACATGAGGAAAGATGGGAAACTGATCACAGGTTGAGGACTATTTCGGGGTCGATGGAAAGACAGAGATGGTTGAATAAACTTGAAAGTACTGATGGAGACTGAATTTGAAATAAATAACCATGGGGTCCAGGACAGAAAGGAAAAAAAGTAAATCCAGCAAAGGGGAACAGATTTCTTTTTTAAAAAAATTTTTATTTATTTTTTTGAGATGGAGTTTCGCTCGTTGCCCAGGCTGTGCAATGGCGCGATCTCGGCTCACCACAACCTCCGCCTCCTGGGCTCAAGCTACTCTCCTGCCTCAGCCTCCCGAGTAGCTGGGATTACGGGCATGTGCCACCATGCCTGGCTAATTTTGTACTTTTAGTAGAGACGGGGTTTCTCCATGTTGGTCAAGCTGGTCTCGAACTCTCGATCTCAGATGATCCGCCTGCCTCGGCCTCCCAAAGTGTTGGGATTACAGGCGTGAGCCACCGCACCTGGCCAGGGGAACAGATTTCTGTGTATTTTCCCAGACTAGAGGTAGTTATAATCATGTCTAATAGGACAGCAAGTCTCAGTTTTCCTTCTTTGGTTGAGTGTAGAGTGGCTCTTATTTTATTCACCACACATTTCCTGGAGCCAAAGTGCTTTTATTTAAAATCATGGCTCTGTTACTTACAGGCTTGTTACCTTGGGCCAGCTATTTAACCTCTCTATGCCTTAGTTTCTTCATAAAATGGGGATAAAAGTGTATCTGTAAGGTTATAGTAGAGATTAAACAAGTTAATGTGTATAACGTGATCTGGAATACAGAAAGTCCTATGTAAGTATTAGCTATTATTCTTATTATATGCTAGGCTCTACAGTACACAGACCTGATTGGTTCCTCTCCTCAAAGAGCTCGTTGTCCAGTCAGGAAGATTTTCTTTTCTTTTTTTTTGAGACAGGGTCTTGCTCTGTTGCCCAGGCTGAAGTGCAGTGGCGCAATCTCAGCTCACTGCAACCTCCACCTCCTGGGTTCAAGAGGTTCTCCTGCCTCAGCCTCTCGAGTAGAGTACCTAGGACTACAGATGCACAACACCATGACCGGCTAATTTTTCTATTTTTAGTATAGACGGGATTTCACCATGTTGGCCAAGCTGGTCTTGAACTCCTGACCTCAAGTGATCAGCCCACCTCGGCCTCCCAAAGTACTGGGAATACAGGCATGAGCCACCATGCCCGGCCAGGAAGATTTTCAAATAAATGGCCATAATTCAGTGTTCTGAGCTCTGTAACAAGGTGTACACTAAGTGGTAGGGGAGCAGAGGCAGGGATGTCTGTCTTATCCTAGAGGGAAAGACAGGGTCAGGATAAGCTTTTTGAGGAAAAAGTTTGAGTCTAATCCTTAAGGAAGAGCATGTTGGGAACATTTGAGACTATAAAGCAGTCACAGGCAGCATGGGAAAGGTAGTTTCTGACTGCAAAATAAATACGGTTAGGAGAAAAGGGAAGATGTGAACTGTAGTATGTAATGACCAGCACCATCAACTTCACCTGGGGGCCTGTTAGGACTATAGGATCCAGGCCTTACCTGATATCTATACTACCAATATTTGCGTTTTAACAAGATCCTCAAGCGGTTCCTATTGACCATTAAAGTTTAGAACCACTGGTCTGGAGCATAGGCTCTGGAGCCAACATAATCAGGTTTAAATCCCAGCTTTAGCTTTTTTTTTTTTTTTTTTTTTAAGATGTTGTCTTGCTCTGTTGCCCACGCTGGAATGCAGTAGAGCGATCTTGGCTCACTGCAACCTCCACCTCCCTGGTTCAAGCAATTCTCCTGTCTCAGCCTCCCGAGTAGCTGGGATTACAGGCACATGCCACCATGCCCAGCTAATTTTTGTATTTTTAGTAGAGGTGGGCTTTCACCATGTTGGCCAGGCTGGTCTTGAACTCCTGACCTCAAATGATCCACTTGCCTCAGCCTCCCAAAGTGCTGGGTTTACAGGCGTGAGCCACCATTTACTTATGTGTGACTTTAGGCAAGCTATTTTGCTTCTTTCCTAGACTTTAGTTGCCTCCTTTGTAATTAGAGATAATAAAAGTTTCCACCTCATAAAGTTGTTCTAAGGACTGAATTACTATGTAAAATGCTTAGACCAGTATGTGGCACTTAGTAAGCACAAGGATTGACTATAATAATTCATCACTCATATGCTACTTCTTAAGGTCAGAGTCAGTTTTATAAGCCCCTTGTCTTTCAATTTGTACTCCATTGTAGAGGAGTAGACATTCATTGTCATTTTGACATTCACTGTAGAGGAAAGGACATTTGGAGGTCAGAAGACCTGGGATTACAAAGCCTAGCTCTCTTCCAATTCCTAGCTCCGTGAAATTTGGTGAGTCCTTGGAACATCTATGTTTTTCTCATTCATAGTATGAATGACCTTAATCGTACCTGTCACGGTGAAATGTTGCGAGGCTCAAATCAAATAATATATGTTAAAGTACAAAAATCCTCTATGAAGATTTCACTTACTATCTTTCCAAGAGTTCTTAAGCAACTGGATGCATAGGAAGGTCAGGGAGACAGCGGAGGGAGGGCCTGGTGATTAATATGTTCCACTTTACGATTTTCTGAAGGTGTAGGTTGGGTTTCAACAACAGTGACTTTCCTAGACCTCGGAGGGTATTTTTAGCTAATGGGCAAATAGTAGTAGGAAACTTAAATGCTGTTATTTACCTTCTCTTCCTAACCTACAGTTCCACTCAAGAACATGAAGAGTCTCATACGTTTGTATAGTGGTTCACAACTTACAACGTTTACGTGGTGCATCACAAGATCCCTATAGGGTAGTATTAACCCAATTTTTCAAGAAGGAAACTATGTCTGGAAATTGTAGAATGCATATTAAAAACTCTTTCTGACGAGCGTTTCTACCGGATCCGATGTTACCCAAAGTACAAAATTTAAAGAGGGAAGTCAATCACAAGATTTCATTGAATCTTCAGTATCAGGCAACTGGCTTCTATTTTATGGCCGCAAATAACTATATATTGGGCCCCTTTTCTCACCTGTAAAATAGGAACGAAAAGACCTTCTCCACAAATAAGATGAAATAAGAACAAAGGCTGAGGGTGAACCTACCACGTCGTAGGGCCTCAAATAAATTCTTTCTCCTTCTTGCCCTTGACAGAGATAGCACGAGATATCACTACCATTCGCATTTAACACGTGGAGGAAATCCAACGCGAGAACGCTCGGATTTCCCCTTCTCTACTTGCAACAACTCCGTAACCCGCAAATCGGCTACGGACAACTGCGATGTCCACTATGTTAGTTCTCGTAGCGTGGATTCTCTCTCCTCAAGATGCCATCTGGGGGGCTAGAGGCCGCTAATAATTGCCCTCACGATCGAAGAAACTCGATCCTAATCCTCGACGGCACTTCAGGAACAAAGCTGCTCTCCCATCGTCCCTAACCTCACTACCGTAAAGGTCACAGCAGAGCCCCTGCTCCAGCCGCTAGCGCCATCTTGGCCGCTACGTGTGACGCCACACGTAGCAGAGAGCGCAGCCGATTGGCTGGGAGACGGCAGCCCAGGAGAGGCGCGCGAAGCCAGAGACAGGAGGGTATGCAGGAGAAACCAAGGGAACTACAATCCCGGCCTTCCTTGCGCGTACGACAGCAAACCTGGAGCGAAAGAGGTTGGAGTTTGGATTCGGACCACAACTCCCAGCACCCTCCGCGATGTCTGTCCTTTTCTTTCATAACGCGGAGGAAAAGAAGGACAAGATGAATGGAGGCCTTTTGGTGTTTGTTCTCCGAAAGGCGGGAAAGGCGAACTACACCTCCCGACTGGCCGCGCGCGGCTGCGCCTGCGCCCTGTTACCTGTCGCCATCTTGCCCCTTCAGAGGCACCGCAAACAAACCCAATTCCTGGTGTTCCCTAGTCTTGGCGGAGGAGCCTTTTAGATGAGCCCCGAAAGGCCGGGCAGGTGGGTGACTCTCAGGCAGGGTCCTGGGAAGAGCTGGCAGGCCAGCCAGGCTAGAGGAGCGCCGGGCCAAGCATTCGGAGCCCGGCTTGGGGCTCCCAGCCCCATCCTCCGTTGTTTCCTAACGGGATCGTGGGGCTCCCCGGGGTGGACTCAGGGGGACTCTGGCTGGCCTGGTGCTGGGACTCCGGGGGTCTAGCTCTGGGAGACTCCCGGTGAGTCCAGGTCGTCTGACTGGGTATCCGCTGGCTTACTCTCTCTCGGTTGTCCTCTCCACTGGGGAGGGAGTGAGGCGCGGGTGCCGGCCGGGACCCCTGACAGCAGCTACTGGCCCAGAGGGGCTTGGGTCGTGGACTTGACATTGGGACCGGCGCCGAGAGGCCCGGGTGAGGAGCCTGGGCTGGCTGCTCTTGTTGTGGTGCTGCTAGGGAGTGCGTGTTTGGAGAGGGGGCGGGGCGGGCTTGTCTCCTTGACACTTGAGTGGGGAAGGATCCTACAAGATCCCGGTTCCCCGAGCGGGCTCCGGAAACTACTGCCCGGGTTTCCGATGCGTTGCGGCCCCGCTCTGGGGTCCCCTGGCTGGGACGCGCCGGGATGCCGTGACGTGGTGCTCGGTTCGAGCAGTCGCCGGCCGCCTCCAAGATCCTGTCGGGAGGCGGGGACTGGCTTGTGGAGGGAGAGGATTCCTTTGGCTCTGCCCCTTCTTCCTCCTCCCCACCCCTTTTCTTTATGTCATACTGCCGGCTGGGGCGCGCAGTCCAGTTCTTCTTGCCTTGGGTTGGTTCTGAGCTGAGAGGACTATGGGAAGTAGGGGGAGGGGGGCTCACCTCGGGACACAGAGTTGGAGTTAGCAGCCCCAGCGCCTGGAACGGGATATAGCAGTTATTTCGGTTCGGTGTCTGACTTCTAGGCTAGACAGTGAGCTCGTTCATTCATTCATTCATCCATTCGTTTTGCTCAGTCGCGTCAACCATTCACTTACCCATTTAGCAAATACTTAGAGCGGCTCTACTCTGTGCTAAGCAGGTATTGCGCGTGCCCCCAGAGCCGTGTCTTTTTGTCTTTTACACTAGGAAATTCCCAGTTCTAAGTAAGTTCCTGGCAGCTCAACTGTTGGTAAATGGCTGTTTAATAACTACAGGATCAAAATTCATATTCCATTAAGACTTGAGAGAGTATATATATATATGTGTGTGTATGTATGTATATATATGTGTATATATATATATATGTATGTATCGTTCCAATTTTAGTATATGTGTTGCCGAAGCGAGCACGAGGAGAGTTATTTATTAAGTTTCTTTAACTTGCTAGGAGCTTTACAAATTTTATCTCATGTAATTCATAAATGAGGAAGCTGACAGGAGTCAACTTGCCCCAGGTTGGTAGTACCACCTGTTTATTAAATGAAATGCCAGCCACTATGAAAGAACTTTACATATAGTGTTCTTTAATACGCGTAACAAACTGGGTGGTATTACCTCTGTTTTATAGATGTGTAAAGCTTAGGCTCAACCAGTAAGTTGAAAAGTTGGGACTAGAAACCTAGAGGTGTCTGGTTCTAAAGCCTGTGTTCGTTCCACTGTGATAGTTCAAATGACTTAATTCTTGATTTCTCAAAAGTTGGAAAGTGTGGTGGTGAGAAAGGATTGTAAAATAGTAATATCTTTTTGGTTTACTTCTTAGCCTGTGACTGGATCTCCAGGTGAGTGGCCCCTTGAATGTACTTTGGTACTTTGGTAATTTGACTTTTTTTTTTTTGTTCTGGTAGGGAGGACAAGCTCTTTGGGGCTACCAAACAGAAGCAGCAATGCCTGTTGTGTGGCCAACCCTTCTGGATCTCAGCAGGGATGAATGCAAAAGGATTCTTCGAAAATTGGGTATGACGTTCATTGTTTGTTTTTTACCTCTCTCTGATACCTTTTTTCCCTTTCTGCCTAGGTCATAGCTGTTTGCATGGATGTCATATCTCACGCTACATCAGAAATTCTTTGGAGATACAGTTCCCATCTTACTCATTGTTGTTTCCCTCAGTGCCTAACATAGTGCTTTGTAAATAGTAGGTGTGTGAATTGTAATAATACTAGTAGCTAAGATTTATTGAGGGCTACTTGGCTATTCTGAGTCTTTTTTATACAACATCTAATTTAAATATTTTAAGAATTAGCTTTGTCCTTTGAAAGCCTAAAAGGTAGGTGTTTTTTGTTTGTTTGTTTTGTCTCGTCTCCATTTTACAGATGAAGCTTAGAAGCCAAGGTAATGGTGATAGACATGGAGTCAGTATTTGAACCAGGGAGTATGCTTTCAGTCTCACTTTAACATACTCTTAACCTTCATGATTGTATGTGTCAATTACATACTATTTCTGAATTCTAAGTTGATGTAAGCTATGCTCACTTTTTCAAATTATATTTTACTATCAATAATAAAACACATTTTATGCTTGTAATTTATTATTTAGTGCTTCTTTTCCCTTACAGCAGCCTTTCTCAACCAGCATTGAGGGAAAGAATTAAACCCTAATGCTAAGGTATCCATTGTATGTAAAGAACTAACTTCGCCCTGTGCATCTAGAGTGCTATTAATTATTACTTTCCTTGGGAAAATTGAGAAAAAGAGTTATTACTCAAATCATTTTGTGTTCTGTAGTTCAAATGAGGATCTTTGGTTGAGAAATGCTGCCTTAGACTATGAGGACCTTGTCTTATTTACCACTGTAGTCTCTGGCTAGCACAATAAATGAAATAATTGAAAAAAATAATTTGAAAAAGAAGATTAAATGTTTTGGCAGTGGATATGCATTATTTAGATATCTGTGATTTTAAAGGAAAAGTATAGGTCTTGAATTTAGACAGACCTGGGGTCTTGGTATTATTACAAATGACCCATGTGACCAAGGACAAGTTATTTCTTCTTCCTAAATTTGTTGATAGTTTTGTTAAAACAAAAAAAAAGAGGATAACACTATCTGCCTCATTAGTTTGTTACGTGTGTTAACAGTATACATAAAGGGCCCATCATAGTAAATCTTTGTTGGGAATTTTTCTTTGTAAATCAGATAGAATCATAGCTGCTCTGGCCCTGCCTGTCCTTTTAATTCCACCCAAGGCCACTATGAGGATTTCAAATCACTTTTTAGCAGCATCTTTTAAAGCAAGTCTAAGAGAGTTGTTTTTGGAGAGGGTGTGGGGGATGTCAATCTTTTTTTTTTTTAACCAAACTTTTAGTCCTAATCTGAAGATAGTTTTCTACACTTGCATACAATTAATATAACTTGTTAGTTGCCGATTATAAAGTTGGACTCATATTTATTTGATAGCTGAAATTGCAGAACATATCACAAAGACAGTAGATTGAATTGGGGTTTCTGGGCTTGGGGGCCTTTGAATTGAGAGATTATGTTTAAATATAAAAATGGTAACCTTTAAGTCTAAATTTATTCCTAATTTTAGTCAGAGCTGTGTGGGTAATGTTGCTGCAGAGTGCTTCTATATAAAAGAAAACAGTCATCTTGTATGGTAATATCATCTTCATTGACCCCTCATTTTGGGAGGTGAGCTTTGATAGTGATTTGCCAAAGACTTCCTCCCCACCCGTTGGCTTATTATCATAACAATGAAACCTTTGAATTGTCTTCACATGCTAACTCTAGGTCCAAAGTTTAGAAAAGGTACATACAGTTTTTAAAAATTAGCTGTATCCTTTAAAAAATAGTTATAAATCATTTTAATATAAGATGTTAAATACTTAGATTTTACATACATATAAAGAAATTGGGATAGAGAATTTCTTTATATATACTGAATGTGTCAGTGCTAGATAAATGCTTCCTTCTCTCTGTCTTGCCTCTCCCCTTCCCTATTTTTGTGATCATTCCTGAGCTGTAGCTCCAACACGGGGCTTTATGGACTATAGTGTATTTGAATGGCTGATTTAATGGACCAAATTGAGGGCTTTATATAAATGGTTTGGCAAATCTTTCGTTTTTGGAATGTTCATATGTGTTTGTTATTTTATTCTACTTTTATATTAACACTGTGATAGAATTGCTTGAAAAATAATACCAGAAATTCAACTAAATTTGAGGTATGTGAGGATCTAAGGATACCCATCAAAATGGACATCAACAAATGTGAAGGAGGTTGGGAAGCTAATAGGGTTCTTTACAATGAGTGAATTTCTTGTGAAGAGGAGGAAGTGATGTGGATTCTATAGCTGTGGTAACTGTGTTCAGAGTCCCAGTTTTGTGTGTGTGAGGTTGCCATCTCTTGATTTTGTACATGACTTCTTAGACTTGAAATGTCAGAAATATTTGTTGTATTTCTTTAGTTAATTTTATTTTCTCTGAAGTAATGTCTTGATCATCATAAATTCCACAGGTCGCAAGTGTGAACTTCTTTTTCATTTTTCTCAAACTATTCCCTCACTTTGACCTCTTCATTTCTTTTTATGGCATTGCCATTCTCCTAAACATTTTGCAGGCTGCAAAATCTGACTGCCTTCTGTCATTACTTCCCACAATCAATCAATTACTGAGTCCTATCAAATAAAAACATTTTAGACTGGAAATAGAGGCTTTTCTCAGTCTGGCCACAAACTACTTTTCCATTTTTACCGTTCTCTATTCTCTTCCATGTGTGAACTAAAATCTTTAAAATAGTTATTTGGATATATTTCTTAGGTGCCTTGTTGGATTTTAATCACCTTGAGGATAGGGATTTTGTTTTGTTCCTAGAAATATTCTCCATGATACCTTGTAGCAGTAATGTTCAATTAGTAGTTTGGTTTGAGTTAGGGACTATCCAAGTACAGACATATTTTTACTGCCCTTAGTGTAAAACTCTCAAACATAGTTACTGACTATTACTGGAAGTTACTGGAATAATATGAAACATTATCTGTTCTTTTACTCTATTTCTTTTGTACATTTGCTTTTTTTTTTTTTTCCCTGCCTGCCTGGCACACAATTCTCTTTCTGATTAAAGCTTCTGCTTCTACGCTAGATGATGTATTTCTCCTCTGCACTTAACTCCCTGAGGGCAGGATTAGCGCACCATTTGGTATATATAATGGGACTCAATACTGATCTGTTGAATAAAATATTTCATAAATGGGGGAAGGCATAAACATTTAGAGTATACTGCATTCTTGGTTATCCCTAGTGCTTTTTCTGGACTCTATTCTGGGTCCGATAAAAGCTGAAACATGTTTCCTGAAACTAAGTATTTCCTTCACTACTCTGAGCAGCAGAGCTTTGTCCTTCAAGAGTGACCACCACATTGAAATGTCTACATAGTATCCAACACAGGTTGAACATGCAGGATGTTTAAACTTAGGGTCATTTGGTTGGACCAGACATTCCTTTTTTTTTTTCCTTCTGAGACAGGGTCTTACTCTGTCACCCAGGCTGAAGTACAGTGGCATGAACATGGCTCACCACATCCTCAACCTCCCAGGCTCAAGTGATCCTCCTACCTCAGCCTCCTGAGTAGCTGGGACCACAGGCATGCACTACCACCCCCAGCTGATTTTTAAATTTTTTGTAGGGATGGGGTCTTGCCATGTTGCCCAGGCTGGTGTTGAACTCCTGAGCTCAAGCAATCCTCCTGCCTCGGCCTCCCAAAGAGCTGGGATTACAGGTGTGAGCCATGGTGCCTGGCCAGATTTTTTTTTTTTTTTTTAAGACAGGATCTCGCTCAGTTGCCCAGGCTGGAGTGCGGTGGCATGATCACAGCTCACTGCATCCTTGACTTCCTGGGCTCAAGTGATCCTCCCACGTCAGCCTCCTGAGAGGCTGGAACTACAGGTGTGTACCACCACACCCAGCTAATTTTTTGTATTTTTTTTGTACAGCCAGAGTTTTGCCATGTTGCCCAGACTGGTCTCGAACTCTTGGACTCAAGCAATCTGCCCACCTTGGCCTCCCAAAGTGCTGGGATTACAGGTGTAAGCCACCGTGCCTGGACCTGGCCAGACATTTCTATTTAATGTAAAAATATTTAAGGTAGGCAGCCCAGCCCAGTCTTCTATATAAAGCTTATTTTTGACAGAACTGTGAATAATATCAACTGAATGCGACTATTAGTTTATTATTGGTGTAGTACTTATTCTGTGGGCACTTCTTCATTATTTGGCTCACATTTTTTGAGTTTCTCTTGTGTGTCAGGTATTGGCAAATAGCAAATACTCATAACTTGACTATGAAAACAACTCTAGTTTGGACATTTATTTCCCTCCATTCTTGGTTTACTCAGATATATCTGTTTCATAGTTAATGGTTTAAAACAACTGTTTTATTATTTCTTGCCTTTCTGTGGGTTGCTGGCCTTGTCTGAGTCCTTTCTGGTATTCAGTGGTAGCTTATATGGGGACTAGGCTCAGCTGAGGTAGCTGGACTCTCTCTTCATGTGGCTTTTCATTCTGGGCTTCTTCACAGCTTGGTGATCTCAAAGTTGGTTCCTAAAGAGCAAGGCTCTGTCTGCAAGTACTTAGCAAGCTTCTGTTTGCATCATGTTTGCTGTTGTTCCCTTGGCCAAAGCAAGTCATATGCCAAGACTGGAGTCAATGTGGGAGGGTACTACACAAGGGTAGTACACAAAGGCGACACTGAGAGCATGTATAGTTCATTGGAGGCCACTGGGGACTTTTGGTTTTATTTTTTAACGAGTCCTGGAGACTGACAGTTTTCTTTCTTTCTCTCTTTTTTTTTTTTTTTTTTTTTTTGAGACGGACTCTCTCTGTCGCCCAGGCTGGAGTGCAGTGGTGCCACCTCGGTTCACTGCAACCTCTGCCTCCTGGGTTCAAGCGATTCTTCTGTCTCAGCTTCCCAAGTAGCCAGGATGACAGGCGCCCACCACCATGCCCAGCTAAGTTTGTATTTTTAGTAGAGATGGGGTTTCTCCATGTTGGTCAGTCTGGTCTCGAACTCCCAACCTCAGGTGATCTGCCTGTCTCGGCTTCCCAAAGTGCTAGGATTACAGGCATGAGCCACTGCACCTGGCCTGACAGTTTTATTTCTTAATGGTTAATTCTGTGGAGAGAGTGAAATGAAGATGTCTAGTATTAGGATTCAGTATATTATGTCCTAGTTGCTGCAAGATCATTTCATGTTTATGTTTCCCAATTAGTCATTTTGATGATAGTTTTTATAGATGCAGAGGATCTTGCTTCTGGAGGGTACCTACAAAGTCCCTTCTAGGTAAGGAAACAGGTTTAGAGATGAGAAAAGACTTGCTGAATGTCACATAACTAATAAGTGGCAGTGCTGGAGTCAGAATATTTTGTTCCAATATTTTTTCCATTGCATACTATTTACAGTACTTTCAATTACACAGGAGGGAGGTAGAATATAGTTTGAATTCTTAGGCAAGCCTAAGGAATTATTTTAAGAGTTGATTAATGAAGATACCTTTTAGTAATGCTGAAAACGTCTCAGCCTTGTTACATCAGTTGGTGCCTATTCCCAGTTGTTGGTATCATTTGTGTTATATGTTTTTTAGTGACAATGTGTGAAACAAAATATCTACTGTTAGATTTTTCTACCTAAACATTTTATATACATGACTTCTGTGAGGCAATGAAAAACAAAATATAAAATTATAAAAGTCACATTTTAATGTTATTAGATAAAATTTTTGAAAGGAATTTAAAACAATATTTGTATTTAATTATTTTTAGTTTTTTTTGCCCTGAAGTTTCACTATACATAGCCATAGTATTAAAATATTAAAGGCCTATCTTGATAAAATAATTTTCTTCTTTTAGAATTGGAGGCATATGCTGGAGTTATCAGTGCACTTCGGGCACAGGGGGATCTCACCAAGGAAAAGAAAGATCTTCTTGGAGAACTATCAAAAGTTCTTAGGTAAATTATTGTAAATGTTTGTGAGACTCTAGAAATTTCATTTTGGGGGATTTTATTACTTATCACTCTCAAATTAAGTAACTGTCAAATTAAGTTGAAGAACAGAGGTGTTCAAATTGTTGGTGCTAAGAGACTCCATCCCAGTTGTGTGCTCTGTTACAGAAAATTGTATAATTTACCATTTATTGTGTAATCCAGAATGAATATAATCCAGAATGAAGAGCGTGCAAACTCTTCAGAAAGACTTGAAGGCAGTTTATCTTACTTTTAGCCCACCTGGGTAAGGGAGGTGCTTTTGACATAGGTGAAGGAAAGAAGAGCAGTAACTGGATATGATGATCTAGAGTGGCATTTGTTGGAGGGAAGAGGTGATGTGAGGAAGATGCCTTAATTTACATAAATGGGTAGTGATTATGTGGTCATGGCCTTAAACATAGTCTTTTTTAAGTGAAAATATGCAAGAGGCTCTTCCTGTTACTTAACATTAATATAGGGATGTTATTAAGCCAAATTCTCAATCTTACTGTCTTCATAGTTAACAATTTGTATTTGTTTGTTGTTTATATTTCTCATAAATTCTGTTTTGTAGCCTCTTAATTCTGTTTTGGTCCATATTAGAGATTTAGCTTAAATAGTATGGAATACAATTTGAAGAGTGGTATTCATTTTATTGAGTATTTATGAATGGAATGGGTATAACCTTTTAAAAAGTTGTTTACTATTATTAACTTTACATGTGTTTAATCAGGATTAATATAAGCACATTTTTACCATTGGTAACGTAATGTAGAAGATATGCAGCTAAAGTATTGAATAATAAAGGAATATTACCCTGGTGTTAAGTTGTGTAGCATATAGCCATGGGAAACAGATTATCTTGCCACTCCATTTGTTTATTATATTCATTGAACATTAAATTATAGACTCCTAAGCCTTAGAAAAGACCTTAGAAAACTTTCTTGTGAGTGACAAAATCCTCTTCTCAGCAGTCACAATTAGGAAGCCATTCAGCATCTGTTTGCATGTTTAGATAGCAGGAAGCTCTGCTAATCTTACCCATGGTCTGACATTTCTGAGATTTGGAAGTAATACCTTGATATCAGGCTGAATTTGTCTTCTTATGATTTCTAATTTGCAACTAAATATTTCTTCAGTTACACAGAATTAGTATGAATCCTTTTCTAAGATGTTAAAGCATTTGAAGATATATATATTAGACTCCTGTCTATATCTTTTCACAAAGCAATCTTGTCCCCTTTCTCCCCCCAAAAATGTTGACTTAAACATTAATGAAAGTATAGAAAGAGCTGCCTGCTTGGCAGAGTTCTATAATGGCTATTTTTCTTCATAGCATCTCAACAGAACGCCACCGTGCTGAAGTTCGGAGAGCAGTAAATGATGAACGGTTAACAACAATTGCACATAAGTAAGCCATTAGTCGTACCATCCCTGATTTTTTATGACATAGTATAACACAGTTTTGAAACAGTCTTCCTATTGTGTAGCAGATTCCTGAGTCTTTTAAGTAACAATATCTCTATACTCAGGGATCCTGATCATAGCAGTAAAAGTGATATTAACTGTTTATTCAGTTGGGTTTTTTTTTGCATTTGGTTAGGCAAGCTTTAAGTACTCAGGTCAAATCCTGTTACAATGTAATCTCTGTCTAACTAAAAATCACCACAATTTAGCAGATGATTCACTTACTTGAGGCCAAGTTCAGTAACAAAGTATTGTGACCCCTAAAATTGAAAGCCCTTTAGAGGTTCTTTGTAATGGTATTTGATATGTTATTACCTTATAAATAGGCGTTGTAACTTTTTTGATATCTGACTCATTATTTCATGTATTTTGAGATTCAGAAAAAAATGTAAAATTTGTGTTCTGTCTTTAAGAAATATGAATATAACATCTCTTAATTTATTTTTAAAAAGCCAAAAAAATAAAACGATTAAAGATTCTTACCAAATTGTTTTCTGATCATTATAACTATTTAAGAGGAGGGGTGGAGGGTGGTAGAGGATTGAGGGCAGGGATTAAGCCTTAATTGAGTATGTATGGAGACAGTGCCTCCTAAAGAATACAAAGGAACAGAAAGTAGCCTTTAAATGTTTGTACAAGATGATAAAACATTTCATAAAATATGTTATAGTATAATTCATTTGTTTTTTATTTTTATGTTTTAATGTTAAATAAAACTAAAGGGAAAAATTCAGTGCATTTCCATAATGTGATAACTTAAACATTGTATTTAAGTCAATTGGCAATATTTGAATTGACCCCAAAGAGCTTCATCTTGTGCTTCACTGTCCCTCATTTTACTTAACATAAAATGGGGTGCTACCTTTTCAACAACGTAGTTTGAAGGTTGAGCTGTTTATTCTGGAATTTTGAGATTCTTCAGTGGTAGGTATGCACTGTAGAAATTTGGGAATTTTCTATTAGAGACGTTTAGTAATCTAGTTGCTAGGCTAACATGGTTGAAACACTCAAATATTAGTCAATGTGTTCCTTCTTTAATTTGCTCTAAGCTTTTGAATTGGGGTGCTCTAGAAGTAATGGTAACTGCGCCTAGATTCTAATTTGAGAACTAGTAATAGGAAATTTATGTGCTAGAGAATAAAGTAGTAAACCTTAGCTTGCATTCAGAGGCACTTAGAAACAAATTAGTATTGTAGAAGCATTGGAAAGGTATTGTGGGGCAACTAGTTGTAAGTTGATGCATCAGTTTCATACTTAAAGGATAACATTTATTTAGTCTCCTTTTCCTTTTTTCCCCTTTAAAGAATGAATTTATCCTTATATTTGGGTGAAAGACCAAGTTACAGGTATGCAAATAGGTTATTATTATTTCAGGCTTTTTCTTGTATTTATTTCCAAATTGAAGCTCTCAATTATTCAGGGGCACATTATTCCATTTATGAATTAACCATGCCCCTTGCTTTCCTTCTCTTCCCCTCCTCCCCCTCCTAATACTGCCCACCCTTTAGCCATTTTGCTGCTTGGGAGTACCTCTAGTCAGAGGGTGGGAAGGGAGAGGAGGTGAAAATTTTAATTAGTCATTTTACTACTTGTTAGTTGTCCTGGAAAAGGTTTGGTGGAAGAATTTACAAGTATTTGCCAAAATATTTTTGGATAATATATGAGTTTCTTTAATCTATTTGACCTCTCCCTTTCCCTCCTCTCTCCATCAGCATGGATAATTGAGAGTTGGCTTTTATCTGCCTGTGTTTCCTCTTTTTTCTCTCCTTTCTGATTTCTTTAATACATAAATTTCATTTTTTTGAAAAGAGTTTACTTCAGTGTATAATTTTGAGCTTCTTAGGTTTTTCTATATTCTTGTTTTAATATATTATTGTTTTAGTTGGATCAGATGTTTTATTTACTTGTTGAGCTCAAGGGGTCAGTGAGTGGGGATTGGTGAGGAAGGAATAGATCTCTCATTCTTTCCATCTCCTCTGCCCTCTTCCCCTCAGAAGTAGCAACAGAGCCTAGTTCCAAAGATTATCTATAGGAGGGCTTCATACTCCAAGCCTAGAAAAACAACTAAAGGAATGCGCCTGAACTGACTGCATTCCCTTTCTCCTCCCCTCCCCTCCCCCCACTCAAAATAGGAGTTAAGGCCTGAAGGAATGTGGTTGAAAGGTGATGAGAAAGCTGAGAAGATTGAGCACAAAGGAGGGGGAAACAAAAGGAGTGGGATATCTGGGATCAAAGAAAAGCCATTCTTGTGGCTTGAAACATAACACGTGTTTATTGTTTGGCACCAGGCCACTTATTAAGTAGTTTGATACTCTTAATTCAGTTTTTAATTATGTCAGAATGTTACAGTATTAACGCCTTGGATGTCAAGGAGCTTCGGATTTTTTAATTGGACCACTCTTGCCCATGTTGTCTCTAGATTCAGGAGAAAGTGTCTATCTGGAATTTTTGCTCTCTTAATCCTTTCCCCATCACTCAGACATTCACAGGATACTGGGTCAGTTTCTGTGTGAGGATGAGGATTTCTTACTGGTGCCTTATACACCAAAGGATATGTGGGCCAAGGTAGTTTCATTAGTATAATCTTAGATTTCTCAGAAAAGGGACTGGAGCAAGGTTTCCCCTGTCATACTTAGTATAAATAGACACTTTTATACTCACACTAAAGTATCTCAGTGAAGCCCTCCAGGAAGATGTTTAGTCTATAAAATCTAGTTTAGATAACTTGTGTAACTAATGCATATTTACACTTACATCTTCATTACTAAGCAAATAGGAATTTCTGATCTAATTCTAACATGATACTTAATTTTTCACTCAAAGTTTGAGCATGTTTGCATGAGTAGAAATTTGGAAGATTTATAGATCTTTCTAAAAGTTGCAGTTGTGTCTTTTGCACTGCAAGTTTTGTCTTTTCAGTAGCATATGTTCATGTGCTTCAAATTATTAATCTTCCATAATTTCTGCCACCACTTAAACAATGCACCAGGTAAGTGTAGATGTCACTTAATTTGTGTGGTAAACTCTCACCAAGCAAGCTTATTAGTGATATTATAATAAACTGATAGCAAAATAAAAGTAAGCCAAGAATATGCTGAATAGCTTTTAGAATTTTTTCCTCTAACAATGAGCTTTTCTGTTTCTTTCTTGTTTGTACCATTCTTTGTTTCAAAAGTAGCATCAACTTGGGGATTATATAATAACAAATTTGTGAGTGTTACTGAAGTTTTAGGAATTCCCCTTTCCTTTGTCTTAGGTAGGACTGTGTTAAACCATAAAGGAATTTACACATTTTCCACAGTAACCCAGCTGGATTCATCGGCTCTTAGAAATTCCTTTCTGAGCTGAACTTAAATCCTTAAATTGTAAAAGTGATTTATTCCATTCAATGAAAGTTGGTAGTAATTCAACAGCACTATCCAGTTGGTATACATCAAAGGCAAAACCCATTTGAAAAATTTTATACTTTCTACTTATCTGTCAAATAATTTCAGTAGTATGATTATGCTGGTCGAAGGAGACATTTATTAGTTGTGTGACCTTAGGCAAGTTATTTGATATCTCTGACTCAGTTTCCTCATCTGTAAAATGGAGGTAATAATACTACCAAATTCATAGGATTGAAGAGTTAATACATGTAATATGTTTAGAACAATCCTTGACGTAAGTGTTTAATGATAACTATCATCATTACTATCATTAATAGCATTATCATTTTTCCACTGCCCACTAACAAGGGCTTTATACTCTTATCTAAATCTGAGAATGGGTGGACATACAGAGTCTTAAACTCTAAGTTAGTTTGAAGAACCTATGGTTTCAAATGCAGAAATATTTCAGATTTAGTGTGAAGAGATTGATTATTTCTGAGTGAATTTAAACTTCAGCACTAATCATTAGTCAGGGTCTTTCATAGAGCCAAGTTAAGAGAAGTGATACAACTACGTTTTGATATTTCAACCTCTGGTTGGATTCTTGGAATAAAATTTGCTCCAGGAATTTAGGGTAGAGAAACTGAGAATGGTGTTTGCTTAGAGAGTTCAATTGTCTCAATTCCTTCTTAGAGTGAAGGGTGGTATAAATAAATAAAAGTAATGGTGCGTTTCTTCTAGTGTCGTTAGATCTAGTCTGTTTTTAACAGGAAGGATAATAACAATACATTGTCAGTGACACATACGGTTATATATACAGCACTCTTCTTTTCTACTTAGGCTCCCTCGTTTACTGCCTCAGTTTCCCTTGTTTGAAAGCCTTAGAACCTCTGGCCATGCAGGCAGTTAGATAATTTTCAAAAGGTTCAGTGAATTCCATCCTTAATTAAGGAAAATCTGACTTTTAAAATTATAAGTGCTTTTTACTTTCTTGTGTTAATTATAAAATTAACTTCTAAAAATTAGTTGAAATACTAGTTTTCATTAGTGATAGCCGATTTAAGTTAATGAAACCAAGGCCGATATTTATTTAGAAGGCATAGGAAGATTTCTTGTAGTTTCAGTTATGTTCATGATAAGATTCAGATTATAGAATAAACTGTGTAAGAACCTAAGTGTGTGACATTCCTTGAATTATAATTATTCATAATTTTGATCTTGCTTGCTTAAAATAAAGCCTCTCCTATTCACTCAGGGCACTTTTTATAATTTAAAAAGTTATATATGTTTGAGCATATATGTTTGATTTGTTTTTAGTGATTGAAAACCCTTGTAGCAGCGTTTTCTTTTTTGTTTAGTATGTCTGGACCTAATAGCTCTTCAGAATGGTCCATTGAAGGTCGTCGATTGGTACCACTGATGCCCCGGCTCGTTCCCCAAACCGCCTTTACTGTAACAGCTAATGCTGTTGCTAATGCAGCTATCCAGCATAATGCATCTCTTCCAGTGCCTGCAGAAACAGGAAGCAAGGAAGGTGAGTAGAAAAATATGCCTGTGTTAGAGATTACTTTTCTTAGAATCTTCAAGAAAATTTCAAGAAAAGTTGTCTTATTTTTCATCTACTTTTATTCTAGTGTTTAAAGGTTATGAAACATAGTAGGAAACTAATTCTGAAATTAGACTGCCAGGTTTTTAGTCTTAGACAAAATTTAGTCTCCCTTTTGTCGAAGGTGTGAATTATGTTAATCATCAAAATTGCAAAAACCTCGGAATGGATTTTTGATATCAGTGTGTCTTGTTAAAAATGAATAGAAGGCCTTAATGGATGACATTAGAAAATAAATAAGGTAACAGAAGTCATTTAGCTACTAAAAAATGATTCTGAACTGATAGCTTTAGAAAATAAAGCTGTTTTCATTTTCTGGAATCAGTGATATATGCTACCTCTTTGTTCTGGTTAATGAATGTGCTGAATCCATTCCCTGGCAGAAGGGTTTTATCATTATTTATCTAGTAATTGACACATGCTTTAAAAATCCTCCAATTCTCTAGAGGCCACCAAGAGTACTATTAAATTTGAGAGAGCATATTTGGATTGACTCAAGTAGTTTAGTTTGATGTTGCATGACAATGACCCTAAAAACAATGCATTTGTCAGGTTACTCTGGGGAATTGTCTTTGCTTACCTAGCAATGGCCATGGAACAGAGTAAGACACTTTTTTTATGCATGACAGGCTCTGTTTTAGGGTGAGAAAAGGTATATTTGGAGGAAGACAGTGTATAAACTTGGCCTCCGTCGAGTTCTTCCATCTACTGACTCTCAGGTAGAGTGGAAAGAATACAGAGTTTCCACTAGTCAAATCCATGTTTGAATCTTAATTTGTCATTTCCTAGCTGTATGACCTCCAGCAAGTTTGAGCTTCTGTGAGCCTTGGGTTCCTCATCTTTAAAATGAGAATGTGATATTGTGAGAATTAGTGAAGATGTATGGAAAGGATTTAGTGTGTGGTACTCAATAAATGGTGCCTATAACCTATTCTTACTGTTGTTTAGCTGTATCCCTTCGTTGAATGATAGGTTGAAATATGATGTTGTCATTATTTTAGTTGAGTTGTTGTGCTGCTTGGATGGCAATGACTAGCGAGTTGATTTATAGAAAAGAACGTTTCCTTGATTGTTCCCTAGTGGCCACATTGGAAATTGCTAAGGTTAGGGAAAAATTATCCACCCATATCATTGGTGCTGCTATTAGTATTAAAAGGGAATACAAGTAAGTGCCTGTTGTCCCACTCCTGCCATGAGTGAAAATTATTTTCATTTTTTCTCAGTATAATTTTAAACTTTATTTCTTTGTAACTGTGTTTTTCTCCGTCAGCAATGTCACCTGTAGACAAGCTGTTAAATACTTGGGAAAAATCTATTTAAGTGATAATTTTCAGGAAAGGTTATTAATGCCTTTTAATCTGTGGACCTAATACCTGGTACTGGCCTCTGACTTCTGATCACATGAAAATGTTAAAATTGGCCTGCAATAAAAATAATTTTTTTGTATGCCTGGACAGTTTTGGTGAAAGTTAACAGCAAACTTTTTTATCGTTCCTTCAGTAGTGGTTTGCTATTCCTACACAAGTACCACGTCAACCCCAACCTCTACCCCTGTTCCAAGTGGCAGCATAGCAACGGTTAAGTCTCCAAGACCTGCCAGTCCTGCCTCCAATGTAGTTGTCTTGCCAAGTGGAAGTACTGTTTATGTCAAAAGTAAGTGATATTCTCAGTGTTATCAGGGCCTTCTTGGCTAAATGCTGCAGTCTAGGCTCTGATTAGACCTGCCTTCCTGGATTAAATCATTGGTCCACTAGCTGTTAGTAGGTTAGTTTTTGAAGATTTTAAAGAATTCCTTTCTTTACATATGACTAGGTATATATTGCTTTTTTAATCAGTTCTGGGGTTTCAGAAGTGACTTCATTTTCATTGTCTGTGGGTAATCTGCCTTTGAACTGTGTTATCCTTAAGAATTCACTTTTTTGATTGTCATGAAATAGAAATGTTGTGAATAGAAACTGAAGGAATGTGCTTATGTAATTTATTCAATATTTCTCCTATAATTTTAATCTTTGTAGTATTTTCTTAGATTATTTTATATAATGTATTATCCAGCTGTTATATTCAGTGAAACATTCTAGAGAGCCTATCTTTATTTCTAATTGACTGTAATTTTTGAAGTTTCTTTTGTTTGTAGTTTTTAATTCCTTGATTCTACCCTATGAAGCAGTTTGGTGTCCTGTTCATTTTTTTTTCATTTTTTTGTTTTTAATTTCTGTTAAGACAATGTTGCTTTATATATACATTTTGTAATTTATAAAGAAAAGGGGCCGGGCACGGTGGCTCACGCGTGTAATCCTAGCACTTTGGGAGGCCGAGGCGGGCGAATCATCTGAGGTCAGGAGTTCAAGACCAGCCTGGCCAACCTGACGAAACCTCGTCTCTACTAAAAATACAACAACAGCAAAAAGTTAGCTGGGCGTGGTGACACATGCCTGTAGTCCCAGCTACTCGGGAGGCCGAGACAGGAAAATTGCTTGAACCCAGGAGGCAGAGGTTGCAGTGAGCCGAGATTGCGCCACTGCACTCCACCCTGGGCGACAGAGCAAGACTCTGTCTCAAAAAAAAGAAAAAAAAAAAAGAAAAGTGGTTGATTTGGCTCACGATTCTGCTGGTTGGAAAGTCCAAGTTTGGGTGAGGATCTTATGCTGCTTCAACTCATGGCAGAAAGTGGAAAGAGAGCAGGTGTATGCAGAGAGATCCCATGGTGAGAGAGGAAGTGAGAGACAGAAACTGAGGAAGCCAGAATCTTTTTAAATTTTATTTTTTGCTTTGTTTTTCCTGTCAACTGGAGGTGATTAATATTTGATTTTCATTTTTCTCAATATAGTTATAAACTTGATTTCTTTGTAACTTAGAGGTAAAGTTTGCTGTTTTAGACAGGAACAATTCTAGGTCTTTGTCGGCCCTGTTTAAATTAAAAGTTAAAAAATTGAAGGTGTAGGGGTTATATTTTATTACTAATTTCATGAGTCATGCTATATAATTGTTTATGTCTGCTCTGCAGAGATTTTCTATGTTAACTTGCTGTGTTTCATGTTTCTCACTTGATTTTTAAAAAGTCTACAAAAACAGTTGAGGCTTTAGTTCATAAAGAAAAAACGCAGAATCTAGGACTATTAATTAAATTTATATCTGATTTCTGCGGATTTAGCCAAGGTGGTCTTTTAAAATAACTGTAGAGACCTACTTTTTGATCATTTTTAAAACACTAGGCTGGAGCCGGGCTCAGTGGCTCACGCCTGTAATCCCAGCACTTTGGGAGGCTGAGGTGGGTGGATCAGTTGAGGTCAGGCGTTCGAGACTAACCTGGCCAACATGGTGAAACTCTGTCTCTACTAAAAATACAAAAACTAGTCAGGTGTGGTGGCAGGTGCCTGTAATCCGAGCTATTTGGGAGGCTGAGACAGGAGAATCACTTGAACCTGGGAGGCAGAGGTTGCAGTGAGCTGAGATCGTGCCATGCACTCTAGCCTGGGCAACAGAGTGAGCCTCCATCTTAAAGGAAAAGAAAAGAAAAGAAAACACTAGGCCAGGCATGGTGGCTCATGCCTGTAATCCCAGCACTTTGGGAGGCCGAGGCGAGCAGATCACCTGAGGTCAGGAGTTTGAGACTAGCCTTGCAAACATGGTGAAACCCCATCTCTACTAAAAATACAAAAAATTAGCCAGATGTGGTGGCAGGTGCCTGTAATCCCAGCTACTTGGGAGGCTGAGGCAGGAGAATCACTTGAATCTGGGAGACGGAGGTTGTGGTGAGCTGAGATCGCACCACTGCACTCCAGCCTGGGCAACAGTGTGAGACTCCATCTCATAAATAAATAAATAAATAAATAAGTAAAATACTGAAAGTGCATCTCAAACATGAAGAAACTATTTCATATAATATGTAGTTTTAAGTAACAGGAAGATTATTGCTTTATACTCAGAAGTCATACCAACAACATTAGTTTGAGATGTAGTTGTTTATTTACCTAACTTTGTATGTGCAAGGCACTATACTGGGGAAACAAACCAATAAGACTTAGTCATTACCCTCTGGGAGCCCCTTACTAATGGGAGATATGTAGACAATCACATTGCCATCTGGTAAGTGGTACAGCTTAGGGGAGAGGTGGATTAGCTTTGCTTAGAGGAATAAGGGAAAGCTTCACTAAGGAGATGGCTTGTAGGATGATGATTGCAGAATGATGAAGAGGTCATTGATGTTAGGTGGTATTCCCCAAGGAACAATAATATATGGATACTCAGAGATGGATAGAATGTGGTTAAGGTGGCTTTGGGGAATGGTTAGCAGTTCAGAATCCCAAGATTATAGGGGTACATGGGGTTGGATGTAACAGGTATTGTGTTCTTGGAAAGATATGGAGTCTTGAATGATATGGTAATGATGTTGTGCCTCATCTTGTAGGGAGATAAAAACTACTAAAGGATTTTAGGCAGTGCATAGGCATGATGAGATGTGAAATTTTGCAACTAGTAGTAGGATTGAGGGTAGGTAGAAGTGGACAGACTGGAAGCATGGACATCTTTTAGGTGATTGTTGCTAAGATACAGGCAGGAGATAAGAAGGCCCGACATGACCATAGGTTTAAAGAAAGGAGGGAAGGCCAGGCACGGTGGCTCACGCCTGTAATCCCAGCACTTTGGGAGGCCAAGGCGGGTGGATCACCTGAGGTCAGGAGGTCAAGACCAGCCTGGGCCAACATGGTGAAACCCTGCCTCTACTGAAAATATAAAAATTAGCTGACTGTAGTGGCGGGCATATGTAATCCCAGCTACTTGGGAGGCTGAGGCAGGAGAATCGCTTGAGCCTGGGAGGCAGAGGTTGCAGTGAGCTGAGATCACACCACTGCACTCCAGCCTGGGCGACAGAGTGAGACTTTGTCTTAAAAGAAAGGAGGGAAGGCATTCAGAGACCACTTCTCTGAGGGAGGATTGATAGAACTTATTGGCTAATGGCTTAAGACAGAGAGAGGACAAGGATGATATAAAGATTTTAAAAATAAAGTGTATAATGCAAGATTAGTTTGGTATACATATAGCAGTATTGTCATTGCCCTTCAGGTGTAAGCTGTTCAGATGAAGATGAAAAACCCAGAAAACGAAGGCGAACAAACTCTTCCAGCTCCTCTCCTGTTGTTCTAAAGGAAGTTCCAAAGGCCGTTGTTCCAGTCTCAAAGACGATCACTGTGCCTGTGAGTGGTAGTCCCAAGATGAGCAACATCATGCAGAGCATTGCCAACTCCTTACCACCCCACATGTCTCCTGTAAAAATAACCTTCACTAAACCATCAACACAGACAACAAACACAACAACACAGAAGGTATGTGGTGGAGGGAGTCTCTGCCTGCCAATTGTTTCTTTCAGACGGTATGATTCAGATGTAATAAACATGCACTGAGTGCTTACTATGTGCTTGGCATTATGCTGGGGATGTTCACATCTTTTACTTTGTTTAATTCTCCAGATAAGGCTTTGGGATAGGTATTATTATTTCAGTTTTGCAGATGAGGCTTTGCGATGTTAAATGACTTGCATAATATGACACAGCCGAATCTCTTCTAAGAATTATGCTCTATTTTATAGTTGTAATCCTATTTGGAAAAAATTTAAAATAGAAAAAAATTTTAACCTATATTTGTATGACCTTCCCTGTAGCAACTCAGGTTTTAATTTGCCAAAGTAGTAAAGTTGTCAGGTGTTTCATAGAAGAAAGGAAGGATATAATTAAGTGAATAACTTTTGTTATCTTCTTTTTAAATTCTTTGTATGCTGTTATTAATTCATTCCTAAACTCTTCTCTAAATATGTTGAAGTCATTATTATTTTGTCAGTTTCATGTTTTTAGACCCCTCTGTCTTCCCACACTGATCTGGATGGACCATAATGGCTCTCTAGGCTTGTTGTACACCTATATTTCTGGGATCGCTCTTTAACCATCATTCTGATCTTCTTTGTTAGTTTCTTTGCTTATTTTGCCAGAGCATATCCTCCAGTAGCTACCTGGTGTATGGGTGGATGGAAAGTAAATTTTTGGGGACCTTGCATGGTAGACTGCAAATTTCTTTATTCTACCTTCCCACTTTTTTTATGGTTTAACTAGGAAAAGTATTCTAGGTTGGAAGTGATTTTCCCTGTGAATTTTTGAAGATGTTGTTGCTCTGTTGGCTTCCGGCTTCCATTATTGATTTTGGGAAGTCCAGTACCATTCTAATTTCAGATACTGTTTTTCTCTTTACAAACTTTCAGTAACTTTCAGAATTCTGAAACTTCAAGGTAATGTTCCTTGGTGTGGGTCTTTATTTCATCGATTAGGTTGTATACTCAGTGGGCCCTTTTATTCTGAATATTTATGTCCTTCAATTCTGATACATTTCTTGAGTTATTTGATTTGTCTCTGTTTTCTGTTTTTGGATCACCTGTTATTTGCCTATTGAACTGCCTGGATTGATCCATTTATCTTTCTCATTTCCATTTTCCATTTGTTTGCATTGTTTTCCTACTCTAATATAATGGAAAAAGCCTGTATTTTGGAATTGGACTTCTTGGATTCAGATCCCAGCTTTTGCCACTTACTAGCTGCGTGACTGTGGGAAAACTAAACTCTCTACCCGAGTTTTCTCATCTATAAAACAGAGAAAACAATGTATTTATTTTATAGGATTTTTTGGGTGTAAATACATGAAATAATATATGAAAAATTGTTACAGCCTTGCACGTAGTAAATGTTCAGTATTTTTATTTTCTTTATCATTTAATTTTATTTTTCACTACATTTATAGAGTTTTTCATTTTTGCTCTCATACTTTAAATTTCTAGTAACTCTTTTTCTCTCAAAGTTCCTTTTAAAAAAAAAAAAGCATCCTACTCTTTCATAGAAGCATTGTATTCTCTTACCTAATGAGATTCATGACAATTTTTTAAATGTTTTCTTCTTTCATGTTCTCTCTGTAAGTTCCTTTTATCTATTTGTTTTGATCTCTTTTATTTAGTTTTCTTAAGTGTCTGGCTGTCTGCTTACGAATGAAAATAGGCACTAAAAAGGTGACAGAAAGCTCTGTGTGTATGGGTGGGACATGCTGACTGGTGACTTTCATCGTAAATTGACCTAGCTGGACTATTTTGTTCAGGAACATCCACTACCCCTTTACCTCCACCATTTGTCACTGTCTTTAGGGCTTTTGTTTGGACTGGTAGGATTGTTCAGAAATATCCCAGTCTCCTGCCTTGAGTAATATAAGCCTGGTTGGCAGTGTTTTGTTTGGGGGTTAAATAGAGGGAAAGGGCTGGGTGGGCTCACCATTCATGATATATATACTTTACTTATCTCCTCTGTTTTTAGCATAGTACCTGGCCCCCCAGATGTGCCTGATGTCATTAGATTTCTTTGTCAATCTCCCTCATGACAGTAAATTCTTAGCCTTCCCTTAGGATGGGGGAGAATAGCTAGGGATCTAAATCGTTCTTAAACAGTTTTTCAACTAATTTTCCTCTCTTTAGTTGCATGTTTATCCCCACTTCAGAAGTATCTGGTGTTCTCAATTCCTGAGTCTTTCTGGGGCTCACAAATGCAGGCTGCCTTATTTTTTGTTACTCTTTACTGCCTTAGGTTTTTACACTCTTAGATATGCTTAATCCATTCTTATTTGTCTGTTTTTCAGTTTCCAAACTTTATAGCTGTTGTCACCTTTTTGTTTTGACCTTATAGGTTTATGTGCCTTTTCCCTTTAAAAAAAAAATCCCTTCATGCTGTTTTAGAGGGATTTTGGGGAAGGACTGGAGGTAAATTCTGTGTTCGGTGTATGGTCTTTCAACCTTTGAATCTTTACTCCTGTGATAACTTCCCCTTAAAGAACCTCCTCGAGTTTCTTGCAAAGATGTCACTATATAATATATTAAAAATTATCATTATTAGTAACTAGAAGTGATAATGAGCTGATCTGTGGGATGTAATTCTATTTTCAGTCTGAAGATGAGGGATTATGGTATGATATTAGAATCAAACAAAAACTTTGAGAGTCAAGAGTCCTGGGTTAGAATCCTAGTTCTTCTAGTATGACCTAAATAAATTAGTCTTTCTAAATCTGTTCACTCATTTATGAGATGAGAATGATGTCATCTTAGGACATTATTGCAAGGATTAAATGAGATTGGATGTTTAAAGAGCAACGTAAGGTATGTATTCAACAATTGTTAGTTCCTTCCCTTGCAGGTATTTTATGGAGTGTAGAGTTTTGTTTATTTACACTGTTGATTAATGAGCTGTTCCAAATAAATGAATTCATCAGTTCATTGAAGCATATCCCTTCATATATAGAAATTAACTATTTTTGATGACTTCTTAAGTTTTATACTGAGGATAATTTTTACATTTTTATTTGATGACTCCAAGATAATCTTTCTGAATGTCACTTTTTATATGCTATTATAGTTATTGCTTTCTAAGCTGGCCCTATATTAGGTGGCATCAGTCTGCTGTGCCCTGAATTTTTAAGTCTACTTACTATAACGCTTTTAACTGCCTTTGTTGCTGGATCTTATTTTCTCAGTAATTCTTCTCTCTTCCCTGCTTCTTGTCTAGTCTTTTAATTTAGTATTTGAGAAATAGTAAAGCAAAGCTGTAGCTAAAAGCGTACCTACCTCCCATCCATATCCTTCTATTCCTGTACTCTGTTTTATTGTTATTCATTATACTTACAACTAGTTGATATTATATTGCAAAGTTGTTTATCTTCTATTTCTCCCAGGGACTATAAGCTGCTAAGGGTAGAGACTTTGTCTTATTCTTCAATGTATTCCCTAGTATTTAGAAAAGTACCTGGCATGTAGTAAGTGCTAATTAATATTTGTTGAATGAGTAAATTAATTAATGAATGAATAGAAGTATCTGGTTCCAATACTGGCTTAGCTACCTCCCTTGAGCCTGTTTCTTTATAAAATAAAGATGATCATAGGCCGGGTGTGGTGGCTCACACCTGTAATCCCAACACTTTGGGAGGCTGAGGCAGGCGGATCACCTGAGGGTAGGAGTTCTGAGACCAGCCTGATCAACATGGAGAAACGCTGTCCCTACTAAAAATACAAAATTAGCCGGGCGTGGTGGCACATGCTACTCGGTAGGCTGAGGCAGGAGAATCGCTTGAACCCGGGAGACAGAGGTTGCAGTGAGCCAAGATTGTGCCATTGCACTCCAGCCTGGGCAGCAGGAGCTAAACTCCATCTCAAAAAAACAAAACAAAACAAAAACTTAACATATACATACAGTGAGTGCTCAGTAAATGTCACCTAACACTATTAACTTTTCAGTCTTCTTCGGTAGACTTAGCTAAAAATACGTGTAGTAGATGAGGACTCAGTGAAGTTTGTGAACTTTTTTTAAGTTCATTGACTTTACCATATATTTATTTTTATTTTTTTTCTTCTGAATTTTCCATTGAGAATGGATAGTTGAGGTTTTCAGACTTGTGATGTTTAAAAGAGGGCATATTTATCTCCCAAGTTATATATGAGCCATACCATGAGAGTTCAGGTTCAGAACCTTAGATTTGGCTTACTATGGTTAAAAAAAACAAATGTTTAAAACAAATTAAATTAAAAATAAGACTCATTCATTCCACAAATATTTATTGAGCACCTACTATGTTCCAGATGTAAAACTGTACTCTTTTACTTCTTGTGTACTCAATGCCATTACTTTTATTATTTTGTGGACAAGCTGATATGGGTAGGACTAATAAATGTTCTTGGAGCTTTATGTTTTTCTTTTGCTTGGGTAATTGGATTTTTCTGAAATCTATCCAAGGCTGTTGCCATTATTGCATTCACTTTGGATTTGTCACAAATCCTGTATAAGGCAACTTAGGAATTATTGTAGGTGAAGTGATTTTTATATTAAGTATAATTATTTATGAATTTGTGGACTTTATTCAAATTCAAATAGGTAATATATTTTCAGGGTAGACACATTTCCACCTGTGTTAATGTGGTGCCTTCATTTTAAATATAACATTGATGCAGCACTTATATATCAGAGCAGCAGAATTTAGCTTTATGCCTTCATGTGCTTGATTGATATTTTTCATTTTGTCCTTAGGGTGCAAGTCCCAGCACTCTTAAGGAGTTTTTGTGAGTGCTAGAAGGTCAGTAATTTGAATTATGGCCTGAATAAACACTGTTTGGTTCACTTGGTTTTAAACCCCTATACTTCCTCCTGTTGTAATGAGTAACTTTAAAGTACAAGTAGGTTTCCTCCAAGGTGGATCTCTAATGAAGGATAACTTCTTTTCAGATCAGAAATCATCTTGCAGGCTGAAATCTCAAAATAGATTTTATCATTTGTATCTGTAACCTAAAATATGCTCTTAAAGACTCTAGATTCATTTTGCTGAAGTTTTGTCTTAATGTTAAAGCCTACATGTATACTCTAATTCTGAAATTGCAAATATTTGGTACAAGTGTGAATGCTTCCCTTGCCCTTGCCCATGACAGACATTGCTAATTAACTGTGGCATACTTTCCTGCTAAGCCTTGGTGAATTCTTATCTGGGCCTCAAAGTCCTTATAAGCATTGTGCTCCAGGAAGCTACTACAATTAGTTCAGAACTGGCAAAAGTGAACCCTAATTGCCATTACTACTCTAATGGTTTGGCTGTGGCAGCAGCTGTGAATTCTTTGGATTCTCAGAGGTATCAGAATTTGGGAAAAAAATAAGAAAAGTTTTAAGTGAAACAAAGTATATTGAAATGCATTTTCAGATTGATTTGATGTATAATGCCTTTACTGATATCCTTTTCACATTTATTAAGTAGTAGTAATAAGCTACTAATAAGTACCATTTGTTGACTGCCAAATATTGACAACCTGCTATGTGCCTAGCACTATGTCAGATGCTTAACATCATTATATCGTTTAATCCTTGTAATGACTTTGCAAGATAGGTATTATTATCCCCATTTTATAGATGAAAATTGGAGCCCAGAGATTCCAACATGTCCAGGGGCCTGCCATTTTTAAGTGGCAGAGGCAGGATCTAAGTGCAGGTTCATTTAAGCTTGTGGTCTTTTTGCCATATTGGTCTACTTCTCAGCTTGTATCATGGTTGATTGTTGTTTTCTAATAATGCTATATAGGTATTTGCTGATCAAGTCTATCTATAAATATGCTGGTTGACTCTATATAGGTGTTTGCTGATCTTATGTATCTTTCTTGATGCCTCAAATAATTAACTAACAAACTCCTTAAAGTAATGGACAAGTACTTATATCTTGTAATTCTCTGTAACACTGGATAAGAACTTATATCTGGTAATTCTCTGTAACACTCAAAGTATATAATAACAATGTTATGGTCCGAGCTTCTTTGAGATGTAGGTCCTGAGTACAGATATATTCAGTAAATTTTGACTGACTCACTTCTGGCCTTCTTTAGAAGTGATATAAAAATGAAAAAGAATTTTCCCTTAAATTCATTAGATTTTTCAAAACAGTTTTTCTTTTCTAGCTAGGTACAAATAATTTCATTTAAAGAGGAAGGAGATAATCTGCTCTTTTTTGGGTTTTACTATACCACCCCAGAATAAAAATGTGATACTACAGACTTCTAAATAATTTTTGTGTTCTCATTTGTAAAATGGGGATAATAATAGTACACGTATCATAGAATTGTTAGGAGATTTAAATAAGCCAATACATATTAGCCCTAGGAGCTATTCTTGATTCCGTTCTTTTCCTTAACCCTGCCATTTCCATTCATCAACAAATCCTATTCTCTCTACTTTTCAAAATAATCTGACTTTGATCACTTTTCTTTATTTCTACTACTAACACTCCGGTGCAGGCAGCCTCTATCATTTTCTGCTTGGTCTGATGCAATAGTTTAAGTGGTCTCACTGCTTCCCCTCTTGCCTCTTATCATGTAGCAGCTAGAGTGATCTTTTAAAATATACATCAAATTTTGTTTTTCTTCCTACTTAAAATATTCCTGTGGCTTTCTATTATACTTAGTATAAAAATCTAAATTCCGCATTTGATGTAGCCTCTGCTTACTTTTCCAACTCCTCTTTGCCCTATGTGCTTTTTGCTACACTGCTTTCTTTTCTGTTTTTAAATTTATCAAGCTACTTCTGACATTAGTTCCTTTCCTTCATATATTCTCTCTGTCTGGAATGATTTGTCACTAAATCATCTACAGTTTTCTAGTTATACTGGCAAAACCTTGACATCTCTTTCCTGCCTCTCTTTTTCTCCATTCTTCATATCAACATACAAGCAAATCCTGTTGGCTTTTCCTTTGCAGTGTATTCAGAATCTGTTCACTTTTTACTTCTTCCACCACAAATACTTTGTTCACCATCATCCCTGCCTGGTTTGTTACAGGAGCTTCTTAATTTGTTTCCCTGTTTCTACCTTCATTGCCGTACTGTACTTTTTACCTAACAGGTAGAGTAATGATTTTTTTAAAAATGGACTTTATTTTTTAAAACAGTTTTAGATTTACAGAAAAATTGAGAAGATAGTACAGAGTTCTCATATACTCTGCACCCAGTTTTCTCATTCTCTTTGTTTTGTTTTTTACCAACTTCCTGATAAGTCTCCTTTATTCTGAACATTTTACATTGGTGTGATACATTGTTATAGCTAATAAAGACTATTAATGCATTAATGTTAATTAGATCCATGGTTTATTCATATTTCCTTGGTTTTTACCTATTATCTTTTTCTGTTCCAGGATACCATATTATATTTAGTTGTTATTTCTCTTTAGGCTCCTACTGATTCCTCTTTACTGTGAAAGTTTCTCAGACTTTTCCTTTTTTTTGATGACCTTGACAAGTTTGAGGAGTACTGGTCAAGTATCTTGTAGATACCCCAACTGTTAGAATTTGTCTGATGTTCTTCTCATGATTAGACTATGATTATGGGTTTTTGGACAGAAGACCTCAGAGAGAAAGTACCTTTTTCATCACATCATATAAAGGGTATATACTGTCAACATGCTCTTACATGGTTTAGTCCTTCATTACTTCTCTGCAGTTGTCTACTACTACTTTGTACCCTATACATTTCTATCCCGTTCACTAGATCTTTGAAGTTTCTTGAACATACCAAGCTTGCTTCTGCTTTAGGGCCTTTGTATTTACTGCTCCCTGTGCTGATGGATGGTCTTCTGGGTAGCACCATGGTTCATATCCCTACTTCCTTCTGGTTTCTGTTCATATGTCACCTTACTGAGAGGTCTTTATTGAATACATTACTTAAAAAATCATACAGTGCTCCCATCATTCTTTATTCTCCTACCATACTTTTTTGTCTCTTCCATTTGTCTCTGCGTGACATATACTTACATTTCTGTTTATTTCTCTCCCACTACTAAAATGTAAGCTACTTGAAGGTATCAACTTTGTTTCTTTTGTTCATTCTTCTATTCTCCAGCGTCTAGAACCATGCCTGGCACATAGTAGGTGCTCAATAAGTATTTATAAACGAATGAATGTTTAAATTACTTTCTAGAAAGAGTGTGCCAATTTATACTCCCTAAGTAGTATGCTGAAATGTCTACTTTCCTGTATCTTATACAGCGTTGATGTTATCTTTTAAAATATTTGATTTGTAAAATTGTTGCTTATAAATGCATTTTGATGATTACTAGTAAAGGAAAATTTTAATATATTTTTAGCTGTATATTCTCTGTTGAATTGCTTCTTCGTTTTTCATAAGCTATTTTTAAATTATATATAACTAACTGTGAGTCTAGATACATTAGTAGTTTAGTAGGTACATAAAAATAACTTATTTTTTATTCCTTAGGTTATTATAGTCACCACATCACCAAGCTCAACCTTCGTGCCCAACATTCTCTCCAAATCCCATAACTATGCAGCAGTCACTAAGCTTGTACCAACGTCAGTCATTGCTTCTACAACCCAGAAGCCGCCAGTTGTTATAACTGCTTCACAGTCCTCTCTGGTCAGTAATAGCAGCAGTGGCAGCAGCAGTTCTACACCATCACCTATTCCTAATACAGTTGCAGTAACAGCTGTGGTGTCCTCTACACCATCTGTGGTCATGTCAACAGTAGCACAAGGTGAGTGCTGTTTCACAATTTAATTCTGTCACAGTTGCTATATGGAATTTTGAAGAAAACTTGGTGGATATGTTTCTCTGCTTTGGATATGAAGGTCCCTACTGTTAGACCCAAGATCACCACCCCATGTACCCCAGTTTGAGAATGTCAAGATGGTAGGTGATTCCATTTTCTTATATTAATATGCTTGCCCCAAGTTGTTTTGCACAATACCTAATTACCTGGGCTGCTAACATTCACAAAATGTAGGTTAAATCTTGTCACTATAAATTTCAAAGGGCTGTACAAATATCTTTAATATAATGAAATTTTTAAATGAGAAATTTGAAATTATATTACCATAGGTTCTTCAGAGGAAACATCAAGTACACATCCTCTTCAAAGTAAATGATAAGAGGTAGGAGGAAGAAGATGGTTTCAAGGATATGCCATTTGCTTTTTCTTCAGTCTCCTACATTTTTCTTTTCTTTTTTTTTTTTTTCTCGTTGAGACAGGGTCTCGCTCTGTCACCCAGGCTGGAGTGCAGTGGAGCAATCTTGGCTCACTGCAACCTCCACCTCCCGGGCTTAAGTGATCCTCCCACCTCAGCCTTCTGAGTAGCTGGGACCACAGGCACACACCACCATACCCGGCTATTTTTTTTGTATTTTTGGTAGAGACGGGGTCTCACCATGTTGCCCAGGCTGGTCTGGAACTCCCGAGTTCAGACAATCCACCCGCCTCAGCCTCCCGAAGTGCTGGTATGACAGGCACGAGCCACTGTGCTCTGCTAGTCTCCTAATTTTCTGTATGGATAGATGATGGAAATATTAACTGAAGAGCAACTGAGACCTGAACTCAAGGGCAATTGCTGCTTAATAGCAGAGTAGGCCGGGCACAGTGGCTCACGCCTGTAATCCCAGCACTTTGGGAAGCGGAGGCAGGTGGATCACTTGAGTTCCAGCCTGGCCTGTAACATGGTGAAACCCTGTCTCTACTAAAAAAATACAAAAATTAGCCGGGCATGGTAGTGCACACCTGTAATCCCGGCTACTCGGGAGGCTGAGGCAGGAGAATCGTTTGGATCACTTGAGGTCAGGAGTTCAAGACCAGCCTGGTGAACATGGCTGTACTAAAAAAATACAAAAATTAGCCAGGCATGGTAGTGCACACCTGTAATCCCAGCTACTCGGGAGGCTGAGGCAGGAGAATTGTTTGAACCCGGGAGGTGGAGATTGTAGTGAGCTGAGATCCAGCCCTGGTGACAGACCGAGACCCTGTCTCAAAAAAAAAAAAAAAAAAAAAGCAAAGGAAAGGAAATGTGGAAATCTGAGTTCCATTTTAGCTTAGTTTCTTAATACCTTTGTGTTCCTCCCATATGAAAGACAAGACAAATAGCATATCATCAGAAATGTCCTTTTTTTAGTGTTCGTAGGTCTTAAGAGAGTGATTAGAGGGAAGCATATATTATATAGAATTCATACCCATATTTATAGTCTGTCAAAGGGAGCTTGGAAGGAATATAGAAGGGTACTTGGTATTAGTTTTCATTGAGTTTTATGTGAATAATATATAACTTAAGACAGATTGGGGCTTGGAAATATTCTAGTTTATGAACTAGGAGTGAATGCAAGCACTCAAGTAGGAAAACAGTGTCTTGATTGCTTTAATGATGTATTGTGTATTTTATGTAACTGTTAGCAAGGAAGGGATTACATAGATATGGATGCAGTCAGTATTTCTTCACTCTGCAGCTGTTATAGTAGGATATGGGAGCATCTGTCATTATTTTCTAGTTCTGATACCCATTTAATGTCTCAATCAATGACAAGATGTAGTAGTCTTCAAATTTCCTTTTATGTTACCTTAAGTAATTAAAAAAAAGTCCAACATTTCTATTTATACAGCAGTGAATGAGAATATAGTCCTGTTAAATACAGAAATATATATTTTTTGAGATAGAGTCTCCCTCTGTCGCCCAGGCTAGAGTGCAGTGGCATGATCTTGGCTCCCTGCAACCTCCGCCTCCCAGGTTCAAGCAATTCTCCTGCCCCAGCCACCCCAGTAGCTGGGACCTCAGGTGTGTGCCACCACGCCCGGCTAATTTTTGTATTTCTAATAGAGGTGGTGTTTTGCCGTGTTGCCCAGGCTGATCTCGAACTCCTGGCCTCAAGAGATCCTCCCGCTTCAGCCTACCAAAGTGCTGGGATTACAGGTGTGCACCACCATGCCCGGCCTAAATATAAAAATAATTTTTATACAGAAAATTTGTTTAAAATGTTGGTTACAAACATGTTCCGAATTCACCATTTTATAATTTGAAGGTTGAGAGAAGGAAAGGCCACCTGACTCCTCACTCGACTGATCCGTGTATCAACACTAATATAAATTATCATCTGTTGATAGTTGTTTTTCTCTGCCAATACTCATCAAACAGTTTGCTGGTTTTACTGTATTAGAAAGATTACTGTTTTTCTAAGGTAGATGGTACTATTTGAGATGAGAGATATTTCTCTTGGTTACTAATAAAATATCTTGAAGCAAAATGAATATTCCAAGCTTCTAATTTTCATTCTTAATTTTCTCCAGGTAGCCACTGAATCTCTTAGGAACTTAGGACTTTCTTCATTTTCTCCTTTGCTTCTTAGCATTCTACATCTCTTTGAGCCTTAAGTAATTATAGGGGAGCTGGATGTGACATCTCAGAGATTTCTCTTAAAGTCACTGGAAGTTAATAGAGAATGAAGGAAGTAAAAGTAAACTCTGAGTATAGATACTCAAGGAAACGATGTGATTATTTTGTTTCTGTTCGAGATATTTAATTTAGATGTTATTAGTACTAAGAAATCAAGGAATTTTATTTTTTTTAAACAAGGTAAATATTGATGGAAATGGTAACACAGACTGCGTTTGTGATTGTGCCTGCAGGACTTCTGTAGCAGCTCCTGTGTGGGTACATCAGGCAAGAGGGCATTCAGTGTCTCCTACTATGGACTAGAAACATATTGTTTTAGGGCTGATGTATCTCTGGTTGTGCCTGTAGGGATAGCTGGTTGTAGAGGGGAAAGGGTCTTAGCAGTAACTTGGTAAATGACTCCATGTTTGTAAGTGTAGTGATGGTCCACACTGCATTAATTGATGTAGTTATGTCTCTTTTAACTTAGCAGTCTTCTCTCTCTTTTGTCCTTGCAACTTACTTGTTGAAGAAATAACTAATTTTTCTGAGAGTTTCCCATAGTCTGGATTTTACTGATTTCATCTGTGTATTGTAGTTTAACAAGGTCTCCTGTTCAATGCATTTCCATAAAACTGGTAGCCAAATCTAGGAGCTTGATTAGATTCAAGTCTGATTGTTTTTGGAAATAGGAAGAATGAACATTTTATAAGTGGTGGTGTATGCTTCTTGTTGCATCGTTTTAAGAGACACATAATGTCTGTTTTTTCCCTTTAGTGATGTTAACATTGACTAGAGGATACAAGTGTTACCAAATGGTTTTAATAGCTATTGATAATCTTTGCCTAGATCTATTATTTTATTGGTTGTTGCAAAATGCATTTTATCTTTATTTTCATTTATTAGCTAGAATTCTTAAAGAAGTACTTTCCTTTATTATTATTGCTTACTCTGAGGTACAATTCATATGGGAAAAGCAGGATACATGCATGATTATTTCTCTTTATTTGTATGTTTTCAGATGAATTGGTTCATTGGCCAATAAGATTTTCACTCCCCATATTATTAAGATTTTTGATGTCTATCAATATATTGCAGATCTTCCTTCTGGTGCTCACATTGTTCCATCCTTGCCAGTGGGAGCCTCTTAGTTGGTTTCTAAATTCTTTTGACACAACTACATTAGTCTTTAATAGTGTCCTTGTTTTGTGGTATGTTGAGATGTTCCAGGTTCATCTTGTACATTTTCTCCCCTAGACTTGAAATTAGACATTTCTTCAGGGAGTCCTGGTTTCTTAGTGAAAAATGGTGTTTAGATACCACAATCTGGGCATTGTGGGGGTGGTCATTACTACTGTATTGGTCATTGTTTCTGCATTTTATTGGTGGACAGAGCTACAGTTCTTTTCTGTTTAAGAGGAAATATATCGTCGTTTCATACTGATATTACCAATCCCAATTTATAATTATGGGTTTTAACTTTTTCTATTTGTATGTTTGTATTTTTTTCTGTCCTGATGATTCAGGAAGGATCTTTAGGAATCAGAAAATCCTGATTCCTAATGATTAATAAAATTATACCTTTAATGTATTGTATAATACATAATAGTTTCAGAATAACAGAACCAATATGATTATTGAACATAAATTTTTATTGTAGTTATTTAGTTTTTAAGGGTATTCTAAGGATATACAATCAAATTACTGTATTTAAAAGTCACGTGAAATTCTTTTCTCTGTAGTCAAGCATTATAGGTTAATTTATTTCTGGTTTTTTTTTGTTTTTGTTTTTTGTTTTTTTTGGATTGTCATTTTGAAAGTTTTTGCTAAATTTTATTTATAATTATATAACATATTTATGTAGTTCCAAAATCAAATCCACAAAATCAGGTATGTTCTGAGAAGTCTGTTTATCTATGACTCCAACAGTCTGTTCTGTCCTCCCTGATAGGTAATCTTTTTAATTTTTATTTCTCCTTTCATTTTTTAGCATATAAGCAAATATGTATTTATTATATTTTACTTTTTTCTTAGATAAATGTAATATGTTATACAAACTGTTGTGCACTTTAATGTTTGGAAGGAGTAATTTTTAATTTGGTGGTTATAAGTCTGGTGCTGGTAATACAGAAAGAGGTAATAGCTGAAATGTGGTTTGTGTGTATAGAAGGAAATAGTTTATCTTAGATGACTGCTTCTTCATAGTTGATTCATCTTCCTTTTTCCTCCAGATTTTGTACTTAACAGACTAGAAGCTGTAATTAGCTTTTATTGTTATCTCTCAAATCCATTCTCAAATGGGCTATTATTTCTTAGATTGATTCCACTTTTTATTCTGCCTGTTTCTTAGATTAATTGTTGCTACTGTTTTTTTTCTTTTACTTTGGTGAGAAAAATTTGCTCTCATCTTGTTCTTTTTATGTTATTTTATGGATTTCATGAATTATTTACCCAATGTTGTGACAATCTTCTGCTGACCTTTTATTTTCCCTCCTTGACCCATCTTCAACCTAACAAGTTACTTCCAATTACGTTGTTTCCACAAATACTCCTGCTGTCTGCACTTTATATACTTTCTTTAGGCTGGCCCTGAATGCAGTTTCTGTTTTCCATTCCCATTTCACAAAATACCTTCCCTGTGAAATCCCCCCTTATCAGTTCAACATGGTTCCCATTTAGTATCTAAAAGCATTTAAAAGTTATTTAAAACCTAACAATATTAGTAGGTCAGATAGTTTAGGAGAACAATAGAGAACAAAGCGCTACCAGTAATCCCACCACTGTACCACAATAGCACTTTCTATTTGCTATATTATTACCTTTTTACCCATGTGAATAATTTTTTTTTTTTTTTTTGAGACTGAGTCTCGCTCTGTTGCCCACGCTGGAGTGCAGTGGTGCGATCTTGGCTCACTGCAATCTCTGCCTCCCAGGTTCAAGCGATTCTCCTGCCTCAGCCTCCTGAGTAGCTGGGATACAGGCGCGTGCCACCATGCTCAGCAAATTTTTGTATTTTTAGTAGAGAAGGGGTTTCACCATCTTGGTCAGGCTGGCCTTGAACTCCTGACCTCATGATCCACCTGCTTCAGCCTCCCAAAGTGCTAGGCTTACAGGTGTGAGCCACCGCGCCCGGCCGTGAATAATATTTTTTACATATTTGGAATAAAAAGTTCATATTCTATTTGGTAGCATGCTTTCTTCATATATCGTTGCTTCGTTAACATTTTTCTATAAATATCCTAATTATTTTCAGAGCTGTTTAATATTTTTATTATTGTTGCATAATTTATTAAATTTATTATAATATATAATGTATAATAATTTATTAAATTATTCCCTTATTGTTGGGTATCCAGTGTGTTTCCAGGGTTTGATATTCTAGATTTAACTATAGTGAACATCTTTGTGAATTTAATTGAGCCTTCCATTTTCTTAGAACCAGCACTCAGGAGCAGGATTACCAAATAGAAGAATTGGAATTTTTTTGTAGAGTTTACTAAATACCGTATTTTGTCCCCATGAACTATATACCCTTTCAGAATATTTCATTAGTATCTGGCCACTATTAAGTCCTTATTCTTCTTGTTTAAAAAAAAATGGGGCAGAGGGAATAATTTTGGCGATTAAAGAAAAATTGAGTAGCATACTGCTTAACCATACAGTTTGATCATCCCTAATCCGAAAATCTGAAATCTGAAATGCTCTAAAATCTGAAGCTTTCTGAGTGCCAGCTGATGCCACAAGTGGACAATTCCACACCTGACTTCATGTGGTAAATTGCAATTAAAACACAGGTGCACACCACACAGTTTATTCAGTGTTCCCAAGGGAAAAAAGACTCCTTCTGCCTTCTGTAGCAGTGATATATCTTTTCCTTGCACACCCAGATTCCCCTCACACAAGCACTTCCACAGAGGGTAATAAAATGGCATGTATGCAGGCTGGATGCGCCAATAACAGGTTCCCCGCAATGCCCCACATGGGGCCAAGACCTATGTGCATCACTTACTGTGTTTTTTTGCTTATTTTCTGTTCTGTGGTGTAAAGATGTTGAAAATGTCCAAAAGGCCTGCAGATACCCCTGAGGGGTAATAGTGACAAGGACACAAAGAAGCACTTATGTTTATCTATAGCACAGAAAGACAAGCTGTTGGAGAAACTGGACAGTGGTGTTAAGTGTGCAGTGTGTTGCAGAAGAGTATGGTGTTGGAATGACTACCGTATATGACCTGAAGAAACAAAAGGATAAGCTATTGAAATTCTGTGCTGAAATCATGAACAGAAGTTAATGAAAAATAGAAATACACTGCACAAAGCTAAAAATGAAGATTTCGATCACGTATTGAAAAAGTGGATCCATCAGCATTGGAGTGAACTCATGTCACTTAATGGTAATACTGGTCATGAAACAAGCAAAGATCTATCATGATGAACTAAAAATTGAAGGAAGCTGTGAATATTCAACAGGCCATTTGCAGAAATTTAAGAGGAGACACGACATTACAGTTTTAAAAATTTGTGGTGATAAAGCATTTGTTGATGATGAAGCAGCAAGAAGTTCATTGACAAGTTTGCCAAAGTCACCGCTGGTAACTATCTTATGCCAGAACAAGTCAGTAATGCTGATGAAACATCACTGTTTTGGTGTTAATGCCCCAGAAAGACACTGGCTATAGCAGATGAGACAGCTAATACAGGAATTAAGGATGCCAAGGACAGAATAACTGGGATGGGATGTGGTAATGTAGGAGGCATTCATAAGTGCTGTGATGGGCAAAAGCTTGCATTCTTGCTGTTTTTAAGGAGTGAATTTCTTACCAGTCTGTTATTATGGTAACAAAAAAGCATGTATTACTAGGGATATCTTTTCTGATTGGTTTCCAAACATCTTGTACCAGCAGCTTGTGCTCACTGCAGGGCAGCTGGACTGTGCAACGATGGCAAGATTTTATTTCTTGATGACTGTTCTCATCTTCCAGTTGAAATTCTCCTCAAAAATAATGTTTATGCCATGTACTTTCCCCCAGTGTGACTTTATTAATTCAGCCATGCGGCCAAGGTATCCTTAGACCAGTGAAGAGTTAATATAAAAATGCTTTCTTGGGGGAGTGGCTGGCAAGGTAGCCAAATAGGAACAGCTCTGGTCTGCAGCTCCCAGCGAGATCAACACAGAAGGCAGGTGATTTCTGCATTTCCAACTGAGGTACCTGGCTCATCTCACTGGGACTGGTTAGACAGTGGGTGTAGCCCATGGAGGGTGAGCCAAAGCAGGGTGGGGTGTTGCCTCACCCAGGAAGCACAAGGGGTTGGGAAACTCCCTCCCCTAGCCAAGGGAAGCCATGAGGGACCCTGCTGTGAGGGACAGTGCATTCAGGCCCAGATACTATGCTTTTCCCCTGGTCTTTGCAACCCACAGACCAGGAGATTCCTTCGGGTGCCTATGCCACCAGGGCCCTGGGTTTGAAGCACAAAACTGGGTGGCCGTTTGGGCAGACACCGAGCTAGCTGCAGGAGGTCTTTTTGTTTTGTTTTGATTTGTTTTGTTTTTGAGACAGAGTCTTGCTTTGTTGCCCAGGCTGGAGTGCCATGGCGCTATCTTGGCTCACTGCAAGCTCTGCCTCCCGGGTTCACACCATTCTCCTGCCTCAGCCTCTCGAATAGCTGGGACTACAGGCGCCCGCCACCACGCCCGGCTAATTTTTTGTATTTTTCGTAGAGATGGGGTTTCATCATGTTAGCCAGGATGGTCTCGATCTCCTGACCTTATGATCCGCCCACCTTGGCCTTCCAAAGTGCTGGTATTACAGGCATGAGCCACCACGCCTGGCCAGGAGTTTTTGTTTTTCATACCCCAGTGGCACCTGGAACACCAGCGAGACAGAACCATTCACTCCCCTGGAAAGGGAGCTGAAGCCAGGGAGCCGGGTGGTCTAGCTCAGTAGATCCCAACCCCATGGACGCCAGCAAGCTAAGATCAGCTGGCTTGAAATTCTCGCTGCCAGCACAGCAGTCTGAAGTTAACCTGGGATGCTCAAGCTTGGTGGGGGGAGGGGTATCCACCATTACTTAGGCTTGAGTAGGTGGTTTTTCCCCTCAGAGTATAAAGAAAGCCACCAGGAAGTTCGAACTGGGCGGAGCCCACTGCAGCTCATCAAAGCTGCTGTAGCCAGACTGCCTCTCTAGATTCCTCCTCTCTGGGCAGGGCATCTCTGAAAGAAAGGCAGCAGCCCCAGTCAGGGGCTTATAGGTAAAACACCCATCTCCCTGGGACAGAGCACCTGGGGGAAGGGGCGGCTGTGGGCACAGCTTCAGCAGAGTTAAACGTTCCTGCCTGCCAGCTCTGAAGAGAGCAGCAGATCTCCCAGCACAACATTTGAGCTCTGCTAAGGGACAGACTGCCTCCTCAAGTGGGTTCCTGACCTCCATGCCTCCTGACTGGGAGACACCTCCCAGCAGGGGTTGATAGACACCTCATACAGGAGAGCTCTGGCTGGCATCTGGCAGGTGCCCCTCTGGGACAAAGCCTCCAGGGGAAGGAACAGGCAGCAATCTTTGCTGTTCTGCAGCCTCCACTGGTGATACCCAGGCAAACAGGGTCTGGAGTGGACCTCCAGCAAACTCCAGCAGACCTGCAGCAGAGGGGCCTGAGTGTTAGAAGGAAAACTAACAAGCAGAAAGGAATAGCATCAACATCAGCAAAAAGGATGTCCACACAGAAACCCCATCTAAAAGTCACCAACATCAAAGACCAAAGGTAGATAAATCCATGAAGATGAGGAAAAACCAGCGCAGAAAAGCTGAAAATTCCAAAACCCAGAATGCCACTTCTCCTCCAAAGGATCGCAACTCCTTGCCAGCAAGGGAACAAAACTGGACAGAGAATGAGTTTGACGAATTGACAGAAGTAGGCTTCAGAAGGTGGATATTAACAAACCTCCCCGAGCTAAGGGAACATGTTCTAACCAATGCAAGGAAGCTAAGAACCTTGAAAAGAGGTTAGGGGAATTGCTAATTAGAATAATTAGTTTAGAGAAAAACATAAATGACTTGATGGAGCCGAAAAACACAGCACAAGAACTTTGTGAAGCATACACAAGTATCAATAGCCAAATCAACTAAGCAGGAGAAAGGATATCAGAGATTGAAGATCAACGTAATAAATGAAGTGTGAAGACAAGATTAGAGAAAAAAAGGATGAAAAGGAATGAACAAAGCCTCCAAGAAATATGGGACTATGTGAAAAGACCAAACCTGCGTTTGATTGGTTTACCTGAAAGTGGCAGGGAGAATGGAACCAAGTTGGGAAACACTCTTCAGAATATTATCCAGGAGAACTTCCCCAACCTAGCAAGACAGGCCAACATTCAAATTCAGGAAATACAGAGAACACCACAAAGATACTCCTCGAGAAGAGCAACCCCAAGACACATAATCGTCAGATTCACCAAGGTTGGAATGACGGAAAAAATGTTAAGGGCAGCCAGAGAGAAAGGTAGGGTTACCCACAAAGGGAAGCCCATCAGACTAACAGCGGATCTCTCTGCAGAAACCCTACAAGCCAGAAGAGAGTGGGGGCCAAAATTGAACATTCTTAAAGAAAAGAATTTTCAACCCAGAATTTCATATCCAGCTAAACTAAGCTTCATAAGTGAAGGAGAAATAAAATCCTTCACAGACAAGCAAATGCTGAGAGATTTTTGTCACCACCAGGCCTGCCTTACAAGAACTCCTGAAGGAAGCACTAAACATGGAAAGGAAAAACCAGTACCAGCCACTGCAAAAACATACCAAATTGTAAAGACCATTGACACTATGAAGAAACTGTATCAACTAATGGACAAAATAACCAGCTGGCATCATAATGACAGGATCAGATTCACACATGACAATATTAACCTTAAATGTAAACAGGCTAAATGCCCCAATTAAAAAACACAGACTAGTAAATTGGATAAAGAGTCAAGACCCATCGGTGTGCTGTATTCAGGAGACCCATCTCATGTGAAAGACACGCATAGGCTCAAAATAAAAGGATGGAGGAATATTTACCAAGCAAATGGAAAGCAAAAAAAAGCAAGGATTGCAATCCTAGTATCTGATAAAACAGACTTTAAACCAACAAAGATCAAAAAAGACAAGGGCATTACATAATGGTAAAGAGATCAATGCAACAAGAAGAGCTAACTATCCTAAATATATATGCACCCAATACAGGAGCACCCAGATTAATAAAGCAAGTTCTTAGAGACCTACAAAGAGACTTAGACTCCCACACAATAATAGTGGGAGACTTTAACACCCCACTGTCAATATTAGAAAGATCAACGAGACAGAAAATTAACAAGGATATTCAGGACTTGAACTCAGCCTTGGACCAAGTGGACCTAATAGACATCTACAGAACTCTCCACCCCAAATCAACAGAATATACATTCTTCTCAGCACCACATCACACTTATTCTAAAACTGACCACATAATTGGAAGTAAAACACTTCTCAGCAAATGCAAAAGAACGGAAATCATAACAAACAGTCTCTCAGACCACGGGGCAATCAAATTATAACTCAGGATTAAGAAACTCACTCAAACCTGCACAACTACATGGAAACTGAACAACCTGCTCCTGAATGACTACTGGGTAAATAACGAAATTAAGGCAGAAATAAATAAGTTCTTTGAAACCAATGAGAACAAAGACACAATGTACCAGAATCTCTGGGACACAGGTTAAAGCAGTGTTTAGAGGGAAATTTATAGCACTAAATATCCACAGGAGAAAGCAGGAAAGATCTAAAATTGACACCCTAACATCACAATTAAAAGAACTAGAGAAGCAAGAGCAAACACATTCAAAAGCTAGCAGAAGTCAAGAAATAACTAAGATCAGAGCAGAACTGAAGGAGATAGAGATACGAAAAACCCTTCAAAAAATCAGTGAATCCAGGAGCTGGTTTTTTGAAAAGATTAACAAGATAGAAAGACTGCTAGCCAGTCTAATAAAGAAGAAAAGAGAGAAGAATCAAATAGACACAATAAAAAATGATAAAGAGAATATTACCACTGATCCCACAGAAATACGAACTACTATCAGAGAATACTATAAACACCTCTACGCAAATAAACTAGAAAATCTAGAAGGCCAGGCGCAGTGGCTCATGCCTGTAACCAGCACTTTGGGAGGCCAAGGCAGGCAGATCCCCTGAGGTCGGGAGTTCGAGACCAGCCTGACCAACATGGAGAAACCCCATCTCTACTAAAAATACAAAAAATTAGCCGGGCATGGTGGCACATGCCTGTAATCCCTGCTACTCGGGAGGCTGAGGCAGGAGAATTGCTTGAACCTGGGAGGTGGAGGTTGTGGAGATTGCGCCATTGCACACCCAGCCTGGGTAACAAGAGCGAAACTCCGTCTCAAAAAAAAAAAAAAACCTAGAAGAAATGGATAAATTCCTGGACACATACACCCTCCCAGGACTAAACCAGGAAGAAGTCAAATCCCTGAATAGATCAATAACAAGTTGTGAAATTGAGGCAGTAATTAATAGTCTACCAACCAAAAAAAGCCCAGGACCAGATGGATTCACAGCTGAATTCTACCAGAGGTACAAAGAGGAGCTGCTACCATTCCTTATGAAACTATTCCAAGCAATAGAAAAAGAGGGACTCCTTCCTAACTCATTTTATGAGGCCAGCATCATTCTGATACCAAAACCCAGCAGAGACACAACAACAAGAAAATTTCAGGCCAATATCCCTGATGAACATCAATGAAAAAATCCTCAATAAAATCCTGGGAAATTGAATCCAGCAGCACATCAAAAAGCTTATCCACCATGATCAAACTGGCTTCATCCCTGGGATGCAAGGCTGGTTCAACGTATGCAAATCAATAAACATAATCCATCACATAAACAGAGCCAATGACAAAAACCACATGCTTATCTCAATAGATACAGAAAAGGCCTTTGACAAAATTCAACACCCCTTCATGCTTGAAACTCTCAATAAACTAGGTATTGATGGAACGTACCTCAAAATAATAAGAGCTATTTATCACAAACCCACAGCCAATATCATACTGAATGGGCAAAAGCTGGAAGCATTCCCTTTGAAAACTGATACAAGACAAGAATGCCCTCTCTCACCACTCCTATTCAACATAGTATTGGAAGTTCTGGCCAGGGCAATCAGGCAAGAGAAAGAAATAAAGGGTATTCAATAAAGGGTATTCAAATAGGAAGAGAGGAAGTCCATGTGGAGAAATTGGAACACTTTTACACTGTTGGTGGGAGTGTAAATTAGTTCAATGATTGTGGAAGATGGTGTGGCGATTCTTCAAGTATCTAGAACCAGAAATACCATTTGACCCAGCAATCCCATTACTGGGCATATACCCAAAGGATTATACATCATGCTACTATAAAGACACATGCGCATGTATGTTTATTGCAGCCCTGTTCACAATAGCAAAGACTTGGAACCAACCCAAATGCCCATCAGTGGTAGACTGGGTAAAGAAAGTGTGGCACATATACACCATGGAATACTACGCAGCCATAAAAGAGGATGATTTCATGTCCTTTGCGGGGACACGCATGAAGCTGGAAACCATTATTCTTGGCAAACTAACACAGGAACAGAAAACCAAACACCACATATTCTCACTCATAAGTGGGAGTTGAACTATGAGAACACATGGACACAGGGAGGGGAAGATCACACGCTGGGGCCTGTTGGCAGGTGGGGGGCAAGGGGAGGGATAGCATTAGGAGAAATAACTAAGGTAGATGACAGGTTGTTGGGTGCAGCAAAGCACCATGGCACGTGTATACTTATGTGACAAACCTGCATGTTCTGCACGTCTATCCCAGAACTTAAAATATAATTAAAAAATGCTTTCTTGAACAGCATACTAACAGCAGTGAACAGAGGCATGAGTGTGGATGATTTTCAAAAAGAGTTTAACATGAAGGATGCCGTATATGCTGTTGCCAATGCTTGGAACATAGTATCTAAAGACACAGTTGTGCATGTCTGGCACAACCTCTGGCTTGGGACTATGTTTAGTGATGATGATCAAAGTAGTGACTTTGAAGGATCTTGTATGTCAAATGAGAAAAAAATGATCTCTGACCTCTCCTCCTTACATTTGCAAAAAAATATACCTTCAGAGTCTGTCTGGAAGGTGGGTGAAGTGGATATTTAAGAAGTTTTTAACGTCCATAATGAGGCTCCAGTTACTCCAGTTGACTGATAGTGAAATAGCCAAAATGGTTCTGAATCAAGGTGGTCATAATAGTGATGATGAAGATGACATTAACACTGCAGAAAAAAGTCCTATACATGACATGGTGAAAATGTGTGATGATCTTACTGAAGGACTAGAGCAGTGTTCATTTATAACAGAATAACAAATCATGTCAGTTTATACAATCAGAGAGAAAATTCTGAAGCAAAAACTGTTGTTAATAAGACAGATGAGGCTGGGTGCAGTGGCTCACGCCTGTAATCCCAGCACTTTGGGAGGCTGAGGCAGGCGGACCACTAGACCAGGAGATCGAGACCATCCTGGCTAACACGGTGAAAACCTGTCTCTACTAAACAAAATACAAAAAATTAGCTGGGCCTGGTGGTGGGTGCCTGTAGTCCCAGCTACTCAGGAGGCTGAGGCAGGAGAATGGCATGAACCCGGGAGGCGGAGCTTGCAGTGAGCTGAGATGGTGCCACTGCACCGCAGCCTGGGCGACAGAGTCTCCTGGTCTCTCATCTGCTTCTGATGCTTCTTATTACCTAAAAACAAACACAGAAACAAAAAACAGGATACAGTAGCCTTTTAATCAAAACACAATATCATAGGTATAGACTGAAAGCCTGTCTTCATTTGTTCTTGCTCTTGTTTAACGCTGATACAAGTATTCTGGTGATACTACTGTGCTGCTAGGTTACCCAGAACATATTATTTTTTAACCGTATCAGTAGTAGGTAATATTTTTTACTGTTAGATACTTATGTGTAAGTAAGTGTAAGAAAATAATTGCTTATCAGTAGCATACAAGTTCAGAGTTAGGAATGATGGTGATACCTAACAACCGCAGATCGTCCACATGGGTGCCCAAGATAGTGACACCTTTGCTTTCTGATGGTTCAGTGTATACAAACTTTGCACAAAATTATTTAAAATATTTTATAAAGTTTATCTTCAGGCTGTGTATAAGGTTTATGTGAAACAAATGAATTTCATGTTTCGACTTGGGTCACATCCCCGAGGTACCTCGTTATGCCTATGGAGATATTCCCAAATCTGGAAAAGATTCAAAATATGAAACACTTATGATCCCAAAGATTTTGGATAAGTGATACTCAAACTTTATATCATTTTACACCTGATTTTTTTCTTTAATATCTATGAGTATGACACAAAACACAGGTAATGTTTTTAACATTTATGCATTATCTTTCCCCTTCACTTACATGACTTTTTAAAAAATGTTCTTTGAACTTCATATTTCTCTAGGGCTCGTGTTAAAAACTCTGAGTATTTCATATTTATTCAAAATTACCAATGTAGCCTGAACTACAGTTCTTCCAAACATGGATTAATGTCTTTGTTTCAGTGATATTCACAGTAGCCCATTTTTTTGTGTGTATTTAAATGTTTCATAAATTTAGGCTGGGTGCATTGGCTCATGCCTGTAATCCCAACACTTTGGGAGGCCAAAGAGGGAGGGTTGTTTGAAGCTAGGAGTTCAACATCAGCCTGGGCAACGTAGTATGACCTCATCTCTAAAAAAATGCAAAAATTAGCCAGGCGTGGTGGTGTACACCTGTAATCCTAGCTACTCGGGAAGCCTGAGTCAGGAGGATTGCTTGAGCCCAGGATTTGGAGGCTGCATTGAGCTATGATTGTGCCACTGCACTCTAGCCTGGGCATTAAAAGAAGACTGTCTCAAAAACAAAAACAAAGTTTAATAAAGTTATTGTTACAGAGCCCATGGATTATTTATGCTATTTTTTTTGTTTTGTTTTTTTATTTTTTAGCTGGATCTGGAGATTCTTATATGGATTGTTAATATCCAAACTTACTTGCAAAATACGATGTGATTGAATGAATATCTTTACATAAATCTGCATTGATCAAGTGATTGGTTTTTCACAATAAAATTTATTATCTCACAAAACCAGAAGTCCAGAAGGGAGGCTCAAGTTAGGCATTAGCTCATTTGAGCCATCAAGGAATTTCTTTTCACCTTTCTCTTTGCTTTTCTTGGTAATTCTTGGGTAACTCTTGGGGCTTTTTTCTTGGGTAATTCTCATCCTGGGCAAGTTGAGTACATTTCAGGTTCTACATCTAGCTGTGACAATGTCAGGGGAAAAAGAGAGAATCCCCTTCTGTGGGTCTGTCTTAGGAAAGAAAAAATCTTTCCTAGAAGTCTTCCACGAGATTCTCCTTATATTATGCTGGCCACAACTGTGTCATATGTCCTACCTAAACTAGTTCTTTGCAAAAGTAATGGGGCCACCATGACTGGCTTAGATCAATTAGGAATTGCCTGTATGGCTGGCTTAGGGCCAGCCCTCTGAAAGTACATGCCAATGCCTTGTGGATTCTTCAGGAAAGAAAACAGATTCTATTAGAAAAGAGGAGGGCAGAGGAGAAAGGAAATTAGGACAGGCAACCAAGAAAGTATGCTGCATTCGATTATTTAATAAATGGTTTTAGAATAATTGACTTTTCATTTGGTTCTGTGCATGTCCATGTTACTTGGTTGATGGACTTGATCAGATTCTTCTTTTCATTTTTTTTTTTTTTTTTGGTCTACTTGTTATGTCAGTTACTGAAAGGGAAATGTAAAAGTCTGTAGCTATATTTGTGGCTTTGTACATTTCTCCCTTTAATTCTGTCAGTTTTTATACACACACACTTAGGATTATTGTGTCTTCTTGATGGATTAACCCCCTTTTCATTATGAACCATTCCTTTTTATCTCTGGTAACCCTTGATGTTATCACCAGTGTTTCCATGTCTGCCTTTTCTGATGTTAATATAGCCACTCCAACTTTCTTATGATTACTGTTTGCTTGATGTATCTTTTTTTTTTTTTTGAGATGGAGTCTTGCTCTATTGCCCAGGCTGGAGTACAGTGGCGTGATTTTGGCTCACTGCAACCTCCACCTCCTAGGTTCCAGCGATTCTCCTGCCTCAGCCTCCTGAGTAGCTGAGATTATGGGCGTGCACCACCACGCCTGACTAATTTTTGTATTTTTAGTAGAGTCAGCGTCTCACCATGTTGGCCAGGCTGGTCTCAAACTTCTGACCTCTGGTGATCCATCCACCTCGGCCTCCCAAAGTGCTGGGATTAAAGGCACAAGCCACCGTGCCCGGCCTACTTGATGTATCTTTTTTTCATTATTGTATTCTTAACCCATCTGTGCCTTTGTATTTAAAATATATCTCTTATGAACATTGTATAGTTAGGTCTTTTCTCCCAGTCTGATAATCTCTGACCTTTAATTGGAAGGTGTAGTCCGTTTACATTTAATATTAATTATCGGTAGGATTGAGTTTAAGTCTGTCATCTTGACAATTGTTTTTATTTGTCTCATATGTTCCTTGTTCCTTTTGGTCTCTTTTCCAGTCTTCTTTTATTTATTTATTTTTATTGATTTTTTTTTTAAGGATTCCATTTTATTTCCTCGACTCGGTAGCTACACTTAAAAAAAAATAGTTGCTCTAGAGTAGGGTTCTCAGCCTCCACATTGTTGACATTCTTGACCAGATAATTTTTTGTTCTTGAGGTTGACCTGTGCATTATAAAGCTGACTACCCACTAGGTGCCAGTAGCATATGCCCCCTGACCCCTGTTATGAAAATAAAAAATGTCTCCTGTGATTGTCAGATATCCTGTGGGATGATGAGAGGCAGAAAAATTACTATTGGTTGGGAATCTAGCTTTAGAGCTTAACAGTATGCATTTTCAATTTATAACAGTCTACCTTGAAATAATATACTATTTCATGTATTGTGTTAGAATCTTAAAAGAGTACTTCTATTTCCTCTCTCCCTTCCTTGTGCTATGGTTGTCATACACTTTAATTCTATATGTATTTATAAACTTCACATTGCCTTGTTAATCTTTTTGCTTCAAACTGGTGATTTTCTTTTAAAGAAATTACAAAAGAGGGGAAAACATGTCTTTTAGGTGTACCAGGTTCATCTTATACTTTTCCTACTCCAGCCTTGGAATCAGTCATTTTTTCAAGAAGTCTTGGTTTCTTATAGTAGAAAGTAATAATTAGAAGCTAAGATCTGGGTTCTGGATATGTTCATTGCTAGGGGGTGTGTGTGTGTGTGTAAACACATGTACATCTGTATTTTCATATATTAAAAGCTGAGTTCATAGTGATACATCCAATTTCAATCAAACATTGCATGTTAACTTGTTTCCTCTCTCTCTGATAGTGAAACACCTAACTTCTATTATCTCGAATATACTTATATATCAGTTTCCTGATATGTAACCAAATAATAGTTGCTCCTCCCCTGTGCTGTTGTTGCCTCCTCCCCTGTGCAGGTGCTGTCCTCATTCCTTTCAGGCTCTGACATCTGCATACTCTTACCTCAGCTCAGCTGGTCTCCTTCTTTTTTCTTTTTTTTTTTTTTAAGAGATGGGGGTCTTACTCTGGCACCTAAGCTGGAGTATAGTGGCATGATCATGGCTCACTGCAGTCTCTAACTCCTATGCTCAAGGGATCCTCCTACCTCAGCCTCCTGAGTAGCTGGGACTACAGGTGTGTGCCGCCATGCCCGGCTTTTTTTGTTTTTTGTTAGTAGAGACAGGGTCTTGCTATGTTGACCAGGGTGCTCTTGAACTCCTGACCTCAAGTGGTCCTCCTGCCTAGCCTTCCAAAGTGCTGAGATTATAGGCATGAGCCACTGTGTCCAGCCCCGCCTGAGTTCTGACACCTTCCCTCAGCTACCCCTTTGCATGGATGCCTATCTCAACCTGGTCAGCTCTGACAGCCATGCCAGGGCCAGGTGGCCCTCCTAGGCAGAAACCCTCACCCAGTTTGGACTCTGTACTCACCCTAGCCACCGTTTCCTATGGATACCCTGCTGAAGCTTTGAGATCCTGCGCTAGGTAGCTCACACCGTGGAAGCCCACTTTATCCCACTTAGGTTCTAACTTTACATGCTGGGTTATCCCGTGAACTCTTCTCAGTGTAGATGCTCTCCTCCTCCTACTCTGGCTCCCATGGTAAGCCAGTCTCCAGAGTGAACTCTGTCACCTCATGCTAGACTACTCTTCTGCTTAGTTGCCTAGCTGTCCATCCTGCTTTATACCACCAGATGGCTTTTGTATGGAATTGTTTGGGTAGCTAAGGGGGATGGAAGAGGAAGAAGACCTTGTAGTTGTTAACACGAAACATTTATTAGTTTGTAATGATAGACTCGTGTGATCATTTGATTGTCTTCTCTGACCTTTCTCAGGGTAGGGACTGTTCCATGGATACCAAATAGTTTCCCCAGGATCTAGCATAAAGTATGTACTCAAGTTTTTATTGAATAAATAAATATTCAGAAAGATTAAGTACTTTAATCAGGTCATACAGCTATTATGTTTTTATGTGTTGAAGACATGGATTTAAATACACTTCTGGCTGGGCGCAGTGGCTCATGCCTATAATCCCAGCACTTTGGGAGGCCAAGGCCAGTGGATCACTTGAGGTCAGGAGTTTGAGAGCAGCCTGGCCAACATGGTGAAACCTCTACTCGACTAAAAATACAAAAATTAGCCATGCATGGTGGTGCGTGCCTGTAATCCCAGCTGATCGGGAGTCTGAGGCAGGAGAATCGCTTGAACTGGGAGGCAGAGGTTGCAGTGAGTTGAGATCACGCCACTGCACTCCAGCCTGGGCCACAGAGCAAGACTCCATCTCATAAATAAATAAATAAATACAATTCTCTCATTACAAAAATAAATACAAGCATCCTGAATGCTTTCACATCAGATACTTTTCCTGTACAAAAGTATATGGAAATCACAGTGATGGCAGCGGTGGCCCATCTGGTAGCTGCTGCAGAGATGCTGCAGTGGGGGAGGCGTTGCCAGGGCTGCCCATTCCACAGAGCCCGCAGGGAGCCAGGAACAGATAGGAACCCTACTCTCTTCTGAGTTGGCAGGGCAGGAGCCCCGCCCTCCTGGGTGCAGCTGCAGTGGGTGCAGTGGACTCCAGGTGAAGTCCTCAGACTTAGAACCTAAGTGGGATAAAGTGGGCTTCCATGAGTGTGAGCTACCTAGCACACACTCAGGTGGAGTGAGAAGTTAACAGGGCTTTTTCTGGCCCGCCTGTGGCCGCCCATGAACCAATCAGCATGCACTTCCTCCCTGCTGAGCCCATGAAAACCGTGGACTTAGCCAGACTCCAACAGACTGGGGAAAACCTGCCTGTGGAAAGGAGCTACCCGCTGTGGGTCTCTTCCCCACGCAGACCTGGGCATCCCTGTGCTCTCAGGGGCCAGGGAAGCCCCGCCTTCCCTTGCAGTCTCCGAAGTGCCTGCTCCTGCTGCCTGGCCTCTCCCCGCTCCTGCTGTCTGCTCCGGTTTCAGAGCAAAGTTGAGGCCTAGCCTGGGTGCTGTTGCCACCCAGCTGGGTGCACACCACTTGGGGTGGCACTGACGTGCCAGCCCCCTGCCGCCTGAACCCCCCCCCCCCCAGACTTTGGGTGCCAATGAGCACGGGAAGGAGGCCAAAGGGGGTCGAGGGTGGGTTGATAAGGGCCTGCAGGCGCCCCTTCCCCGAACAGCCTGGGCTCTGTGATTGATGGCAGCAGGAGGCAGACAGGCTCGTGAGTGCAAAGGGGTGGGTCCCGGTGAGGTCCCACTCTCAAACCAGGGATGGCCTGAAGCGTGGGGTCTGGGCTGTCAGTTCCAGGTGGAGTCGAGACTGGAGTGAGAAGTTACAGGGCTTTTTCCGGTCCATTGGCCGCCCATGGACCAATTAGCATGCACTTTCTCCCTTCTGAACCCATGAAAACCCCTGACACAGCCAGACTCCAACAGACGTGGGGAAGACCTGCCTGTGGAAAGGAGCTACCCACTGTGGGTCTTCTCTCAGCTGAAAGCTGAACACTCGTTCAGGAGACCTTCTTGTAGAAAGGAGCTACTCGCTTCGGATCTCTTGAGAGCTGTTCTGTTGCTCAGTGAAGCTCCTCTCCGCCTTGCTTACCATCCAGTTGTCCGAGTACTTCATTCTTCCTGGATGCGAGACAAGAACTGGGGACCCGCCAAATGCCGGGACTGAAAGAGCTGTAACACAAACAGGGCTGAAACATGTTCCCCTGCTCCCCATGTTACCAGTGACAGGAGAGAAGAGCTGCAGCCCTTGGGGGAGCCCAGACCTAGGGGCTCCCCAAGCCTGGGCTCTGACACCCTCTTTGGGACTCTGTGGTTCTGGTGTCTCCAAGCTTTTGGGCGCCACTGTGTTCTCGTTCAGATGCGGATGCCCGCAGCAGAAGCTGTGTGTGGTACATCTGGTCCAGCTGCAGCCTCGCATGGAGCTGGCATCTCTGCCAGTGCCTGGAGCTGCCCGCCCCACTGCAGCAGCTGGCATCTGCGCCTGGCTCACTGTTGACAGGTGTGGGATCCGGGCCGGTAGCACGAGCCAAGCACCGCCTGCAGGGACAAGTGGACAGAATGAGCCCAGTGGGCAAGCAATACTCAGGTAGAAGGTGCCGCCGGCCACAGACGTTTCTGGCTGGTGAAGTGACACCCCAGAGATCCCGTGACAATAGTTTAGTTAGGGAGTTACCCATGTACATGATTATCTTCATTTAATATAAGACCATACATTATGAGTGCCATATAAAGTTTAATGCTTTAGGTAGTATAAAAATATCTTTCACTTGGATAACTTTATACTCATTGAGTCATAAAATGTTGGCACTGAAAGAGGCTCCAGAGATAGTCTAGTTCAGCACAACCAAGCAATACAGAACATACATGTTACTAGTATTCAGGAAGGAGTGGGGAACTATGTAAGTAATGGAAGTAAGCCTTCCAGGTGATTCTGACTACCTTGCCTGCCTGCCTGCCTGCCTTCCTCTCCTTTCCCCTTCCTTCCTTCCTTCCTTCCTTCCTTCCTTCCTTCCTTCCTTCCTTCCTTTCCTTCCTTCCTTTCCTTCCTTTCCTTTTCTTCTGTCGCCCAGGCTGGAGTGCAGTAATGCCATCTCGGTTCACTGCAACCTCTGCCTCCCAGGTTCAAGTGATTCTCCTGCCTCACCTTCCCGAGTAGCTGGGATTACAGGTGCCTGCCACCATGCCTGGCTAATTTTTGTATTTTTAGTAGAGATGGGGTTTCACTATGTTGGCCAGGCTGGTCTTAAACTCCTGACTTCAGGTGATACGCCTGCCTCAGCCTCCCAAAGTGTTGGGATTACAGGCATGAGCCACTGCGCCCGGCCTTCTTGTCTCAAAGTGTCCCTCAGTCTGTGATTGATCTTGATCTGCACAACAGCTCTTAGAGACACAGGGCAAGGAAAAATTCAACAAATGAGGATGCTGAGGTCTAGAGAGTCATAGCGACTTCTCAAGTTTTATCCTCCATCTTTATCATTCTCTAGAGACATTTTACATAAGAACGTGATATTATTTAAAACCTTTTCTGTAATACAGTGTGTTTGTCATGGTGAGGATGTGGTAGAGAAAGGTGTGAAAAAACATCCTAAGTACTTGAGAATTAGGCTATTAGTTTCTTTTTATTGTTTCAGCAGTGCTTAAAAAGTTAATATGATGAGTTATATTCCAGGTTCTCTCAGTTAGGAATATTAACTTATTGATAGATAATAGTCCTTTTAGATAGTTGATGAATTCAGAAAAATTACAGATGAAAAACCTGCGAGAGGGAAGAATATCTGAAACTCATACATCTTTAGTGAAAGTTACTAGTACTCCTTACCTATGTGTGCTTGCTAATATTAGAATCCCACTGAAAAGAACCTCATATAATCAGAATCTTTTTGCTGTGGATATGTTGAGTATGCCCATTTACAACTTTTCATATGATTATTTAATGATTCAGAGTTCTTAGGAAATGACTTTTTCTGTTTTTATTAAAATTTTTTTTCCTCTTCACCATTCTCAGAGAAAAGGGAATTATCTTGTTCAAAAGATGAATGTGAGTTATTTCATGGATACTATGTTTAAACTGGCTGATTAGAACCTGAAAAATAATATTTGAAAAATATATAACATATAAATAAGATTCAAAAATTAATAAAATCGCTTTGTTCTTATATTATTCACATTGAGAACCTACATTTTCTAATAGAAAATCTGTTAAGAGACAGGTCTGGGAACATCCTGTCTGATAATTTGTTTCTTTCATTCTCACTCTTCACCAAGGGAAAATCAGTTCATTTTTAAAATCTGAGAACAATGGTTACCTCCCTTGAAGAGTTTGAAGACTAGATATCAGATATGTAAGGTGCCACACATTTTATCTGACACTTACTAGGTGCTCAATAAATTGTACTTTTTGTCGATTTCCCTATTCTTTAAACTATTATCTACTATAATAACCAGAAGTAACTTTAATTTTGCTTTCCTATCAAATTCTCTTTTCCCTTACTCCTTTTCTACAGGTGTATCTACATCAGCAATCAAAATGGCATCAACCAGACTTCCTTCCCCCAAAAGCTTAGTGAGTGCCCCAACTCAGATTCTTGCACAGTTCCCTAAACAACATCAACAGTCTCCTAAGCAGCAGTTATATCAAGTGCAACAGCAGACACAGCAACAAGTGGCCCAACCTTCTCCAGTATCTCATCAGCAACAGCCTCAGCAGTCTCCTTTGCCACCTGGTATTAAACCTACCATCCAAATCAAACAGGAGTCAGGTAACTGGAAAATGTGTATAAGATATGGTAATTCTTCTTTATTCACCAGTTTTTTTAGTCTTCCAGTCCATGAACACGGTATGTCTCTTCATTTATTTAGGTCTTTGACTTTTTCATCAATGTTTTACAGCTTTCAGCATATAGATTCTGTATATGTTTTGTTAGATTTGTACCTAAGCATTTCATTTTCTTGTCGTGATTATAATTGGTATTATGATTTTAATTTCAATGTCTACATGTTTTTTGTTAGTATATAAAAATAGTATTGATCTTGTATCCTTTGACCTTGCTGAACTCACTTGTTCTCAGAGTATTTACATAGATTCCTTGGGATTTTCTGTGTATGCAACTATGTCATCTATAAATAGGGACAGTTTTGTTTCTTCCTTTCCAATCAATTGCTGTTTATTTCTTTTTGGTGTTTTATTTTATTGTCTAGAACTTCCAATACTATGCTGAATGAATAAGAGTGAGGAAAGTGGACATCCTTGCTTTGTTCCTAATCTTAAGGAGAAAACATTCAGTTTTTCACCATTAAGTATGATACCAGCTGTAGGCTTTTTATAGATGCTCTTTATCAAGTAGACGGAGTGCACTTCTGCTACTAGTTTTTGGGGAGTTTTTATCATGAATGAGTGTTGGATTTTGTCAAGTGCTTTTTCTGTTCAATTAAGTTTTTTCTTGTTTAGTCTATTGATATGCTGGATTATATTGATTGATTTTCTGTTAAACCAGCCTTGCATATTTGAAATAAATCCCACTTGGTCATGATATATAATTTTTAAAAATACATTGCTGGATTCAATTTGTCTCTCTATTCATGAGACATTTTGGTCTGTAATATTCTTATTTTATACTGCCTTTGTCCGATTTTGGTCAGGATAATACCGGCCTCATAAAGTGAGTTTGGAAGTATTTATTTCCTTTCTATTTTTTGGAAAAGACTATGTAAGATTGATGTTAATTCTTTAAATGTTCAGTAGAATTCTCCAATGAAGCCATCTGGGCCCGGAGAGTTCTGTTTTTAGAAGCTTTTAATTGATGAATTCCATTTCTTTATTAGTTATGGGACTTTTCAGATTATCTGTTTCATCTTGGTTTTGGTAGTTTATGGTTTTGAGGAATTGATCCATTTCTTCTAAGTTGTCAAATTTTTGAGTGTAAATTTGCTTGTAGTAGTTCTTTACTATTCTTTTAATGGCTATAGGATTGATATTAATGTCCTGTTTCATTTCTGATATTGGTGGTTTGTATCTTTCTTTGTCAGACTTGCTATTTATTGCATTTAAAAATTTATTGAATTTTTTAAGAACTAGATTTTTGTTTCATTGATTTTTCCTTTGCTTTTCTGTTTTTAATTTTATTATCTTTATTATTTCTGTCCTACTTTCTTTAGGTTTATTTTGCTCTTCTAATTTCTTAAGGTGGGAACTTAGATTATTGATTCAAGACATACTGTCTTTTCTAATTACTTAGCATTTAGTTCCATCTATGTAAAGACATTTGTCACAAATTTCTCTCGGCACTGTGTTAGCTGCCTTCCACATATTTTAATATGTTCTGTTTTCATTTTTATTCAATTTTTTGTGTAAGACTTCTTCTTTGACCCATGGATTATTTAGAATTGTGTTGCTTAATTTCTAATGGAGATTTTTCTGGGTTTGTTTGTTTGTTTTGCTATTGATTTCTAGTTTGATTTCATTATGGTCTGAGAACACACTGTATCATTTCAATTCTTTTACGTTTATTGAGGTTTGTTTTTTCACCCACAATATGTTCTACTTTGGTGGGTGGTCCATGGTGCTCGTAAAATATCTATGCTGCCGATGTTGGGTGGAGTATTCTATATATGTATATCAACTAGATTCTGTTGGTTGATTATGTTGTTCAGTTCTCCTATATCTATGCTGAATTTTCTGCATAGTAGTTCTATTAGTTGATGGGAGTGAGGTAATAAAGTCCCCAACTAATTGTTGGATTCTAGTACTGCAAAAACAGCTATCTCAGTTTTTGCTACATGTATTATATTTTGATATATCTATTGTTTGATGCATACATATTTAGAAACATTGTGTCTTCCTGGTATATTGATCCTGTCTCATTATGTAGCGTTCCTTTTTTTCTGCAATTAATTCTCTATTTTTTTTAAATATAAAGGCTGATTTTAAAAAATTTCCATTCTTAAAATTTAATTCCAATTTAACTTGTAAAGTCTGCCATATAAATTAATGATGGTAACTAGCCTGCATTAGTATATTTAGTGCATGTAATAGAGAACTATAGTGACTGGAGGGGAGTGAGTTCTATTGCCTTGTAAAGTATACTTTATCTGTAATTAATATAGCCACTCCTATTTTCTTTTTATTCCTGTTCACATAGTGTATTTTTTTCTCATCCTGTTACTTTCAACCTACTTTTATTGTTGTATTTGAAGTGAGTTTCTTGTAGACAGCATACAGTGTAGTTATATATTTTTATATCAACTTTGCCAATAACTTGTTTTTGTTTTTGAGACGGAGTCTTGCTTTGTCACCCAGGCTGGAGTGCAGTGGCACAATCTCAGCTCACTGCAACCTCAGCCTCCTGGGTTTAAGCGAGTCTCCTGCCTCAGTCTCCCAGGTAGCTGGGATTACAGGTGCACACTACCATGCCCAGGTAACTTTTGTATTTTTAGTAGAGACAGGGTTTTACCATGCTGGCCAGGCTGGTCTCGAATGCTGATCTCAAGTGATCCGCCCACCTCAGCCTTCCAAAGTGCTAGGATTACAGGTGTGAGCCACTGCATCTGGCCAACCAATCTTATAACTTTTTTTTTTTTTTTTTTTTTTTTTTTGAGATGGAGTCTTGCCGTGTCGCCCAGGCTGGAGTGCAGGGGCGCTACCTCGGCTCACTGCAAGCTCCACCTTCTGGGTTCACACCATTCTCCTGCCTCAGCCTCCCAAGTAGATGGGACTACAGGCGCCTGCCACCACACCCGGCTAATTTTTTGTATTTTTAGTAGAGGCGGGGTTTCACCATGTTATCCAGGATGGTCTCAATCTCCTGACCTCGTGATCCGCCCTCCTCCACCTCCCAAAGTGCTGGTATTGCAGGCATGAGCCACTGCGCCCGGCCCCAATCTTTAACTTTTAAATGATATATTTAGATCATTTACATTTAAGGTAATTGTTGATATGGTAGTGGTTACATGTGCCGTTTTATTTTGTTTGTTTCTTTTGTTTCTTGTTTCTTTTTTCTTGCCTATTTGTAGTTTACTTGAAGAATTTTTAGGGTTTCATGTTGACTTATATATATTATTTTAAAGTATATTGTTTTGTTCTGTTTTCTTAGCGTTTGCTTATGGTATTACAGTATACATGTGTTGGCCATGTGAGGCCAGGAGTTTGAGACCAGCCTGGGCAATATAACAAGACCTCTGCCCTTTTGTAGAGACCATTTTTTGGTCTCTACAAAAAATTTAAAAATTAGCTAGAAATGGTGGCATGTGCCTGTACTCCTAGGTACTTGGGAGGGAGCAGGAGGATTGCTTGAGCCCAGAAGTTTGAGGTTGCAGTGAGCTATGATTAAACCACTGCACTCCAGCGTGGGCTACAGAGTGAGAGCCTATCTCAAAAAAAACCAAACCCAAAACAATAAAAAAAATACTTGTGTCGCCTATCACATTTGACCTTTTCACTGCAAATTACTCTATATTTGAAATAATTTTATCTTTCTAGTAAAAAAGGGAGATTTCACCATATCTAATGTTACTTAATATAATACTTAATGTTACTTAATGTTAATATAATACTTAATGTTACTGGCTCAGAGACTTTGCCAAAGGATAGAAATAATTCATAAAACAGATAGCTCCTAATCTCTTCCCAAAGGAACTAACTCCATTTATACCAGAGCATGGAGAAGTTCAAGACTAAGGGCATTCTCAAGAACAGTGAAGGAAGTGGTGAAAGGCAACCAGAAGGAGATTCATGGATGTAATGAACATATAGTCTAGACTGCAGACAGTTTATAGAGAAGAAGCAGATAATATAAAAGCTGGGAAGAGCCTTCATGAGGTTAGAAGAAATATCAAAAATGAACCCCAGAAACTGTTCCTTCAAAGGAGCCAAAATTCGGATTACAGAGTAATGTATGCTCCAAAGCTTTCCTGAAAACAACAGAGTAATCAGCCAGCAGTTAATAGAGTTTAACAGCTGGGTGTGGTCAAGGAAAGAATAGAAAAAAGCCAAACTAATACCACTGTCATCCCAAAGTGACTGTAAGTATACCCAGAGCAGTGTCTCCATGAGGAGTAATATCAGATGCTTAGATGAAGGAGCATGGGCTGGAGAGGGAATAAAAAGACTTCACTAAAATAACTGATCCCATCACTAAACAAATAACTATGCAAATAACAATAACAAATCCCTGGTGAGGGGAGACCAGTACCCAGATACTGCATGGTCATCCCTCAGTATCCGTGGAAGATTGCTTCCAGGACCCTGTTGATACTCAAATCTGTGGATGTTCCAGTCCTTTATAAAAAATGGTGTAGTATTTATGAAACCTATGCACACCCTCCTGTATACTTTAAATCATCTCTAGATTACCTATAATACCTAATACAATGTAAATGCTATGTAGCTGTTATACTATATGGTTTCTGTATTTGTATTATTTTTTACTGTTGTATTATTATTTTTGTTGTCTTTTTCCTAAATATTTTTGATCCATGGTTGCTTGAATCTGAAGATGTAGAAGTTACAGAGGGCTGTATGTATATTATCTAAAATGTCTAATTTCTAACAAAGACATGAGGCAGGTAAAGAAACAGGAAAATATTACCCATACATTGGAAAAACAAACAAACAACAGAAACTATAAGAGCAACCAGATGTCAGACTTAACTGAAAAGTACTTTGAAGTAGCCATTACAAATATGTTCACAGAACTAAAGAAAAACATGATTATAGAAGTAAAAGAGGCTATGAGGACAATATTACATCAAATAAAGATCAATAAAGAGATAGAAATTAGTTTTTAAAGAGAGCCAAACAGAAAATCTGGAGGTTAAAAGTAAAGTCACTGAACTAAAAAATGCACGAGAGGGGTTCACGTGTAGATCTGAACTGGCAGAAGAAAGAATTTGCAAATCTGAAAAACGATCAATAGAGGTTATGTGAGCTAAAGAACAAAGAGAAGAAACAATGAAGAAAAGTTAACAGAGCTTCAGAGAAATGTGAGACATTAAATACACCAACATACATATAATGGAAGTACGAGAATTGGGAAGAGAGAAAAGAAAAGAAATATTCAAAGAAATAATGGCTGAAAACTTTTCCAAATTTATTGAAAAGCAGTAACTTATGTTTAAGAAGCTTAACAAATTACAAATAAGATAAACAAAGATCATAAACAGACATATCTCAGTAAAAATGCTGAAATTCAAAGACAAAAAGAAAATCTTGAACACAGCAAGAGAAAAACAACATATCACTTACAAGGAAATTGCAATAAAGTTACATAAGAGCTGACTTCCCAGTGGAAACAATGAAGCCAGCAGGCAGTTGGATAACACATTTGAAATGAAAAACAAAACAAAACAAAACAAAACAAAACCCACCAACTAAGAATCCTATATCCAGAAAAGCTAGCTTTCAAAAATGAAGAAAGACTTTACCAAATAAACAAAATCTGCAAGAATGTGTTGCTAGCAGACCCACCTTACAAGAGACACTAAAAGAAGTTCTATGAATAGAAAGAATAAGGAAAAAGACAGTGATGTCTGCTGTTGACACTTATATTCCATATTATACCAGAGGCTCAAGTAAGAGAAAATGGGCAAAAAAAAAAAAAAGCATCCAGATTGAAACAGAAGAAACTCTACCCCATTTACAGATGACATGATCCTTTATATTATTTTTTTAAAAAAAAGCATCCAGATTGAAACAGAAGAAACTCTACCCCATTTGCAGATGACATGATCCTTTATATTATTAAAAAAAAAAAAGCATCCAGATTGAAACAGAAGAAACTCTACCCCTATTTGCAGATGACATGATCCTTTATATTATTTAAAAAAAACAAAAACAAAAAAACCCACTAAGGAATCTACTAAAAGATATTAGAACTAATAAATGAGACGTGTTTGGAAAGGTTGCAGGATACAAAGTCAACACACAAAAATCTATAAATTAGCAATATACAATCTAAAAAGTGAAACTAACAATTCCATTTATAATAGCACCAAAAGAACAAAATAGGAATAAATTTAACAAAAGAAATACAAAATGTATACTCTGAAAACTACAAAACATTGAAAGAAATTAAAGATCTAAATAAATAGGAAAGCATACCATGCTCACAGATCAGAAGATTTAACATTGTTAAGATGACAGTGCTCGTTAATCTATAGATTCAATGCAACCTATATCAGAATCTCAGCAGACTTCTTCGTAGAAATTGACAAGCTAACTCCAAAATTCATATGGAATTTGATAGCCATATGGATAGCCAAAACAATCTTTAAAAAAAAGAAGTACAAATCACAGGCAGGAGCCCCAGCATGGTGGCTCCTCCCTGTAATTCCAGCACTTTGTGGGGCTGAGGCAGGTGGACTACCTGAGGTCAGGATTTCGACACCAGACTGGCCAACATGGTGAAACCCTGTCTCTACTAAAAATACAAAAATTAACTGGCCATGATGGTACATGGCTGTAATCCCAGCTACTCGGGAGGCTGAGGCAGGAGAATCACTTGTACCTGAGAGGCGGAGGTTGCAGTGAACTGAGATTGCACACTGCACTCTAGCCTGGGTGACAGAGCAAGGCGTGGTCTCAAAAAAAAAAAAAAAAAAAAAAAAAAAAGAAGAAGGAGAGGACTCAAATGCTTCCTGATTTCAAAATTTACTACAAACCAATGGTAATCAAAACAGTATGGTACCGGCATAAGACATATAGATCAATGGAACAGAATTGAAAGTCCAGAAATAAAACCGTACAACTATGGTCAACTGCTTTTTGAGAAAGATGCCAAGATCATTCAATGGGGGAAAAATAGTCTTTTTAACAAATTCTGTTGGGACAAATGAATAGATATGTGCAAAGGAATGAAGTGAGACCCTTACATCACACCGTATACAAAATTAACTCAAATGAATCAAACATTTACACTTAGAGGTAAAACTATCAAACTCTTAGAAAAAAACTTAGGGTAAATCTCTAACATACTGGATTTGGCAAAGGATTCTTGGATATAACAATGAAAGCATGAGCAACAAAAAGAAAATAGAAAAGTTAGATATCAAAAACTGCTGTATTCAATTTAATTTATTTATTTATTTGAGACGGAGTCTTGCTCTGTCACCCAGGCTAGCGTGTAGTGGCGCGGTCTTGGCTCACTGCAACTTACGCCTCCTGGGTTCAAGCAATTCTCCTGCTTCAGCCTCCCGAGTAGCTGGGATTACAGGCGCGCACCATCACGCCCGGCTAATTTTTTTTTTTTTTTTTGTAGAGATGGGTTTTCACCATGTTGGCCAAGCTGGTCTCAAACTGCTGACTTCAAGTGATCCACCTACCTTGGCCTCCCAAAGTGCTGGGATTACAGGCGGGAGCCACTGTGCCCAGCTAACTGCTGTGTTTTAAAAGATACCATCAAGAAAGTAAAAAGACAATTCAGAGAATGGGAAATAATACTTGCAAATTACATATCCGAAGCAACTGTACCATTTTACATTCCCACCAGCAAATATAAACTGTACCATTTTACATTCCCACCACCAGAAATAAAACCATACATGTACATGTAAAATGGTACAGATATATGAATTTTTATATATATATATATAATATATATATATAAACTCTTATAACTCAATGGTAAATAGACATATAACCCAATTTTAAAATGGGTAAAAGATCCGAATAGCCATTTCTTCAGGGAAAATATATAAAAGATACAAAAAGCACATGAAAACATGCTAAACATCATTAGTTATCAGGTAAGTACACATCAGAATCACAGTGAAATATACTTTACACAAAGCAGACTGCCTAGAATCAATGTAACAGAATAACAAGTGTTGACATGGATGTAGAGAAACAGGAATCCTCATACACTGCTGGTGGGAATGTAAAATGGTACTGTTGCTTTGGAAAACACGTCAGTTTATCAAACAATTAAATTAAACAAAGAATTAACATATGATCCTGAGATTCCACTCCTAGGTATATATACAAGAGAACTGAATACCAAAAAACTTGCATACAAATATTTTCAGCAGCATTATTCGTAATAGCCAATAGGTGAAACAATCCAAATTCATATCAATGGACAAACAGATAAACAAAATGTGAATTTTAATTAGCCATAAAAGGAATGAAGTACTAACACATGCTACAAGATGGATGAACCTCAAAAAGATTACATTAAGTTCAAGAAGCCAGTTACAGAAGACCACGTATTATATGATTTATTTCATATCAAAGTCCAAAGTACAGAAATCTACAGACAGAAAATAACTAGTGGTTACTTGGGGCTGGGGGTCGGAAACTGAATGAATGGGTGCAAGGAGTAGTAGATCATATTATGGGGTTTCCTTTTGAAGTGAAGTGTTCTAAAATCAATTGTTATGATGGCTGAACATATCTGTGAATATATTAAATAACATTACATTGTACATTTTAAATGTGTTCATTGAATGCTTAGTCAATTATATTTTGATAAAGCTCTTTAAGAAAAAAAAATTCGGCCGGGAGCGGTGGCTCACACCTGTAATCCCAGCACTTTGGGAGGCCAAGGCGGGCGTTCTTGGCTCACTGCAACTTAACGCCTCCTGGGTTCAAGCAATTCTCCTGCTTCAGCCTCCCGAGTAGCTGGGATTACAGGCGCGCACCATCACGCCCGGCTAATTTTTTTTTTTTTTTTTTGTAGAGATGGGTTTTCACCATGTTGGCCAAGCTGGTCTTAAACTCCTGACTTCAAGTGATCCACCTACCTTGTTGTAAAACTATAAAAATATACAATAGCGTGATAAATACCATATTCCAGATAGTGGCTCTGGGGATGTGGAGAGAAGAATGGTGGTATTATTTCATAGAAAATAATCTAAAAGAAATATGGCGGCTGGGCACAGTGGCTCACGCCTGTAATCCCAGCACTTTGGGAGGCTGAGGCGGGTGGATCACGAGGTCAAGAGATCGAGACCATCCTGGCTAACACGGTGAAACCCCATCTCTACTAAAAATACAAAAAATTAGCTGGGCATGGTGGCAGGCGCCTGTAGTCCCAGCTACTTGGGAGGCTGAGGCAGGAGAATCGCGTGAACCCGGGAGGCGGAGCTTGCAGTGAACCAAGATCACGCCACTGCACTCCAGCCTGGGCAACAGAGGGAGACTCTGTCTCAAAAAAAAAAGAAAAAAAAATTTCAGGCCGAGCACAGTGGCTCACACCTATAATCCTGACACTTTGGTAGGCCAAGGCGGGAGAATCACTTGAGGCCAGGTGTTCGACACCAGTGTGGGCAACATGGCAAGACCCCAACTCTACAAAAAAAATTTTTTTTAATTAGCCAGGTATGGTGGCATATGCTTGTAGTCTCAGCTGAGGCTAAGGCGGCAGAATTGCCTGGTGTACTTAAGCCTGGGCAACAGAGCGAGACCTTGTCTCTAAATAAATAAATAAAATTTAAATATAAAAAATATTCCAGGGCATTAAAAAAAAAACTTTCAAAATTCTTTCTTGGAAATACACATAATGCTCAAAGAAAAACCTGGCAAACCCTGCACACAAAAAAGAAAATTACAGACTCAAATCACATTTGGTTATCAATATATTGTATTGTCTAACCTCATACCAGTTTAAATTCCAAAAGACTTAAATACAAAAATTATAAACTGTGATGGAAAATCTGGAAGCATTAAAGACCACACTGATAAATTCAACTACATATAAACAAATAGTGTTTTGCACAGAAAACCCCATGAAGTCAAAAGACAAATAAACTGGAAAAAAATCTGCAAATCATGAAATGCACAGAATGCCAATTATCCTGACAGTGTAAGAATTCCCAGAAATTGATCCAATAGGAAAGTGGAAAATGGATACAGATAGCACACAAAAAGTGAATTACAAAGGGCACTAAAACATATAAATAGTTTCTCAAACTCACTCTTAATAAGGGAAATGAAAAATGAAAAAAATACTGAGATAACATCCACCCGCCCCTATCACATTGGCAAAAATCCAACTGCTTGAAAATATACTGGTGGGAAGGGGGCACTGTGAGGAAGCTGGGACTCGTACATTACTGGTAGGAAAATAAATCGAAAATCCCGATAAGATGAAAACTTGGCAGTATCTGTCAAAACTGACATAGCAGTCATACTTCTGGAAATTTATCCTACAGATACACATACAAAATGACACTATATAGGCTTATTCACTGCATTTTGTTTGAATTTTAAAAAAAGACTGGAAACAACCTTACAGGGGATTCATTACATAAATTACGATTCTGGCGTACTTTATAGAGTTTACAGGTTCAGTTCCAGACCACTGAAATAAAGTGAATATCACAACAGAGGAAGTCACACCAAAGTTTTGGTTTCCCAGTGCATGTAAAAGTTATGTTTATATTATACTGCTGTCTATTATGTGTGTAATTGTATTATGTCTAAAAAATGTACATACCTTAATTTAAAATACTTCATTGCTAAAAAATGCTAATGACCATCTGAGCCTTCAGAGAGGTGTAATCTTTTTGCTGGTGGAGGGTCTTGTCTCAATGTTGATGGCTGTTGACTGGTCAGGTTGGTGGATACTGAAGGTTGGGGTGGTTACAGCATTTTCTTAAAGTAAGACAACAGTGAAGTTGGCTGCATGGATTGATTTTTCCTTCTGTAAAAGATTTCTTTGTAGCATGGAATGCTGTTTTACAACATTTTACCCACAGTAGAACTTCTTTGAAAATGGAAGTCAATCTTTTAAACTTGCCATTGCTTTATCAACTAAGTTTATATAATACTCCAAATTGCTTGTTGTTATTTCAACAACATCCACAGGACAGGGCACTATTACTTCATTAGAAGATTCCATCTCAAGAAACCACATTCGTTGCTCATCCATGAGAAGCAACTCCTCATCTAGTCAAGTTTTATCATAAGATAGTTATTTCTCTCACTGAAGACCTAAACCACTCAAAGTCATCCATAGAGGTTGGAATCCACCTCTTCCAAGCTCCTATTAATGTTGATATTTTGACCTCCTCCCATGAATCAAAAATGTTCTGAATGCATCTAGAACAGTGAATCCTTTCCAGAAGATTGACTTTGCCCAAATCCATTAGAGAAATCATTATGGCAGCTGTAGCCTTACAAAATGCATTTTTTTTCTTTTTCTTTTTCTTTTTTCTTTTTTTTTTGAGACATAGTCTGTCAGCCAGGCTGGAATGCAGTGACACAATCATAGTTCACTGCAGCCTCAACCTCCTGGCTCAAGCAGTCCTCCCACCTCAGCCTCCCAAGTAGCTGAGACTACAGGCATGAGCCATAGCATGCCTGGCTAATTTTTAAAAAAAAATTTTTGTAGAGACAGGGTCTCACCATGTTGCCCAGACTGGTCTCAAACTCCTGGGCTCAAACAATCCACCTGCCACAGCCTCCCAAAGTGCTGGGACTGCAGGCATGAGCCACCACACCCAGCCTAAAATTTATTTCTTAATAAGACCTGAAAGTTGAAATTATTCCTTGTTTCATGGCCTGCACAATGGATGTTATGTTAGCAGGCATGAAAACAATATTAATCTTGTATATCTCCATCACAGCTCTTGGGTGACTAGGTGCATTGTCAGTGGGTAGTAATATTTTGAAAGGAATCTTTTTTTTTTTTTTATGAGCAGTAGGTCTCAATAGTGGGCTTAAAACCTTCAGTAAACCATGCTGTGAACAGATGTGGTGTCATCCAGGCTTTGTTGTTTCATTTATAGAGCACAGGCAGAGTAGATTTAGCATCCTTTTTAAGGACCCTAGCATTTTGCGAATGGTAAATGAACATCAGCTTCAACTTAAACTCAGCAACTGCATTAGTCCCTAACAAGAGAGTCAGTCTGTTCTTTGAAGCTTTGAAGCCAGGCATTGACTTCTTTATCTATGAAAGTCCTAGATGGCATCTTCTTCCAATAAAAGTCTATTTTGTCTACATTGAAAATCTGGTGTTTAGTGTAGCCACCTTCATCAATGATCTTAGGTAGATCTACTGGATAACTTGCTGCAGCTTCTCCGTCAGCACTTGCTGTTTTGTTTTGCACTTTGACATTCTGTAGATGGTTTCTTTCCTTAAACCGCATGAACCAACCTCTGCTAGCTTCCAACTTTTCTTCTGCAGATTCCTCACTCTCCTGGCCTTCATAGAAATGAAGTTTATTAACTGGCCTAATTTCAGTATCATTGTGTCTTTGGAAACAAGCAGGCCCAAGGAGAGGGAGAGAGATGGGAGAATGTCCAGTTCGTGAAGCAGTCAGAGCACACACAACATTTATTGATTAAGTACATCATCTTACACGAGCATGGTTTGTGGTGGCCCAAAACAATTATAATAGTAACATCAAAGATCACTGATCACCGATTAAAGTAACAGATATAATAATAAAAAAAAACTTTGAATTATTGTGAGAATCATCAAAATGTGACACAGACATAATGTGAGCGCACACTGTTGGAAAAATGGTGCCTATAGACTTACTCGACGTGGGGTTGCCAGAATCTTCAATTTGTAAAAAACACTTTGGGAGGCCAAGGAGTGCAGATCACCAGAGGTCAGGAGTTTGAGACCAGCCTGGCCAACATGATGAAACCCTGTCTCTACTAAAAATACAAAAATAAACCAGGTGTGTTGGTGGGTGCCTATAATCCCGCTACTCGGGAGGCTGAGGCAGGGAGAATTGCTTGAACCCAGGAAGTGGAGGTTGCAGTGAACCAAGATTGCACCATTGCACTCCAGCCTGGGTAACAGAGCGAGACTCCGTCTCAAAAAAACAAAAAACAAAAACAAACAGACAAACAAAACCACTAGTACTGAGAAGCACAATAAAGCAAAGTGTAATAAAACAAGGTATACCTGTATCACTGTAGAATGAAGAAGCAATTTAATTTTATGTACTGACTATATTAAAAAGATCTCTAAGATACATTGTTAAAGGTAGGGGGGAAAGCAAGGTGCATGTGTTATGTTTTACAAGTGTGTAAAGAGGGGAGGTATAAGAATCCATATTTAAATTTTCTTGTATTTGTGGAGACTCTGACAATATATAAGAAACTAAGCTTTTGTTAATGGCAAGGGAGAACTAGACAGAGGACAAGGAAAGAGGACAAGTTATTCACTCTAACTTTTTATACTGGTCAGTTTTTAATGAATGCTTTCTCTATTCAAAAAAATAAAATATAGACCAGGTGCAGTGGCTCATGCCTATAATCTCAGTGCTTTGGGATTCTGAGATGGGAGAATTGCTTTAGCTCAGGAGTTCAAGGTTACAGGCATCATGCCACCGCACTTCAGCCTGGGTGACAGAACAAGACGCTGTCTCTAATAAAAAAATTAATAAACTGGCTGTGTTTGGTGGCTCATGCCTGTAATCCCAGATCTTTGGGAGGCCAAGGCAGGGGGACTGCTTGAAGCCAGAGTTCAAGATCACCCTGGACTATAAAGCAAGACCCTATCTCTACAAAAGTAGTAAAATTAGCTGAGTGTGGTGGCATATGCTTGTATTCCCAACTACTCTGAAGGTTGGGGCAAGAGGATTGCTTGAGCCTAGGAGTTCAAGGCTGCAGTGAGCCATGATCACACCATTGCACTCTACCTTGGGTGACACAGCAAGACCTTGCCTAAAATTAATTAATATAGTGTAATGTAATAATTGATTCACAAATAAAAATGCCATTGATACAGACCTTAGAAACTGGAACCTTGCAGAAATAGGAAGTATCTAGGGTGGGGTAAGTGACAGACTTCTCTGACAGACCCCTGCTTTAGGCACTGAGTGCTCACAGAGTCGGGGTAAGGGGTTGGGGAGCAGCCTAAGGTCCTCACAGCTTGCCTCGCTTGGTGGTGGAGTCACTGCCTCACAAGCCAGGGCAAGGGCTATCAGTACTTCAGTGTACTCAGTGGTACTGTGCCCAAGGTAGAGCTTTGTCCACAAACTGGGGGCTGGGCAGAATAAGAGAGCTCTCACATCCATACTGCTCTTGCCCAGAACTTAGCCTTAGCAGTAGGTAGCTGAGGGCAGGATGATATAATCTGAAGTCTGGTTTCTCCTGAGAAGAAAACCTTTCAACTGGGAGCTGGCAGAGAAGGAATCCCGAGTTCTTCTTCACTGCAGCCATCTGGAATGGAATGTACCCCTTGCTGAGCTAGTAGTGGGGAAGGAGGAAATGCTCTTGGTTTAAATACCACAGATGTTGCCTTTCTCAATGAATTTTTTGAGATTTTATTGAGTAGATGTTTTTTCATTTACTATTTGCCCTTGGCACGATTTCTGGAGCCTTTCAATGGTGGTTTTATAATTTTTACCAGCTTCACTGGGTTAGGGGGCCAGCAGAGCCCATGCCGCCGTGCCAGATATCAGTATTTGGAATGGCTTTAAGTACATTGGAATTACTTTCTTTTTAAGAGACTGTAGAATTCTCCGATGCAACTATCTGAGCCTGCTATTTTTTGGCAAAGGGGTACAGCTCCTGAAATTTTTATCTGTGGAAATTTGTCTATTTACATTTTTTCTCTTTTCTGGGGTCAATATTGATAAGTAATAATTTCCTAGAAAATTACCTATTTGATCCAGATTTTAAACTTATTTGCATATAATTGAGCAAAGTCATTTTATGATTATCTTAATTTTTTCTCTGTGTGCTTATTTCTTTAGAAGCTCCTTTTTATGTGTGCTTTAAGAATTACTTAATTGTGGTCGGGTCTGGTGGCTCACACCTGTAATCCCTTTGGGAGGCCAAGGCTGGTGGGTCCCTTGAGGTCAGGAGTTCAAAACCAGCCTGGCCAACATGGTGAAACCCTGTCTCTGCTAAAAATACAAAAAAATTAGCCGGGCATGATGACAGGCCCCTGTAATCCCACCTACTCGGGAGGCTGAGGCAGGAGAATCACTTAAACCCAGGAGGTGGAGGTTGCAGTGAGCTGAGATTGCGCCACTGTACTCCAGCCTGGAGACAGAGTGAGACTCCATCTCAAAATAATAATAATAATAAAATAATAATAACTGTAATTCACTAATGAAATAAATACTAGAAATTATTCCCCCCACAAACCTCAGTGCTTAAGATTTATTATAATCAGAATCTTAAAATTTCCATAATAATTACTGAATTTTTACTGTTCATTATGAACTTTACAGTTGTGATTTATTTAATCTTAACAACAGCCTTATGAGGTATATACTAATAGAATCATTATTTTATGGATGAGGAGACTGAGTCACAGAGATTATGTAGCCTGTCTAATTATATACTTAGATGTCATAATTTTAACAACTTTGTTGGCTACAAGAAATTTAAAATTATGTAAGGCTATTAAATAAATAGATCTGTTTGCTTCCTAACGTCTTAACCTAAATCACCATCTCAAAAAGTAATATAATTCTTAGTTGTCTATAACAACATATTTTAACTCATGAATTATTTCAGTGAAGATAGTAGTGGGGAAAGAGTGTTACCAAAAATTTCCTTCCTTAGCTACCAATTTAAATTTATAGTTGGCATAGGAAATTTTATTTTAACCCTTTTCTCATTTACCCCGAGAATACTTGCTGGTGGTGCTTGCAGCTGTAGCATTTACCCCAAGATAACTTTGCCAGGAAATATCTTGCTTTGATTATTATTTTTGCATTGCTCTAGTATATTGACTTTGGAAACAAAAGACATTATTCTATTTATAGCATTCTGTTTTTAGTAGTGGTATTTCCGTTTACAAAATATAGTAATTCTCAATTGCTGAAAATGTCAGATCCTAGAAGCTAGCATTCCTATGTGTGATGTTAACATAGTTCTCAAAAACAGTTTTTATATTTTATTTTCACATTGAAAATCACTCAGATTTGTTTCAGCCTCAAAGAGCATGTTTATATAAAATTAAATGAATGCAGACAGCAAGCTACACTTTTTTTTTTTCTAAATGGGAAAAGGGTTAAAAGAATGTTTACGTTTGGAAAGTCAATGTAACAATTATGGCATTATAAAGAAAAATTTAGAAAATGTAAAAAAAAAAACCCATAAATCACCACCCTAGCACTTTAGTTTTATTTTTGCCTATCACCTTCAAGTTCTTGTCCACACACATTATTTTGTGTAGGTAGAATAATAATGTATCTTTTTTTGTATCCTGTATTTGACAAAGTGAGCTATTAAAAATTATTTTAAAAGAAGGCAGTTAAAAAATTCAAACAAAAAATGTTCTTTGTCTTTATAATTTTCAACAGCTTTTATGTAAGTTTAAGGAGTTGTGTGAATATTTTGGCGAAGTTGGGGATACATAAAAGCACATTACCTTTTGTTTCTGACCTCTTATGCTAGTCCTTTCATCCTAAGTATTTGTATGGAAAGGATTATTTGCCTGTAAAGTCAAGTCCAGTGGATAATTTGGTTTGAAAGCTCTTGTATAACACAATCATAGACAAAAGATTTGTTTTTCTTTATGAACTTTGTTAATGCAATGTTTTAGTTGCATTTCTGAAATGAGAAATAAACTAAGAAGGATAGGAATTTGAGGAATAAAAGTTTAGAGTTTCATCAGTATTAAAAAAAACTTCTCTTTAGACAAGACTGAGTAAATGTGTGTGACTACTGCCCTCTTGGGTTGGTATAAGGGACATGTATTTAAAAATAATTTGTGCTGAGATTTATCTTTCTTCTTTCAAAGGTGTTAAAATCATCACACAACAGGTTCAACCAAGTAAAATCTTACCCAAACCAGTGACAGCAACTCTACCCACCAGTAGCAATTCCCCTATTATGGTGGTTAGCAGTAATGGTGCAATTATGACAACTAAACTGGTAACCACTCCTACTGGTAAGTTCTCTTGAGCATCAGTTCATTTATTCATCATACATTCATCAAACAGTTTCTCTGTACCAGCAATATGCTTGACACTTGGGATACAGAGATTAATGGGACAGTTTTTCAAAGAGGCCTTTCTTGATTCTCACACCCCTACTGACTGCCCTGACGTTAACTTTCTTTTGTTATTCTTTCTAATGATCCTTTGTTCTTTTCCTTTATAGCACTTCCCATAATTTCTTAGGTATCTAGTTGTATATTGATTTGTTTGATATTGTTCCTTTTATTGGACCATAAGCTCTGTGAGCGTAAGGGACCATATCCTTTTTATTTACCACATATATAGAGCTAGTCTGTAAGTAGGTGCTCAGTCAGGATTTGCTGAATGAATTAAAACAGTCCCAACCCACAAGGATTTCACTCTGATGAAGTTGAGAAGAGTATATGTTACATTACAGTTTAGTAACCGTTACTGAGACTGAGGGAAGCACAGAATGGTATTGTGCCCTGATAGGCAAGCAACCAGCATATGCTGGAGGAAGTGACAGTGTTGAACATTTTGGATAGTAACACTATCTAAAATGTTACCTTGAGCAGATTACTTAATCTCTCTAAATCTTTTTCTTTGTTTATTTGTTTTTGTTTTTTTCCTTGTTTATTTAAATGGGATAATAATACCTATGCCATAACGTTATTATAAATACTAAATGAAATCAGGTATGTAGAAAGTCCCCGGCATAGTGCTCAATAGTTGTCACTATTAATATTATAATTAGCCATTACCGTTATTTTAAATGTATGACTCTTTAACCAAACTTTTTGAGGATGGCTAGTATTTAGATGACAGAATTTAAATAGTGTAAAATGATACCTGTCTCAAGCTTATAAGCTGTCATTTATTGGCCAGTGTGTAAAAGTCATTACAAACATTGCACTTCATATCCTTTAGGCTTTATTATCTCCATTTTCAGCAACTTGCCCAAGGTCATGTAGCCAAAAAGAGGCAGAACTGGGGATTGAACCAGTTTGACTCCAAAACCTGTGCTTTCTTTTGTTTTTTAAATTGCAGTAAAATATATATAACATGAAATTTACCATTTTCAAATATATAGTTCATTGGCATTAAGTACATTCACATTGTTGTATAACCATCAACACCATCTATCTCCAAAACGTTTTCATCTTCCGAAACTGAAACTCTGTGCTCATTGAACAATAATGCTTCATTTCCCCACTTTCTCAAGTCCCTGGCATCACCATTCTACCTTCTGTCTCTATGCAAAGCCTGTGCTTTTAAACACTATTATTCTTTAGTATTTTTATCATACTTCCCCTAAACTTTTCTAAATAGATAACAGTGTTATGCATATATGATTCTTCATGTTATGGAAAAGTAGTGAAGAATAATATTTTGTCTATTTATGTGTCTGTGTTATAATAAGTGTTTCTTTTTTTAACAAAAACTTAATTTGAAATTTTTCCAGATGTAATTTGCCAAATTCAAACTATGTATCCATATAGCATATTTACTTTGCACTAGTTTTGTGGGGTTTTTTTTTTTCATTCAGATGTATGCTTATAACCAATTTAAACTAATTCTACTTATTGTTCCTCCCGTTCTCCCTTTTTGGGTAATGGTTGTATTTTTCAAAGGTGAATAACTTGGTAAAAGCATTTTTTTTGGGGGGGGGGAGGAGGCGAGTATTGAAAATGGCTATCAAAGTGGTCCGTAAATTCGATTATCATGAAAGATTTCTTCAAGTGAAGATGATGTTATCTTAGTCATTTTTTTTTCATTCTCCCTAAGGCTATTGATGCTTAATTTAGGAATAGCCTTTCTGAGTTACTGGATTTGTAAGAAACTACAACAGACTCATGTAGTTAGCTTTTAATTCCTGTTTGGAGAAAAGAAAAAAGTGTTAGAAATAGTGGGGAAGGGTATAAAATCTTTTGAGACACATGAAGAAAAATAGTCTAACAGGTCTAAAGTTGAGGAAATAGGTAAATAGAGAAAATTTTAGGCTAAAGAGAAATATTCCTGGCAACTCTAGGCAGCTTTAACTTTAATCTTTACTAAAATGATAGAATACCCAACCCTTTAAAGGTGGACGTATATTTAGAGGGTAGCAGAGTACAAAGCAATGAAAGTTTGTAAAACTTTAGGCAAACAATACTGCCTTATTTGCTCAATGCCACCATTGGGTTTGGCACTAAGACAGCATAAAACAGATGCAGAGACCTTAAAATCTATGACAGAAATATCTAAAATACTCTGGCAGGAAAGATGATTAAATTTGTTTCTTTTGGCATAAAACTAGTAGAAGAAGGGTAGTGGAAGAAGGGAACAGAGTTAACTCTACTTTTTCTTGGGTTAGTAATTTGATGCAACACATCACAAAATTTTATGTGTAAAATTAATTTAAATTGACTTGGCTGTAGTACTTGCTATATGTGTTGAAAACTGGCTGTAAAATTATAAATTAATGTCTTGACACCTTGAAATTCCATTTTCAAGTTATAGCAATGTAGATTATATGGAATTACAGTTAAACTGTATTAATTATCATTCTTCTGTAAGCAATGACAAGTTTTTCTTTTGGCTTTTCCCTTTCTATAGGCACACAAGCAACCTATACCCGGCCAACAGTGAGCCCATCCATTGGTCGGATGGCTGCAACCCCTGGAGCTGCAACCTATGTGAAAACTACGAGTGGTAGCATCATTACAGTAGTACCCAAATCATTAGCTACCTTGGGGGGCAAGATAATTAGCAGTAATATAGTTTCTGGTAGGTATATCTGAAATATGTTAAAGGTATAGGTGGCCTTCATTGAGAGGAAAAAAAAAACTTACTTCATTGAAGGATTATATTTGATCTCAATTTTTTGCTTAGAAATCTAAAGCTTTGTTTTAGTCCTTATGTTTCATGATTAAATAAAGTTTTTAGTTTTAATATTCAATATTCACATATAAAGCTTTTGATAGTTTTAAAATGGAAAGAACCTTTAGTTGCTTTTAGTCAAAGTGGAAAGATTATAGTTTAAATTTGCATAGAGATTTTTCATTTGCAAAGTATCCTCCTATTTGTCAACCTATTCAGACCCCATAACAACTCTGAGGTGGTTGCTATTGTGCTGAATTTACAAATGAAGATAGATTTGGCTTTAGAGAGATCAAATTGACCTGTCCAAGACCAATTAGAGTTAGAAAGTGGAAGAACTCTTATTTGTTCTGAATATGTTTTAGGGAACATATCTCATAATTTCAATTACTGATGTCACTTTAGTTTATTAAAAATAAAAATATTTGAATACTTTATTTGCCTTTTGCCATTTATATTAACTTTGCTTTTCAGAAATATTTTACTTTAATAGTGAAAGCCAAACATCTGCCTGTTTATTGGTATATTGAAACCATACCTGGTTTTTATTGGCTCATTAATCTCTGCAGTTCTTGGGTTGTGGACCCTAATGTGGAATGTTAAAATGGCATCTGTTTTCATCGATTATTATTTTTAATTAAAATGATGTAAATAATCCCTGATTAAGCAAGACTGTAGACTTTAATTGTCTACCATTTTTGTAGACAAGTCATATTTTGTATGCCCCAGGTGAGTTGTTCTAACATTTTAAAGTCAAGGGATTGAAGTTCCTGGCAGTAATTTGATGTTGCTGATAACTCAGGGAGTTAAAAAAAAAGCAAAGCAGAGCATGATATTGGCATAAAGTGTTATATTTAAAGCTGTTAATTTTGGCTCTACTTTTAAGTGTAAGTGAGAAAATCCGATGTTTGCCAGACTGAGGAGGGTGAAACCAGTAGGGAAAGAATCATTGTACTCCAGCTTTTAAGAGGATACTTTAAATAACACAGTTAAAACTTAAATTGTAATTTATTACTTGACAATATCTTTACATAGTATAAAGCACTTACTCAATTAAACATTTGTCAAAAAGGGATCTTGTATTTCATTGGTAGGTAGTTTTTTATGACCTTAAGGATTTTTCTTTACTTATACATGAATTTATAGTTTCATATAGCTTGAAGGAATGTTTGGATGTCATGAGTCCTCTATTTTCAGACCTAATGCATAATGTAGTTGCTTTGTACCTGGTTAGAGCAATACAAGCAAGCACATTTTCCTAAAAGCAGAGATGTCATTTGAAATTTATATATCTTATACATGTATAATGTGTTATCCATCTTTGTATTGAATTATAAAACCATTCATGTTAGTTGCTACTTCAAGTGCATGAGTGTACATGAGTAGAGACTTTTCCAGCACTATAGGATATACTTGGCATACAGTTTAAATAACTTTATTCATTGTGTGTTGCTCATTATGTCTCTATCTCTGCTTCATTGACACTTTTATTCCAAAGAACTTCTTCTGGTTGCTCTAAACTGATCCTTATGTTACACCTCACTATTCTTTATAAAGACAATTTTCTTATTTTATAATATTGTTGATCCATGATACTGGGATTATAGGTTAGTTTTAAAATCTTTCATTGCCTATTTATAGTAAACTGATAAGGCTGGTTGAATGAATTTACACAGTTTTCTGTCTTCATCCATGAGCAGATGCTTTTTCTAGGGTCCCATCTTCCCCAAACAAAAAAGAAGTACTTTCTTTTTTTTTTTTTTTTTTTTTTTTTTTTTAAGACAGAGTATCACTCTGTTGCCCAGGCCAGGGTGCAGTGGCATGATTGGCTCATTACAGCATCAGCCTCCTGGGCTCAAGCAATCCTGACACCTCAGCCTTCCAGGTAGCTAAGACTACAGGCCCACACCACCATGCTTGGCTAATTTTTGTAATTTTTCTAGAGACAGGGTTTTGCCATGTTACCCAGGCTGGTCTCAAACTCCTGAGCTCAAGCGATCTGCCCACCTTGGCCACCCAAAGTGCTGGGATTACAGGCATGAGCCACCATGCCTGGCTCTTTTCTTAAAATACACTCAAACATCTAGCTATAAGACTAGAAGGCTTAAAAAAAGATACTTTCCCTCTCATTGTGGGAGAATTTGGAAACTACAGCCAGGTTCAAAGAAAATTAAAAACCTTTGATTTTTACTATCCATAGGACTGTGTTAAAATTTAGGTATATTTCTTTTTATTCATTTTTCTATTCATTTGTTTGTATAAAGTGTGTGTGTGTGCGCGTATATATATATATATATATTTTTTTTAATTGGGATCTAATATAGTCAGATTTTATCCGTGTTTCCTATAGTAATGTTATTTTCCCATGCTAGTAAATGTAGTTTGACATGCCCCCCTCATATTTAACCATTTTCTTATTGTAGCAAGTTTTAGGTTACTTATAGGCTGTCTTGTGTGTGTGTGTGTGTGTGTCATTATAAATAATTCTATGACGAACATTATTATACATAAATTATTTTGTGGAATTCTTACTTCCTCTGTATAAATATCCTAGAATGCAAGTTAATGCTTCCAAAGTACTTTCTAGAAAGTTCTTTTTATTAGAACAAGTAATTAAATGGAAGCCATGACTATCTTTGTAGTTGATTCATATCTTTTTTGTTGTTGTTGAGACAGACTCCTGCTGTGTCACCTAGGCTGGAATGCAGTGGTGTGATCTCTGCTCACTGCTACCCCCGCCTCCCAGGTTCAAGCAATTCTCCTGCCTCAGCCTCCTGAGTAGCTGGGATTACAGGCGCCTGCCACCACGCTCGGCTAATTTTTGTATTTTTAGTAGAGACAGGGTTTCACCATGTTGGCCAGGATGATGTCAAACTCCTGACCTCAGGTGATCCACCTGCCTTGGGCTCCCAAAGTGCTGGTATTATAGGCGTCAGTTACTGCGCCTGGCCAATTCATATTTTATAGCGTCAAATATTTCTTTACATGTGTATACATTAAATTATCAGATTTGTAAGTTTTTTTGTGAGCTTTGTTGAGGGTTAGATGAATAATTACATTGGATTCTTCAGAGTTGAACTCACTACCTTGATTCTGAGGACGTTATGAGAACCTGTGACAATAGCAAAACTTTAATTCTCCTAATCTTTAGTACAGTGTCCAGGAAAGGAGCTATTGTTTTTGCACTTTTTCATTCGTTCATTCTTTGAGCAAAGCAACATAAAACATTACCTAAGAGACCAAGATTGTCAGGTGATTTTAGAATCTGTAAATAGAATAGTAAAATCTGAGCCAATAAATTTGTGTTCTTCTTTAAGCCTACCTATTATAATGCCCAAACTTTTACAGGGATCTTTTTAAAAAATAAGAATGCCTGGAATGCATCAATATCATAGTTCATTATTATCTAAATGGGATATACAGTTATTTGCACCCATTATATCTTGATTGTTTTATAAGTGAAGATTATATAGGTGGGTCCTTCTGATATGCTACGAGCCAGATACTCTGCTGTGTGTTGTGATACAGAGGAATATATACATGAGTTTTATTATCTGCCCTAAGGAATGCTAAACAAGTGAACTTGTATAATTTTGCTGTAACATGGGAACAGAAGTCCACTGTGAAAGCATAGAGGGTGACTTTTTTTTAAAGAGTAATACTTCTTCAATGTAATGTATTTATCCCCTGATACTGAAACATGTTCACTAGAATTTCAGAAATTTATAATTGATCATTCTATCAATTATAAATTATATTCTATTTTAATATAATGTTAGACTTGCTTTTCCTTATGCTGTTCCTTTTTCTTCTATTTTCTGACATTTGCCCCCCCACCACATTTTGTTAAACTTGTGGACTTGGTTTGCAACTATCATATAAATTGAAAAACCTCTGTAATGGAAGGGATTAGACATTTTAGTAGGTAAAAATATAATTCATTTGTTAAGCAAGTTTTGTCAAAAAGTGGTCCTTGTACTTTGGTATAAAGTCAGAAGCATAGTAAATCATGTCAAAAGAGGTCTGTATGAAACCATGTCAAAAAAGGTCTATAGAGTTAATCACATGTGAGGGATTAAAGTTAATTAAGAGTTAAAGTTAGTGTAAGTGAATCATGGGCAGCTTGGTTTTTGAAGTTCTTAACAGCTGACTGTTCAGAGACTACAAATAAATGGAAAAACAGTTGTGAAGCTAGTTCATAGATTAAAATGCTCTTTTATGTAACCTCAGAGCATGTTACCTTGGACTAATGAGACATATAATGGCAAATATATTGTAAAGACATTTTTTGTAGCAGTGTTGCCAAAATTAACATATAACTAGAATATTCTTATTCTTAGTGTAACTTTGTTTATAAAACTTAAGTAAGGAATATTAAGGTTTTCCAGTGGAAAATAATAAAATTGTGTTTAATTATTTTTTTGAAGACATATTGCTCGTGTTTTTACTAAGTAATAATTCTGTGCTTAGTCATTTGATAAATGATATGTAGGCCTATAGAAGAAGAACTTGACATGCCTCTTTTCATAAGCAGAGGAAATTACAGGAGCAAAAGTAGCATTGGAATTTGTATGCTCAAAGACCAACGTGGAAACCAGCACATTAAAGGAGAGGCGTATGTTAGTTAATTCTAAAAATTAAGGTCTGACAAAGCCTGGAAAGCTAGGCAGAGGAGTTTGGGCTTTGTGTGGTAGGTAACGGGAAGCCATAATGAAGAAGTTACTTCTTAGATCAAAGTTCATGGTGTGTACTCTGGAGTACATGCTAATTAGATCAAAATGGTAGATTAAGGGACAGATTATGTATTAATAGGATTTTGAAACATGAGGGAAAGTTAGAACTGGGAACGAAATGGGAAATTAGGGAATTTAACCAGTTGACATGTTTCAGGTTCTTGGCATGATAAGTTTAGTTTTTTAAGGATGTAATTGTCATCCACTGTGCTAAGCACTGAGGAATCATAAAAAGGTACAGTGTGGAGATTAAGGGGCTTTCATCTTGTTGAGAGGTATAGGGAGTTAAGACGAGGAAACAGGCCAAGCCTGGTGGCTCATGCCTGTAATTCCAACAATTTTGGGAGGCTGAAGCAGGAGGATCCCTTGAGGCCAGGAGTTCAAGACCAACCTGGGTAATGTAGTAAGACCCCATCTCTACCAAAAAATACAGAAATTAGCCAGGCATGGTGGCATATACCTGTAGTCCTAGGTACCTAAGAGGCTGAGATGGGAGGATTGTGTGAGCCCAGGAGTTGAAGCCTGCAGTAGATATGATCATGCCTCTGCACTCCAGCCTGGTAACAGAGTGAGACCCTGTTTCTCTTAAAAAAAAAAAAAAAAAAAAAAAGTCCAGGCACAGTGGCTCACACCTGTAGTCCCAACACTTCGTGAAGCTGAGGCAGGAGGATCACTTGAACCTAGGAGTTTGAGACCAGCCAGCAGCCAGGGCAACATAGTGAGACCTTATCTCTATAAAAAATCAAAAAGTAAGGTGGGAGGACCACTTGAGCTCAGAAGGTCAAGGCTGCAATGAGCTGTGGTTGCTCCACTCCACTCCCGTCTGGGTGACAGAGCAAGACCTTGCCTTAAAAAAAATAAATAAATAAAAATAAAGTTTTTTGAAAAAGAGAAGAAGACAAGGAACAAATCAAAGATTTGCGCCAGAATTTACAACTGAAGGTTGGAAGGTAGATTTGATAGGTAGAAGAGAAGCCAATTATGGAAGGATGTGTGGGAGAGGGCAAAGTAATACTGTGTTTGGATCAGTAGGTATAGACCTATTAGATAGATCTTAATAATTGACAATATAAGTTTATATATGCAAATTAGAGTTTTATCCTCACATTCTCCAGAGTGCTACAGATTACAAAAGCATACATTGAATCTGTGACTTGTTTTGTATATCGTTTACTTTGCTTTTTTTTTTTTTTTTTTTTTTTTTGAGATCGAGTCTTGCTCTGTAGCCCAGGATGGAGTGCAGTGGTGCAATCTCAGCTCACTGCAACCTCCACCTCCCGGGTTCAAGCAATTCTTCTGCCTCAGCCTCCCAAGTAGCTGGGATTACAGGCGCCCGCCGCCACCCCCAGCTAATTTTTTTGTATTTTTAGTAGAGAGAGACTTTCACCAGGCTGATCTTGAACTCCTGACCTCTGGTGATCTGCCTGCGTCAGCCTCTCAAAATACTGGGATTATGAGCGTGAGCCACCACGCCTGGCCTACTTTGTCTTTTTTAATCACAGAAAAATACATGGCTTATTTCTTTTCATAAATTTTTTCTAGAGCCTAGTGTTATGTAAATTTAAGCATTTACTTCATGTTCTTTTTTGAAGGATTTTCCCATCACTTCAGTCACATATAATACTGGGTTTGGGGGAAATACATGTCATGGAATAGAGATTGTGATTTGTTTCTTTTAACTAGTCAGACAAAGAATATTGATGGTAAAACTGTTGTTCTTAGATTCTGAGTTTTGTATATAGGTTCTCAGATTCTAAAAAGATGACTGCTTTAACTGTAAATTCTTAATATTCTCTCATTCTGGTATGACTTATAACTTACTATTCCAAGCCTTCATTTTCATCATCTTGACAGCTTTCATGTCATCTAGGAATGACATTTACTATATGTACTAATTGTGTATAATATAAACAAAAATAACGAAGTATCTCTAGTCCTTAACTCAGGCCTCCTTTTCTTCCCCCTTTTCTAAGGAACGACTACCAAAATCACTACAATCCCAATGACTTCCAAGCCCAACGTGATTGTTGTACAAAAGACTACAGGAAAAGGAACGACCATTCAAGGCCTCCCGGGCAAAAATGTTGTCACAACGTTGCTAAATGCTGGAGTAAGTAAGAGCTTCAACTGCAGACTTAGCAATTCACAGAGGATTTAAAGACCAGCTATATAAATATTTGCACAAGGACTTGAGAAGCCCACAATAGCCAGAATGGCTTGGTTTACCACTGCTGGGATATAACAACTGTTAAAGCACCACCAACTGATGCCATTTTTCACAGTAATTTCTAAAGCATGTTGCTCATACTTGCTCATAGCTAGGTTGCTTGTGACCATGATTTAGATGCTTAGCTTTGTCCAGATAGAGAATTCCATTGGCTTAACTGTAGGGGGACTTCAGTTGGAGCACTGTTTTATTCCTGCTTATGGTCAATAGATACTGACTTAGTATTTGGCTTAGGGTGGGCAAAGAGAAATATGTGGGATTAAGACTAAATTAATTGATGGGGATTTGTTACTTTCTTTTTTTTTTTCATTTTTACCTCTTTGAGCTGTTAAAAAATAAAATCAGACTGGGTGTGGTGGCACATGTCTGTAATCCCAGCTGGTTGGGAGGCTGAGGTGGGAGAATCGCTTTAGCCCAGGAGTTCAAGACCAGCCTTGGCAACAAAGCAAGACCCCCACCTCTACCAAAATTTATTTTAAAAATTAACCAGGTGTAGTAGCATGCACCTGTAGTCCCAGCTACTTGGGAGGCTAAGGTGGGAGGATCACATGAGCCCAGGAGTTTGAGGCTGCTATGAGCCATGATCATGCCACCGCACTCCAGACTGGGCAACAGAGTGAGACCTTGCCTCAAACAAAAAATAAATAAATAAATAACAGATTCATTTATAGTTCTGAAGGCAGTTGGTAGGAGGGTTGGAGTTAGACAAAACAGGGCTTTGTTTCTCCATATTGTAGTTGTTTGACCTTGGGTGACATATTCAACCTCTCTCATTCTTAATTTCCTCATTTGTACATTGGGATTGATGATCTTTACCAGTGAGGTTGTTTAGTAACTGGTAGCTATTGTGAAAGTGCTTAGAATAGTGCCTGGCCCATAAGAAGTCCTCAATCATTGATTTTCTTCTTGTTATTCTTGGTACTTACCTGTTTAGGCTTGTTAGTGTCCCTACCTTGCCTAACTTCACTAGAACATGGATTGCTATACTTCACTTAAATAGATCTCATAAAAGCTTCATTGGTAGGGGTCCAGCATTAGATTTTTTCAATGTGTGGGAAAACAGATTGCTCCTAGCCTGAATTTACATAGTAAGCCAAAAGTAAAGCCAGGATTAGAATTCAGATTTTCAGAACCCTTTGTAATGTGGTTTGCAATTTCAAAGAACTTGATATGTAAGAGAGGATGCTTTGTATTCTAGGCCCTGTGGTCACAAAGATCCAAGAGTCATGTATGATTCATAGCTGTTAGATATCTCTGATAACAACCGTTTGACACAGGCAGCTCTAGTAAAACAAGCAAATCAACATATAAGACCGTTTTCTGGGCTGGGTGTGGAGGCTTATGCCTGTAATCCCAGCAATTTGGGAAGGCAAGGCAGCCGGATCACTTGAGCCCAGGAGTTTGAGACCAGCCTGAGCAACATGGTGAAACTCCGTATCTACAAAATTACAAAAATTAGCGTGGAGGTGTGCACCTGTAGTCCCAGCTACTTGGGAGGCTGAGGTGGAGGATCACTTGAGCCTGGGAGGCAGAGGTTGCAGTGAGCTGAGATCTTGCCACTGTACTCCAGCCTGGGTGACAGAGCAAGACTCTGCCCCTGCCACCCCCGCCAAAGACCACATAGGCACAATCACCTCTACTCACCACTTGCTCACCTATGCATGCCCACAACACACATCAGAAGAGCTTTTTTGAAAAACAGGCTGCTAGTTGGTTTTGTTTGGCTTGAATGGGTCATACTTGGCCAGGGTCCATTGAGCTATTTAATAGATAGGTGTGGTCACTTGCAAACTAGTGGCTCTTGGCAAATGAACTAGAGCTCTTTCCAGAGATGGTGCTGGGAAGAGTATGCATGTGTTGAAATAAGTAATAACACCATTGGCAGATGCTTCATGTTTCCCTTAAGTAATTACAGCAGATAGTTAAAATTGTGATTTTTGTAATTATATTTAGCTCTGAATTCACAATGATTGCTTTTTAGCCAGCTCACGTGGGTGCTTTGTTTTTACTGGCTGCTAAGTTTAGATAGGCACACGTTTAGATGATGCTGGCTAAAAATTAAGAAAAACTGATGAGGTGAAAATTCTCAAATCTTTTCATTTCCATCTTAAGTTTATGGATTTTAATTTTAAAAATTTTAATAATTTAGTAAAGTCACTGTATTTGAACTTAATTTAGTTAAGTTCATGTAAAAAGATGTTGATTTCATGAGTGACCAGAAAATGGTACTTAAGAATAAAGTAGATGAAAGTATAGAAAATGATGAAAAGTTAATGGATATAAGCTATCTAGTTAATAGACTAAAAGGATATTAGTAATATATGAATAGTAAAACATAGGAAGCACTCTGAGTTTTCCCTTCCTTTTTTTCTATATGTAACCTTATATATTATTAACAATATATAACATTCTTTCCTCATGGCATATGTTCATCAAATTTTTCCTATATATAACCTTAGAAAGAATGTTAATACCTCTGCTGATTTTGCTTGCCCATACTTTTTCATGTAGACATTCTACTATATATCCTTATAATTTCATATATGTAGAACTTAGGGGATTTATTTTATGTGTGTGCATTTAGCTACTGGTATATTGCACAGTAATTTTCTAATTACACAAATACTTATTTCAGATAAATTAGAAAATAAATATGTATGTGGGGGTTAAGACTTATAATCCCAATTCTTAGAGACAAGCATTAGCAGTGTACTATACCTTCTTCCAGAATTTTCTGACTATTATAATATATGTATTCCATTAATGGGATAGTGTAATAAGTATTTTTGCATGTGGTAATTTTTTAAAATTCACTCATCAGAGAATAATTAATTCCTTCTTTGGGTAGAAAGTTGGTCAGATGACTTTCTAGATCATTTCAACCAAGTCTACGATTTTTGATTTCCTGGAAACATTATACTTTGTTACATAATCTACAGCCCTTTTTTCATCATCCTGGTAAAACCTTACTGATTTTTCAGTGAGAGGACTTTATCATTTATATGCATATAAATCTCTTATATAATCATTGACTTCAATTTAGGGAGAAAAGACTATTCAGACAGTGCCAACAGGAGCAAAGCCAGCTATCCTCACTGCTACAAGACCCATCACCAAAATGATTGTAACGCAGCCAAAAGGAATAGGTTCTACAGTTCAACCAGCAGCTAAAATCATCCCAACAAAAATTGTTTATGGGCAGCAAGGGAAAACGCAGGTATGCTATAAGATATGATGATTTTTCTTGGCTCTTAAATATTTTCAATTCTTAAAATTCCCGGGTAGAAATTTGAAGGAAAAGATCAGCAATCTTTAAGAAATCAGATTGTTAAAAGTTATGTTTGAACGTGTTAATTATTCACGTATTGTCAAAACTTCATTTATCTTTTCAGTACTTTCTTAAAGATACCTAAATGTGTATGTCGTGCTATCAGCAAAGATTATGGGGAAATAATTACCTAGGAATACAATTTGCTGAAGGTGTATTTTGTGATTTGAGGGGGGTGGTTGAGGGAGGATCATAGTCATTCAGAATCACTCAAAGAAAAATATTTACTTTTTATAAGCTACCATGGCCTTCAAAAGCATTTTATTTACTTATAAAATTAGCTTTGCTTGAACCCTTGAACAATAGATAAGCTAGAGTTGTATTTATTTTTTAACCAATAGAAGATAAGGGAACTTTTCTGAAAATTTGCCTCGGAATTTGAGGCTCAGGATCTAATCATATGTTGCTAGGCTGCTGTTTATTTTGTAGGTATTTTGCTTTTCTGAGAATATCGAGGGAAGCACTATTAGTTTCGGTTGAGAAATGCCATCCTAGAATTTTTGTAAGAGGTATTAATGTACCTATAAACTACTAATTTACTTTTAGAATCTGTTCTCTCAGAATTATAGCCAAATACTTTACGTATCTAAAAAAAAAAAAAAGCTTTGTGACAAGTCCAAATTGCCTATGGAGTTTAATTGTAATAATTTCATTTGCTTCATCTAAAGTATGTTTTCCTTCTTAACTCTTGGAAATGGGTAACTTAACAGAGTCTGAGAAATTTTAGAATCTTATATGTGGTAGAAACAAAAATAATTATGAGTTAATAGTTTTTATTCCATGGACCCAATTGAAATTAACTCCTAGAGTTCAGATTTTGAAGTAGAATGGCCCAGTTTGAAAATTTTCTCGCATTTCACTTGTTTCACTGTTTGTTTTTAACTTTTGCCAGGAGTTGATCCAACACATGTTCCATGTTGCTTCTGATAGTTGTCAAATCAATATTCATCTGGGGTTTCTTCAAAGATAGGGCCCAAGCAAGTTTTACTTTTTGCAGGTGTGTCAATTAGGAATTTGATTTAGTTTCTAATGAAAAAAAAAAAAAAGAAAAAAACTTGAAGAACACTCGCTCAAACAGATTAGGGTTTTATTTTTATTATATTAATAAAAGTTCAGAGGGAGGAAGTCCTGGACTGATACTGCAGCACAAAAATTCCACTGGGAATCTAGACTCCTTGTGTCTTTTTGTTCTGCCATCCTCAGCTTGTGGATATCATTTTACTATATAGTCTACAGATTATAAAATGACTCCTGAAGTTGTAGACAAACAGGCACAAAGGTTCTTGTCAGAATCATGGCTATTGCACTCTGGCATGTACCACTTAAAACATTGTATATGGCTTACACTGTAATTTGTCTGTAGATTGAATTACCCTTTGATGAGCAATGCTGTGCCTAAAAAGTATAACGTACAGAATATTTTCCATACCAGGAAAATATTAGTTTATGACCTAGAAGTTTAGCATTTTTAAATCGTTTTCTAAAATTTTATCTCAGTATATTTCTGCTTTTCTCCTAGGTTCTTATTAAACCCAAACCAGTGACTTTTCAAGCGACAGTTGTTAGTGAACAAACAAGACAGCTAGTAACAGAAACATTACAGCAAGCATCCAGGGTAGCAGAGGCTGGTAATTCATCTATTCAGGAAGGAAAAGAAGAACCACAGAATTATACAGATAGTAGTTCCTCTTCTACAGAGTCCTCCCAGAGTTCCCAAGGTAAGATCTATTTTACTTCTGATTTATATAAGTACTACTGACATAGTGCCCAAGTTCTAAAATAGAGGTTGCTTCTACACATTTCACAACAAATTTGTATGCTCTATCAATTCTTTTCCTTTTTTTTTTTTTTTTAATTGTTTGATGTTAAATCGGTGAGCTGAAATTTTATTTTTGGTAAAGGTTACCATTCTTTCCTGCATGGAATATGTTCATCAAATAATTAACTTTAGATGATGAATCTGTCAGGTAGGTAACATTAAACTGGATAGAGTTATGATTCCCAGATGGTAATTTTCATATTCTTCCTCTCTGGTTTGGGTAAGTAGGAGAAAACGTATGTAAAGAAGTGAATATATATTTTGAAATGGTTATTTCTATACCCTGAGAAAGAATCAAGGTGGTCAGAGGTAGACTGTAAGTGGGCTGTAAGTAGGGTGACTATACATTCCAATTTGCATGGGACAAGTCCTAGTTTATGTTGTTCTGGCACAATTATTAAAGTACTCCCTTTCACTCTGAAAAGTATCCCAGATAATCATATGGTTGTCCTAATTATATGGCAGGAACGATGAAGCTAGATTCTACAGCAGAAAACTCTTTGTCCTCGGTGCTGTTTGAATTATGTTACTCTTCTATGAAACCTCTTGAAATAAACTCATGATCATAAACTTTGAGACCTTCTACAAATCTAGTACTCATGTCTCTCAGTTATCTTAACTGCCCTTATCCTTGGGTGGTACATTTATGTCTGTGCTTATGTGCTCTGATGCATCTAAGCAAAGCTGTTTATCTTCCCTTGTTCTTTCCACACTCTCTCCATTCCCTCTCTCTGCCTTCCCATTATCCTCTCTGGGGTGCTTTCTTAGCAACTTCACTTTTCTTATACACAGTCTTCATATTGTGCAAACACTAGTATTTTAACTCTTTGGTGGAGTCTTCCTAGATTAGTCTTACATGGTTCACATTGCTGATTAGTCCATTAATTCAATTTGACAATTATTTATTAGTTTATACTACATACTAAGCATTATGCTAGACCCTACAGAAGAGTACAATATAGTTCTTGCCCTCCAGGAGCATAAAATCTAGATCTAGAATAGGGGATTTAAAAAATACACATGCAACTCTAGTATAAGAATTTTATTAGTAGCAAACAAAAAAATGCCAAAGACTGAAAGTTGACACTCCAGTGAGGAGAGGATAAGAAAGCATTCAAAATATTCTTTGAAAATTCATCAATTAAAAATAAATGAAAATGTTGATTTTTAACAAACATAATATGTCCCTCATTATAGAGAGTGGGTAGTTTCCTTCAGCATATTATCAGTGATAGTAATATTTTCTGAATCCGTTTGCTAAGATGGACTTTATCATTCTGTATTGACTGTGAGTCAATTATCTGCTGATTACACTTGGTTGATGCTTATTCTCCAATCATTTCTTTTGGTCTGCAGTTTCTTGAGCAATACTGGCCTTTTTTGCACTCGAGATATACAAAATATATTTTCAAAGAGGGCAGATAAAATGTTTAGTATGAGTTGGTGCAAAAAGGGGACATGAACAGTAGAAGTCTGTATATACATAATCCCAGGTTATCCTTTGAAATTGTTAGTCCTTTCCTAAGAGAGCTGTAAACCAATTAGTACTTCCCGAACATGCCATTTCATTAGTTGAATCTTTAGGGTTTTTTTTTTTTTTTTTTTGGAGATGGAGTTTCACTCTTGTTGCCCAGACTAGAGTGCAGTGGCGTGGTCTCGGCTCACTGCAACCTCCGTCTCCTGGGTTCAAGCGATTCTCCTGCCTCAGCCTCCCGAGTAGCTGGTATTACAAGCATGCACCACCATGCCCAGCTGATTTTTTGTATTTTTAGTAGCGACGGGGTTTCATCATGTTGGCCAGGCTGGTCTTGAACTCCTGACTTCAAGTAATCCACCCGCCTCGGCCTCCCAAAGTGCTGGGATTATAGGCGTGAGCCACTGCGTCCAGCTGAATCTTCAGTTTTTATTCTAAGAATGGGACATAAGTTTGCATCTTCTGTTTTTATTCTATTAGGTTGGTGCAAAAGCAGTTGCCATTACTTTTAATGGCAAAACTGCAATTACTTTTGCACCAACCTAATACATCTTTCATTGTATATTACTTTTTAAAATATTCTATAACAGAAAATTTCACAATTTAGAATAGGCATAGTTGACTGTAAGGCAGATTTTTATAATCTGCCCCTCCCCTTATCGCCTTGTATAGCTGTTTACTACATTCTTACAAAGACTAGGTCTGGGAATATATATGCTGTGATTTAAAGAGAAAGGGATTAAGATGTTGGTTGGTCTCAGGTCATGCTGATTTTCAAAGTATATGAGAATATTCCTACTTATTAAGAATGTAAGTACTACATAGTTTATTTTTCTGTTACATTGTTGCTTTTGTAGTTTTTAGCTACTTTTTTCTTTTTAAAGTAACCTTTTGATATAATTTCAAAATTACAGAACAGTTGCAAGAATGGTAAAAAGAACTCCTGTGTATACTCTTTACCTAGATTCACTACTTATTTACATTTTGCCCTATTTGCTTTGTTGTTGATTCTCTGCCCCTCTTCTGCTGTGTGTGTGTATATTTTTAAAATTTCGTAAACATGTGAGAGTAAGTTGAGCTAACATGTTTCTTATATTTACTTACATTTGTAGGCCTATATTTCTTAAGGATTCTTCTCTTTATGACTAAGATACAATTATCAAAGTCAAGAAATTTAATGTTATAATAATTATCTAATTTACAATCCATATTCAAATATTGTTAATTAGCTAATAATGTTCTTTATGGTTTTCACCTGTCCTCAATAAAATTCAGGTCGACACATTGCATTTCGCTGCATTTAACTGTTGTGGTTTTTTAATTCTCTTTAACCTGGAATAGGTCCTCAGCCTTTCTTTGTATTTCATGACTTTGATATTTGAAGAGTGTAGGTCAGTTACTTTGTAGAATATTCTTCAGTTTGGTTTTGTCTGATGTTTCCTCATGATTAGATTCATCAGGAATTCCACAGATAGGATGTTATATCCTCAGTTTTATCAGGAGAAACATGATGTCAGTTTGTCCCAGCATAGATGATGTTAACATTGATCACTTGGTTAAGATGATGTCTTCTAGTTTTCTCCACTATGAAGTTAACATGTTTCCCTTTCAGATTAATTGTAATTTGTAGGAAGGTACATGATATAAATATCATGTTCCTCATCAAACACTTATCCAGTAGTTTTAGCATCCATAGATGATTTTCCGAAGTTCATTATTCTTTGCACATTTAATAGTTGGCATTCTACTATAAGGAAAAATCAATCTTTTCTTAACTTCAGGTCCTTTTTCTGGTGACTTCTGCTACACAAGTCCTGGAATAAGGACAACGTATGCCAAGAGAATGCCTTGATTCCACTTGTGGTTTCTGAACTTCACCTACTGTCCTCCACCCCCAAGGAAGAGAAATTTTTATTTCTCAACTGTCTCCTTATAGGCTAGAATATCATCACCCTATTTTGAGACTTTCCTTGATCACCCTGAGAGGATTCATTCTTCCATGTTAGGCTTCCAATATTGCTTTGTACATCAGCTCTTTTAACACTGACAATTTTATTTTGTATGTTGTGTTTGTTTGTGTGTTATAATTGTTTTCTTTTCCACTAGACTACTAGCTTCTCAAGCTTAAAGATCATATTCATCTTCATACATATCTGGCATTTATCCAAAGAGTTCAGTTAGGACTGAGAAGGTACTCAGTAAAAGTTTCACCGAATGAACAAATAGCAGAGCAGCAGCCATAATAACTGTGGCATTGGGTTAAGCTGCAGCCTTATAAACTCATTTTTGTTGCCTGAGTCCAAAATGTTTTTTTTTTTTTTTTCTGGAGTTCCCCCTAACCTTGTGAGTGGGCCTTTTAAGTAGTAAGTAGTATACACCTAGATATGGATAGATAGCTAGGTGACCAAACCTAATGGATTAAGGCCATCCTCGCCTAGGTCACTTACTAAAGATCAGGTCATATGTCATATCGTTCCTGTGCTTTTCTTCCTAAATGGGCTTTTTCCCCTTTCTCATTTGGGAATGGGGTAGCCTAGAACGTATTTGGGAATGGGTTCCAGATTTTTTTTAAACACATATTAAAGATTATTTATATTATGCTTTGTTTCCAAAAGGTTTTAAGGTGGATTAAAATATAAGATTATATTAAGCGAAGTGGAAGAAAACAAGGAGACAAAACCAAGGGCAGAGATTTATAATGGAATAAGGCATGAGTCAAATACAAAAATGTATCTTGTAAAGACATTGCTTTCAGTAAGTCATAACTCAGTTTCTAGAATGATTTCTTTCTGAAGTTTCATGATCTCAGTACGTCAAGGTGAGGGTGGGGAATAAATCCAGGTTGAGCAGAAACATACTTATTGCAGAACTTTTCAGAGCAATTATGTGCTAATATGTATATGAAAGATTAAGAGTGGAAGATACAATATAAAATGTTCCCCAACTTTTTTGACCATGGAACCCTTTTTTTGCAGAACACCTTGAGGAACAAATGTTCTCTGGAACATTTTGGGCCTTGCTGTCTAGGCAATTAAATACTGTGAAGTCCTTGAGCTTTATGACAGTGCTTCAGAGGGAAGGTATATATTACATCGTAAAAGGGATATAGATATCTTAGGTTTAGTTTAGAAGCAATGATTTAGATGTGTAAGGTGTTCAGAATCACTTTGTATGAGCAATAGTTGGTGGAGACAGGATTTATCATGAAGAAGAGAAGATGGGGGTGGGTTGGGTTGGTGGGGACATAGGAGCTTTTGTCAGTTATCTTCAGGACTGTGATGTGGAGGAAGGAAAAGAATTGGTCTTTGTGGATACAGGAGCAGACCTAGAAGCGCTAAGTAGAAGTCACGAGACCTGTTTCTACTCAGTATGAAAAAACTTTCTGATTGTTATAACTGTGCAGAGTTGTAAGGAAACTGTCTTAGAAAGTAGTGAGTACTTTGGTGCTGGAGTTCTCAGACCCATGGGAATATTGTGAAGATTATAGTATAAGATTGATGGCAGCATTAAACAAACTTTAAGATCCCTTCTAACGGAAAAGTCTTAAGATTCTATGAAAGTATGATCTAGGCCATTTATAATAGAGACATAGGAGATATTCTTCCATAGAGATGTCTGAGTCTGCCTTTGAGTATACTGTTAAAGTGTATATCTCTAGTATCTAACGTGTAGTAGGTATCCAACAAACACTTGTTCAGTGCAGAAAGACATCTGCAAGAGATGCAGGAAGTCTAGATGAACGCACACTGCATAAGCACATGTTACTGGTGCAAGCTCCTGATTTCCTAGTCATTGCGTTCCATGACTTGATAGACAGTAGCTTCATTTAGGTCTAAGCATAAGCCAAAAGTAGGAGAGAGAATCATTTAAAGATGGGTTTTCGCATAGGTTCACACACTCATCTTGTGTCACAGGGTTGCTACAGTGATACTTATGATGGTCAGCTGCTCTTTCTGAGTATAGACAGAAAGAGATGTAGCAATTTCTCTAGTACCTACGAGGTGATGTTGTTTGGGATAATGGTCTTTGATAGATGCTCTCCTATGGAAATTTGTTTTCCCTTTTTCCTATCTCTTTCTACCTTATCTCTATAAACACAATCCCTGCCTTTTGTGGATATTCAGTGTGTCTTGTAGGGTTGGGTTGCAAAGTCATTCTTTGCCTATATCATTATGAAAATTTCTTAAGTTTGAGAGCTTAAGTTATATAAAAGGAATGGTTTCATAATATAATCAATTCTCTTAAGTTTAAATTCTACATATCTACTTAAAATGAATAAAAGCTGCTCTGTGCTTCACATGGCATTTGGTATTGCAGGATAGCATCCAGTCTTCTGTATTTCTGGGGAAGTTTAATGGAAAATTATATATCTTTATGTGGCATATATTCTACCTGGTGTTTTGGGGAGGAAAATATAGTTTGTTCATGGTAATTAAAAATTCTAGATCTATTGTATATTGATTTTGTTTTTTTCAGGAAGGCTGTTTTGTTGGAAGAGTTGTTCCCCTTGCCCCAACATTTTTCAACAACTTTGTAGCTTTAAAAAATATAAGGTTCATAGAGGGTTAAACGTTTATTATGTTTATTCTTGTTTTGGGGGCTACTTGAATTCTTTTCATTCTTCTGTGATGCTTTCACTGACCATCCCAATTCAAAGCAGCCTCTTACTTTCTGTTTGTCTTGTTTGCCCTAATCATTTGATATTTGCCCTAAGCTACAAAGCCATATATCTTTATTTGATGTTTCCCCCATTATAATCTGAATTTAGAGGAAAGAATCATGCCTTTATGTCCTCCACAATTTCCTCTATGGTGTCTTGGACAAAGGAGTTTAGGAAGTTTGTAATAGTCTAGTCCAACTTGCTTGTTTTATAGGTGGAAAACTAAAAGAATAACTTGTTGCTTGATTTGATGCACATTTAGTATTTATATGTATACCTGTATAGCATGAATATAATAAGCCTTGGATTAGGGCTGTAATTTATTTTGAAACTAACAAAGGGTCTTAGAATTCAGAACTTCCAAGCTACAATAGCAACAATAATAACATTTCTATTGGCCTTCATAGTTTATAAAGCTCATTTCCATGTATCATTTCATTGCATACTCAGAAATTCTATGAGGAAGAGAGATAATTTTATTCCCATTTTAGAGGTAGTGAAACTAAGACCCAAAGAATCAACTTGCTAATAATTGATGTAGTTGGGGCTATAATCCAAGACTTTGAGCTCCAGATGTTACACTTGTCCTGTTATATCATGCTGGTTCTAGATCATCTGTCTTTTCTTGCTGGCAGTGAACAGGATTTCCTTCAGTAATTCAGCCATCCAATAAGTGTTGACAGAATGCTCAGGCTGTAATACAACACATATTTTCAGGTGCATTGGAGAAAATAAGACTCCTACAGCATTTTGTTCTTACTATACACAAACATGCACTCACCTACACATATGCGTATCTATTTATAATAGCAATGATCACATTGAATTGTAATTTGTCTTTTTACATGTCCGTCTCCCCAGCCAGACTATGTGCTTCTTGAGCATCCTCTGATTATTCTGTGAGCTCCTTTATATCTTCAATGCCATATCTACATTCTGGCACATAAGTGTCCAGTTTGTTGTGAAATCAATGAATGAGTGAATGAATAAGTGAATTCAGAAGTGAAAGACATTATGCCTTCTAGGGGCTTATAGTCTTCTTGGGGAGATAAAGCATGAAGTTTACAATAAATAGAAAGATAAGCAAACAGACAAAAAAATTGTTTGTTTTTTTTTTTTTAAGAGAAACTTTGTTTATAGGGTTTGTTTTTTTTTAACTAATATAAAACAGATTCCCAGCCTGTAGTTCATGTAATTGCTTCCCGGCGTCAGGATTGGTCAGAACATGAGATTGCAATGGAGACTAGCCCTACCATAATTTATCAGGATGTATCCAGTGAATCACAATCAGCTACTTCAACAATCAAAGCTCTGTTAGAACTCCAACAGACAACAGGTATGAATTCACATGCTCAATTGAATGAAGCATGTTTTCTCTAGAGACGGGTTGTGCTAAAATACTACCACTGTTATTATTATTATATTATTTATTATTATTATTGCTATTATTTGAGCACATTTCCCCCCTCTGGACTTGTCTATAATCATTGGTACAGTCTGGTTTACTTGTTAGTTCAGTAAGATGTGCACAGGAATATTGAAGTACAGATGGACTATCTGTAGAAAAGAGAAAAAAAATTGACAGCTCTGTCTTGTCTCTTGCTTAAAATGGACAGTCCTATTGTTCCTTAGCACTAGAAAGGAGTAGTTCTATCACTTCTAAGCACAAGGCTAGATACAGTACAGTTGCCAGTTGCATTGAAGAATAGCAGGAGGCAGATTGAAGGGCCTTGCCATCCTCCTTGATATTGGTAGAGCACAAAACACCTTTAGTGGCCCTTGCTAACATTCTGATTTATTTTAATTTTATCTTCAGACTTATTTCTTTGAATAGTATAGGTTAGCCACTTGAGCTGTCATGCAAAGTTGTCCTCATATAACTAGATCCTATAAGTATTTCTAATTACTAAATATCTTTGATAAACTCTAGAACAAACCTGTGGAAGTTATACTGACTTTTCCTTTATAATAGGTCAAAGATTTTCAGAGTATTTAAATGACCTTAGCAATTATGTCATCCAAACCTTTCATTTTATGGATAAGTAAACTGAGATCTAGAGAGGTTATCCAGTTGATTAGTGGCAGAGTGAGACTCATCTTTTGGTTCCTAGTTCAATATCCTCTCTACTTGTAGGGTGACTTTTGTATTTTTGTTGTTGTTGTTGTTTTACTTATTTTGTTTAATTGTTTTGATTTTTGTCAGGTTATGTACTCAGTGGGTATGAACATTCAGTGGACTTAGTTACTGGTTACCGTTTATTGTAACTTCCACCTTGTTTGATCCAAAGATTACTAGCATTTAATGTAAGTCTTTGGTTAATCCTTCTGTCGGTGTTATTTTTGACCTTAGGGATTTCTTCGGTTCTTTGTCGTTGACATGCTGAGCCATTTCTCTTAATGCCTTATAGAGGTGGGGACTTTGAACGCATAGATTTTGTAGAAAAGTTGATAACAAGGTAGAAAGTGAATCTATTAATGGAAATCATTCTTGATTCCAGACTGTTATATCAGACATTTTTCTAGAAACAAAGAAGCCATTTTTTTCTAACAATGAAAATTTTTATTCTTTAAAAGTTGTTGAAGACATTGTAACATTCCTTTGGAGATATCTTGAATTTTTAATAGCTCAAATTAAACTGGTCACTGTGTTGTGCTATTCTGGGTAGATGTGTCCTAGAACAAATCATGTTATGTACTGCTTATTCACCCTTTGTTTTTAGGTTGATGAACTCAAGACCACAGGGAATACCTTGAAGAAGGGTATAGGAAATACCTTAAGGAGAGTGTACAAGATAAAAATTCAGTTGTTTGGCTTAGAGATAAAAAGGAGATGATTTTTGTGTTATTGTATGTAAGTCCTTCTTACTAGGCTGCTGAGTATGGTTATGCAAGTTGTGCACTAAACAGCCATACATAGCAATCTGCTTTTTTCTTTTCAATTCACTGTCTACTTAGTCACTGCCAGTGTGGCACCCCAGAGGTCTGGTTCATTATTCCTGTGGACAACTCTGGTTTTGGTACTTGTTTGTAATAAAAGTTAACTTTTCCCCTGACTTTTTTATGCAGTAAAGGAAAAATTGGAATCTAAACCAAGACAACCCACTATTGACCTGAGTCAAATGGCAGTGCCTATTCAGATGACCCAGGAAAAGAGACATTCTCCTGAGAGTCCATCAATTGCTGTGGTAGAGTCAGAACTAGTAGCTGAATACATCACTACTGGTAGGTGTCCTCTTAAAATGTAGTATTAAGGTAGGAGAACTACCTTCCTGGATTTCATGGGATGATTGTGGGGGGGAGAATATATTCTTTATATTTTTAGCTTTTTCCTCTTTGTTTTCAGAGCAAATTCACACCATCCTTGGGATTTACCCTGTCTTTAATGACTAGGAAAAAAAATAGGATGTTATGAAGTTTGTAGGTAATATAAAACTACAAGTCAGCCATAAATAACAACTGTGAATATACAGCAACAGTTGTAGGGAGAGGATAAAATATCTTTTGTCTAAGAATGAGTTTTGTTTGTTTTTTGTTTGTTTGTTTGTTTTGAGACAGGGTCTCACGCCCATCGCTCAGGCTGGAGTGCAGTGGCGCGATCATGACTCACTGCAGCCTCAACTTCCTGGGCTCAGGTGATCCTCCTGCCTGAGCCTCCTGAGTAGCTGGGACTACAGGTGTGTGCCACTATGCCTGGTTAATTTTTTGTATTTTTAGTAGAGATGGGATTTCGCCATGTTGCCCGGGCTGGTCTTGAATTCCTGGGCTCAAGAGATCCGTCCACCTTGGCCTCCCAAAGTGCTGGAATTACAGGCATGAGCCACTGAGCCTGGCCTAGAATAAGTATTTTTATGCATCTAGAGTTTTTAGTTTTGTGGGAAGGTGGGTCAAGGGGGAAAGAAGAAATAAAATCCAGTCCTTTTAATATTTTTCAAAAAGTAGAAAACCTTAGCCAGATGCAGTGGCTCACGCCTGTAATCCCAGCATTTTGGGAGGCCGAGGCGGGCAGATTGCTTGAGGTCAGGAGTTTGAGACCAGCCTGGCCAACATAGCGAAACCCCATCTTTACTAAAACTACAAAAATTAGCCAGGTGTGGTGGCACTTGCCTGTAGTCCCAGCTACTCGGGAGGCTGAGTCACGAGAATCCCTTGAATCCGGAAGGCAGAGGTTGCAGTGAGCTGAGACTATGCCACTGCACTCCAGCCTGGGTGTCAGAGGGAGACTCTGTCTCAAAATAAAAACAAAAACAAGCCAAAAAACCCTTAAATCCATGTAAATACTTACAAGTTCTGGTGGAAAGCAGATTAGCTATTTGTTTAAAATGTGGTCTGGCAGCAAAACACTGAGATTTTTAGATGGCATATATAGAGAAATAAAACAAGATAGATTGTTTCTCTCCTATTCTGATTAGATGACACCTGGAATACTGCTTTCTCTTTTGAACACTTTATTACTTTGAAATTTGAAATAGTTCAGAGAGCAGTAATGTGAATAATTAAAGGGTTTAAGAGAGATGACTTATGAGGCAATATGTAGAGGACTCCTTTCTTAAGTTTTCTTTAGCAGTGGTTAAAGGAGAACATAAACTTACAGATATTTGAAGGACATAAATACCAAAAAGAAAAGAAATTCTTTGGCATCATTTTAGGAGATAATATTATTAAGACTAATGGGTTAAAATTGCCAAAGGGGAAAATCCAGGTAAGATATGGAAAGCCATCTAGAATCTTTCTTTAGAGATATTTAGCAGAAAGCTAATTCAAGCAGAGGCCAGTATTCTGGGGAACATAAATAACCTCTGGGGGTAGACTAGATTCTTGCATGGTGAACAGATGAAAAGACTATGATTTCTTCCCTTACTTATCCTTTCAGAACGCACTGATGAGGGGACAGAGGTTGCTTTTCCCCTTCTAGGTAAGTGGTGTGCATCCATTTGTAGTATCACTGAAGGTAAAAGATGATTGTTTTGGGGGGAACCGCTTAAATGGATGCGCTCTACTCTCATCTGGTAGAGGAAAGGTAAGCTCCACTTAGTGAAAGGAAGAGAGATTTTTCTTTTGTAGAATAGTGGAATTCTTTCTCAGAAATGAGCATTTTGACAGTGGAAAAAAGAGTTCTTTAAAATAATAAAAATGACTGCTTTATGGTGTTTATATGGCCCAGTTAAGGTCACTTCAGCTATTTTCCAAGACTTTATTCTGTGACCTTCTTCCATAATCTCCACCCATGATATCCACAGCCATATTGAGCATTTTCTTTGACTTAAAAGCCAGCTGCTTGGCCTGCCCTTTGTATCATTCTGCAGTGGGTACTAGTTCTCTCTAATTTTCCTGAACTCTGGAGAATTACCGTGAAGTAATTTATAGTTGAAGGAGAATTATTTTTAAATAGACTTAGTTGATCTTTTTAAAATCCATTTCACTTAATAAAAAAATGCTTAATGTAATAATTATGAAGATTAATATGGGTGGTAGAAGTGTTCCATATAATTTGATAATTTCATCTGAAATGTATTTTTTATTTTCACATGTCATTCATTTCTGATGCTTTCATTTAAAAAATATTAATTTGCTTAATTTTAATATTATTATAATTTGTTTTTTCTACTCAGTCATATTGTAAATTACTTCAGTCATTGTTGTTTTAGTGTAAACCTTGACTATCTTTTTTTCGATTATGTTGAGCACATATGGAAGATTTTATTAACTCACGTAATTTAACATGTGCATACAAAGCATACTGTGAAATATTGTAAGATACTACAGAACATTTATAAAACAATACTGGTGATGCTGCCTATAATCTCAAATCACATGTAGATATATGTATAGCAACAATAGAAACACTGCATTTGTGAATATAGATAGAATGTGTCATAAAAAATAAAGCCTATTTATATTTCACTGGATAGTTTTAAAGTTAGTCCTTATAATACATAAATGGCATTTTTACATTGATTTCCATAGTGATCATCTTACTCTTGAACACCCCACTATGACTTTTCTAAACAGGAAGTCAGTGCTATTTGAAATTATAGATCAGGGTATATGAACATTGGAATCATGGGTTATTGAGAAAGTTTCAATAATCCCAAAAGCCTTAGCTAATTTACAGATATATTGTATTTTTATCTGTTTCTAATTCAAAGGGTTAGTTTCCCAGTAATCATATGCATTTTTAAAGCTCTGTGGACTGTGTAAAAAGTTGAAGTTGAGGCCAAGTGTGGTGGCTCATGCCTGTAATCCCAGCACTTTGGGAGGCCGAGGTGGGTGGATCACTTGAGGCCAGGATTTCAAGACCAGCTTGGCCATCATGGCAAAACCCTGACTCTACTAAAAAATACAAAAATTAGCCTGGCGTGGTGGTGCACACATGTAATCCCAGCTATTCAGGAGGCTGAGGTATGAGAGTAACTTGAACCCGGGAGGCGGAAGTTGCAGTGAACAGAGATTGTGCCATTGCACTCCAGCCTGGGTAACAGAGCAAGACTGAGTCTCCAAAATAAATAAACAAATGAATAAAAAGTTGAAGCTGGTAAAATTTGATAGATTGGTTACTTCATGGGACCTTTGTAGCAATAGAATAAGAAGCAGGGATGTTTCCTATACTGCAATCTTACCCATTTGTGCCAGGTGAGCTAAATTTGAGATGATAGAACAGATTTTTCTATTATTTTGTTAACTCTTTATATTTGTTTAGTACTTTATAGTTTAAGGACAATTTTTCAGTCTGTTACTTCATTTGGTCCTCTTCTAGGTAGAAACAGCAAGCCTTTATTATCCCATTAAAATAAAATCAATCAAACAAAACAAAACCTCTTAAGTTTTAGAGGCTAATAGAGGATGAGTGACCTCTTCAAATTCACTTGGCTGTTTGATGGTAGAACAGGACAGGATCCAAGCGTGATTCTTGATTCAGTTTATTTTCTGCATTATCACCCAGACCTTTAGATTTTTAGGAACTGTAAGGTTGTGAGACAGAATCACTTAATACAAAGGAGTGAATGCTACTAATGTTTTTATTGCATGTCGAACTGAGACCAAGAGATTAAAGAATGTGTATTGCCTTACTTTCCTTAAAGATATTATTTTGGGATTACAGAAATTGATTACTGCTTTGTTACCTTAATGGGATGAAAGTCATTGGAGAAAGTGAGTACAGCTCATGGGAGGATGCAACTTTAAGGGGTTTGTTCCTCCTTTGTGATAAGAGTTTTCACAGTGCTTCCGTATACATTTCTCATCTCATCCTTATAATAGCTCTGTTATTCCCATTTTGCAGATGAGGAAACAGTCTCAGAGAAGATAAGAGACTTTCTTAGAGTCACACAGCTCATAGATGGGCAGACTGTGGTCTTCTGCCTCCTAGTTCACAATACTACACTTTCTTTCTGTGATACAAGCTCACAGACATTTGTTTAAAATGACTACTGGTTACAGATGCTGTGGTGATTTCTGGAGAAATATCATCACCTCCTCTATTTTCAGTCAGCCATCGCTCCCAGCCCCAACAGCCTTCCCAGCCCCAGCGGACCCTGCTCCAGCATGTGGCTCAGTCACAGACCGCAACACAGACTTCGGTGGTGGTGAAGTCCATCCCAGCATCTTCCCCTGGAGCAATCACCCACATTATGCAGCAGGTTGTATCTCTTCTTTTTCTTCCTATCTTCTGCAACTGCCCATGCTTGAAATAAGATTCAGTGTCATCTTGTATTTTAAGAGGAGAAATAATTGGAACGTAGAGTGTTTGTGTAATTCTTTTCTAAGAAATGAGTAGAGGAAATGAATTAAGAGTCTTAACACCAGAAAATAATTCTGAAACGGTATTCTTAAATCTGTGAACTCTTACCATTTCAAAAGGGTGAGAATGTCTAGATGAATCTAATGACATCAGAATTGGTCACTGTTTTTGTGTATTTTACTGTGGAAGAATGTATCATTGAGGTAAATAAGATTTTCAAATGAAATAACATTTGGCTTGTTTAGCTGTTTGCTGCTGGGTTTGTAGTTTGTTTTTTGTTTTTTGTTTTTTGGGTTTTTTTTTTTTTGCTTTTATAATGAATCCTCATAGTAACATTATGATTAAGGAGGAAAATAAATATTTGATTTTTTTAACTATACATGGTCAATTACAGAGGAAGAGATGCAACAGAAAGTTGAGAATATAAATCTAATGTAAAACAGGACATCTGGTATTAAGGGTAATGGGGAAAAGGAAAAATATGTTAATAGGTTGATTTTGTGTCGGATACTGTGCTTTGAGCTTTAAGTAAATTGTTTGATTCTTACTATGATCTTGCAAGGTGGGTGTGTTATCCCTCTTTTACAAGTGAGGAAACTTTTATGCTCACTTCAGTAAGAAAGTAAGAAACTTGCTCCAGGTGGCAGAGCCAGGATTTAAACCCAAAGTGAACTGCCTCTGTTAAATAGTTATATCATGGATATCAGATTAAAGCATGACTTATCATTAGTAGTCACATAAGTCACCATCACTCACATGATGATGAATCTAACTGTAGGCAAACTACTGGAAAGAAAGGCAACGGAGAATGTTGAATTGAAAGCCTGTATGTGCAAAGTCATTATGGTATAGGGGAGAGTCACAATTGAATCTCAAAATTTTATAGTTTAGGATTTAAGTGTAGCATATGATAAGGCAGTAGGGAGGATGGGGATAGGGTGGATCTTGCTGTGTCATTGAGGGAAGCCAACTGGCTGGAGGTTTTGTTGGGCGGCAGGTCTCAGCCTGGAGTCCGGCCCTCACCTGGCAGCTCCTGACATTGACCTTTCTCCGGACACCTAGAAAGGTCTGACAGGCTGGCCCTAACCGTGTCACTCAAGATGATGCCTCCTCACAACACTTATCACTGACACTGGGCACTCTGCCTTTCTACTGACAGGAATGCTGTTGTCCCCTCCTCAGTCTCCTTCCGTCCTGGGAGCCAGGGCTCTGGGATCTGAGCAAAGGGGCGAGGAATGCTAGTCGAGAGGTGCTTCATGCAGACCTTGGTGAAGCCCGAAGAATGATCTTCATCCATGCAGGGGGCTCTCTGTGGGGACTGGGACAGGCACAGGTCTCAGACAATCTCCTGACCTTCCAGATAGCACTGGACCTACACATAGCCATGGTGGGCTTCTCTGAACCTTGGCTTTTCTCGGGACCTCATGGCTTGGTTACCGCTTTTAGAGAGGTTAACATCATGAATAGGCCAGACGGCTGTTTCCTGAGCCAGGGAGCCTTTCTCTTCTTTTTCCGTGTTTGGTTGTGCTTGCAGGGCCATCTTATTCTTCTAATCTGTAAGTTCTGGACCCTCTAAGACTTTTCTTATAGTAGTAAGTAGACCAGTTTTCGAAGCACTTACGTCTGAGAGTTGAAATTGCAAGTTGCAATAGAAAGCTCCTTGAGGTTTCTTGGCCTTTCTAGGTTCTTCTGAAAATTTTTGAGTGAATCTCGTAAGTCTTTTTCAGTTAAGAGGAAAATGTAGCAATGTAGATGTTTTTCTTATTTCATTCTTACTTTGTGCCTTTTTTACTTAGGCATTAAGCAGTCACACTGCTTTTACCAAACACAGCGAGGAACTTGGAACTGAGGAGGGCGAGGTTGAAGAGATGGACACTTTAGACCCTCAGACAGGTCTGTTTTACCGATCTGCCCTGACTCAGTCACAGTCAGCTAAACAGCAGAAACTTAGCCAGCCCCCGCTGGAACAGACTCAGCTGCAAGTGAAAACTCTGCAGTGCTTCCAGACTAAACAGAAGCAGACCATCCACCTGCAGGCAGACCAGCTCCAGCACAAACTCCCGCAAATGCCCCAGCTTTCCATCAGGCATCAAAAACTCACCCCTCTCCAGCAAGAACAAGCACAGCCCAAGCCAGATGTACAGCACACACAGCATCCCATGGTGGCCAAAGACAGGCAGCTTCCTACCTTAATGGCACAGCCCCCGCAAACTGTAGTACAGGTGCTTGCAGTGAAAACCACGCAGCAGCTCCCTAAACTGCAGCAGGCTCCGAACCAACCAAAAATCTACGTGCAACCCCAAACCCCCCAGAGCCAAATGTCGCTCCCAGCTTCTTCAGAGAAACAGACGGCAAGCCAGGTAACGGAATATTGATAGCATGCAAAGTTAAACTTCTCTGTTCACGGAAAAAAAAATGAGAACATCACGACCCTATCATGATATCAGTGCTTTCTCCTGGCAAGAGGAAACCCAAAAGCCTTATTACGCTGGTATTACTTTGCCCCATCAGAAGGTTGACATTAGGGAAGAAATGCACGCATTAATATGTAGGAAGAAAAAAAAGCATAGCACTCAAAACTTGATTTTTCAGGCAGTTTTTATTGAAATCACTTCAGCATTGACCAACAGTGCATAGAAGCGATATCCCTAAATTATTTTTATTTTTTGGTATAAAATATTTATTTCCATGCCTGTAAACTCTGATTTCTGTGGTAATAATGCTAAGTAAACTACAGTCTTTTAAGGAACTTCATTGAACATCTTTCTTTGTAGTTTATATCATAGCCATCTAGTTAAATTTATTTTTTAGATTTATCTTCTAGATTACAGAGGAATTATTGGTGGATAATTGAAAGCAAAATTATATTAGCAAAACCGGTGGCTCTGGAGTGATGTATATGTATGTATATATTATAAATACATATATATAGGATATGTTTGTATACATGTATTATGAAGCAAAAGATTGGAAAAAATCTTTTTATTTTAAAAAGCAGAAGATTATATGAAATAATTTGAGCCAGGTTGAAGGTGTACTGTTTAGGGCTGTAAACCCCAAAGGAAAACTAGGCTGCTGAGACTACTTTTTTCTTTATTGCTATAAACCTTGGCTGGCTGAACAAAGGTTCTTTCAACCCCTCCTCTTTCTCTAGGTTTTGTAAAAGTAACCAGATCCTTACTATCCAGCCCTCTTTTTAAAACAGCAAGCTTCAAAACTGTCTTCCTAGTATAGCGCACGAATGTTTCTTTTGCCATATTGTCTGGGGTGTTTGATTAGATTTTCTCAAAGAGATGTAGCTATAACACACACAACCCCAATTTATTTTCAGGTGGAGCAGCCAATTATAACCCAAGGATCCTCTGTTACAAAGATAACTTTTGAGGGGCGCCAGCCTCCCACAGTTACAAAGATAACTGGTGGCAGTTCTGTGCCTAAGCTGACATCACCAGTTACAAGCATATCTCCCATTCAGGCCTCTGAGAAGACAGCAGTGTCTGACATTTTGAAAATGTCTTTGATGGAAGCTCAGATTGATACAAATGTAGAACATATGATAGTGGATCCCCCAAAGAAGGCTCTTGCCACTAGCATGCTCACTGGTGAAGCAGGATCATTACCCTCCACCCACATGGTGGTGGCAGGGATGGCGAATTCCACTCCCCAGCAACAGAAATGTAGAGAGTCCTGTTCGAGTCCATCCACTGTTGGCTCTTCCCTAACGACAAGGAAAATTGATCCACCAGCAGTGCCTGCGACAGGCCAGTTCATGCGTATTCAGAATGTAGGCCAAAAGAAAGCTGAAGAGAGTCCAGCAGAAATTATCATCCAGGTAAGAATTGGAAGGAAAATGAGAAATCTTGTGCATCTTGGGGGTTGTGGGTTTGTTTGATATGTTTTTGACTTGTCACAGGAAGAATCAAGCCAAGACAGCAGGAAGACATAGATATTATCTTTGAGATGGTATTTGACAAATTTGGTTTAACACCTATTACAAAAATACAAATTTATTTATTTTCTGGAAGAGGATCAGAAAATTGATGGACATTGTCACCCAGCACACTGTAAAGGCAATAAAGAGCCCATGTGTCAGTTTGATTTTGTAAGATACAAGCTATACTTGCCAATGTGTTCACTCATTAAGTCAACCCAGAAGATAGGAAGTTTCTGGGTTCAAATTTTGTACTCCTCAATTTTTGCTCAAAAAATTCTGGAATGTAACTGGATTGCACTTCTATTTCAAGTTAATTTGGGGGACCCTTTTCTTGGAAAAACAGTTCTTGTTCTTGATCCAAATTTATGACTCAGGACAATCAAACCTCAACTGCAATGTCTGGAGAGACATGTTCTAAGGTGATATTTTAAAATAATGTTTATATTTAATTTGGGACTAACCATGAACTTTACTGTTTAATTCAATCATTGTTATTAAAAAATCTTGTTTGGTTTCTGTCATGCCTTGGTAAGTACAGGCTAATTAACACAATAGAATTATTCATTGATAATAGATGGTACCTCACATTCCCTTGATTCTAAAAATCATCTCTTGTCATGCATAATAGGTCAAGACTAAAGAATTACTGAGTCCAGGCTACCCCTTAGAAGTTGTATTTTATTTCCCTCTCTCCTTGCAAGGTATCAGGTTGTTTTCTTGACATTTGTCATTCTTTGCTCAACAGATATATAGCTTGGAAGGTATCAGAATAGCACATTTTAGTTAATTGAGAATTTGGATTTATTGAAATGTGAGTAGACTAGGATTTACCATCAATTCATTATGGTAAACTTTCTCTTTGCCATGATCCCAAGCTATGGGAGAATGCAAATTGACAATGTTAAACCAATTAAGGTAGAATTAAATATAGAGGAAGTGCTTAAAGGCAAGTAGAAATGGCCATTGAATTATTAAAATAATTTGTTTCCCTTTGTAAAAACAAATGTAAATGAAGTAAATATTTCCTGACAAAAGGATTTGTGATTTTTTTGTATTTTCCCCTGAAGAGGTAAGGTGTGGTGGAAAAGGAATGGTTTTCTGGCTTTGCCATTCATTGTATGATTTTGGGCAAGGCTACTTAACGTCATTTTGCCTTGGATTTCTCATCAGTAAAATGGGAATCAGTAATGCCTACTTTACAGGATTGATACAAGGATTACACAAAATCAAGCACCTAGCACAGTACGTGGCTCATAGTTGTTGTCTAACAGATGGTAACTATTACTGTTTTTACCAAAATTATCATGCCTACTGGGGGCTTAGATTCCTATACTCACTAAATTAAAAATCATTTTGAACAGCTTATTTGGGAATTATTTTTCTGCACTTTATAAACAGGAGTGAAAATGTAATTTGCTTCATGTATCAAGGATGATAGTTAATGGATAGGTTCTTTACAGAATTCGCAGCCAGCTTTTAGCATGTCCCATGTGCTAGGTGTGCTATGTCAGAGGTAAGGACAGCAGAGTGATTAACAACCAAACTTTTGGAGTCAGAGATCCCTAGATGTGATTTCTACCTGTATCCACTATGTAACAGCACTGTGGGTTTGGGCAACTAAACTAACCTATATATCTCTTTTTCTTTACCTATGAAGTGGAAGCGTTAACATCTACTTCAGAGGGTTGTTTTGAGGATTAAGTGAGAAAATGTATATAAAGCACCTAGTCAAGTGTCTGTGTAGAGCAATGCTCAATAAAGATAGCTCCTATTATTATACTCATCATTAATATATTGTTAGAGCATTTTCAGGTCTTATTAGTTATGTTTAGCTTTGATCTGAAGTATTGATTTGCTGAGTCTGTAAAGTGCTTTGATTCTAGAAGAATGCTCTATAAAAATTCAACATGTTTGATATTAAATGCTTTGAATGAAAAGCATTGCTCTTTGTGGACAGTCTGTATTTTATTCATTGGTTGATTTGTTCATTCATTCATTTATTCCACATGTATGTTTAACTACTGTGTTCCAGGCACAGTGCTAAGTGCTGAGAATAGGGAAGTAAACAAGATGTATCTTCTATTATAAAAGAGTCTATATATGTGGAATTCATAGACTTTTAGAACTGCAACGATCTTCACAGTGTATCCTCCAACTATCTTATTTTACACAAGATTAATGTGGGGCTCAAAGAAGTAGAGTGACTTACTCAGAGGCCCACAGCAAGCCAGAGACAAAGCTGAACTAAAATCCAGGCCTCTTGACCTTGTCTAATAGTCTTACACAATTATCAGGTATGTGGAAAAAAGGAGCAGAAACAAACAAACAGAACTTCGTGACTCCAGAACCAATGCGTAGGCATCTTGCATTATTTTCTTGACAGTGTAATTTATATTTTCCCCAGTAAAGGGTTATTTTGGTCAGGTGTATTTGCAAAGTGCTGATATTCAACTTTGCTCTGGGGTTTTTAATGTTAAAAATGTGTATTTATTCATCAAGTGTTTATTGAGCCTCTTGCTGTGTTCCAGGCCTTGTTCAAAGCTCTGGGCATCTAGCAATGAGTAAGATAGTCAAGATCTGTGCTCTGTCCACGTTCTCTTGGAGCTTACATTTTAAGAGTAAGAAACAATTTAACAGATGATAAATGCAATGAACAAAAATGTAACAGAATGTAATAGAGATGGGGGTGGGATGAACCCACTACTTTTGGGTTGGTGGTCATGGAAGGAAAGCTTTTCCAAGCATTTGAACCAAGTTGCAGATGACAGGACAGAGCCAACCATGCCATGATTTGGAGGAAGAATATTCCAGGAAGAGAGGAAGGACTAGTACAAAAGCACTAATGTACAAGTGAGTTTGGCATGAGGCTGGTAGCCATGGTAGGGTGTTTGGTTGTATAGTGAGTACAATAGGAAACAATGTTGGAGTTTTAAACAAGAGTATGACATGAACTGATAAACCTTTTTAAAGGATGTCTAATAAAGAGGAAAAAGAATCTGACAAGGCAGTGTACCTATGATATTTACTTACACAGAGGTCTACAGCAAGTGTTCTTCTACTGGTACTCGTCTTGCAGATAATAAAGGGCAAAATTAGGCTACATTTACATTTACATTTGCTTAATAATAAATGAAAGCTTCATTCAAAGTTCTTCTCTTGAATTAGGCAATAGATTTGAGCCTCCTTTGTTAGAAGAGGCACCATAAAGGAGTGGAAAGATTGCTTTCAGTTGTACAAGATTTGGATTTGAATCTTGGCATTAACCCTGACCAACTGTGTGACTTTGGTTCAGTCATCTACCCTCTCAGTTTCCTCATTTGTAAATGGGAATAATAATTTTCTTATAGTGTTGTCACAGGGATTTAGCAGAATATGATGGGATTTAGTAGAATGTGATGTGTGAAAGCACCTTGCACAGTGCCTGGCATGTAGTAGTTGTCCAGTTGTCCAAAAAATGTCAGTTTTCTTTTTTTTTTTTTCTTGGTATTGTTGGGGAAGTTATTCTGCTACCTTTTCTTACCATAAAGATTCTCCTGTGTCTTCTCTTCCAGGCTATTCCTCAGTATGCTATTCCTTGTCACTCCAGCTCCAATGTGGTGGTGGAGCCCAGTGGGCTTCTTGAGCTAAACAACTTCACTAGTCAACAGCTGGATGATGAGGAGACAGCAATGGAGCAGGACATAGACAGTAGCACGGAGGATGGAACTGAACCCAGCCCTTCTCAGAGCTCTGCTGAACGGTCCTAGTGTTTGGACACAATAGTGCACTTTAAAACCTGCTTGGTTACCAAGTGTCCAGGGAAACCCTTGTATTTTGATGACTAAAAAGAGCACTTTGCCCGTACTTAGGCTGTGGACCCTAAAACAGCAGTGTTTCAACAAGATGTTGCTGCAGGAGCAGCTTTTTAAAACAAGATAAAACTCACAGGGGAATGTACTTTTTAAAAAAAAAATGAAAAAGAAAAAAAAAGCTGCACATTTACAGTGACTTAAGACCTGGTCTTCTTTCTCTGTTGGATCATGGCCGGTGAAAAAGTTTTGTCTTGCAGTGGAAAGAGACTTCCTGTGAATGTTTCTCAACTGGTTTCTACTGAGCAAAATACCATCTAAAAGGAGAACGTGAATAGTTGTATTTTGAAATGATGTGTCAGGAAAAGTTTTTTAAAAACTTGTATGTTTTTGCAAATCCCTGGAAGTGTTGAATTGGTTAAAATTTTACATTTGCTCAGTTCATAATTAGTTTATAAACACCTAGAATAATACTGGCATTAAAGAATCCTTGTTGGATGGTAGAAATCAGATCCCTAACCAGTGGGAGGTACTTTTTGGGTGGCTTGTGCATTCTTATCAGTTGTGTGCTAATTTATTGTATTGTTCCTTTGTGCTCTAAGCAGCACACTTGCCTTCTATTTATTTAAGTGTAAACATTTCAAAGCAGGCCGTACTCCTTCTGACAAATTTCTTGTAAACCAGGATTGCCTACGCTTTCCACTGTCGTCGTCTCCCCACTTTCCCTCTTCCTTTAAGAAAACTTACTAAAAAATGTTTCATTGTGAAGCAGAGGAAAAGAAACGTTTTCAGACCTAAAGGAAATGTTTGGTCATGTTAAGAAAACAAATTATTCATTCATATGATGCTTTCTTAACGTTGAAATTGCACATTCACATTGGACTGAGACTTTGAAAATAACTTTTACATACTTTTGTTTAAGCCCCTTTGAAATGTATAAAAAGTTCATTTACAGTTCTAAATGTAATGTTTTTAAGCCTTCTATCTTTTTAGGACACAGTTTGTTTAAGCAATATGTTTTGGTCTTGTGATCACTGTCTGTCACAAGTAGAGTGAAAGGGGTAAGGGGGTGGGAGGGTAAGAGTTTTGACAAGTTGTGGCAAAGGAAACTATACTTTTCATTTTTAAAAATGTAAATAGAAAAGTTTTTAACGGTTTTATATAGATTTCACTATAAATAAGCATTTTAAGACTGACAAATGTTGAACTGTACATACATTTATCAGCATAACTGCCCAGTTTTTTTGGTGCTGAAGTACTGTAAGTAGAATTCATCAACAGTCTCCTAATTTTTGCATCTACATCTGGGGGGAAAAAAGCTGTGATACTATAGTTAATAAATTCCCACTAGAGTGACACTGAAGATTTAAACACAAGCATTCATAAGATGCACTGATCTCTGGTGGTTGTCACTAGTTCTGCTAGGTGATAATGATTTACCCATAGATGGAGCTGTTGGATATTATTTTATTGTACAAATTCATGTTTAAAAAACTTTGTGACTGTTTCTAGTTAAGTAATTTTTTAACCTTTCTTGGGTCATAGACTTCTTTGGTAAACTATGAACTCTCACCAAAAAGATACACATGCAACATGTTAAATACATGTTAGACTTTGCATACAATTTTAGGGGCTCATGGGCCTCTAAGCCTATCCATGTATTCCAGGTTAAGCCCTCTGTTATGATCAATCCATTACTTACAGATTAAGTTTTTATAAAATAAAGTATCTTTTAAATATTCATGGATCAAGTAACAAGAGCAAACTTGAATAAAGTTATGTTCTACATATTTTGGCAGCATAGCATACCTGTGTCCCTTGAGAATTTAGCCTTCATATGTTTCTGCAATTGGAATGGCAAATAAAAGTGCTATCATCTACATTTTTTTTAAAAATTACAAATATTAAGAAATTATCAAGTGAAATTTAAAATTTTTCTTTTAAAGGTGTTAATTCCAAATAGAGCATGCATTCATTTATTTATTCAACAAATATTAATTGAGCATCTTCTGTATGACAGGTAGTATTCTGTGCACTGGGGGTACCATAGTGAACAAACAGGAAATCCTATCCTTATGAAGTTTATAAACAGGGCTTCCTGCTCATGAAATGGATACAAGGAATGAAGACAGGAAAAAATAAGAACAATACTTAGGTTTTTTTATAAAGTGGATAGATGATGATGCCATATATGGATTTTCAGACATCCCTTTACTGAAAGTCTTAGCATTATATCTATTAGTATTCCACATTTAAGTACATAATTTAAAAGTAATTTAAAGTCATCTCTTTGAAGGATATTAACAAATTACAATGCAAATGCTACAGAATTTTTAGAATCCTAACAACTATTAGGCAGTGATAAGAAAAATCCATTTGGTTTAAAGTAAACTTTAATAAGTGCCTAGTATTGCAGATGCAGTTTATGGTGAACTTAGAGGATTAAAAACCAAAGGGGGCTTCATTGAGATATTCACATGCCATAAACTCTCCCATTTAAAGTATGCCGTTTAATGGTTTTAGTATATTCACAGAGTTGGGCAAGCCATTACCACAATCAATTTGAGAACATTTTCATTAATCACAAAAGAAATCCTGAAATGAAACCACCACCACCATCGCTCCAGCCCTGGGTGGCCACTCATCTACTTTCTGCCTCTTATGGATGTGCCATAAGAAATGTGGACATTTCATATAAATGAGATTATATAATATGTGGTCTTTTGTGACTTCTTTCACTTAGCGTATTTTCAAGGTTCATCCATGTTGTAGAATGTGTCAGTACTACATTTCTTTTTATGGCCATTCCATTGTGTGAAATATATCACATTTTGTTTACCCGTTTATCAGTTGATGGATATTTGCATTGTTTACACTTTTGGGCTATTATGAATGATGCTGCTATGAACAATTTGTGTGCAAGTTTTACGTATTTTCATTTCTTATGGGTATATACCTAGGAGTGAAATTGCTGGGTCATACAGTGACTGTTTAACCTTCTGAGCAAGTGCCAGACTCTTTTCCACAGGGACTGCATATCAGCAGTCTATAGGAGTTTCAGTTTCTCCACATCCTTGCCAACACTTGCTGCTGTTTGTCTTTTTGATTCTAGTCATCCTCATGTATGAATTGTAAAGTGCTACCCCATTGTGGTTCTAATTTCCATTCCTCTGATGGCTAATGATGAGCATCTTTTCATGTGCATGTTGGCCATTCATGTATCTTTGGAGAAATACCTCTTCAGCTTCCTTGCCCATTTTCCAATTATTTTCTTTTTCTCTCATTTTAAATTGAGAATTTTTGAAGTATAGGAAATACTACTAGTCTTAGGAGAAAAGTAATGTTTATCACCCTTAAAATCCTAGGTTAGGTTCTAGTTCTGCCTCTCTAATGTAACAAATTGCTTAGCAGTATTAAAACGGTATAGCTTCATAATTGAAAACTTGCTTTTAATTACATTTCTTTGTGAGGTTCTCACAGTAGCCTGCTAAGGTAGGAGACTTAGTACAAAGGAAATAGTAGTCAGGCGGTCTGGATTTGACCCTTAGACTCTTCTGTGTATTGATCATGTGAATTTTAGCAAGTCACATTTCCTCTCCGAGTCAGTTTCTCCATAATAAAAGTGAATATTTCTAACCCCATGGGACTATTATGAAGACAAGATGAAACAGTACATGTAAAAATGCCAGTGAGAGTCGGGTGCTCAGTATTTTTTGAGTCCAGTAATTATACCACTCCTACTTTATAAATAGAAAACTGAGGGTTCAAAGAAGTTAAATGATGTACTAAAACTCAGATTAAATGCTAATGACATCATGCTGAGCCATGAATTACTACCTTCTCTAGAAGGAAGTGTTTTTGTTACCAAACAGGACTGGCCCTTGGAAGGATGGAGGAACTCGGTGTTGGGCTATTAACATGTCTTCTAATCAGCCTTGGGTGCCTTTACACAGAGGTGCTCGATTCAGGCTTTTTTTTTTTTTTTAGTTTAATTATGTGTCATAAATCCCATATAAGAGGAAGTGGAATGAAAAAAAAGCACTGTATAAGCAAGACCTTTCCCAGAAAGGATATTGAAAACAAAGTCTGCTGCCTCTGCTTGCAGGTTCGTAAGCTTTAAGTAAGCAAGACTTGATGACCTATATATTGAAAAAGAAGAAACACAGGATCAGATTTGTAATTGTGAAAAGTCTTGCTCTGCCTTCTTCCCTCTTCCATGCTCACACATACACACTATAACTGAAAACATATACTTGCTTTTTTTTTTTTTTTTTTTTTTAAACCAGACAAGCCCTGTGAGCTTGGACCAGCTCTAAAAGGCATAAAACAGCAGAGGACAGAATGAAATAGTACTACTTTATCTGATTACTTAAAACTGATAGATAAGCAATCTCTTCTCTCCAAGTGGTTCTGTCTGGTGTCCTGACTTTTCTTTCTCTGTCTTGCAACAGGTAGTTAATGGGCTCTTTCTGTGTGCAGACATTGAGGATACAGTTGTCAGCTAGGTGGGAAAAGCCTCTATTGTCATGGAACATCCAGCCTAGTGAAGGAGACATGTTAATGAAGAATTAAAACTAGATGGATTAAGTGTTAAGAGATGTGATGGAGAAATGCATAGTGTCATGATAGCATATAAATGGGGAGGTTGGGGGAGTTTCCCTCAGGAAGGAATGCTGGAGCTGTGATCAGAAGGAACCAGAGGAATTAGGATATAACTAGGCAAAGAGGAGGGAGATAAGCTGTGACGAGATAGGACAGCAGATGCAGAAGCCCTGTAGTGCGAGAGGCATGGTGGGAGGGAAACTTCAAGTAGGCCGCTGTGGCTGCAGCATGAGCAGCAAGGGCAGCATGGTGAGAGCAGACGGTGATAAACTATATGAATCTTGCAGTTGTGTTAAAGGTGTGTTTGTCTTTATTCTCTGAACAATGGGAAGTCATCAAGAAGTTTAAGTCACGAGCTGGCAAAATGAATTAATACACTTACAAAATATTTGGAGTCTTGCTTGATTAGAACAGAAAAATATATTTGACATTTCTTTTTTGATAACAGTGTTATCTCCTTATGTCCTTTTCTCAAACATCTTCAATGGTTCCCTAATACAATGGTATGAATCTAGCATTTAAGGCTCTTAAAGCATCATTTTCTAGATTCATATTCCCATTTTACTACCCTGACCTACTGCCTACCTCCCCCACCACATACACACTATGCTCTGCATTTGAAAGTCTCACCCATTTGTCAAAGTCCAGCTTGAATTCCACCTCCTTCATTTAGACTGCCCAGATCTCTTCAATGAGAGCTCAACCCACCCCACTGCTGGGTTCCTCTAGCATTTGGGGAGAAACACATGCTTACTTAGCACTTACCATTGGTTACCTGCTATGAATTATTTGCAGTGCATAATGATCCTCTTTTGGTGTAAGAATTCACACTTTATTTTTTGAAGTCATCAAGTTCCTTGTATGATACCTGATGGGAATTCCAAGAGTCCACCATCACTCAGTGGGTGGGTTTCTTTGTAGTCCCACACAATGTGCCTCTCAGAGAGTCCTTGAGATGCATTATTTTAGGGAGTCATTCTAAAAAAGTTTTTTTCATCCTAAAATCATAGACACTGAGCTTTCTTAGTTCTTTTTCTCTTATGCTGTTGAATTAAATCTCAGGCTTAATGTTCAAGTTAGAAAAGGGTTTAGTGAAATCGTAAATAATCTTGATAAGATTCACTCTCTCACTCAACCCAATACTGTTCCTATTTGGTCCACAGGATCAACTGCTATTTTCTTGCATGGTGGTATTCACCAGGGTTTGTACTCAACCCACATCCCTTCTCACTAAGCACAGTCTTCCTGGGACTTTCATCTGTGCTATACATTCAACTTCCACCTAGGTATGGATTAATTAAGTCATTGAATATTTATTGAGTGCATGTGTCTCAGGCAGTGTTCTAGCCACTAGGGATATAGCAGTGAACAAAATACTAAAAAAGTACCTGCCCTATGTAGCTTACATTCTAAACAGGCAATAAGTATAAGTTAAAAATGCATAGTATCTTAGCGATAATAAAACAAGTAGGGAAGAAGAACATGAAATTCCAAGATGCGTGTGAAAATGTAGATAGGTTAGACAGGGAAGGCCTTACTGAAAAGGCAACAACAACAACAACAACAAAAATGGAATTGAGAGAGCTAGCCGGGCTGATGTCTGTGGAAAGTGTTTCAGGTGACAGAACAAGTGCAAAGGCCCCAAGAAATGCGCCTCGCATGTTCGAAGACGGAAGAATGAGACAGGATTAGAGTGAATGGGGAGGAAGGGAGTAGTAGGACAGAAGGTGAAAACGAAGCATTTCTAGTTTTCTGAGAGTCATCATAAAAGGGTGTTGAATTTTGTCAAATGCTTTTTTTTTTTTTTGCATCAGTTGAAACAATGTGGATTTTTTTCTTTGTTTTATTTTTATTTGTTTATTTATTTGAGACAGAGTCTCGCACTGTTACCCAGGCTGGAGTGCAGTCGCGCGATCTTGGCTCATTGCAACCTCTGCCTCCCGGGTTCAACTGATTCTCCTGCCTCAGTCTCCCAAGCAGCTGAGATTAGAGGCGCCCACCACCACACCTGGCTAATTTTTTTGTATTTTTAGTAGAGATGGGGTTTCACTATGTTGGCCAGACTGGTCTCAAACTCTTGACCTCATGATTCGGCCGCCTTGGCCTCCCAAAGTGCTGGGATTACAGGCATGAGCCACCGCGCCTGGACCCTTTTCTCTTTTTATTAATGTCTTTTGTGGGCAGCATATTGGATCATGGTTTTTTAATCCATTCTGCCATCTCTTGTTTTGGATTGGAGGCTTTAATCAATTTACATTTAATATACTATTGATAAAGAAAGACTTCTACAATTTGATAGTTGATTTTCATATGTCTTTTACCTTTTAAAATCCTCCATTTCATTCATTGCTGTCGTTTGTGTTGATATTTAAAATTAATCTATTTTTATTTCTTTAAAAAATTTTTCTCCTAATCTCTCTGTTGGTCAATTTTGTGTTTTTTTTTTTTTTTTTTTTTTTGTAATGAAATGTTTTGATTCTATTCTCATTTCTTTTGTGGCTATTTTAAAGATATTTAGTATTTTCTTTGTGGTTACCATGGGGGTTATATTGAACATCATAAATTTATAGCAAACTAGTTGAATTGAAACCAACTTAACGTCAATAGCATACAAAAAATTCTGCTCCAGTGTATCTTTGTCCCCCTTTTATGTTGTCACAAATTATATCTTTATGCGTATGTAACCAATAACATAGATTTATAATTTTTTTATTCATTCATCTTTTAAATCATGTAAATAATTGTCTTTTAACTCTCCTCTAGGTTTTTCTGGGCTTTTAGTTGGTTTAGTTGGTTGATATTTGGTCGGAGGCTGTAGTAGTCCATTTGTCTAGTGGCTTTTTCTATTTATTTTTTCATAGATTGTATTCCTTTTCATGTGTGGTCACTGGTCACTGAAGTTGCTCTTCCTTAGCTTGTGTCTAACTAGTGTTTTGACAGATTTCTTTGAATGACAGGACCTAAACAAACAAAAACACTTCTCTCAGTCTTTGCAGGTTGCTTCTGTTCTCTGGCTCTCCTTCAACACTTACGCAGACTTCCACTGAACCTACGGACCAACCTGAAGTGAAAGTTTGAGGTCTTTGACAAAGCTTTCTAAATTCCTCCATATACAAGAGTGCTTTGGAGTCCTTTAATTTCCCAAAGAAACACTCTCCTTGGCTTTTTCTTCTAGGCTTTCAGCAGTCTATTATATGTTGCAGCCAAAATGTAATCTTTTGCTTCAGGCATCTGCAGGTTTTTTTTTGTTTTTGTTTTTGTTTTTGTTTTTGTTTGTCAGCCTTATAATGTTTATAGAGTACTGTCTGCTACTTTTCTGGCCTGGGTACATTCTGCCTTAAGCAAAGCAGACTGTCTTGCATCAGTCCTTTGAATAGCCCTGAGACAGATTAGAGCAGACCTACACAATAATTTGAGAATGATGTCTCCTCTGCCCCTTCTAGAAAGAGGGACCAGGATCCACGATAGAACGTGGGCTGCCGTCTTTAAGACTGCTGCCAAGCTGGGACCAGGGCAAGGAGTAGTAATGCCACACAGCTTGCCTGTATCATATTTTTTTATTGTGGTAAAATATACATAATAAAGTTTACCATTTTAGTTATTTTTATTAATAAGTGTACAGTTCAGTGACATGAAGCGCATTCATGTTGTGGTGCAACCATCACCACTGTCCATCTCCAGAACTTTTTAATCAACCCAGACAAACTTCTTTAAACAATAACTCCTCATTCCTGCCTGCCCCAGTCCCTGGTAATCACCCTGCAGTCAGGAGTTGCCCTCTTCTTGATTCAGTGTTCAGTTGTTGCTGTAAACCTTTGGCTGTTTTCTGGAGTTCTGACAAAGTTGGTTCTGACAGTTTCTGCTTGTTTTTTGGTATTTCTGTGAAGCTGCCTACCCTGCCATTTTGCTGACGTTACTATTAATGCCAAGGTTTTTGTTCTGAGCACCTTGGAAGAAGAGAATGGCTATTAACTGAGATGAGAAAGACTGGGAAGATCTAATTTGGAGAGTAGAATATCAAGGGCTCAGTTTTGGATATATTAAATTCAAGATGCCACTAGATATCAAGGAGAGAAGTCAAGTAGACAGAAAAGAAAAGAGGTCTCAGGACTGAGCCTTGGGGTGGTAAGGACCTGGGGGTCAGGAAGATGAGGCAGAACCAGAAAAGACCGAGCAGAAGTAGCCAGAGGATGGGAGGTAAAGTTGGAGATTGTGGTGTCTCAGAAATAGGTAAAGACGGTGTTTTTGCTGCTAAGTCAAGTAACATGAGGACTCATGGAATTTGCCATGTGGAAGTCATTGGCAATCTTGGGAAAAGCAGTTTCGGTGGAGTTGGAGGAGAATGGGAGGAGAGAATTGGAGACCAAGAGTACAAATAATTTCATGAGTCACTGTAAAGAGGAGCAGAGAAATGGGGCAGTTGCTGGAAAGGGAAGTGGGATCAAGAATTGTTTGTTTAATGTAAGAAATTGGGATTCCTGATGGGATTGATCCAATGGAGAGGAGAAAGTTTGTGATGCAGGAGAGGGGAGAATTGCTGTTGCACTGTCCTTGAATAATGGGAGGGGACAGAATCTAGTAGAGGTGCTGGGTTCATCTGTTAGAAGAGGAAGAAGCAGGTAGGTAGGTAAATGCATTTGCTTCAATTTTATGATGGCTCTCAAATACACATCTGCAATTGCTCTCTTCTTTGAGCCAAAACTTACTTCCTTGGGACATCCCTGACTGAATTTTTCTAAAAGTACGTCAGCCTCAAGTTATCCCAAACAAAGATCAACCCCTTTCCTTTCAACTTACTCTCTCTGCTTGTTACTCCCTATCCTTGGCAGCCCATTCATGCTGAGAAGAGGAAGGGTCAGTTTTTTCAGTGAGGTGGAAGCATCAAGAAAAAGGCAATTCCAGAGCTGAGGCTGGAAGATGGGTAATTTATCATGTGGAGAAAGGTGGGGAAGAATGAGACAGGCAAAGCATCAATGGTGGGGAGGGACACTGAGCTTGGGTTGGGAGGTGACTGGGGGCAGTGAGCTCAGAGCAGTCACCTAGAGGCTGTTACACTCCCAGATGCCAACAAAGCATTGTCAGGGGTTGTGGAGTTTCCCATAGGTTGTTATGTAATCCAAAAGGCTACTTGTCTTGAATTTTTCTTCCGTAGCATTAGATTGTTGTTCTGCCAGAAGAACCCTGCAAGCTGCTTCCACCTCCAGACCTTGTGCCAGCTCTTCCCTCGTCATGCAGTGCACTTCCCTCTGACTTTTGACCAAACCCCCGTCTCACCCATCATCTCCGTGGTCACCTCTTGGGACACTTCCCCAGAGTCTTTCTCCCTTAGCCTCCTCATCTGTCTCTCATTTATAGCTTTTCTCATTTGTTATCCCAATTTTTGCTCTGTGAGGGCTTTCCTCTGAGGGTTGAATTAATCTCATGTCCTTAGAACAGGGCCTGGCATGGAAAAGGCATCAATAAGTTTGTTGATTGACTATACAGAAAAAAAACCCAAACCATCTTGGTCTTAGGTCTCTGCCCACAGGTGCACAAATGCTTACTAACAAGCAAAGCCCAGAAATAACCTCCTTTCAGGCTGTTTTTAGATGAGGATGTTATTGTTGTGAGACGCGTGTGTGTCATCCATTCTGGACTCAGGAGACAGTGCCCATCTCTGCTGTCATTTGTTCTGTCACTTCAAAGTGCAGGAAAACCATGGGTGGTGATTTTAGAATCTTATTCAGAACCCTCAGGGAATGAGTCATTGTGCACTGACGACTTTTCCGGATTGCTGCCGTTCAAATAAATCAAGCAACAGGACATTATTCTTGTTGTTATTGTTGTTAATTTTAACTATTTTTGATGGTAAATTTCAGAAATGTATTATCATACTTTCCTCAGTATGATTCTACCATCTCGTTTCTTCAGAATCATTATGATGAGCATAGTTATAATAATTTTTCAGCTCAGCAATGAGAATACAGAGCTTTGCTGGCCTCTCCCTGGAGCAGATCCGGACCACAGCCCTAACTGTACGGTGGAGGGAGCTGAGCTGCCCCCAGAAATCAGAGGGGTAAGTCAAGGAAAGAGGCAGGCCCAGACCCCAAGCACAGGGCCAGTGAGTCCCAGGCTTCAAGTGCACCAGAGTCCCCTAGGGGTCTTGTTAAGATACAGGTTCCGATCCAGTAGACTCAGATTCCTCTGTGGGCTGGGATCGGAGTTCTGCATTTTTAACAAGACCCTGGGCAATGCTGGTGCGACCAGACCACAAACCACCCTTTCCATATCAAATCTTTCTGTATCAAGTTGACCTCCCAGAGGTTTTCTTGTGATCTTGAGTGGATTTTACTGGGAAGCTTATCTTTCTCTGGGGCTTCTTACATGTACCAGGTGGCCTCTGGTGATAATAATTCCTCTAAAGTTTATAAAATGGTCACCTATTTCTCTTCATTCTCACAATAATCCTAGGAGGTAAGTTAGCACCCTTTTACCGACTGGGACACCAATTCCCGACATCACAGGGTTCCCAGGAGGTGGAGGCAGAGCTCATGGCTCTGTGTCTAGTGCGCTTCTCGTCCCTTTCTGCTGTCTCCCCTTATATCTGTGCTCTCTGCCGTATACAGCCTTGTGGACTCTCAATGCCGTGGGAGTGCTGTGGGGAAAATAATTGTGTGTGTGCACACATGTGCGTGCCTGTGTTAACAGGAAAGGCTGATGAGCAACAGCTGTAGCACGTGAGGCCCATGTAGTCTCACTTGGGACACCCTGGCAGAGATCAACATTTCCTCTCTGCTCCATCTCCCTGTACCCATGAAGCCCTGGCATCATATTGTATGGGTGAAATATTGTGTCACAAGCAGCAGCGGTCCCTGCAGCACGTGCTGAGATGCTGTAGCTGCCCCACCTTCACCCCTTCTCATTTGGGGGCAGGCTGGCTGGACTTGATCTGCCAGCATCTGCTTCTCTGCCTGATGCGTTTCTCTGACCACTGGGGCTACTTTGCCCTGTACAAGGCGCTGAAGTGCTGCGAAATTAATGCCCCTCAGTCAACCAAGGGCTAATGGAAGCTGATGTAAAATAATCGAGCTCTCCTAATTTAGGATAACTCCGTGGCATTTTCCCCCACATTAAGCCTCAGTTACTCACCGTGGTGACATGCTTGATAATGTCTCACTTCCCCACTCCCATAATAGTAGTTCCTGGAATCCCTTCCTAAAGGAATGACTTGCACTCAACTCCTTGTCTCAGGGTCTGCTGGAGGAGGCCAAATTAAGGCACTTCTCCCAACCACTCTTTCTACTAAGTTACATCTGAACCCATATACCTGACTTTCCTCTCATCACAGTGGAGAAGTATTCCGGTTCCTGGTGAATTCAGACCCTCCATGAGGGGCCTAGATCGCATCCTTACAGCCCTCTCAAGATTTCCCTCTTGATATTATTTCCCTTCTCTGTGGCACCATCTTTCCTTCTCCCTCTCGCTTCCCTCTTGTCTCACTTTTCTCCTCCTCCTCCGTCTCCCTCTCTTCTAGAATACACCAACCTAGAAACAGGCTTCAAGATGACCCCTCAGGCCATAGTCTTCTGATTCTGGCCAATATGGAGCAATAGTGACTGGATTTTTCTCATGTGCCTGAAACAGCCATAACAATAACACCACCACCACCACTATATGACACCGTGGTTTTCAAGACACTGGGCCTCAAGCAACAGCAGCCAGAAGATGGGAAAGAAGCAGGGTGAAGAAGTCTATGATTGCCCTAGCACAAGAGGGCATCATAGGGAAGAGCGTAGGGAAGAGAACCCAGGTAGAGCCTGTTGGGCTCTCTGAATTGAGAAAACTGGACTAAGAGTCCAGAGAGACCAAGGTAGTTAGAATGTCCAGGGCAAAGTAGTAAAGGAGAGAACTTCACAGAGAACTCCTGAGATTTGCAGTGATCCATGCATGCTTGTGAAGAAATATACAAGGCTAAGGGAAGCACCACCGGAACTAGAGGAAATCATAGCTAGTGCTCACACAGGGCCAGAATAGTGCCTCTTCCGACCGGTCAGTCTGGAAAACCTCATGCTTCACAAGACATTGAGTACGTACTCCGAAGGGTTTTGCCTCAGTAGTGGGGAATAGTAAGCCCTAGACTAACTGCTGCTCTAGTCCTTCCTAACAAATCTTAAAAGCAATACCAAAATGATCAAACTGTTTCCAAGTGACTTAACTGCATCTCAGAACAAAGTGCAAGAATATTTATAGTAATACAAAAATGTCCAGCACTCAGCAAGGTAATATTCATAATTACTATCATCAAATAAAAAATTAACAGGCTTGCAAATCAATTAAAACTGGCCCAGGATTGACACAGATGTAAAAACTAGCAGGCAAGAACATTAGCACATTTATTATAGCTGCATTATATATGTTCAAAAGTTAAGTGGAGACATGGAAGATATAAAAAAAGACTCACATCAAATTTCTAGAGATGAAATCTCTAGACTTCATTTACTGAAGTGGACTTCTTCCACTGAAGTCTTGAACTCCTCAAAGTCATCCATGAAGACTGGAACCCACTTCTTCCAAACTCGTGTTAATGTTGATATTTTGACCTCCTCACATGGATCACAAATGTTCTAAATGGCATCTAGAATAATGTTCCTTTCAGGAAGGTTTTTAATTGACTTTGACCAGATCCATCAGAGGACTCACTATCTGTGGTAGCTATTATACCCTTACAAAATGTATTTTGTAAATAATAAGACTTGAAAGTTGAAATTACTCCTTGCTTTATGGACTGTAGAATGGATGTTGCATTGGCAGGCATGAAAACAATCTTGTACATGTTCATCAGAGCTCTTGGGTGACTAGGTGCCTTATCAATGAACAGTAATATTTTGAAAGGAATTTTTTTTTTTCTCAGCAGTAGGTCTCAATAGTGGCTTAAAACATTCAGTGAGCCATGATGAAAACAGATGTGCTGTCATCCAGACTTTGTTGTTCCATTGATAGAGCACAGGCAGAGTAGATTTAGCATTATTCTTAAGAGCATTAGGGTTTTCAGAATTGCAAATGGGCATTGGCTTCAACTTAAAATCAGCAACTGCATTAGTCCCTAACAAGAGAGTCAGCCTGTCCTTTGAAGCTTTGAAGCCACGTATTGACTTCTCTTTCCTAGCTATGAAAGTCCTAAATTACATCTTCTTCCAACAGAAGGCTGTTTTGTCTACACTGAAAATCTGGTATTTAGTGTAGCCACCTTCAACAACGATCTTAGCCAGATCTACTGGATAACTTGCTGCAGCTTCTCCAACAGCCCTTGCTCCTTCACCTTGCACTTTTATGTCCCATAGATTGCTTCTTTCCTTAAACCTCACGAACCAGCCTCTGCTAGCTTCAGACTTTTATTCTGTAGCTTCCTTACCTCTCTCAACCTTCATAGAATTGAAGAGAGTTAGGCCTTGATCTGGATTAGGTTTTGGATGAAGGAAAGTTGTGGCTGGTTTGATCTTTTATCCAGACTGCTGAAACTTTCTCCACATTAGCAATAGGTTGTTTTGCTTTCTTATTATTTGTGTGTTCACTGGAGTAGCACGTTTAATTTCCTTCCAGAACTTTTCCTTTGCAGTCACTACTTGGCTAACTGGTGCAAGAGGCCTAGCTTTCAGCCTGTATCAGCTTTCAGCATGCCTTCCTCACTAAGCTTAATAATTTCGAGCTTTCGACTTAAATTGAAAGATGTGCAACTCTTCCTTTCACTTGAACACTTAGAGGCCACTGAAGGGTTATTAATTGGCCTAATTTCAATATTGTTGTGTCTCTGGGAACAGGAATGCTGGAGGAGAAGGAGATAGATGGGGAAACGGCCAGTTGGTGGAGCAGTCAGAACACATACATTTACTGATTAAGTTAGCTGTCATATGGGTGTGCTCTGTGGCAGTCTAAAACAATTACAGTGGTAGTATCAAAGATCACTGGTCACAGATTAACATAACACATATAATAATAATGAAAAAGTTTGAAACATTGGGAGAGTTATCAAAATGTGACACAGAGACACAACGTGAGCACATGCCAGGGCAATCAGGCAAGAAAAAGAAAGAAAGCGTATTCAGTTAGGAAAAGAGGAAGTCAAATTGTTCCTGTTTGCAGATGACATGATCGTATATTTAGAAAACCCCATCGTCTCAGCCCAAAATCTCCTTAAGCTGATAAGCAACTTCAGCAAATTCTCACGGTACAAAATCAATGTGCAAAAATCACAAGCATTCCTATACACCAATAACAGACAGAGAGCCAAATCATGAGTGAACTCCCATTCACAATTGCTACAAAGAGAATAAAATACCTAGGAATCCAACTTACAAGGGATGTGAAGGACCTCTTCAAGGAGAACTACAAACCACTGCTCAATGAAATAAAAGAGGACACAAACAAACAGAAGAACATTCCACACTCATGGATAGGAAGAATCAATATCATGAAAATGGCCATACTGTCCAAGGTAATTCATAGATTCAATGCCATCCCCATCAAGCTACCAATGACTTTCTTCACAGAATTGGAAAAAACTACTTTAAAGTTCATATGGAACCAAAAAAAGAGCCTGCATTGCCAAGACATTCCTAAGCAAAAAGAACAAAGCTGGAGGCATCACACTACCTGACTTCAAACTATACTACAAGGCTACAGTAACCAAAACATCATGGTACTGGTACTAAAACAGAGATATAGACCAATGAAACAGAACAGAGCCCTCAGAAATAACACATATACAACCATCTGATCTTTGACAAACCTGACAAAAACAAGAAATGGGGAAAAGATTCCCTATTTAATAAATGGTGCTGGGAAAACTGGCTAGCCATATGTAGAAAACTGAAACTGGATCCCTTACTTACACCTTATACAAAAATCAATTCAAGATGGATTAAAGACTTAAATGTCAGACCTAAAACCATAAAAACCCTAGAAGAAAACCTAGGCAATACCATTCAAGACATAGGCATGGGCAAGGGCAAGGACTTCATGACTAAAACACCAAAAGCAATGGCAACAAAAGCCAAAATAGACAAATGGGATCTAATTAAACTAAAGAGCTTCTGCACAGCAAGAGAAACTACCATGAGAGTGAACAGGCAACCTACAGAATGGGAGAAAATTTTTGCAATCTACCCATCTGACAAAGGGCTAATATCCAGAATCTACAAAGAACTTAACAAATTTACAAGAAAAAATCAAACAACCCCATCAAAAAGTGGGCAAAGGATATGAACAGACACTTTTCAAAAGAAGACATTTATGCAGCCAACAGACACATGAAAAAATGCTCATCATCACTGGTCATGAGAAAAATGCAAATCAAAACCACAATGAGATACCATCTCACACCAGTTAGAATGGCGATCATTAAAAAGTCAGGATACATCAGGTGCTGGAAAGGATGTGGAGAAATAGGAATGCTTTTACACTGTTGGTGGGAGTGTAAACTAGTTCAACCATTGTGGAAGACAGTGTGGCAATTCCTCAAGGATCTAGAACTAGAAATACCATTTGACCCAGCGATTCCATTACCGGGTATATACCCAAAGGATTATAAATCATGCTACTGTAAAGACACATGCACACGTATGTTTATTGCAGCACTATTCACAATAGCAAAGACTTGGAACCAACCCAAATGTCCATCAGCGATAGACTGGATTAAGAAAATGTGGCACATATACACCATGGAATACTATGCAGCCATAAAAAAGGATGAGTTAATCTCCTTTGCAGCAACATGGATGAAGCTGGAAGCCATAATTCTGAGCAAACTATCACAAGGACAGAAAACCAAACACCGCATGTTCTCACTCATAGGTGGGAATTGAACAATGAGAACACTTGGACACAGGGTGGGGAACATCACACAGTGGGGCCTGTCGGGGGGTAGGGCGATGGGGTAGGGATAGCATTAGGAGAACTATCTAATGTAAATGACTAGTTAATGGGCGCAGCAAACAAACACGGCACATGTATACATATGTAACAAACCTGCACGTTGTGCACATGTACCCTAGAACTTAAAGTATAATTTAAAAAAAGAAAATATGTGTACCATCATTAACCATCAGAGAAATGCAATTCAAAGCTACAATGATATACAACATAAGGATGGCAATCCTTGTCGTCATCAACATCATCATCATGATGCAAACTTGCTGAAGACAGGGTTTCTTTTCTTTCCCTTGCTGTAACCACAGTTCATAGAACACTTCCTGGCACATGATTGTTGACTAAAGCAGAGCCATCCAGGCCAGAGAGAATTACTAGAGGTATGCATTGAGGGTAGAAATAGTAGCAACAGGGAGCTAGGTATGAAGGTTAGCAGGAGTGGGTGAAAGTCATGCCTAAATGAAACCAACATTGCCTCCAGCAGCTGTGGGACCGCAGGAGGGCAGGACTGGCTGCTCTCTGAAGGTCAGCAGGCTAAATAAAATGCTTAGAAACAGCCTCGGGTGGTAGGAATGGATGCTTCCGCACTCTTATTTAATAATTTTTAAATTTAGAAATTAATATATACAGAAGAGTGTGTAAAACATTTATGTGCTCTTTAAAGAACAGCTATAAATCAAACATCCATGTAAACACCACCTAAGTTAAGAAATAGGACATTAGTCTGGGCATGGTGACTCACATCTGTAATCCCAGCACTTTGGGAGGCCAAGGCAGGTGGATCTTCTGAGGTCAGAAGTTGGAGACCAGTCTGGCCAATATGGTGAACCCCGTCTCCACGAAAATTACAAAAATTAGCCCAGCATGTTGGTGCAAGCCTGTAGTCTCAGCTGCTCAGGAGGCTGAGGCAGGACAACTACTTGAACCCTGGAGGCGGAGGTTGCAGTGAGCAACCTCCTGTCTTCTAAAACAAAACCACTCTCTTGATTTTTGTTATAATCATCCCTTGCTTCAAAAATAGTTTACCATCTACTTCTGTACAGCTAGATAATATCTTATTCAGTTTTTAAACTTTATATAAATGGAGTTATAATAAATGCATTCTTCCATGATTTGCTTTTTTTCCTCTTAATATTATGTTCACAAGATACTTTTGTATCTTAATATGTAATATATATGTATATGTTTCTTAAGTAATTGATTAATTTACAATCCCATTAGCACTGTGTGCTCCCCACCTTGGTTAACAATTGATAATTTTATACTACATAATTTTTGCAATATGATAGGTAATCATATTTTCAAAAAAATAAGTGAAATTTTAGCATAGTTTTAAATTTAGAGAAAAATTGCCAGAATGGTATGGGAAGTCCTGTATACCCCTCAGCCAGTTTCTCCTATTGTTAAAATCTTTACATTATTATGATATATTTGTCACAACTGAGAAAGCAACTTTGCTACATTACTGTTAACCAAACTGCACACTTTATTTGGACTTTACTAATTTTTCCATGAATGTTCTTTCTTCTAGTCCAGGATCCCACCCACTATGCCACATTCCATTTAGTCATCATGTCTCCTTCATCTTCTCTTGTCTGTGACAGTTTCTCAGTCTTTTCTAGTTTCTCATGACCTTGACAGTTTTGGGGAATACTTGTCAGGTATTTTGAAAATTGTCTCTCAATTTGGGTTGTCTGACGTTTTCCTCGTGGTTAGACTTGGGTGATGGGTTTGGTGGAAGAAAACCGCAGAAGTGAAGTTCTCTTCTCATCATATCATATCAAGGGGACATACTATCCACATGACTTGTCAACGATGGTGTTAATCTTCATTATCTGGCCAAGCTAGTGCTTGCCAGGTTTTTCCACTGTAAAGTTACTCTCCCTCCATCCTTTCCACACTCTACTCTTTGGAAGAAAATTACTAAACGTACTCCACACTTGAGGTGGAAAAAGATTATGCCCCACCTTCTGGAGGAGGGAAGTATCTATGTAAATTATTTGCAATTCTTCTGTATGGGAGATTTGTCTCTTCTCTCCATTTATTTACTCAATCACTTATTTATATTAATATGACTTAGGAATATTTATTTTATACTTTGGATTATAATACAACACTACATTATTTTGTTGCTCAAATTGTTCCAGCTTGGACCATTGGAGACTGTTTCAGATTGGCTCCTATATCTTTGGCACTTCCTTATTTTCTGGCTCTATAATATTCTCAAGGCTTACCTTATATTTTTTTCTGCCCCAGCTCTAGAACCAGCCATTTCCCCAAGTAGTCCTGGTTCCTTTTATTGGAGAATGGTGTTAAAAACCAAGATCTGAGTCTTAAGTGTGCTCACTGCTACTGGCTGTTGTTGATCCTAGGCCCTCTTAGCAGAAAGAGCTAGGAAATAAATATGCATATACAAATCCATAGATACACATACATATCTATAATTATTTCTGTATCTATCCATCTGTATCTACATTAAGTTAACCATACTGATGTGTCTTGCTCTATCCAATATTACACTGTTCACTCGAGCCTTCCCCTCTCGCTTATATGTAACTTCTCTCCCCAACAGTGAGAAATCTAACTCCCATCATCCAGCATCCATTTATTTATTTGTTCAACCTCAGTATACATGCACAGTAGCTTCAGAATTGTTAAGCCATATCCCTGTGAGAAATAACTTTACCAACTAGAACACAGTGCCTATGTATAATTCCTTTGTGTTTAGCCTTACAGTTTCTGGCCAAACATTGTTTTTTCAAAGTTACTTAGGCGAACTCCTTTCTTCTCTATCCCCTTCAAATGTTACATCATACATTTGTAACACAGTTAGATTCTTTTGTCACAGTCTGAATCCATCCTAGGAGCCCCTGACCTCCTGGTTGATTGATTTTTAAAATATACGCACATGGGCCAGGCGCGGTGGTTCATGCCTGTAATCCCAGCACTTTGGGAAGTGGAGGTGGGCAGATCTCTTGAGCTCAGGAGTTTGAGACCAGCCTGGGGAACATGACGAAACACTGTCTCTACAAAAAATACAAAAGTTAGCAAGCGTTGTAGTGCATACTTGTAGTCCCAGCTACTTGGGAGGCTGAGGTGGGAGGATCACCTGAGTCTAGGAGGTTGAGGCTGCAGTGTGATTGCACCACTGTACTCCAGCCTGGGCAGCAGAGTGAGACCCTGTATCAAAAAAATTTTTTACATTCATTAAAGTTCATTTTTTGAGCTGTAAATTTCTAAGGTTTTGACCATTGTATTGTATCATGTATGCACCACTCCAGAACCATACAGAATAATTCAATCACCCTAAAAATTTCCTAATATTTTCCCTTTTTAGTCAACTCCCCTTCCCCAAACCCCTGGCAAACACTGATTGCATATTCATCCTTCTAGTTTTTCTCTTTCCAGAGATGAAAAACCATGATTGCATATATCTCATCTCTCTAGTTTTTATTTTTCCAGAATTTTCATATATATGAAATCATACAATAAATGGCCTCTGAAGTCTGGCTTCTTTCACTTAGCAAAATGCATTTCAGACTCATTGATAATTTTTCTGTGAATTAATAGCTAGTTCCTCTTTATCACTGCAGGGTATTCCGTTGTACCACAGTGTGACGGTTAATTTTATGTGTCAACTTGGCTAGGCTGTATGTCCAGTTATTCAATCAAACACTAATTTAGGTGTCTCTGTGAAGGTATTTTGTAGATGTGATTAACATCTATACTCAGTTTACTTTAACTAAAGGTGATTACCTTTGATCATGTGGGTAGCCTCATCTAATCAGTTGACGGCCTTAAAAACAAAATCTGAGATTTCCCAGAGAGGAAGAAATTTGGCCTCAAGACTATAGCATCAGCTCCTTCCTGAGTTTCCAGCCGGTTGGCCTGCCCTACAAATTTCAGACTTGCCAGCCCCTACAGTCATGTGAGCCAATTCCTTTCAATCTCTTCCTATTTCAATAGATAGACAGCCAATAGGATATAGATCCTCCGGTTTCTCTGGAGAACCCCGACCGATACACACCGTTTGTCCATTCACCTATTGAAGGAGCAGGCCATCTTGGTTGTTTTCTGTTTGGGGCAATAATGACTAAAGCTGCTATAAACATTCACGTGCAGGATTTTGTGTTTATCTAACTTTTCAGTTCACTTGAATAAATACTTGGGAGTGTGATTGCTGGGTTATATGGTAAGTCTATGTTTAACTTTATAAGAAACTGTCAAAGTGTCTTTTAAAGTAGCTATACTATTTTGCATTCCCACCAGCAAAGAATGAGAGTTCCTGTTCCCCTGCATCCTCATTGGTATTTGTTATTGTCAGGTTTTTGGATTTCAGCCATTCTAATAAGTGGAATCTCATTGTTGTTTTGATTTGCATTCCCCTAATGACAAATAATTTTGAGGGTAATTGTATTTTTAATTTCCCTTTTTCTAATTATTATTAAGGTTGAGTTTATTTTTCTGGATTTACTGGCCAACTGATTTTTCTTTTCATGAAGTGCCTGTTCAAGATTTTGCCTGTTTCTTATCTTTTTCTTATTGTTTCTTAGAACTTCTTTATGCATTCTGGGTATAGGTTTTCTCTGATGGTATGTATCACAAATATTTTCCCTTACTTTATGGTTTGCTTTTCACTCTTTATAAGACCTTTTGATGAACAGAAAACTTGTCTTTGAACTAGAGCATTTGCTCTATTTACATTTAATTTAAATACAGACATATTGGATTTATATCTATCACTTATTTTGTGCTTTCTGTTTATTCCATCTGTTTTATTTATTTTTCTCCCCTTTCTCCCCTTCATTGACTTATTTGGTATCATTCAGTCTTTCCCTCTATTGCTTTGAAAGACATATACTCTTTTTTAATCTTAGTGTTTTCCTTAGAAATTAAAAGATCATCCTTAATTTACCAAAACCTAATGTAGTAAATATCTTTATCCTCCTCTTGAGCAATAAAAGGACCTTCAAACACATTTATCTTCCACTCCTAAATTGCATGCTATTGTTACTGTGTATTTTAACACTGTCTTTTAAAAAAAACTTTCTCTCACAGTATAATATACTGCAGAAATTTTCACATAGAAAAACGCTGACCCGATGCACTTTACAAACTGAACACATCCATGTTATCAGCACTCAGATCAAGAAAGATAACATTATCAGCACCCTGAAAGCTCCTTTTCAGTCAGTACTATGACCTGCCAAATGGTAACCACTATCGTGTCCTCTAACAACCTAACGTAGTTTTGCCTGCTTTTGTACCTTATAAAAAAGGAATCATACAATATGTATTTACTTGTGCCTGGCTTCTTTTGCTCAACATTATGTTTGTGAGGTTTACACAGATGGTTAGTACCATTGTGATTTTGGTTATTGCTTTGATTGACGTCTAGTTTGATATTAATATGGCTGCTTCAGCTGTCTTCTTTTTTTGACTTTTCTTTCTCCAGTCTTTGATTCAGGATTCGGCTTTCTTTTGATTAATGTTTTAATAGTATATTATTTCCCATTATTTTACTTTTTTTTTTTTTTTGAGACAGGGTCTCACTCTGTCACCCATGCTGGAGTGCAGTGGCACAATCACAGCTCACTTTAGCCTCAACCTCCCCAGGCTCAGATGACCCTCCCACTTCAGCTTCCTGACTAGCTGGAACTACAGGCATGCATCATCATGCGGGTATTTTTTTGGTAGAGACAGGGTTTCACCATGTTTCCCAAGCTGGTCTTGAACTCCTGGGCTCAAGCAACGCTTCTACCTCCAAAGCGCTGGGATTACAAGTGTGAGTGAGCCACCCCGTCTGGCCCATTTGTTTACTTTTTTTTTTTTTTTTGAGACGAAGTCTCACTTTGTCACCCAGGCTGGAGTGCAGTGGCATGATCTGGGCTCACTGCAACCTCCATTTCCCAAGTTCAAGCGATTCTCTTGCCTCAGCCTCCCAAATAGCTGGGATTACAGGCACCAGTTTAGTAGAGATGCGGTTTCACCATGTTGGCCAGGCTGGTCTCGAACGCCTGACCTCAAGTGACCTGCCCGCTTCAGCCTTCCAAAGTGCTGAGATTACAGGCTAGAGCCACCGCGCCCAGCCCCATTTGTTTACTTTTAACCTATCTATATCTTTACATTAAAATGGGTTTCTTGTAGATGACAAGTAGTGTGTCTCGCTTTTTTCTCTAATCTGACAAACTTTTTTAACTGGTGTGTTTAGACTACATTTAATGTAATTATTAATAGAGCTGAATTTAAATCAACCACTTTACTTTGCTAGTATTTTTCTGTTTGTTCCATCTTTTCTTTGTTCCACTTTTCTTTTTTCTGCCTTCATTTGGATGGAGTATTTCTTAAATTCCATTGTCACTCCAGCATTGTCTTATTACTCATACCTATTTTTAAATTGGTGTGGGGTGTGTGGTTCCTAGAGTTTAAAATATGCATCTTTGTCACAGTCTACCTTCAAATAATATACAGGCATAATATTACATGCCTTCGCACAGGTGTAAACATTTTACAGCAACAATATACTTTCAATTCCTCCTGACCATTTTTTTATGTTATTGCTGTCACACATTTTACCTTTATATAAACCACAAACCCCAAAATACAATGTCACAATTTTTGCTTTAGACAATTTTCTTTTAGCGCAATTAGAAGAAAAAAAAAATCTTTCCACTTACCTTCATTAAAAAAAATCTCTAGAGCTACTCATTTTTTCTGTGTATATCTCAATTTTGTCTGGCATCGTATTCCTTCTTCCTGAACTTCTAACACTTCTTGCAGCTCAGGCCTTCTGGCAATGATGTCTCTCAGCTTTTGTTTATCTGAAAAGGTCTTTATTTTGCCTTCGCTTTGGGAAGATAGTTTTTACTGGAAATATATTTTTGGGTAACAGTTCTTGTTATTGTTTTCTCTTTCAGTACTTTGAAGATGTCACCTGTCTTCTGGTTTATGTAATTACTTATGAGAATTCTTCTACAGCTCTGATCTTTGTTCCTCTCTAAGCAATGTACCTTCTGTTTTTCCTTGGGGGTCTTCAAGATCTTCTCTTTTTTGTTTATCTATTTTGTTTCTGAGGATGAAATATCTCGATTTTCTGGTGGGTTTTTGCTTTCGTTTTGTTATTTATTCTTCTTGGGGTTCTCTTAGCTTCTTGGATCTGTGGTTTGCTGTATATGTTTTTCATTATTTTTGGAAAATTCCTAGCCATTGTCTACTTAATATGTCTTGTGTCCCATTCTCTTTCTCCTTCTTCTTGGGATCAAATTCCACTTATTTAGACTGTTAAATATTGTCTCATAGCTCATGCATTCTCTGCTGTTTTATTGTTGTTGTTGCTTTATTTTGTTTTTACTCTTGTTTTCTTTTAGTTTGGGTAATATCTACTGACCATCTTCAAGTCCATTGACTTATTCCTCAGTTGTTTTGAGTCTTCCGACAAGCCACAGAAGGAATTTTTCATCTCCAGTATGGTGATTATATTGTCCACTTTTTCTATTAGATTCTATAACATATTACTCCTATTTGGTTTAAAGTCCCCTTATGATAGTTCCAACATATGGATCATGTCTGCATCTGGATTTATTGATTACCTTGTCTCTGGACAATGGGTTGTTTGTTTCTTGCCTTTTTTTGTGTGTTTTTATTTTTGATTGAATGTCAGACATTGTCAAGCAGTAGACACTGAGATAAATAGTTATTACACCTGGAAAAAGGCATGTCTCCTGTTCTGTCAGATCATTAGTGTGTGGAATTGAGTCAATCTAGTCAGGAGTTGAGTTGGGTTTGGGTTTTGTTGTTACTAGGGTTATCTTCAGTGTTTTGCAGTCTTTGAATTCTTCTAGAATTGCCTCAGGTTTAGGACTGGAAATGAGATGCTGAAGGATTTTTCTCAGTGATCTCAGGCTTCAGCCATCTCTGTACTCCTGTACCACATAGGGGCTTCCTCTCCACATTCTTGCTCTTCTCCCAGTAGCAGACTGATCTTGCTTGTTACAAATGCTTGCCAGGCTCATCGTGGGGACAGGGAGGCATTCTCTTTGCTGTGTCCCAGTCTCAGTGTTAGGCAGGCCCTGTGTGCTTGGGCCTTGGTGGGGAGAGGGAGGTTTGTTCAGGATTCCTGCCCCTCCTCCCAGTGGAAGCCAAAGTTTGCCTCATATCTGTGCAGAGTCTGTACTGGATAGGGTTTCCGGCCCTCTTCCATTCGTAAGAAGTCTCTAGTGGCATTTGTTTAGGATTCTGGGCCTGGAAGAGTTTCCTTTTCTTCTATCCTTCACCTATCAGCAATGGAATCTTGCCTGTGCCCATGCCCTTGAGGGTAACAGGGTTTGTTACCTCTCCCCTCATACATTGGGGTTAATTTTTTCCATATGAGAGCAGGGTTTGGGCAGGGAGACAGGGCAGTGTGTCTTTGCTGTAGTCATTTCTGAACTCTCCCTGCACATATGCACTACCCAAGGCTGCTCTCTACAATCGCTCAGCCTTTCCCTAGCTGTGATCATCAGTACTTGATGAAAGCCCAAGGAAAAGGGCCTGAGAGTATACTAAAACTTTCCTCTGGGACTCTAGACTGCCAAGCTAGCCAACACTTGGCTTTTAGCCTTTGTTAAACTTTAAGCTATTTTCTTCTCTACCTGTATGGTGGTCAGTGCCTCTTCCTATGCTCTGTTACAAGTGACCCAATCCCTGGATCTCATCTCTCCTTGGAGGTGCCTGTCCCCCTTTGGAATTCAGGGTATTTGGTTGTCCTCTGACCTCAGATATCTGATGGATTCAAGAAAAGTTATGATTTGTACTTTATCTGGCTTTCTCTTGCTGGGATGGGAGCAATGCTTTTTTTAGCTTCCTATATCTTGGGTGGTAGTAAAACCTCCCTCCTGCATTCTTTCATTTATTTTTATTTTATTATTTTTTAAGAGATGGGGGTCTCACTATTTGCCCAGGCTGGTCTTCAACTCCTGGGCTCAAGCAATCCTCCTGTTTCAGCCTCCAGAGTAGCTAAGACTACAGATGTGTGCCACCATGCCTGACTCTCCCTCCTGTATTCTTTTTTTTTTTTTTTTTGAGACGGAGTCTCGCTGTGTCACCCAGGCTGAAGTGCAGTGGTGTGATCTCTGCTCACTGCAACCTCCGCCTCCCAGGTTCAAGTGACTCCTTGAACTGGAGTCCTTGACTCCTGCCTCAGCCTCCCCAGTAGCTAGGATTACAGGCACCCGCCACCATGCCCAGCTGATTTTTGTATTTTTAGTAGAGACAGGGTTTCGCCATGTTGGCCAGGCTGGTCTTGAACTTCTGACCTCACGTGACCTACCTTTCTCGGCCTCCTAAAGTGCTGGGATTATAGGCATGAGCCACCACGCCTGGCCCCTCCTGTATTCTTAAGAAAGCAAACAGGCTTCACCTCTTTTGCCAAGTCCTTCTCCCTCCTTACTGCCCTCTGATCTGGTTCCTCTCTGCTCACCAACTCAATTCTCAATTCTTTATTCCCCGAAAGATCCTATCTGGCATTGTAAGGCCCTCTATAAAGGGCAAAGATGGGGAAGGGAGAGAAGAAATAGGGTGGAGATGTGCAAGTTGGCAGGGGTTAGTTAGAAGAAGGCTTGAATTCTCATACATTAATAAGTCTTGTCCTGTCACACTTGTAAATAATAGCGGTAACTGGGATGAGACACAGGTCACTAACACAGGCTGGTCCTCCCCCGGCTAGTCCTATGAGGGACCCAGCAGTCTTCCCCTTTAATTTCTCTATTGCTGGATGACAGGCCAAGTGGATTCACATGATAAAGTATTGGAAGTGAGAGGAGCAAAGTAGGGAGATGATGAGAAGTTGCTGAATACCTTGGGGGTGGGGTTTTCAGGGAGTCTGAGAAGAGAGGAGCCAAACCAGACCTAGGATAAAAGTGGACAGGAGGAGAAAGTGGACTCAGTGCTGCATGGACTGCATATTAATTTTATTTATTTATTTATTTATTTATTTATTTATTTATTTTTTGAGATGGAGTCTTGCTCTGCCGTCCAGACTGGAGTGCAGTGGCGTGATCTCAGCTCACTGCAACCTCTGCCTCCCAGGTTCAAGTGTTTCTCCTGCCTCAGCCTCCCGAGTAGCTGGGATTACAGGCACCCACCATCACACCCGGCTAATTTTTAGTAAAGACAGGGTTTCACCATGTTGGCCAAGCTGATCTCGAACTCCTGACCTCAGGTGATCCACCCACCTCGGCCTCCCAAAGTGCTGGGATTACAGGCGAGAGCCACCGCGCCCAGCCTGGACTGCATATTTAGATTCATTTTTCTCTTCGAGAGAATCAAGCGAAGAATGGTGTCTTCCTGGCCTTTTCTGTGTAGGGGTGCTTCTTAAACACGATGCGACTCTGAGACTGAACCAGGAGTGTCTCAGCTTTCTTAAGGGTTACACTGCAGGCTCCCGAGGTATGTGCCAGAACTGTGTTAAGTACTTTACAGATGAAGAAACAGGGTCAGAGATGATGGGTGACTTGTCCCCAGTCACAGCTAATAAGTGACAGAGTTTGGACAAAAATCTAGCCAGGTCTGATGTTCTAGCCTGAGGTCTTTCAGACAGCTCTTCCCTGGGAAGCCACTGACCCCTGGCTCATTCCTGCCCCCTCATCCTTCCTGCCCCAGTATGCAGGGGTAGGCCTTCCCTCGGGGCCTGGCTGAGTCTATACCCTAGCCAGCCCCGCCATATCAGCCTCTAGAGACAGCCTTCCTGACACTCCCCAGACAGCCAGGCCCCAGGGCGTGCAGCCAAGCGGAACCTCTCTGGGTGCCCCCAGCCTGAGCTCTGGGTGTGCTGCTCCCAGTCACAGCCCAGGAATGTGGGCATCCAAGCATCAGCAGCAGACATGCTCGCTGGCTGTCAGCCGAACCAGGGCCCCTGAAAACTGACAGGAGCTGAAAGAACCATTAGACAGGAAGGCTGGATTGAGAGGGCAAATTTCGAGTCACCTGAGCTGTGCATGGCAATGCAAAGCAGCCGAAGCTGGTAATGTTGGGAAAGCCACTGCCTGATGGGCCTCCGTTTCCCCATCTGTAGACTGTGGATGATATCTCTTGGCCTGCCTGTTTCACCAGGCAGCTGTGAGAACATAAATGTGATTGATTGCATCACCTGATTATATTGCTACCTCAACCCATCTCAAAGACCCACAGGGGAAACTGAGGCTCTGAGAGCACACGGATGATACCTCGGTTGGTAATAGGGCCAGGCCAGGAATCCGGGCCTCCAGGCTCAGCTCTCACTGACTCAGTGTCGGACCCTGGGTAGATCTCTCTTCTCAGAGCCTTGGCTTCTTTATTGTAAAACGGAGGAATTGCCACGACAGTGCTTCTCAGACTTAGATGTACTCACGTAGCACTGGGCCCTTGTTAATCCACGGATTCTGATTCAGCAGGTCTGGGGCGGGGCCTGAGAGTCTGCATTTCTAACCAGCTTCCAGGGTCTGATGCTGCTGGCCCTGGGGCCACATTTAAGAGCTGAGGCCTGGAGGAGCCATACGGGCTTTCAGGTCAGACATTCCTAAACTTCCAGGGCTCTGGATGCCTCCTTCCCTTCATCGCAGCCCCCACGGGGCTGTCCTGAAACTCCTAGGTGGGAGCACTTCCTCCCTTCCCTGCGACCCTCCGCTTCATCTGCACCTGCCTCACCTTCAGAATCAAGAAGTCTCCAGCTCCTCCTCCCTCCCCCTGGGAACTGCCCTTCTCCCAGCCCTTAGTGGGAGACAGAACCCCATACCTATTGAGGATGTGAAGAGCTCAGACCTCTGGAGGACTAGAGAGCAGGGCTTCTAGGAAGTCTCTCATCCCAGGGATCTTGCTGACTCAGTAGCTTTCCTGCCCCTCCTGCCATGCCCGCCCAACCTCAGTAGCTGCTGGAGGGGATTTGTATGCCATCAGGATTTTGTAAAGAAAAGAGGGTGTGTGTTGGTAAGGAAGGAAGAAGCCAACATTTATTAAGGTCCTATTGTGTGGCAGGCACATTCGCAAGCATCGCTTCCGGCCAGCCCTTGGCCCTGTGAGGTGCACTTGCATTGAGCCGTCATTGTGGGGATGAAATATGGTGCAGCCCGGGAGACTCCTGAGGGACAAGTCAGCAGTGTGAGGAGGGGACAGAGGCCAGCCTGGTTTCCCAGCACAAAGAAAGAGGAGCCTGGGGGCAGGGAGCATCCAGCTTGGGGAGGGCCTACAGATCAGGGGTGGAGTTTGACTTCTTTCTGGGAGTTTGACTTCTTTCTGGAACAGCAGGAAGCGGGTTAAAGGGCCAGGCGAGTTTGAGAGAGGATCAAATGAACTCTTCAGAAGGACATAGCCGTTGAGTGGAGATGGGGGTCAGAGGGACCTCCATAAGGCTCCTTCCACTCGTGGGACCTTGAGCTGGACAGGCTGTGCGGTAGCCCTGTCGTTTGTCTACACGCGAAATATCTCTACAGCACGTTCTTACCACGATCTGATTCCCTGTAAAATCCCCAGGAGGGGGCAGCACAGGCCTCAGTCTCCCCTTTGGGAGAGAGGTCCAGGGAACACCACAGGCTTCCCCAAGACCACCCCAGGATGAGTCACTGGGCCAGGATTGGAATCCAGACTCCGTAGGCGGTCTGCTGCCAGGACTCTGGGTCCTGGGAGGGAAGAGGCCGGAAGGCCAGGGCCCAGCCCGGGTCAGCAAGCACCCATCACCCGAGCATTGCCCGGCTGGCCCGGCTCAAAATAGCTTTCCAGACACAAGGAAATATTTTATCCCACTCCGTTTTCCCACACAAAAAAAATAAACATCCCCAAATCTCAATGGGGCCAGACTCCGAAGAGGGGGGAAGGGGAACAAGAACATGGCTGGCTGCCCACTGAGAAGTCCGGTATTTGTCCTTTTAGTTCCTTTCTTGGGGTCAAGACTTTGCTTCCTGATATGAGCGTGGAGACTCCCACTGCTTTCCCAGTGGGGACTGGCTTTTCCTTGGTGTTAGGCTGCCCTTTCCCAGGGGTCACACACCTCAGACATTGTGATGCGGATGGGACAGCTGCAGGGACCATACATGGAAGGGTTAAGAAGCATATGACACAGCTCTGCCCTTGACGGGCTTACACGCCACTGGGAGGCATGGCTGGGCTTCCTCTCTCCCTGAGGAGCTCTTGGACACTGGGGAAGAGAAGACTAATATTTCCTGAGAGCCAATTGTGTGCCTGGTACACACCAGGCTCTTCCAAAGACACAATCCCATTTGACCCTCACCATAAGCCTTTGAGGCAGGTGAGGCTATGAGGCTATTATCACTTCCCATTTTACAGATGAAGAAACTGAGACTTGGGGCAGGCATGATCTGTGCAAGGTTTCAGAACCAGGGAATGGTAGACCGAGGACTTGATTTTACACAGGTGGCTGTAAGGCTGCACTTGGCGTCATGCTGGCATTGGTAGGGCCCACCTGGAGGCTGGTGGGTGGTGAAATGAGCCGGGGGTTGCTTGTGCACAGAGCTCCCGTTCTTCCCTTGGGTTGTGGTAAACCCAGTCCCTAGTGTCCCAGGACCTGACTGGGAAGGCAGAAATGAGGCTGCTGTTATGGATTGAATTGTGTTCCCCTAAAAGGTATGTTGAAGTCCTACCACCCCCGACATACCTGTGAATGTAACCCTATTTGGAAGTAAGTTCTTTGCAGATGTAATCGAGTTAAAATGAGGTCATTAGGAAGGGCCTCATCCAAGATGACTGGTGTCCCTATATGAAGAGGGAAGGACAAATTGTTTTGTTTTCATCCTCCCAGTGTGGGGTACTTTGTTATGGCAGCCTCAGGCCATCTATACAACTGGGGTCTGCCTGGGGGTCCCTCAGCCTCCTTAGGCAAAAAGGTGACCTGGAACCTGTGGGAGAGGTGCAGGGGCCAGGGCTCAGTCCTCAGCTCTGTGAGGGGAAGAGCTTTCTCCCAGTCGCAGCATCCCAGAGGAGGGGCCTTCTGAGGTGCCGAGGGCCACGTGGCGGGAGTGTGTATATGGAGGAGAGGATGGCCGTTTGATGAAGGTGTTGGGTTGATTGTCTCTTTCTTATTGATTTTTGAGTATTAGTTTATATAGATATATCTATAGAAAGGTTGGCCTACTGGGTAATGAGTTTGTTGCAAATGTGCGTGTTGCAAATATGTTTCCTAGTTTGGGGCTTGCTTGTCTTTTCATATTCTTTATGGCGTTTGTTTGTTTGTTTGTTTGTTTTTTAAGAGACAAGGTGTCTCCCTGCCACCCAGGCTGGAGTGCAGTGACGCGATCATAGCTCACTGCAGCCTTGGTCTCCTGGGCTCAAGCGATCCTCTCACCTCTGTCTCCCAAGTAGCTAGGTCCACAGGTGCGCATTACTGTGCCTGGCTAATTTTATGCAATTTTTTTGTAGAGTTGAGTCTCACTTTGCTGCCCAGGCTTATGGTGTCTTTTGATCAACAGAGGTTCTTCATCTTAATGTTATCAAATTTGTCCACCGTTTTTCTTTATACCCTGTGCTTTTGCTGTCTGCTTTTAAAAATCATTTTTCATCCCAAGGTCATAAGAGAAGCCCCTATATTTTTCTAAAAATTCAAAATATTACTTTTCACAAGCATTTTTTAATTCAACTGCAATTTATTTTTGTGTAGGGTATGAGGTCAGGTTTCTAATTTAATATAGATAAGCTACTATCTCAGCATCATTTATTGATCAGCAGTGCCATCTCTCTTATATCTGTCCCTGTATCAATACCTCACAGTCTTAATTACTAGAGTTTTAGTTATTTTACTGTACTTAGTTTTAGTAAGTCTTGATGTCTCGTGGAGCAAAACTCCCTATTCTCATCTTGTTTTCTCCTGTAATGTCTTTGTTATAGTTTTTGTACCTTTTAATGGTTCCTTTAAAAATTCTTAACACAGTCATTTATGTAAAAGTTATCTGAAAATAATTTTAATATTACTATTAATTTGAATAATTTACTTTAAGATTTGTATAACAGAGAAAGTGAGAGCTTGACAGTTTGGTAATATTCTTTTTTTTTTTTTTTTTTTGAGACAGAGTTTGGCTCTTGTCCAGGCTGGAGTGCAATGGCACAATCTCAGTTCACTGCAACCTCCGCCTCCTGGGTTCAAGCGATTCTCCTGCCTCAGCCTCCCGAGTAGCTGGGATTACAGGTGCCCGCCACCATGCCCAGCTAATTTTTTGTATTTTTAGTAGAGATGGGGTTTCACCACATTGGCCAGGTTCGTCTCAAATTCTTTTTTTATTTTATTTTATTTTATTTTATTTTTTTATTTTTATTTTTAGTATTTATTGATCATTCTTGGGTGTTTCTCACGGAGGGGGATTTGGCAGGGTCATAGGACAATAGTGGAGGGAAGGTCAGCAGATAAACAAGTGAACAAGGATCTCTGGTTTTCCTAGACAGAGGACCCTGTGGCCTTCCGCAGTGTTTGTGTTCCTGGGTACTTGAGATTAGGGAGTGGTGATGACTCTTAAGGAGCATGCTGCCTTCAAGCATCTGTTTAACAAGGCACATCTTGCACCGCCCTTAATCCATTTAACCCTGAGTGGACACAGCACATGTTTCAGAGAGCACAGGGTTGGGGGTAAGGTTACAGATCAACAGCATCCCAAGGCAGAAGAATTTTTCTTAGTACAGAACAAAATGGAGTCTCCTATGTCTACTTCTTTCTACACAGACACAGCAACAATCTGATTTCTCTATCTTTTCCCCACATTTCCCCCTTTTCTATTTGACAAAACCGCCATCGTCATCATGGCCCGTTCTCAATGAGCTGTTGGGTACACCTCCCAGACGGGGTGGCGGCCAGGCAGAGGGGCTCCTCACGTCCCAGAAGGGGCGGCCGGGCAGAGGCGCCCCCCACCTCCCTCCCGGACGGGGTGGCTGGCTGGGCGGGGGCTGCCCCCCACGTCCCTCCCGGACTGGGCGGCTGCCGGCTGGAGACGCTCCTCACTTCCCGGATGGGGTGGCTGCCAGGCGGAGGGGCACTTCTCAGAGGGGGCGGCCGGGCAGAGACACTCCTCACCTCCCAGACGGGGTCGCAGCCGGGCAGAGGCACTCCTCACATCCCAGAGGGGGTGGCGGGGCAGAGGTGCTCCCCACATCTCAGATGAGGGGTGGCCGGGCAGAGACGTTCCTCACTTCCTAGACAGGATGGCGGCCGGGAAGAGGCGCTCCTCACTTCCCAGACTGGGCGGCCGGGCAGAGGGGCTCCTCACATCCCAGACCATGGGCGGCCAGGCAGAGACGCTCCTCACTTCCCAGACGGGGTGGCAGCTGGGCAGAAGCTGCAATCTCGGCACTTTGGGAGGCCAAGGCAGGCGGCTGGGAGGTGGAGGTTGTAGCAAGCCGAGATCACGCCACTGCACTCCAGCCTGGGCAACATTGAGCACTGAGTGAACGAGACTCCATCTGCAATCCCGGCACCTCGGGAGGCCGAGGCTGGCAGATCACTGGCGGTTAGGAGCTGGAGACCAGCCCGGCCAACACAGCGAAACCCCATCTCCACCAAAAAAATACGAAAACCAGTCAGGCGTGGTGGCGCGCGCCTGCAATCCCAGGCACTCAGCAGGCTGAGGCAGGAGAATCAGGCAGGGAGGTTGCAGTGAGCCGAGATGGCAGCAGTACAGTCCAGCTTCGGCTCGGGATCAGAGGGAGACCGTGGAGAGAGAGGGAGAGGGAGACCATGGGGAGATGGGAGAGGGAGAGAGAGGGAGAGGGAGACCGTGGGGAGACGAGAGGGAGAGGGAGGGGGAGAGGGAGAGGGAGAGGGAGACTTCGTCTCAAATTCTTGACCTCAGGTGATCCACCCGCCTTGGCCTCCCAAAGTGCTGGGATTACAGGTGTGAGCCACTGCACCCACCCTGGTATATATTCTTATAAAAAATTTTCAGTGGATAGACCAACACACATACACACACATATAATTTATTTATATATACATTATGACAGAATCATTCCTCATATACTGTTCTGACATTAACTTTTTCACTTAGAAATAGGTCTAAATATATTTTCATGGTGGAAAAATAGAACAGACTCATTAAAAAAAAAAAACAAAACCTGCACGGTATCCCATTTTAGAGAAGTACTCAAATATAGTCAACCAATTCCTTACTGAGGTACGTTGGTGTTGTTTCCAATGGCTCATTTTTTAAAATTAATTCTGCTTCCAGTAATAAATTACCCTCCAGAAAGACTGTACCCACTAGCACTGTATCACACTGCCTTTTGGATCACATGGGCACCAACACAGGGTATTTTAAACAAAATAAACAGATACAGTAAAGATAAAGCAAAGAACACCATAGGCATTGTGTATATGCCACCCACACATTTACTACACGTTTGCCACACATTTACTACATTAGCTTTTTATTAAATTTGCTTTGGAATTTAAAAAAAAATATTAAGGAAATTTCAAACATACACAAAAGTAAAGTAAATGGTATCATGAACCCATCACCCAACTTCAACAATGATCAGTTCATGGCTGCATCCATCTACATTCCCAGCCCCAGATTATTTTGATGCAGATGCCAGACATCATATAATTTCATCTATAAATACTTCAGAAAGCCTCTCTAAAACATAAAGACTCTTTCATACTTTTAAACAATCAAATATTTTCTAATATAATATAATATCCAAATATATCAAATTCCCTTGGTTGTCTTAAAAAAAAAATAATTTGACCAGGCGCGGTGGCTCACGCCTGTAATCCCAAGACTTTGGGAGGCTGAGGTGGGCAGATCACGAGGTCAGGAGATCGAGACCATCCTGGCTAACACGGTGAAACCCCGTCTCTACTAAAAATACAGAAAATTAGCTGGGCATGGTGGCAGGCGCCTGTAGTTCCAGCTACTCAGGAGGCTGAGGCAGGAGAATGGCCTGAACCCGGAAGGTGGAGCTTGCGGTGAGCGGAGATCAAGATCGCACCACTGCGCTCCAGCCTGGGTGACAGAGCGAGACTCCGTCTCAAAATAATAATAATAATAATAATAATAATAATAATAATAATAATTTGTTTGCAAGATTGGGAAAATGTTGGTCCAAGGACACAAAATTTCATTTAGGCAATAGGAAGAGTTTCTAAGATCTGTGCTACATCATGGTGACCATTGTTAGTAATGATACATTGTACATTTGCAAATTGCCAAGAGAGTAGATTTTAAATGTACTCACAACAAAAAATGATAAGTATGTGAGGTAATGCATATGTTAAATAGCTTGATTTAACCATCCCACAATGTATACATATATCAAAACATCATGTTGTACAGCATAAATATACATAATTTTTGTCAGTTAAAAAATGTTGCTTAAATAAGTATTGTCAATTAAAAAATAATTCATTTTCTTGAATAAGTATTCAGAATAAAATCCAGACATTGTCTTTGTGACTCTTAAGTTTATTTTTTTAAATTTTGTAACAATCACAAACTTACAGAAAAGTTGCAAGTACATTACAAAGAGCTTTTCTTCTCCTGACTCTTTTGAGAAGTGAGTTGCAGACCTGCTTCCCTGTCACTAACCAAATCTTTTTTTTTTTTTTTTTTTTTTTGAGATAAGGTCTTACAATATTGCCTAGGCTGGTCTCAAACTTCTGGCCTCAAGCAATCCTCCTGCCTCGGCCTCCCAAAGTGCTGGGATTATATGTGTGAGCTACCAGGCCCAGCCTCCCCAAATCTTTAATGCTTCCTACAAACAAGGACCGTCTTCTCTATAATTATAATATAACCATCAAACCCAGAGATTAACATGGACTCATTACTATCATCTACTCCTCAGATCCCATTCAAGTCTTGCCACTCATCTCAACAATGACTTTTATTGTCAAAGGATCTAGTTCAGATGCACACACCATATTGTATTTTAGTTGTCTTGTTCCTTTAGTATCCTTCAGCCTGGAAACGTTACTCAACTTTCCTTGAAATTTTTGAAGTTATTTTGTAGTCTATCCCTCAGTTTGAATTTGCCGATGTTTTATCATGATTGTACGTCTTTGCAAAGTCTATAATTGTGCATCTTTGCATAGTATATGAATACTATGCATCGTCAGTAGGAATATCATGGAAGTGATACTGTGTTTTTTCTCATTGCTTCTTATCAGGTGATGTGTGATTTTAATTGGTCCCATAACTGATGATTCAGGTGATGTCTACCAGTCTTTTCACTGTAAAGTTACTCTTTTCTCCTTTGTGATTTTTATAGATAGTTTGAAACGATGCAAATATCTCATTCCTCATCAAACTTTCAATTTATCCTTTAGTTTACATCAGTATGGATTTATGATTTTCTATTTTATTCAATGGGTCATAATCTCTTACTACCATTACTTATTTTTAAGCTCAAAATGTCCCCAGTTTGGCCAGTGGGAGTCTCTTTAAGCTGGCTCCTGCATCCTTTTGAGAAATACCCATAATTCTTTGGGCACATCTTTACTTTCTGGCATTACAAGATGTTCCAGGCTGATTTTGTACTTTTCCTGTCCCAATCCTGTAATTAGGCATTCTCTAAGAAATGCAAAACGGTGATATTCTAATTATATTTTTTATTTATTAGCCAGAATTCCTTTATTTAAAAAACAACTTCCTTTTATCAACTACATTAGTTCATTTCCTTGAGTGCAGTTTAAATAGCAAGTCAGGATAAATGTTTGAGTGTTTCTCATTACTTACCAGTTTTAATAATAATGAGTTAGTTTTCTAGCCTTCTCCAAAGGTAATCAGTAAAGTATTTTTTAGTAGTATAATAAACTTATTCATTTTTAAGTGTGTCAATCTATTTGTCATTATTTTTATTGATGTTCAAATTGTCCCAACTTTGGCCAGTGGGAACCTGTTTTGAAAATTTACATATGAATCCGATCATGAGAAAACAAATCCACACTGAGTTTTTTTCACAGTGAAAAGAACATTGGGAATTTTGTTTGGGATTACATTGACTCTACAGGTCAATTTGGGGAAAACTGACATCTTCGAGACAGTGAGCCTTCCTGTTCATGAACATGGTATACGTCTCTGTTTATTTAGGTCTCCTTTATTGTCTTTCAGTTAAATTTTATTCAAGATCTTTTATATCTTTTGCTAGATTTATTCCAAGATATTTTGTATGTTTATTGCTAATACCAATTATATCCTTTTTAAAATGCATTTTTTAAACTGAAGAAGTGGTAATATATAGAAGTGCAATTGACTTTTGCATATTGATTTGATGTCAGACATTGCTAAACTCTCTTCGGTCTAATAATCTTTAGATTATTTTGCTTTTCTAGGTAGAAAAGTATATCATCTATGAAAAATGACAGTTTTATTTCTTTCTTTTCAATCCTTATTATTTTATTTCTTGTCTTAATTTTTTTCCAGAATATCTAGAACAAAGTTGAATAGAAATAGCAATAGTAGGCATACTTGTCTTATTCTTGATTTTAAAAGGAATACTTTTATGTTTCAGAATTTAGTAAGATGTTTTCTATAGGTTTTTTAAAAAAAATAGATGTTAGATTTAGAAGATTTCTTTATATTACTTATTTGCCAAGAGTTTTGTTTTTAATCATAAATGGATATCAAATTTTATCAAATTTATATGTATGTATGTATCTATACACATGGTTTTTTTGCTTGTTTTTGTTTTTTCTTAAAGACAGGGTCTCCCTCTGACACCCAGGCTGGAGTTCAGTGGTGCAATCATAGCTCACTATAACCTTGAACTCTCAAATTCCTGGACTCAAGTGATCTTCTCACCTCAGCTTCCTGGGTAGCTAGGACTACAGGCATATGCCACCATGCCCAGCTGAGTTTTAAGTTTTTTGTAGAGACAAGTTCTTGCTATGTTGTCCGGGCTGGTCTTGAACTCCTGGCCTAAAGCAATTCCTCTACTTGGCCTGCCAAAGTGCTGAGATGACAGATTTGAGCCACCACACTTGGTCTATGTTTTTTGAAATAATTCTATGGGTTTTTTTCTCTCTAATTTGTTAATAAAAAGCAATAATTCATTTACAGATTTTTCTAATGTTGAACTTGGTGGCCAGAGACCATGGTTTGTATAAACTGAGTCTTTGGAATTTGTTGAGACTTGCTTTATGGCCTCACCCATTATGCAAAAGTGGTCCATATGTGCTTCAAAATGGGTATATTCTCCAGTCATTGAGCATGAGTTCTATATACATGCATTTGGCAACTTCTCAGTGGAGCGGCTAAAGTCTTACTGGTGATTTTTTTCTTTACTTGATCTATCAAATCCTAATAGGGGAGCTTCCACTATTTGCCTGATATATATAAATATCAGACAAATAAATGTATGTGTGTATATATATATGCACACCCATATACACGTATTTGAAGCTGTGCTATCATGTGTGTACCCTCTAAACGGTTTCATTTCTTCCTGGTTAATTGACTCATCATTTTGCAACGGCACACTTTATATAAACATTTATAGTAATGTTTTTGTCTTCAAGTTTGTTTTGTCTGACATTAATATGAATACAGCAGATTCCTTTGAGTTAATATTTGTCTGGTGTGTTTTATTTCATCCATTGACTTTTAACTTTTCTGTGTTCTTAGAGCTGAATTTTTTTGGTGTGCCTACTTTGACCATCTTCATCTTGTTATTGTGATTACTGATGTATTCAAATTATTTCTACCATGTGGCACATAGTAGGTGCTCAGGAAACGAGCCATTGTCAACCCTGAGGCCTCTAGAAGGCCTGCTGGGAGTGGGGGCTGGGAAGGGAAGTGAGGCTTCTTCTTGGGGCGGGGGTGTATGTTGCTATTACCCCCTAGTCCGGGGGGCCTACAGGACATGGGTTTTCCTGAGAAAAGCATGGCGTTTCCAGAAAGCATGGCTGAGAAAACCCCAACCTAGTCTGAGGCCACATAACTGTTTCCTAGAAACTAGATGTGAGTGAAACTGGCCCGTGCCCGAGTCACAGTTTCCTGTTTTTCATCCACTAGCTAATAAAGTTATTTCCTTCGTATGCTGCGCGGCTGAGCAGGAAGGCCCCAGCGGCTCAAGGCTTGAGGCTAGCTGTTATCCAGCACCCAGCTCCAAGCAAGGGAGGAAGCGGCCTGGGCTCCGCTGGGGAGGCGCTTCCTCTCAGTCAGCACTGTCCACGCTTCTCCCCTCCAGGGCGTCCCAGCACTCGCAGCTTCCCTGGGGCTTCAGAGCCGTCTCCACCCTGACATACTCCAGAACTTCCTCCCTGGGCCTGGAGACCCACCTGCCTGGGCCTCTTGGAAGTCTTCAAGATGTCTCTGACCAGATCCTCAAGTCTCTCAGGTCCCGAATGAATCTTATCTTGCCTCGCCCTGTGTCCTTCCTGGCGTTCCTCATCTCTGTGTCCCATCACCATCCAGCCAGATTCTGCTCCGTCAGAATCCAGGGCGTCACCTGACCCCCACTCAGGACCTGCAGGGACCTTGATCTGGGCTCCGACACAGGTTCTACTCACAGCAGCGTGGAGAGGGCTGGCCTGCCACAGCTCTGCCCCCGTTCCCTGGCAGTGGCTGCAGGGCAGGGAGAGGTCAGATTCCTCCCTGTGTCCCTAGTGCCCGCTCAGGGTGTGGCCTGGCCAGACTGCTGGAGGGTTTGTTGAATGAATGAATGAATCCGCAGGCCTTCTGGAGTCTTCTCCAGGATAACAGCTGCCACCGCAGCTCCCCAACCACCCTCCCAGACTGTGGTTTCCAGAGCCCTCTGCCTCCAACCCCTTGCTCAGAACTTGCTTCGGTTTTTGTATTCATCTGCACATGTGGAACCCAGCTGCAGACACCGTCCAGGTCACTCTTGGGAGTGCAGGGCCCTGGTCTCGGGTGGCATGGTCCTGCACTGGCAGGGTTGGCTCTTGGTGCCAGGGACATTTCAGTGGGCCATTCATTCTCTTTTCACTCAAACATTTATGGGGCCTGGAACACGTGCCATGCACTGGGGATACAGCGTGACAAAGGTGGACAAGGTACCTCCTCCCACGAGGCTTACCCACCAGAGCGAGAGCAGAGGACCCAACAACGCCCCGTCCCTGGTGGCATCAGGTGGGCTGGGGCCCCTGCGGTTGAATGTGTATGGTAGATACAGCCACAGGGTAACAGGGCAGGAGGGCAGTGGGACGCTTGTGCAGGGAACAGGCCCTGCCCCACAGCAGGCTGAGCCGCAGGGCTGAGTCCAGCCCCCAGAATGGAGTGTGGCAGAAGGATGGAAGCACTGGCCCTGAGGTCCAGGGTCCCCTGCAGATGACCCAAACAGATGATAGAGTGGGAAGGTCACAGGTGCCGGAGTCAGCCAGCCCCAATACTGAGGACTGTGTGGCTTCGGGCAAGTGGCTCTCTGAGCCCATTTCCTTTTCTGCAGAATGGATGTTAAGAATCCCCACCTCACTACAGGATAAAAGCACACACATGGGGGCATTTAGCAAAGCCCCTGGGCAATATGCGGGGCTCAAGCTGGGACTCAGCTCCTGTTGGGAGCTGGCAGTCAGCCCTGGAGCACAGGGCTGAGGCCCGGGCTGCTGACAACCCCCTGCCCTCCACTGCTCTGAGGCCTCTTGCAGCTAAGAGAGCCAAGGAGGAGGGGCAGGGAGTTCAAAAGGCTTAGGGCTAGGGGGAGAGGAGGGAGGAAGATAGAGTTTTGAATCGGGCATTTTATGTGTATGAAGTCACAAAATCCTCAGAAATCTGGGGTCAAGGGTCAAACACATCACCCCCCCCCCACTACCTTACCATGAGGAAACTGAGGCTCAGAGAGGAAGTGATGTGCCACAGGTGTATGGAAGAGCTGTGTTTAGATCTAGGGATGCAGGACTCCTGAGCTCATGGCTCTTGTCTTGTGCTGAGGTTGGGGGTTTCAGCCTGGCCCCCCACCTTCTTTCTCACAAGCCTTAGCCCCTGGGGTTAACTGAGTGGTCCTCTCTGCCCTGGATATGTGCCCCTGCCTTTTTGAACATCTTATTCATTCTCGATCAGTTCGTCTTTTGCTTCCGACCTGGCCTGGAGGCCTGCAGGTACATGGTGGACCTTATTCTCACCTTGGCTGGGCTGCTCTACATGCTGGTTTCCTGGATCTGGAACCAGAGCAAGCTGGAGCTGGAGCAGCCTCTGTGCTGAGCTCCTGGAGAGGGGGCCTGGGCCTGTCTCATCCCTGTGTCTCCAGCACCCAGCCAGGGCCCTGCTTGAAGGAGCTGGGAAATGCTTGCTGAAGAAGAAAAGGGTCAAGGGTGGGTGGCCTGGGTTACCAGAATGCCCTGAGCGGGTGACAGTTTCTTTACTGTCTGAAAAATAATCAAAAATATGGAGCCTGGTGCTGCACAGTCCCAGACGTGATCCCACCTTGATCAGAGCGAGACTCCGTCTCAAAAAAACAAAAACAAAAACAAACAAAAAAACCCAAAAAAACTCTTCAGGAAGTATCTGAGAAGGCAACTTTTATCAAAGTGCCCCAGAACCTAAATGGCAAATCTAAAGGGTATGCATGCATTTATATGCATTTATAGAGTTTGCTTCATTTGAAGATGATAAAGAAGCTTTAAATTCCTGTAATAAAAGGTAAATTGGGGGCAGAGCAATCAGGCTGGAGTTGAGATCCCACCTTGGCCACAGTGTAGGAGTGTGTGACCAAGACTGTGTAACATCGAGTTTACCACTTTAACCCCTTTTGAGTGCACAATTCCATGGCATGAAGCACATTCACATTGTTTGAAACTATCACCATTATCCATCTCTAAACTCTTTCATCATCCCAAACTTTTGACAGTTTTTCTGGTCATGTGCCCTAAGGTGAGTGAACTCCCTTCCTTGGAACCTCAGCGTCTCATTTCTGTACCAGGGAGAGAGCTCCCTGCCTCCCGGGTGCCAGGAGACTCACCTCCTTCAGGTGAGTGGGCATGGCCAGGCTTCCAAGTCAAGGGGGGGTGCACCCAGGAATGGCTCTATTGTTCCCCTGTTGGTTGGCACTTCCCACAGGGCGGGGTTGTTTGTAATGATAAGGATAGTTATGGTGCAATCATAAGGAGCGTTAAGAGGGGAGGGCCCCAGTGGCTGGGAGCAGGGAGTCCTGGGTCCTAAACTGCTCTGCCAAGTAGCTGCGTTCTTCCTTGTATCTTCCTTGCATCTGGTTCCTCCTTGTACAGAGAGGGGTGACAAGGGTCCCCCTTGCATCTTCTGGCAGTGCCCAAAGGCCCTTCTCCTCCGTGATCAACCTAACTCCTCACCTCACCTAGGCCAGGAGGCTGGGTGAGGGTCAGTTCCTGTGAGTGAGAGTGGAGAATCCAGATGCTTTTGAGGCCCTCTGCTCCCTGAACATGATCGTGTTCTTGTCCATCAAGTCCAAAACCTTGTGGACAAGGGGTCCTGGCTTTCTCTTATTCATTCACTCACTCAGGTATTCACTCATATACTTAATGGACCCTTGTCTGTGCCAGGCCTTGTCTTGGGCCAGGTTTGGGGGCCACAGAGATGCATCAGGCCTGGTGCCTCCCTCTCCCCATCTGGTGGGAGGTCAGAGCCAGGTATAGACAGGATGGCTCAGTGCTGAGCCTGCAGGGGAGAGATGAAGCCTGGTGACATCTACTCCGCAGAGGGGCAGAGTGGGCATGGCCTGGGGTGTGGACATGCTGCGGCAGGTGCTCAACTCTCCAGCTCTGTTTGCAAAACAGGGATGAAGAACGGCAACTGCAAGGGCAGATGAGGTGGTACAGGTGAAGAACTTAGCTCCGTAGCTCAGTAATCTGCACTCTGATCACGAGCACCCCACGAGGCTGAATCTGTGGACCCCACTGGGAAATGCTGCATTTGTGAGTCCTTCCATCTGTCAGCCACACCCTTCCTAGCATCTGTTGGAACAAAGCACGTTTCAGGCCCAGTGTTGCATACATCACACAAAAGCGAGCTGCTCCGTTCTGCGAGGGACTTCTTGAGAAGCCTTACAGATGCTTATCTCCACTTCAGCTGTGGTTCTCAGAAGGGACCTACTGTTGGTTGAACATAAACCTTAGGTCCCGGACACAGAGCATAAGGCTCAGGCCCCTCCCTCCAGATCCTTTGTCTAGGGGGCAGACGACAGGTGTGGAGCTGCAGGTGGCCTGCTCTATGTGTGGTTCACAGTGTGGCCCCAGCCCCGCACCTAACAGGGGCTGCGGAGGTGTTGGACAGAGACATTGGCTCCATCTCATGGAGGGAAGGTAGGATGGAAACTGAAATAAAGAACCATTTTGGCCAACCCTGATGTTTCTTCTCACACCACCACCACTGCATGCACACAGACACATGGACACACAAAGGATTTAGTTGTTATATCTACAGTTCTCATTTACAGATGTGGAAACTGCAGCTCCACAGCTCTGACCTCTTCCAGATTTTACCTTAAAGCCACAGGGCTGGAAATCTCCATCGTCTTCTCTGTTGCAAGCCATCAGGCAGTCCCTGGGAAAGTGGTGGTTTGGTAATCCCCACGTCTCCCACAGCCACCACCTGGGAATGACCCTCCTCTCTCAGGTACAGCCCAGGTCCACAGGCACCTCTTTACCCTGGGTGTGGCACTGGGCACAAAGCCTCTTTGTTGTATTGTTTGCCCCCACCTGACCCCGCCCTCAGCAGCTTGGATCTGGGGCATACTTGTGGCAACTGTGCCAGCCAAGTGTGGGGTTGCTGATGAGGCAGCAGAGCCCATGTGTCCACAGACTTAGCATGCAGCTCCCAGCCCTCCCTGCACAGCAGATCCACCTGGAAGCTTATAAAAAATATCCCAATGCCAAACAGAACTACAGACAAAGACCACATGATTATCTCAATAGATGCAGGAAAGGCCTTTGATAAAATTTAACATCACTTCATGGTAAAAACTCTCAATAAACTAGGTATTGAAGGAACATACCTCAAACTAATAAGAGCCATCTATGACGAGTCACAGCCAATATCATACTGAATGGGCAAAAGCTGGAAGCATTCCCCTTGAAAACCAACACAAGACAATGTGCCAGGGCAATCAGGCAAGAGAAAGAAATAAAGGTATTCAAATAGGAAGAGAGGAAGTCAAGCTATCTTTGTCTGCAGACGATATGATCCTATATCTAGAAAAACCCATCATCTCAGCCCCAAAGCTTCTTAAGCTGATAAGCAACTTCAGCAAAGTCTCAGGATACAAAATTAATTTGCAAAAATCACAAGCATCCCTATCCACCAAAAACAGGCAAGCCAAGAGCCAAATCACGAAGGAACTCCCATTCACAATTGCCACAGACAGAATAAAATACCTAGGAATACAGCTAACAAGGGAAGTGAAAGACCTCTTCAAGGAGAACTACAAACCACTGCTCAAAGAAATCAGAGATGGTGGTCGGGCACAGTGGCTCACACCTGTAATCCTAGCACTTTGGGAGGCTGAGGTGGGTGGATAATTTGAGGTCAGGAGTTCGAGACCAGTCTGGCCAACATGGTGAAACCCATCTCTACTAAAAATACAAAAATTAGCCAGGCATGGTGGTGGGTGCCTGTAATCCCAGCTACTTGGGAGGCTGAGGCAGGAGAATCTCTCGAACCCGGGAGGCAGAGGTTGCAGTGAGCCAAGATCATGCCATTGCACTCCAGCCTGGGCAACAGAGCAAGCCTCTCTCAAAAAAAAAAAAAAAAAAAAAAAAAAAAAAAGAAGAAGAAAAGAAAGAAAGAAATAAAAGATGACAAAAACAAAAACAAAAAAATGAAAAAACATTCCATGCTCATAGATAGGAAGAATCAATATCATGAAAATGGCCATACTGCCCAAAGCAATTTATAGATTCAGTGCTACTCCCATTAAACTACCATTGACATTCTTCACAGAACTAGAAAAAACTATTTTAAAATTCATATGGAAACAAAAAAGAGACTGAATAGTCAAGACAATTTTAAGCAAAAAGAACAAAGATGGAGGCATCACGCTACCTAACTTCAAACTATACTACAAGGCTACAGTAGCCAAAACAGCATGGTACTGGTACAAGAACAGACACACAGACCAGTGGAACAGAATATAGAACCCAGAAATAAGACTGCAAACCTACAACCACCTGATCTTCAACAAACCTGACAAAAACAAGCAATGAGGAAGTGATTCTCTATTTAATAAATGGTGCTGGGAGAACTGGCTAGACATATGCAGAAAATTAAAACTGGATCTCTTCCTTACATCATATATAAAAATCAACTCAAGATGGATGAAAGACTTAAATGTGAACCCCAAAACTATAAAAACTCTAGAAGAAAACCTAGGCAATATCATTCAGGACATAGGCACGGGAAAAGACCTCATGATGAAGACACCAAAAGCAATTGCAACAACAGCAAAAATTGACAAATGGAATCTAACTAAACTAAAGAGTTTTTGCACAGCAAAAGAAACTGTTATCAGAGTAAACAGACAACCCACAGAATGGGAGAAAATTTTTGCAATCTGTCCATCTGACAAAGGTCAATATCCAGCATCTATAAAAAACTTAAATTTACGAGAAAAAAACAACCCCATTAAAAAGTGGGGAAAGGACATGAACAGACACTTCTCAAAAGAAGACATACATGTAGCCAACAAACATATGAAAAAAATCTCAACATCACTGATCATCAGAGAAATGCAAATCAAAACCACAATGAGATACCATCTCACAGCAGTCAGAATGGCTAATTAAAAAGTCAAAAAACAACAGATACTGGCGAGGTTGTGGAGATAAAGGAACACATTTACACTGCTGGTGGGAATGTAAGTTAGTTCAACCATTGCAGAAGACAGTGTGGCGATTCCTCAAAGACCTAGAAGCAGAAATACCACTTGACGCAGCAATCCCATTACTGCGTATATACGCAAAGGAATACGAATCATTCTATTATAAAGGTACATTAACACATATGTTCATTGCAGCACTATTCACAACAGTAAAGGCATGGAATCAACCTAAATGCCCATCAATAATAGACTGAATAAAGAAAATATGGTACATATACACCATGGAATACTATGTAGCCATAAAAAGGAACGAGAACATGTCTTTTGCAGGGGCATGGATGGCACTGGAAGCTATCATTCTCAGCAAACTAATGCAGAAACAGAAAACCAAACACTGCATGTTCTCATTTATAAGTGGGAGTTAAATGATGAGAACACATGGACACACACTGGGGCCTGTCGGAGGCTGGAGGATGGGAGAAGGGACAGCTTCAGGAAGAATAACTAATGGATGCTAGCTTAATACTTAGGTGATGAGATGATCTGTACAGCAAATCATCGTGACACACGTTTACCTATGTAACAAACCTGCACATCCTGCACATGTGCCCCTGAACTGAAAATAAAAGTTGGAAAAAAAAATCCCAATGTCAGGGTCTCACCCCAGACCAATTAAACCAGAGTCTCTCAGGATGGGGCCCAGGCACTGGCATTTTATGAAGACTTGTTACTGGATTCCTATTTTTTATTTTTATTTTTTTGAGACAGGGTTTTGCTCTTGTTGCCCAGGCTGGAGTGCAGTGGCGTGATCTCAGCTTATCGCAACCTCTGCCTCCCGGGTTCCAGCGATTCTCCTGTCTCAGCCTCCCGAGTAGCTGGGATTACAGGCATGCGCCACCATGCCCGGCTAATTTTTTGTGTTTTAGTAGAGACAGGGTTTCTCCATGTTGGTCAGGTTGGTCTCGAACTCGCCACCTCAGGTGATCTGCCTGCCTCGGCCTCCCAAAGTGCCGGGATTACAGGCATGAGCTGCTGTGCCCGGCCGTTATCGGATTATTTGTGCAGCCAGGTCCACCTCAGTGGACCATAATGCAGTCCTAATGGTCATGGCAGCAGGGCCTGGCCTGCACAGTAATTCGCACTGATCCTCCACCCTCCCTGCACCCCAACAGGTTTTATATTATCTCACGTCATGGGTTGAATCACATCCACAAAAATTCAAACATTGAAATCCTGACCCCCAGAGCCTCAGAATGTGACATTTTTGGAGATGGGATCTTTACAGAGGTCATCCAGGTAAAATGAGGTCATCAGAGTAGGCCTTTGTCCAATAAAACTGTCCTTGTAGGAAGGGGAAATTTGGAGACAGACACACAGGGAGAACCCTGTGTGAAAACGGAGGCAGAGACTGGAGTGATGCTCTCACAGGCCACAGGACGCGGAGGACTGCCAGCGAGCACCAGGAGGCAGGGAGAGGCGCAGAACGGGCGCTTCCTCTCAGCTCTCGGGAGGAAGCCCCTGGTGACATCTGGACCTTGGGCTGCAGCCTCCAGAACTCTGAGAGGACACCTCCCTGTCGTTTCTGCCCAGTGTGTGGCACTGTGCTATGGCAGCCCTGGCAAATGGATCCATCTCCTTTTTACTGATGAGTACAGCCAGGGTTGGGGAGTCACTCCCGTGAGCACGGTGGCCTCCCTGGCTGGAGCTTGTTGCTCAGCCACCTCTTAAATGCCGATCCCCACCTCCACCTCCCCACACCATCCTCCATCCAGAGCCCTCAGCTCTTCAAGCATTCATCATTTATGCACCTTTGAGGCAGGCAATGCTCCAAGCACAGGGCCCAGCAGAGAAACAAACAAACAAACAAACAAACAAGCAAACAACAGACACCATTCCTCCACGTGGGGAACAAACAATAAGGAAGGTGAGTGACAGGTTAATAGTATGTTCCATGGTATACGTTCCACAGGGAAACTGAGGCACAGAGGGGGATAGGGAGTGTGGAATGGTGGACTTTTAAACAGGGCGGTTTGGGAAGGCTCACTGGGAAGGCGCCCTCCTGGCCACTGCCCCTTCCCACACTGCAGCCCACTCCATGGAGGCCTCCCAGGCCCTCCCTGCCCAGGCTCTCTACCCAGCATCTCCCCCAGGACTTACACTGCCCAACCCCAACTCAGCCTCCCCCATGTGCTCCCCACAACACATCCCAGTAAATGCCACCACCATCCATCTGCTTAGTATTCAAACCAGAAACCTGGATGCAAATTAGACCTCCCCAACTCTTGCCCTCACTCCATCTGGCCTTGGGAGCTAGAGGTGCTCCCTTCATGAATGCGGGAGACGCAAGCTTGGTTCCCCCTCCGGTCGGGCAGAGCACCCCAGTGGCAGGGGAGCGGGGACGGCTGTTTCCATAACTGGACCCAGTGGCCATGTCTAATCCCCTGTGCAGACTCTGTCCTCTGCCTTCAGAGCCCATGGTCAGGCCCTGAGCCCTGCAAACCCACCTCCTCCTCTGTACCCACCAAATGCTGTGCCCCTCCCAGGGGCCTTCCTTGCCTTGACCAGTGAGAGCCAGTGGATGCCATGGACCAAGGCCCAGCAGCAGTCAGGGAACCCAGTCCCACCCCTTTCTGGACCTTCGTGTCCTCATCTGTAGAATGGGCAAAATTCCTGCCAGGCTGACTCTCAGGAAATCTTGGCTGAGTCACTGGATGTGAACGGTGCTGCTCTGGGTGGTGTGGACACGTGGACCAGCTGGGGTGAGGGGCAGCCAGGGTGGGAAGCTGTGTGGGTTAATGTGGACCAGCCAGAGGCAGCACCTGTGACCCATGCACATGCGTGTGTCCATGGGAATGGGGAGGGGGAAAAGCCACGTTCTAGGTGGGCTCACCTAGCACCACCCACACCAGTCTGTGACAGGGCAAGATGAAGGAGAAAGAGGCTGCTGCTACCCGCCTGCCTGCCTGCCCACCTCCTCCCTGACTCCTGCATGAAGAAAGGTGGCTGAGGGACTCCCCTAAATGTGCCAATCCTCACTGGGCAAGCCTGGGGCTGGGAAGACGTGTGAGGTCAGCAGTCCTGGGGTGGGGGGCCTTCCTTTGCTCCTCTGTGCCCCTGGGGTGGGGTGGGCTGCAGCATCATCTCAGTGCTGGGGGGTGACTAGCTCCCATCCTGCTAGGAGACTTTGTGCCAGCCACCCGGCTCCTCTGAGTTGACTCCCTCATCTACCTAACAGGGGTGATCATGCTGCCTTGGGTGGTGTTGAGAAGACTAAATGATACATGACACTTGGTCCCAGGACCCTCTTGTGACCTCTGGGTCCCGGCACCGCTCACTGAGGTTTGCCCCTTGGCTCCTTCAGCATCCTCAAGTCACCCCTAGAGGTCTCTCTAACTGTGCGCTCCAGCTTAGTAGCCACCAGCCGCACGCGGCTACTGGGCATCTGAAATGTGGCTGGTCTGAAACGGGCTGTGCTGTGGGTGGAAAAGACACACCAGGTTTCAACAATACAAAAAAAAAATGAAATACAACATTCATAATTTTTAATACTGATTACATGTTGAAAGGATAATATTTTGATATATTAAGTTAAATATATTATTAAAATTAAGTTCACTTGTTTCTTTTTACTTTCTTAATGTAGCTACTGGAAAAATGTCATTACATCCGCGTCTCACATTCTGTTTTATTGGATGGCCCTGCTCCAGAACCTTGGAAAGGCCACTTCCAGGGCATCTTCCTGGTGGCTCCCAGGAAAAGCAGCCCCTGGGATTTCCAGCAGCTGCTGAAGAATGTCTGCTCCCCTGGTGGCCCCAGGCTGCAGAACACACTCGCTGTGGCCTCACCCGCTCCCCACCCTTTCCCGCACATCCCATAGCCTCCCAGGAAGCTTAGACTCAGCTAAGGGACCCTCCCTGCTGCCCCCACCATGAGGGTAGCCAACAAAGCCTGCAGCCCCCTCCCCCAGCTGCTAAGAACCTCACAGCTGTATGGGAATTACCCTGGCGTCACTTTCTCCTTCCCAGCAGACCCCAGGGATGTGGCTTCCTTGCCCCAGGCCCTGAGTCACCCGCAAGGAATCCCCTCTCCTCTGGAGAGGGTTCTGCGGGCAGGAGGCAGCCTCTGTGGTGCTGAGGAGCATGGCTTCAGGAGTCAGAGAGACCTGGAGGTGAGTCCGGGCGCTGCCTCGTGCTCACCGTGTGGCTGGGGTAAGCCCCTCCTGTCTGCACCTCAACTTCCTCACTTATGAAATGGGCGTAATCACCGCGCCCACCTCATAGAGCTGTAGGGATGTCATCGAGGCATGGCGCTCTGCACAGCTCTTGGTTTGTAGTAAACAGCAGTTGTTAAAGGACCTGAAAGAGTTAGGGATGTGGCCTTTGACCTCAGGCTCACTAAGCCAGCCACAGAGAGGAGGCAGGTGCCAAGGTGGTGGGCCAGGGAAGGGTGGGGAGCAAGGGTGGCCACATGGATATGCAGGGAAGGGTGGGGAGCAAGTGAGGCAGGAAGGAGGCAGGGGGATGGTAGCTCCCTTTCAGGCCTCAGGCTCTATGTAGCCCAACAGATAGCCCGGCTGGCCCATTTTCAGATGAGGAAAGTGAGGCTCTTAAAAGTGAAGCGGCTTCCCCAAGGCTAGTGCTGGGGGTTCATTTGGGGGCTACCTGTAACCAAGGCCTGTGTTCTCTCTGCCATCCTGTATTGTGAAGTTTGAGAGGAGTTTCTGGAGGAAATAAACACAAAATGGTTTGAGAAGAAGTTTGAGCTAATATAGTCCCTTTCCTGCAGGTGGTTTTGAGCCTTTGAAAGAAAGTATCCACAACTCCTGTCCTAAATCTCATCCCTGCAAAGCAAACCTTGACCCAAGGGCTTGGGTGCAGGTAGTTCATTCAGGAGGTGATGCCAGGAAACAGTGAGAAACGGAGAAGTGGGAAAGGGAGGGAGAAAACCCAGGAAGGTGGCTTCGATGAGCGGGTTACCACTGTGGGCACCTGGGCTCCATCCTGCTGGGCACCCTAGGAGCTGGAGTATAGAACACACATCATCAGAATCTCAAACTCAAGAGCTGGACATTGGGGTGTTTGTCCACCTTTCATTCCCTGAGATCGAGGATTGCCCGTGAGGGTGTTGGGTCTCTGGCACATCCCTGCACAGGCTGAACAAGGTCCTTTGGTGCTGGAAGAAGCCCTTGGGTAGACAGACGGAGAGGAGAGAAGGGAAACAGGCGCTTGAGGCTGGAAGCGGGGCTGGCATGGGCAGATTATCCACGGAGTTGGCTCAGCCCCACTCCCGCCTCTGAAGAAAAGCATTCAAATAACACAATGACATTCATCACAGTTAATACTGATATAATTTCTATTGTTTATTATACATTTAACAGTAGAAATATATTATTATAATGATATATTTCTATATTATATTGATATAGAAATATGATATTAATATTAACACTAAATATTATATTAAATTAATATTTATATATTAATGTATTTCTATTGTGTGTGTGTGTATATATATATATATATATATATAATTTAGAAATAACCTAAATACCCAGTAAGAAGGGATTGGCTTAGTAAATTATGGTGCATCAAAAAGACAGAATATTCTGCAGCCAAAAATGAAGACTCTGTTGCTACATGGAAAGGTGCTTGGGAAAGAATATTAATTAAAACATGGTGCGTGCACACACTTCCCACCGTGGAAGGTGCTGTGGTCTGAGTGTTTGTGACCCCCAAAATTCATATGGTGAAACTTAATCCTCAGTGTGTTGGAATTAAGGGCTGGGGTACCTGGGAAGTGACAAGGTCTTTTTTTTTTTTTTTTTTTTTTTTGAGATGGAGTTTTGCTCTGTTGCCCAGGCTGGAGTGCAGTGGCTCGATCTTGGCTCACTTCAACCTCTGCCTCTCAGGTTCAAGTGATTCTCCCACCTCAGCCTCCCGAGTAGCTGGGATTACAGGTGTGCACCACCATGCCCTGCTACTTTTGTATTTTTAGTAGAGATGGGTTTCACCATGTTGGCCAGGCTGGTCTCAAACTCCTGACCTCAAGTGATTCACCCGTCTCAGCCTCCTAAAGTGTTGGGATTACAGGCGTGAGCCACTGCACCTAGCCTGTGACCAGGTCTTGCGAGTAGAGCCCTTGTGAATGGGATCAGTGTCCTGATAAAAGAGGCCCGAGGGAGCTTGTTTGTCTCTCCCGCCATGTGAGATGCAGTGACAAGGCAGCAGCTATGAAGCATGGGCTGTCGTGAGACGCTGACTGGATCTGTTGGCACCTCCAGCTTGGACTTCCCAGACTCCAGAACCATGAGCAATACATTTTCGTTGTTTACAAATTGTCCAGTATTTTCTGCAGCCAAAAGAGATTAGGACGGAAGGTGAGGGCTCTAGCAGAGAAACAGAACCAGTAAGAGGTACACATTAAGAGGATGCACTGCTAGGAATTGGCTTATATAGTTATGGGCTAGGCTGGTCCAAAATTCATAACGCAGGCTGTCAGGAAGGGCAGGCTAGAATTCTAAGCCAAAGTTGCTGTCCACAGGTGGAATCTCTCCTTCAGGGAAGCCTCTGCTCTGCTCTTAAAGGCCTTCACTTGATTGAATCAAGCCCACCCAGATTGTGTGGGATAATCTCCTTCCTTAAAGTCAATTGATTTGGACTTTACTTCTACTAAAAACCTCTACAGCAACACCCAGATCAGTGTCTGAATGATGAGGACTGCAGCCTAGCCAAGTTGACACTTAAAACTGACCATCACAGAAGGTATATAGAGCTGCTGTCAGAGTGCTAGTGACAAAACTCACTTTGCCACCAGAATCTGGCTCCTTCTGAGGCAGAGTCTGGGCTCACCTGAGACCATGGAGGTGAGCGAAGCCTCCAGCGGCATCCAGCTGGTACCAATCTATCCTGAGGCTTGATCTTTCCAGAGCCTCTGCCCCTGCCAGCAGATGTTGGGCAGCCAGGGCGGGGACCACTTTCTCTCCTGCAACCTTGGCCCCAGTGCTTATCACTTCTGGGCACAGTGCCTGCACTGACACAGCGCAGCCCTCTTCCTTCCTCCCCTCCTGGGCCTCCTGGGGCTGGGTGGGAAAGGCTGTGGGGAGGGGAGGTGGTGGCAGAGACAAGGCCTGAACACATGGATCCCATCAGTGACTTCACTCGGACTGGCCGTCACTAGACTTTCCCTGGCCTCGTGAAGGTCTGGCTGAGGCTGCCCTTGCCCTAGGTGTGGGATTTACACAGCCTCCAGCCTCCCAGGAAGATCCGAGGCAAAGGGGAAAGTGCGTCAGGATATGATTGACTGTTACCTTCGGTAAAGCCCTGGCCCTCTCTGCGCTCTCTGGTCTCCACTCACTGACGTGGGAAATGTTTGATGATGCCATTGGCCTTAATCTATTTGTGCTGCTATGACAAAATAATATATACTGGATGGCTTATAAGCAACAGAAACTTATATCTCACAGTTCCGAAGACTGGGAAGTTCAAGAGCAAGGTGCCAGCAGACTTGGTGTCTGGTGAGGGCTCACTCTTTGCTTCATGGATGGCACCTTCTAGCCATGTTCTCATGTGGTGGAAGGAGCTGGCTAGCTCTCTGCAGTCTCTTTATAAAGACACCAATCCCAATCCAATATAATCACCCCCAAAGCCCCCACCTCCTAATACCGTCACCTTGGTGGTTAGGATTTCAACATATGAAATTTGGGGGGACATGAACATTCTGGTCACAGCACCAGTGTTAGCCTCTGTGTATCGTGGGGTTAGTAATCAGAATCGAATTGCCCAAAGGAGGGCTGTGTGGATGTGGGGGCTGGGCCAAGTGGCATGAGCTGGAGCAGCTGGCTTGGGGTAGGGGGTACTTATGTCTGGAGTCTGATCTGCCCTTGTTGGCCTCAGGAGCCTTGTGCCACAGTCCTGGGATGAGCCCACTAGACCCCTGGACCCTGTAGTATCCACCTCTGAGGCATCAGTGCCCAGCCCAGGGTCTGGAATAAAGGGGGCTCTCAGTGAGTAGGAAAGAAAGAACAGGAGAGAGAGGGGAGAGAGAGGAAGGGAGGAAGGGAAGAAGGAAAGGGTAAGACAAAGAGAGATAGAAAGAAAGAGAAAGAAAGAAAGAAAAGGGAAGGAGGGATGGAGGGAGGGAGGTGGGGAGACAGGGGGGAAAAGGACAGGGACTGCAGGAGTGGATGCGTGAAGGAAAGAATGAGACAGATGACCAGGCGGGTGGGTGACAGAGGCAGCAGCCATCTCCTCTGTGGCCCAGTTTTACTGCTGGCTCAAAATGTGCCACTGGATGGGCCTTTAGTGATCTCCAAACCCAGCCCTTTCTATAGAAGAAGGAACTGAGGCTCAGAGTGGAGAAAGGATACCTGAGGTCATGTGCAGAATAGAGGCAGGGACAGATGGGGGCTCTCATCTCATCTCAGGCTCATGGTCCTCCTCTTCCCACCTCCCAAGATCACCCTCAGAGAAATGGTTTCCTAGAGCCAAGTGGGGAGGTGACTGGAAGGTGGGCCCTGGAGAGGAGACCAGGGACAAAGGCCCCTTGGTCCAGGAGGGAGGCCTGAAGGAGGGTGTCCTCGAGCCAGGTGTGCAGGTCTGGGTCCCTGCTCCGGGAGGAGGCAGCTGAGGCTGGCCAGGCCAGTGGGCAAGAGCCAACCGTTCTGGTATGACCATGGCTGCCCCAGGACCACTGCTATGGTGGGGACCACCTGGGCCGAGACTCCCCCTGTTCCACTGGTCTCACCAGCTCCTGCTGTGCTGGCATGTTCTGAGCCGTGTTCTCTCTCTCTTTTCACACTGTCCCGCCCCCATCCCTGTTCTCCCTCCCTTTTACTCCCCGTGGTCTCTCTGTCCTCTCTGGTATCACATTGTGGAGTTTGGTGTCTGCTCCCCCCGCCTCTCCCTGAGGATCCAACTCTCAGCGCCCGCCTCTCTCCCACCTGCTCCCTGTCTGTGCACGCCATCGGCTCTGCCTCCTGCTGCTGTCAGCCGCAGCCCGCCTCTTGCTTTCAGTCAGTTCCTGTCTTGCTCTGCTCTGTCCTGGTGTCTCCCTCTGTCTCTCTCTGTCTCCTCCTGTCTCTGATGTTCTCTCTGCCTCCATCTCACTCTCCCTCTTTTCAAGTCACTAAAGCCTTGGCAGCCAGTTCTGGGCAGCACACCCCTCTTTCCTTCCCACCCCCATCTTGCCTACCTCTGGTAACAATTACTCTGGGCTGGGACGGAATCTTTCAGTGCCCCAGACAGGCCTACAGACAGCACATGGGGACCAGATGGTGACAGATTCCCCAAGAAACTAACCACTTCAGCCAAGGGAGCAGGAGCCCCCAGGAAGGGTGAAGCCAGCTCAAGAGCAAAGACCTACAGTCCTGCAGCTGCCCCGGGACCCCCTAGAGCTACAGCCAGGGCTACTCTTCCCACTGAGCTGAAAGGCACATGGGTGGGCCCAGACCCCCAAGCGCAGACACCGGGAGCAACCTAAGGCAGAGAAGGCCCCCCCAGAAACCACGTTGTCCTGCCCTGACCAGCCTGGAAACCTTCACACCCTGGCAGTGACCTTCTCAAGGTCACCAGTGACTGGGCAATCGACCAAAAGGCCTGAGTCTGAATCTGGGATGTGTTCCCAGGAGTGGGAGCCACATGATCTGGGATCTAGGCCCAGCTCCACCACATCCTGGCTGTGGGACTTTAGGCAAGTCACTGAACCTCTCAATGTCTTTGCCCGTACATCAGAAATAATAGTAGCACTTGTCTCAAGGATTGATAGGAGGATTCATGAGTTAATATGCATAAAGCACAAGCACAGAGCCTGGCCAGAGGGAGGGTTCAATCAATGATAAATAATCCATCCACACATAATAGTTACATTATTATTATTATTATTATTATTAATCTTCCTAAATACAGCTCAGCTCAAGCCACTCCCTACTCATAAACCTACTGTGGATCCCCACTGTCCTACTGAATAAAGTCCAAGTGTTACAGCAGGTAGCTGGTCGGACATGAGCAGGGCAGGAGAGGGCCCCTCCCAGGGAATGTCTGGTGATCATCAGATGATGGTCAGGTGGTTGTTAAAGTGTCTAAAATAATAACTGGGCACACCCAGCGCCAGGGAAAGGCAGTCTCCCAAAAAATAGAAAACACTTGATCCTGGTAGTCAGCAGCTTCCTGATAAGATCTCAGGAGTTGGGCAAGTGGGCCTAAGCATGCACACTGAGAGGCAAAATGGTGGAGTTCAACTGGTATTTGGCCTTCCTCTAGGAACACTCAACTGGTGAGGGAAGAATAGCTTGAGTGAGCACGCGCACAACTTCAGTAAACACACTATGCATGCGGCCCCTCTCAAGCGCTGGTGGGCCACTGTGCATGCAGACAGCCCACCCCAAGGAAAAATCGAGGGAGGGGAGAGGCAAAACCCCAGAAGCATGCCAAGGTATAAAACCCTGGGGTCAAAGGTCAAAGGTCAAGCCAGGCACTTGGACCTCTCGAGCCCTCTGCCAAGTGTACTTTACTTCCTTTTGTTCCTACTCTAAAACTTTTTAATAAACTTTCACTCCTGCTCTAAAACTTGCTTCTGCCTCTCCCTCTGCCTTATGCCCCCTCGGTTGAGAATTCTTTCTTCTGAGGAGGCAAGAGCTGAGAGTACTGCAGACTCATTCGGATCCGCTGCTGTTAACACAAGCACGCTCTAGTTGTCAGTTTCCTGTCCCCATCTTGCTCAGCTTCGTCCAGCCAGCGTCTCGCTCTTGGCATGGAGGCCTTTGTGCATTTGCCCCCCGGACCCTGCCCACTCCGGCGGCCAGCCCCTTCTCACTCTTCTGTTGCAAACTTCTCATTATCTATCTCTTTAGCGTGGCCATGCCCCAGGGCTCAGTCCTTCACTGCTTCTTTCCATCCGCCCCCTCCCTTGGCTGTCTCAGGCAGGCCCGTGGCCCTCAGCGTCGTGGGGATACAGAAGCCGCCCACATCGCAATATCCAGCCTGGCCTCTCCTTGGACTCCTCCCCATGGCCAGCCCGTTCTCTCCTTGCTTTTCACACTTTAAGCCAGAACTCGTGATCTGCTTCCCAAGCATTTTCCTCCCCCGTCTTTTCAAGTTCCCATTACGCAGGCTGAGGACCAGGCAGTCACTCTGGAATCTTCCCTGTCTCTCACCCGCCACGTCCAAAATATCAGCAAATCCTGTGGGCTCAGGCTTCAGAAATATACCCAGAAGCCACTCTAAGCCGCCACGAGTGCCTCTGGCTGGTCCTCGCCTGCCACCTTCCCTCTCCACTTAGCAGCCTGCACGACCCCTTTCAAAAGCAAAACGTGGTGTTTACATGTCTGCATTTGTTGAAACCAAAGAACTGTACACTAGGAAGGGTGTGTTTTACTGAATGTAAATTATATGTTAATTTTCAAAATGGAACAAAAAAAGTGAAACAGCTTGTGTCACCCCTCCTCAAAACCTGTGCAATGACTCCATCTAAATCTTTTTTTTTTTTTTTTTTGAGACAGAGTCTCACTCTGTTGCCCAGGCTGGAGTGCAGGGGCACAATCTTGGCTCACTGCAACCTCAGCCTCCCAGGTTCAAGCGATTCTCCTGCCTCAGCCTTCTGAGCAGCTGGGACTACAGGCACGCATCACTATGCCTGGCTAATTTTTGTATTTTTAGTAGAGATGGGGTTTCGCCATGTTGGCCAGGCTGCTCTCAAACTCCTGATCTCAAGTGATCTGCCCGCCTCAGCCTCCCAAAGTGCTGGGATTACAGGTGTGAGCCAGGCCCCATCTCACTCTTTGTAATGGTCTATAAGGCTCTATATCAGTGTTTCTCAAACTGTGGACCATGACCATTTAGTAGCCCAGGAAATCAATTTGAAGATCATTACTCATACTATTTTTTAATGAAACAGAATAAAATAAAATATATAAGAGTGCACACATACAGTTTATCTCAGTTGTATGTTTATATGTGGATATGTGTCTTGGATTGCCATATAAAACTGATTTCTTATGGAAGATGTAATCAATAAAAATTAAAAGCTGCTGCTCAGCATGGTCTGCCCCCCAGGCCCATCATCCCCTTCCTTTCTCTCTCACCCTCACTCTGCCACAGCCCTACCAGCTCCACACTGTTCCTACACCCCTTGGGGCACACTCCTGCCTCAGGGCCTTTGTGCTGGCTGATTTCTCTGCCTGGAACATTCTTCCCCCCATATCCCTCTCTCATTTCCTTCAGGACTTGGCTCAAAGGAGAGAGAAACTTCCAGATGGGCCTGTTTAAAACAGCCCCCCCATTCCCAAGGTTCTCATAATTCCCTTGTATCACTGTATTTTCTTCACAGCACTATGACTACTTGGAGTATTGTACATTTGTTTATTTGCCCCTTTCTCTCCATGAGAATGTCAGCTCCATGTGGGCAGGGACTGTGTCATTTTGTGTCTGGAATTGGTGGGTTCTTGGTCTCACTGACTTCAAGAATGAAGCCGCGGACCCTCACAGTGTTACAGCTCTTAAGGTGGCGCGTCTGGAGTCTATCCCTTCTGATGTTCAGATGTGTTCAGAGTTCTTCCTTCCGGTGGGTTCGTGGTCTCGCTGGCTCAGGAGTGAAGCTGCAGACCTTCGCAGTGAGTGTTACAGCTCTTAAGGCAGTGCGTCTGGAGTTGTTCGCTCCTCCCGGTGGGTTCATGGTCTCGCTGGGCTCAGGAGTGAAGCTGCAGATCTTCGCGGTGAGTGTTACAGCTCATAAAAGCAGAGTGGACCCAAAGAGTGAGCAGTAGCAAGATTTATTGCAAAGAGCGAAAGATCAAAGCTTCCACATTGTGGAAGGGGACCCGAGGGGGTTGCCAATGCTGGCTCGGGCAGCCTGCTTTTATTGTCTTATCTGGCCCCACCCACATCCTGCTGATTGGTAGAGCCCGAGTGGCCTGTTTTGTCAGCGCTGATTGGTGCGTTTACAATCCCTGAGCTAGATCCAAAGGTTCTCCATGTCCCCATCAGATTAGTTGGATACAGAATTTCGACACACAGGTTTTCCAAGGCCCCACCAGAGCAGCTAGATACAGAGTGTCGATTGGTGCATTCAGAAACCTTGAGCTAAACACAGGGTGCTGATTGGTGTGTTCACAAACCTTGAGCTAGATACAGAGTGCCGATTGGTGTATTTACAATCCTTGAGCTAGACATAAAGGTTCTCCAAGGCCCCACCAGAGCAGCTAGATACAGAGTGTCGACTGGTGCACTCACAAACCTTGAGCTAAACACAGGGTGCTGATTGGTGTATTTACAATCCCTGAGCTAGATAGAAAGACTCTCCACATCCTCACCAGAGCAGCTAGATACAGAGTGTCGATTGGTGCTCACAAACCCTGAGCTAAACACAGGGTACTGATTGGTGTATTTACAATCCCTGAGCTAGATATAAAGACTCTCCACGTCCCCACCAGACTCAGGAGCCCAGCTGGCTTCACCTAGTGGATCCCGAACCAGGGCTGCAGGTGGAGCTGCCTGCCAGTCCCGTGCTGTGCGCTCGCATTCCTCAGCCCTTGGGTGGTCGATGGGACTGGGCGCCGTGGAGCAGGGAGTGATGCTTGTTGGGGAGGCTCGGGCTGCACAGAAGCCCATGGAGTGGGTGGGAGGCTCAGGCATGGCGGGCTGCAGGTCCCGAGCCGTGCCCCACAGGAAGGCAGCTAAGGCTGGGTGAGAAATCGAGTGCAGTGCCAGTGGGCTGGCACTGCTGGGGGACCCAGTACACCCTCCGCAGCCACTGGCCCGGGTGCTAAGTCCCTCATTGCCCCGGGGCCAGCAGGGCTGGCTGGCTGCTCCGAGTGCGGGGCCCGCCAAGCCTGCGCCCACCCGGAACTCCAGCTGGCCCGCAAGTGCCGCACGCAGCCCCGGTTCCCGCTCGCACCTCTCCGTCCACACCTCCCTGCAAGCTGAGGGAGTGGGCTCCAGCCTTGGCCAGCCCAGAAAGGGGCTCCCACAGTGCAGCGGCGGGCCAAAGGGCTCCTCAAGTGCCGCCAAAGTGGGAGCCCAGGCAGAGGAGGCGCCGAGAGCGAGCGAGGGCTATGAGGACTGCCAGCATGCTGTCACCTCTCAATTTGTGCTCTTTGTTGTACCCCAGTGCCTAGAATACTGCTAGAATAAATACCATTCTTGGTTTAATGAAACATACAGTCTGGTTAAGATGGCCTCCTGCAGTTCTCTTTAAATGGTAAAACTCCTGGAAGATCTACTGAAAGGAGAGAGGGCCCACTGGGGAATCCATCGGGGTTCATTGGGCTGGTGAGCTTTGAACATCCTCTGGATTCATCAGGAATTGGCTTTTCCGTGTTCTGGAACGCCTCTGCTGAGATTTCCTATTGTCCTGCTGGGATCCTGGTGGTCTCTGCAGAACCCCCGGGCCTGGGCCCTGCTGAAGTAAACAACACGGAAATGCTGTGGTTGGGATGTTTTGTTCCAGTTGCCAAGACTTGTGGGCTGAGAACTCCTGCTGAGGCAAAACAGAGGAACCTGAACCAGATGGATGGCAGCTTCCCCACTTGCAGGAGAGGGAGGCCTCCTTGCACGGGAGGCTGCCCTGCTGGTTTGGAAGCCAGCCTTGCCACAGTGCCCCATCCCGTTGGCAGCAGTCAGGAACCCCACTCAGGAGCCTACACCTGCCTCAGAGGCAACTGACTTTTTGGGGAAGGATAGGGCAGGGAGAGGGGACCACACCATCAATAGCTCCAGGTTCAGGGCGAGTTCCCTTTACCAAAATGCTCTTATTCCCCCCAAATGGTGAATCAGAGGCTCAGACCCCTGGGAGAGGCCACTGAGATCATGAAATAGAATCCCATTTCATGGCCAGGAAAACTGAGGGCCAGATAGGGAAGTGACATCCTCAGAATCACACAGCAAGCTGAGGCTAGGGCCTCATCTGCCAACCATCAGCCCGGGGGCTTTTTGAACCAAGTAAAGTTACAGGATGGACAAGCTTGAACCAGGGACAGAAAGCACTGAAGCATGGCCACTTACGCATGGGCCCGCAGTACCAGAGGCCTTCACGGCCAAGGCGGCCTTTGACTCTTCATAGATGGGCTGGATTTCAACAGATGAAGAAGGCATTCCTGGGTGGGTGGGTTGAGGGGAGAATGGGTTACGTCATTTCGGATGTGGAGAGTTTGTTTGGGGCATGATGTGGAACAGTGTGGCTAGTGTTCAGGTTGAGTGTGTAGGGTGGGGGAGAAGTGGGAGATGAGGCTCAGGCCTTATTTTGACAGTCAGTGGTTACCCTGATGCACATTGGAATAATGTGGGACCAGTGACTTAATGCTTGGAGGGGATCAGGGAACACAGGAGTGTACCTGGAAGGTTTCCATCCAGACCATCCCCTGCCCTTCTCCCTCCGCTCGCCTTTCCCCCCTCCCCCGGGCAGCGCTGTCCCTGAACACAGGTGGCTGCCTCTCCTTGCCAAGTGCTGATGCTATTTTAGGATGCAGAACCTGCCAGCTGAGTAGGGCTCCACCTCCTGCAGGGATGCTGGTGGGTGGGGGAGGGGGTGGCTGGGAAGCAGGAGCAGGGCCTGGGAAAACAGGCCATCAAAGCTGCTGGGCAATTCCCTCCGGCCATGGAGAGGAGAGGGCTGCAGGGTCACAACAGATGGCTAAATATAGAGACACTCGGAGGTGGAAGTGGTTCCTGCCACCCGCAGGGGGCCGTCCAGTTCCTTCTCATGGGGCAGGGAACCAGTGTGTTTGTGAGACTGAGCCCCAAGTGCCTGGCCCAGCCTGAGGCTGGATCAGGCACTTGGAGGACCTCAGTCTGGATTTGGCGTCAGATATTTATCTACGGCTGGGGTCATGGCTTGTGTTACCCACTGTATTATTCCAATCATTATCTATTAGGCTCTGACTCTGGGCTAGGACTTGTGATTGGAGCTCTGGCTCAGAGATCCCTGCTCTTAGGAACAGATGCTTTCCTGGGAAGATAAACTTGTAAATGGCCAACCGTCTGTGGGTAAATGCGATAAGGACTCACCTAGAGCATCAACATCCACCCCACTAGAATGCAAGCTCCCTGCAGGAGGGATTTTTGTATGATTGCTTCACTGCTATATACCCAGCAACCCCTAGGTCAGTGCCTGGCACATAATAGGCCCTCAATAATATCTGTTAACTAGCAGAATGAATGGCTCCACCCAGAGAATCTGAGCAGGCTTTATGAAGGGGTGGCCTGGGGCTGGCTCTTGAAGAAAGTATAGAATCTTGAGCTAATCCATCGGGATGAGCCTATCAGACAAACATAGCTGCATTGCAAAGACACGAGAATGTGTGATGTATTCAGGAACATTAGACCTAGTTTTACATAAGCGCCAAGGTGGAAGGAAGACTGGAACAGATCCCAAGGGGCTGTGAATGTGGCCAAAAACCCTATTATGTACCCTAGAGGTGTCCAAAATGGGGTGCAAAGTGATCCATTCATATAGAAAGAACATTCTAGAACTTTTTTTTTGGTGACAGGATCTTGTTCTGTTGTGCAGGCTGAAGTGCAGTGGCACCATCTTGGCTCACTGCAGCCTCAACCTCCCAGGTTCAAGCAATCCTCCTGCCTCAGCTCCTCAAGTAGCTGGAATTACAGGAATGTGCCACCATGCCCAGCTAGGTTTTTTTTTTTTTTTTTTTTAATTTTTAGTAGAGGCAGGGTTTTGCCATGTTACCCAAGCTGGTCTTGAACTCCTGAGCTCAAGCAATCTGCCCATCTCAACCTCCCAAAATGCCATGATTACAGGTGTGAGTCACAGCCTGGCCGAAAATTGTAGAACTTCTGTTTATATTTTACCTTCTAAACAAAGGAAGAAAAATTCAAGCTCTACTAATATTTATTAAGTAGGCTGACACTGGTGCCCTCACCTTGTCCACACCATAGTAGGTCACATGTCCAGCATGGGTTTGGCTGACCATGACGTTGCCATCCCACTGCAACACCTTCAGTGAGCCTGCCACAGGATGTCATTGAGGCACTTCATTTTATAAAAACAGTCATTAAATCATAGCATCTTATCAAAGCGTCTTAACAGAATAAGTGGCTGCAAAAACCTTTTGTACCATACAGGAACTTGCTGGTTATCTCACAGCAAAATACTTAAAAGAGTTACACCTTGAAGATGAGCTTTGCCTTTTTTTCTTCCTTCTTTCCTTCCTTCCTCTCTCTCTTTCTTTCCTCTTTCCTTTTCTTTATTTTTTTATTTTATTTTTTTTCATTTTTGAGACGGTCTCACTTTATCACCTAGGCTAGAGTGCAGTGGTGCCATCCCAGCTCACTGCAACCTCTGCCTCTTGGGTTCAAGCAATTCTTCTGCCTCGGCGTCCTGAGTAGCTGGGATTCTGGCTAATTTTTATATTTTTAGTAGAGATAGGGTTTTGCCATTTTGGCCAGGCTGGTCTCGAACTCCTGACCTCAAGTGATCCACCTGCCTCAGCGTCTCAAAGTGCTGGGATTACAGGTGTGAGCCACAGCACCTGGCAGAAATTTGCCTTTTTCTTCTACGAAAAGACAAATGATCCAAATGTGCTGGCTCTTTCTGTGACAATTAGGGGATGCTATCCAGCAGATGCTAAAATGAATGAATACATAGCAGAGGTAAAGGTGACATTTTAAGATTGAATAAGAAAGTAACTGCTTTGGAAACAAAGTCACCCTATAGGGAGAACACTTTGCTGAATAAAATCTTGAGATGATTTTGTTGCTGAAGTTCAGTGTGTTTTGAACTCATTTGTCAAAAATATTAAAAAGTAACACCTTTGGGAGGCGGAGTTTGCAGTGAGCCGAGATTGTGCCACTGCGCTCCAGCCTGGGCAACAAAGTGAGACTCCATCTCAAAAAAAAAAAAAAAAAAAAAGTAACACCTTCAACAGGTTGGCATCAGTTAAGCCAAATTCCAACCAAAAGCCTGTGCACAGAATTGAAAATTGCACCTTGTGATTAGTAAGTGCAGTCCAGAATGCACATCCTCCACGTGGCACTTCGGCTCTTTGTGAGATATATTTTTTCAACTATAATAACCATTAAGCCAAGTGAAAAGATACATGGAATTTAGTACCAGATTCTCAAATGAGCGTACCACTTTATTAATGCAAGATTTTATTTAAAAATGAAGCATACTTAATGGCAATTTTTAGTAATAATGTATTTAGTCAGAGCAAAAGGCTTTTTAATACCATTAAATAAAATGAAAATAAAACTTTTAAAATGATATTATTTATTTAATCTTTCTTTCATTCTTTTTCCAGTGTCTATTATTGGTGTATGTTTTCAAATTTATCCAAGCATTTCTGTGGCAGCATATGTATATAATTTATAAATAAGCATATGCATATATTGGATTGATGGTATGCATTTTTTTTTTTTACTGATAGGAGGATGAGATTCAGCCACAGCTGAGTGTGATGGGCAAGCTAGGGAGGAGCTCAGGAGGTGAGGGCCAGGATCCACTTGAGGCCACCTCCGAAACTGGAGGCCAGGAGTCTAGAGGTTTCACAGGGACCCTCTTGGAGACTCCTATTGGGGCCAGGGGTCTACGGTCTAGAGGAGAGACTGGGCATCGATCTGGACACAGCCCAGGAGGCAGCCAGAGCTGGGCCCAAGGTCGAAGATGAGGAAGAGTGGAGGAGGGGGTTCCAGAGGCTTTTGGGAGAAGGCAGAAGTAAGCGCAGGCTGTGGTGATGGATGGGATGAGAGGGTGAGGAGAGCATGGGAGGCACCCTTGCTGCTGCCCGAGACCCTGTAGCATGTGTGAGGGTGATGGAAGTGTCCTCACTGAGATGGGGCATGATGTGGAGGGGAAGGAGCAGTTTTCCAGGGGCAGTTCAGTTTTAGGTATGGTCTGGATCCATGCAGGGTCCCTGCTGGAGAAATCAAGAGACCAGGGGCTCAGGGAGAGAGAGAAGCCAAGGATTCAACTTCCTCTCTATTCTCCCCACAGTGTTACATGTCCCCAAAGGCACAGACAGGGCCTTCTCCTGCCCTATTCTCCTCTTACAGCCCCGCTGAGCCAGGGAGAGCTCACCATAAGTGCTCAATGCCAGCAGCCAGCTTGGGGTGGGCAAGGGCCCAGGTCCCAGGCCACAGAGCCTGAAGGTCGCCCTGGTAACAGGCCCTGTTATGATGCTTCAGGGAGCCAGGGGGCTGTTAGTCAGAGCCATGCAGGAAGGGGCCGTTATATCCCCTCCTGCCCTGGAGTCCTGGCGGGCCAAATCTGGACACGCCTGGGAGTGGTCCAAGGACTGGTCATTGTCTGGCCTGGCCCTGGCTGCCGGTCAAAGGGGACAGCTTGGTCCCACAGAGGCTCCCAGTGGGGATCTGTGTCCAAAAATCAGTCTACTGTCCATTAACAAACCATGATAGGGATGACAGGCAAATCAGACCTGATCCTCGGTAGGGGAAGAGGGGATCCTGTCTGTCACGTGAGATGGGATATCAGGGGTGGCACCAGCACAGCTCGGGCTCAGCCTTCCAGACACGCCTCAGCCCTTGACGCAGTCCCCTTGGGAGCTCCCTGCACTGATGCCAGTGAGATGGCCAGGGTTCCCATATTTCAGGACTCCTTGTGGGGATCGCTTCAGAGCCACAGGGGAAAGGCAGCCCCTTCTGACCCGGCTGGAATATTCCAGCATACCTTGAGATAGACAGTCCCTTTTTTTCCTGGGCCTCAGTGTCCCTGCGGTATGTCAGCAGACTGCTCAGGGCACCTGCCCCTGCAAGCCCCCACTGTGTCCACACCGAGCCACGCCCATGCCACATGGCCTCACTGTCACATCTTTGCGTGTGCTGCCCTGTCTGCAGGGGATGTCCTCTCCCTTGGGCTTGCCTGTATCATCCTGTCCATCCTTCCCACGGCCTTGCTCTAACGTCACTTCCGGGCTGGTGAGTTTGATCCTTCTGTTGCGGGACCTGTGACTAAGGCAGCGGGAGGCCCGGGGCCCAGCCCTCCATGAGCAGGCCTCCTTCACCCCTCCCTAAGAGTGGGGGAACCCACTGGATCACTGTCTCCAGGCAGGGGTTCCTTCCCTGCTGTGCCCATCCTCCCAATACACACACACACACACACACACACACACACACACAGATGTCCTCTGGGCATCCCCAGGGGAAGATGCAGAGTCTCAGGACTGGCATGCCCCCTACTCGCTGCACAGACTCAGCGGAGCCACGTCCCCTCCTGGAGTCTCCATTTCCCATTGGTAGAAGGAGGGCAGTGAGTGACCAACAGGGGGACACACCACGGCAGAGCTAGTGCCCGTGCTCTGATTACGTTTAAGGAATTGTTATTTTTATTGTAAATGTGGGCGTCTCTTGTTGGCTCTTTTAGGCTGTTTGATTAATAATTGTGGGTCACACCCCACTCCCCTTGACTCTCCTGTGGGTTGGAGGGGCTGAAGCAGGGTGGGGATGGGAGGCCAGTCCCCCCAGGAACCTGCCCCCCAGCATGAATGTCAGGAAGCTCAGCAGCAACAGCAGGGCAGACCTGAATCACTCAGCCCTTTCCAGCCCCAGGGAGCTCTGATAATAGACCCGGGAGACCTTCCAAGAAGCAGCCTAGGGCACAGGCACAGGCAAACAGGCCCCATTTGGAATCCTGCCACTGCAGGCCCCTGCCTTCTTCCTGGTCCTCCCTCCAAGAATCTTATTGTTCACAATCACAACTGTCCCTGCCCGCCCTGTGGTTCCCTCTGCCACATGCTTGTTCAAGTTGTTCCTGGACTGCCTTCTCCAGCCTTCTGGGCCCAGCCACTGCCTCCAGGAAGTGCTCCTGGGTTCCTCCACCTGGAAAGGACCTTTTCCTCAGCACCGTGTGGGTGTCACTTTAAAGGTCCCAAATAAGGGCTCCAACTCAGGGTGCACTGCGGACCAGGGGCTGGGCCCTTCACCAGCACCATCACATTTCCATCTATTTACAGACGAGGCAACTGAGGCTCAGATAGGCTACATAACTTGCCCTTGATAATTTGCAAAGCCAGGATTCAAGACAAGGTGACACAGAAGCCCGTGCAGTTTCTGCAAACCCCAAGTACACTCCCACGTCCATACCCTACCTGAGTGAAGACAATGAGGTTAATGTCCTGAAGGAAAGCTGAGCTTTAAAAAAAATCAAAACAAACCCGAAGTTGCCAGTGACTCTCCTAAGTTCTTTTCTCCAAACTGCTAATGTTAGGCACCTCTTTTTCCAGGAGAAGTATATTTCCTAAAACAAGGCGCTGTCAGTGAACTCAAAGACCCCGGAGGAAGACGGAAGTCAACTATCTCCTCTTTCATGACCCTGGGTCTGCTTCCTCATGGGGGACCCTTTTGGCAGCTCCTGTTGGGCCCAGCTGACAACATTCCCAGTGCTAGGGATAGTAATAATCACTGTCCCATTCACGTGATAACTCCAAGATGGACAGAGAGCTAAGGTCTTTGCCTCAGTTCATCCTTACAACAATCCTGTGATGAGGGTACTGTTGTCCTATGTCACTGGGCTGGGGGGTAGGGGGAAACTGAGGCTCAGAGAGGCTGGTCAGTGACCCGATAGACCTGCCTAAGGTTTATGTTCTTAACCTTCCAACCGGGGACCTCCCCTCCCTTCCTTTCCCAGGGCAGTCCCTCCCGCTATGGCCAGGGGTCCTCTGCCTGGGGGAAGCATTAAGGCTCATGCCAGGGACCTGCATAGTGGGTGGGCCTCCCTCAGGGTTTTCCCTTTTCCAGGGGCCACAGAACTTGGCTGAGCTCAGCACCTCGTGGGCTGGCCCTGCCCCTGTGCTCACATGAACTGTGGCACCCTACTAGCGTATTGGCAGCTAGGAAGGACAGAGCCTGGACTTGGAGTCAAGAGCCTGAGGTTTGAATCTGTGCTCTGCCACTCGTTTGCCATGACCTTGGATGAGTTGCTCACCTCTGTAAGCCTCTGAGGGACTGTCTACCAGGTGAAATGAGGGCACTGGGGGGACAGGAGCGGGAGCACAGTGGGCCTTGCTGGATGTGAGTTGGGTCTGAGAGGGGTGGAGGGGTGGGTGAGAGGAAGGTTGGCCCAGGAGACGGGGCCATTCCAGGTCTAGATCTGGAAGCCGAGGATGAGGGGCATGAAAGCAAGGACGTGCTGTGCTCATCCACGCAGGGAACTTTAGAGAGCACCCCCCTTCCTGTGGGTAGAAAAAGAAAGAGCTTTCCCCTTTGGAATTCGCCCCTCTGTCTCCCCCCACACCACAAGACACAGACCTCCAGCATTTGGGCTGAATTAAGAGCGTCAGACATCAGCTGCTTCTGAATCACGGGCTGCTCCAAGCCAGGAGAGCATGTAGGGCATATCCTGAAGGGAGGCTTTCACACTGTGTCCAACAGGCTCTGGAGGACTTTGGGGGTGCCCCAGAAGAGGGGCCTCTGGGCCCCACCCTACCTTCTCTCACACATGTCCCTTTATTATCTTTACAAACTGGGTTCCTTTTATTTCAAGTAAAGAGTGGGGTCTGCATCCAAATAGAGAAACAGAGAAAAACCACCCCTGGATCCAAGGCTCTCATTTTACAGAGTTCAGGAGAAGTCACACAGCCAGACAGTGGGAGGGTGGGATTAGAATCCTGTCTGCCCGGCTCACACATGCATGCATGCCTTTATTCACTAACTAATTCAAAAATAGGTATCAAATGCCCTCCCTGTGCCATGCATGATGCTGACCAGGAGGATTTTGTGGAAGTCAAAATAGACAGCATCCCTATTCTCACAGTTCACAGTCTAAGAAGATGACACTGATTAATAATAGCTCACACATTGGCACTTATTACCATATGCCATGTCCTTTACATGTATGGACTCTTGTGATTACCCTATGAGATTAGTAAGTCCTCAGTTTGCAGAGGAGGAAATTGAGGTACTGATAGGTGAAACAATATGCCTAGGGCCAGGCTGCTAGAAAGCAGCAGAGGTGGGATTTTAACCTTGACTATCTGGCTCCAGAATATGTGTTCATTTCTACTCCATTATATAGATTAGTGTGATTTAGAACCTATGGTGTTATCTATGTGTTTTACATATATACAGGGGAACCTGGGTAAGCTGAGGTCAGGGTAGGGAGAAGTGCCAGCAAAGGCTTCCCTGAGGAAGTGATGTTGTTTTAAAATGGAAGGACAACATTTACAGGCAATTGATTTTCAACAATGGTGTCAAGACCATTCAGTAGTGTTTGCAATAAAACATGCTGGGACAATTGGATATCCACATGAAAAAAAATGAATCTGATCCTCTGCCTCACACCATATACAAACATTAACTGAAAATATATTGAAGGCCTAAATGTAAGAACTAAAAATAGAAAACTCCTAGAAACTTAGAAGAAACTAAGACTCTATAAAACTCTTAAAACTAAAAGACACTAAAACTCTAAAAACTTAGAAGAAAACATGGTTGTAAATCTTTGTGACTTTGGATTAGGCACTGGTTTCTAGGATATAATACCAAAAGCACAAACAACAACAGAGAAAAAAATGCATCATATATCATCAAAATTAAAAACTTTCATGCTTCAAAGAATACCACCAAGAAAGTAAAAACAAAACTCACAGAATGAGAAAAAACTTTGCAAATCATGTGTCCAGTAAGAGACTTGTATCTAGAATATATAAAGAACATTTACAACTCAATAATAAAAAGACAAATAACCCAATTAAAAATGGGCAAAGGCTCTGGGTAGAGCCTCTAAAGAATAAGTACAAATGGCCAATAAGCACATGAAAAGCTGCTCACCATCACTAGCCATCAGAGAAATGCTGTAATGAAATACCACTTCATGCCCACTATGATGGCTGTCATTAAAAAGATGGACAATAAAAAGTGTTGATGAGGGTATGAAGAAACTGGAACCCCAGCAGGGGCATGGGCGTGTAAAACAGTGCAACTTCTGTGGAAAACCATCTGGCAATTCCTCAAAAGGTTAAACATATTTACCCTATGACAAAGCAATTCCACTCCTAGGAATATACCCAAGAGAAATAAAACATATGCCACACAAAAACTTGGAAGTGAGCATGCATAGCAGCATTATTCATCAGAGCTAAAAAGTGGAAACAACCCAAATGACCATCAGCTGATGAGCAGACCAATAAAATGTGGTATCATTCATGCAATGGAATATAATTTGGCAACAAAAAGTGATAAGTACATGCTATACGTGACACATGCTACAACATGGGTGAACCTTGAAAACATGATGCTAAGTGAAAGAAGTCAATCAAAAAGACCACATTTTGTATGATCCCATTTATATAAAATGTCCAGAATAGGCAAATCTATAGAGGCAGAAATTAGATTAATGATTGTCTAATTGGGCACTTGGGGGAGTGACTGCTAATGAGTATGGGATTTTAGGGGTGGAGAGGTGATAGAAATGTTCTAAAATTGATTGTGGTGATGGTTACTCAGCTCTTCGAGTATACTAAATCACTGAACTATACACTTTTAATAAATTAATTGTATGATATAGGAATTATATATCAACAAGGCTGTTATTTTTAAAATATGGAAGGATGGAGAGGCACTAACTATGAACATGGAAGGGGCTGGGGTTTGGGGAGTGCCTTCTAAACTAAGGGAACTGCATGTACAAAGGCCCTGTGGCTGGGAATTTGGGGTGGTTAAGAAAGCAAAAGACACCAGGTGACAGGAGCTCACAGGGAAAAAAAAAAAAAAAGAGAGAGAGAGAGGAGAGAAGAGGCTGGAGAGCCAGCCAGACTAGGCCATCCAGGGCCTTGAGGACCAAGGCAGGGCCTCAGGTGCACACCAAGGCCGGTGAGCAGGGTGAGGTTCTTACCATGGTGCAGGTGGTGGCACGCGGCTCCTCATGCCCAGCCTGTCCCGCCCTTCCCCTCTTTCTGACCTCACCCATCTGTCTGGGGAAGCACTGGCGTAGGATGTGAGTTCTGGAGGAACTGCAGGGATCTCTTATCAGAAGTCTTCATGGAGGACGGGCATTGTGGCAGAGCTGAGGTTGAAGTGCCACCTCTGCCACTCGCTGAGTGACTTTGGTAAGCTCTGTCCTGTCTCCTAGAGCCCTGGTTTCTGCATCTGCACAGTGACCACTGGTTTCTGCATCTGCACAGTGACCTGTTCCACCTTCCAACAGGGCCGTGCTAAGGAAGGTCCATGCCATGGTGTGCAGTGCTTTGTAAAGAAAGTCTAAAAGGTCATCATCTGTCTGCGCCAGCTGGCTTCTTTCTGAATTCCAGGGTCTGCTGATGGGCTGGGCTCTTGCACCCCCACTCTGGGGCCGATGGGGTTTACTGCGGAGCTGGCTGTAATCCTGAGCTTGGAAAAATATCTCCCAGGCCTGTGAGCCACTCCTCCCCAACTCCAGGACGCTGGGCAGGGGGCAGGAGGAGGGAATGGGAGAGCCGGGAGCAGACAGGCCGTGTCCTTATCCTAGGATGTGACTAATTAGATGGTGAGGCAGGGTGAGTGTGGACTCCTTGGACAACAGCAAAGTCTGGGGACTTCGCAGCTGGAATCTGTTCACTTGTGCTTTGAACAAACATGGAGGCCTTCTTTGCAACCTTAGGAATCATTCCAGCCTAATCCATGCTCCAGATTGGAAGAGGCGCTGAGGCCCAGAGGTGGGGAGGCCTTGTGTAAGGCCACACGGTCAGTAAGGGGCAGAGGAAAACAAAGAAGCCAGAAGTCAGAAAGGGGAGAGGTTGGCGATCCTTTGGTCCAACCTCCACATGCACACACAGAACAGAAGCCCACAGAGCTCAGATCTCCACAATGATAGGGACAGGCCAGCCTGCAGGCACAGGCTTTCTACTGTCCTCAACCCCTGAGGCCTCTTCTTCAGACCCCTGAGAAGAGGATGCCTTGGGCGTCTTCCCAAAGTCCCATTCCTGGTCCTAGTCATCCCTCCTGACCCTCCCCTGCAACGGCCCCTCCCACTGTCCCTCCATCCTTGCCTGACCTAAAGTCTGGATCCCCACAGTGAGGGCTGAGCCGTGGCCTTCACTGGCCCTGAGCCCAGGATCCAACCACCATATGACAATGCTTCGTGTGCCCCCAACAGAACCCATTGCCTGGTTCTACTCCTGACCCTCTGGTATCTGTCAGTGAAGGACCCCATCCCCCACTCTGTGCCCAAGCCAGCTAGACACCTGGGGGTCACCTGCCTCTCCCGCCTTCCCCTGACACCCACCTGCTTCCCAAGGCCTCCCTTCATCTTTGAGATAACCCCTCCCTGCCCACTGCCCTTGCCCGAGTTCAGGCCTCCTTTCTCTCCTGCATCCCCAGCAGCCTCTCTATTCCAACCTCTTCACAGGAGTCAGAGACACCTTTGGAAAATATGGCTCTGCTTGTACCCCTCCTCTCCTCAATACCCTTCCATGGCTCCCCAGCACCCTCAGGGCAAAGCCCAAGCTCCTCAACCTGGAGTTCAAGGCCTTTCTTAATGTTCTGCTGGCTCCTGTTGACCCTGTGAGCGACCATGCTGCAGGTGTTCCCATTGTGTGCTGTTTCCAACAGGCCAGACTTGGTCCTCATCTGCAAGCCTTTGTCTCCCAGCTCCCTCTGCCCCAGGCTCTTTTCTCCTCCTCTTTCTGGGCTGCGTGGTAACCACCCACTCACTCTTCAAGGATCTGTTCCCCACAGATTTCCCCACAGGTGGCACTGACTTCCCTACACCGAGCCCTGTGCAGACTTAACTGAGCCCCTGTAACACTGGATGTACCGCCCCTCCCCATTCTGGGAGTGCCTCAGGCCCCGGCCAGGTTTTACTGGGCTCAGGTAAAAAGCACAGAAGGAAGGAAGGGAGTGGAAAGGAAGGCACTTATTGTAGGTCCCTGCTCAAGCACCTCCTCTCCTAGAAAACCCCTAGACAGATGGCATCTCCTGTCACTGCCACCCAGACACTTATGGCAGAGTCGCCGGCTAACTCACACCAGAGTTACTCGTGTTGACATCGCCTCTGGAATGGCGGAACTGCAGTCCCATTTAGGCCACACTGATTCACAGACGGTGAAGTGAGGCCCAGAGACAAGCAGGCAGGGCTGGGTGTTACTCAGCAGGCTGGAGCCGAGCCAGGAGGATTTCAATTCTTATCCGTCTGACTCCAAACCCCATGCTCTTTCCCATGAACCCGCTGTCTGCCTCTGTCCCCAGGCAGCGGAAGGCCCTGCTCTCGATACCTGATGTGGGCACTTCTGGACCCTGAGAGCCCATCGTGGGGGCAGCAGAGCCCAGAGCCTCACCTGGGCCCATAGGAGCCGCAAGCTCCTAGGCCCAGGCACAACACATCCAGTGGCTCCACGGGTGTGGTGGGTAAGGGGCATTCAGAGGCCATGCAAAGTCCTTGTGAGGTTCTGGGGTGGGGGCAGCAGGGACCGAGCCTTTGCAGGGCATTCACTCTGCACCCAATCCTTCCCAGGCCTTGTCTCTGTAAAGCTCACTCCAGCTCAGCCAGGCAGAGGTCACTCTATGATTCGACCCCCCACTCCCATTTCCTCCCTGACCCCAGCCCTTATCACACTGTCCACAGAGCCAGGCCTCTTGGGCTTGATTCTCAGCCCTGCCACTCACTTGCTTTGGGAACAAAGTGCCTTAAGCTCCCTGTGCCTCAATTTCCTCCTCCATGACAATGTTGGGAGACAATAGGGTTGTTTTGGGAATTAAATGAGTCAATACTGTGTAAATCACTCAGAACAATGGCGGGTGGTAAGTGCTCTAAGGCAAGCCTCATCATCATCATCATCATCATTGTCGTTGTCATTTTACCTGTTTGTCTTGCCCACTGGACAGCGGACTCCAGAGGGCTGTGTTTTCTGGACTCTGCTTCTCCCCAGTGCCCAGCCCTGAGCCTAGCTAGCAGGGGGACTTACTGCATGTTTGTGTGAGGACAAACTTTCGGCGAGTGAAGTGAACAGACTTGCTCTAGGTCACCCAGATCCACCACCGCGGACCATGTTTCCCTCGTTCTCTGGGCAGGGTGGGCACTGTGCTGCACACATACATGGGGCATATTGGCCAAGATGGCATTCACAGAAAGGGCTCCTTGCGGCCCCTCGAAATCTGAGTGTGACTTAAAGGAAAAATATGCCCCAGGTGTTAGAGAAGGGGGCGCCGGCGCTGGCCTTCCCATCTCATGCATTTGCAGAGCTGCGGAAAGCGGGTGGGGAGGAAGGTGGGGTCTAGCTAGGGGAAGGCCCACCCCACTGCGTCTGCTTTGTGTCTTCCTAGGGCGGGTGCGTTGCATCCAGGGCTGTGTGGAGGGAGAGTTTACATTCCCAAGTACCTTAGACAAGGGTGACTGATAAGAATGTCTCTGGTCTGGGAGCTTCTGCAGTGACTTTATCTCTCTAGATAGGGCCAGGCTGGCCTGGGCTAAGGAGAGAAGGGGAGAGGACCTTGTGGTATCTGGGAAGCCTCAGAGCTCAGGCTTAGCTGTGGCTGTGCCCACCTGGCTCTGAGGTCCCTGGCCCAGCTCCTGCTGCTGTGCCCTCCATGCCCCCACCTTATTCACCCTTGACCAGCTCCTGCCTGGGCCTGCCCAGCCACACTCTGCAGCCTCCCATGTCTTGGTCAGTCTGTGAGCCACCTGAGGACAGGTCCTCCTCAGGAACCTGCACAGAGCTAGGCACCTTCTTTTTAGCATCCAGCCTAAACTTATTTCCTCCCAGGCTCCCTGAAAACCTGCTCCTCCTCTCTCCCTCCCAGTCAGAGACTGGGGTGACGTCTTTGACCCCTTCCTTTTTCCCAAGCCTCATGTCCCTGCGTCCACTTAATGAGCACTCATTATGTTCCAGGCACTTTATTAAATCTCTCCAAGACTCCTCAGGGGCATTATTATAATTCCCATTTGACACAGAGGGATTTGTCATATAGGGTTGGTGACTTGCCCTAGGGCACCCATCTGAAAGCAACAGAGCTGGGCTTTGAGCTTAGTTTGGAAGGCACAGTTGTGGGTGGGAGGACTGACTCCAGGTTCTGTCTGTGGGGTGGGGATGAAGCATGGGTTGGGGAGCTTGCCTGTACCTGGGGAGAGCTGCAGAGGAAGAGGGGGGCTATTCCTGTTACCTGGTGCTGTGTACCAAGCCACCCTGAAAATTGGTGGCTTGAGACAATGACATTTAGTTTGTTCTCAAGTCTGCATTTGGGCAGGGCTCAGAGAGGATGGTTCATCTCTGCTCCTCTGGACATTACCTGGGATGCATTGAAGTCTGGAAACTGAAATCATTTGAAGAGTTGGTTTATTTATATGTCTGGCAGCTGAAGCTTGGGCTGTTGGCCAGAACAACTATAGTGGCCTCTGCATGTAGCTTGGGCTTCCTCACAATATGGTGTCTGAGTCCCAAGGGCAAGCATGCTGACAGAAAGAGACAGAAAGATAGACAGACAGATGGGTGGCGGCTGTACCACCTTTTAGGTTTAGCCTAGGAAGTTTTCATGTCAATTCTATCACATTCTTTACACGGAGGCCATCTCAAAGGCATGCCCAGTTTCAAGGGGAAGAGCAATGGACTCCATCTCCTGATGGGGAATGACAAGTTTCCAGGGTATAGAATTAGGAACACTCCTGAGATCATTTTTGGGAAATTTCAGTCTACCATAGGGACCTCCTCTTCTGGCCTCTCCTGGGTGGTTCCACTTCCCTGACCTGGCAGGACACTTCTGGGAGCTCGACCAATGCTGCTCCTCTCACCCCAGCTTTGGAAGCATAGATGTCAATGGGGGGAGGAGCAGAGCCAGTGAGTGGCTGTGTACTGAGCACTGGCTGCATCCCAGGCCTCCCCCGGGTGCTTGTGTGCCTTCTTTCATTGGATCCCCACCATACTCCCACATCATGTGCAGTGTGGCTCCTATTTTTTCAGTGAGGAAACTGAGGCTGAGAGAGGTGAGGTGACTTACCAAGACCACCAGGGCTCATCAGGGAGGCTGGGATTTGAAGCCAGGTTTGCGTAGCTCTGAAGGCCTTTTTCTTGCCACTGCACAGCTGTCCACTGGCTCAAGATAGGGAAGACCCCACAGGGAGAGGGATTAAGGATAGTGACCTTAGGATCAGAACAAATTGGGTCCTCACTGAAGCTCCTTAACTTTGAGCAGGTCACTTCATTGCTCTGAGCCTCAGTCTCCTCATGAGTCCAGTGGCGCTATGGCCTCCACATCACAGATGTAAGAAAACATAATGAAATAAAATAATATTTGCTATAAGCTTGGCACAGCCTCTGGCTCATCATGCATGGGACCCAGGCCACCCAGCCCCTTCCTAGACAGGACCTGCTCGCCTGTGGGGAGTGAGCAGGTCGGTGGCTGCCTGAGGACTGGGCCTGCTGCCACTCACCAAGGGGGAGCCCCTGGGTTCCTGTTGGCTATTTTTAGGACTGTGTGGGCAACCACAGAACCACATGTGGGGTTTACCACCGCTTGGCCAAGCCCGGAAGAACAAGAGAATGCTCCTGACGACAGAGGACAGGCATCTGAGGTGGGATGGGCCTCACTTCCTTCCCAGCATCTCCAGGTTGACAAAGGCAGAGAGCCTCTCCAAGCCTCAGTTTCCTCATCTATAAAATGGGGATAATAGTAAAAACAATAGCCCACATTTTTGCAGTCCTCACCATGTGCCAGATGCCAGTCAAGCCCTTCATGGGTGTCATCTCACGTGATCTGTGATTCCCGTGAGGGAGGCTGGAAGAGGCGGAAGTTACTCAGCTAGAAGAGGGGGCAGGAATGGAACCAGGCCTGGCTCCTTTAACCACTCTGCTCCCAGCCTCTCCAAACAGACTAGAAGAAAGGTCACAAGGATTAGCTAAGAGTACGGATGTGGATGTGTTTTTTAAACTGTAAGAGAATGTCAACCAAACAGGCCCAGCGACAGGGACAACCTAGGCTAGGAGCTTAGGACTATGCTCCGTGGAGACGCCTCCAAAAAAATCAAGCTTTGAAAGCTACTACTGAGAGGTGGACTAAAGACCAGAGGTGGCAGCAAGATTTCCCTGGTCCACAGCAGTTCTCAGAGGAGCCCCAGACTCAGGCCCACCCACTTCCTCATTCACGTGGGTCCCTGACAAGCTTACCTTTTGGGTCCAGGAAACCATGTTCCTGGAAGAGCCACCAGCCATGGTTAGGACTCAGAAGTTCTGTAATTTCCCAAGAGGAAAAGACAGAAAAGGGCAACAGGGCATGTGTGTGCCCACACAGACATTTGCCTGCGACCATGTGCACTCACACCACGTGAATCGCACATGCGCACAGGCAAATATACCTATCCACACACTCATAGACCTCCAGCCGCACCTGTTCACACAGGCACACACACACACATACTCATCGCACCCATATTCCTGTATTAAGATGCACCTATGGAGTATTTACAGACGTTACACAAACATCCACACACATCCCATATGCTTAAATGGATCAGCATAAATACACAAACATGCATCTATGCACAAAGTATAAACACACGCAAATACACATATTTACGTGTCCAGTCATCATACACTTCTGTGGATAAACAAGTACATGTACTCAATTCACTTATTGTGTAAAGTTGTATACACATTGCGACTCACACAAACACATGCATGCATATACACACACGGGTATACATATGTGCTTAATAATGGTTGGCACAGATCCATAAGCATCCGCATGTATATATCACCACCACGCATCATAGCCATCCGCATCAGCGCATGCAAACTCGTGTGCACACACCTGCATGCACACACTCTTACCTGCATGCCTGCAGCTTGCCCATGCTGCACACGGTGCGTACACCTTGCCTTTTCTGGCTCCTTTGTTGCTGAGCGATCCTGCAAAGGTGCAGAAACACAAACACCTAGTTCCACTTCACCTGAAAACCCCCAAACCCTGGGTGCGTGGGAGGGTGAACCAGATGCCCTCCCTGTGGGGGGCACAGTGGAAATTATGACCCGAGTTGACTTTTACAATAAGAGCAAAGGTGAGGGGTTTTTCCACCCGGTTACCTCACTGTGTTGGGGCTGACCAGGGCCACCCCTGCTAATCCACCTCCTGTGGGCCCCTCCAATTACCCAGGGTGCTCAGGTTCAACACAGGCTCAACATCTCCTTAGTTTACTCAGCAGTTAACGAGCCAGAGCCTGGACCCGCCTGTGTGTCAGGCCCTGGGCTGAGGGTTGGGCTGGGGAGATGCGGTGGATCTGGCCCGGCCCATGCAGCTGGAAGGTGGGAGGAGGCCTGGTTGGTGGGGTCTGTGGGAGGCTCTAGGTCAAATTCCTAAAAATGGATCTGCTTGATGACCAGCTTGCCAACTGATCAGGTTTTCAAATGACCAATTTGCCAAATATACCAAACTTACCAATTTACTATTCATTTTTTCCAAAGTATATAGCAATTGTATTGGATAGATTGACACTGGTTTTCATTTCATCTTCATAGTTCATTTTAAGGAATGTTTAGATGGTCAAAAGCTAAGTGTCAGGGAGTGGTTTCATTTAGTAAAGGCACTTAACATTTGGAATTGGAGAGGGACTTTCTGGGAACATCTACCAGGAATGGGGCATTCTGGGAGCTCTGTAGCAAGACAGGCCTTCAGGGACCACCTGACTCCCCAGAGCCATGTGGCCTGTGTCTGGGTTGTCCTCTGACTGGCTCTGTGTCCTGGGCCAGGCCCCTTCTCCTGTCTGGGTTGCAGTCTCCTAGCTATAAAGAGCTCAGCTTTTGGGCCTTGCTGATGTTTGATGAGACCCTGGAGCTACCTGTGACCTCAGTCTCCGAGTGTGGCCAGGGTCCAGGCCATGGGAGCCAGAGAAGGTGCTGACTCTGCTGAGGGCAGCCCAGCCCTGCTTGGAAGTCAAGGCTGTTGTGTTGGTGCCTCTATCTGAACTGTGACATTTCTGGGTCCTGTCCCCAGCCCCAGGCAGAGGGGCCTTGCATGCTCTGTGCGGGGAGCATGGGGCTGCAGAGGGTGGGGCCCAACTAACTTTCCTTTCCTGGTAACACGCTTGCTAAGCTCATTTCCTTTTTCTGAAGGGAAATGCCATTGACATCACACCACTGGATTTTCAGTGACGCAAGATGAGAACTCGTGAGCCCTTCGCAGGCAAGAAGGGTGCACGCGTGGGCTGGGCACAGATCTGACCCGGGGCAGATTCGGAGAACCTCTGATCTGAGTCTCCTAGCCCTTGCTTTAGAGATGGGGACTCCTAGGTCAGAGAGGGGTAGAGACATGCCCTGGGTTCCACAGCCAGACAGCAGGGCTGGGGCCAGATCCCAGGCCCCTGCCTCCCAGCCCAGGGCTCTAGATGAAGGGGCCTGACTTGCCCTCTCAACCTATCTTAATAGTGGCACCAACATCCACCAAGTTGCCTAGGCCACAAACGGGTCTCACTGCACTCCTCTCTCCCAGCACCCTCCTCCTGGCAGCAGCACTCATAGCTGTCTCCTGCAGTCCATCACAGGCCACTCCCTGGCTCAGGCCACCTTGTCTGTCTCCAGGACCCCAGTCCAGGAAATACCTGGCCACCGCTCAGACCTCCCTACCTACATCCAGGCTTCTCCCTCCAGTCCATCTTCTGTTCAGCTGCCTGGGTGACTTGGCTAAAACACAGAGCCCACAGTGTCAGTCCCCAGGGCAACCCTTCCAGGGCTCCTTGGCTGGGCATCCCAGACTCTCCGTGGTGCTTGCGCCTCCTTCCAGCAGCTGCCCCTGACACGCCCCTTTGCTCCCTCGGTGCAGAAGCTGCCTGCCCTCTTCAGAGTGTGCATCCTCTCTGCATTTGCTGTTCCTGCGCCGTTTCCTCTTTGGGAACTCCTCCCTCTGCAGGCACGTTCCTGTTTTTGCTCACTCCTGAGGAAAGCTCACGCGGCCCGATCTCCCTTCCCCCACCCCAGCCTTGGAGGGAACGTCTAGGTCTTCCTCCCCACCTCCTTGACAGCAGCAAAGACATTTTATTGTGGAAAATTTCAAACACACAACAAAAATAGTACAAAAACCACTGTGTATTCCTCACCCAGCTTCGACCCTCCCCGACTCAGGGCCACTCTTGTTTCATTTCTATCCCCCAACTCCTCCCCACTGGATTACTCAGAGCAAATTTAAACATCAGATAATTTTATCCACAAATACTACAAGGAGTTGGGCGCAGTGGCTCATGCTTATAAATCCCAGCAACTTGGAAGGCTGAGGTGGGCAGATGACTTGAGGCCAGGAGTTCACCACCAGCCTGAGCAACATAGCAAGGCCCTGTCTCAAAATAAATATTGCAGTCTGTGTTTCTAAAAGATAAAGGCATGGCCAGAAACTATTATCCTGCCTACATTTTTAATAATAATTTTTTATTATCATTAAGTATCTAGTGGTGTTTAAATTTCCCCAATAAACCAGGCGTGGTGGCTCACACTTGTAAGCGTGATTACTCCAGATTACTCCAAATCATGCTTCTAAGTATAATTACTCCCAGAACTTTGGCAGGCTGAGGCAGGAGGATCACTTGAGCCCTGGAGTTCAAGGCCAGCTTGGGCAACAGAGTAAGACCTCGTCTCCAAATAAAAAAATTCCCCATTGTCTAACAAAGATCTTTTATAGATCTTTTAAAGTTGATTTTTTCAAAATCAGGATCTACACAAGTTCCATACATTGCATTTGATCGTTTTCTCTTAAATCTCTTTCAATCTATTCTACTTCCTCTCTCTTTTTTGGGGGGGGAGGGGGTGGTTTTTTTTTTTTATTTTGAATCAGGGTCTAACTCACTCTGTCACCCACGTTGGTATGCAGTGGCATGATCTTGGCTCACTGTAGCCTCAACCTCCTGGGCTCAAGTGATCCTCCCACCTCAGCCTCCTGAGTAGCTGGGACCACAGGCATGCACTACCATGCCTGGCTAATTTTTTGTAGTTTTTGTAGAGACAGGGTTTCGCCATGTTGCCCAGGCCGGTCTCAAACTCCTAAGCTCAAGTTATCCTCCCACTTCAGCCTCCCAAAGTGCTGGGATTATAGGTGTGAGCAACTGAGTCTGGTCTCTCCTTATTTTTTATTTTTATTTTGTCTTGAGACACTGTCTCGCTCTGTTCCCCATGCTGGAGTGCAGTGGTGTGATCTCGGCTCACTGCAACCTCCGCCTTCCAGGCTCAAGTGATTCAGCCACCTCAGTCTCCCAAGTGTTAATAGCTGTGACTACAGGCATGTGCCACCACACTGGCTAATTTTTGTATTTTTTTTTTTTTTCATGGAAGATGGGGTTTTGCCATGTTGCCCAGGCTGGTCTCGAACTCCTGGGCTCAAACGATCCTCCCGCCTCAGCCTCCCAAAATGCTGGGATTTCCTGTTTTAAAAAATATATATATATATATATTTGTTGACTAAACAAAGTTGTTGATCCCATGTAGTTTTCCACCTTCTGGCTGCATTCCCCCATAGTGTTATTTAACACATTCCTCAGTTTCCTGCCTTTCCCGTAAATTGGTAGTTAGATCTAAACACTTGATTAGACTCAATGTGCTAGGAAGAATGCTTCATAGGTGGCGTGTCTACTTCCCTCAGAAGGCACATCATATTTATAATGTTTGGTTGTCTCTCCTTTTGTGCCTTTAGAAGGCTGTGATGATCATTGCCTACATCTATTATTTCATTAGAGAATTACAAAACAATGATGTTTTAATTTTATCATTCTTTCTTCATTTATTAGCTGGAACACTTCTATGGAGAAAAACTTCTCTCCTGATGCTTTGGTTCCCCTAAGGTACAATTGGTTTAGGAAGGACAGAATTAATGCTGGCTGATTTCCCCTTTACTTATCAGTTTTCAGAATAATGAGCTGATTCCCTCACAGTCTCTAGAGGTGATCAGCAAAGTTTTTTTTTTGTTGGTTTTGTTTTTTTTTTTTTAATTATTATCTAATATTTTTAAATGCATTTGAAAATTTTCAATTTATTGCAGTTATTAACCTTGTTGTCACTCAGATTGTCCCACCTTTGGCCCATAGAGATCTCTTGGTCATCTGAGTGCTTTTGGCCTGACCCTAGTGGTGTTTAATACTGTCCTGACTTTCTGGTATAACGAGATGTCCAGGTTTGTCTTGTGTATTTTCCGCCTGGACCTGGAATTAGATATTTCTTCAAGAAGCCCTGGTTCTTTTTTACAAGAAGTGGCATTTAGAAACCACAAATCTGGGTGTGAGGTGTGAGATATGTATGCTGAGTTGGTCTTTGCTTTTAGGTCTTCTCAAGGTGCAGAGCTAGGAAATTTTTTTCTTAAGAAGATATATATCAAGGGTTCATATTGATAGTTTGAATAAAACCTTCAGCTATAGGGCTTTTACATAAGTATTTTGATTTTGTATCTGAATCTCTTTTGTCTAGTGCTGAACATCTTGCTTCCTAACAACATTGACGTTATTACTGATTCATTTCTCCTACTTTCTTTCTATATATACATATTATAAAAATATCATAATAATAACACCAATAGTGGTATTAATAATATGATTACTGAAAACACTTTATAATTTGTCTGTGATTCTTTTATCCTTAGAATATATAGCCTACTAGTCAAGCTATAGTCAAGTTACCAGGTTTCTAAATCACTTAAAATATTTCAACTTTGCTTGGTGAAGACACCAATTCAATACACAGATTTATTGATTTCATTTTGCTCTTGATTTGGGGTGATTGCTTTTGACTTGTATTTAGATTTAATTTTGTTTTATTTTTATGTAAAGAATTTATGTACTTCTAAAGCTAACGTATATAATAAGGTATATTCAGAGAAGCCTGGCTTCTACTCCATTCCCTTACCACACTTCCTCCCCACTCCAGCAGACAACAATTGTTTAATTTTATTTTTTATCTTTTAACTGATACTTAATTTTAAAAACACGCATGTATTTGTGTATTCCCTCCTTTTTGTTGGATAAAACGATAACGTACTATATGCATTTTGGTCCACTCTGCTTTTCAGTTAACGTTGTACCCAGCCCGGAGGTCACGCTGTCATGGCATGCATGCAGAGATCTTCTTCACCCCCCACCTTTTTTTTTTTTTCCTCTGACGGAGTCTTGCTCTGTCGCCAGCCTGGAGTGCAGGGGCGTGATCTCCACTCACTGCAACCTCCGCCTCCTGGGTTCAAGCAATTCTCCTGCCTCAGCCTCCCAAGTAGCTGGGATTACAGGCATGCGCCACCACGCCTGGCTAATTTTTTTTGTATTTTTATTAGAGACGGGGTTTTACCATATTGGCCAGGCTGGTCTCCAACTCATGATCTTGTGATCCACTCACCTCGGCCTCCCAAAGTGCTGGGATTACAGGCATGAGCCTGCGCCTGGCCTCCTTCCTTTTTCTAGCTACAGAGTTGTCTATTGTGTGGTCAAGCTGCCCCTACTGATGGACATTTCAGTGGTTTCTAGTTTTTTTACAATTACAAATGATGCTGCCCTGAATAGCTTTATGAATCTGTCTTCTCTTATTTTTGCCAAGAGGGGATTGCCAGGGTAAAGGGTAAATTCAAATGTAATTTTGCGGCAAAAGTTCCCCTCCAGGTAGGGCTTGCACCATTTTGTTTTCCCACCAGACGATGTACGAGAGGGGCCTCTTTTCCCACAGTCTCGCCCACAGAGCACGTTCTCAAACTTTTGAGTTTTTGCCAATCTAATAGACTAGAAATGATATCTTGGCTTAGCTTTAATTGGCATTTCTCTGATTATGAAGAAGGTTAGACATTTTTCCATATGTTTACATTCTGATTCATGTTTGGGTCCTTAGTGCCCAGCACAGGGCCTGGCACAGGTGAGTCCCTTCTAGAATGAAGGAAAGGAGGAACAGATGAACAGACAAGGAGGAAATGAACTTTGGAAGAGGGTCGCTGACTTGCCCAAGGTTGTGTCCAGTTATCACCGGAGTTGGGAATAGAATTAATCTCTTCTTTTTCTCTATGTCTAATTCATTTTTCCTGATTATAAAAATAAATAGAAGTTCATACTATTAAATAGAAAGTTTGGAAAGCACAGGAAAGTATAAACATATGAAACATTTTAATCTTTCTACCCTAACTCAATCATTTTCTAGCATTTTTGGATATTTCCTCCCAGATTTTATGCATTTTTTCCATTATGATCACACTACATACATGCGTTTGTATTCTGTCCTTTTTCACTTAACACTTCTCCACATTAATAACAATTGTTTGCAAACATAATTTTAATGGCTGTACAATTTTTCACTATCTGAATATACATGAATGTATTTACCCTTGCTGTTACTGCTAGACTTCTAGATTGTTTCCAGATTTTTGCTATTATAAATAAATTCTGCCATGTTCTTCTTTGTCCACCTTCTGGATATTTGTCTCTCAGGATTAATTCCTGGAAGTGGAGCTCCTGGAATTGCAGCTTTGAGCTCCAAGTTTGGGGTTTTTCTTGGCCATGCTTGGAGGGGATTGTTTGTAGGAAGCTCTGCCCCTGTGACTTCACAGAGCCCCGGGCCTGGCCCGCTTCTCCACATCTGTGATGTTCAGTAGAGACTCACTTGCATCCACGTTGAATCAGCAGACGGGCAGAGCAGGGAGCACCAGAGCCTGCTGAGGATGAGGAGTCAGAATCTCTTACCTTTTGCCCCCTGGCTCATTCCTAAGGCTAAGGACAGATAACCTGCAACCAACAAGGGGAAACTGCACACGGACAAGGTCAAACCTGGTGGAGGGCGCAGGGCAGGTAGGAATGCTGAGCAGACGTGGTCTGTGCTTTGTAAGCATTCGTGGTGCAGTGGAGCAGATGCTGGGGTCAGACCTTCCCATCCTGCAAAGGGTTCCATAATGGACCTATACACTGTGCCATCCACAGAAGGAGGGTTCTGGGAAAGCTGCCTGGAGGAGGCAACAACTGAGTTTAGTAGAAGGAATATAGGTCTTATGTGACAGATGAGGCTGGGGAGTGATCAGTCATGAGGGGCCCTTTCTGCCAGCCTAAGGATCCTGAATCTTACAGACAATGAAGCAGGGGGATGACAGAGTCAGGTCTGCATTAAGAACAATCCTGGCAGCTGTTTGGGAGGCACGATTGCAGATGTGAACCGGAACTTAGAAAGAGGCCACTACCAGTCTAGAGACCATGACACCTGAATCAGAGCAGTGGCCATAGAGACAGAAAAGATGGATGAAGACAAGAAACATCGGGGATATGGTGGAGACTCAAAACAGAAAAAGTTATGCCAATTTCTGGCCTTCCTGCAGTTGGTGGGGAACAATCCTGGACCAGGACTCAAGATACCTGGGTTCCAGTCCCAGCTCTGTGTGACCTGGGACAGGTCTCTTGCCTGTATCTGGGTCTGTTTCCACTTTTGTCAGCTCCAAGAGTTCCTATGTTTTGAAAACCCTGTGATCCTAAGGCTGTAAAGGGGCTGAGGTCCTTGGAGGAAAGAGGAGGGGAAATAACTGGAGGCTGAGCAGAGGGAACAGCCAGGGCTGGGGTCTTGGAGTCTGGGCTCTCTATCTCCCCGACCCATCAGTCTTGCAGCATTAATGCCAGTGGGAAGGCCTGGGTCCAAGCCAGAGGCCAGCTTTAAGGAGGAAGGAATTGTCTCCGCCCCAAGGAACAGAGAAGAAAAAATTCAGAGCTTCCAAAAGCCACCAACAAGTCATCAGCTCTGGCAGTGCAGCCAGGGGTTTTGAATCTGCCCTGGTGTGAGCCAGTGGGAGGCAGGGCGGGCCCATTTCCCCCCTCTCTGTACATCAGAGACTGCAAGATGATGATGAAGGGCATGAGGATGACTTTGGCTACAAGTAAGGGTAGACCCTACTGCCAACGGCCTAAATAAAGCAAAGAGGCGTATCCTGTCACACCACTGCAAGTCCAGAGCAGCTCCTGGTATCATCAAGAATACAGGCTTTACCATGCTCTCTGGTCCTTGACTGGTTCCCCTTCCAGCCTCATGAGGATGGCTGTCATCCTCCCCAGGGCTGAGGGTGGCTGCCAGTGGCAATGGGGAATCCATGCTTGCATGGGAATGTCCAGTGCGAGACAGCAGGAGAGGACTTCTCTTCCAATGCAGACCGTAAGTTTTTTCCTTAGGTCTGAATGGGATGACTTGGGTCATGTTTCCAATCAATGACAGTCTTTCCAGGGATGGCATATCCTGGTTGACTTAGATTAATCGGACTCTAGTGCTAAGCCTGGGGGCAGGTAGAATAGCCAACAGAATTGGGGTTCTGCGAGGAAGGAGGAGAGGACCAGATGCTGGGTCAGCAGCTGATGTGTCCACACAATGATGAGCGTTAGTTGCCCCTCTGCTCATGCGACCCCTGCACAGCCTGGGGTCAGCAGGACAGGCATCATCTCCAGATCACCAGTGAGGACTCAGGCACAGAGAAATGGAGTGACTTGCTTGGCTCATAGAGTGGGTAAGTGGCACAGCATGAATTAAGAGAAATAAATGCCAACCAAGCAGACCTCAAGCTGCCAGCATAAGCCTCTGACCCCATTCCTCCTGTTGCTGTAGGGGGCTGCTGCCTCCTCTGAGCTGCCACAGCCCCTGCCCACTAGGCCCCAAGGCTGGGGTCGTGGGTTTGAATCCTGGCTTTGAGCTTCTGTGTCCTCCTCTATGACATGGGACCATGAGCCTTACTGCCGATGCCTCTTGGTGTAATCGTTGGGGGAGATTACATGAAATGAGATGATGCTTTGCTAACGGTGAAGTGCTATGGAACCACCAGGCTTCCCTACTCCTGGTGGAAAAGGGCTCATTCCATGGGCCTCATCTGTACCGGGCACTGGCAGACCACAGGAAACAGGTAGCCAGAAGGACCAATGAGATGGCCAGATATGGAATCCTTCAACTGCAAAGAGCTGATAAGGAGACAAGTCCAGAGAGGGGTGGCGGCCTGCCCAAGGTCGCATAGGATTAGAACCCAGCTCCTTGGTCTCCAGCCCTGTCCTGCACCAGGCCTCCAGGGTCGAGTGAGGACCATCCCCTGGACTGGGTGGGGATGTGCAGCTGTAACACACTCCGTGCCTGCCGTCACGTCCCCCAGGTTCTCGGGGGCCATTCTTCAGGGGTTCACTGAGGCGAGGCCACACTTCCCCTCGGGCGGCTTCCTGTTTTGGCCAAACAATGACTCTTGCAGGGACCTGGTGCCAGCTGGCTGCAGCTGTTGCCAAGGCCTTGACTTCTTGCATACAGAGAGGTGAGAGGTCCCGGCCCCCGGGGTTGTGCTTCTGGCCTCCCTAGGCCACAGCCCCACACTCAGATGTGGCCTTTGGGTCCCACTGGATTCAGTCAATCCTTCGGGTACTGATCACACACACAAGCACCTTCTGTTTGCCAGGCTGTGTCAGGGCACCCAGAACACAGAGATACATGAGATGAGAGTTAAGTGAGTCTACAAAGTTTTATCCAGTACTCACAAGGAGCAGGGCATTGTACTAGATTCAGCTGATACAGATACGAACAAGATACACCCTCTAATCTCACTGGCTGATTCATTTGTTTATCCTCCCATTACCCTGTAAAAGCTTGAAGTTCATCACCAGTCATTTACATGTGCATATGAATTAGTGCAGGCAGCTCTGTTCTGAAGGAAAGTCTCACGGCATGTGGAGAAAGGATACTAAGGGTGTGGGTAAAAATAGTGGAGATGAAGTTTTTTATGATGACTTTTTTAACAGGTGAGGAAATCAAGATTCAGATATGGAAAGAGACTAACTTAAGGTAAAGCGTGGAGTCAGGACCTTAATCCAGGTCTTCAGACTCCAGCCTTGAACATCAGAGAGCTTCAAAAAGCAGCCTATCCGATTGAAAGCCCCGCAGGGTCAGAGCTGCTGCATGAGGGGCCGTGTGTGCATAAGGGTGCTTGCTGCTGTCAAATATGAAGGGGGACTAGATGAAGGGAGGGAAGTCTGGAGTGCCCGCTATGTGTTGGACACATAGGCATTGTCATCATTCCCTCTCTCTGCTGATGAGACATGCAGCTCCACAGAAGAGCCTTCTGGAGCCACTGCTGAGCAGTGCAGTGTGGGGAGACTCATCCAGGTTCCATGCTGTAAACGTTGTTCTTTCACCCCCAGCCCATCCTGCTCTGTGCCTGGGTTGGCCAACTTCTGTGCATGCATCACTTTTCTGTTAGGTTTGGCCAGCAGATGCCTTGGTGGTCTGGCCCAGGCTTGTCTGCCCCCACTTCAAGCTGGGGGCGAGGAGAGTTCTGGAGACCAGAGAGGAGAAGAAGCAGAGGTCCTCCTGTGCATCCAGGAATGGGCCAGGAGGGAGGGAGAGGACCGAGGTCACTAGGTGGACACCTCCCAAGTCTGCTCCAAGCCTGATCTCCCCGTTGAGCACCACACACAGACCTCCAGTGTGCTCCAGAGACCTTCGTAACACAGTCCCTTCCTCCCCTACTCCTTGCCCCATGCCCTATCCATCAGGGAAGGGCCTCAGATGCCTAGAGTCAGCCCTGACAGTCTCCCTCCCCTGCCTCCAGCCCCTGAGCTTATCAAGCTCTTGCTGAGGCTCAGTGGTCCCATTCTCTAAGCTACGCTGGACTCTAGCCTTCTCTTCAGGCTATAGCTGCCTCCTTGGTCTGGGTCTTATCTATGCTTAGTTACAACAATGGCCTCCTCACCAGTCTTCCTGACCCCATTCTGGCTCCCTTTAATCCATCTTCCACTGGGCAGTCAGTGTGTCTTCCAGAAATACAAATCTAAGCCTCTGTTTTCTGTGCTTAAGTGGAGCCCAAACTGCGTGATATGCCCCAGGTCTTCCTCTCCAGCTTTACCCCTGAAGCAAAATCCTTGTGATCTTCCGTAATCCATCAGCCTTTGCTGGCTTCTTGCTCCCTGCTTTAGCCGCTTTCAGAATGGCCCCCTTGGAAAGGGGAAATTTCCCACTGGCACCATCACTGTCTTGGTTTGAGTTTCTTCAAAAGCCAAGTGTGAGACAAAGATTTGGGGCAACTAGTTACTGGGGAGGTGATCCCAGGAGGCAGGAGTAAGGGAGTGGGGAGAACAGGACAGGAAGGAAGCAAAGCCGTTGCCAGGGTGTGTTTTATCAGTCTCCACAGTGGGCGACAGGGCTGTGTTCCACCAGGACCCCTGAAGCCTACAGAATGCCTTCCAGAATTGCTCATCTGCAGGACTGGAAACTGATGATTGATCTGCTGACTCCAGCCCCCACTGGGTAAGGTCCCTGAGACTTCTGGGCTGTAATGCCTGCCCAAGCAAGGTCAGATGGTGCCAAAGAGCCTGCAGCAGATGCAGAAAGTCACAGCTTGGGTAGGATGCTGGCCATGTGAGGTGAGCCTGGGCTGGCAAGGAAATGTCCATCCCAGCTGCAGCTGATATGGCATGGGCACTGGAGGCGGCTGCACAGAAACATTCCTTGGTCAGTCAACACACATGGATTGCTGGATCTCAGCTGTTCATGAGGTGCCTGGGTTGCTAAAGAAAAGGCTACAGGCTGGGCATGGTGGCTGACACCTATAATCCCAGCACTTTGGGAGGCTGAGACGGGCAGATTGCTTGAGGCCAGGAGTTCGAGAGCAGCCTGGCCAACGTGGCAAAATCCCATCTCTACTAAAATTACAAAAATTAGCCGCACATGGTGATGCATGCCTGTAATCCGAGTTACCTCGGGAGGCTGAGGCACGAGAATTGCTTGAACCCAGGAGGTGGAGGTTGCAGTGAGCTGAGATGGCACTGCTGCACTCCAGCCTGGATAACAGAGTAAGACTGTCTCACAAAAAAAAAAAAAAAAAAAAAAGAGGAAAAAAAAAAAGAAGAAGAAGAAGAGGCTATGCACAGAGTGCCCCTGCGGGACTATGGAATGAACATGGGCTTTGCCATCAGACTTCCTGGGTTCAAACCCACTTCTGCCGGTACCTGCTGTGGGACCTTGAGCAGGTCACATCACCCTTGAGGCACCTTGAGCCACGGTGTGTAAATAGGAACTGTAAAATAGAAACAATAATTTCCACCACATAAGGTGTTTAAGAGAATCAAATGTACTTGCAAAAATGAATGCATATGGCAGTGTGATGCTGAATGCAATTAGTTGTGTCCTCATGAAGCCGGCTGCCCAGGCTTTGCCTCACTCTACTCTCCCGTCTCCTCTTTGCCTTGCTGCACTGCTTTATCTTGTGTTGCCTAGCAGCCCTGGCCTCCTGTGGGCAGTGCTGGTTTTGCCCTGCCCAGCTTTGGGGCTAGCACATCAGCAATCCCCTCCCTGACTCTCCTATCCAGAATAGAAATCGATTTTGTGGAAACACAGAATAAAGAGCTGGCATGGCATACCACATAGCAGTGATGTGTGTTTTTAAATCCTTATGAACTGTTTCTGTCTCCCCTAGATCCCTCTTCTGACACAGCTGCCTTTCTCACAGAGGAAAATGTAGCTTGAACCCAACACCCCATTTTATTCTTCCACACTCATCCCTGCCGTTTGGGTTCTGGGCTGTCCCCATCTGTTATGGGTTAACTTTTGTCCCCCCCAAAAACTCATATGTTGAAGTCCTAACCCTCAGTACCTCAGAATGTGACCTTGTTCGGAAATAGGGTTACTGCAGATGCTATGAGGCTACACTGAAGTAGGGTGGGAATTAATTCCAATATGACTAGTGTCCTTGTAAAAAGGGGACATGTGGGCACACAGACATATATACAGGGAGAACGCCATGTGAAGACCGAAGTTATGCTGCCACAGGTCCAGGAGCTACCAGAACTCGAAGAGAGGCCTAGACAGATCCCTCCCCAGAGCCTTCAGAGGGAGCACGGCCCTGCTGATGTCTTGATCTTGAACTTCCAGGCTTCAGAACTGTGAGGCAATAGATTTCTTTTTTTTTTGAGACAGAGTGTCACTCTGTCGCCCAGGCTGGAGTGCAGTAGTGCGATCTCGACTCACTGCAACCTCCGCCTCCCAGATTCAAGTGATTATCCTGCCTCAGCCTCCCAAGTAGCTGGGACTACAGGCATCTGCTACTACACCTGGCTAGTTTTGTATTTTTAGTAGAGACGGGGGTTCTACCACATTGGCCAGGCTGGTCTTGAACTCCTGACCTCAGGTGATCCACTCACCTTGGCCTCTTAAAGTGCTGGGATTATGAGCCACAGCGCTCAGCCAAGACAATAGATTTCTATGGTTTAAGACAACAAGTTTCACAGTAGCCCTAGCAAACTAATACATTACCTAAAAAGGCAACTTATTTTTCTGCTACCTATATAGTTTTCCTGTCCTTTTCTTCCCATCCAGCCTTTCTGGCTCTGTTGATGTGCTTCTATTTCTCCACTCCTTGGTGGACTGAATCCTTGGAAGCAGAGCCTGTGTCATCCTCATTGTTGTATCCTCAGGGCCTGGCAGAGCCTGGCCACAGTTCCCATTCAGGAAAGGTTTGCTAAAGGCTTCTTGAATGTAGCAGCTTTGATGCTTGCCCTTCAAGGATAGTCCAGAGCGGGGCAGGCTACACTATCAAGGGAAGGCATTGCCAGACGTGAGCAAAGGCGCAGCGAGGGGCAGGAAGGGGCAGGCTGGGGAGATGGTGAGAAGCCCACAGTTGGCTGGGATGTAGATACTGGTAGTGGGGAGAGGTAGGGTGGAACCAGAAGGTGGGGAAATGTGACGTCAGGGTATTGGGGTTTGTGAATGCATTTAGTTGAGTAAGCAATGGAGCGCTGGGTGCCATGGAAAGGAGATAGAAAAATAGCAGGGCTCTGGGATAATTATTCAGCTACAGAATGGACCAAACACAGGGAGACCAGGGAGGTCTGGGCTGGGACCACAGTCCAAGTGAGAAATGATGAAGGCTTGAACCCTCATGGACACTAGGATGGAGACAAGATCAGAGACATTTAAGAGGAAGAAACACCAGCCTGCTGACTGCCATAGAGGTGTTTTCCCCTCTGAGGTGCTGCCTCCAAGCTCCGCCTTCTCCTGCAGATGCCACGCTGAGAATTTCCATGATGTCTGTAGTGACATATAAATCACCCCACCCCCAGTCCCCTCTCTGAAGGCTGACAGTTCTGGTGAGAGAGCAAAGACGCGCGATCCCCACCCCAGGCTGCTCGGGTTTCTGGTTCACAATTCAAAATGTCAATTCATGGAAGGAGGTGATATTTCACCTTTTTTAATATCAATTTTTTTATTATCAATCATGAGTAATATAAGTTAATAGTACAAAAAAATCTGAAAATACAGTGTCATTGAAATCTTACAGATATAAGGTGAAAATTACAGTAAAAAATGACCCTGAATAATCCCTTAAGAAGAATGACCTGGGATACTAGAAATTCAGAAGACAAAGATTACATTATTTCATCTTCTTTACTTTTTGACCATGAGCATCAAAGTCTAGTTCAAAGTGGAATGGGAGGGCAGGGTTTGGAGGTGGGTGGTGGCTAAATTAAATGCTTGCTGGGTATGGGTCCACTACACTGATAAACCAAAGAAAAGAGAAATCACCTGAAATCCTTCTCCCACTCTTATTTTTTGGAGAGTGTCCTCATTCCAGTCTTTTAATTTTTCCTAATGCATATTACAAGCTAGACTCAGTGGAGTAGAAGCATGTAATAGCTTTATTTTTCTGACAACAGTACCTCGCAAGCCTGTTCCACTGGCTTTCCTTTCCCTCAACCTGGATGATGATATCTTGAGCAGATCTTATCGCTTTGGGGGCAGATATCAATGAAGAGCCTCATTCTCAGTTTTATTTTTATTTTAAGTTCCAGGGTACATGTGCAGGATGTGCAGGTTTGTTACATAGGTGAATGTGTGCTATGGTGGTGTGCTGCACCTATCAACCCATGACCTAGGGATTAATCTCAGCAAGCATTTGCTATTTTTCCTAATGCTCTCCCTCCCCCAACCCCTCCTCCACAGGCCCCAGTGTGTGTTTCCCTCCCTGTGTCCTTGGGTTCTCATTGCTCGGTTCCCACTTAAAAGTGAGAACATGCAGAGTTTGGTTTTCTGTTCCTGCATTAGTTTGCTGAGGATAATGCCTTCCAGCTCTACCCATGTCCCTGCAAAGGACATGATCTCTTTTTTTAAAAAATGGCTGCATAGTATTCCATGGTGTATATGTGCCACATTGTCTTTATCCAGTCTATCATTGACGGGCATTTGGGTTGATTCCATGTCTTTGCTATTGTGAATAGTGCTGCAATGAACATACATGTTAATATATCTTTGTAATGGAATTATTTATATTCCTTTGGGTATATACCCAGTAATGAGATTTCTGAGTCAATGGTATTTCTGGTTCTAGATCTTTGAGGAATCACCACACCGTCTTCCACAGTGGTTGAATTAATTTACATTCCTACCAACAGTGTAAAAGCGTTCCTATTCCTCCACAACCTTGCCAGAACCTGTTGTTTCTTGACTTTTTAAATAATTGCCATTCTGACTGGTGTGAGATGATATCTTGCTGTATCACCCAGGCTGGAGTGCAGTGGCAACCTCTACCTCCCGGGCTCAAGCAATTCTCCTGTCTCAGCCTCCCAAGTAGCTGGAATTATAGGCACCCACCACCACACCCAGCTAATTTTTGTATTTTTAGTAGAGATGGGGTTTCACCATGTTGGACAGGCTGGTCTCAAACTCCTGACCTCAAATGATCCACCCGCCTTGTCCTCCCAAAGTACTGGGATTGCAGGCGTGAGCCACCTTGCCTGGCCATGAGATGGTATCTCATTGTGGTTTTCATTTGCATTTTTCTAACAATCAGTGACGTTGAGTTTTTTTCATATGTTTGTTGGCCGCATGAATATCTTCTTTTGAGAAGTGTCTGTTCATGTCCTTTGCCCACTTTTTAAGGGGAGTGTTTGTTTTTCTTCCTGTAAATTTGTTTAAGTTCCTTGTAGATTCAGTTATTTTTTTTTAAGTCTGCCAAATAAGGGTCTGGCATAAAGTGCCTTCTGATGTGGTTCCCCAAGAAAGACACTACCTTACTTCTGTGGTGTGATAAGTGTGATATAATAAGAAACATATATATTTGATCTCTGCCCCTAGTTCCTGAAACAGCTCCCCAAACTCTGGGAATCTCCCGAGTGATAAGAATGTCTTTTGTATGCCAATGAGATGACTGGTGGCTGGAAGCCCCTAGATAATTTCAGCATAGGGGCTGGTCACAGGAAAGATCCAGCCATGATTAGAGGGTTGGAACTTTCAGCCCCAGGCTGAAGGTTGAGTCGCTCACCAAAGGCCAGTGATGTAATCCATCATGCTTACCTAATGAAACCTCCGTGAAAATCCGAAAGGACTGGTTTGGAGAGCTTCCAGATTACCGAACACCTGGAGGTGCTGGGAGGATAGTGTGCCTGGAGAGGGCATGGAAGCTCCCCCATACCTTGCCCTGTGTATATCTTCCATCTGGCTGCTCTTCTGTATCTTTTCTAATATCCTTTATAATAAATGGGTAAATGTAAGTAAAGTATTTCCCTGAGTTCCATGATCTGTTCCAGCAGATTAATTAAACCTAAGGAGGGCATCTTGGGAACCCTGATTTATAGCTGGCTGGTCAGAAGCATAGGTCACAACCTGGGGCTTGTGATCGGCATCTGAAGTGGGGTGGAGCACTGTGGATCTGACGCTATCTTCAGGTAGATATTGTCAGTATAGCATTGAATCATAGGATCCCCAGATGGTGCCCGCTGGAGAAAATTGGTGGTTGGTGGGAAGAAATCCTGCATGTTTTGGTGACCAGAAATGAAGCATTCTATGGTGAGTGTGAGAATAGGAAAAATACTGGTTTTTCTTATCTCTTGCAAAATGGCATTCTCACCAAAAAGGCAGAATCTGACAGAGAAACTATCAGACAAAACCAAAATGAAAAACAGTCTACGAAATAACTGGCCCAGAGTCATAAAAAATGTCAGTGTCATAAGAGACAATAACATACTGAAGAACTGTGCTGGATAAAAGGAAACTAAAGAGACATGGCAGCCAAGTGAAATGCATGATGTTAGATCCAGTACTGGATCAGAGGTGAAGATTGCTACAAAGCCTGTTACCAGGGGCATTATGTGAAATTTGGATCTAGCCTAAGGATTATATAATAGTATTATATTAATGTTAAATTTCCTGAATTTGATAACTATATTGTAGTTATGTAAGATAATATATTTTGTCTTAGAAAATACATGTTAAAATGTTTGGGGGTAATGATGTATGCAACTTACTCTAAGAAGGTTAAGAAAAAAATGTGTGTATAAAGAGAAAGTGACAAAGCAAAATGTTAACAATCACTAACAGCTGGTGAATGTGGATAAAGGGTATACATGGGTGTTCTTTGTACTATTCTTGCAATTATTCTGCAAGCTTAAAGGACTGTTATCGAAAATATATAAAGAGCTCTTAAAACTCAACAATAAGAAAATAATCCATTTTATAATGGGCAGAAGACTTGAACAGACACCCCACCAAAGAAGATATGCAGATGACACATAACCATATAAAAAGTTGCTCAACGCCATACATCGTTAGAGTTGCAAATTAAAACAACAAAGAGATACCACTAAACACCTGATAGAATGGCCAAAATGCAAAACACTGACAACACCAAAGGCTGGCAAGGATGTGTGGCAATAGGAACTCTCATTCATTGCTGGTGGGAATGCAAAATGGCACAGCCACTTTAGAAGACAGTTTGGCAGGTTTGTGTGTGTGTGCAAAACTAAACATACTCTTATTCTTTGATCTGGCAGTTGCACTCCTCGGTATTTACCCAGATTAGCTGAAAACTTACATTCACACAAAATCCTGCACACAGATGTTTATAGCAGCTTTATTCATAATTGCCAAAACTTGGAAGCAATCAAGATGTCTTTCAGTAAGTGAGAGGATAAATAAATTATGGCACATCCAAACAATGAAATATTATTCAGCCCTCAAAAGCAGCTATCAAGAAAAGAAAAGACATGGAGGAAACTTACACTCATGTTACTAAGCGAAAGAAGCCAGTCTGAGAATGTTACATACTGAACAATTGCAACTATATGACGTTCTGGGAAAGGCAGAACTATGGCAAAAGTAAAAAGATCAGTCATTGCCAGAGGTTAGAGGGGAGTGGAATAATTAGGCAGAGCACAAAGGATTTTTAGGTCAGTGAAACTATTCTATATGACGCTATAATGATGAGTACATGTCATTATCGATTTGTCAAAATCCATAGAATGTACAACACCAAGAGCAAACCCTAATGTAAACTATGGATTCCAGGTGATAATGATGCATCCATGTAGGTTAATTGTTTGTAACAAATGTTCTACTCTTCTGTGGGATGTTGATGGTGGGGAGGTTGTGCTTGTGTGGAAGTGGGTGGGCATGGGAACTCTGTATGTTCTGTTCAATTTTACTGTGAACATAAACCTGCTCTAAAAATTAAAGCCTATTTTAAAAACACGAAAATTTAGCCTCTTACTACACTCCCATTAAAGGGATTAAAGAAAAAAATAACAATACTAAGTGTTGGTGAGGATGTGGAGCAACTGGAACTCTTACACATTGCTGATGAGAATTAAATATTGGACAATCACTTTGGAAAACAGTTTGTCAGTGTCTTTGAAAGTGAAACATACACCTGCCCAGTGACCTAACACTCCCACTCCTAGATATTTCCCCAAGAGAAACAAAAACTTTCGTTAACACAAAAATCTGTATATGAATGTTTATAGCAGCTTTATTTATAATTGCCAAAACCTAGAAACAACCCCAATGTTCTTTGGTAGGTGAATGGTTAGACATCCTGTGGTACATCCATTCAATGGAATACTACTCAGTGATAGGAAGGAACTGCTGGTACTTTCAAAAACATGGATGAATCCCAAGTGCATTGTACTAAGTGAAAGAGCCCAGTCTCAAAAGGCTACATATTGTGCGATTTCATTTATATGACCTTCTGGAAAAGGCAAAACTGTATCCAAAACTAAGCCCTATCACTTTAGGGTGAGAGAAAGCATTTATATCTTGACTGTGGTGGTGGTGGTAGTTACATAACTTTATGTGTTTTTCAAAACTCATAGAAGAGAACGTTATTAAGGGTGAATTTTACCATGTGTAAATTATACCTCAACTAAGCCAACAAATCAACTTGAGTTTCTCCTAGAGTTCTGCGACCTGGCTCAGAGACCTGCAGTGAGGAATGGGAGCCTTGTTTGTCTCTCCTGTTATCTATTCTGCTTCTTTGAATTGGCTCAGGGTTGAGAGGGGTTTGGGGGAGATACAGGCAAGTGCAAGGTGTGCTCTGAATGGAGTCATTGTAACCTGGCGTTAGACTCCCCTAGGGGTCAGATGCCCAAACTCTGGCCATTGCTTTAAAGGGACAAACATTTTTTGGGTTGTGTGCAGGCTTCTTTGTTGGTCTCCTCCAGCTGGTTCCTGGGCTTGGGTGACATATTCCCCAAGACCACCTGTGCCTGTCCCCTTCACTCTGGCTGAGGGTCCTTCTGTAGGGGTCCCCTTCTCCTGGAGGGCAGACTTCTTGGGCAGGGATCTTTCATGATGACTGACTTTTGGATACCTTGCACTGTTTCTGGTTGGTAGCACAGGAAACATTTCTCTCTTTTGCACCCTGCAAGCACAAACTGCTCCCATGGCAGCCCCCACCCCTCATGCCACCACCAGGGATAGCTCCCATCAGCTTTTTCTCTTTAGACTTTTCCAGGGGAGAGGTGGGTCAGGTTCTGTTTCCCCCAAGCTCCAGGGAACACCCAGTCTCTTGGCTTGAGTTATGTGGGGTGAGGCACAGCACTGAGGTGACTCTCCTCAAGGAAAACCCCTGCATCCATCCTTCTCTCCCAGGTCAGTGCCTGCTCCAAGGCTGCTCTGAGCCTGTATGAGGGCATCACAATCTGCCCAAGTCCTGCTGGATTGTGTCTGGTGCTGCTTTTGAGGCTCTGGGGTACAGCAGCAGTTCTGAGACAGGAAAGTCCCATTTCACATCTTACTACACATAAATATTATGTTATTTTAACAAAACTGGGATTTTGATACGTATATCACCATTTTATAACCTGCTTTTTCGCTTCATACTATGTTTTGAGCATCTTTCCATGTCAGTAGACTGCTACATTCATATCATTTTAAATGAGTGATTAATATCACTTATGTAAATATACTAAAACTTATATCCATCCCCAATTGTTGGTCATTTTAGGTTGTTTCTAATTTTAGATGATTATGTTTAATAATGTTATGTTTGGGGTGAATTTATGTGAAGCTGATGAAAGGACCCCATTTGCACAAGTCCCTTTCAAATGCCTGGGAGTGATCTAGCAATTTTATATTCATAATTTTGTATTCTTTGCATTATAGGGGCCCCCTAAATTGTATAAACTTCAGGCTCCACAAAAACTGGATGTGTCCTTGGCTATGACAAACGTCTTCACGCTCAATTTTTTTTTCTATTTTTTGGCTACGTCTTTATTTCCTTAGGATAAACTCCTAGAAACAGAATTGCTAGATTAAAGCAGATGCACATTTTTAAGATTCTTGGAACGTATTGCCAAAGGGCCCTCCAGAATAGGTGATTTCATTTACACTCCCACTCTGCCTTGAATGAGAACAACCACAACTGGGGCGGTTTCTAAGGGATTGTGTTTCCTTGTTATTGTGTCTTGGTTGTAACTGACATTCCCACCTTTTCCCGAAAGTAGAGGTTTTGATCTGAGATCCACGGGATCTGTGGGTAGAATTCTTGGGGTCTGTGAACTTGGTTGAGAAAAAATTACATCTTTATTTTCATCATTAGCTTCTCACTGAAATGTAATCATTCTTTCCATCTTGAATGTAGCCACGAATCCCCATAGTATTCACAGTACAAATGACTTTAGCAGTCCTGTAACCAACAGAAATCACACGTTTTCCTGCCTTCTTACATATCTCTCAGAATATCATTTATGCTCATCAGTGCTTCAAAATTACAGTAGTTATTAGACTTGCCACTAGATCTTGTTATGTAATGTGCTCATAAAGAACATGTATTACTAATTCACAATTTATTTTTTAATATTTTGATAAGCAGTCAATAGAATCGGTTTCCTTTGTAATCATGTGTATTTTTTATTTTATGAATTTGAAAACCTTATCCTGAAAAGAAGTCCTTAGGCTTCACCAGACTGCCAAGGCATAATAAAGTTCAGAACCCTTATTGTATGGGTCAACTCACATATCTTTAAAACTTACTGAAGGAAAGGAATTAAGCTTTCATGAACCCCTGCCTGGAGCCAGGCTCTAGGGGTACATGCTGGGGGTACAGAAGGGGCAGGATGACCTCCTGCTTTTGAGGAGCTCATAGTCTAGGTAGGACATGCGATTTCACAGCTCCTGCCACTCATTGTCCTGTGGGCTGAGGGCCCAGTTTCTCAGATCTTTCAGGATTTTAAGAAAAATTAGAAATCCAGATTTTTATATGTTCCCATGTAAAACAACTCTTACAATTTTTAAATGTTGGCAACTAATCAAAATTTTTATAAACCACTGTGTGGGCCAAATAAAGCATGTCTGAAGGCTAAATCTGGCCCAGAGGCCACCAGTTTTCAACCTTTGCTCTGGGAAAGCTGAATTCCAGTGAGGGTGGGACAAATTCATTCTGTGGAACAAAGCAGCAGAGAACCTGAGCACCCCCACCCATACCCTACTCTGCTCCTGTAAACCAGGGAAACAGGGAACTGGAGTCTTAGCTTTGAGAAGAGAGGAAATGAGAGAAGAAATTCTATTGTGGGCAGTGGGATTCCCTGTAACCTGGGTGCAGGCCGGGTGAGGAAAGACATGGCTGGAGGTAGATGCTACTGTAGTGAGAGTGTCAAGGGAATTGTGGGAACAATGAGGCAATTAAATTATTGTATATCTAGAAAACCTCAGAGCCTCTAGCAAATAAGATAAAATAACTGCAAAAGAAAAACATATTTGAATTATTAAGAAAAAATGATGTTATTAGATATAAGATAAATGTACAAAAACCAGTTGCTTTTCTTATTTTTGACAATAAATGCATAGAAACGGAAATAGAAAAAATATTCCCATTATGATATTGACAAAAACGATATTCAGAAATAAATGTAACAAGAAAGATATAGGGTCTCTATGAAGAAAGGTATACAATCTTGTAGCAAGATAGAACACAAGATCTGAGGCTGGGTGTGGTGGCTCATGCCTGTAATCCCAGCACTTTGGGAGGCTGAGGTGGGTGGATCACCTGAGGTCAGGAGTTTGAGACCAGCCTGGCCAACATGGCAAAGCCTCATCTATAATAAAAATACAAAAATTAGCCGGGTGTGGTGGCACATACCTGTAGTCCCAGCTACTCAGGAGGCTGAGGCAGAAGAATCGTTTGAACCCAGGAGGCAGAGGTTGCATTGAGCCAAGATTGCAACACTGCACTCCAGCCTGGGGGACAGCAAGACTCCGTCTCAACAACAACAACAACAACAACAACAACAAAGAGAACACAAGATCTGAACAAATGGAAAGATACACCATACTCTTGGATGGGAAGACTTAATATAGAAATGTCAAACCTTCCAAAATCAATTCCAAACAGAGTGCAATGATCTTGATGTTTATATGAAGCAATAAATTCCTGAGAATAGCCAAAAAGACATGAAAAATAGTAACAGTACAAGATGACTTGTCTTGCAGGTATCAGAACCAACTCTAAAACCAATCATTAGAGTAATGGTATAGAAACAGAGAAATAGATTAGTGAAAAAAAAAAGAAATCCAGAAATAGATCTCAAATATATATCAGAATTTAATATCTGACAGAGTAACCTTTTAATTACTTAATAAGCAATGCTTTCAAAATTACTATTCATTTTGAAGCAAGTAAAATTGGATGATTATTCAACTTCAAAATAAAAAACACATCTCAGGTTGGCTGGGCGTGGTGGCTCACACCTGTAATTCTAGCACTTTGGGAGGTTGAGGCAGGAGGATCTCTTGAGCCCAGGAGTTCAAGACCATCCTGGGCAACATAGGGAAACCCTCTCTCTATTTAAAAAAAAAAAATCAACAACATCTCAGGTTATGTAAAGATTTAAATGTAAAATAAAAAACAAGATAACAATTTTGGTGTTTTTTTTTTGTTTTTTTTTTGAGACGGAGTTTTGCTCTTGTCACCCAGGCTGGAGTGCAGTGGCACCATCGCGGCTCACTGCAACCTCTGCCTCCTGGGTTTAAGCGATTCTCCTGCCTCAGACTCCTGAGTAGCTGGGATTACAGGCATGCACCACCAGGTTTGTCTAACTTTTTTTGTATTTTTAGTAGAGACGGAGTTTCACCATGCTGTCCAGGCTGGTCCTGAACTCCTGACCTCAGGTGATCCACCCACCTCGGCTTTCCAAAGTGCTGGGATTAGACATGTGAGCCATCACACCTAGCCAACATAACAAATTTTACAAGAAAATTTAGGAGACTATATGAGCAACCTGAGTGAAACTTAATAAAATTGAGAAGCGATTAAGGAAAAGTGAGACCTTGGAAAACATTGTAGGCCAAAAGATACATAAGCAGGGTCAATAGACAAACGAATTATGGAAATGTGAGACAAAGTTTAAGATCTACAACATACAATAAGGATTTACAAATTAATAAGAAATAGTTAACTCAGTAGAAAAATGGGCAAAGGATAAAAATGGGTAATTCACAGAAGAGTTCATCCAAATGGCCAAAAATACAAATGAAGAGGTGCTCAGTTCCAGCAGCAGGAAAATGCAATTTAAAGTAACAATGAGAGATCGTTTTATACCCACAGCTAAAACCTGCATTTCTGGCAGGGAGGCACAGGATAAGATACTTTCATACGTTGTTTGCGGAAATGTGAAACATTACTGTTTTTTTGAAATGCAAACTTTATTAAAAGTATATATAATATACCTTAAAAGTGTATAAAATATATATATCTCCATTGATTTACTTCTAGGTATTCATTCCATGAAAACACAAACCCTAGAGAGTATAGGCATATGAATAGAATTTTTTGCCTCATGTTTATAGTTAAAGAAAAGATAAAGCTATTGTTCATCGATAGGTGAATGGCTGAATAAATTGTGCAATATTCACGCTATGGAATATTATGTAATGTCAAAAATTATTTGAAACTTATATCAGTTTATTTCGGGGGATTTCCTTGAAGTACTATTGCATAAAAAAGCGAAATGCAAGAGAGTATAATAGAATATGATCCCATTTTTATAAAATAACAATTAAAATCTCTAATACTTGCATATGTGTGCTTGCATACAATTTAAATGTGTCTGTCAGTGATTACTCAATTAAGGAGAAAACATACAGAAGGTTGGATACAGTGGGTTATCTGGGGTCAAAGGGTAGGGTAGTACAAGCTGACATGAGCAGTGTGGAAAGTGAGGAGGGAGACATTATTGGCTCATCCTCCACCAAAAAAATAAAATAAAATAAAAAAGCATGGGCCTTTGGAATTGGACTCCCTCATCCTGCAGCCTAGCTAGCCCCCTCCTCCCAAAATGCGTGACTCCCTTGGGCATCCCTCCCACCGCCCTATACGTGGCCTTCCATGGTTTTTCCATGATGCTAGAATAGGGCAGTCAAGTCACCAAGTCGCAGGGAGGGGCCAGGGCTGGGGGGCTGCTTTCAGTGCATGAGAAAGGACCTCAGGGTCCAGAGTTCAGGCCCCATTCTCCCCAGGCGACTTGGCAAATTCATGAGAGTGAGTGGAAGAGGCCACGGAGTATTAATTGACTTGTTCTCTCAACTGAAGTCCTCCTTCCGTCTTAGCTGACAGGTCATGTCCTCAGAAAGGATTCTTCTGAGTCCAACCCTTCAGTGATCTTGCCCTTCACTCCCTTTCATAGCCCTCATTACAATTTGCCATCGTTTTTGTTTGTGTGTGATTCATGTCTATTTCCCAAGGGCCACAAGAGGAGGAACGCTGCCTGTGCAGCACCCAGTATGAGATGCGGCAGGGTCCCGGCAACGCTGGCTGCTTTCAGTCATTTGCTCACTCACTCTCTCCTTCATTGACTCAATCTTTTCTGCATTTCTTTATTCATTTTTTCCCTTATTCACTCCAGAAACATGCTATTGGTCCATGCCTTTTCCCGATCTGAATCTTCCGCTTTCTAGGGTGGCTTTTTCAGAGAAGGAGGGAGTGGGGACATGATGGCCCAATTCTGGGAATGCATCCACAACTTGGGAGGGCCTAGCTGGGTGAGTTGGAAGCTCTCCAGGGAAGGAGGGAAGATTTCAGAAGGCTGGAAGTCCTGAGCAGAAGGTGCTGAATGAGGAGAGAGGAGAAAGTGATGCGATGGAGGCTGGGCCAGGCAGACCCCTCTACTCCCAGACATGCCCTGGCTCTTCCTGCTGCCAGGCCTTGGGTCCTGCCATTTGTTCTGCCTGGAAAGCCTCTTCCCATCTCCACGTGTTGAAATCCTACCCTTCCTTGCAGAGCCAGCCCAGATGTCCTCGAAGTCTTGCCTCACTTCTCCAGCTGGAAGGGCTGCTCCCTGCTGCAAACAAACTTCCCGAGCACAAAATCTGGACCTCCCTCAAGGCGCTGACCACTTCCTGGCTTGGGTTGTGGTGTGGCCCCTCTCTCCACCCCATAGACAGAGGCTCTGTCCAACTGTTCCCTGTATCCTGCAGGGCCTAGGGCCCAGCACAGAGCAGATGCCCAAGCCACTCTGGCCGAACGAATGAGCAGTGCTGAGTTTGGGGGTGTGGGCGATGATTATGACCCCATTTTACAGATGCAGAAATAGAGGTGCAGCTAAGTGACGGTCTTGGCCTTGGTCCCACAGTGAGGAAGCAGCAGAACCTAGACTCAGGCCTGTGTTTCTGGTCCCAGAGGCCAGACTCTTTCCAGGGCAGCTTGGTGGGAGGTGAGGTAGGGTGGGGTGGAGTGAGACTGGATCCTGGGAACCAGGAGGCCAGGGAGAGCTGGAGTTCGGACGGCCAAGTTCAGGGAAAGCGCAGCTGGGGAGGAGCCAAGGTATTTATTATGCTTGGTCTCCAGTTCCAAACAGAGCTGATGGATGGAGCTGCTCCAGTTCCTATAAACAGCTCGGGCCTCCCTCTCCCCCACCCCGCCCTCCCCATTCTCAGCCACCACAGCCCAACTGTTTCCAGTGCGATAGGGGTGGGGGTGGGGGGAGATGACCAAGAAGAGAAGAATGGGAGAGGAGGGGGAGCAAAGGAGTGGGGGGAGGACAAAGATAAGACGGGGTCCTAGAGGCCTGAGGAAGCTGCAGGGAATGGCGGGTGGTCAGAGAGGATTCTTTGCCTCCCCACTGGCCCCTGCTGCCGTGGGCAGCCCACAGTCTGCATTCCCCTGTCCTCTCTGTGTCCCCTGGGTCTGTTCAAAAAGCCTCCTCACCACATTCTCTGAGGGCTTGTCTCAACTCCACAAGCTTCTGAGTCCTGGAAGACAGGGGCCATTCACTCAGAAAACCTTTTCTGAGCTGGCTTTAGTCTGTGTTGGCTCACAGGCCCTGGGGACAGATAGGACTCCGGGTAGGACCTCCCCCCAGGACCTCCTGGCCTGGTGGGTGGGTCAGGCAGACACCCAATGCTGAGGGCAGCCCAGACCTGTGGGCAGCTGGAGGAGAGAAATCCAGACAGTCTCCCCAGAGAAGGTGATGGAGGTGATACAGGCGAGGGTGGTGAAGGAGATTGTGCAGGTGGGTTGGGGGGTGAGCTGGTTCCGGCAGAGGAGGCGGGAGAGGTGCAGGAGGCAGTGCTGCCTAATGGTTAAGACTGCTGGCTCCAGAGTGGGACAGCCTGGGTTCAAGTCTCATCGCTGGAGCTCAGTTCTCTAAAATGAGGATGGTAACAGTAGAAATCTCTTCAACGGCTGTCAGAATTAAACATGACAATCCACATCCAGTGCTCAGCATGGGCCCGCCCGGAAGTGCTCAACAATGGCCATCTCTGAGCATGTTGTGAGAGGTGGCGGGAGAGAGATGGGCCTCATGGGCTCAGTGAACTGCCTGAAGGACAGGGGCACAGAACACAGACGGTGGGTCCCAGATCCTGGAGGATGTGGCCAGCCTGTGGGTCTGAGAGGGTGAGTTGCTGGCACGTCCCGGGACCCGTTCCTGGTGGAGTGCCACGCCAGCGCATGGAACCCCAGGAGTTGGGCCCTGCACCTCAGGCTGACTGTGACCTGGGAGTGGCAGGGCCTCCCCTCTCCCTGCAAGCTAAGAGCTCGGGAAGCTGGATGTTCTGATGACCTAGTTGGCTGCTGTGTCCACGTTTGGCTGAAAACAGGAATTTCTGCCTCACTGGGGGTCTTGGCCAGGTGAGCAAACTCCCTGTTTGTCAGGAAAAGGGGTCAGGGGCCTGCTGGGCTCCCTGCTGGAGCAGAGGCCCGCAGACCCTGGGCGAGCTCAGCCCAAGCTCCTGCCTTCCCCTTAGGCCTTCACGGAGCACCTATCGTGTGCCAGGGGGTGGGGCTCTCTCCTTTCTCCCCCAGCCCTACCCCATGAAATAGGTGTTTAGAATTTCCCTTTGCAGACTGGGAGCCAGGAGCAGGAATGGGGAGGTGAGAGGGCACAGACCAGAGAAATGGAAGAATCTCCAGGAGGCAGAGCTGCCAACGCTGGGCCCAGGGGCTGCAGGGCCAAGGGGAGGGGTCCAGGCTGACTGGGGGTGGGCAGGAGAAGCATCACTGAGCAGGAGCTTGGGGGAGAGGCAGTCAGGGAAGGGAAGGGCAAAGGCGCAGTGCCAGGCTGCTGACAGGGCGAAATGGAAGGTGTGAGGGCCAGAGGAACAAGCACCCCCTGCTCTGCATGCTCTGCCCTGGCCTGTCACGCCTCTCAGTGCTCCCCTACCCAGGTGAGGCTGCTTCTGTCCCACACCCGACACTCACCCTCCAACTCCAAGCCAGGAACCAGGTGTGGTTTTCTTCCAAGTTCAACCTTGATCTGCAGCCTGGCTGATCACTGAATTCTCCAGTCCCTGGGGACCTTTAGCCCTCTAGCTGGGAAGGCCTCTGGGGACCAGAATTGGACTTTCAGGAGAGGTGGGGCTGGAGACAGAGATGTGGGCCATCAGAGCAATGGGGTGTTTACAGCAATGAGGCCATAGTGTTCCCAAGGGAAAAGGGCTTAGGATGGAGCCCTGGCCATCACCACTTAAAGCTGGCTCAAGGAAGATGAGCAAAGAGTGGCCTGAAAAGGAGTGGCCTGGGAGGGAGGAGATGGCTTCCTGTGTGGGATCACAGCTGTGGGGAGAGCATGCCCAGCAGGGGTATGGGTGGGGGGCCTGCTGCACAGGGCCTAGGGAGAGGAGGTCTGAAAAGTGTGCTGAGTTTGGCAAAGGATACCCTTGACGCTGTTAGCAAGGGCAGCATGGAGCTGGGAGGGGCTGAAGGCAGCTCCAGGCGGGTTGAGAACGGGAGGGGCGGGAAGGGAAGTGACTTTACCAAGAAGCTGGCCTGTGAAGAGTGGGAGGACGAAGGGGAAAGTGGCTGAGGGGCTTCTCACTATTTTTAAGACGGACAAGACTTGAGTCCAGCTGAAGTCTGAGAGGAAGAGGTAAACAGGGACAGGCTGGAGGCAGAAGAGAGCATGACGGGGTAAGGGAGAGAGGACGGGGCTGGGGACCCCGAGGAGGAGGGGCAGTGCAGCCTCTGAGATAGGGCACAGAGGGCTGAGCACAGAGAACGGGAGGGGGCCTGTAGCTGTAGCAGGAAGGAAGCAAACGGAAGCCCTCAGCCTCTCAGCCCTGGGGTGGGGAGCATAGTCGCCTGTTGAGTGTGGGGCAAGAGGTGTAGCAGGGGCCATGCTAGTGGCTGCGGCTTCAAGGTCCAGGGTGGTGCTGGCCCAGAGTCTCAGTGTCCCCAGAGATTTGCCATGATGATTGAACGACCATAATGGGATTGAGGGGCAGGGTTCTAGTGGACGCAATGAAGCGGATTGCAGAGAGGAGGCTGGCAGCCACACTGCTTCTCCAAAATTAGTTTTTAATACATTCAGGTAGGTTATACAAAGAGTTGGTCCCGAGGCCTGGGCTGCGGCCTGGGTCCTGGGAAGTGACAGCAGCATTGTGTAGTGTTTTCAAAGATCAGGCGTGGGGACCCACACCTTGGCCTCCAGGCCTAAGGAAGAGTGTTATGTGAAGTAGCACCCGTGGTTGTGATCCCAACCAGGACTGGGTCTGCCTGGGTGCTCCACACACCACCAGGGCCTAGCCCTGGCTCTGCCCATTGACTCTCCCTTAACTTCCTCTGGGCCTTGGTGTTCTCCTCTGTAAAATGGGGTGGAGAGAGTGGCATTTTCACTTTCTCGCACATTACTGAGCCCACATCATGAGCCAGACTGTGGGCCAAGCACAGGTAAGATGATGAAGACAGCAAAACAAGGTCTTGAGTTAGTCCCAGCACGTCCATTCTTCCCAGACAGCTCATGACTCCATGGTATGAGGGACGGGGGTCATCTGGGTGAGGCTTTTTACCTGTTTTTGTAAGAGGGAAAAAAGATCCTTGCATGATGAGGCACAGAAAGGAAGTTTGGAGCCAGCATTATCTTGTGATGTGATAGCTGAGAGAGGACATCACTCTGGTCCAACCCCCAATCTCACCCCACAAATAAGGGCTCTTTTTTCCCCCAGAGGCTCTGTATAAGCTCTCCACAAGTTTCATTCTCTTCCTAAGCCTCAGTTTCCCCATCTGTGCAATGGGGAGGTTGGATTCCATAGTCTCAAACTCCAGGCTCTGCTCAATAGAGGAAAAGGGAATGAGAGAATGCAAGAGCACAGAGAGAACAGGAGAACCCACACCAGGGTGGAAAGGAGGGGAGGAGGGAAACTAAGGCAGAGAAGGAGGAGAGCGCCTGCAGCTGCCTGCCTGGGAGAGAGGAGAGAGCAGGTGTGCACAGCACAGGATGCTTCCAGACCCTGCTCGGGCTATGTGGGGCCACTTCCTGTCCACTTAACAGCCTGCAGCCCCTGCAGTGGTAAAGATCAGGCCCTGGAGACAGAAGGATGAAGGTTTGAATCTCACCTACGGCATTAGTTAGCTGGGGCCCTGGAAGGAGATTTTCAGAACTTCAGTTTCCTCTTTTATAAAACGGGGATAAAATATAGGGCTGTCATATAGGGGCAGACACAAGGCTTGGATTCAAATCCACATCTGCCAAGCTGGGTGCAAAACAGAACCAGATATCTAAGGTTTTAGCTCCTGGCTCAGCAGCCAAGGTGGGGCTGCGATGGAGAAGTGGGGCTGGGCAGGGACGGTGCTTAGAGCAGTACTGGGGTCAGGGTATGCAACATGAGAGTGCCAGGAAGGGAGAGGGCCTGTCCAGAGCAGGAGACAGAATGGTCCAGTGCTGGGCTGGACCCCTTAAGCAGACCCTGCTGGAGCCGCCGTGGCCCACCTAACAACACCAGATCCAAGACACACTCGTACAGCTCCAATTCTCTCTTCCGGTCATAAGCTTTTCATTTTTCAGAGAGACTGAAAGTCATTATCAGAAGACGTGACAAACAGTCTGCTTGGAAATGTCTCAGACAAATCCTCCTGGGCTTGGCCCTCCCTCACCCTGGCACAGCCAGGGCAGGACTCACTGCACCAAACCAGCGGGGCCTGCCGAGCTCTGGAGCCCTGGGCTTTCACACCTCAGGCCCTAAGCACACTGCGTGGCGGCCACGTGGCTCTGCAGCACTCTCTCCTACCAGACTGGGAGATTCTTGAGGGCGGGAATGTATCTCATTTCCCAGCATTCCCAGTGCCCAGAGCAGGGTGTGGCACAAAATACATGCTCAGTGAAGATTTGTTGATCTGACAGGTCAACATTATTCTCTGCTGTCCCTGAAACCGCCCAATTTCTGGCTTCCACAGCTGGACCCAAAGTGCAGCCCGGGAAGGGGGTCACCCACTGATGCAGCAGGCGGCAGAGAAAGGTGTCCTGGGCTGTAATTTGGAGACCAGAGTTCTGGGATCCCGGATCACTGTGTGACCTTGAGTCAGTCCTCACTCTTCTCTGTACCTCAGGCTCCCCCACTGACCTAGAGTGTCTCCCGGCTTCTTTAGGCTTTATACTGTTGGTTAAACTTCTGCCGGCGGACGCAGCAGCAGGTGGCCAGCGTGGTGAGGAGGATGGCAGAGACCAGTATGAAGGTGAGGATGATGATGAGGTTGATGTTCTTGAGCCCCCCCTTCTCACAGTCCTCGGGACGCACGTGGCTCAGGGACACCTCCTCCTGGGAGCTGAAGCGGCAGATCAGGTCCTGGGTGGCGTCCACGTCCACACGGCCCTGGTGCAGCTGGGCTGCCAGCCAGCCATTGCCGCAGCAGCTGAGTGGATTCCCCTGCAGGTAGAGGCGCCGCAGGCTGGTCTCCAGGCCACCCATGGCACTGCCTGGCAGGAGGCTGAAGCTGTTGTTTCGCAGGTCCAGCACCTCCAGTGACACAGCCTGTGTCCAGGCGGGAAGGTGGCTCAGGCGGTTCTCGGCAAGATTGAGCCGCTTGAGGCAGATGAAGCAGGGCAGGTCCACCTGCAGGACCATCAGCCCATTGCCCTGCAGTGCCAGGACCTCCAAGGAGGACTCCAGGCCTCCCAAGGCCCCCGTGGCCACCTCCAGCCCAGGATTGGAAGAAAGGTCCAGCTCAGTCAGTGGGGTGTGGAGGAAGGCCCCTGCCCTGAGCAGCTCTATCTCATTATCCACCAGGCTCAGGCTGCGGAGGGAGGTGATGCCAGAGAAGGCCACACAGCCGGAGGGGCCAGGCTCATCTGGCCCCCCACAGGGGCTGACTCGGTTCCCCTGCAGGTTGAGCCGCTGCAGGCTGGCCAGATTGGCAAAGGTGTATGGGGGCAGGTCCCGCAGGGCATTGCCCTGTAGGAGCAGCGTCCGCAGAGACCCCAGGGCTCTGGCGCCCAGTTCCAGTGTCTCCAGGGCATTGTGGCTTAAGTCGAGGAGCATCAGGCAGGGCAGGGAGCCTGAGCGCCGGGCCTCAAAGGTCCGCAAGCAGTTTCTGCTGAGGTTCAGGAAGCACAGGGAGGTCAGGTGCTCAAGAAAGCTGTCGGGGATAAGCTCAATCTCATTGTAGCTCAAATCCAGATTCAAGAGCTGGGAAAGGGGGCGGGCGCTGGCATTCCCGCTGGGGGCTGAGAGGGGCAGGGCTGACCAGCCCTCGGAAGGTGCGTGGATGCCCTTGCTGTCCTGGGGTGGCCCTGTGGGGAGCCGGATGAGGTTGTTGGACAAGTTCAGGTAGATGAGTCTCGGGAGCGCGGCCAGGTCGGGGAAATGAAGCAGTTTGTTCTCCCGCAGGTCAAGCCAGGTGAGCTGGAACTCAGCCTGGGGCTGGGAGGCCGTCTGAAAGGCCTCGATGCTGTTGCAGCTCAGGTCTAGCACCCGCAGCTGCTGGAGGCTGAAGTCGGAGATGCAGGTGAGGGAATTCCTGGAGAGGTTGAGATGGGTCAGGCGGGGCAGGCCCTCGAAGGCGCCATCCTCGATGTCCATCAGCACGTTGCTATGCAGGTCAAGCTGCTCCAGCGCAGGCATGTCCCGGAAGGTGTGGCGGGTGAGGCGAGTCAGACTGTTCTCCGCCAGTGAGAGGGTATGCAGGCTGGGTGCCTCCCCCAGCAGCCGCTCCAGCAGGCCGCTGTACAGGCTGTTCCCAGACAGGTCCAGGGAGGTCACGTGTGGCAGGGGGCCCAGGCCACCAGCACTCAGCGCAGTGGCCATCGCCAGCCGGTTGTGAGCCAGGCTGAGGTGCTCCAGGTGGGTCAGGGCCTGGAAGGCTCCTGGCTGGAGGAAGCTGATCTCATTGGTGCTCAGGTCCAGGTGACGAAGTGCCGTGTAGAAGCCCAGGGGTGAGGCCAGGATACTCCGCAGCTGGTTCCCAGATAGATCAAGGGTCTCAGTGTCTGGCGGGAGCACCGAGGGGACCTGGAGCAGGCCCAGACCCTGGCACGAGACCTTCTTGTCCACCTGGGGAGGGGCAGGGTGGGGAGACAGCTGGCATAAGTGGGCACGGTAGGGGATGAAACCAGACATGTTTATCCAGGAACCCTGCCTGGCTGGGGAACCCTTCTCCCATGGACTCCCAGAATGCTCAACTTTCCCCCACCGCAGCCTGATCACCCCATGCCTGGATGACCCATCCGGCTCCCTGCCCCATCTCGGGCACCCAGCACAGTACTGGGCATTAAGGAAGGAGCTCGATGAAGGTTCCATGGGTGGACAGATGGAGAGATGATAGACAGATAGAAGGACAAATAAACTAACAAAGAGAAACCCTGTACTTATTATTACCCCTCTTACAGGAAACAGCCATATATCCCACAGAGTGACCCCAAGCCAGTGAGCAGCAGGGCAGAGCTGGGACCCAGGGCTCCTGATTCTATGTCCTAGGTCCCTTCTATGGGCACAGATAGTTAAATTTCTGGTGGTAGATGGGAATTTCTCCACTTTGGGAGAAATGTTTCCAAAAGGGAAAACTGTAATTTGTGCTCTGTCATCAGTTTTTATCTTGGCCTCCCTGCCTCAGACCTCATTCAGGCTCTCGTGTCATGGGCAGAGCCTGGGTCCTGGGGCCTGCCTTCCTTGTGGATGCTTCCGAGATGTGGCTTCCTCTCTGTTGCTGTTACCTCCTAGGAGGTGGCTTTCTTCCCAGGCTGGGTCAGGGGACCGGGCCCCTGGAGGTGGGAAGGGCCAGGGAAAAGATGGCCAGAGCCAAATCCACAGTCTTTGGTGATGAGACTGTGTTTGTGCTGTGCGACCTCCAGGAAGTCACATAACCACTCTGTTTTCTTACGTTCTTCCCCAGCAGCCACTCAGCATTTGACATCTTGGTTAATACTTTCAGGCCCGTGGTCCCATTGGTCTTTACCACAGCCTGCCCATCTGATACGATCACCCCTATTTACAGAAATCTAGGCTCAGGGAGGGGAAGGGAGGTGCCAGGATTGCCCAGCTGGTGAGGAGCAGAGCTGGGATTTGAACCCAGGTTTTTTAACAACAAAAGGCCGAACTCTTGTTCTTCCACAGATGTGCCTTCTGGGACCAAAATTCTTCCTGTGCAAATGCAGGTCTCCCTCTTCTCTTCCAGGCCTCCAGGAACCCCAGCCTTTCCCAGAAAAAGGTCTGACTTCCACAATCACCGGGCTCAGGCTCACCGCCCCCAGCTTCTGTCTCCGCCAACCCGTTCTGACCCACTCACTGCTAAATGCCTGACAACTGCTCAAAAGCTCTACTCTGACAATGAGGCAGCTTGGCTTAAACTTCTCCACGGTGAAGTCCAGGATCCCCAGCAGGGCCTTCGAGGCTGTTTGTAGCCCCTGCCAACCTGTCCCCCACCTCCCACCCCAGCCCACATGCAGTGACCACAGCTGACCACTGCCCATCATGCGCTCCCACACCCACTGCTGGGGCCTGCTCCCTGAGCTGGATATGCCATCCCCAACCAGATCCACACGTGAACTCTTCACACTGAGCTTCAGGGCCTCCTCCACCAGGGAGCCCTCCCTGACTGTGCTTCCTCTCAGAGCTTTGCCCTGCTGAATTGTGGCTGTGTGTGTGGGGACCTGCTAGACAGCGAGCTCAGAGCAAACAGGGACTGGTTTGGTGGATGTGCATGCCTTGGACCTGACTAGCAAGTCAATTTTTCCTAATGAATGAGTCCCAGACATCATCAGTTTAGTAAAGGTCTGAGGCACTGAATCAATCACTTCTCTAGGAGGAAAGAAAATGCATAATTGATATTTTCAAAATATAGTCAAAGACGGGTAGAGCAAGAAGAGTTCAGCTGACCCACTTCCCAGATGTGAACACTGAGGCCTGAAGATGGCAGTGACTTGCGTGAATTCACAGTGAGCCAGTGGCTGAGCTGGTAGGGAGGGAACACAAGCCGGTGTGTTCCTCCCCTGGTCCAGCTCTGCGCTTCCTCCTGAGAGCCCCAAGGTGAGTAGGGGGAGGAAGAGACCTGCCCAGCCTCAGGCCTCCGTGTGGCTCTTCTTACTCCATGCAGCACAGTGACTCCATGTAGCCTCCAAGGGAGGCAGCTTCACAGGGGCCTCAGGAGGCCCAGGGATGCCCCGGCAGTTGGGCACCTGTGTGAACCTGAAACCTGCCCAGCTGCCTTGCCCATCCTTGCCCTTCCTCCCTCACAACCTCTCTGTCTGCAGGGGCCACTAAACATAGCCTCCTCCTCACAGCCCTTACCCCCTGGGGCATTCCTTACTTAAAGCAGAAACAACAAAATGACCTGTGATGGAGCCCCAGCTGTGTCAGGCTGCATGCTGAGTGCAGAGACCCCCCTACCCCATTAAATCTTCCCAGGCATTGTTCACCCTGTTCCTATTGTACCCCTAGCGAAACTGAGGCTAAGGGGAGTGGGCTGCCCAAGATCAGACAGTCAGGGGCTCAAAACTCCCATTTGCAAATTCCTTTTCCTATTGGTGCCAGCCAAGTTCTGACCACTGGGCCCTCAGCTGGTCAGCACAGCAAGGAGCATCATGGACCCACTTACTGAGTGTTACAGTGTGGGGGGCACCGTGCTGTGCCCCGCGTGTTACCCCCGGGCAAGTGCAGAGGCATACTGCCTCTGGATAGGCAAAGGCTCCCTGGGGCACCAGCCCCTGAGACTCGATCCAGGACACAAAGTTTGCCAAGCCCACAGCCCAAGACTGGCTTTCCATTCAGGGGCCCAAGACCCCTGCTCTAGAAGCCTGGGGGCCTGATGGTGGGCAGGGCTGCACTGGGATGCCCAGATCTCCAGTCCAGTCCAGGAAGAAGCTTGAAGTCCAGGGCGGTGCTCAGAGCTCCACTTCCAGGGTCTCCATGCCTCCTTCGGCTCTGAGCTCCCAGCATTGCCTGACTTACCGTCGGAGGGAATTGGAGGAATTGGCCCTTGACCAGAGTTTAGAGCTCCCACCCACTGTCCTGGGCTATCAGGACACCCACTGCCCAGCTTCCTTTTCAGAAGCAAAGACTTGCCATCCAACTCCATTTCACCACCTGATCATGGGAGGAAAGCAGAGTAGGGAGAGGCACCAGGCAGTGAACAGTGGCAAAGGCAGCTGGGTTCGAATCCTGTAGGTCCCTGGTGGGTCACACGTCTTCTCCTTACTTCCCGTGTGTAGTATTCCCATGCTGGTTCAGAAAGTGCTTTCCTATCTCTTATCTCATTTCCCCAGACTCCAAAATTCACCCGCTTCCCCTCTGCCTGTTGGGTAGTCAAGGACTTTCCCCTCTGAGCCTCGTCTCCCTGAGGTAGAATGTGCGTTTGTATTTGGTGACATCTGAGGCCTTCTCTGCCCGCAATTCTGGGCTCCGGGAATCTTAGAAGGGCTCTGAAGAGCAAGAAAGGTGGTGGCAACAGGAGACATTGCACCCCCAGGGAAGGGCTGCGGGCAGGCAGCTGCCTGCACTTCCCGCCTCCTGAAGCAGCTGCCGGTTCTGCGTCATAAGCTTCTTCGAGTCTCAGGTCCAAGAGGGGCTTCCGGAGGCCCTGCCCTTTCCCCAGCCAGGCTCTGGCCTCAGTGACTGCCCGGCCTTACAAGTGGACCTAGGTGTTCTCTTTGCCCTGTATCTCATAGAGTCACAAGAACTTTAGGGCTAGTTTCCCTGGCTTGGGACAGGAAAAAGGAATAGAAGCAAATCAAACTTGGTCCTTGCCCTAGGGAAGTTCATGGTCTGGCAGGTGAGACAGGCTTGGACCCTTTCACCAACCACCCCACATGTTCAGTCTTCTCAGTATTGAGATAGGGGGAAGCCTGGGGACCGCAGGAACCCAGAGGAAGGTGTGATCAGACTAGGCCAGCCTGGGAGGGGCTGGGGAGGCTTCCTGGAGATGGCAGCATTTGATCTGGGCAGTAAGAAGTGAGAGGCACTCCAGCGGGCAGTCCCAAGTCAAGGAGCCCAGCTAGGAAGGGGATTTGTCTCCAAGAGGGATGAGCACAGAGGAGCCCCTCCCAGCTGGCCTACCCCAAATTCCCCACACATATATATATATTCTAGATCCCCTAGCTGGGCCTACTGCTCTGTGGGGACAGCTTAGGGGAATACAGTGTAATATCAGCCTCACTGTTCCCAGCTGAATGACCTTGGACAAGGCCCAATCTCTCCAAGCCTCAGTCTCCTCCTTTGCAAAATGAGAATAATGGTGCTTACCTGGCAGGACTGTGGGTAAATAAGGTGTTTAAACATTCTAGTAGGTGCTCATTAAATGCAAGGTACATTCCCTTTCCTCTCCTGACTCTTCTAACTTCTGGCTTCTGGGGCTGGGGCACTAGCACACCCTAGGGCAGGGAGGTGGGGGTGGTCCTCACCCTGTCTGGGCAGAGCATCTTACCATCTTACAGGGCACTTTGTCTTGGTGTTGTGCAGCCAGGCCTAGGGTCAGCAGGGCCAGGAGCAGCAGGATCTGGGATCTCATGGCTCTGTGTAAGGCGGAGAGGAAAGGGGAACACTGTAAGCCCACTGGCTCCTTCCCACTGCCAGCCCCCACTCCCACCCATTCTGTGCCTGCCCTCAGGGAACCCCAGAGCACGGCTGGAGCTGGAATAAAGATGCTTTGAGCAGGGCAGAGAGCCAGGTGGGAAATGGGCCTGCAGCCCATCATAGTAGGCCTCTCACCCAGGCCAAGGAGCCGCCCATTACCCAGGGGAAGCAAGAGTTTTAAGCGGCAGGTGACTTGGTCAGACGGGGGTTTTCAAAAGACCCCACCTGGCGGAAGACAGCCTGGAGGGGATGCACAGAAGGCTGACAGACCCTAAGGGTTACCCTAGGCCATGCTCAGGGCCAGGGACTGGGGGCATGGAGATGTAGACGGGGTTTGGAGGGTGGGCCTCTGACTACATTTCCACCCAGGCCACACAAGTCCTCCATACCAGCTCTTCAGTCCCCACATGCAATTCCTCGTTTTCTGCCCACTCCCCCACCTTTATTTTGCCCTTTTCCTTTTGATTCTCTGATTCTCGAGCCCTTGCCATTGTTCAAGAGCTGGGCCCGGGCCTTGGCAGGAAGTCCCACAGGAGGCCTGGCTGCCCCGGCACTGCTCTGCGGACTTCCCCAGGAGCAGCCTGGCAGGCCCTGTACTTTCACTGAAGCCACACTCCGGCCTCCTGGGCCAGCCCTTCCCTCTAAGAGCAGCCAGGGGTGGGGCTAAGGGGACCGCACAGGCCCTTAGCAGGGTTAAATCCCAGTGCTGCTGGAGGCTCACTCACTCCCTCACTAAGGACATCAGCAAAGTGCTAGGGATGTACAAATCCACCCATGAATTTCATTCATTCATTCACACCTTTACGGAATACCTCCTCATGTCTGGCTCTGTGCTGGGAACTGGGAACTCAAAAAACAAATGAACACAAAAAAGAAGTGACAGTGACGGTGATACAGACAGAGAGTCTTAAAGAGGGACACAGAAAGCCTTCCAAGAGCACCAGGCGCACAGTCACACATCTGACTGCTCCCTCTTGTCTCCTCTACCTTCCTGCTGTGTGATCTTACAAGTCGCTTCACCTCTCTGAGCCTCAGTCTCCTCATTTGAGGTTAATGGCAGCCATGCCAAGTTTATGTTGAGAATCAAACGAGATGCCACCTACAGAGCCTCCGTTATGCAGTAGGCCCTCTTCTCAGCACTTTCTAGGCATGAACTCATTCCATCCTCACAAAAATTCAATGACTTGGTTCCATCATCATTTTACAGAAGGGAAAAAGAAGGCTCAGAGAGCTTAGGTACTATGCCCGAGGTCACACGGTGAACAAGCCACCGGCCCAGGCGAGTCTGGCTCCTGGGTCTGTGCCCTTCAAATCCACACTCCCAGGCCTCCCACAGTGGGTGCTCCCTGAGTGAATGCTGAACCGCGATTCTGAAGGATGCTGCAGGAGAAAAGGCATTTACAGGGCTTTTGAGGGCAGTGTCTTTGACTGTTGGAACCCGCTAGTGAAGAGCTATGGACGAAGATGGCTGCTCTGAATCCCATCCCTCTTGAAGGCGCACAGACCACAGCCGGACCTGGTAAACCCTATTCCCTGGCTCCCCTCAGGGCCACAGGCGCTGCCCCTGCAGCTGCTCTGCTCTCACCTGCATTACAGGTTGCGCTTTCACAGGAAACTTTGTTCTGCTGTTTAAAAAGCAGAACGCCGCCGCCCGTTAGAAAGTTAGCATATTCAGAACTGAGTGAAAACCCCTCCGCAGGGCCTTCCAGGCCACTGGGGAGCATGCCCTGCCTGGCCAGCTCTGCTCTCCAGCCTGCTTCCCCGGTGTCCCCTCTCACATTCTGGGTTCTGGACACCTCATATTTCCTTCAGTTCCCTGAGCAGATTTTCACTGCCCCAAACCTTCACTTCCTCCCCTCTCCTCTTCTGCTAAAGACCTCCTCATCCTTGGGGTCCCAGCTTAGATGGGCCAAGAGGCCTTCTTTGGTTCCCCAAGTCTGGACTATGTCCTCCAGTCCTCCCAGAGCCCCTGAGCTTCCAGTGAGCACAGCACCAAGCCCTCCGTGGCTACTGTGCCCCACCCCTTCCCATGGGAAGTGCCCCTAGAGAGGGGCTCACCATCCTTTAAGATGCATCTCACAGCACACAACAGGTCAGCAGCGGACAGAAAACCGACACTAGGAGTCTCGGTGACATGGGGTCGTTACTGAGAGCAGTTCTCCTTGGCTCTCCCTTCACCTCTCTGCCACGTTCCCTTCACCCATCCGTGCCGTCAGTGGGCTCTGACTGCTCTCCCTGAAAGAGACCCCGGATCTTCCTACTTCCCTCTTATCACTGCCACAGACCGAGACGCCACCCCAATCCTGGCCTTGACCACAGCACCCTGACCTCTTATAATCTGTCCTGTACCTAGCAGCCAGAGTGATAATATAAAATCATCTGTCAGATCCTAAACCTCTTCTGTTTGAAAATCTCCAAGAAAATCCAGGCTATCCACAGTCTCCTCTCTGACTCTTGCCCATTTTCCCTTCCCTCACCACATTCCAGCTTTCCTGCTGTTCCTTCAACACAGCAAATTCATTCCTGCCACAGGGCCTTTGCTCCTGCAGTTTCCTCTCCCTGAATGCTCTTCCTCAGCTCCTCACACATGTCATTGTTTTCCCACATTTATCATTTCCTCATCATTTATTTCTTATCATGCGGGAACAGGGGCCTACTAAGTAGGTATTCACTAAAGACTAGTGAACAAGTGGCAAAATCAGGGCAGAAGCTCAGCTGCAGTGGACTGAGTGGTGAGTGCCAGGTGAGGACAAGGAAGGGTCCTAGGCCCTTATTTCCCCTTCCTCTGCCAAACCCCACTCTATCCCCGAGGTGGCCCTGTGCACATCCAGAAGGGATCGTCCCTGCAGCACATGGGCACTCTGTCCTGGCATCTGACGGGAAGGGCCCCTCAGCTGTGGGCCCTCCTCAGTGGTGCCCAAGTACCGGGTGTAGCATTTAAAGACTACTCTCTCTCAAAAAGGAGGACGGTGTCACTTAGACCCAGGCTTGCATCCAAAGCCCACCACTCACCAGCTCTGCTCCCTAAGGTAAGTCCCTTCCTTTCTTGGTGCCCCAGTGTCCTGTCTGCAGGGTAGGCAGCTGGGTTCCAGTTCTGCCACTGGCCAACCCCAACTATTGTGATGATCAGGCAAAGAATGGTGGCGAAGGTGCCCTGCATCCTCACTGTCCTTCCCAGCTGACACAGTGACCCTCGCAGGGCTGAGCATCCCAGGTGAGGTGTGCTCAGTGGGGAGGCCCCAAGCCTGCAGACAAGTGGCCTGGGCAAGAGGAGGCAGGAGAGTCGGACTCTCAGGAGTCCAACTCAGAAAAGTGCCAAAGAATGTATGTGTGTGTGTGTGTGTGTGTGAGAGAGAGAGAGAGTGAGAGAGAGAGAGCAGGGGTACGGGGGGCAATGACTACTACCACAATAAGCCCACCCCTACATTTAAGGATGTTAGTCTTCTAAGCACTTGACCTATATCATCTCATTTAATTCTCACAATCACCTATTGAGGAAATTACTGTAATTCCCATTTTACGGATGAGAAAACAGTTTCCGGAAAGTGAAGTGACTTACCCCCAGAGTTACCCAGCTCATAAGGGCTTTGGAGCTGTGATTTATCCAGTTCTACATGACCTGAATACTGTGTTTTCTCCAGCACATGCTGAGCCGACTCCCCCCTATAGAACTGTCTTTTTTTGCCCATGAAGAAAAGGAGGCTCAGAGAGGTGACTTACCCAAAGTCACACAAGGAGAAAATAGCAGGGTCAGGATCACAATCCAGTTCATCTGTCTCCAAAGCAAATGTTCCCACTATACCAAATCAAGGTCTCCTTCCCTAAGCCCTGCCAACGACCCCTCACACGCAGGAGCAGGGCAGACTAGCTCACAGTCTGGGCTCTGAGGTCCTCTCTCCCTCCTCTCAGCCTCAGCTGACTTACTGGCAGAGTGGGGTCCTGGGAGAGCTGCTGCGGACGTTCCTGTCAAGCAGTGAATCACTAAGGGCAAGCCTCGTTCTGGAGACATGTGCATCCCACGGGGGAATTAGACCTTAACCCAAAGGAATGTGGCTGTGATGGCGGAATTTCAGGCAGCTCGGCGTGGGGGTGGGGGTCCCTCACATCTTACCACCCATGAAGAAGGCTGGCTTCAGAGCCCCTTGGAGAGCGGTGGGTGCCCCCTACCCCACTACGAGAAATGGGCAGGCCATCTAGTGCTGTGGGATGGGCAGCCCCACGCCTGGCTGGGATCGGAGCGTTGCAGGAAACCTGAATTCAAATTCCGGTTTGCCCTTGCCTAGCTGTGTGTTCCTGGGCAAGTCACGGTCTTCAGGCCATTGTTTTCCCAGCTGTCAAATGGGAAGGCCGGCCTCACCCCTTTGCGGGAAAGATCCGCCAAGACAGGAGCGCTGGGGAACTCCCAGGGACCGAGGGAGGGTCAGCCCCGGCTCCACGCGCGCAGTGGGGATGGCGGGAAGGGAGTGTTTGGGGGGCGTCCCTTGGGACCAGCCCCCGCCTTGCGCTCGCTAGAGGCGCGCGACAGTGCGCCCCCCGAGGGCCGGCCAGCCTCGCCTGCCCGGCGGCTCCTACCTGGCTCAGCGCGGCCGCAGCTCCTCTCCCGGGCAGTCTCGGCACATTTTGCGCAAACCCGCCCCCGGGTCCCACCCCGCGCCAGACCCCGGGGTCACGGCCCGAGGAGGAGCAGGCCGCTCAGCTGCCCCACCGGAGCCCCCGCGCTCCGGCTGCAATTTAAATACCTCTCCCGCCGGCCCGCCCCGCCACGCCCCCCTCTGGCGAGGCCGCGGGGTCCTAGCGCCTGGCCCCGTGCCTCGGTTTATCCGGAGCCGGCGGGGGCGGAGTGGGGTGGGGCGGCGAAGCATCTTCACCACCCTGGGACCTCGGCCGGGAAGGGGCGGGGGCCCAGTGTGGGGGGATGAGAGGGCGGGAGGGAGAGGGGTTGCAGAGGAAGCGCCGTGGGAGCGAGGCCCATCCCAGTGGCCGCCGCACGTGCAGTTCGCGGCCCCGCGGGGTCCGGAGGGGGGCGCGGTGGCTCTAGGAGCCGCAGGTCCACAGAGGAAATCCGGCCTGGCCCCGATTTCCCAGCTGCTGGCGCCGCCGCACTTAACGCGGGGGCAAACAGGCGAGGTGACGGCGGGGCTGAATGCGGAAGGAAATGACCCTTCGCTGGCCCTGGGGCGGCCGCGGAGGGGGTTCCCCGCACCAAGCCGTCCACTCTGGTGGGTCCTGGCAGGTCACTTTTCCTCTCCGGATTGTGCTCTAGTGTCTAGACCCGTACTCCTCCATCATCTGCGGGACCCTTCAACAGCCTGTGAAACGGCACCATCAAAGTCCTGTTTTCGGATGGAGAAGCTGAGGCTAGGGGTGGGGGCAGTATGTACACATGAAAACCAATTGTCTGAGACTAGTAAGGTCCCTATTTATAGTTGGGGAACCTGAGGCTCAGAAAAGGTTAAATGGCGTGTCCAAAGTCAACACAGCTAATAAGAATCAGTGATTTGAGCCCAATCTGTTCATAAAGCTAAGTCTGATTCAGTTTGGGCATTATCTTGCCCGAATTTTTAAAGTACTGTGCAAATATGGGGTGGCGGTATTGTCATTTAGATTGGAGGTTGAAGCAGATCTTCCCCAAAGCCACCTCTCTTCTAGATGCCTTGACCCTACCAAATCACAGGTACCCTGCCTTGCTGCCTGTGGACTCTAGTATGCGGGTCCCTAGAAGAGAGGGGCCCTGGCTGTCCTCCAGGTCCTGGTTCCAAGTGTAGAAGGTGCCTCTTCCACAGTGTTTCTCTTCCCTGATCGTCACCAGCCCTGAGAGTGGGGCAGGGTGCCCCATTTTACATGCATGAAAGTGACCACCCAGGGCCTTGTGGCAAATCAGGGTAAGGCTGGGCTCAGAAGCGGGATTCCCTGAAGTCTCTACAGTTACTGCCTTTTCTTACCCCTGTTCAGTCCACTGTGGAGATGGATCTGGGGAGATGGGGTCAACCCAGAGAGGACAAGCCATGATAGCAGGTGCCATAGGGGCCTGACCTAGTCTTAGAAGAGGAAATCAGGGAAGGCTTCCCTAAGGAGGAGGCCTGAGCTGCAGTGAGGGGATGGGCAGGAGGTGCAGGTAAGGAATCTCTCAGCAGGGCCTGTGAAGGGTATCCAAACCTCTTTCCCTTCCCTCCCAGCGACCCAAGGCCTCAGATCTATGTCCACAGGGTCCTAGCTGGTCCATCCAGCCCCCTCTCTGGTCTCTAGTGCTCCATTTGGTCAAACGGAACCTCAGCGCCCCTATCTGTAAAGTGGGAAAGATAGTAGCTACTACTTGGAGTTGGTGCTAGAACTAAGTGCAATGGATCCAGCTGGAGCCTGCACCCAGTGGTTGTTAGGCAACTTCTCACTGCCTTTATTGTGGCAGTTGGTGGATACTCCTATATCCTGTGGGCTTCCTTTTCCAGGTCCCTGTCCAAGGGGCCAAATGTCCAGGAAAGTGCTTTGAAGCTGCCCTGCAGTATGAGCAGAGTGACTGGATCATTCGGGCAGTTCCTGGCCTTGTGTATCGGACCAGCTCCCAGCCATCCAGACCCAGGCTCACTGAGCACTGCCTCACTCTTCCCGGAGCTGCTACCAAGCAGAAATCACTGGGCCATGGCAGAGCTTCTGCTAGGGCCCAGGAGGGCGGGGCTGGGGCTATGGTGGGCTGGGGGTGAGTGCCCCACCTCCCACTCCCCCGCCCCCAGAGGCTGTGGTTGTGGTTAGTCAGCTCGTGGGGTTCCACCTTACTCAGCGCCCGGATGGGGCTCCCCAACATTTGAGGCAGATGGGCAACCAAGCGTGCCCACCTGCTGCAGATGCCTCTGGGGACCAGGGGCTAAAAGCCGGGAAGCCCACAGGCTCAGCGCCCCTTCCTTCATCTCTTCACTTCTTTGGCAGTCATGTTGTTGTGTGACTTTTGGCAGGTTGCTCAGCCTTCCTGACCTTGGTTTGCTGACCTGCAAAGTGAAACTAATTACAGTACCGGGTGTATGAGGATGGCCTGTAATGACACGTGTGAAGTTCCTGGTCGCGGGGGCCTTTGCTCAGTAAACATGACCTCTCTCCTCTGGTGGGCCCAGGACAGTTGCTGAATAAAAATGCCCAATGCCTACTTTTTTGGAGCTCCCAGGCCAGATGAGAGACAGATGAGAGCACAGAGGATGATTGAGTCCAGAGGCCTTGAAGGCCAAGTCTAGGAGGCAGAGCTTGAGTCTGCAGGAGGAGGAGTGGGTGGAAACTGAGCAGACTCAGGCTTGCCTTGCAGCCATGTGGAGGGTCTTTTAAAGGCCACCAAGTCCAACTTTCCATCCAGTGTCACTTAGCTTCTGCTGGCACACCTCCAGAAATGGGGAGTTCTCCTGGGCAGCCCATCAGCAGACAGCTCAGTCTTCACGGTGTTGATATTTTTGTGGAAATGCTTCCATTCCTTCATGCATTGTCAGTGAAAATATAAGAGATGCATCTCTTCCTGTGTCCTCGGGACTACTATTCTGTAATGAAAAAACCCACTCGGGCACCAAGTCAGGCTCAAAGCTCCCTGGGAGGATTTCACCTCAGGCCAGATTGAAACCTGAGGGTCCTATGCAGGAGCAAGTGGCCCAGAAAGGTGATGATGTGCACATCCTGTGTGACCTTGGACAAGCTGCTAAAACTCTCTGAGCCTTGCTGTCCTGATCTAACTGTAGAGCCAGAGTGGAAAGGACCATGGCACCCTAGACTGACAATTTAGTCTCCACTGCTGTTTGCTGAACCCTCACTGTGGGTCAGTCCTTCATCTCATGTGGCAAATGACAGTAAAGACAGCCATAGACAGCCTTCCAGTTAGGTGTCTTTATTCTCAATGACTGACCAGGAAACTCAGAGACCTTTATTCTCAATTACTGACCAGGCTCAGAGAGGTTAAGCAACTGCCTAAAGTCACACAGCACAGCTATGGAGCCAGTAATTGAACCGAGGTCTTCTGATTTTCAGGCCAGGTCTCAGTGCAGAGATGTGGCTGTCCTCACTCCCTGCTTCTGCCCAGCACCCACATGGGCCCCTGAGAGTCTGGGAGTTCCCTCATGAGCCCCTTCTGGGCCCTGCCTTCTAGGGCAGAACCCTGGGTTCCCCAGTTCTTCCCCTGACTCCCCTCCCTTTCTCCCTAGGGCAAATGGACTCAGGCCACACCAGCTCTAGGCCACCTCCTGGAGGGGCAGGAGGATGTTATGAATGGCCCAGTGGTGGGGAGTAGCTGGTCTCTTGAGTGGGAATATCAAGGGCTTGCAGAACCAGGCCTGGGGCCTGCCCATAGCCATCTGACAAGGGGAGGCCTATCTCTGCCCCCATTTTACAGAAGAGAGATGAAGCCTGCAGGGACTCTATGACTTGCTGGTGGTCACACAGCAGACACAGTGGGCATGCCCATCCAAGTCCTCAGGCTCCAAGTCCTCATTCGTGGCCAGAGAATGAGGACTTACTCTGTGGGTTTTCTGTTCTTGATGGAGGCACAAGGCACCCCCTCATGGCAGCACTTAGCGTTACCAAGGCAGGGGAAGCAGGTGCTGGTGAGGCCCCATATACCCCGCAGCCACCACACGAAAGGCTCCTGGTTCAGAGTCCCGTCAGTGACTACTGTGGCTGAAGGGACTGGAGGCTCCCAGAGGCCCCAAGGGAGTTGGGGGGATGGACCAGGCAGGGCAGGATCAGAAGTGTCTCCACAACCTGATGCTGTGCTGAGCTGTGGACCATGAAACCGCAGCTTTCTGCAGCACCAGGCTGCTGGGAACCCAAGGTTTTGTGCCTTTGAGCCATGCAACTTTTTCCTCTGTTTTAACTGCTTAAAGGTTAAACCTGATGTACCCTTTTCTTGATGATCCAGTGTTTATCACTTTGGGCTTTGGTTATGGTCTGTGAGGTCACAAAGTGTCATCTCCAAGGTACTAAAACAGCAACAGAGCCAAGGCCAGGATGAGGTGGCTGCAAACACATGAGCTCCTAAAAGCACCACTCACAGGAGCAGGGTGCCGGCATAGAGGAGGAGAGGTGGCCATAAATTTCAGAGAATCTTCCCTGCCTCCTCTAATCCCATGCCAAGAAATATGACAGATTCTAGGCCCAGAGAGGGTGAGGATGTGGCCTAAGGTCACACAGTGGGCCGAGGGTCTTATTCTCCTCCTCCACTTTCTTCCACAGGCCTCACGTGGGGTGCTCCTGGGTTCACACAGCAACCTCTTCAGAGGTCTAGCCCAGTTCTTCTCAAGCTTTGGCAAGCATCAGAATCCCTGAGGGCTGGCTAAATAGATTGCCAGGCCCCACCCCAGAGAGCTTGGTTCAGTAGGTCAGAGGTGGGGCCCGGAATCTGTACCTCCAGCAAACCCTCAGGGGCGCTGATGCTGCCAGTCCTCAGACCACCCTTTGAGACGCACTGCTCCAGGGAAGCACCGTGATGATGAGGGGCAGGCAGGCTCTGCGGTGGGGCTCGGGGCAGGCCCTGGCCCCTGCTGTCATAGTTGCCCAGCTTTCACCTATGAAGTGGAGATAACGCCAGCCCCTCCCTCACTGCATCGCAGAAATGAAGGAATGAAATGTAAAGGTTATGGTTAACAGGATTATGAATCTTTCTTACTGTGAGTAATTTCAAGTCGGGAAGGGAATAGGCTGGGCCAGGCAGCTTTCTAATGCAGCTGTCATACTGCAAGCCATTCAATCCTTAACTACACCCAAGAAGGTAGATATTATTATTATTATTATTATTATTATTATTATTAGCAGCAGCAGCTCCATTTTGCAGACGACACATGAGGAAATGCAGCAAGGATGAGTAATTAACTTAAGCTTGCACAGCCAGTACAGGTGAGTCCAGGCAGTGGGGCTCCAGCGCCTACCCGCTGAATACTCGATCATTTCGTCACTTGAAGGAGCATTAATGAGCCCAAAGAGCAAATTATCTAAACGTTCTGTGTGTAGTTGTGTTCCCCCTCCCATCTTAGGTGGGGTGAGGAGGGGACTGAGAAGGGCAGAATGGAGGAAGAGAAGCAACCTGGGTTTAGGAGAGAGACCCACCCGCATTCCCATCCTCGCTGCGCCACTCACTGCTGTGTAACTTTGGGCTGGTGGCCTCACCTCTGAACCCAGTAGAGTGAGGGCAGCGATGGACAATGGACAACTAGGGCAGTTTGAAGGGAGAGTGCGTTTGTATTAAGCTGTTGCTCACCAGTCAATGGCACAGCTTGCGGTGCTCCCTGCCCAGGTCAGCATTTGAGGGTTTTGGCAGCAGCTATGGTCTTTGTGCTGGTTTGCTTCAGGGAGAGAGAAGTGGTTTTCAAGCTTTCCCTGGCTGTGCTCAGGGGATGTAGGGAGGAAACCTGCCTAGAATGTAGCTGTGGCTGCCCCTCAGGGACAGTATGGGTAGGCAGCATGAGGGTACAGCGTTCCTCAGGGGGGCAGGTGGAAGCCCTCAAGGGGCAAGTGAGGGGGCGAAGGCCTAGGCACACCCAGTTGTCACTGGGACAGGGTCTTCTTAGGCACAGGTCACAGAGCCCCCATCTTGTCCTAGTCATGTTGCCATCTTCCTCATGACCATAGGGTCTTCCTAGAGTCCTTCAAGTACTATCCATTGAGGGGAAGCTGAGGCTCTACAGGGGCAAGGAGGAGGCAAGAGGGGACTGCCCTCTCTGCTACATTGGACTTTCACCCCTCCCCCATGACATTTTTCCACCTGCTGATAAGAGCCACATGCGCTCGCCCCACAGACATAGTGCACCTGCAACAACAGCCCAGCCACAGCCACACACACATCCTTCATATGCACCCTCAGAGGCAACACGAGATGCACAGGGCCACGACTCACGAAAACAACAAGCATGCATCGACCTCATACACGAATTTCACATAGGCACACACACGATTCACAAACATTCAGATATTTCAGAGACGCCCTCAAAAGTCACACAGTCACCACACATGGTTACATACACCCTGCACAAACCCAACTCTCAATTAAACACATGTGCAAAACACAACACAAACATGTACATTGAGCATACACCGTGTACACACACTATATCCATACATCCTACACGAACACCACACTCACAAACATACCACACACATTGCACACAAACACAGCTCACATCCAGTATGTACAATAGACTTAAAATACCAAGGCTCCCCAAACCCAGTGCACACACAGCAGAGAGCACAGATAAGCCTCTCGTTTGTGTGCATGGACGTGCACACACGCACACACGTGAGCATGCCTGTACACACAGGCACAGGTGCACATGGTCATGGGAACTAGGCTGTCATCTCACGTGGCTCGTGACTCTGATTTTTCTCAGAAGCAGACCACACATAAGTCAAGTGGCTTCCACTAGGGCTGGTTTCCTGACGTGAAAAAGGAAAGGAGGGGAAAGGACATAGTTTGGGCTAAATTAGTCAGACAGACTCCTTTGGCCTCCCAGGAATCTCATAATTAATCCAGCTGGGATGCTGTGAGCTTCGGGCCCTGGGAGCTGGGCTGGGGCTTCAGAATGCAGAGTACTGCATCCTGTCTCCTGAGGGGTGGATGCCAGGCCTTGTCCACAAGCCAATCTCTCTGAAGGTCTGGAAGCTTAAAAAGGGGTTATGTGGCCTCAGGGCTGCCACTCCCTGACCTCTTCTAGGCTGTGTGACTTCAGCCTGCTTGCTGGTTTTTCTCTCCTGCGGTGCTGGGGTCAGGAGACCCAGATTTGAGGCCTGAACCTGACTCCCAAAACCAAACTTGCCTCTGCTGGCATCAGTGACCACCTGGCCTCCTGGTGGATGGGCTGTGCTTCCTGCTGGCAGAGGCAGCACCTGCCTCCTGGGGAACATTCTGGGCAAGCCCTCTTGTACACGCCCCTGTTTCACAAGCCCCTTCTGGGTCTTCCAGGTTCCCTTCAGCTGTGGCCCCCTCCTCTCATCTCCTCCTAGCCAGACCCACAAGGGAGCTACCTGCAAGAAAGCCACTCTTGCTGCCTCCATTGCCTCCATTCTCCACCTGTCTCCAGCCCCTCATTCCAGCAAGCACATCCATGGCAGAACTGCTGTGGCCGGACCGAGGGACAGTGCCCACGTCCCTTGGCTATGTTCTTCACAGCTTCCCCTCCTCCTTTAATGGCCTTCTTCCCGTGGCACCTTGGAACACCCCCTCCTGGCCCTCCTCTCTCCTCTCTTGCATCTCCTTCAGGATCCTGCTGCGGGCCCTTCTCTTCCTCCTCCACCTGATCTCTAAAGGTGGAAGCTCCCGGCTCTCACTCCCTCTTCGGCCTGGCGTTTTCTCCCCTGGCCCTTTCCCCAGGGCTGCTTCCTGGCCCAGGATCTCTTTTCCCGCTCATCCACTCAGGCCCCACATGGCAGCCAGATGGAGTCTCTCCAAAACACGGGTTTGACCAGGTCACCCTCCTGCTTAAAAGCCTTTGATGGCCCAGGGCGTCTGAGTCCACGTCACACTTCCCGTTTTCCTGTCTCTTTCACCACACACTGGGGCCAGGTTCTATATCACGAACCCACATACATCCTCCACCATCTCCTCTCCCCTTTCCTGCTCTCCCTAGCTGTGCCCAGTTAGCTCTATCAAAGTCCCTCTCCCTCTCTCTTTCTCCTGCCTCTCCCTCCCCCTCTCTCTCTTCCTTCCCATCTATCTCTCCCTCTTTCACCTGATTTAGAGTTATCAGAGGTGAGAGCTGCAGAAACTACCTTGTGGGGTTTCCATGCCAGTAAAAAGAAAAAAAAAGCCGAGCCTCCAGTTCAAAAAGCTCTTCATTTCCCTGCTACATAAGTCCAAGAGGCCAAGTGAGAGGGCATGGTGGCTGTGGGAAGAAACAGCCCTCCAGTGGGCTTCCCCAGGCGGGTGGCCAGAGTTCATTAGTTTCTCCGCCTTTTCATTCTTCCGTGTCCCACCTACCCTGCAAGTTCTGACCTTGACCTGGGCCCATAGCACACTCTGGCATCTGCCCCCTCAACTCTTCCATCCACATCCAGAGACCTGGCTGCTGGCCTTGGCTTCACCTGGCCTCACCTGCCCCGTCCTCTGCACCCTACTCCAGCTCCATTCGCTGGGCCCTACCTTGCAGCTGGTGACCTTGTCTGAGTCACCTTTTTCCATATAGTATTTGGCTGGGGCCCATAAGGCCACCAGGGTGGTGCAGGTGGTGGGGGCTTTGGAGTTGAGGTCCAGTTCTGCCACTGGCTTGCTGGGTGACCTTGGACTGAGTCTCAGTAGCTGCATCGAAAATAAATAGAGAATAATCTTTGCCTTGCATGATGGAAGTGAGAGGTACATTGCAGATATTCCATCCACATTAGTTCCTTCTTTCTAGTGAAATAAAGTCCCTCCCGTGGGCTGCCCACAGGGGAAGCCTTGGAGTCAGTGCCTGGGGAGACCTGAGCCGGCCCTTTAAAGGGTTCCTGGACCTTGGACCAGTCTTGTAGTTGTTCTTTGGGTAACCACCAATGAACAAGGAAGCTGAGGCTGGGTGCTGGTGGGCTGGGGACAACACGGAGATTTGGGGATGAGGGGGTGATGGGAAAAGGATGGAGAAAGGTGAAGCAGCTGCCAGGGAAGGGACTCCGGGAAGGAGAACTGAGGCTTTAAAAAGTTCATGAAGTTTGGCTGCGTGGTGAGCCATGATGCGTTGTCTTCTCTGGCTCCCAGGAATTCTTCACCAACTCTCCATTTCTCATAGTTGCACTGGGGAGTTGGATGTGGTTTTAGTTTCTGTCAAAGTGAAGAGTGTGGGCTCAAGGTGGACACATGGGAAGAACAGAGACTGCCCTCATGGCCAGCTCCCACCAGCCCATGTCTGTAATAACAATTCTGAAAATATGCTGAGACGATATTGTGATGTTCCTCAAGCTGGAAGGATTTTGTACCCGGACACAATAGTGATGGGGAAGGTTATCTCCAGGCCGCTGGCTCCAGGCCTTAATGGGTAAATATAACTACTAATAGGAATACTTTTTAGAATAAAAACTCTCTAGGTTGAAACTGGGAGTCAGAGGGATTTGGAAGGACAAGACGGGCCAGGGCATAGGGATAGAAAGGGGCTGGGCAGCCAGGGGAGAGAGCTGGCAGGGCCAGCTGGCAGGAGCTCCTCAGCAAAGGCCCTTGGTCATCAGTAGTGCACACTTGCTAAGTCGAAAAGTGACGTCGCAAGGTCTGCGTTGCAGGTAGACTAGGGGTGGGAATAGAGGCAAGAGAGCAGCATGAAGCCTGGTGCCCTTGTTGTGGACTGAAGTCGGAGACCATCGTGGCAGGCTGCACAGGACTTGATGACTGATTGTGGAGGTGGTGGAGAGCTGTCATGAGAAGGACAGGGAAGAGAGGGCCATCACCCATTTCTGTGCCAGGAGACCAGGCAGAGCAGTCAGGGTAATTTGTGGCTCATGGGGAAATGTCCACAGATCAGAGATGCTTCTCCTGTCTGTAGATGGGGCAGTCACAACTGCCTCCCAGGAGAGAGTGTGATAGGCCACAGAAGCCAGCATCCAGGCAAGAATGGTATACGATGATCGCCTATGCGTTATGTCATAGAAAATGTTAGTGTCTGGAGGCTGGACACATCCTGGACACACGCCAACTTGGGCCAGGCCTTTCCGGTGGAGACAGGACCCTGAGATCTGCTGTTTCACGATGCACAGGGGCCAGGTTTCATATCCTGGAGCCCACACTCTGCACTTGACAGAGCCAAAAACCACATCCAGCTCCCCAGTGCGCCAGTGAGAAATGGAGAGTTGTTGAAGAACTCTCTTTGTGCTTCAGTCATTCAGGGAAGTTTCCCACGTGGGACTCCTCCGTGGGGTGCCCCATCACTTCATGTATCCCCCTCCTCCCTCTCCCTGCTGGGCAGCCGAGCCCCGGGAGCCTGCGGGCTGGGGAGGGGCCCACGAGTCTCCTGGGTTGCCAGAGGGGCTCCTGGTTCACTCTGGAACAACTTGCCTGCCCCCTAGTGGATTGCTCAAAGAGTCTCTCAGGCCGCGGAAACCTGCGCTGGTCCTGATGGAGAGACTGGGGCCTCCAGCAAGAGGGACTTGTGCAGGGAAGGCCAGGTCAGAGCCTACATGGGAGGTGGCATGGCCAGCCCTTGAGAAGGAGCCGGGCTTGGGTGTCCCACAGCCCCTGGGAACGCAGCAGCCCATTTGGTTTGTCAGTCTCCTCTCAGAGCCTCGTGTCCTCACCACTCAATGAAGATGCAGGGTCCTGAGACAGTGCACACAGCAGGTGCTCAGTACATGTGTGGCCTTTCCCTTCTTCTCTGTGTCACTTCACCTCCCATTCTGTGAGAGTGTAGACTCCACTCTGTCTTTTGAGCAAATCTTGATTGTCATGCACGTGGATTTCCTTAAAGGGAGGCTCACCTGCCACCACAGTAGACTCCTTCACCTCCCCTGATCTGTCATATTTCTTCCCCACTGAACTTTACTGGCCAGACCCTGGGGTCACACAAACAGGGTTCAGACCCACCTTTGCCCTCCAGAAGCCCCCTTCTGCAGGGAGAGGCTGACAAAAGACCATACCTAGAGCGTAGTCAGTGATGGACAGGGTGGCCCAGGGCTGAGGGGCCAGAGGAGGTGCCCCTCCCACAGCACGTTGGGATGAAAGGGAGTGTGTCAGGGAAGGATTCCTGGAGGCAGTGGCAGAGGAACAGAGATTTGGAGAGGAAGGAGTTAGCCAGAAGGAGTGGGAAACAGGGAGCTGGGAAAGAGCCTTCAGGCCAGTGCAGGGGTTGGAGGTGAGGGCATCCACTGCAGCATAAGGGCAGTGGTGAGCAGAGGCAGGGCTGCGAGGGGAGCCATGAGCTGACATGCTGCCTGTGCCTGGTGTGCTGGGATCCCAGCTAAGCATCAGATCAACCAAGCTCAGATGCAGAGAACAGCAGAGGAGAAACCAAAAGGCGACCTCAGGAGCTGGCATTGCAGGAGGGGAGATTATTTATTCGATGCCTTTGGGCTAGTTAGTTCCTTAATTTGTTCATTCATCAATTCAGCTTTCTCGTACATGCCTCTTCCTGGGCATTGGACTAAAGGAAGGAACTAGATAAGGTCCCTCCTGTCAAGTGAGGATCAGGCATGGCAGCTACTAATTCCATACCGAGGAGGACTGGGAAAGGGTTTCAGGAGAAGGTGGCATTTTAGGTGGACTTTGAAGGATGTAGAGGCATTCACCAGGTGTTGAAAAAGGGACAAGTCATCTAGGTAGAGAAAATAACAAGAGCAAAGATGCCGCATCATGAGGGGTTTGCAGAAGTGTAAGGAGTGTGTCATAGCCAAAGAGTTGGTTGTGTAGGGGGCAGATGAGGTGGGGCCAGCATGTGTAGGGCCTTGAATGCCAGGCTAAAGTATTTGGGCTTTTCTAAGGAGTCCATCCCAAAGTGTGCCCACCTGAAGAACCAGGGACCAAGCAATTCCAGATCACCCAGCCCTGCAAGGACCTTCTGGAAGCCCATAGCTCCATCTGCCATAGTGAGAACCCAACCTCTAGAAATGCCAGAATGTCCCCTTGCTGGGAATGTACTCCAAGGGACAGGTGAATGGTCACAGGCTGCTGGGGGGAAGGCAGGAGGCCTTCATTGGCACCAGCTGGCATTGACTCATCATGAAAGCCATGACTTGGGGCTCCATCTCTGGGGTCCCATCTGAGCATGTGCATGGAAGCCCATGTGAATGCCGTGCTGGCTCCTCCTGAGGGCTTCCTCAGATTCACCTGGAAGGTGCTGTCCTCACCCCTGTTCTGCAGAAGAGGAAGTTGTGTGCTCACTGAGGCTGCCTCCCCTGGGAACCCTCCAGGGACCATTGCTGTTTTTCTGGGCTTTTGTAGCCCTGCATCACCACCTCAGATCAGGAGACAGATGGGCTGACACATACAAGGCACTTCACCCTCCAAGTCTCCAGTTCCTCATCTGTAAAGTGTGCAAATAACTCTCATTTTAGAGAGTGGGCATGGTTGAGACAATGTGCATGAAGCTCCTGGCACACACCTGGCCCACAGCAGGTAGCAGGTAAGTGGGGAAATAAATGAGACATAAAGCCTCCCAGGAGGAAACGGCCAGCCCCGGACTGCGGCATGATGCAGGATCCAGGTGGGCATGGGCCTTCTTCCTTTGTCCCTAGCTGATGGAGGAAGGTTAGAGAGAGGTGAGAACCCTGGTGTGTGTTGTGGGGGGGAAATATGGTTTGGCTGTGTCCCCACCCAAATCTCATCTCGAATTGTAATCTGAATGACGTGTCAAGGGAGGGACCTGGTGGGAGGTGATTGGGTCATGGGGGTGGTTTCCCCAGGCTGGTCTCATGGTAGTGAGTGAGTTCTCATGAGATCTGGTTGTTTTGTAAGTGTCGGGCGCTTCCCCCTTCTCTCTCTCTCTCTCTCTCTCTCAACACCATATAAGAGTTGCCTTGCTTCCCTTTGCCTTCTGCCATGATTGTAAGTTTCCTGAGGCCTCCGCAACCATGCAGAACTGTGAATCAATTAAACCTCTTTTGTTTATGAATTACCCAGTCTCAGGTAGTATCTTTATAGCAGTGTGAAAACAGACCAATGTAGGGAGTCTAGTTACATGCAGTATGTCAGCTTTGGAGCCAGAGTTTCCTCCTAGAGTCCTTAGGAGCCTCTAAGAACAGAGCTGACTCAGCCCTTCTCAGCAAGGGCAGTTGAGGGAGTGAGCAGAGGGGCAAGAGCTGCTCCCACCATACAGCCTTCCAGAGGGCCCAAGAGCATGAAGACCCATGGCTGAATCTAGACACACCCTGACAAACAGCACACATGCACACAACAGGTACTTGGACACACATCACACATATGGACACACATGGTATGCACACAGATACATGTGTCACTGCCCCAGATTTTGGGACAGGAAGGGATGTACCACTGCCCCAGATTTTGGTGCTCAGACATGCTCAGACACATAACATACACAGTAAAGCCACATACATGTAGACACACCAAGGCCATAAATGCATGTACACAGAAACACACAGACACATAAATGCACATATACACAGACAACATGCACAGATACCCACAGATGAGCACATACATGCAGACACAGACACAATGACAACCCACACATGTCCACAGGCACAGGCACAGGCTCACTGTCACTTGCCTGCAAAGGGCCCTTTCAGCTCTGGTGTCCACTTAAATATACAAGGTCACACAGATCTGTTCACCCACCCCACCCCCCAAGTCACATCTGCACCACACTTCTTAGCTGAGCGTGTGTTCACACGCACTGCCTCCTTGATCTAACAGCAGCCTCATAAGGCAGTTAGGGCAGGGGCCTGGACCCTCCTGTGCAGCGAGGAACAGAAGGCCTAGAGGCGCCAACAGACCAGCCTGGGCCACTTGGCTCCTGGCGGGTGTCTTAGTCAGCTTGGGCTGCTGTAACTGAATAACACAGATTGGAGGGCTTCAACAATAGATATTTGCTTCTCACCGTTTTGGAGCTTGGAAGTCCCAGATCAAGGTGCCGTCAGGGCCTGGCACTGGTGAGGCCTCTCTTACAGGTTCGCAGATGGCCCCTTGTTGCTGTGCTCTCCCTTGGTGGAAAGAGCTAGCTCACTGGCCTCTTCTCACAAGGGCACTAATCCCATTTGTGAGGGCTCCAGCCTTATAATCTGATCACCTCTCAAAAGTCCCGCCTCCTAAGCCATCACATTGGGACTGGGGTTTCGACATAGGAATGTGGGCGGAGAACACAGGCCTTCAGTCCACAGTAGGAAAGGGGAGTCCTGGTTGAGCTCCAGTCTCCTCCTGCCCAGCTGTGGTGCCAGGGCATGAACCCATGCATATGCTCATGGATGCTCACGGCAGACACACAGCTATGCACCCAGAGGGGCTTCAGGAGTCACCTAGACCATGTACTCATTTTACAGATGAAGAAACTAGAGCCCCGAGAGAAAATCCATAGCCCTAAAGGGGGCCACCCAGATGGCCTGTGGAGAAACCAGGGCCACATCTCTGTCCCTGTCCCCCACCCCACCCCACAGCTGTCCCACACACACAGACACAATCACACACAAGCCATGGGCACATTCCACAGACACACGCATGCAGATCCTCCCTGCTCAACACTCCTGCAGGCTCGCAGGGTCAGATGTGGTGTTTCCACAGTCCTCTCATTTAACTCTCATGATGATATGGGATGTAAGAGTAACTGGCTCCGTTTTGCATTTCAGGAAACTGAAGCATAGAAAGGTTAGGCCCAAAGTTGCACAGGTAGGGACAGGCAGTGGCATCTCCCAAAGCCAATTCTACAATCACCATCACATCCTTACATACTTGTCACACACACACACACACACACACACACACACACACAGGGGCACCCTGGCGTCTGTGGGCACAGCAGCCCTCAGGCAGAACATTTTCCCAACAACCACCACTTCAAAGTTTTCGTGCCAGCTCCCCCCTCCTAAGGGGTCTTTTGAGGAAAGGATAAGTTTGTTTGGGGCTTAACCTGCCCACTTGGCTCCGCCCCCTCCCCTCAGTTGGGGAAATGAATTCCACGTGTGCCTGATCTTGCCTGCTCTGAAATCACCCGCGAGGATTTGGTGAGCACTCTTTGATGTTGGAAGCCAATTTAATAAGTTGGCTGTTGGGTTTTTTTTTTCTTTTTCTTTTTTTTCTGTAAGACAGAACTCTCATCTCATTTTCCTGAAAACTGAGGAATTCTCACCTTCCCTCCTCCATCTTGAGTTTCTGAGTTCCTGTGTCCCAAGACCTGGACTCCTGACACAGTGCTCACAGACACCTGAAGGTTTAGGCTGCCTTGGGGAGGAGAGGCAGGGAAGAAGGCAACGTGCTGGTTTGGGGAGGAGAGGCAAGGAAGGAGGCAGGGCACTTTGAGCATTTCCTATGGGCCAGGCCCTGTGTTAGAAGCTCTGAATCCTCTCAATGCCCCTTTTAGAGATGACAAAACAGATATGTTGCAAGTGGGAGGCCAGCTGAGCCTGGAGCCCTCGTCTGCCTGGCTTCTCTTCCTCGTCCCAGCCTTGCTTCTGCCCAAAGCAGCTGTGCCACCTGGGGCAAATGACCTCCTTCCCCTGGGCCTTGGGCCCTGCAGCCAGCAGTGGGCACAGGGCTCCTCAGGGTCGGCTCTCGTGGTAATGAGCTCTCTGCATCAAAACCATTTGCCGAGGACAAAGCACCATGTGAAAGGAGGGGAGGGTTTCTATTTTTATTGTTTTGGTGTTGAGAGGCAAGTTCAGCTCTAGGATTCTTATGGGAATGCATCAATTACTATCACTCTGGGCTCTTAGTAACAAGCACCAGGTTGGCCACCAGGGAGCTCAGCAAGGAAGTCTTTGAAGGAAGTGGAGCAGGGAGGGGGAAGGGGTATCCACAGGAGGCTCCGCGCTGGTGCAGGCACCTGCCCCACACCGTTCTACTCAGGGCCTGGCCAAGGTCTTCCCGGAGCTCTGGGTCCCTGCCGTGTCCTGACGGGCTTTGGCAAAGTCTGCCCTGATTTCTTGGTTTATGAAGTCTTACTAAGGGTCTCTGGAGAAAAAGGAGAAACAAGAATCACAAAGCGACCACTGAAAGCCACAGTCGTAGCTTTTACAGCCCCACCCTGCTGACGGGGAGCTCCTTTCACTTCCTTCGTGCTCCTGGGCCGCGAGCAGCCCAGCCATGGGCACACGCCACCTGCCCTGCCTTGAACTTTAGGGATCTGAGGCTGGGAAAGGTGAAGTGTCTTTTCCAAGGCCATGCCGTTGCTGATTCATCTGCAGGTGTGGCTTCAAGTACAGTGGCCTCCTAGGAGATGGGGAACTACCCCTGCTTCCACCCCTACTCAGGACATGACCTTGGGCGGCTGGGAGGCCATGGTGAGGGCTTCTGTGACTCCCAGGTAATATACAGATCCAGGGTAGGGACCATGGACTCCTACACACTTTCCTTTTCTCACTTGCTGCCCACAGGTGCCAGGAACAGGGTGGAGCTGGGTCACTGCCGTTACCCAGAGAAGAAAGCCAGGCTCTGAGGGACAGCCAGGGTCTCGCAGCAACCTGGCTGGCAGGGGAGGTTTTTGCGCCTGTTTTGCGGGGGCAGAGGAGAGAGGGGGCCACTGTGTGGAGTGTCTCTGTGATGTCTGACGAAAAGTGCTTCTGTGGGCACTGCCGCTTGAGTTTGTGGCTACCCCAAGACATGGTTGCGGGGGGTATGGGGGGGCCCTTTGTTCCCTCCCCCGATCTCCACCAGCCTCCTCAAAATCCCCAGATAGAAAGATAAATCACTTCTGCAGATATGGGAAATACATAAAGTGGGGATAAAAACATTTTTAGGAAACTTGGCTTCAAAAAAATAAAAATCAAATTATAACATACAGTGCAAGCAAAAATTTGGTAACTGCTTTGTAAATGCGGCTCCAAGACAAGTTCTTATCCAGCCTGTCCTGTCCTGAGCCCCTCCTGCAGAGATTCTGTGTGTGTGTGTGTGTCTGTCTGTCTGTCTGTGATCTCATCTCCAGACAAGTAGAGGGGCACGTGGTGTTCCACACCCATGGCGAGTGTGTGCACCTGGTGAGCTTATGTGCAGGACTGGGGTGCGGAGACCCTCCCCTGCCTGCCTGGAGGTCTGGGAGGCTCCCACATCAGGTGGTGCCCACTGCGACTAACCTCTGCTCTCCTCTCTCCCTCTAAGCCAAGAAGATGAAAACATTTCTGGCACTTTCTAAAGTTTCTGTCCAGAAAAGCCATCAGCTGAGGGGGCGCAGGATGACAAATGGCTGCCGGATCTGCAGGTTCCGGGTTCTGAGACAGGATGGGCAGGGTGAGGGCTGGGAGCTGGGATTTTCAGTAGTGCCTGAAGGGACAGACCGGGGCAGGGGACTTGGTGGAAGGCGGCTGGTGCATAAGAGACTCAAGAGGTCACATTCCCTGGGTGCTGAGCACCGATGGACGGATGTGCCGATGTCTTGGTGGTCCGGGATCTCCTGAGTCTTACATGGGCAGGGCAAGCTCCGTCAACTGGCAAACAAGAAGTGTCAGTAGTTACCAGTGCTGTGGGGGCCACCATGCTGGGAAATGAGCTGCAGGGTGACAGCAGGGCCCATCTAGAGTGTGTGACCTGTGCCACCTCCTGACTGAAGCAGCATTTGACTGAGACCAGGATGACAGAAAGGGCATTCCAGGTACAGGAACAGCAAGAGCAAGCGGCCGGAGGTAGGAAGAACATGGTGTGCTTTAGGGACAGCGAGGAGGCCCGTGAGCAGGTGGTGAGCAGCAGAAGGTGGCAGGAGAGGCCGGGCCAAGGGGCAGGCACTGGCTGGACAGCGCAGGGCCTTGGAGGCTGCACGAAAGGCTGCTTAGTCTTAGGGCAATGGGACAGCCTGGAAGGCTTAGAAGCAGCAACCTGTCCTATCCATCATGTCTGTCACTTTTGTTATTGTTGTTGTTTTGAGACAGAGTCTTGCTCTGTCACCCAGGCTGCAGTGCAGTAGCACGATCTCCGCTCACTGCAACCTCCGCCTCCTGGGTTCAAGCGATTCTCATGCCTCAGCCTCCCAAGTAGCTGAAATTACAGACGCCTGCCGCACACCTGGCTAATTTTTGTGTTTTTAGTAAAGATGGGATTTCTCCGTGTTGGCCAGGCTGGTCTCCAACTCCTGACCTCAAGTGACCTGCCCACCCCGGCCTCCCAAAGTGCTGGGATTACAGGCGTGAGCCACCACGCCTGGCCCATGTTTGTATTTTTAAAAGATAATTCTGGCTGCCGGGTAGAGATGGATGGAAGGGAACTGGCTAGGAGCCTGCGGCGGGCCACCTGAGAGGCATGGTGGCTTGGGCCAGGGTGGGTGCAGGGAGGTGGAGAAGCCAGCCGGAGGAGGGATGTGTGATGGAGTGGGGGCTGCTAGGCACACACACATCCTGTGTGCAGGATCTGAGCCTGGGGCCTGGGAGGGGGCAAGGACTCCCACCTGCCTCCCCAGAGGCTCTGGAGGCTCCAGACTTGCTAATGGATAGGGGTAGGTGTGGAGACGCCAGGAGCTCGGGATGGTGTTGGGCTGTCTGACTGGGGATGCTGGAGGACCAGGTTTCAAGGGTTGCTGGAGCTTTGCAATCCATGGTGCTGTGAAGCCCCAGAAGGAACCATTGAGTGAGCAGCCAGAGCTACGGGAGCCTGGTGCCCAGTGGGGTGGGAGCCCGAGACGTGTACTGGGTGTCATTAGTGTCTGGGTAGAGAGGGAGGCCCCAAGAAGGGGAGGATGAGCTGGTGCCAGAGGAGGAGGCCAGGGAAGAGAGGTTTTAGGAAAAGGAGGGCAGCAGGGCGAACGCTGCTGAGCAGTCAGGTTGAGAACTGAAACTGCCCCCGGATCTGGTGACATGGACGGAGGTCACCGGAGACCTTCCGAAGAGCCCTCTGGCCCGAGGGGGTGGAAGTCAGACTGCGGGGGCCGAGGAGGGAGTGGGAGGTGAGGAAGTGAAGTCAGCGGCAGCCACCAGCTCCTGAGAAGTTGAGCTCTGAGTGGAGATGAGCAGTGGGGTGGGCGCTGGTAGGGAGGCAAGGCCAGAGGAGGGCTCACTCCTCAGGACACAGGGAGGAGAACGGGAGGAGAGGCCCTCCACGTAAGGGAAGGGAGAAGAGGGCCACGGGGGAGCTGAGGACCGAGTCCAGCCGAAGAGCCCAACGGGCCCAGACAAGAGCAAGATCTGCCACACAACAGTCAGGGCCAGGCCTGAGCCCTGTGTTCACATCATGCTGCCTGTCCCGCAGGCCATCCATCACTCTGCAAAGGAGAAGGGCCCCAGCCGTGTGAAGGCCTTTCTACCAGCGCAAGCTGGCTCTGCCTCTAAGAGGCTGGCATGTCCCTGTGAAAAGGGTGTCCCTGTGTGTCTGCACCCCGGGAGGCTTGCCATCCTATGCTGGCGTCTGCCCACGCACTCACTCTCTTTCCCTCTCCCCCTTGCTGGGAGCCCCTCTGGACCCTGATGTGTGTGGCAAGGGGGAACTCAGATGAACGGCAGCAACTCCTGCCCTGAGGCACCGCTGTGCCCCAGGCTCCCTGGGGTCCCAAGGCCTTGGCCCCCCAACAGCAGGAGGGGAAAGGCTGCTGTGACCTGCCCTGTTCACATCAGTCCCGCCTGGTTGGAGGATGCTCAGCCTGGGCTGCTCCAACTGTGGTCCCTTCCCAGGAAGCCCATATTGCTTGTCTTTGAGGGATGGGAAGAGGTGGCCTTCGGTGTGTGGGGGGGGCCATCTTGGAAGAACTGAGCAGAGCCCGTTGGAAGTTTTGATGAAGGGTGCATTCTGGGCAGGGAGACAGCAAGCCTGAGCTCTGGCCCAGGCACTGATGTGGTGTCAATGTAGCACGCCAGGTGGGGCCCTGCCCTTCCCCAGGCTCAGCCTCCCTACCAGTGCAATCAGCCAGTCAGCCTCTATGGTCTCTGGGACCTTCTTGGCAATTGGCGACACCTGTGCCCCTTGCCCTCCGACCCTCTGCAGACTGCCTGCCCACTGATGGGGTGGAAGTGGGTAGGGAAGAGCACTTTGAAGTAAAATGTTATTAACTTTTCTCCCTTCCCCAACCCCATCCATATTGCCCTCAGTGAGGGACATGGGTTCTGGGGGACAGAGGACAGAGGGAAGAGACAAACCACCAAGCAGGCACAAGCTCTCTGAGAATCTGCTTCACATGGCCCCCAAAATGTGGGTGCTCTTTTTATCTAAAAATTCCTCATCTGCAGAAATAGTCTGAATAGCAATAAATGCATGATAATGTTTACCAAATCATGACCTGTAGTCAGCTCAAAATGGAAAGATTCTGCATTCTCTGAAATAGAGATAGGCTTTGCAAATCCTGGAGTGTCCACATGTTGCAATCCTGTAGTGTCCACATGTTGCAATCCAGATGCAGTCACTGCGGGTATGTTTATGGTTTTTGTTTTTTGTTTTCTGAGTCAGAGTTTTGTTCTTGTCGCCCAGGCTGGAGTGCAATGGCCCAGTCTCCTCTCACTGCAACATTGGCCTCCTGGGTTCAAGCGATTCTCCTGCCTCAGCCTCCTGAGTAGCTGGGACTATAGGCACCCGCCACCATGCCCAGCTACTTTTTGTATTTTTAGTAGAGACGGGGTTTCACCATGTTGGCCAGGTTGGTCTCGAACTCCTGACCTCAGGTGATCCACCTGCCTCGACCTCCCAAAGTGCTGGGATTACAGGCATGAGCCACCATGCCTGGCCTACTGTGGGTATGTTTATAAAGTACTCTGAACAATACAGGAAGGTGCTCAGGACAGTGAGCTGAGGGCACAGGTCAGGATGAGAAGTGATCTGGGCCACATGACCTCACGCACGCCAAGCACATGAGAAACAGGTGTGTGGGAGCCCTGCTGAAGTGCTAACAGCAGCTGCCTCCCAGGAGTAGAAAGATGGGGATTATTGAATATTTGAAGAATTCTGTATTTTCCAAGTTTTCCACACTAGGCGGGAAATACTTTTATAATCAGAAAAATAACAAATACCAAATGCAAAACAAAAGCGTCCAAGCTTTTTGGGAAATCTCTCTTACTCACCCAGGTCTGATGTCCACAGGTGCGGGGAGGGGCCTGGGGAAGCCTGCCTTCCCCCCAGCCAGTAGGTCTCTTTGATGCCCTTCCCTTGGAAGAGAGAGGGAAGGGGATGGGAAGGTCCCTCCCCATGCAAACCTCCTCAAGCTGAAGAGCAAGGACAAAATGTGTGATTCAACAGCTCCATGGAGAGCAGCCTAGAGCCTGGAGATTGAAATCCTGGCTCTGCTGCCTCCTAGCTGTGTGACTTTGGCCAACTTACTTTACTTCTCTGTGCCTCCATTGCCTCAGTACCTCACAAAGTTGTAAAGATTAAATAAGTTAATATTTCTCTGTTAAAGAAATAACCCAGCCGAGTGCGTGGTGGCTCACACCTATAGTCCTAGCCTTTTGGGAAGCTGAGGCAGGTGGATCACTTGAGGTCAGGAGTTCAAGACCAGCCTGGCCAGCGTGAAGAAACTCCATCTCTACTAAAAAATACAAAAATTAGCTAGGCACGGTGGCACATGCCTGTAATCACAGCTATTCGGGAGGCCGAGGCATAAGAATCACTTGAACCTGGGAGTTGGAGGTTGCAGTGAGCCAAGATCGTGCCACTGCTCTCCAGCCTGGGAAAGAAAGAAAGAAGAGAGAGATTGAGAGAGAGAGAGAGAGAAAAGAATCATGAGCCCTGTGATCAGCAGATCTAGAGTGCTAAGATCTCACTATCTGTGATTCTCTCCAACCTTCACAATGGAAGGACCTGGTATGGTGGCCTCCCCTGGGGTGGGAGTGCAGCTCCTGAAGGTCAGGAGCGAGGGGGCTTGAGAACATGAGGGTTGGGGCTGGCTGGGCTGGAGGTTCCATGTCCCATCCTGGGCCAGGGCTCTATGGGATGAATATTGTCCTTGGAGCCCTTGGGCCAGCCTGAAGAGCCTAAGGTTGGCATGCTGCCCTCCCCATACCTCTCTGCCCTCCGCACACCTCTCTGCCCTCCCCACACCTCTCTGCTCTCCGCACACCTCTCTGCCCTCCCCACACCTCTCTGCTCTCCGCACACCTCTCTGCCCTCCCCACACCTCTCTGCCCTCCGCACACCTCTCTGCCCTCCCCACACCTCTCTGCTCTCCGCACACCTCTCTGCCCTCCGCACACCTCTCTGCCCTCCCCACACCTCTCTGCCCTCCCCACACCTCTCTGCTCTCCGCACACCTCTCTGCCCTCCGCACACCTCTCTGCCCTCCCCACACCTCTCTGCCCTCCCCACACCTCTCTGCCCTCCGCACACCTCTCTGCCCTCCCCACACCTCTCTGCCCTCCGCACACCTCTCTGCCCTCCGCACACCTCTCTGCCCTCCCCACACCTCTCTGCCCTCCCCACACCTCTCTGCCCTCCGCACACCTCTCTGCCCTCCGCACACCTCTCTGCCCTCCCCACACCTCTCTGCCCTCCCCACACCTCTCTGCCCTCCCCACACCTCTCTGCCCTCCGCACACCTCTCTGCCCTCCGCACACCTCTCTGCCCTCCGCACACCTCTCTGCCCTCCGCACACCTCTCTGCCCTCCCCACACCTCTCTGCCCTCCCCACACCTCTCTGCCCTCCCCACACCTCTCTGCCCTCCGCACACCTCTCTGCCCTCCGCACACCTCTCTGCCCTCCGCACACCTCTCTGCCCTCCCCACACCTCTCTGCCCTCCGCACACCTCTCTGCCCTCCGCACACCTCTCTGCCCTCCCCACACCTCTCTGCCCTCCGCATACCTCTCTGCCCTCCGCACACCTCTCTGCCCTCCCCACGACTCTCTGCCCTCCCCATGACTCTCTGCCCTCTCCACGCCTCTCTGCCCTCCCCACAACTCTCTGTGTCCCTTTCTGGCATAAGTCATCCATTCCTCAGGACGCCCAGTGTTCACCCCCCTAAATAAGACACATCTGCTCTGACTTATTCCAGCTCACTCTCCCCAACCCCAGCCATCCAGAGCAAAGGATTCCACATTTGCTGGCCTTCACGGGCTGTGTGATCATGAACAAGTTGCTGCCCGTCTCTGTGCTGCACCCTCCTGCACCGACATTCCACAGTGTAATGAAGTGAGTCCCATATGGCACCGAATTTCTGGGACCCAGTGCATCAGGCCTTTAAGCTAGATTGCTCCGGTCTCCCTGCCAGACCTGGCTTCAGCTTAGGAATTTGAGGAAGAGGAGGTGGGGTAGGAAGAAAAGTCACTGAAAGGAATGCTGTACCATTGCCTTTATAGAATGATAATGTTGAGAGAGAATGCACAGGTTACAGACCTTTCTCTGCCTTTGAGGTAATCATGAGCATTAACAACCCAACATTACACTGTAACAGCAGAGAACTGGCCTTGGGGCTGGTGGGTACACAGAGAAGGCATGGCAGTCACTGTTTGTAGGGAAAGAGGAGGAGGATGAGTGTTCCTGGGTCAGGGTAGGCTGCAGTGAGAGGTGATGTCTGATCTGGGGTTCTGAGGGATGGGCAGGAGCCCAACAGTGCTATGGAGAAGGCACAGGCTTTGGAGCCATGAGATCTGAATTACGAGCTATGTGACTTTGACAAGCCACTCTGCCTCTTTAATTGAATTTTTTCAACTGTAAAATGGGGACAACGATGCTCCTTTCATTATTACTATGAGTGATAAATATTTTGATGTGTGTTGTACACTGGTGTGCTACACAGATAGGTCCTCAGGAGAAGTGACTTCTCTGTCCTGGCCTTTCCTCTCACAAGGAGCAAGATGGCTCCCAGGAAGCAATGTTTCTTTAGAATTTGGAGAGCATAGAGGGCATGTAAAGGTGACCAGCTACATCCCCAACTTGGGCAGCCACATCAGTCAGATAAGAATCTTTCCTGCTTCCCACAGAAACTGGATCCTTGGAGACTTTTCCCACAAAGACCACAAAATTCTCTCGCCTGCAGCTCAGTCTGACCTCTGATATCAATTTGGTAGCTTTCATCAAGGCTGAGCAGTATCTGGACAGTGCTTCGGCTGACATGAATTCTGTATGCTGAGAAGAAAGGCAGTCATCAGATCATCACCTGGTGACAGCATACCTAGTATTTGGTAAAATCGTTAAGAGGCTGCAATGACTGCAGTTCCAATCAATCCAATCAATCATACACATAGTGATGATTTATGCAATACCCTTCTTCTGGGCCTCTTGTCCCTCTAAATTGTTGGTCACTAAAAGAGACCCAGAGGCAAAGCAAATTACATAGGTTGAGTGCTAAGGGGAACTCACGATGGAGTCAGAACCCCTAGGAACATAATTTCTACTTGTAAGCAAGTCTGTGAAGGCTGAGTCTGAGAAGATACACAGTTTTTAGTTTTCTTTTAAGAGCAGGACTTCCCAGTAGAGCCATAGCGTCCAGTTATGCAGGATGTATGTACTCTGAACATTAAGGAGCAACTACCTACACCAGCCAGAGGCAGAGGACCTGGCGCTTCAACATCTTAGCTGCTCTAGCCAAGCCATCATGGTAGCTCCTGCTGCCAGTAAGGGCCAAAAACGCTGGGGATGTCTTCATGGTGGTGTCAGGACTGCCCCAGCATAAAAGGAGATGGCACGTGACCAATTAAAAAAAAACACTTTAAAGGGTCTCCTCTTTGTACAATGGGGAAACTAAGGCCTACAGGAAGAACATTTTGCCCAAAGACACTAAGCAAGCCAGTTGCAGAGCCAGGGCTAGGACCCAGATTTCCTGCCTCTTGAGTCATTGTTTTCTCTGCTGATGCCCTCATGAGATCACCACAAATATTGTGTGGAAAGTTAAAAGAGCCAATGACATATATCATCTCCTTCTATTAGGTTGGTGCAAAAGTAATTGCAGCTTTAGCCATTAGCTGTTTTTTTTCTTTTTCTTTTTCTTTTTTTTTTTTTTTTTGCGATCTCGGTTCACTGCTCAGCCTCCCGGGTTTGGTGGTTCACGCCTGTAATCCCAGCACTTTGGGAGGCCAAGGCAGGTGGATCACAAGGTCAGGAGATCAAGACCATCCTGGCTAACATGATGAAACCCTGTCTCTACTGAAAATACAAAATATTAGCCAGGTGTGGTGGCATGCGCCTGTAATCCCAGCTACTCGGGAGGCTGAGGCAGGAGAATGGCGTGGTCATTAGTTTTAATGCCAAAATGGCTATTACTTTTGCACCAACATAGTAGTTGCTTTCCTGAAAACTAGGGTATGCCACCACCAGGTGGTGATTTGGTTACCAAGAACTATATTAAACAGCCAGGCCGCACAGGTTACTGAAAGAGTCTCTCTCCGGGCAGGATAGAAGTGTGAGATACTCATGCAGCCCTGTGGACTCCATCTGGGAAGCCGTGTTGACAGTGTCCCCAAAGAGGCAATACCAAGGCATCGTGAGACCCACGACCCCTGCTGCACAGGGCCCTGAAACTCGAATGTACCCAGTGAGCTCCAGCAGGTCTTGGACCAGAGAGAGAGCCCAGTGACAGCCTCACCCTTCTCTACCCTCCGTGCCATTCCCCACTGCACGTCCTGGGCTCCAGTTGCGGGGTGAGGATAAAGCTAACTGGAGTCTCCAATGACATCCAGAGAGGAGCTGATGCTTGTGCCAGGCTCTGTGCTGGAGGTGAGGGGCCGTAGATAGATCAGAGCCCCTCCCTGCTCTTGGGCAGCTCCCAGCCTAGTGGGGAGAGATGTGTAACCTGCAATCAAGGCTGTGATGAAAGAAGCACCAGGACTGTGCCAGCACCAAAAAGGGCCTCTAACCCAGCCCAGGGGACTTGCTGGAGAAGAGGATACATGTGCTCTGTTTTGAGGGATGAGAGAATGAGTGGGCAGGGAACAGCAGGTGCAGAGGCACAGAGGCAGGGAACCCGTGTGTGTGAAACTGCACACAGCTGAGTGTGGATGGAGGGCCATGCAGGAAGTGGTGGGAGATGCGATTGGAGAGGCTATGGCAGTGGCGGGGCTGTGGTGGCAGTGCCAATGGACTTTATCCTGCAGGCGAGGGGAACCATGGTGGAAGGAGTAGGGACATGGGAAGGGTATACTCATGACTCTGAGGGCTCTCCCAGACCCATCCCAGCAATCATTTGGTTGTTTGCATGACCACAGAAGGTTTCTGTCCTGCCTCTTCCATCAGACTATCGGCATCACATATTCTCTTTTTTTTTTTTTTTGGAGACAGAATCTTACTCTGTTGCCCAGGTTGGAGTGCAGTGGCTCCATCTTGGCTCACTGCAACCTCCACCTCCCGGGTTCAAGCGATTTTTGTGCCTCAGCCTCCCGAGTAGCTGAGATTACAGGCGTGCACCACCACGCCCAACTAATTTTTGTATTTTTAGTAGAGACAGGGTTTCTCCATGTTGGCCAGGCTGGTCTCAAACTCCTGACCTCCTGTGATCCCCCTGCCTGGGCCTCCCAAAATGCTCAGGCTACAGGCGTGAGCCACCGTGCCCGGCCAGACTCTCTTATTTATAACATAATTAGGACCTCAAAATAATGTAAGGAAAAAGAAACATAAAATGTTTTTACTATAGAGTTTTAGAATCTCAGACATCCAGAAGCATGCCACTGGAGGCGTCTCAGCCAGCACCCCAGGGAAGATTGGGAGATGGATGTGGCCCCCTCACCCTGGAGGCCCCTAGCCCATACCTGAATGCAGGCCAGCCCTGATGCAAATGGGCACGTTGGGTGCATGCCTCTTCCAGAAGTCACCCACAGAGCCAAGGATATCCAGAGCCATGTTATTGATCTCGGCCGCATGCTGACTCCCATTGCACTGAGGCAGCCCCCACACCACCATGTAGGCGTCCCCAGTGGTCTCCACCTAGAAACCACAGCCTTCACAATCCAGCGTGAGAACATATCCTCGCTGGCCCACCACACATTCTGCTACACATGGCTGCTTCTTGGGAGTCCCAACCTGCCCCGTGGGTCTCTGGCCCGCAGTGCCATCTTTGCCAGGCCTCCAGTGCCAAGCACTTTAGCAACGATTGGATCTGTACATTTCAGATCACCTTTGTCTGTATTCCAGGTGACAGTGGCTTTTTTTTTTTTTTGTCTCTGGCCTCAGTCCACGAGCTCCTTGGTGGCAGACCTGGGTACCCCATCTGCTCAAGGCCATACTGGCAGATCAGGGATTAATTTGGAGAGGACCGTATATATTTAGAGGACGCCTCCAATTTTCCAAACCCTGCTGGCCTTCCAAAGGTGTACTGGAAAGAATGTAGGTTTTGGAATGAGACAGATGTAGGTTCAAGCCCTGGCCCTGCCATTTACCTGGACGACTTCACCTGGGTGAGCCTCAGTTTCCTCTTATGTGGAATGAATGTTAGAGGTGAAGTATTTACAGAAGCAGGCATACCAGTGCTGAATACACAGAGGCTGCTGTCGTCCTCCTCCTCATCATCACGGTTTTGGAATCTCCTAACTGGAAGGTGCTTTGTTGGTCACCCACCCAATTTCCCCCACCCCAGTTGCTGTCCTTGCCCACTCACATCCCTCAATAGGAAAGTCTCTCCTTCTTCAGTAGCCACTTCTCTCTTTAGGCAACTCCGATTTTCTTTCTTTCCTCTTTCTTTCTTTCCTCCTTTCTTTCCTCCTTTCTTTCCTTCCTTCCTTCTTTCTTTCTTTCTTTCTTTCTTTCTTTCTTTCTTTCTTTCTTTCTTTCTTTCTTTCTTTCTTTTTACCAAGGTTGCCCAGGCTGGAGTGCAGTGGCGTGATCTCAGCTCACTGCAACCTCCGCCTCCTGGGTTCAAGTGACTCTCATGCCTCAGCCTCCCAAGTAGCTGGGACTACAGGCGTGAGCCACCATGTTTGGCTAATTTTTGTATTTTTTGTATAGATGGGGTTTCACCATGTTGGCCAGGCTGGTCTTGAACTCCTGACCTCAGGTGATCTGCCTGGCTCAGCCTCCCAAAGTCCTGGGATTACAGGTGTGAGCCACTGCCCCCAGCTGCAACTCTGATTTTCAAAACTTGAGTTGAGTTAAAACCTGCCTTTCACCGGCTGGTTCCAGCTCCACCCCCTGAACTGGACCCATATACCTTTCCTAAGCACCTTCCTCTGTTCCTAAGTCCCTGTTCTAGGTGCTTGGAACACAGATGTGAATGAAGCATAGCCTTCTCCCCTGCCACAGGCCAAGCCTGCCAGGGTGAAGACAGTGACTCTACCCTCTGAGTCTTTCCCGGCTCCTGCACTGTTCCTCCTACAGCAAGTACATGTTGGCTTCACTGGGCCTGGGCGGCAGAGCCTCCCTTGCCAGGCACTTCTGCACTTAGCCCCTGGTACACAAGAATCGTGATGCTCCACAGCCCTTAGGGGGCGCTGTAATTCAAAAAATTTCTCATGCAACATGCAAGTGTGGGCTGTGCCCCACTACCAACGCCCCCACGACCCTGCGATCTCTCCCTCACCCCGACTGTCCTCCACCTCACCACCAAAAAGTGATCTGCCCTAATCACATCACATTCCGCTCTGATATGCACTTCAATTTGCTCCCTATGGCCATGGCTTAAAATTCAGGCCCCCTGGCCTAGCTATCAAGGGCCTCCTTCATCTGCAGGATTTCCTGACGTTTTCTAACAGTTGCTTCTGGTTCCCCATGCTTCAGCCAGACAGAAACCCTTTCTACCATTTCAAGAGACACCTACTGCTTGCTCACGTCTGCCAGGTCCCTCTGCCTGAAAAGCTATCCCCAGTCTCTAACTGCTGAAATCCCACCCCTCCATCGGTCCCGCTCACACGTGATCTAGGGCACAGAATCTTCCCAGTCCCCAGCTGTGAGAAAGATGTTTCCCTCCTCTGGGCTGTGGCCTGCTCTCTCGCCCTGCGGCCTGCCTGCTGCTGTCCACCCAGCATTCATTGGCTGGTGGTAAGAGTGGCGGGGGTGGTGGCAGGGCTGCCCCAAGCTGTGCACCTTTCCACAAAAGAGATTTTCTACTCCACTCCCGAGGAGGGAAAATTTTGAGAGACTCCTGGCTTTCCCTTCTCTCTCTTCTTCCTCACCGCAGGAGGTGGAATGCCTTACTTGATTGGCGAGACTGGAAAAAGGACTCAGTGCCTCTTAAATACTCGTATAGTGCTTACTATGTGCCAGACACAGTCCCAAACCCTTTACAATTATGAACGCATTAGATCGTCACAAGAATTCGGGGATGTGGGTACTATTACTAAGGCCATGTTATAGGTGAAAACTGGGTCAGAGGCATTAAGTCACTTGCCATGGTCACTTGTAGCCAGTGCGTGGGTTTGAACTTGGTCAGTCCAGCTCCAGAGTCTGTGCACTATGCTGCCTCTTGATGGACATGGCTTGTGCCCTTTCTCTCTCTCTTTTGAGGAGGTTCTGCTCCCACCCTGCCTGCTGGGTGTGCAGCTGTGATTCAGGGACGGTGCACCAGCTCTGGGGACCCAGCCCTGCCTCAGATGTGTGCCCCCACAGTCCAGACTAGAGGGGAGGAGTAGAAAGCCTCATAGTGGCCACACAACCAGCCCACATTCTCCGATCTGCTAAAGCTGATCTCTAAGCTGCTGACCTGCCTGATGCCTGAGCTGGAAGGGAACATGCAGGGTGATTAACATTCACTCCTTAACCCTAGAGACAGAAAGATGACCAGGCACAGGCATGCTCTCCGGGGACTCGTAAAGGTGATGTACTCAAAGCTGCCTATCATAGTGGGCTCTCAGCTGTAAGTGAGGCAGTGGTTCCCTTCACAGATGGGAGAAACAGCCAGGGGAGAGGTGCAAGCAAAGGGTCCATACTATCAAACACAGATGTGAATTCTAACCCCACCACTGACTTGCTGTGTGACCCTGGGTGAGTCATTTACCCTCCCTGTGCCTGCATCCTCATCTGTACAGTAGAGATAGTAATCCATACCCCTGACAGGCACTGAAAGGGTTAGATGAGATCACTTGTGAAATTTCCCCAGCCAACTTAGCCCTCTGTAGGTGATTAACTAATGCTGCCCTTTCCCTCTGTGCTTTCAGCATCTGGCATGTGGCAGGTGCTCAAGGTTAAGGTGGTGCCTAAATGACCAATGGTGCTTTCTCTCACATTCCTTAATCTGCAGAGCAATCCTAAACCAGAGACACTTTCATCCCTGTTTTATAAGTGGAGTACTGAGGCTCAGAGAGGTGACGTGCCCAGGGTGGCTTGGCAGTAGGGCCAGGGCAAGACTTACGCCTGGCTGAGCCACAGGTGGGGCTGAGGCCTTGCCTCCGTGACAGTCCCCAGCGGCTCCGCTCTGGAGTCATGTCCATGAAAGTGCACACTCAGCGAGCGTGGGAGGGAATTGCAGACCCCTGCAAAACCAGGAAATGATTGTCTGGCTGCCTCCCAACCCAGACCGGATTAAAGAGCAGTAACCAGATCCTGTTGGGGACGAAGGGGAAACCAAGGTGGATGGCGTGAGTGATGAGAGACGCTTGCACACCATGAAGAAGGGGCCTCCTCTTTCCCCACATCTGGAGGGTTGTGTGGGCCTTGTTTGATTTCATTTCATTCTGCCAGAAAGATGCAGACCTCCTGGCCAGAGTTCAGAGCAGATGAGAAGGGATGATTCAGAGCCAGGGGACACATGTGTGAGGAAAGATTAGCAGTGGAGGAAGACATAAGGCCGGGGTGACTCAGGGCAGATCAAAGCTGTGGGGCTCAGCGAGATGAGATGAGGAATGTTTTCCTGGGGCTGTGGGGCCAGGGTGGCTCTGGAGGCAAGAGGGAAACTCAGGAACGCCTTGGAACCGCAGGCCAGGGCGGGGATCTAAGGTCCTGAGTGGGGAACAGGAGGGAAGCTGCACCCTTGGGTGTCAGTGGTGCAGGTCCCTGTGGGTGTGTGTCGGTCAGTATGGTGCAGTGGATGGAGCACCATGGTGGATGCCATAGGTTCCTGTCCTGGCTCTGCTGCCGGCCAGCTGTGTGACCTTAGGTGGGTCACTTCCCTCTCTGTGCCTCAATGTCCTCCTCATTCCCTCAACACACATTTCCTGAGGATCTATGATGTGCTGAACACTGCCGGCCACTGGGGAGTAATTCAGTGTGGAAACATAAAGTGCAATGTAGAGGGAGTTATGCGAGCATCAAACAGGTGCCCCTAACTGTATCTAGGAGGGGGAGAAGGCTAACCCGAGACCAGACACACGGCCAGGAGGGAGCTAGGTGAAGAGGAGGGAGAGTGCTGCTCCAGGAGGAGAAACAGAGGTCCCAAGGCCTGGTGGCTAGAGACAGCGAGGCATGTGTGAGGATCCAGAGGCCTGCAGAGGTGGAGCGGCTGGAGACACAACTGGGGAGGTAGGTAGGGCAGCTCCTGGAGGGCTTGTGGGCCATTATGAACCCACAGCTTTATCCTGAGGATGTCTATGTCATGGGGATGGTGAGCCTCCCTGAAGAAGGGCCTTTGGACCAGCATAATCAGGTTCAAATCTTGGCCTCAGATCCCACTAGGATGATGTTAACGAATAAGCCACTTGGCCTCTGCTGCCTCATTTTCCTCATATATAAATTAGCAGTACCACTTCATACCTCGTAAATTGTTTTGCTGAATAAATGGGCTGATACATATAAAGCATTTAATACTAGCATCCAGTATACACTAAACACTCAATAAGTGTTGGTGATTATTGTTGTTGGGGTACTATAAATAATGCTATCAGCAGATTGTCTGGCATCTCAAAGAGTTCATCGTGTCCTCGGAAAATTCCTCCCAAGGCATCCTTTTCAATCTGGCTTCAGCCCTCAGGGCCTGGCCCTCCCCTGCCTCTGCCTTTGTGGAGGGCCGTGGCTGGACAGGGCTGGTGAGTCACAAATTAGGGCTAAGGCCAATAGAGCCTTGGTGTGTTGTTTCCTGGGACCTCCCTCCGTACCTTCCCTACCATGTCTGAAGCTGCCCCCAGACCCCCTGGATCAGAACGAGGAGAAGGGTTGGGGTTGGAAGGTCCCCACAGCATGGGTAGAGTGGAGGAGTGGCGGGCAGGAGGTGACTACCTCTCACACTCCATGCTTGACACCCACTTGCGCATGGGGGACAGGATCCTCCCATCCTCCGTGAACACCCCCAGGACTGTGCTCACCATTCCTGTTCACTGTCAAAGAAACAGAGGCCCAGAGAGGGGAAGCTGTCAGCCCAAAGCCACACAGAAGCTGGTGGCCAGGCTGGGGCTCAAACCCAGGACTGAGAGGTGCACAGGGAGGGGTTTGAAGGCCCTGCTGAGGCCTCTGCTGTTCTCTCCAGTGCCCCCAACTCCCCACTCCTGGCCCATTCCTGTCCAGCCAGCCCAGCTTATTCAGCATTGCCACACTCACCAGGCCCTCTGAAGCCTCAGGCTTTAGCATATTTTTCCCCCATTGCCTGCTTAGGACTGCCACTCCCAGACGGGACAATGCTGGGAAGACAGCACCTCTTCCAGGAAGTCTTCCCTGCTCTTTACACATCTACCCCTAGCTGGGTTGGGGCCCTCTCAGCCTCCTCTGCCTCCCAGGATTATTACTTTCACTGCGGGTCATTATCTTTTACCTACAGGACTGAGAGCTCCTTGAGCATAGGATTGGGAGCTGAGTCATCTGTCTGCTCATGCCCAGCACAGGGTCAGGCACAGAAGAGCCTGCTGATAAGATTGTAAAGGGATGGATAGATGGACAATGGACAAGTAAACACTGTGGTCCATTAAATGCAAAATGGCCCATATCCTCCACCCCCTCTATGTTCACCCCATTGCAATGGGACTCTGAAGCTTCTTCCATCAAGAGGTGGACTTTGTTTCCTCAGCTCTTGAATCTGAGCTAGTCTTTCATTTTGACCAATAGAATACATCAGAAATTGTAATATGCCTGATCCCATATTACAGATTAGATCTCAAGAGCCTTGTGTACTTCTGTCCTCTCTCTCAGAACCCTGCCACATCATGTAAACAATCCCGGACTAGCCTGCTGGAGGAAGATAGACTGTGGAACAGAATTGAGTTCCACAAGGCTCCAGAGACATGAGAGAACCCAACTGAGATCAGCAGAGCTGCTACCTCACCCATAGCTGACCACAGATGTATGAGTGTGTCCAGAAGAACTTTCTGGTGGCCCCATAGGTTTGTGAACAATAATAAATGCTTATCATTTTACCCTATTGAGTTTGGGGGGGTATTTATTATACAGCAATAGCTAGCTGATATAAATACATAAATAAATGAATGGAAGTAATTGTACCATCAAGGCACAGTAGTAAAGGGAGGAATGGAATGCCAGCCTCCTGGTATTCTCACCTTATACAGGTCATGGCTGCCCAGAACAGCATCAAACAGCATGTAGAGATCGTTGAGCAAGCCCACCACCTCAATGGGTTCACTCAGGGCTGAGATGATGGTGAAACCCACAATGTCACTGAAGTATATGGTAACCTGGTCAAAATACCCTGGTTCCACAGTTGCCCCCATTTTCCGAGCTTCAGCCACAGACCTGAAGGGATGGGAGGGGCCAGACACATAAGGTATGAGGGTCTATTTTTGACAGTTTGGAGGCTAGGAAGGGATATTTGAGAGGAAACTGTGTTGAGCATCAGCAGATCTGGTTCAAGTCCGCTGCAGTGCTGACTGCCCTGGAGTGAATACTTGCCCTCTCTGGACATGACTTCCTCTGAAGTGATATTGGGGTGGGGGAAGCATTGTGCCCAGCTCCTTGCTCCCAAGGATGTGAGAGAGCAGAAATTCTACTCACATGCCCAACAGAGTACCTGGCACATGGTGAGGGCTCTATAAAAATATGTGCAGTGGCTCACGCCTATAATCCCAGCACTTTGGGAGGCTGAGGAAGGAGAATCACTTAAGGCCAGGAGTTTGAGGCCAGCCTGGGCAACATAGTGAGACCCTGTATCTAAAATAATAGTAATAAACAAAACTAACTAAACTAACTAAACAAAATAATGTGCTGCATAAGAAAAATGTTAGATAAATAAACATGGATGAGTGAATTGAATAAATTCATGGAATCCAGATCTGCTGAGCACCCAATATATTCCAGGCCCTGTGCTTAGAGCTAAGGCTAGAGGCACACTCAAGTCCAGGGGCCACTCACGGGGGAATCATCTGACAGAGCAGCCTTTCTGTCTTCTCTCTCTTCAGCTCCAGTTCCTCAGTCTGCTCCTGAATCAGGTCCTCCAGGTTCTGGGAATATTTCTCCAGCAACCACAGCATGGAGTCAGCAACACTGGTCCTCTTGCCTTGGTTGATGCTTTTGAACTGAAAATGGAACAAAAATGCCAAGTCATCCATGAAGGTCAGCACACCTGGTCCTCAGCTGGGAGTCTGGGGCCACAGAAATGCACCAAACAGAATCCCCGCTTGAAGGAGCTGCATTGTTGTGGGGAATAGATATGTAAATTACAGGGGGATGGTGGCTCTGACAAGGGAAAAGTGCAGTCAGCTTTGTGCCAGATTAACGGGTTAATTCTGTGTGGGGTGGGCAGGCAGCAAGAGGATTTTGCAAAGGAGCCTGTACCCAGCACAGCATTATGGTTAACAAACACAACCCTATTGCACTGGGTCTCACAACAATGCTGTGAGATTCTTTGTTCTTCTCAAAGATAGACAGACAGACAGATGATAGATAGATAGATAGATAGATAGATAGATAGATAGATAGATAGATAATAGACAAACAGATGGATGGTTGGACAGATGGACAGACAGATGGACGGATGGATGGATGGATGGATGAACAGATGGTTGGATGGATGGATGGATGGATGGATGGATGGACAGATGGAAGGGTAGGTGGATGGATGGATGGATAGATAGAAAGAATATATGTAGATTATTTATACGTATAATCTGTCTCTATTTCTACTTTGTTCCTCCGAAATTTTAATGATGAAGAAGAATAAAAGCAGTACCACACAATAAAATAATAAACGTGTGAGGATATTAGGACCAAAGGAGAGTAAAGGCTTTTTTTAAAAAAAGGTAAATCTAGGAGTGAAATCTGTATGCAAAATCCATGCTAGAATTTGGTCACCATTTTGGATATGAGCTTCCTAGCAACAAAGCAAAGAGGGAAATATAGATTACACAATCCATGGGGTCCATAAGACAATGAAACATTAAACTAATTGCTCAAAAGAAATACAACTACTCCTAGTGCCAAGCAAAGAGAAAAGCCTCTTAGTTCTTTGTATGAGAACCCTTATGTGTGATCATAAACTACATCTTCAACAACAACCTTACAGGACATCTGGCAGCAGTTTTCCTAGGAAGACTTACTAGAACCTTACCCAGTGTGGTTTGCACCTTCCCAGAGTGCAGTCAGTAAGAGAAGCAAATCAATGATGGTCAAAGTGAAGGGGTCCATGCTTGTCAAAATCCAGCATCTTGAACGTGTGAGAGTGTGTGCGTGTGTGTGTGTGCACGTGTGTGTGTGTGTGTTGTGTGTGTGTGTAGGTATGCACATCCAACCTCCATTAATGCCACATCTCTCAGCCAAATGTCTGCAAGGTAGGGAGTGGCAGCAGCCCCTGAAATGCACCTATTTTGTATTGTCCAACAAAAGCAGAGACACAAGCTTTACAAGGTGAGCATGACAGCTGCTGACCTTGAGACACCAACAAGGACATGAAGCCAACTCCAAGGTCACCTCTGCATGGAAGGTCACCATTTCATAAATGAAGAGACAAAGGATCTGAGAGGTGGAATAACTTGCCAAGGAGCACACAGTGGTGGATCTGAGTTTCAAACTAAAGTCTTTTATATTAATTTATCACCAGGCACCCCACTGAATTATTTTATCATTTGGAATTATGTATATTTCTTCTTCCTTTCCAAAATTAATTTTCTCATCTAATTGCATTGAACAATGAAATGAATATAAACCCAGGCCTTTTTTTTTTTTTTTTCGAGACAGAGTTTCGCTCTTGTTATCCAGGCTGGAGTGCAATGGCGCAATCTCGGCTCACCACAACTTCTGCCTCCCGAAACCCAGGCCTTTTGACTTTAATGTCAGTGTTCTTTCTCTTGTACCTTACTCACTCTCTCCTTCTCAAAGAGCTACATTTAAAAAAAATTAGTTATCTCACTGGATGGTCACACCTATCTGGAGAGTTAGGCCAGGGTTAGTTATCTTTCCAGGAAACATACAGGGAGGCTGAGGCCCAAGAGGACCATTAACTTGTCCAAGGTCAAACAGTGGGTAAGTGGGATGATATCCACTGGATTCTCACATAGATGTGAATCCAGGCATCTGACCCCTCACCTCCCCACAGTGTGATGCCATTCCCCCCTTCTTCAGGTGGAATTCATGTGTGCCCATCTCAGCCTTCTTTGCCGTGGGGCCTTGGCCAGGAATCTTGGGCAAGAATCCCACAGTCACCCCTCACTCAAGGCAAGAGCCCTTCCCCACCTCACTGGCCATGGCAACCTCCGATCCCCTGGAAAGATTCCAAGCTTGTGCTTTAGAAACTGGTTGCTCACCCTAGCTCTGCTACCCACCATTATGGTGACTGTTTAGAGGTCATTTACTCTGAGCTCCAGATTTCTCATCTGTGGAGGGGGGCACCACCCCTGATGCCAGAGCTAAGTGGGGAGGGGTTGTGGGAAGAGAGGGGATGGGCAGGGCTTCTCAAAGGACACCTGTGTGCGTCTCCTTGGACTGCCTTGCTGCCTCTCTCCCTCTCATCACCTGTCCTAACCCCTTTATTGTTCCCTGAACCACTCCTTGGCAACTCTCCACCATGGCTGGGGTGTGGAGGACGGGGAGGGGAGGCACTGTTCCCTTGGGTCTGATGGGTTGGCCCCGTGGAAGCCATCGGCCAGCTTCGTCATGTTCACATACTCCACTGCTGCCCTGCCAGCTTGCACAGACTTGCCTTGCCCCTCCCACTGAAATCCCCAAGGCAGTCCTGGGGGGACCCCAGGGCCCCTCACATTTTCCCCTCACTGACTCAGGAAGTAGTACTGTCTCCACAGCCACAGTGGCCTCTCTCCTCTAGTGCCAGAAGGCCTGGTACAAGGCGGGGTTCCTGGCGCAGCTCTGCAGAAAGACAGACAGACCTGGGTTGGATTCCAGCCCCATCTTTCACTTTCTCAGTTACCTTGGGCAAGTCCCCCCACCTCTCCAGGCCTCATTTCTCTCCCACGAAGCCAAGAAACTAACACTGTTTCTTCAGAGGGCTGTGGCGAGGATGAAAGGAGGGGAGCATGGCCCTCAGCATGGGGCTTGACACTCAGGAAGGCATGGGACAAACGTCCCTGGAACCTGTGGTCCTAAGAAAGTTCTCCTTAAAAGGCGGACCTCAGGGGTGACAGTGCTGGGTGGTTGCCCCTTACTGCATGGCTTTCCAGGTCCCAGGGAACTCACAGGGCTTGCATTGAGCTAAGTGAGCTGAACGAATGGGCCATTTTTTGTGAGCACCCGCTCCTCTGGGGAGCACTCACCTGGCTGTAGATCTGGTCCATGCTAGGTCTGTCCTCTGGAGCCTCGTCCCAGCACTTCTTCATCAGCCAATGCACTCAGGCGGCCCGTGATCAGGGGTCACCAGCGGCCGGCACAGAGGAGGGGGAGATGCCACCCTCCTGATGATTTCGGCAACCAACACCATGGGGCGGGCCTGGGGTCCTGGGAAGGGTCATGAAAGGAGCCTGGCCTCGGATCCTGAGAGCGTGGGCAGAGTAGGCTTATGGCGGTGCCAGGTTCTGGGCCTGAGGATATTCCTCAGCTCCTGTTTCCAGGGTATGTCTGGCCAGTGGATGTGGCATTATTGTTCTCCTGGGTCTACCCTGGGTGTGGCCAAGGAAAGGGTCTCAAACTGGGAGCCAGGAGAGCTGCGAGCTGGTTTTGAATTCTGGATCTGCCACCACAATACAATGGGATGGTGGAGAAGACAATGACCTCTCTGAGCCTCAGTCTCCCGATCTGTGAAATGAGCATATAAACTGCCTTCTTTTTTCTTTTTTTTTTCTGTTCTTTTTTTTTTTTTTTTAATGTCGCGATCCCAGCTCACCACAACCTCTGCCTCCCAGGTTCAAGCGATTCTCCTGCCTCAGCCTCCAGGCATGCACCACCACGCCCAAATAATTTTGTATTTTTAGTAGAGACGGGGTTTCTCCATGTTAGTCAGGCTGGTCTCAAATAAACTGCCTTCTTGAGAGGAGTGCTGAGGTGGAAGACGACGGATGTTAGCACCTGGCAGACTCTCCCCCACCCTCAGGCCCCGCAACAACTGCCGCTGCTCTGTTGCCAACAACGCCCACCAATGATCTTGAAACCTTGACAGCGCAGCTCTTTCCTCCAGCCTTGCCACGCAGACACTGGCGTGCCGGTTCCCCACAGGTGTGAACGACACTGCCTGCTTATCATTATCATCATCATTATGATTCTGTCCTCAAGAAAACCTGGCCACATGTCATCCTGTCTCCACACCAGGCTAAGTCAGTGCTCTAGTTCTGCTATGACTCTGAGCCTCAGTTTCCCCACCTAACAACTGATGGAAATAACCCCTGCCTCGGGGGGGCTGCTGGAGAGCCAGGGGGAGCCGAGCGATTCTAAAGTAGGCTGGGAGGAAGAGGGGCTGACACCGAGCTCAGGCTCTGGAGTCCACAGATCAGAGCGGGACTTTAGATGACTCATTTACAGTCCGCACAAGGCGCATCACCTCTCTGAGCCTCAGCTTCCTCACCTGGAAGACGGGTATAACCATACTACATATTTGGAAGGGTTGTCATGAGGCAGAGTAGGTTAATCTCCTCTGAGGAGGGCCGGGATCCTCCTCTCATGAGTGAGGGAGGTGGGAGCCCTTGGAGCCAGGGAGGAGAAATTTCTTTCTGGGTTTCAGTCCCCTTCCCATCCCTTTTTGGCTTCTTGTTGGGGATAGTGCAGGAGTCACCATTCCATTTTACAGACAGGGAAACTGAGGCTCCTGGGAGTGAAATCAGGTACCAACATAGGGCCAGTCAAAAGCAGACACTAGAACGGGGCCTGGTTTGCACCCAGCCTGCACGATCTCCTCTGCCCAGAGGTTCCCAGCCTACAGGCGTTAGACCCTGAGGGCCCCCGAGCGTGGGATCTGGGAAGTCGTATGTGCTTACAAAAGACTGTGTGCTGATGGAACCAGTCATACACCACATGCACACATGTACTACTGATTTTCAAAGGTATGCAGATGGCACTGTAACGAATACAAACAAATCCATTTCAAAGTGTTGCTGATTTCACAGCCGATTTTATCATTGGGTATGTTCTCAGTTAGTGGATATTAGAAGTCAAATAGTAGCATGAGAGGCTCTAACCATTTTTGACATTAAAATGGAGTCTTCATAAGTGAACATGCTGGGAACTCCTGCCCCAGGCCAGGCTAGGTCTCATGCTCCCCTCACTGCGCCAGGCATGCTGTCCACACCCCAGGCATAGCCATGATTGATGGACAGTGCTGAGGGCTGGGGGAGGAGGCTGAGCATCCAGCTCTGGTGGGATCTGGCTGGGCTCTAAGAGGATGCCCCACGGATGACACCAAGAGATTTTAGAATACTGAGGTTGGACCAGGGATGTCCACCCAATCCCAGGTCCACAGCTTCCCCTCTGAGAAGTCCCTTCCACTCTCTGAGCCTCACTTAACTCTAAAAGGGGGGCGATTAGCCATCTCCCAGGGTTGTCAAATGGAATCATGCACATGAAAGTGCCTTGGGAACTGCAAAGTGCCCCCCCACCCACAGGATCCTAAAGAGATGTTAGAGTCAGGAGAGAGCCTGGGACCCCCCTTAGCACGCTCCTCACATCACCCTGCAGATATTTATTGAGGACCCAGTGCATGCCAGGCACTCTGTCTACAGCATTTCACTGAATCCTTACAGCTGCGCTGGAAGGCAGACATCATGGTTCCCATTTTACAGATGAGAACACTGAGGCTTGGAGCCTAAAAGGGATTTACTCAAAGTCATGAGGCATGTTGGTGTGGAGCTGGGCTTAGGATGGTGTTCCCTGGAGCCTGTGGCCTGAGCCCTGTACTCCCTGAGGCCTAGGAAAGCACACAGCAGGAAGCAGTGGGCCCTAGGCTGACAGCCTCCTCAAGGGTGGCCAGAGCATTCCAGGCCTGGGTCCCTGCACCCAAAGCTGGATGGAGCCAGGCCTGGAGTGCCTTGCACTGGTGGCATGGCTTGCAGATCCCATCTGGCCAGTCCTTCCCTCCTCAGAGGCAGATGACTGGGAGGCAGCCGAGGAGTGTTGAACAAATGGTCTTATAAGGCCCCCCTTCTTCCCACTCCTCCACCTCATAAATTTGGGCCTGGAATGCTCATTATTCACAGGGCTGTGGTGGAGAAAGGCAGTGGGGCTGGGTCTCCTGTGAATTAAAGATTATCCACTGGGATGGGAGCTGATGGTGAGCTCGGCACCGTCACTGCTCTGCACTGTGGGCCGAGGTGCCAGGTGTCTGTGGAGGGCCAGGTCCCTGGGACTGGGAAGAGGCAGCAGGAGGATGACAGAAAGAGAAGTCTGGGGTCCAGGGACCGGACAGAGAGCACAGAGGGGAGGAAACATTTTTGGAGTTGGGCCTTGGCACTGGGGCTGGAAGAGAGAAAGTGTGTACAGGCCAGGTGACGATGGGGAAGCTGTGAGTGATTATCCTGGGGAGCCAGAAGTGTGAGGACAGAGATGCTCTGAAGGAGCCTGCCTGGGCAGGTAACGAAGCCCCCTGGTATTGAGCAGCCTGGCCACGTTGGCCACGGGGCTGGGGATCTAGCACATTTGTTACTGGATTCCCATTTATAGATGACAACACTGAGGCTCAGAGAGGGTAAGCGGTTTGTGTAAGGTCACAGAGTAAGACAGTGACACAGCTGGAGTAGGGCTGAGCTCTGTGTAGCCTGTGCTGGGCATGGAGGGCAGATGCAGGTGGGGCATGAGCACCTACAGGCATGGCAGTGATACTGGGGAGGAAGGCAGGGGCGGGGATTTTCACCCAGAGCACAATGTCCTTAGCCCCTGGAGTGGGTCAGCTGCTATTCTGGCAGAGTTGCTGAAGGCTGCAGAGAAAAGAAAGAGAAATCAGACTGTTACTGTGTCTATGTAGAAAGGGAAGACATAAGAGACTCCATTTTGAAAAAGACCTGTACTTTAAATAATTGCTTTGCTGAGATGTTGTTAATTTGTAGCTTTGCCCCAGCCACTTTGACCCAACCACTTTGACCCAAACTGGAGCTCACAAAAACATGTGTTGTATGAAATCAAGGTTTAAGTGATCTAGGGCTGTGCAGGACGTGCCTTGTTAACAAAATGTTTACAAGCAGTATACTTGGTAAAAGTTATCGCCATTTTCTAGTCTCAATAAACCAGGGGCACAATGCACTGCAGAAAGCTGCAGGGACCTCTGCCCTTGAGAGCAGGGTATTGCCCAAGGTTTCTCCCCATGTGATAGTCTGAAATATGGCCTCATGGGATGAGAAAGAGCTGACCGTCCCCCAGCCCGACATCCGTAAAGGGTCTGTGCTGAGGTGGATTAGTAAGAGGAAAGCCTCTTGCAGTTGAGATAGAGGAAGGCCACTGTCTCCTGCCTGCCCCTGGGAACTGAATGTCTCGGTATAAAACCCGATTGTACATTTGTTCAATTCTGAGATGAGAGAAAAACCGCCCTATGGTGGGAGGTGAGACATGTTTGCGGTAATGCTGCCGTGTTATTCTTTACTCCACTGAGATGTTTGGGTGGAGAGAAACATAAATCTGGCTTACGTGCACGTCCAGTCATAGTACCTTCCCTTGAACTTAATTATGACATAGATTCTATTCCTCACATGTTTGTTGCTGACCTTCTCCTTATTGTCACCCTGCCCTCCTACTACATTCCTTTTTGCTGAAATAATGAACATAATAATCAATAAAAACTGAGGGAACTCAGAGACCGGTGCCGGTGCAGGTCCTTGGTATGCTGAGCGCCAGTCCCCTGGGCCCACTGTTGTTTCTCTATACTTTGTCTCTGTGTTTTATCTCTTTCTCAGTCTCTCGTCCCACCCGACTATAAATGCCCACAGGTGTGGAGGGGCAGGCCACCCCTTCAAAGGCTGCCCAGTTTAAGTCAAGTTCTCATGGTCAGACTTTAGTGTGTGTGTCTATGTGGTCTTCAGGCCCAGATTTCCTGATTGCCATAGAGCTTCCCACTAGGCAGAAACTCTAGCCAGGGACAGCCAAGCAAGGGGAGGAGGATACCTACCTTCCACTGGGAGTCCCGAGGAGCAGTAGAGTGGGCCCCAAGTCAGCACCTCCTGCAGGATGATGCCAGTGCTGAAGATGTCCCCTGTGAGGGTGTGCCACCCAGGGCGCCCAGGCCCCAGCAGCAGCTCAGGAGCTGTCCATAGCAGCTCTGCAATCACAGGGCAGGGCCACGCCACCATCACCTACTGACCACCCAAGCCAGGCCGGGTGCATCTATTCTCCCCAATTCACAGGTAAAGAGCCTACAGCTTGTTCAGAGAGGAGGAGCGATCAACTCAAGGTCACCAATACCAGAGGACTGGAGATCTCCCTCTCCCTGCACCTTACAAGCACCTGGTTAAACAGAGGCCCCCAAACCTACTGGCAGCCCCCTGCCTATCCCTGAGCTGACCTTCCGGGGCTGGCCAGGGTTGGGGATCCTGCTAAGTGTCCAGGGGCTCTGCATAACCATGGTCAGTGACCTTGAGCACAAAGCATCTGTCCACCACACAGTTTTGGAACTTGAGGCAGCCAGGAGGGAAATGGTGGTGGTGCAGATACCTCACGCCCTGAGATGGACATAATGGGGGTCCATTGGATCTGTAACGAATGAGAGGAAACCTGGTTCTCTCGGAATTCCCACAAGCCCCAGAAAGCCTTCCTGCCTCCCTGTACCCGTGGCCATGCAGTTTGGATATCCCTGGATTAGACAAAGCTGAAAAAGCCCAGCTGTGGGAAATCTGAGCATCTCCTGTCTCCCTGCCATCCCCACTTCCCTGCAGTGCCAGGCCCAGGGAGGGATCTCATGCAGATCAAATCCAGCAGCAGGGAGGCCTTGAAGGTCCAGTCTAGGTGCAGGACCTCTTTCCGCAGCAGGTTCCCCAGAGATCACGAAAATGCCCAGGCAGGTGGCGACGTTCTCACACTGCAGCTCCCACATCTGTCAGGGAAATTGGTACCTTAGCAGCCCTCAGGGGCCGTTCGAGGGCTGGACCAGGTGCAATCCACATCTAGGCCACCTGCTCTTAGCACCAAGCACAAGGCTAAGCATGGAGAGGCATCAGAAATGTTGAATGAATGTATGGATGGACAGACAGATGGATGAATGGGTGGGTGGTGAGGGATGGATGGAGGATGGATGGATGAATGTATGCATGGATAGATGGTGGTGGGTGGTAGATGGATAAATAGATGGATGGGTGGGTGGGGAGCTGTGGGTAGGCAGGTAGATGGGTGGGTGAGTGGTTGATGGGTGGGAGGGTGGATGAATGATGGGTGAATGGGTGGGTGAGTGGGTACTTGGTGGGCTGGTGGGTAGACGGGTGGGTGGATGGATGGATGAGTGAATGGGTGGGTGGCTGGGTGGATGGATGGGTTGGTGGGCGATTGGTCAGTGGGTGGATGGGTGGTTGGTGGGTGGGTGAGTTGTTGGGTAGGTGGATGGGTGGTTGGTGGATGGGTGTTTGCATGGTTGGTGAGTGGGTGGGCAGATGGATGGGTGGATGGGTGGGTGGATGAACGGGTGGATGGGTGGGTGGATGAATGGGTGGATGGATGGATGGGTGAGTAGATGGGTGGTTGGTGGGTGGGTGGTGAATGGGTGAATGAGTCAATAGGTGGATAAATGGCAGATCACTTGAAGCCAGGAGTTCTAGATCAGCCTGGCCAACATGGTGAAACCCTGTCTCTACTAAAAATACAAAAATTAGCTGGGTGTGGTGGTGCACACCCGTAATCCCAGCTACTTGGGAGGCTGAGGTGGGAGGATCGCTTGAGCCCGGGAGCCGGAGGTTGTAGTGAGCTGAGATTCAGCCACTGCACTCCAGCCTGGGTGAAAGAGCGAGACCCTGTCTCAAAAAAAAAAAAAAAATCTACTCACATAGTTGCAAGATGCCCACTGGGAAATGCCTAACTTAACTTCCAGTCACTTAATTCTTCTGAACTTTATTTCAGACTGTGGTGATATTGGAGATATCAATAAAATTCACCATGTATCAAAAGCACACCATTTGCCAGGAAGAGTTCTAAGTTATTTCATGCATTCTCTGCAATCATAATCCCCCAGAAGGTGGCTATCACTAGCTCCATTTTACAGGAAAGCTAAGAGTTCCATGGGGCAAGATTTCACCCAGATCTTCCTGACTCAAGTCTCATGCTCTGTCTCCATCCCTCAGTGCCTCTCAGGATGGTAATGATCTTGGGGGTGAAAATGCTTATGTGGTTAGTGATAACAGGTGCTTAGGATCTCCCTGAGGGAGGGGACTTTTTCTCTCTTCTCCATTCTGTATCCCCAAAGCCCAGAACACTGCACATAAGTGCCTGGCACATAAGTGATGCTCAGTAAACAGCGAATAAAAGAAAGGATGGGTAGAGGGAGGGGGCTGCAGGATGAGGTCCCTTCATGATGAGTTGCCATGCGAGGGCATTGATGGAGGACACTGCGCCCTGGTGGTTATGGGGATTATGGGTTATGGGGTGGTGACGTGGCTTTAAGGATGCTGGCATGGGACAGTGACGGCAATAGTGAACCACTGTGATTGAGGCATTGGCAGTGGGCAGGATCACGATGGCAAGAATAATTTCCTCTTTGAGACCAATCTGGATCAGTAAGGGTGTCCTGAGCAGCCTCACTCCCCACCCACCTTCTGCGCCATCTACAGCCCTGCCTTCCTCGGGAGGCTGAGGCAGCTTGGGCGCAGCTCAGGGTCTGAGCCCACTTCACACTTCTTCAGCCACACCCAGTCTCCCTGTTCAAGGAAGAGCAAGAGTTTAGCTGCTGCTGCTCCTCAGCTGTGGGACCTCAGGAAAACCCCTCTACCTCTCTCAGCTCAGTTTCTTCCCCATCAATGCATTCCTTCTGTGTGTTCTGAGCCAGGCACAGCCTGGTGAGCGGAAACATTTGCTATAAGCCGGGCAGAGCCAAGGGCCGGGCTTTGGCTGATGGACTCCAGTTCCAGTCCTGACACCACCACTTTCCAACTCTGTGACCTGGGGTGGGTGACTTCAGTTCTCTGAGCTGCAGGTTCCACATCTGTAAAGTGAGGATGATAGCACCCACCCACATCTCAGGGGCTTAATGAGATGGTGGGTATCAAGTATGCTCGCCCCTGGTCTACAGCTTTGCCCTGCAGGCCTCAGGCCCTCATGACACCCCTAACCCTGTGAACTGCTTGGGTGGGGAGCTCTGTGACCTGGGGATTCATGGTGAGGAGAGAGGGGCGGGTGGGAGAGGAGGGGTCTCAGGTGGGGGCTCTGCCCTTGCCTTGGCCTGGTCCAGAGCTAGCTGTAACCTTGGCCTTCTCTCTTCCATCGCTGATGGGTTTTGCCTCTCAGCCTCACCTACAGCCCGTCAGCCGACTCGGAGAAGCAGACAAAACACTCTTTGAACACCATTAAAGCCTCCTTGCAGCAGAAAAGAAAAAAAGATGGAATTCCCTCAGGGGACAGGTAGAAAAGAAGGAGCAAGCAGCTCATGTTGCCTCTGTAGAAACAACTAGCCCGGCTCATCTACCGTGAGAGTCTTGGTGCAGGTGAATCATAGCATCCATGAATTTTTGAACTTGAGAATGACAGCACCTGAGAAATGGCGGCGTCCTCAGCGTCCTGAGATCTTGCTGAGCTCACCTCTGACCGCCCAGCCTCCCTGCCAGCTGGTGGCCCCGGCTCTGCCCGAGGCTATCCTGGGCTGGGTGCTGCCCCCACATGTCAGGGCCTGGGAGACCCAGGATCTCACCTTACCTAAGCAGGCAGGAGGGTGACCTAGGCTGGCCTTGGTCCCTAAGAAAGGCCCTGGGGTGAGCCGCACCGGCAGCACTGAGGGCCAAGGGCCTGGGAACTGGCTGTTCCTTCAGGTCAGATGATGAACCATGCTGGGCCAGGAGCTGGGGTTCTACTTCCCACTCCTAGCCCTGCTGCCAACTTGCCAAGGGACCCAGGAAAGGCACTGCTCCTATCTGGGCCTCAGTTTCTCAGTCTGTAACAGGAGTAGGCCATACAGAGGCCCAAGAGGTTATGGGCTCCCTCGGCTTCTCCCAAACGGACTGCAGCTGCCTAGGCCTGGGCATGGGGGTGGCAGAGGCCCTCGCTTGGTACAGGGCCACATTGGTGGGTTCCTGGGGGGCTGGCAGACTCTTTGCTGACCCCTGGGCCACTGACCTCAGGCTCCCACCATCCGCCACACTTCTCCATTCACCATCCACATGCAGCCTGTGGAGGGGGCAGCCGTGGTCAGGAGCGTAGACTGGGCCTCTGTCTGCTGTCCGCCCACTCAGCTCAGCCCCTGCCCTACCCACCTGTCTGTTCAGGGGTGGATGGATGAAGGTGAGCTCCTGGGCTGTCAGCAGGATCCGGTGGGGGCCCCACACCAGCTGCAGCTGCTGGATGCCCAAACTGGAGGCAAGAGAAGGGGCAGGGCAGTGGGAGTGATGCCAACGCCCCCTCCCAGCCTCAGTCTGGCCTCTGACTCGGAGCCGTCACCTTTCCTCTCCCCGTTTCCATTTCTGTCTCACTGTCAGTCCCAGCTGGGCCAGGAGGGCACTGAACACTGTCTCCACACAGGCCCTCTGCCTCGGGATCGGGTCTGGAACCCCTGGGCCTGATGCATCTGCTGGTCCCCAGTCGCAACGTTCCCAAGTTGCCAAGAGTCCTCGTGGGGCAGCCCAGAGAGGGCTGGGATTGGAAGGCTGCCCGCTTCCAGATGCGCCTGAGACTCAGGGATGGTTTGGATTCAGGAACACACAGGAATTTAGACCCCAGGGAGAATTGTTTTCAAAGCTGGAGGGCCCCTGGGAGTCATTCTGGCCAACCCCATCACTATACAGATGGGGAGCCTGAAGCTCAGGGTGTGGAGCACGTCCAGGGTCATGGGCTTCTTCCTCAAGTCTCAAACGGACCTTCTCAGGAGGCACCCAGGGCCTTGACAAGTCCTGGCTGGGGCTCTGGGACGGACAGGAGCACCGGGGGCCCTAGGGTCCTGGGAGACGGAGGCTGGGAAAGCCCCCTGTAGACTGCCAGGGCTGAGCACGCAGAAGGGAGGCCCCGTGGGATAGGAGCCCTCTGCAGGCCTCTCCCCATAAGGCCACCAAAGTGATTTTTAAAGGCTTAAATCAAATCATTTCTTACTCAAACCCCACTGATGGTTTCCCATTTTACTTACAATAAGTTCAGACTCCTCGTGGCCCACAAAGCCTCACATGCTCAGGCCCCAAGCTCATCTCAAATTCCTGTCTCATCACCCATGACAGCTCAGCCACTCCACACTCCCTCCTTCGTTTTCCTCCATCAATTGGAGCTCGTTCTGCCTCAGGCCCTTTGCACTTGCTGCTTCCCCTGACTGGTCGCTCTTCATCCAGATGCTCATCTAGCTGCTTCCTTACTATTTGGAGCTCAGCTCAAGTGCCACCCCCCAAGTGGGCTTCCCTGCCCATCTAGCTCTTGTTGGCCACTACTCCATCCTGCTCCTCTATCATTGTATCCTGTTCTGTTTTCTCCGTGGCATTATCACTATGGGAATTTAGTTATCTGGTTATTTGGTTATCACCTGTCTCGCCCTAACAGAATAGAAACTCCTTAAAGGCCAGGTCTGTCTTGTTCACCACTGTCTTCCTGACACTAGACGTAGTGGCGCATGAGAGGGACTCAGTCCACATCTGTCAGATAAATGACTGCCTGAATGGCCCACCATCAGCATCCACATCCGTCACCACCTCCAGGCACTGCTGTCTTCTTAACACCAAGAAGCGGGCATCCCCAGGAGACCCAAGTTCACTGAGTCCTGTAAGCCAAGCCAGGCCAGCAGCTGCGTCCCCCACCACTAACTCTCTTCAGAATCACAGCAATGACTACAGAAAATCTTCCCCTCTCTCCCACTCTCCCACGCTCCCAACACTTTCCCCTTCTGATCTTTGTCATTTGCTAGAGAGATGCAGAGCCAGGAGAGGAGAAATGTGTATAAGAGAAAGAGCAGCTGGGCCAGAAATGAGAATTTCAGGGACTGAGAGAGCTGGAGATAGATAAATAGAAGCAGAAGAGACACAGAGGAGCACTGACAAGGCAGGCCAAAAAGGTGAGTGATATGGGGAAGAACAGAGACATGTGGGAGTCCTCCCTTATCTGCAATTTCTCTTTCCGTGGTTTCAGCTACCCACAGTCAATCAGGGTCTCAAAATACTAAGATATTTTGAAAGAGGCAGAAAGACCACATCCACTAATTCATATTACAATATATTGTTATAATTGTTCTATTTTATTATTTAGTTATTGTTGTTAATCTCTTACCGTGCCTAATTTATAAATTAGACTTTATTATAGGTATGTAGGTATAGGAAACGCAGCATATATAGAGTTTAGTACCATCCATGGCATCAGGCATCCGCTGGGGGTCTGGGAACATGTCCCCAGTGGATAAGGGGGACTACTGCAGACATACACATATACATACACATATACACATACATACACATATACATATACACATACATATACATACACATACACATACACATATACATATACATACACATATACATATACATACACATACACATACACATATACATATACGTACACGTACACGTACACATATACATATACATATACATATACATATACATATACATATACATATACACATACACATACAAGAAGGAGAAAGCGATTGACCACACCCAGGGACTAGGCAGAGAGATACTTTGTCAAAAAGAGGCCATGTGCCCATGGTGGAGATGGGCCTGAGTGCGTGCACCCCTGCCCCGGACCCCCACTCAAGGCATTCGGGGTCTGCACGAGGAGCATACCTACCTGAGCGCGTGCACCCCTGCCCCGGACCCCCACTCAAGGCATTCGGGGTCTGCACGAGGAGCACACCTACCTGAGCGTGTGCACCCCTGCCCCAGACCCCCACTCAAGGCATTCGGGGTCTGCACGAGGAGCATACCTACCTGAGCGCGTGCACCCCTGCCCCGGACCCCCACTCAAGGCATGTGGGGTCTGCACGAGGAGCACACCTACCTGCTCTGGCTCCAGGTGGGCAGCCACCTCTCCATCGGGCAGGGCAGCAGCAAAGGCCTTGTCTATGGGGCCAGACTCCTGGCTGATGGTGAGCACTGCATCATAGGCCTCCTGCAGGGGTCCACCAGTGCCGAGAGACAGGTAGGAGCAGTTGCAGTAGGACAGGGAGAAGAGCAGCATGTCATAGGGCAGGAAGACTAATCTCCCATCCACCAGGCCCTCGGCCCAGGCACACGGCTCAGCAGGGTGGTCATCTCCAAGCCCCCCAGCACCGCCGAGTGCATCCACAGCACCACAACTGGGGCCAGAGATGGCAGGGTCACCTTTGCAGGCCCAGTTCCACTGTGGCCTGCCCTGAAGCCCACAGTTCTCTAGACCTGGAGAGCTGCTCGGAACTCCCGGGCACCTGCTCTGCTGCCACCCCACCCCCATCCCCACTGGCCTAGCAAAGGTAGAATTTCCCTTTAATCTGCCCCTCATAACAATAACAGCCAAGGCCACCAAATCTGAGTTTGATCTGATGAAAAACATCCCTTTAATGGAGGATAGATTTGTATTAATATGGCCCTCCCGGCCTGTCTGCCCAATCATTTTGACCAACGTCCTGCCCTACCCAACTCCACTGGCCCTGACAATTGTGAATATGTATTGATAGTTTTCTTCTTTCTTTCTTTTTCCGATACAGGGTCTTGCTCTGTTGCCCAGGCTGGAGTGCAGTGGTGCAATCATGGCTCACCGCAGACTCACATTCCTTGGTTCAAGCAATCCTCCCACTTCGGCCTCTGAGAGAGCTGGGATTACAGGTGTGAGCCACACACTTGGCTGTCGACAGCTTTCTCTGTGTTGTCCTAAAGAACTTTCTCAAACATTTTGTCATTCAATGTTGCAACAGCACTAAGAAGCATGTTGACCATTATCTCTATTTTTTTAGAGGAGCAGTTGGGGAGTTGCTCAGGACTCATAACCACCACAGTGGTACAGCTAGAATTTGAACCTAGGCAGGTTGGCTCCCAGCTTATAATCCTTTTTTTTTCTTTTTTAAAGAATTTTTTTTTAATTGAGATACATATAAAATTCATTCTTTCAAAAAATGTACAATAAAGTGGTTTTAGTATATTCACCAAGTTATGTAACCATCACCACCATTGAATTATAGAACGCTTTTATCACCCCAGAAATAAACCCATTAGCAGTTGCTCCCCATTCCTCCCTCCCTCAACCCCAGTCAACCATGAATCTGCTTTCTGTCTCTATGGATTTGCCTATTCTGGACATGTCATACAAATGCACATAATGCATGGTACTTTGTGTGTGGCTTCTTTTTTTCTTCTTCTTCTTTTTTTTTGACAGGATCTCACTCTGTCACCCAGGCTGGAGTGCTGTGACATGAACTCAGCTCACTGCAAACTCCACCCTCTGGGTTCAAGAGATTCTCCTGCCTCAGCCTCCTGAGTAGCTGGGATTACAGGCACCCGCCAGCACACCTGGCTAATTTTTGTATTCTGGTTAATTTTTGTATTTTTAGTAGAGATAGGGTTTTACCATGTTGGTCAGGTTAGTCTCGAACTCCTGACCACCCACCCACCCCGCCCCCACTCCGGGCCTCTCAAAATGCTGGGATTACAGGGGTGAGCCACCGTGCCTGGCCTGTGTCTGGCTTCTTTGACTTAGAGTAATGCTTTCCAGGTTCGTCCTTATTGCAGCATACGTCAGTACTTCATTCCTTTTCGTGGCTGCATAATACTCACTGTATGATAGACCGCATTTTGCTTATCATCATTGGCTTGTAATCTTAACCTTGGCCCTGGGTGGCATCCTTAAGGTCTAAGTAGACACAGATACATGCATCTCTACCTTAGTAAGAGAAGTAGCCCTGAATAATAAAGCTGCCAATTTCACCCCCAGGCCCCAGGACAGAAGGGAGCCCTTGCCAAGGTAGGGGTCCACACTTGATTTCCTTTGCATCTTTTCCGTCTTCCCCACTTGGGTCCTGACCAGCACGGCAATCGCAGCCACAAAAGGGCCACCACTTGTTTGGGATGTGGCCTGGGTTCTCACTGCACTCCCTTTTTGCAGAAAACCCAGGAAGGCTGAGGGTCTCCTTGCTGGAGCCTGAAGACCCCTCATCACATGGACTTCAGGGCCTGCAGCCCTGGCTTCCGCTGAGCCTCTGGGGATCCGTACTGTGGGGGCCACAAGCCCACCCCCTCCATGTCTTAGATAGTGCGGGAGGTCCTCAAAGAGAGGCCCACCAGGACTGAGTGGAAACAGAAGCTGGGCCTGTGTCCCATCTGCTCTGCTGGACCGACTTCCCAAACGCCCTTTCTCTTGAGGGTTGGAAGCGCTGTTCTGTATTTGGCCACGCGGGGGAGCTGCTCCGCACAGCTCAGGACTAAGCCACCTCACGGGAAACGCCAGCGCGGGCTGCAAGCTGTGCCGCTGTGTGAAGGCACGGTCCTGAGCCTGCTATCTGCAGTGGATCAGCTTCATGGCATTAGTGAAGAAACCGTAGCACAGAGAGGATTAGTGACTTGCCTGAGGTCACATGGGTGCGGGATGGGGTGGAAGGGGCGGCAGTGGGACTCCCTGCAGTCTGACTCCAGAGAGTGTGCCCCTCACCCCTCTGCCTCCTGGCTCCTGAGAGCCAGCACTGTGGCTGGAGCTCAGTCCCCCGCAGCACGGGTGGAGAAGGAGTCTGAGGGTCTCCCCACCCACTGCTGCCAGGCTCTGGCCATGCAGAGCCAAACTGTTGACGTTCTCCCGGTCCTGCTGGCATGCTACCTCCACGCCTTTGCACAAGCTGGAGTGCCCTCTGCCTGGAATGCCTTTCCCCGTCAGCTCCACTCCAAAATCAATTTCTCATCATCAGGCCCTGTCCAATGTCACCTCTTCTGTGAAGCCCTCCACATCTCCAAGCAGATCAGCAGCTCCAGCCTCTGGGCTCCCCTGTGCCCTGCATACACACCTGTCTCCCACCAGACTCAGGCTGCTCACGGCTGGGGCCCAGCCAGATCCTGCCTGTGTCCCCAGAGTACAGCCAAGGTCAGGCAGACTGTGCCCTGCAGTAAGAAATACATTTTACCTTGGTAGACTCACGAGACTGACTGTATAGAACTTGAGTGCCCTGAAAGGACATCTCTCAGAACCACTTACCCTTGCTACCTGCAATGCGTTCTCATAGTTACTACTGTCATTCCTATCTATTTTAGTTTATTCTGCTCAATTCTGTTCTTCTCTTTTTCTATTCCACTCTCTTTTTTTCTTTTTTTCCTTGAGACGGAGTTTCGCTCTTGTTGCCCAGGCTGGAGTGCAATGGCGCGATCTCAGCTTACCACAATCTCCACCTCCCGGGTAAGCAATTCTCTTGCCTCAGCCTCCTGAGTAGCTGGGACTAGAGGCACACACAGCCACGCCCAGAGGCCCTGACAAGGACTTTTTACCCCCTTTTACAGAGGAGGAAACTGTGGCTCTGGGTGGGACAGTGACTTGTCCAAGGTCTCACCAAATGTTAGGACTGAACTTGGACCAGAGCTTGGCTTCCTGCCTCCTAGCCAAAGACAAAAATCACCTCTTTTTACTGACACCTGGAACATCAGAGCTGAAGGATCCTTGGAGATATGAACATCTAAATCAATTCCTCTGTGTACAGATAAGGAGACAGGCACAGAAAGGAGCATGGGTAGCCCTCAGTCCCACAAAGCTGCAGCAGGCTCCCCTGGCCTGAGGTCTTGCTGGCCATGCTCAGTATCCCGAGAACTCTGCAGTGGATGGCCAGCAGGGGCTCACAGAGGGCTGAAGATCTTAGCAGGCCAGCACTGGGCCAAGGCAGGAGCTGCTTTTAATCCCAGTTCTGCCACTGATTTATGGGACAGAGTCTACAACCCGTTCTGTGCCTCAGTTTTCCCAGCTGTACAGGGAGAGCTTGGCTTAGACATTTAGGTTTCCAAAGATCATTCAGCTCTGATGTTCTACATGTTTACAAAAATCCAGAGACAGGTGGTTTTTGTCCCTTAGGCTGGCCACATCTCCTCTCCCAACCCTTCTCCCAAGAGTGTATGAGCCTCTAGTGCCTCCACCTCTGGGCACAATAGACTAATGTGCCACCCTTCTGGGGAGAGACCATTTGTATTTTTAGACTCAGGGAGATGGGCCCCAAGGATTAGCCACAGACTGCTTGACTCATAGAGCCAAGCTCCTCGAGTTAGTCAACTCCACAGCCCCATAATCTCCAAAAGTTGAAGATGCCTTTAGCTGCACTAACACATGAATGACCAAAATAGGGAAGGTGACAGGAACCTGGGGAAGGGGGATGGGGGATTCCTGTCATAGTCAGGGGCCCTGCAGCCCCTGCAGCCAAGGGTCATCCTTCTGTCCCTCAACCTGGTGCCTCTTGCCTTCTTCCCGAGCAAGCTCCCCACAGACGGACCTGCCACTCTGCATTGTTGGAGCCGACTTGTTGCCTGTTGGTAGGCCCTAAGGTTCCTGCAACAGGGTCCTTAGATGTCAAGCTCTTAGAGTAGACTCTGGCCTGAGGGGGTCCTTTCCCCCAACAGCCTGTACGCTCACCACTCCTCTGCCTGTGACTTTCAGACCCTGCTCCCTGGGAAGAGCCTCCTACATGGCTCATTCCCTATCTGTCCCTCTCAGGAGCCTGAATAAGCCACTTGGAAAATTAGATCTGTTCAGACCCCAGTGCTCTGGGGAGCCACAAGCAGAAAGGAAGAAGGGAATAAAGTAAAGAGAGACACGTAGAGGGGGATGGAGAAAGAGAGGAGAGGTCTTCAGCACTCCGGACAGCTCCAGACCTGGTTGGGGGCGGCTCCCAGGAGGAAGGATGGGCAAGCACTAAAGAAACCCTTAGTTTATTTGAACCTCTGCTGTGTGCCAGTCCCTGTGCTAGGCACCATTCACACAACCCACGGAGACAGGCATTACTATTATCCTCACCTTATAAAGTATGGCCCAGAGAAGTTAGGTGATTTGACCAAGGGCACAGAGCTGGTAAGCAGCAGGGCTGACTGTAGGTCTGGGCTTTGCTCATGGATACAATGTGTAATGATCAAGTCAGGGTAACTGGAATATCCATCACCTCAAACATTTATCTTTTCTTTGTGTTGGGAACATTAAAATTCTTCTCTCTAGCTATTTTGAAATATATAATAAATTACTGTGAACTATAATTTCTCTGCTGCACTATCGAACACTAGAACTTACTCCTTCTACCTAGCTGTATTTGTGCACCCTTTAACCAATTTTTCTTCATTTCCCTTCTTCCCACTTCCATTCCCAGTCTCTGGTAACCATCATTCTACCTTCTACCTCCATGAGATCCACTTTTTAAGCTCCCACATATGAGTGAGAACACCCAATATTTGTCTTTCTGTGCTGGACTTACTTCACTTCACATAAGACCTAGAATAGAGGCCACTCCTTTCTGGGGTGAACACTCAAGTGGAGATAGAGACCTCAGTCCATGGGCTCCAGGCCTCCCTCTTCCGCTTGCTTTCTCCTATCTAGGTAAAGTTAGCTTTTACTAGGTGCACTCAGCATCCACTCTATGCTAGGGTTATGCATACCCATCTCATTTAACCTTTATAGCAACCTAGTGAAGGGATTACTGTCTTTTGCTTTCTTCATGTCACTTTATTCATTCAACAAATGTTTACTGAGTGTCCTCATCATGGTTCTGCCAAGGGGCCAGGCTTCCATCCACCCCGACCTCCCACCCCTAATTCCTGTTTTCCCTCTTGCTCCCTTCCATGTTTCAGACACTGTTCTAAACAATTGAGCTAAATCAACCAACAAACAAATTTAAAAGAGCAAAACATAAAGATTTTTGCCCCTCACAGAGATTACTTTCTAGCAGGGCAGGGAAAGATGTGTTAGTAAACAAAAAATAAACATAATAAGTAAGTAGACATATTTTTAGTGTTTGAAAGTGATAGGTGCTATTAAAAAAAGAAGGGTAATAATGCCATGTTATAACTCTGTGGAAGTGTTTTTCGTATTGCTACACAATTGTCATAATTTCAGTGGTCAAAGAACACACTGAATGGATGTGTCATTAGTTAGTATGGATGGAAAGATCTGAAGCCTCTGTGTCTGGTCTTTATTGGGTTACCCCCTTTACCATTGACCAGGACTGGGCAAGGGAGTATTAAAGGGCTCCCCAGTTAGTATATGGGGCTCTGGTCGTGGTCCTCCCTGTCCCCATTGTAAGGCAACAACCATATTTCCTTGTGATAATTGGGATTGATTACTTGGGCTTACACAGTGATTCCCTTCTCTGTCCGTTGATTCAGAGTCCTGAGGAGCCCAAAATGGCCACGCAATAGTTTCAGTTTTCAATTCATTGGAAAAATTACTGCATTCTCTGGAGGGAGTGTTTCTCCCCTGGGAGAAACTAGGTGCTCCAAACCACTGAATCCAAGACCACGGGCACAGGCAGGAAATATTCTTCTAGTGAGTTTGTGGGTGATAGTGAAAGAGGCCACTCCTATCTTTCTTCCTTGGTTCCCAGCCCATCCCTTCTGCTGTAGGAAGATGGCCCACTTGGCCCCTAGTATAAGGCATATACTGCATCCTGGAAGCACAGGATGCCATCTCCTAGCTCATTTGGCAACTGAGCTATTCTCCAATGGACCATTCCACATTTCTGTCAAGCCAGGTGCTTCTGGGCAATGGGAGATGAGCTCACTGCTTCAGTTCCTTTGCAGTAAAATGCTTCCCCTGGTTAGAGGCAATGTCATGTAGGACAACATAGTAACATATAGGGCACTCTTAGACTATGAACGATGGTACTGGCAAAAGCACTGTAGGCAAGAAAAGCAACTCTACACACAGTTATATTTCTATCTCTACAAGCAGAAAGAAAGGTATTGCTGCTTCTATGAAGGGAGAGCTCTCATATAATCAAACTGTCACCAAGTAACTGGCTGACCCCCCAGGGAAGTGGTGCCGGTTTTTGAGCTTAGCAGTGGCCTCTGCTATCTGCAGGTTGGACACTCAGCTGTGGAAGCAGCTAGATGGGTCTTGATGAGTGCAAGCCGATGTTGTCAAACCAATGCAAGTCTCCATTCTGAATGCCATGGCCACACGGCCATTGAGTAAGCACGGGGAGGGGGGTGGGCTATGGAAAGAAGCTGACTGATAGCCACAAGTCATCTTGTCCACCTAACCTTGAGGATTTCTGTCATAGATGCCCACTAGTGGGGCATTCATGTGGAGCACATGTGACTGCTCTGAGAGGCCTGTCCACACACCTCATTGACACCAATTTCCAATTTTGTTTATAGCAAGACTCTGGCCATCCAGACAGTCCATTGTCAACTGCCCATGAGTCAAAGTAAATAAGTACCACAGGCCCTCTCTCTTTCAGCACAAAATGGACAACTAGCTGTGCCCCTCTGAAACCCTGCCCAAGAGGAAAATTTCCTTTCACCACTTGTATGTCAGGACCAGCCTTGATTGGAGAGGTAATGCAGCTACCATCCCTTTCTGGCTGGTACCAGCATACCGTGATATCCACCCATGAACCAGACCTACACTTCTTCCTCCTCCACCAACTGCCAATGAGAAACTCCCCATGTATGGTTTTGGTATCAGGTATCAGTTGAAGGAGAAGTGGCAAAAAATAAGAGAAGGTACCATGGCAGTCTAGGCCATCTGCTTGGCCACATAGAATGCTTCTATGCATGGCCAATCTTCTGATCCAGTGAATCAGATAGCCCCTGGTTCAGTGGTCAATTCTGCTAGAACAGTCTTTCAGTATTCATAGTCACATTTGGTCTCCACCAGGAGTAGGAGCAAGTCAGAACTGCTTTTCAAGTGGATGAAAGTTGTCCACAAAAAATAATATATATGGTTTTATGCCCAAAGCCTAGCGCTCTGTGCTGTGATTCTCCTGTTGGAAGTTTAAGAGGCTCTATACTGCATCTCTGTCTGCCACAGATACCATGGGGTCTGTTGGGTCATAAGTTTCAGTGGCAGGGCAACTTGCACAAATCTGCTGTTCAGCCCCTTTATTGCCCTCGGATCTACTGAAAACTGGCAGATTTCTGGGCTACCTGATAAATAGATCAACACTCCCAAATGTGGTATTATTAGGTGGGTGCAAAAGCAATTGTGGTTTTTTCCATACTTTTATGCCATGCTTTTATGGCAAAAACCGCAATTGCTTTTGCACCAACCTAAGACATTGCATCTAGCATCCAAACAGCCTCACCAAGCACTATGTCCCCTTCTATGTGATGTTTGGTACAACATGCCACAACTTTCTTCTCGCATTAGAAAATGTATTCCACGGGCCCCTAGGAACTTCACCAATATGACAGCCCCCTGAATTTTTGTAAGGTGTACCTCCTTCTCTCTGGCGTGTATCACTAGGATATTTAAAATACCGGCTCCCTCCTAAACACCAGATCCAATTAGCAAAATGACATCAATATAATGAACCAGCATGATGTTCTGTGGAATACTGAGCTGATCCAAGGTCCCTTTGAGCTCTATTACGTTAGCAAACTAGAGAGGTAACATAGCTCTGGGGACAAAACAATAAATAAAGGCATCCTGTTGTTCTGCAAACCTCTTTTTCCTTACTGATAGGAATGGAAAAGAAAGTATTTGCCAGTCTAATGGCTGCAAACCAGGTGTCAGGGGCTGTACTGACTTGATCCAAAAGATAGCTGGAATGGCAGCTTCGCCTGGCATCTTTTACTAATTATTAATAAGTTTGTGATAATATACTATTATTCTCTAGGACCCAGCTGGTCTTTGCACCAGTCAGAGTGCAATTTAAATGGGGCTGTGATAGGAATTACCACCCCTGCTTCTCTCAAGTCTTTGATGCAGACACTAATTTCTGCAATTCCCTGAGGGGGATTGCTTTTGCTGTACTCACTGGGCAGGGGGGAGCTGGGTAGGGAGCTTTCCCCCATGGAACACTTTCCCCCATGGAACCCCCAATCCACAGGCCAGGAAACAAATATAGGGAACAAATATAGGGATTCTATTAGTGGTTATATATGTCTACTCCCATCATTCATTCTGAAACTGGGGAGACAACCACAGAATGCATGCATGATCCCACCAGACCCTCCATTAGAAGGTCTCAGGCCAAGATCGCATGTGTTCCCTGACCTTGCTACTCTTTCCCAGTGGCCCTCAGGGCATTTTTGTTCTTTAGGAGAGAGGGATCCTTTGGCCTAGTCTCTAGTAACCTTCTGGATGGTCTGAGTCCCTCCCCAGAGAACAGTCACCTTGGTTCATACCACAGGTCCCCCTTGGAGGAAGAGTCATGATCAATAATTTCCTCAAAGAGACACAGAGTCCCCTCAGTCAAGGACTCTGAGTCTGTGGACGGCTCAGTCTGGGAACCTAGTAAAAGACAATACCTTCTCCTATAATGACTCAGGATGAGTTTCCATGTAGCACAGTTTGAAGTTTTCTTTCCATATGTGTCAAGCACATATATGTGCCCCTCCTTTAGTGTAAGAGGCTGTGAGGAGGGAGGTGTTACAACTCTGCAGCCTTTAGCTGGATCCTGGATTTGGTGCCCTGTTATACCTTCCCTGCACCTACAGGACATGGGGTACTCCTTCAAGCTGTCATGGAAGCCTTCTGAAGGTCACATGTTCTCAGTTGTATGGTCATAATTTTAAATTTCATATTTCATATATACATGGCTGTAAGAAACAGCCAGGTTGCTTATCTTATCTGATTCTAAGAGACAAAACAAAAAAAAACAAAAGAAGTAGTCAGGAGCCTCCACCATGTTCACAAGCAGTCTCGTTGCCACCAGGCTAAGTGCCAAAGCTGCCTCATAGCCCAAGGTCTGGCTTCTGACCTGCACTTCAGCCTTTGCTCCCACCAGTGGTAACTTGCTTGCATCCTATTTCTCCCAGCAAGGAGATATTCCCTGTGTTGCACAAATACAGAACCAGCCCAACTCCAGAATCCTGTTTGAAGGGTCTGTTTCCTAGGGCCGCTTCTGGTATTAGTCAGGTCCAGCAGAAACTGAGGGCACACTCAAATTAGGACAATTCTAGAGAAACTGTTCACACAGGGCGATGATAAGGGTGGGGGTAGTGGCACCATAGAGAATGTTGCAGTGACTCAAGGCTAATGTTGGCAGAACTGTTGCCTCCCCAGGCCCAAAGGTCTGAGGAGAGGGAGTTTTCAGGAGATGCGAAGAAAGCTGGCTCCCTTGACAGGAGCAATGACTTTGGTGAAAGGGCACAACTAGATTGCAGCGTCCGTACAGGGAGGGACTCAGGGAACTAGAAGCCCGATCCTGTGTCCTCTCTCCCTCTGATGTGCTGTTAGGGCTTCTCATTGGCCAAACTCAATTGAATCCAGGGACAAGAGACCCATTGCTGTTGTTCATACACGTCAGCTCCTGGCGCCCAGAAAGGGCGGGTGAGGGTGGAAAGTGGATCTGGACGGGCAAAGGGAAGACCTCAGCACAACCACTTTCCCTGGGAGAGTCAAGGGGCAGGGCCTCGGGAAGGGGAGGTTTTTCCCAGGAGCAGGTTCCTCCAAGCGCATCCGAGGAGAGAGGAGTGACACAGGCAAGTGTGCAGAGGCTAGAAGCTGCAAGGTACCTGCAAGTGTGGGCTGTTTTCCTGCAAGGAACGTGGATATCAAGACACAAAGGTGACAGGCAGGCCTGGTCCCAGGTCTTTGTTAATCTGGAAGAGACCTTATTTCTGGAGTCTGTTCATCTTCCTGGCTTGGCTCCTCCCCCACTGGAAACCCAGAGAACTCAGGAGAGACCCCCAACACAGTGGCCCACGCACGGCTGATACCACTGGCTAGGGCCACAACACCAACATTCTACCCTGCTGTCCACCCAGTTCCCAAGGCCTTTAGGGTTCTGATCTCACCAGGGCTCATTTGCCCAAACTTAACCCTTTAACCAATTTTTTCCTGAGTGCCTAGCCCTGCAAGTGAGACATGGTTTCCATGCCTGAAGGGGCCACTGTCTGGTGTCTGCCTCTATAAAATCCTGTGGCAATAACAGCTCAGCTAGAAGAAAATACAAGGTGTGCATGGAGCCCAGAAGAGGAGACTAAGTACGTGGGGTAAAGACAAGGAAGCTGTCAAGAAGGAGGTGTCCTCTGACTGTGTCTCGAGTGTCCATAGCCACTCGTCAGGCACATAGGAGAGGAAGGCATATCAGGCAACAGGACCAGCATCAGCAAGTGTCTGGAGGCACAAGGGCATGGAGAATGCCAGGAAAAGCAAATGCTTGGTTTCCTGAGGCTGGGACATGGCAGGCGATGAGGCTGGAGGGGTTGGCAGGGGCCAAATAAAAGAGGGCCTTAAATACCAGCCTTGGGAGTTTAGATTTTACCCTAAAGACAAAGAGCAGGTAGCAGGGGGCTCTGGAGAGTTCATGGCTTCGTCTGCATTTTTGAGATGTTACTATTGTTGTCTCCATTTGACAGATGAGGAAACTGAGACTCAGGGTAGGTGAATAACTTACACAAGGTGACATAGCTTGTGCAAGTCATGTGACGTACATCCTAGAAGCATCTTATCTCTTTGAATTCCTGGGGAGAGCAGCAGAGTATGGTGTTATGCTCTAGTTATCTGATGATGGGAAACTACCTCAAACTTAAAGGCTTAGCACATTGACTATTGTTGATTTCGCTCATGAATCTACAATTTGGGCAGGGATTGACAAGGAAGCTTTGTCTCTATGCCATACAGCATCAGCTGGGGCCACTTCTCCAAAGCAACTTGTAGAGTGCAGGGCATGGCTAGGACCAGGAGGCAAGTCCCAGGAATTGGGGGGAAGGCCAGCCACCAGCTCCTAGGTCCTGGCAGAGACTGAGTCACAGGCAGAGGGCCATTGCTCTGGTGAGTGTTACCAGGAGACAGGACTGTCCTGGCTGGTGGGGTATTAAAGGCCCATCAAGGGTGTTAAAGGCCACTCCGTCTGTTCCCCAGGAAAATGGAAGTCCTTCACCGAGGAAGGAGTTTTAAGTGGCCTCTATGCCACCACTGAGACAGGACAGCAGGTCCCTGTGGTATCTCCACTCAAGCTTGCACACGTCCACTGCTGAGCCATTCACTGCTCCCTGCTGTGGAGCGCTCAGCCTGCAGGCTTCTATCCTTGGAGTTGGGAAACCGGCCTCATTCCAACCTCCACACTCTGGTCGCTGTTCTGAGCTCTTTGCCCACAGGAAAAGCCTGCCCCGCTCCCGTTGTCAGCCCCAGGTAGTCAGGCAGCAGCAACAAACATACAACACAAGTAAATCACACCCACAGAGCCTTTGCAAACACCCAGTTCATGTCTCATTTAGGACTGTCCCAGGTGCTTTGCGCTTATTCAGTTGCCACACTCCTATGAACAGGACAGGCCTTCCCTGTCTTGCTCATCACTGGGTCCCCAAGACCCTGCCTGGCATATATTAGATATACAATAAGTATATGTTGAATTATTAACCCCATTTGGTGGACGAGAGAACCAAGGCACAGAGGGGTTATTGCTTGCCGAAGATCACACAGCTCTGAAGTGGCAGAGCTGGGATTTAGAGCCAGGCACTCTAGCTCCAAAATTCATGCTTTCAACTCCAATATGTTCTGATTTTTAATTAACATAATGTCAGTCAGGCGTGGTGGCTCATGCCTGTAATCCCAGCACTTTGGGAGGCCGAGGCGGGCGAATCACCTGAGTTCATAAGTTCGAGACCAGCCTGGCCAACGTGGTGAAACCCCGTCTCTACTAAAAATACAAAAATTAGCCAGGTGTGGTGGTGGGCACATGTAATCCCAACTATTCAGGAGGCTGAGGCAGGAGAATTGCTTGAACCCAGGAGGCGGAGGTTGCAGTGAGCCAAGATCATGCCATTGCACTCCAGCCTGGGTGACAGAGCGAGACTCCATATCAAAAAATAGAAATAAAAAATAAAAATAGTGTCAACCATTTCCCCAACTTTTCTTTTTACTGGAAAGCATTTCCAAACTTTTTTCTTACATAGGTAATAACAATGACATGACATAAGTAGCACTTGTCTATGGCCCTGGAATATAGTCTCATCTCACTGGAGTCTCATTAGAACCTCTACAGCGTAAGGCTCAGATGAACAATGGCCTTTCCTGCCCTGTTCATTGCTGTACCCCCAAAGCCAAGCCTGGTGCATAGTATATACACAATAAATACATGCTGAATTAGTTAACTTTACAGATGAGGAACTGGGATTCAGAGAGCTGATTCTTGCTCAGGGTGACAGAATCAGTAAATGACAGAGCCCTGATCTGAAACTGGTCACTCTGTCCCCAAAGACTATTTCTACTGCATCATGCTGCTTGGCCTTTCTGGGTTTCAGTTCCTCACCAGTTAAATGGGAATCCCAAGGCTCCTTAGAGTGTCTGTCATGACACAGGATATAATGGAAGTGAAGGTGCTCTGCAAAGAGGAAAGGGACACATGGGCTGGGGGAGGTCTTTCTTGTTTCTTTCACTGAGGCCTCTGCAGGGCCTAGTGCAGGGGAGGAGCTGGGGATGCTGCAGTGAGAGAGAGGATGATGCCTACAGGACATGAGTAAAATTGAGATGGATGGATGGACAGATGGATGGATGAGTGGATGTAGGGATGGCAGATGGATGGATGGGCAGGTGGGTGGATAGATGAAAGGACAGATGGGTGTATGGATGGATGGATAGATAGATGGGTAGATGGACAGATAGTGTCTTAGTTCATTTTGTGCTGCTATAGCAGAATATCACAGACTAGGTAATTTAGAATGAACAGAAATTTATTTGGTTCATGGTTCTGGAGGCTGAAAAGTGCAAGACTGAGGGGCCGGCATCTGGTGAGGGACTTCTTGCTGCAGCACAACATGGTGGAAGGCATCTCATGGCAAGAAAGAGCATGCAGGTGAGAGAGAGGCAAAAGGGGGCCAAACTCATTCTTTTATAAGGAACTCATAATAACAACCCATTCCCATGATAATGGCATTAATTCATTCATGAGGGCAGAGCCCCCATGACCTAAGGCCTCATCTTGTTAAGGCCTCACCTCCCAATATCTCCACATTGAGGATCAAATTTCCAACATACAGACTTTGGGGGACACATTCGAACCATAGTAGATGGAAAACTAGATGGGTGGATGGAAGGGAGATGGATCGGTAGGTGGATAAGCGACTGCAAGGATGATGATGGATGGATGTGAAATAGACATTACTGTCCAGTGTGGTCTCAGGCTGGTATTTTTTATTTTTATTTTTATTATACTTTAAGTTTTAGGGTACATGTGCACAACGTGCAGGTTTGTTACATATGTATACATGTGCCATGTTGGTATGCTGCACCCATTAACTCGTCATTTAACATTAGGTATATCTCCTAATGCTATCCCTCCCCCCTCCCCCCTCCCCCCACCCCACGACTGGCCCTGGTGGGTGATGTTCCCCTTCCTGTGTCCATGTGTTCTCAGTGTTCGATTCTCATCAGGCTGGTATTTTAGTCTTTATCCAGCAGAGGGCACCAAGGCTCCAATAATTGGCCTACGCTGGAGTTTCTTGGCAGTAGAAAGCTGCCTGCAGGAGAGCACACCTGGAGTCAGAACCAGGCCCAGCCTGTAGCTTGTGGGCAGCTCAGGCAGGTGATAGGATCAGGACACAAAGGACCAAGTTAGGGTCCTGGGGTGCAGGGGCATAAAAAACACAGGCTTAGGGTGTGGTGGCTCACACCTGTAATCCCAGCACTTTGGGAAGCCGGGGCAGGCAGATCACTTGAGGCCAGGAGCTCAAGGCCAACCTGGCCAACATGGTGAAACCCCATCTTTACTAAAAATACAAAAATTAGCCGGGTGTGGTGGCATGCACCTGCAATCCCAGCTACTCAGGAGGCTGAGGCAGGAGAATTGCTTGAACCCGGGAGGCAGAGTTTGCAGTGAGTGGAGAATGCAACACTGCATTCCAGCCTGGGTGACAGAGTGAGAATCCATCTAAAAAAAAAAAAAAAAAAAGCAAAAAAAAAAAAAAGCACGGGCTTAGGGACAGACCCTGGCATCTCCCTCCTGGAATGGGGCCTCAGGGGCCCCATTTTCCCCTTTGAGGAAATAGGTGCACCTTCTGGGCTTGTGGTGAGGATGAAATTAGATGCTTGAGAGGGAAAGTTTGGTATGCTGGGGGCCCCTGACACAGGTGAGGTATCTGAGGCTGAGAGGCCTGCATGACTTATTCTAGGCCACCCAGTAAGTGCGAGATAAGAGGTAAAGACAGCCTCTGAAGCTCCAAATGAGATTTCTATAAAAATAGAGAAAATTCTATTAGAGTAAAAGTGGTTCCTGGGGAATCGAGACAATTTGTGGGGTCAGGGGGTCTGCTCTGAGGCTGGAGACGATTGTTGGAGACCCTGGGAGGCTGAGTTACATCCTGAGCCTGTCCTGCCACCTGGGGTGGATACTAAATACGCACTTAGCACCCGACCAGGAGCCCCAGGTGCAAGCCGGTAGTGTGGGAAATTATCATTTTAATGTGAACTTGACTTGCACCTCCCACAGTGACTGGATGTGAATTTGCCATCTTAACAGAGTGTTTCAGGAGGCTGAGTTTTTCCTTTGGGGTTTATTTTATGTGTTGCTGTCACTCCTGGTCCCTGCCAGGGATTTATCGCAGGGACCAAGCCTGGTTTGAATTGCTTCAGAATGAGCTTGTCGGCAGGCAGCATCCTATAAAAGAAGCCAGGCCCAGTTCCAGACAGCTTCAAACAGAGAAAGAATAAGCAGAGAAAGCCAATCTCAGGTTTCCCGGAAGCAAGTGGCTGTGCTGAGCAGAGGGAGGGTCCAGCCCAGAGCATGAAACAGCGGACTAGCATTGGGTAGAGAGCTGGTCCCCTGGCTAGGTGAGGGCCAGCCTGGAGACTGGTCGAGGGACCCAAACTTGGGAGGGAGATAGTACTTTCAGTTTGCCCTTTTTGTTCTCATAAGGCAGCATTCAGAACTTGCCGTGGCACTGCAGGCCAGTATAGCCTTGAGCAGGACAGACCCACTGTGGTCTGAACCCACTCCTGGTGGGGCTGCCGCCTGAGACCACCTTTGTGTTTCAGCTGCCCCCAATGTAGTGCACCCAGAGTGAGTTAACACCCTCTGCCACCTGGAGGGTTTGCCTCCTCCACCTGAAGCACATGGCCCCAGCTCCCTGTCCTGGGCTCAAACGTGGTCTTTGCATTCATCCCTGATGAAGTTCCCCTGAGAGCATTCTGCTCATTAGTCCAACTTGTTGAGTCTCACGCCTTCATGCATCTGTGGGCTCAACATTTTCTGATCTCCTGGTCTGTGCCAGCTCTGTTTTTGATACTGGTGAGACAAAAGAGACTGCTATAACCTGATGGGAAAGGCAGAGGTTTGCAACCTCGTGGAGGGTACAAGGCACAACAGGAGGTGCGAACAACCGGCTTTGGAAGGGGATCCTGTGGTCTGGCAATTCCTATCCTCACTATCCTCACGCATGGTGCAGGTTGATGAGCTTGCCCTCTGCGACCTTATCGCAATCTCCAGCTAAGTGGTGGAGTGAGACAAAAGCAACAGACGGCAGGCTGGAGAGGACCTGCAACTGACAGAGAGCCAGCAGCAAAGAGCAAGGAGCAGATGGAAGAATCCAGAGACCTGTGAGCAGCAATGCAATGAGAAAGGGAGCTGCTTTTGTCAGCGGGGCTCCTGCCGGTGTCTGGAGGGCATGGGGCTGAGAGTTTGCAGTCTGATGCACTGTCAAATTATTCTCCACGGCCCCAGTGCTGTTCCACAGTGGACAGGCATGTGCAAGCCTACTTCCAAAGGCCCAGGAAGCTGAGAGGCCGAAGAAAGAGGCTGACATATCCCCTTCCTCAGAAGAAACATTTCAGAGGGACTCAAAGAGAAGCCACGTCCGAGAGACAAACTGGTGGATTCCTGAGCCATTCCCTTCCAGACCCAGGGCTTATCTACCATAGGGAAGGAACGTGTACGACAGTTATAGGGAAAGGCAGGAATGCTCTGTGAATCTGCCTAAGGACAGGATTTAAGGTCAAGGTTTTTTTGGCCTAAAGGCAGGATTTACAGTACATAGTGCTCTTATACAAGGAATAGTAAATAAAGTAGAAATCTTAGAGGCCTTCCTTGACTGGGGTTCATCAGAAGTCATCATGGCAGATTAACATGTAAAATGGAGCGGCTTTAGCCCCCAACAAATGCCCAAACAAGGCAGACTTGGCACAATGTTTGCAGCCTTCACCACAGGCTGGAGGTGAGACCGAATGTGCAGAGCTGACACTAGGCTGTGGAGACCTGAGGGCCCGGCAGGCTCCCCTGTGCAGAGTTCCAGGGCAGTGGGATGGGGAAGGAGGCAGCTCCTCCTCCGTGCTGATAAACCACCAGTGTGGGGCACCCCACAGGCAGGCCTGTCACACCTCACTCTGACATCTGGGGCCACCCTCTGGGGGCTTCGTGCTTCCTTCATGGCTGTGCCACCTGTGATGTGCCTGCCCCCTAGACCTGGCTCTAAAGGCTCAGCCCTGCCACACCTCCCACCCTGAAAATGCCAGGCCCAGAGCCTTTGGTCAGAATCCGACTCTGACGTGACCCCTAGTGAGATGGCAGATCTCACTTACTTTATTTCTGTTGTGTCTTTTCCAGGACTGGGACCCGCTGTCAAAGGTCGGCTTCTGCAGGCTCCTTCAGCTCCTCCTCCCACTGGCAAATCTTCAACATGGGTTGTCACAGTAGGCAGAGGACATATGGGCAGGCCAGACTTGTGCTGGACTGAAAATTCTGCCTCTAACTGACTTGTGGTCTCCTCACTTGTGAATGGAGGACAATTGCACAATTGCACCTGCCTCTTAGGGCAGCTGTGAGGTTTGCTTGGGGTGACAGGTGCACCGGGCACTGGTGGATGCCCAGTAAATGTCTATTAGATCCAGATTCTGGGATGTATAGGGGCCAGATCGCAATCTGTGGGCTTGATGGGAATTACACCAGCTCCTAACTTGGGGCTGGGTCAGAATTCTTTCTCCCTATTGGGTCTTTGGGTTTTGTTTTGTTTTCTTTTGAGACGGGTTCTCACTCTCATTGCTCAGGCTGAAGTGCAGTGGCACCATGGTGGCTTACTGCAACCTCGACTTCCTGGGCTCAGGCAATCCTCCCACCTCATCCTCTTGAGTAGCTGGGACTACAACTCCTGGGCTCAAGCAGTTTTCCCATCTCAGCCTCTCAAAGTGCAAGGATTACAGGTGTGAGCCACCTGCCCTGCCTCCTACTGGGTCTTGATCCATATCTACATAGAGAACGTTCCAAGGGCCAGACTGGGGCCGGAAGTTTGCAATTAAGGCTGGAGTAGACTCCAAAGAGAGGAAGCAACCTTTAGGTGGCCCTGAGTGCCAGCAGAAACTCCCGATGAGAGCTGAGTGCCAGAACTTGTGTCCCAGCTGCATGCACGTGTATGCAGGGGCACGCATTACATGTGCATGTGCACCCAACACATTGGGTGGAGGGTGCTTGTGGAGCCGATGGCCACTCTCTGGGTTTGGGCTGTGGCAGGACTTCCACCCTCTGAGTGGTGCGTCTAACTTTCTGAGCCTTCCTTGAGACAGAGGTGGCCAGCTGGGCCCAACATGCTTCCTGGAGCCATCCTCACAGCTGCTATTCCCACTCCAGGGAGGAGCCTGGCTCTGGTAGGGGCAGCATGGCACCAGCTCCCTGCTCCCAGTCCTAGGTCAGGGCAGGAATGGGAAGGGGGACTCTGAACAGGGATAGGGAAGTGGGTGGGGACCCAGGAACATTGGCATCAGGAACAGACTGAAAAAGCAGTGTCAGGAAGGGAGTTGGCAGGCAGTGACCAAGTAGCAATGGGATGAGAAGGAGAAACAGAATCACATCAAAGTTATCACAGATGGGAAAGAAGTAGAAAGTCAGAAAGAGGGGCAGAGAGAGAAAGAAATTATAGAGTCAGAGGCAATGGAGGCACAGAAAGGGAGACAGGGAGAAAGATAAAGAGACTCCAAGAAGAAAAATTATGACAGAAGCAGATGTGCAGGAAGAGAAACAAAGTCACAGAGGAAGGAGATGGAGAGAGACGCCAAAAGAATCAGAGGCAGAGAGGAAATGATACATGATCCACAAACAAGAAGCAGAAAGAGAGGGGCAAATACAAGGATGTGTGCCAGGGATGGGACGTAGGAGAGAGCAGAGCCAGGAGGGGCCTCAGAATCCACCATGTTCAACCCTCTCCCCATTTTGCAGGTGAGAAAACTGAGGCCCAGCAAATCATGGCAGGATCAGGCTCAGAATACAGGTGACAAAGAGAGCGAAAGAAGAAAGGGCCCTGGAGGAAAGATGAGAGCTGGACAGAGAGTTCCAAGGGGTGAGAAGCAGGAGGAGAGACGAATGGGAGAGGAAAGGGTGCAGCGGGCTATGGTAGGGGAAGGCCTCTCCCTAAACCGGGGAATGGCAGTGGCCAGACTCCAGAGCTTCTGGCTTGGCCCAGGTCCCAGTTGCAGGCAGGGAAAGAGAAGGTGGGAAAGAAGAACAGAGCACTTGGCTAGGGTGTAGGGCAAGGCTGAACAAACACTGCCATGGGATTTCCATTTAAATCCCCACATTCCTACTGGGGCCAGCGATTTGTTCCTCAGACCTCTTCAGACTAGAAACAGTAAGTCAGAAAGAAGCACCCTGGAGGCGCATGCTGGCAGGCCTAAGATATGTCAGCCATGGAAATCTACAACCGCGAGCCACGGATACCAGGAGTTACCGTGGTTCTCCATCTGGACCAGGCAGTGCAGGGCATGAGCACTGGGGCTGTGAGTGGGCTTAATAACGATTCACAGACATCAAGAATGCTTAAGCAGCCGGAGGCGGTGGTGCACACCTGTAACCCCAGCACTTTGGGAGGCCGAGGCAGGCAGATGGCTTGAATCCAGGAGTTCGAGACCAGTCTGGGCAAATGACAAAACCCCGTCTCTACAAAAAATACAAAAATTAGCCAGGCATAGTGGCACACACCTGTAGTTACAGCTACTTGGGAGGCTGAGGTGGGAGGATCGCTTGAGCCCAGGAGTTTGAGGTTGCAGTGAGCCATGATCATGCCACTGCACTCCAGCCTAGGTGACAGAGGGAGACCCTGTCTGAAAAATAAATAAGTAAATAAAAGAACGCTCAAGCACCCTGAGGCGACGCTGTTCACACAGGTATGAACACATAACATTCACTTTAGGAAAAGGGTCTCCAATCAGGAATCTAATGATGTATTCTTGGGGTTCCAGGATTTCAATGAGGCTTCTAAATTGAGTGTTTTCTTTGAGTTGGCATTATTTTTTAAGAGCTCGTCCCAGCTATGAAGGCAAATGGTTTCCTTCTCCGTGACCATTCAAAATTAAAAGGCATTTTCCTAGAATAAAACTTGAATTTCTGAAGTTAGGGTTGTGCAAGACTGAGCATCAAGCAGGTCAGTTCAACTAACGTCAGCCTTTACTCCCCTGGCCAGGTCCTGGGACCACGTGGGGGTGGTTGTTTGGCACGGGTGTCGAGCACAGGCAGGGTGAGGAGGATATCCACTCAGAGCGGGGAGGGGTAGTGATGGAAGAATGGTTATATATGATCAAAAAAGTAAATGTATTTTAGGTAATCAAAGCCAGGTTTCTCCCTGCTAGAGAAGGGAGTTACAGGTATGGAAAGAGAAAAATAAAATTAACCCAATGGTGTTGGATTGGATTTGGAGGTATCAGTGTGAACTCATGGTTTTCCAGATAGATATGCTTTCTAGCTCTCTCCATTGAGAGGGCCTGGAAGCCACATCCCAATAGCAGTGAACACTCCAGTCTTGGCTTCTTCAAGCCGGGGCCCCTTGTAGCAATAGCTGATTCCAGGCCTGGGACAAGGAACTTACAAGATGAGCCTGGAACAGCTTGCTGTGCCAGAAAGTAAATCAGTGCTCAAAGAGTTATGGGGACATGTCAAAAAGACAGAGAAGTTATCACATAGGGGCTCCCATGGGTCATGTCTGGATCACGCTGTGCATCAAAGTAAGTAACGGTAATGACAGATTATAACTCACTGAATAAAATAAGAAACCATGAGTCCAAACCGTTAGGGAGGGAACGAGCAAGGAAGGGAGAATTTGATGAGGAACAGTATAGTTATACAGTCTCAAAATACCTCCCCACAAAATACATGTTCACTACACATGGAAAAGGAATCATTTTCTGCAGTAATTTTCCTATGGGGAAGCCTGGCAAGCACCATCAAAGTGATCAAAGCAAAGATCACCAGTAATGGGACAAACTGAAGTCACATGCCACCTGACAGGATGCAATGAGAAAAACACAGTGTCACCCGGTAGTACTCCTGCTAAAGATTTCAATCCTGAATCTAATCATAAGGAGACATCAGACAGACCAAAAGTGAAGGCCATTCTACAGAATAACTGGCCTATAATCTTCAAAGGTATCAAGCTCATGAAAGTGAAAGGACTGAGGAACTGTTTAGTCTGAAAAAGACGAAAAGACATGACAACGCAAGATTTTGGAGGAGACTAGAGTCATGTATCCACGGGCGTTTCCTGATTTTGTTGGTTGTGTTGTGGTTATGTAAGGGAATGTCCTTGTTTGTAGGAAACACTAAAATAGTCACTCAGGAAAAAATAGAGTATGTGTATTCTACTTGCAAGTGTCTGTAAATTTAAAATTGTTTTTAGAAAGTTTGTCTTTAATCTGCCCACAATAAAACTCCCAAGATAAAAACTTTTTCAAATAAGCAATGCTAAGCCTTCAAGGAATGAATAACCCCTAATTCATACAGCTCCTCCATAGCAAAATCAAAGTCAACGTAGTAAAGGAAAATTGCAAGTTTATAGAACCTACCAACATGTGTGTAAATATCTCAAATGAAATATAAGCAAAATCTAGGGCGCGAGGCTCTGGGAGCCTTTCTTGAGTGCCACCTGGCCAGCCCTGTGCCCCTGCCTGGCCCTCTCTGCGTGCCCTGTGGCATGAGGCTGTACTGGCAGCAGTGCCATCTTGGATCAATGGGGTGAGGCCCCTGGAGAGGTAGCAGAGCACAAAACAGGAGGGGCCTGGGGCCTGGGGTGCTTCCTGGAGCAGAGTTGCCAAAATACCCCTGAATTCCCTCCTCCAGACCTGTGTCTGAGAAAGATGTAAACTCTTCTTATGTTTAAGATACTAGTATGTTGGGTTTTCTGTCTTTTAGAGCCAACCCTAATCTTAATATTGGACAATAACATATTAAAGGAGAAAAGCCATATTTTCATATCATAGATGAAAAAGTGCTTAATAAAACTCAGTTAATTCACAATTGAAAAAGAAAACAAAAAACCTCTTAGCAAACTTGCAAGAATAAAAACTTCCTTAATTTCATAAAGAATACCTGCAAAACCCCTAAAGCAAACATCATATTCAACAGTGAGTTGTTTTTTATTAAATCCTCTTTAAAATCATGAACAAAAAAAGGATCCCTTCTGTCAAAAACTGCTATTGAATTCTCTTCTGGAGCCCCTAGCCAGCACAATAAAATATGAAGAAATGAAAGAATAGAGATATGAAAGGAAAATAACAAAACTCTGTTTGTACATAATATTATTGTCCACATAGAATCTACAAATAATCTGTAAATAATTAAAATGACAGAGTTTAGCAAAACACGTGAACATGCAATATATACCTAAAAAGTATTTGCATTTTTGTATACTGGCAACATAAAGTTCAAAACTGGGGCCAGGTGCAGTGCTCATGCCTGTAATCCCAGCACTTTGGGAGGCCAAGGCAGAAGGACCACTTGAGCCCAGGAGCTCAAGACCATCCTGGGCAACGTAGTGAGACCCCATCTCCACACACAAAAAAATTAGCTGGACGTGGTGGTGTACACCTGTAGTCCCAGCTACTCAGGAGGCTGAGGCAGGAGGATCGCTTGAGTCCAGGAGGTAGAGGCTGCAATGAGCCATGATCATGCCACTGCACTCCAGCCTGGGTGACAGAGTGAGACCCTGTCTCTAAAATTTAAAAAAAAAAAAAGTTCAAAAATGTATTTTTAAAAAAGATGCATTTATAGTAACAACAAAAATTAAAATATGCCTTGAGACAAATTTAACAAAAGACATGCAAGCCCTTTTATGAAGAAAGATTGTAAACTTTACTGAAAAAAATTTAAAAAGACCTTTTAAAGTGGGTAGATATTTTAGATTTGTGGATTAAAATGATCAATGTCAAATAATTGATTTATAGATTCCATTATTATTTCAATCAAAATTCCAGGAGCTCTCTTGGAGAATTTTGCAAGTCGATTCTAACTTTTTTTTTTAAATAGATGAGCAAAGGGCAAGATACTCCCAAAAAAGAAAAATAAGGTGAGGAGTCCTGCCCTGCCAGCTATGGAGATTTATCAGAAAACCATAGAAATTAAGAAAGTGTGGCTGCCGGCAGAGGTGGCAAATCAATAGATTTATGGAACAGAATGGAGACCCCAGAAATAGGCCCCTGCACATATGGAAACTTGATAAATGACAGCTGCATTGCAGATGAAGAAAGAACTAGTCACTGAATGGTGCTGACACTTCTGGAAAAAATGAAATGTGATCTGCACCTTACACCACACACAAAAATCAATTCCAGATGGATTAAGGGCTTAACATGTGAGAACCAACTTTTTTTGTTAATATTAAGAGAAAATATAGGAACATTCCTTTATGAATTTAAGCCATGGAAGAACTTCTTTAAAAAGACATAAGAAAATGCAAACATAAAGGAAGAAGTGCAATAAATTTGACTACTGTAGAGTTTAGAACTTCTGTTCATCAAAATATATCATAAAGAAAGTGAAAATACAAGCCACAAAGTGGGTGTCAAAAATTGCCTTTTCCAGAGATGGCTGCAACAAGAGCTCCCATCTCACATGCGCTTTTAGAACCCTGCCACTCCCCAACAAGAGGTAGAGTTTATGTCCTTTGCCCTTGAACCTGGGCAGGTGCTTATGATGGCCCTGAGCAGTAGGGTATGGTCAAAGTGATGATGCCATGTGACTTCTGAAGCTAACTCATACAAATGCAGTACCCTTCAGCCTCCATCCCCTGCCTCTGGCCTTGTTCTCGCCCGACCCCACCTGAACTATGCAGGTGACACAGAGCTGCATTCCGGCTCAGACCCTGATCCAATACCACACCCGATATACTAATGTTTGCTTGGGTTTGGCCTCCTCTGGCTCTCTCAGCAAAACCTATCCCTGAGCCCACCTATCCTAGAGAACTGCCTCGGCCCTACCTGGGGGCAGACACTTTCACAGTCCCCAACCTGAGGGGTGGAGTGAAACAACACAGAAATTAAGGCTTATCTGAGCAGGACGCAGTGGCTCACGCCTATAATCCCAGCACTTTAGGAGGCCGAGGCAGGTGGATCACATGAGGTCGGGTGTTTGAGACCAGCCTGGCTAACACGGTGAAACCCCATCTCTGCTAAAAATACAAAAATTAATCAGGCGTGGTGACGGGCACCTGTAATCCCAGCTACTCGGGAGGCTGAGGCAGGAGAATCACTTGAACCCAGGAGGTGGAGATTGCAGTGAGCCAAGATCGTACCACTGCACTCCAGCCTGGGTGACAGAGTGAGACTTCTCTCAAACAAAAACAACAAACAAACAAGAAATTAAGACATATCCAACATCTATTTCTGCTAATGAGTCAGAGATAGAGGGGTGGGCTCAGCAAACCCACGTGGGTACTGTGTCCTCACCACCTGCCCAGTGCTGTCCTCCAGGGTCATGCCCAGTAAGGGTGGGAAAAGGTTTGGACTTGGAGAGTTCGAGTCCTTGCTCTGCCCCTGATGTGCTGTGTGACTCTGGGCATGTCACTTTGCCTCTCTGGGCCTCAGCTTCCTCAGAACCAGGATTCTTGTGTTTATCATTTTTATGCACATTATACCTGACGGGGGCCTGACATGTGGAGCAGTCGCTTCATAAATGGAGTTAAAAGAATGCTTTGTTCTCCCCATCTATGCCCCCATTATGCCCACCCAGCAAACTTCTACTCGTACTCGTACCCAACTCATATGTCACCTCCTCTAGGAAGTCTCCCTTGACTCATCAAGTCACCTGGGGGCGTCCATCACAGCACAGAACTCTGCTCCCACCTCAGCCAGCCTGGACTCTGATCCCTCTGAGAGCAGAAATCATGTCTGAACCATCTCTGGGTCCCATGTCCCAGCCCAGGACCTGGCACCAGGGAATGGCTGTTGGACTAATTATCTAATCAGCACATAAGAAAACTTGCTCCTTCAAGAGGATCCCGAAGGGATTCTGGCTGAAGGCCACACAGCCTGTTCCCAGTCAGCAGGGAACCCCAGCAGCCCGGCTCCTCTGAGAGGCCCATGAGTGAGGTGAGCCACGAGGCTGTTAGGGAAGTCACTGGCATCCAGACACTGCTTCCTCAGCCGAACCCATGACACACATGAGACTCTCATTTACTCACTTATTTTCCAACACTGGCAATACTCCAATAGTGGCATTTTTTTTTTCTGTTAAGATCTGCAGACATAGATGAGGATAGTAATTGGCATCAATGCCGACTTAAATACATCCTCATGACTTTCATATCTTAGCCGAACGGCACAGGGAAACTCACTGCTCCACCTGTGGACTGCTCATAGCAGTGAGGACTCCCAGGTGGCTTCCCTGGGCCTCCTGGGCCTCCTGGGCCACCTCCCTCTCTCATCCGAAGCTAAGGATAGCCTTAGTTAACCTTAAAATAAAGGTTTTTTAAAAACTTAAAAACCATACTTTATTTTAAAATAAAACAAAATCTGATGTCCTGAGATTTGATCCTGGTGTTTGATCACAGACCCTTGGCCTGTTTCAACCCAGTCCAGCTCAGCTAGGGGTGAACTCAGACATGAGGCAGCCCATGGACCATGCTCCAGTCCCTCTGTGAGACCCTTGTAGAAGCCAGTCTGTCCCTCTGCCTCTCTGCCTGCTTCCCCATTTTCATACCAGTGCAGCCTGAGACACTGTCTCAGAAACACCCTCTAGCTGCTGGGCAGAGACAGGCAAGAGAGGGGAGACTGAGGCAGGAGACCAGTGCTGCAGATGCTCTGATGCCCTGCCCTACATCCCCCAAGGTCACCCCAGCTGCAATAATGTCATGCTGTGACAGCGGCCCACCCCATGTGCCACCCTCTCTCTGCTTCTCCGCCCAAGAAGATAAGGGCTTTCACATGAGCCTGTTCCACCCTACAGATACCTCAGGGTGCCCAGTGAGACCAAGTTTGTTTCTCACACACACTTCATTGTTTTTTCTCCTCATTTTCCTCACTGCCTGCTTTGCTTCTAGGAGGATCACCCCCACACTGCCCCTGATAAACTACATAACCCAAGTCCTTATATCAGGGTCTGCTTTTGGGGGAACCCTAATGAAGACACCATGGAGGAGGCGGAGGCAATGGTGCAGAGGAGAGATAACGAACTGAACCTGGAGAGGGACTGTGAGGGCGGAGAGAACTGACTGAACAAGCAGAATGGGTGGGACCTGGCAACTGATTAGATATCGGGGGTGGGGTGAGAAAGAGGGAGGAGGCAAGAGTTATATCCAGGTTTCTCATTAAAGCAGCACCTTTCCTGTGAAACTATAGGGAGGTATGGTGGCTCACGCCTGTAATCCCAGCCCTTTGGGAGGCCAAGGAGGGTGGATTGTTTGAGCTCAGGAGTTCGAGACCAGCCTGGGCAACATGGTGAAAACTTGTCTCTACAAAAAAATACAAAAATTAGCTGGGTGTGGTGGCTTGCACCTGTAGTCCCAGCTACTTGGGAGGCTGAGGTGGGAGGATCACTTGCACCCGAGAGGCAGTTTGCAGTGAGATTGTGCCACTGTACTTCAGCCTGGGCTATATGTACTTATGAATATATTGCATATACTTATTAATATCCTTGTGAGATATTCATAAGTATATTGATCATGTAAAAAAAGGATTTAAGGTGGCTTATGAAAATTCATAAAATTACAAGATGGTGTGTGTACAGGATTGTACATTTAACCAATAGGATGTTAAAGGCAATTATCAAAACAATGATGTAGGAGAAAGTTGGCCGGGTGCGGTGGCTCACGCCTGTAATCCCAGCACTTTGGGAGGCCGAGGCAGGCGGATCACCTGAGATCGGGAGTTTGAGACCAGCCTGGACAACATGGAGAAACCCCATCTCTACTAAAAATACAAAATTAGCCAGGCATGGTGGCACATGCCTGTAATCCCAGCTACTCTGGAGGCTGAGGCAGGAGAATCGCTTGAACCTGGGAGGCGGAGTTTGCAGTGAGACGAGATCTCACCATTGCACTCCAGCCTGGCCAACAAGAGTGAAACTCCGTCTCAAAAAAAAAAAAAAAAAAAAGAAAGAAATGTTATTAAGTTAAAAAAATTAGCCTGGAAAATAATATTCATAGGCTAGGCACAGTGGCTCACACCTGTAATCCCAGCACTTTGGGAGGCCAGGGAGGGAGGATTGCTTGAGCTCAGGAGTTCGAGACTAGTCTGAGCAAAATGGTGAAACCTTGTCTCTACAAAATACAAAAAAATTAGCTGGTCATGGTGGTGTATGCCTGGAGTCCCAGGTACTCAGGAGGCTGAGGTGGGAGGGTGGCTTAAGCCTGGGGAGGCTGAGGTTGCAGTGAGCCGTGATCACTCCACTGCACTCCAGCAACAGAGTGAGATCTCTTTTTTTTTTCCTCAAAAAAAAAAAAAAAAAGAAAAGAAAATAGCATTTATAAAGGAGAGCTCATTTTGGGAGTATGTATGTACATGCGTATGTGTAACAGATTCCAACCACAGAGCACTCAAATGTGCAAAAGAAGTGGCAATTTTATTTTTCTAACTAAATTTAGTTTCTATTATGAGCCACCATTCTGTGAAGTGGAAACTTAATCTCAGTCACTTCTGGATACCCCCCTCACCTCATTTTCCCTATTCCTACAGGTTGGTCCTCCAATATATCCGTCTACAGTGGTGTCCCCTGAGACACTCCGTCAGCTTGTCTGAGCTCTGGCTATCAGTTCTCACTGGTCATTGCCATGTGGTTCCCAGCCACATGGCCCTTCCGTTCCAGGCAGCTTTCTTGGCTGCTACAGGGTCCTTGCGGTAGGCAGACAAAATGTCCCCCTTCCCCAAGATATATTCACTTCCTAATCCCCAGAACCTGTTAGTGCTGTTATTACCTTATATGGCAAAAGATGAATATTGCCTTATAGGGCAAAATATGCGATTAAGATGAAGATCTTGACAACAAGGGCTTATCGTGTGTTATCTGGATGGGTCCTAAATGCAATTGCATGTGCCCTTACAAGAGGCAGAGGAGATCAGACAGACTCACAGGGAAGGCCACATGCAGATGGAACCGAGAAAGATGCAGGGAAGATTCTCTCCTGGAACCCCCGGAGGTAGTGTGTCTCTGCTGACACCTTCGCTTCAGCTCCCTGAACTGATTTCAGACTCCGGAACCAAGAGAAAACACATTTCTGTTGTTTTAAGCCACTCAGTTTGGTGTCATTTGTTACCGCAGGAAACTGATACAGCTGCACGTCAGTATACTGTGATTGCTTCCAGGTGTGTGTAAACAAAGGGGCACCTGGGATGGGGGCTCCCCAAGGCTCTCCATCACTCCCCACAACCCCCCGGGGCCCAGGACTCCCTCTCCTGCCCCAGTCCCTTTCCAGGGGTGTGGGACATTTTGTGAAGCTCTCTCCGGCCCATCTGCCTGACTTCTCTCAGGCATCTGTGCTCTGCTAGCCAGGACCACAGCGGGCTGTCAGGAACTCGAGTGCCCTGGCGCCTCCCAGGTTCTGCTGAGAGGGAGGGCACAAGTCCTCCCTGCTCTGGGAGTCCCAGCACCCCTCAGTCTCCATCTCAGTGTGGCTGGGTCTCACACACTCTCTTCCTGGGACAAAACTGGGGAAGGCGGGTGGTGCAGGACCCCTCCCTAGCACCCACAGCTCCTTGAAACTCTCCCTTCCCTCCATCAGAATATTTTCTGGCTGGTCTGGAAGCCGGGTTGCTTGACTCTTCACCACTTCTTCCAAATGTGTTGCTTACACTCAAACCCCCAAAGCTAAAGGCCTTTATTGTCAGTGTTCCACCATAGCATGAAGGTGTGGTCCCCAACAGCCAGGGTGAGAGCAAAGGTCATGAGTTAAAAAAACTCTGGAGGAAGGGGAACAACTTTTAATAGTTCAATTTTTTTTCTAGCTATGCACACACACACACACACACATACATACAAACATACATATACACACATACCTATGTATATGATTGGAGAGAAATACTACAAAAAAGATTAAAATTGCTTAGCTTTGGTTCACAAATATTTTCTTCATGGTCCCTTTCCTGTACCTTTCCCCAAATACCTAACATTAACATGTATTATTTTTGTAATTGAGGAAAAATTGTTATTTTAAAGGAATTGTTTAAAGGGCATAACATTTCAAACAAAATTTTTAAGCAGGCATGAAAGAAACAAGTGCAAGAATAAAGCTGGAATTGCCTAAAGAGCAATGGATTTGCCATGGGGAGAGCACATGCTTTGCTTCCCACTTCCCAGCAGCCCGTAAGCATGAGAAACGCAGCCACAGTGTTCATGAGATTGAAACAGACCAACTGCTCAGAAGGACTGCTATTCTTAGGCCCAAAAGCAGACAGAAATTTCTGCCAAGGATCTGTTAGACATATAGTATTAATCTACTTTTTAAAGAGGAAAGTGAAGCTGAGTGCTGAGATTATTTGCCCAGAGATGCAGCTACCGAGAAGGGCAGCTGGGATTTGAACCCACAGAATAGCCATGAGGAGTGATCCTTTTAGAACATGTGACATCATGTCTCTTCCCTGCTCAAAACCTCCAATGGGCCAGGCGTGGTGGCTCACACCTGTAATCTCAGCACTTTGGGAGGCCAAGGCGGGTGGATTATAAGGTCAGGAGATGGAGACTATCCTGGCCAGCATGGTGAAACCCCGTCTCTACTAAAATACAAAAAATTCGCCGGGCGTGGTGGCGTGTGCCTGTAATCCCAGCTACTCAGGAGGCTGAGGCAGGGGAATTGCTTGAACCTGGGAGGTGGAGGTTGCAGTGAGCTGAGATGGCACTACTGCACTCCAGCCTGGGCAACAGAGTGAGACTCTGTCTCAGAAACAAAACAAAACAAAACAAAACAAAAAAACCCTCCAATGGCTCAAGTCACTTAGGGCAAAACCAAAGCCCTTACCATGGCCTGTAAAGCCCTGGTGAACCCTCAGTAACAAACGGCCTGACCTCCTGCCCTAATGCTGTCCTGTTCCCTGCCTCCCACAAGAAGCCGGGTGGCCCCACCTTAGAGCCTTTACCATGGCTGTTCCTTGGCCAGAAACATACTCCCTACAGACATTTGGATGATGAACTCCCAAACTCTTCAAGCCCTGGCCCAACTGTCCTTCTAAGGAGGCCTGCACTGACCACCCAATTTAAAATTGTAACCCACCCCCTTCCCCCCAACACTCCCCCTCGCACTGCTCTATTTTTATCCATAGTGCTGTCATTTTCTAACATGCACTGTGTTTGCTCTTTGTCATCTGTTCCCTCTGCTAGAAAACAAGCCCCACAAGGACAGGATTTAGGGCTTTTGTTCGCTGATGTCACCTAAGTGCCATAGACAGAACCTGACACATAGTAGATGCTCACTAAGTTTTTGTTGAGTGATTGAGTGATGCACAGAGAATGCTCCCCACATTGCTTCACACATGGGGAGGCTCAGAGAATGTGGCCCTATTTAGCTCGTGCAGGTCAAGGTCAGGGCCACGCCCTTCTGCATGTGTTATGATGGATGGGTCAGGCCCTGTGTTAGGCACTGAGGTCAAAATAACCAGTGCTCAAGTACTTCCCATTCTGATGCGGAACACACGCCAACTAACATAACACAGAAAGCAAGACAAATTTTTTATTGGAGGAAAAAAGTATCACCATAAGGAGATAATTTATATGCTAAAATCATGCTGGGCACTTTTGTATAAGTTTTCTCACCAAATGCTCATAGGACCCACAGGTAGGTACAAACAGCACCATATGCAAGCAAGTAAACGGAGACTCATTGAGTCAGGTAACGTGCCCAAGGTCTGGTTGGTGTGGGAGTCATTCTGACCCAGGGGGATCTTGGGGAGTTGCAGTAGAGCTGAAGGGTAGGTAAGATGTTAACAGAAAGAGAAGGCAGACTGTACATCCCAGGTGGCAGGGACAGCGGAACCAAGGCACAGACGCAGTAGCCTGTGAGATGTACTTAACGGCAGCCGGAATCAGGAAAGGGCAGGTCTGTCTGCTATGCCACCTGGACCCATGCTGAAGTGGGACAAAAGTCTGGTGCCCAGCCTGGGGATAGGGTGTGCCCAGGCTCACTGCTGAGATAGGGAGTGAAGCCTGTAGTCCTGAAGACGGCCTCACCCCTCCATCTAGGCCCTCATTGGCAGGACTGGCCCTCTGACCCTGGCCTCCTCGGGCCTGCTTCAGGCTGCAGCATCCCCGGGTTTGCATCTCTGGCTCCTCAGCAGTCACCCTGGCAACTTGGTCAAGAACCTGCAATAATAAGTTGGGCATGCTGGCTCACACCTGTAATCTCAGTGATTTGAGAGGCCGAGGCAGGAAGATCACTTAAGCCCAGGAGTTCAAGACCAGCCCAGGCAACAAAGCAAGATGCCCATCTCTACAAAAAAAAAAAAAAGTGATTTGCTGAGTGTGGTGGTGTGTACTTGTAATCCTTGAGCTAAGGAGGCTGAGGCTTCAGTGAGCTATGATTGTACCACTGCACTCCAGCCTGGGTGACAGAGGAGACCCTGTCTCTTAAAACAAACAAACAAACAAACAACCTGCAAAAAGTCTCCAGGCACCTTCACTCAATCTGCTGTGGGCTTGAGGGCCACTAAAAAGCAAGCCAGGCCCTTTTTCCATGCTCCTTAACAGTTTGGGCTTAAGTAGGGCAACTGCCCCAGCATTTTGTGACTCTTAATTTTTTATTTTAAGTCTTGCACTAGGATTATCATAATTTATATAAGGGCAAATGTGTATGAGCACTGACTGTGCACTTTCACATTCCTTATTCAATTTCATTCTCTTCGCAAGTTTGCAAGGTAAGTTTTACGTCTCCATTTTCCTGAGAATCTGATATATGCAAAGCCACAGGTGATCAGCGATTGAGATTCAGTCATTCATCATCTCCTTATCCCTTCATTTGTTTACTATTCAATTCTTTTTGAGCATCCCCCCTGGCCAGCCACAGAAGGCATAGATGGGATTTGAACACAGATCTCCTGACTCCTGGCTTATTCCTTTGTCAGGCATTCAGATTCCCTCTCGAGTAACATTTATCAAGAGCCTTCAGTGTTGGAGGTTCCATCCATGTCTTAACATGTAATTCCCATAACAGTGTACCAGGAGGGAATCTGCTGTACCACTTACAAGGAAAAAACAGAGGCTCAGAAAAAAGAAATCGTTTGTCTGAAGCCTCCCGTTGGCAGAGCCCAGGATCCCACAGGGCTGAATCTAACCTGTAGATTCCCACCTCAGGGTTCACTTTCCGTCCCATTTTTCCTTTCTCTGCCTTGCCCTCTCGTGCCTGGGTTCTTTTATATCCCTCGGGCTGGGTTCTGGGGTGAAAACTGAAGCAGCGAGCTATCTAACAGCCCAGCTCCCAGCGGGCTCTGTGGGGGAAAGGCAGCAGAGGAAAGCATTCCCCGGTGTGTGTATGTTTGGGGGTGGGGGCATAAGTGCAGCCCCGGTTCTGAGGGCTGCTCCCTCGCCAGGCACTGGAGCAGTCAGGGCCTGGAAGGGACCAGGCTACTTCATGCAGGGTAGGGGTGGGGCATCTCCAGGCCAGCTAAGCTCAGATGACCTTGGCCATGGGTCACAGCCAGTCCCTTCTCCCCCTTGGGAAGGCAGCGCTGGGATGTTGTGGGTCCAGTACACTCCCCCGACTGTCCTGGGGCACACACCGGACAGAGGTGTGTGGAGGAGGTGGGGTGGGAGAGGGGACTCAGGCTGGTCAGGGCAGGTTCGGAGGCGGGCCTGGTTTGGAGAAACAACCACCCATCAGCCAGGCTTTGGGGGGGGAAGGCCAGAGGAGAGGAAGGAGGAGTCTGGAGAGGGGAGAGAAAGACGTAGAAAAACAGACAAGGAGAGAGGGCAGGAGTGGGGGACACAGGTACTGGGAGCGAGTAGAGACACAGAGACAAGAGAGAAAAGGCAACAAAGACAAAGCCAGAGACGCCCAGCCTGAGAGACAGAGCCACACGGAGAGAATGGAGAGGGGAGCAGGGTCAGAAGGCCCGGACGACGCAGAGAAGGACGCGAGAGGACGTGAGAGGGACTTCCCCCAGGGTCAGGGAGAGGCCTTGGGCAGCTCCTCCGCTGGGCCGGGCTGCCTGCCTGCTGGACTCCGGGAAGGAGGCAGTGACCGCACCCATCTGGAAGCTGTCAGGTCCCTCAAGGATGAGGGCGTTGGGAGGAAGCCAGACATGAGCCACGTCTAGAGAGAGGAAGCGGCGGGATTTGAAAAAGATGTGAGTGGGCAGAGGGGGCAGGGAGGTTGCAGTAGACTGGGCTCTCCTGTCTGGAATTTTTCAGTGGGGAAAAGAGAGAGTCTGGCAGTTTGGGGCTCTTCTGGAGAAGGCCTGGACTGGGCAGGTTGATCAGAGAAGGCCAGCTCCCCAACCCCACCTCTAGGAAAACAGAGCCCTAGAGAAGGGAAGTGAAGACCCAAGGTCACAGTTTTCAGGTCATGGCATCATTCATTCATTTATGCACTCATTGATTCAGCAAACATTAACTGAGTCCAGTACTGTGCTAGGTTCTAAGGGAACATAGATGAGCATTAGATAGTCTCTGCCCCAGAGCCCACAGTCTGTGGGGAAGATGGGTGTGACTACACAGTGTGCCAAATGCCACCATGCAGAGAAGCCCAGGGGTGTGAAGGTCATTCTGGGGGATTCAAAGGCAACTCCCTGAGGAGGGATACCAGGGCTAAACTGAACCGACCAGGAGGAGCAGGGAGGGAGGGCATGCCAAGCTGGGAAGGCCAAATTACCAAAGTGTGTCACACTGGTGGGGGGAGTCATCAAATTCAGCTCACTTTACTCTCCAGTGCACAGGGAAGCTGTGATTTTATGTGTTACTAATCTGACTTTCCTCCCAAACTCCTCCCTCCCTGCCCTAACCCCAGGTTGGCGGGAAAAAGTTACAGAATGCCATCTAATTTGGTTGAAAGTTTGGTCCGATCTGATCATTGAAGCTGTCTAGGTAATATCAGTCTGTCTTGTATAAAAACGTCCTGTCCCTCAGGTCGCTTCCCCTTTCACCTGCCTCTCAGCTGTGTGGGAGCATCAGGAGTGGTGGGGGAGAGGGGTTTTAGTGGGAGCAGCCAGGCAGGCCGATCGTCCTGAACCGGCAGATGCAGTCAGTGCCACTGCCTCTCCAGGGCCATCCTGCGCCTGTCCAGTTGCTGGTTTCTCCCATGGGGTCTCCAGCTCAGGAGCTCAGGGCCTTCCTTTAGCCCAGGCTGTTCCTCCAGTGGTGGCCCTGGCCAATCTGACTGCGCCTGGGCTCCTGGTGCTTGCAGACCCACAGCCTCTGCCCTGGTCCCCATCAATCCCCCTGCCCAGTGGGCTCTCATCGGCCTCTGCCGCCCGGGCCCTTTACCCTTTCAGGCCTATTGGTTCACTGGCCCTCAATTCAGCCTCCTGGTGCCCTTGGGACAGGCCAGCCCAGGGAAGCTGACACTCAGGCCTCCCTCTCTTGGGCCACATTGTAAGTCTAAGTTTACAGGGCTGCATTGCCTTGTTGCTCAGTGGCATTCCATAGTATAAATATATTGGAGTTTTTTGTTTTTCTTTTTTGAGCCAGGGCCTGGCTCTGTTGCCCAGGCTGGAGTGCAGTGGCACAATCTCAGCTCACCACGACCTCCACCTCCCGGGCTGAAGCCATCCTCCCCCAATCAGTCCCCCTAGTACTTGGGACTAGAGGTGCACGCCACCATGCCTGACTAATTTGTGTTGGAATTTTTAACCACTTCTTATTCTTGTACATTTTCCTCCTATTTTTCACTATTATAAACAGTACTACAATAAATATCCTGTACTTTCCTCTTTGTGCACATATGCAGGTGTTTTTCTGGGGTAGATACCATGAGGTGAATTGCTGGGTCAAATACATAAAGATATGTGTATTTAAATTCTAATAGAGCAGGAGCGTCTAATCTTTTGGCTTCCCAGGGCCACACTGGAAGAAGAGTTGTCTTAGGCCACACATAAAATACACTAACACTGGCCAGGCGTGGTGGCTCACGCCTGTAATCCCAGCACTTTGGGAGGCCAAGGTGGGTGGATCACCTGAGGCCAGGAGTTCGAGACCAGCCTGGCCAACATGGTCTCTACTAAAAATACAAAAATGTCTCTACTAAAAATACAAAATACTAAAAAAAATACAAAAAAATTATATATATATATATCTGGGCATGGTGGCGGGCGCCTGTAATCCCAGCTACTTAGGAGGCTGAGGCAGGAGAATTGCTTGACCCTGGGAGGCAGAGTTTGCAGTGAGCCGTGAGCCGAGATCCCGCCACTGCACTCAAGCCTTGGCGACAGAGCAAGACTCTGCCTCAAAAAAAAAAAAAAAAAAAAAAAAAAAAAAAAAAAAATACACTAATACGATAACTGATGAGGTAAAAAAAAAATTCACAAAAATGTTTTAAGAAAGTTTATGAATTTGTGTTGGGCTTCATTCAAAGCCGTCCTGGGCCACATGCGGCCCGTGGGCCACAGGGTGGACAAACTTGTAATAGAGTCTATCAGATGGTCTCCAAAAAGGCTACGCCAATTTACATGGCCAGCAACTCTTATCAACATTTACTATCATCAATATTTTTCAAAATGTGTCAATGTTATAGGTGAAAACGAATTTCTGATTTATGTTCCTTTTATTTATTCATTTATTTGTTTATCTATTTATTTGTTTGATAGAGATGAAGTCTCCCTATGTTGCTCAGGCTGATCTCAAACTCTTGGGCTCAAGCAATCCTCCCACCTTGGCCTTCCAAAATGCTGGGATTACAGGCATGAGCCACCATGCCCTGCTCATGTTCCTTTTAAACTTCCATTTCCCTGATGACCAGTAAGGAGGGCATCTTTGCATGTATACATCCTTTTTATTTCCTTTTCGACTTTCCTATTCAAACACTTTGCCCAGTTTTCTATTTTGTCTGTCTTTTCTTATTGATTTACAGGAGCTGTTTCTATTGCCCAGACATTGATCTCTTCTTATACACGGGGCAAATATTTCTCTTGATTTGTCATTTACGTCTTAACACTATTCTGTCTCTTATTACAAAAAAAGTTCCTAATTGATATGTGGTCAAATGTAGCTGACTTAATTCTTTAGGGCCATTGTGCTTTATTTTTTTTTTTCTAAATTAAAATTAAAATTTGCTCAGATCTCCAATCTTATCTCTCTTGGGGAGAGACCCCCTGAATTGTCCCACACACAGTGGGAAAGAGACTTAGTTCAACTTTCCCAGCCAGTGAGCCAGCACCTGTGTCCAAGGAACCCTTGCGGCCATCACTCCTCCCAGCCACCAGCAGCACCGCATGGAAACTTGGTCCTGCCAGCTGCAGCAGGGCCCTCTGCCAGGCCATCGTGGTCCCCTGAGGGATCATCCCACTACCTCCATGCCAAGCTCAGATAAGGGCGCACCTGGTCTCTTTGCCTGGCAGCTCTGCCTGCGTGGGCCCTGGCCGTGGGTGGTCCTGGCTGGGTGGAGGCTGGCGCCACCATTCTCTCAATGATAAGACTTCTGTTCCCTCTTCTCCTCTGGGTTGGCTCAGGGGCCTGGCAGCTTTTCCTTTTCAGCCCACAAAATACTTTAATTACACTCTAATTACACTCCCATTCCCTGCCCACACTGCTGTCCCCACCCAGGCATGGCTTTTCTCCATGCTTCCCTGCCCACCCCGTTCAAAGAGTGGCTGTGTTTCCCACGAGCTGAGAAGAATACAAATCCTCCAGCAGCAACCTCACCCCTTACCAACCCCTTGTACCCTGACAGCCTAAGCATATGGTGTTGCAGCTATTAGGGGGACCCCATTCTCGTTTTTCATTCCCAGGCAACCCCAGAGTCCAAGATGCAGGTTGCTTCTAGGGTCTGCTTTCTCAAGAACCCTGACCCACCCGTGTTCCTCCAGTGACCCCTCACTCTCCTAGGACTGTGGGGGCCTGCCCTGCAGCAACGTTGTAAGGAAGGCCACATTCAGGAAATCCAAGGTCATTTTCTGCCTATTACGCTTCTTGTTAAATAAAATACAACTTAATTCCTTACAGGGCCCTGCTTCTGGGAGAGCACCCACTGCTCATCTGAATTCTAGAGAACCACTCAAGTGCATATAGACGGCATCCATCCTAAGAAGGAAAGTGCTCTCTAAGAAGCCACTATGCCTGAAATGCCACCATATGTATACACCATTCCACTATGGAAAACATTGCCTTTTCGGGGCTCTTCCTGTGAAATGCAGGTATATTTAGCTCTTCATGCTATAGTATGAATTAGCCTATCACTGGGTTCCCTTGTGACAAGAAAGCCCACGGCAACCAGACTGCCCAGGTTTCCCAGGGACATCCTGATTCTAAATATTAAAACATCGCATTAACCGGAATCAATATAACAAAAGTGTGTACTCCCTACACATCATCCTGTTCTTTTCAAGGAAATGGTTTGTTGAGTGTGTGACTGCATATGGTTTCATTTTTATGCCTTATTGACACTTAACCCTGTCCCAGGCCATGAGCTCTTGCTGGACATACCAGAACAAAGACACAGTCCCTTCAAGATGGCATTCACAGCCATAGGGCAGGACGACAGGTGGGCGACAACCATAGCCAGCGGAAGAGCAGACACTGGAACAGAGGTTCAAACCAACAACTATGGAGCGAGCTGAGGTGGTAACTCATGGTCTGGGGAGCTGAGAAAGTCCTGAGGGATCTCTGGGTGTAGCCAGATGGAATAGACTGGCAAGGGCATTCCAGACGGAAGGAACAGCCGTGCTAAAGCCCAGAGGCTGAAAATAGCATCTCGCTTTCAGGGAGTGGCAATCACCTCGCTACTGTGAGGGCTGGAGAAGGGGCAGGTGGAGTGAGAGGAGGGCGGCAAGGCAGGGGCCAGGTCATGAAGGGCCTTGCATTTACCAGTCTAGAAGGGAGTCTGCAGGTTTTATCTTGAATGCAATCAAGACTCATGGAAGATTTTATTTATTTCTTTATTTTAGCCTTTTATTGAAGCATAATACATATACAGAAAAATTCACCTATCATAAGTATGCATCTTGGTAAATTTTCACAAGGAATATACCCATGGAACCAACATCCAGATCAAAATCTGTCAGGCGTCTAGCACCCAGAAGCCCCTGCGGGTCCCTGCCAGTTACTATGTGCCCCCAAGGCTGACCACTATCCTGTCTTCTGGTACCACAGGTTTGTTTTGCCTGTTTTTTGAACTTTATAAATGCAAGTGTACAGTATGAACTGTGTCGTGTTCTGTTGTTCAACAGGACGTCTGTGAGATTTCTCAATATTGCAGCTATCTCCGTAGCTTGTAGCACTCCATTGTGTGAATCCGCCACTGTCTGTTGATGGGCACTGGGTGGTCTCCAGTTCTTGGCTATTATGCATAGTGCTCTGAATATCCTTGCATGCATCTTTGGTACACATGCCTGTTGGGTATATTCCCAGGAGTAGACTTGGTGGGTTGGAGAGCATGCGCATGTTCAACTTGAATATGTGACGCCAAATCATTTTCTCAAGTGTTTGTAGATGGAGGGTTTTGAGCAAAGAGGTGGCAGGAGCAGGCCTGGGTCTCGGCAGTCCCTCTCTGCACAGGCTGAGTGTGAAGGGCATAGGGACATCCCAGTGGAGCTGTCCTAAGGCTAGAGAGCAGTGGGTCTGGAGCTGGGGAGCTGGGGAGCTAGGCAGCAAGGCTCTGGGCTGAAGAAGGTGGAGAGGGTGTAGAGTGAGGAAGGTAGGGACCAGGGCCAGGCCATGGATACAGCCATAATGAGGATGCCACGGAGACAGAGGAGCCCTCAGAGGCAACTGAGGAGGTGCAGCCTAGAGAAGAGGGAAGACCCGGCAAGAGGAAAGGAAGCAAATCACATGGGTGCCGAGGGGAGCATCTGAGGCAGAGGCAGGCATAGAGCACCAGAGGCACTAAGAGGGCCAGTTAGTCAAGACTGAGCAGGATGTGTCCACCAGACCTGATAAGGGAGCTGCGGGGACCTTAAGGAAGGCATGGTCAATGGGGTTGGTGTGTGTGCCAGACTGCAACAGGACAAAGTAGGGAAGAGATGAGGGATGAGCTTTAAGAATTCAGCACTGCCCGTGGAAGCATGGTATTGGTGCTACTGAAGTCAGCCCACCTGGAGGCCCCAGCATCCTCCCAGATGCAGTGGAAGCCATTCTGCCATTCCAACTAACAAAGGCCTCCCATGGCCAGTGCATTGTGGAGGAGAGTGGGGTGGAGATTCAAGGAGATTAAAAGGGCCAGGCAGTTCTCTCTACTCTTCTGTTGTTTATCTGAAGCTTAAAGGTGATTAGAGAGTGTAGAAATGGAGTAGCTCTGTGGGATAAGAATGAAAACAAAGAACTCCCCACAGACTGTTTGCAACACAAAGCAACTTTGGTCACTGTCCAGGTCTTTTCCTCCCTGGGGACACCTTGCCATTTACTCTCCCTGAGTGTGGCTCTCTCATACCAAAGAGACCTATATCCTAACCCTAGAGATGACAACCACAGCAGAGTATTCTGCCAGGCCTCGTGTTAAATGCTTCCCACACAGCATCTCATGTAATTCTCATTACAATCTGATGAAGATAGAATAGCGTATCATTACCCCTATTTTATAGATGAGAAAACTGAGACTCAGGGAAGTAAAATGACTTGCTCAAGATTACCCCAACCAGAAGGCTGCAGACACTGACTCCAAAGCCTGTGTGCTTCTGCCAGCAAGTCAGCTTCCCCAACACCCAGGTTCTTAGAATCTTGGAGTCATTATGTGGACACCTGCTCTACCCTTTGGGAAAATACAAATCTACCCCTTTTCTCTCCACTTCCTTGAAGTAGGACTCTGTTTTGTATTAGGAAACAATGGTGCCACCACAAGAGGGTAGAATTTTCTACTAGCTGCACAACCATGAGCAAGTCATTCCTCCTCTCCTAGCTTGTTTTCTCCCCTGTAAAATGGGGATAATAATTCAACCTCTCAGGGCAAAGGTGAAGATTAACTGAGCTGTACATTAAGGCCCAAGCGCAGGTGTCTTAGAGTCAATGGTCTACCCCTGTGAGTTCTGTTCTTTCCCCCTCCAGTTTCCATGCTTGATCCTCCCCTCTGCCTTTCTCACCAGAGACCTGGGCCTCTGCATGGACAGATCCAGGGGTGGTCTTTGCTGTGAGATCTGAGTAAGGGCTCATGTTTGCTTTGGGTGACCCAGATCTCCCCAGCTTGTGACAGCCTCCGCTCACCTTTCAGCCTGAAGAGCCTCTTACCCCAAGACACCAACAAACCCTGCAAAAGAAAAAAAACCCAAAAGACAAAAAACAAAAACAAGGCTGAGAGTCTTTTGGCTCACAGCCACTGAACCGGCCTACCAACAGGCTAACTGTTGGGATCCTCATTTGAACACACACCCTGACTCAGAGGCTGATAGGCATGTAGCACTTGCTGGGTCTTCATTCGAGCGTATCCGACTTAATCTCATGAAATTCCTTGCGTGGGCACACACATGCACACGTCCTCACACAAAAGCCCTGCTCACAGTTGCACTCACAGCCAAGGCCACAGTCACACATACTCATAGCCAATAATATATGCCCCAACTCAATCTGCTAGCAAGTGAGTTTGGGGGTGCAGGGGCAGCAGGTGAGCAGGATATAGAGCTCTGTTATGTGGGAAATTTCATGGTCCTGAACAAACGGGGGTCTGTTTTTAGACCCCACTCCAAAAGAAGAGTGAAACTTCCAGCCAGAAGGGGCTTTGCTGTGATGTGTGTGCCCATCACTGCAGAATGGCAGGTGCTCACTGCAGAGAACTGACAAAGGCTCCATGTGGAGCAAGGGCTGAGCTTCGTCAAGCAACCAAGCTTGTGGACGCAGAAGCGTCACCTTAATGCTTAACTCTGGTGCTGATGGGCATGATGCTGGTCAGTTCAGTGTTCCCTCAGACAATTCAGGGCTTTTCCCCACTCGTATTTGGAGCGCATTTCTGTTCTGGAGGTGGGAGAGGTACAGAGGGCCAGGGCATTGGCCTAGGTCACCTTCAGTCTATAAGGGCATCCCCTGCTGCCCCTCATTCCCACTGGTAGCTCAAGCACCAGCGTCTCCCCTCTGGCATCTGTGGAAGGCTCACATTTCCACCTGCTCAGACCCATAAGGGGCCTGGGCTTTGAGATTTAGAGGGCCATGCATATCACAAAAACTGAGATACAAACATATAGAGTCTTGTAATAAGTCATTTTGAAAGCCCGCTAACCAACTGAGCTAACAAAAATGCCCAGAGATGGAAGTAAGAGGCAAATTTCCTCCTCTCCCTGCCAGGCTGGAGGATCTGGGCTGAGATGCGGCACCAATTGAGAACGGAGCAGTCCTGTGTCTCAGGCTTGCTGAGGTGTCAGGAGGGGAAAGCACATTGCAGAGGCCGCCCTCATCCCCTCACATATCCACGTGGGCTCTCAGCTGCCCCCACTATGCCTGGACCCCTCAGATCAGTGCTACCAGCACCATTAACCTCACAGCAAGTCTGAGCACCGGGAGGTCATAAGCTCAGACAGGCTTTGGGGCAGTCATTAAATCAGGCCAAGGGCAGTGGGTGGTAACTGAGTGCAGGAAAATAAGGAAGCATCTTTAAGGTTCTGAAGGAAAATAGAAGCACAGAGGCATTCCCATGGGGCTTGGCTAAAGCTCTGGACCCAGGTAAGGTGGGACTCAGGTGGCACAGGGCAGGGGGTAGAGGACAGGACTTCCCAGCTGTGACTCTGCCCAGATTCACCAAACCTCAGAGCTGGAGGTTACAGTGGTCTCTGTGTAGCTGAGGAAGCGAGGCCCAGGACTCACAGCTGAACCAGGATTGAAACCAGATCTTTTGATTAATGGCTTTGCCTACCTCCCCATGCACCTCAGGAGCCCTGGAAGTTCCAGGCTATGACTTGTCCCCATGTGACTGGGGCTTTGTTTCTTCATCATAAGATAATTATATTAATAAGACCAAGTCACTGAATCCCACCTTGACCCCAAGCAGGGCCCTGCATCTCCATGATGACAGCTTCCATCCCCTAAAGACAAATATAACCTTAAGAAGAGCTGGTCAAATTAGCAAACTCAGCACATAGATTTTTGGCTGTTGCACTGCTTTGGAAACTGACATGAGTTCAAGGACTGGTCCCACTACTGACTTGCTAGGAGCAACTGGATAGTCACCTGATCTGTCTTAGCCTCAGTTTCCTCAGCTTTCAAATCAAAATAACACATTCCTTGCACAGTTCTTGTGAGAATTACAGAGAACATCTTGCATTGTGCAGGCACATAGCAGGCCCGAATGACATGTAGTAGGTCAAACCATGAGGAATTGTCAGTTTTTTGAATAATGGATCCACCTAATAATTATCTATTTTATTCGTATTAGCATAATCATTACCAACTATGTGCATATTACTTTATCTCTCAGTTTCCTCATGCAAAAAAATGGAGATGATATGCAAAGCACCCTGCATAAGGCCTGGCTCCCTGCAGAAGGTGCTCACGAAAGCTTCGCCTCCTCCCTCCCCATCCCCTCCTCACGCAGTCACTTCTTCTTCCATGGGTGGCCAGAGGGAACTTGTCCTCTTTCCTAATTACCACAGCCCTGTTGGCATGAAGCTGAAACTGTGACCGAGAGATGGGAGAGGAGTAAGAAAATGGCTTGTAAAATAATCTTCTCAGAGAAGTTTAAAAGTTAAAAGAAAAGGAAAACATGTTGTGTTTTCAAAAACCTGACACTGCCACACTTTCGGGTCATGCCCAAGACTTCCGGTGGGTTCTGGGGCAGGAGACCAGAGCACTGCAGATGGGCCTCACCCTCCCCATCCGCCCCCTGCTAACACTCTCCTAGACTCCCTGAACAAGGTTCCACAAGGAAGTTATTCTGCATGTTCTGAGTCACAGCCGACCAAACAGAGTATCTTTTTGGCATCCAGATGCCACCTGGAGCCATAATGGAGCAGAAGATTCCAGGTCCAGGAAGGCCCCAGCATCTCTGAGTCCAGCCCTCTGCCTCCAGGTGGAGTAGCTGTCACACCCTGCAGGGCAGTGGCTGGTGCTCTCCAGGGATGGAGATGCCGCCCCATTGCTGATGCCCCCTTCAGGGTTCTCTCTCATGCCAGTCATGGAGCCCTTTCTTTTGTCCAATCTCAGCCCTTCCTTCCTTCATCCATTCATCAGATAGCCCCTGACAGCATCGCTGTGCTGGCACAGGAGTAATGCAGGGATGACGGAACAGCCCCTGTACGTTCCCCAGTCTGTTTCACTTTGATGGCATTACCTGTTAAGCACCCAACTTCTCCACCAGCCCGGACCCAGGTGAGGCTGGAACCAGGTGAAACAGGACCCAGGTAAGGCTGGACCCAGGTAAGGTGGGACTCAGGTGGCACAGGGCATGGGAGGTACTCTCTAAATAGTTGTTCAATGTTAAAGGAATGGATGAACAAATGAATGAATAGCCAGGTCCACAGGAATACTTTGGTAACAAGATGCTTACTGCTTCAAAGGAAGCCCATTTTCCTAAAGGTTGGAGGTGACAGACCCAGGCTGAGGCAGGCATAGCTGGCCCAAGATCTCCTTCTGACATGGGAGGTGGAATCCATTGGAGAAGCCGCTGCTACCCAGAACCTTCCCATACATGCCTGGGCTCCAAACTGGGAGCTGGCGGATTCCCCAGGCCTGGAAACCCCCAGTAGGGTTGTCTCACTCCATCCACACCCCACAAGGCTGGTCATTCTCAACCCTGTTTCTTGGAAGGAGAAACTGGCTCATGATCAGACGTTCTGGAATTCACTACAGGAAGTGGCCATTGAGTGAGAGGAAAGGCCCCTGGTTAAATGAGCCAAGAATTCTGCATTCTGATTCCCACTCCAACATTTAAAGGCATGGGATGCAGGCTCAGACGGACCTGGGTTCAACTCCAGTTCTGCTGTTTAAGAGCTGCCTGGTTTCTGGAAAGTTACTTACTTCACTGAGCCCTGGTTTCCTCTTTTGGGAAAGGGATTATAGTATCTGCCTCAACAGGTTCTTGTGAGGATTCTAAGAGGAGCCTGTAGGGCTGATACTCAGCTGGCATGCAGATTCTAACTTACTGCTTGGTAAATAGCCATGACTCAGAGCCCCTTGAGTGCCTCTGCCATGCAACCCAGCATCCCCCCACCTTCCCACCATGATTCAGCAACCAAGGGGTTAATATCTAGCCCCTCAGAAGGTCCTCAAGATCCTGGCAACCCTTCTGATTGGTTGCTGCCCATACTGAACTAAATGGGTGCCAGTAAATGCTCTGTAAACTACAAAGTGCTGGCTAACCCCAGATCCACACTTCCAGCTCCAATTTATCTCCTGGAGGCTCTTCACCCACCTCCTGGCCCTTCCACCTTCATACCTCATGCAAATGGCACTCTCACGACTCCCAAATTGAACTGAGTTTCTCCAGTTAAACTCATCCCAGGGACTGCCTCCACGTCTGCCTGGCAGACTCCTTCATTACCCAGTCTCTATCTGGCAGTCCTGTTTCCTCTATGTCCCCTAGCTCTGTCCCTCCTTCCTGCCCCCACCCACCTGGTGCCTTCATCATTTCTCTGCTAAATCACAACAACTACCTTCCCACTGGCCTCTGGACTCCAGTGTGTCCTTCCACATCATTCTCACACTGTAGACAGAATCACCTTCCAAAAGCAGGGTCTCTCATTGAGCCCTCAGTGAAACGTCAGCCACCATTGACATCCCTCAGTAATGATCATTGGAGGTTTGGTTCCTGGGGAAGGAGACTCTGAGATGAAGGTTTGCTTGCAGGAGGTTTATTGGGGGAGTACATTCAAGGTCAACACCTGGCAGGGAGTGATTGAAGCAGAATTGGCCAGAGGGATAAATTGGGTTGTGAGGCAGACCCCACAAAGGCCTCGGCCAGCCCCTCAGGGAGCTGTGGAGCTGGAAACTCTTCATAGTTGTCCCAAGTTGGGGCAAGGGGCCTGGGCTTTTATACCCCCATGTGAACCAGTCTCTGGATGCAGGCTGGCCCTGGAGGGACCATGGCATTAGGTGAGGAGGCAATGACAGTGGTGGGAGGAATCTCACCTGCAAGCTGCCTGCCATCAGCACTCTCAGCAGCGGAGGGGTGGGGGTAGGAGGCACAGGCATTGGCAGCACATCACAGTGCCCGCTACAAAGATGTCTTGGGTCAAGTAGGTCCTCAGGAATGTTTGTCACATGATGAAAAGAATAACTCCCCATCACCTTCAAGACACATTTTGAGTATCTGGTGTAGCACACAGGCTCTTCATGATCCGCCCCAAACATCCTCCCCATTCCGTCTTCCTCTCTCCCTCTCCCCATTCGCACCATATTGTGCTTCTTGCAGTTTCCCAAGCTCAACACGCTATTTCACACCTCTATGCTTTTGCACGTGTTATTTCATCTGCTTGGACTGCTTTAAATGGAAAAAAAGAAATCCTATTCTCTTCTTCCAGCCAATTCCTACTCCTTCATCAAGACTCCAGCTAAGCTCTGCCTCCCCTGGGAAACCTTCTATTAATTCCTCCAAGTCTGGTGCTCCCACCTCATGCAGAGCACAGCCATTGGGTTCTAATCTGCCCCCGGGCTCCTCCAGGCTCAGATCCACAGGGCCTGGTTACTCCATTACTTAGGATGCATTTGTGCTGGAAGAAGTCTTGGGGGATGGCAAGGGAGAAGAAATGGCAAGTGTGAAGCCTGGAAGCATGGAAGTACCCAGTATGTCGGAGAAGGCTGAGCAGCGTCTCATACTGTTCAACACAACGGTTGTCGCCATCCTTTCCCCACTCATTCCCATCTTCACCATCATCATTGTTGTCATCAAGGCCACACTTTCTGAGTGCTGACTACATACCAGGCTCTGCGCCAAGTGTTTTAGACACACTTCCCTTTAATCCTTATTTTATCCTCACTATTAATAACCTTCAAAAGTAGGTACTATTATTATCACTGTTTTACAGATACAGAAACCGAAGTTCAAGCAGGTTAAGAGCTCTGCTCAAGGTCACACAGCTGGTTAATGATCTGTGTGACCCAAGGACACTCTCTGTTCACCACTCCAGCAGGGAGCTGGGCCACACTGATCTCATCCCTTTCCAAGCCTCCCACCCCATCACTGTCTGCCTGTCTAAGGAAACTCCTTTCCTAAATGAAAGGACTTGCCACTGCGAAGATGTGGGGTGGGCCCAGCCAGGGCAGCCAAGAGACCTGGGAGGGGTGAGGGAGAACATTCTGACCACATTCGCCCTTCTAGATCCGACCAACACAGGGTTTGATTCAGCTCCAGCCACTGCATGTTGCTGGGAGATCTTGTCCCCTCTTCACGTCTGCAAATAGGGAATCTGAAGTCCCAAAAGGGAAGGGCCCCATCCAAGGTCAAGGTCACACTGACCATCAGGGGGTCAACTGAAACTACAGCTTAGACTCTGGGCTCCCAGACCAGGGCCTCGCCCACTGCCAGCCTAACTGCAGCCAAGGCTAATTTTAAGGGATAATTTGAGGGTGCTGGGAAGAGTTCCTCCTCCCCACACAAGGGTGTACCTCCCCAGGCTGCTGGTGATACCTGGAATCCCTCCAGAGGGCACAGGTCATGAGCCCTGGGTTCAGGCCCACCGTCTCCTCTCCATCGTCCCTGGGACCCTCCTGCCCGGGCTTCCTCGCCTTAGGAAATGCACAAGCAGCCAGGGGCTGGCTCTGAGGAGGCTGTGGAAGGAGGCTGCCCCCAAAACTGGCCATGCCAGGAACAGAGAGACAAACAAGAGGCAGCAGAGCCCAGTGAGAGGCTTGTAGCCACATTGGTTTTAATCAGGCTCCACGCATACCAACTGTGTGACCTTTGGGAAGATATCTAATTGCTGTGGGCCTCAGTTTTCTCAGCTACAACATGGGGATGAGAGTTACTATCTGGCAGGGTTGTTGTGGGGATTCAGTGAGGTAGATATTGCTGGTATTTGATGAGGCAGCAGGGCTGGGCACCCAGAAGGGGCTATCGGTGGCAGCAGGGATTATTATTGAGTCTGGAGTCAGACAGAGCTACAGGACTTTATGCCTGTCCAGTCCTTGCTGGACAACACTGGTTCCTCCATGATCCTGGAGTCTGGCATGAGGCCTGGCCAGGGCGCCCAGTACCTAAGGTCTATTGAATTGTATGGAGTTCTGTGGTGGCAGAACTGACCCCAGCGGTTGGGTGATGTAGGAAGAAAGGTACAGTGTGAGGGAGAACTTCCTGCTACCTGAAGGTAGAAGGAAGCCGTGGAGATGTGGGGAGTTCTCTGGAAGTTTTCAAGCAGAAGCTGGGTGGATATTAGGCAATGATGCCATCACTGAGAGTCATGTAGATTCACTGAATTTATGCTCCTGGGGAGAAAGTCTAAGTTGGAAGGCCTCTCACAGGCCCTGAAGTCCAACCCCTCAACATATACATGGGGAGACAGGCCCAAAAAGGGAACAGACTTGCCTAAGGTGAGCCAATGCCAGATCCGGGACGAGGAGCAGGGCTCCTGTCTCTGCAGAGAGGGGACTGGTGCTATTATAACCATTTTATAAAAGGGAAGACTGAGGTCTGGGGAGAGGTAGAAACTTGCTGAGGTCACCAAGAGAGTGTGTGAGAGACCAGAATCTATGTGTCTGGCTTCAGGGTTCCCCCATGGCCACCTGGCTGGAGTAGGACCAGAAGCCTGATCCCACCCCCAGCAAGGCTGGAATGAATCCTTCCTGGGCCCTTCCTGGGGCCATTGAGCAGTGTCTCCTGGCTGGAAGATACCAAAGCACGCATTAGCTCTGAAGTCTGTTTCGTCTGTGAAAACACCAGGTCCTGGAGGAGAGGCCTTCCAGGCGCTAACGACCCACCCACTGTGCATCTGAGGAGGAACCTGGGCTCAGAAAGGGGAGTGGTGGCTGCTCCAAGATCCCACGGCCACCCTGGCCAGGCCAGGCCTGGACCCCAAGGCTAGACTCTCTCAGGAGAGGGACAGAAACAGAGAGAGACAGAGATACCAGCTCAGACAGGAGAATGTGCTCACCTGGCAAAGTCAGAGCAGTAGGGAGGAAACATCTGCAACCACTTGGCAAGCGCAGGCAGCTCCTGGCAGCTTTAGCTCTCCACAGTCAGGAGCCTTTGAGCACTGGGAGAGAAACAGCCTGGATTTGCTGCGTTCCGTGAGATCCCTACCGTTCTCTCAGGGGACCCTCCCACCACCAACCTCTACCTTCCCAGTCACTGCACTCAGTGACAGCAGCAGGTGCCTCTAACTCCACACAGCCTTCCTGCCTTCCTGCCTTTGCACACTCGGCTCTCTCTGCCTGGAATGCTGCCCCTCCCTTGTCCCCCTGACTCTTCCTTGCCTTGTCTTCTCAGCTGATGCTTCTCTGAGGCTTCCCAGCCCCCCACCCAACCCCCCTGCCCCGGGCCAGCCCGGCCTACTCCCTGAAGCAGATCAGATGCCATCTGCCCTGGTTTCCCCAGCCAGAGTGCCTCCTTCCCTCTGTCGCAGTGCAGGTCACACCCGCAGTCACTGTCTGTGTCTGTGTCTGCCTCTGGCACTGGAGAGGAAGCCTCTGTCAGCAGGGTTGGGCTCTAACCTAAGGCAACATCCCCAATTGCAGCAAAGGGCTGACCACAGAGGACCCACAATTTCCACCCTCTCTCCCTCCCTCTGTCCCTTCCTTCCTTCCTGCCACAAATACTGACTGAACTCCTGCTGTGTGCCAGGCACTGCTCTAGGTGCAGGAGCTACAGCAGTCAACAACACAAAGCAGTGAAAAAAGTCCCTGCTCCGTGACCGCCACTCTAGGAGGGGATGAGGAAGCAGACAATAGTGACAATACAATCAATAATCCAGAGAAGTTTGGGTGGCGACAGGTGCTATAAAGAAAGTAAAACCACGTTTACTGAACTCAGAACTGCAGACAGGGAAACCAGGGGTGCAGACAGGTACAGTGGGCAGGAAGCAGGGGCATGGTAAGTTCCAGACCCTCTGGGCCCCTCTGTTACCTTCCCTCTCAAGGGCTGCCAGGCGCTGGGGGAGGCAGGCATGTGGGAAGGAAGCCTTGGGGCCCCCCTGGAAGTGCCAGACGTCTCTCCCACCCACAGACATACTTCCTGGCTCTCCAGGAATTTGATTCAGCAACAGCAACTTAGCAGTTACTTGTGAAAGTCACAAGAACTCCCTTGAGAGTTTCAGGGGTGGAGATGGCCTCCGCCTCTCACTGAGCCTCCCAACAGCCTGGCGAGGTGGGCATGATTAACCTCCCATCGAAGGAGGACCCAAGGTCACACTGTTGGTCCCTGGCCCGGCTGAGATTTGAGCCCAGGTCAGGTGACTGCTGGGCCCACAGGCCTCCCGCCACCCCCTATAGCCTCCCAAAGCCTTGGAGGGCAAGCAAGTGGTCCAGCCATGGCTGCAGCCTGGACACCAAGGACCTAAGCCCAGCACGGGTGAACTGAATGGGAGTCCCTCAACTCCTCTGGGCCTCAGGTTCTCTCTGAGGGTAGCTGTGAGCATCAGATAAAATGCAGCATGCACGCACTGTGGAAAATGCCCCAACTCACCTGTCACCCCCTGCACCCCGAGGCCCCTCCCCTCCTGCCCTCTGTGCCTGGCCAAGTTGGTCAGTCACTCACGGCAGGTGTGCTGCTCAGCACGAGCAGAGGCAAAGCAGCTATGAACTCTGCTCACCTCACAGCCTGGCACACAGAAAGCTGTGAACTCTGCTCACCTCCAAGGATGGGGGTGGAGCTGAGGGCAGGATTGCCCGTCTGGGGAAAGAGGAGGGCCGGATCGAGGGTCAGGTGTCCTGGGTCCATGCTGAGGCAGGATGACTCAGTAATATTGCCACTCACCTCCCCTGAGACAGCCAGCCACTGTTCCCAGGCCTGGAGGGGAGGCAAAGCCGGCATTTGCTGAGGGCCTACTATGTGCCCATGCTTCGTAGGGTGTTGTTGAGTCTACTATGTGACACACAGAGAGTTAAGTCACTGGCTCCATGTTGCATGAGTGTATTAGTTTGCTAGGGCTGCCATAACAAAGTACCAGAGATTGAGTGGCTTAAACACCAGACACGTTTCCTCGCAGTTCCAGAGGCTGGAAGTCGGAGATGGAGGTGTCAGCAGGGCTGGCTTCTGGAGGCCTCTGTCCTTGGCTATAGATGACCATCTCCATGCTCACAGGGCATTCTCCCTCTATGTGTGTCTGCGTCCAGATTTCTTCTCCTTATCAGGACAATGGTCATACTGGATTAGAGCCCATCCTGCTGACCTCATCTTCACTGAATTACCTTCTCCCTGAGCCTCTATGTAAGTGAAGCAATTCAGAGCACAGGCTGTGAAACCAGAGGGCCTGGATTCGAGTGTCAGCTCCACCACTTACTAGCTCTGTGAACTGAGAAATTTGCTGAATCTCTCCATGCCTCAGTTTCCCTCTCTGTAAAATGGGGATAACAGTAGTGTCTTCCACATAGAATTGTGAGGACTAAAGGAGTTAAGATAAGAACCCTATCTTGCCCATTGTGAGCTTCAGCTAAGTTGTTAACTTAAGTTTTATTTACTGGGGCCACTCCCACACATGTCAACAGCACAAAAACTGTGTGTCACAGCTCTGCCTCTCTCTCAGTGTGTGGCCTCGAACAACCAATTTCCCTCTCTGAGCTTCAGTCTGTAAAACGGGGGTAGGAGTCCCACCTCCCAGGGTCACTTTGAGCATCAGATGTGACCACAGCATAAACACTGGTAAATTCTCTAAGAATGTTTCATCCCTGTAATGACACCAGAAATGAAAATGAAAGCATGCCGACAAAGTCTCCTTTTTCCTTTCTGCTACAGGGCCGGTCCTGCAGCTCCAAAATGAGGACTTAGAGCTGGCTAGGGTGGGAGGGAGGATCTCAGCTCAGCCATGAATGGTTCACTGACCCTGGCTGCTCACCAGGGGCTTAAGCATCCCTCCTTTGCAAAATCGTTCTGGAATGTCTGCTCTGAGAGCACAAAGCTGGTGAACTTTCTTCACCCCTGGCAGGACACCTGGCTCTGGTCATGTGGTAGCCTTAGGCACACACACTTACACAACTGTGCACAGCCTGGCCCTGCCCTTTTACCCCCTCTTCTCTCTCCTGCTCTCACCTCCCTCCTCCTGCCCCTTCCACCCTCTGCTTTCTGTCTGTCCAAACTAGACCACCCCACTTACTCCCTTCATGGCCTGGTTTTGAGGATAGACCCAGCTCCCAGGTCTGTCACTGGAGACATCTAGGATTTCAGCCTTTTGGGGGAAGGGGAGGGGCATTCTGAGTGGTGGAGACAGCCAAAGCTACAGCTTACAGGATGGAAAGCACTGCCATGTTTGGGGCCTGTCACCTAGTAGGGGTGACCATTGGCTGTGCCTGGGAGGGGGCAGATGTGTGGTGGGCAGTGAGGCTGGATGGGCAGATGGGACCTCACCTTGTGGTCCACAAGGACGTGGAGAGGTGGAGGCTGGAAGGGGCTGGGTCACAAAGCCCTTTTGGTCAGCATTCTTCGTGGAACCAGGGCTCACTCGAAGGGTACAGCATGGCACAACACAGTATGGCACAGAGGACGTCCCAGCAGAGGCAGGGGACAGACAGGTGAGAGTGTGGACGGTGCTCAGGGACTCTCAGGCCCAAGAGCCTGAGGCGCAACTCTGTCTTGCCACTCACAAGCCATACAACCTTAGTCAAAGCATTCTCCCTCTCTGAACCTCAGTTTCCCCATCTATAAAATCAGACTAGTAATTGTACCCACCTTGTTGTAAGCACTTACCAAGGTGGCGGTTGTGACATTTTGCACAGTTCCTGGCCCATAGCAGGAGCTTTGTAAATATTAACCCCTTCCCCATCACCCTCCAGTCTCAGCCCTGATGGCAGCTATGTGAACTGATTCACCCCTGCTATTCACCAAGGTTTACCTGTCTCCATAATTCTTGTTATAAGAGATCGTTATAAATAAACACTTACTAAGCAACTACTATGCACCCAGAATCACATGAACCACTTCACATAAATGATTTCATTAAATCCTTTCCACTACCTTGCAAGGTAACAATTTTCTTCATTTTACAGAAAAGGAAATAGTCTTTAAGGGACTCGCCAGGAAGTGGCAAAGCCAAGATTTAAACCCTGTGAGAGGTCACAGCTGGAGATACAGATTTGCAGTTTTTCTGCATCAAGAAACAACTGAATGTGGGGGAGGAGGGAGTGGTCCCAGAAAACTTCCCATTGTAAACCGTTAGTGGGATGTGAAATCTATTTACAGAGACATGACCACCATTGCTATTCCTAATGGAATAGAATGGAGTAGAAAGGAAAATACCAGTCCATATTACACGCAGCAAGGGTAAGTACTATCTGCCAAGCTTGTATATATATCCCCAGTTGTGTGATAACATGTGTATCTTACTATGGACTAACTTTTAAAAAAAATCTGAAAATCTCTTAATGGAACTTGTTTGCTTAGGGCCAGGACTGATTCTAATGTGCTCTGAAGTAACCTTCTGTGGGGTAACATTCTAAAGTTCTGTTTGTCTTGGGACAGAAGGTAATAAATTGAGCACAGAGCCCTTTGCACACAATAACGTAATCACGCAACAACCCAAGCATGATAACAAAGTTCCCCGGAGTTTACTTGCCCTCAGAACGCTTGACCTAGTCAAGAGGCTTCTGGGTCACGGTGACATCTTCCCCTACAGGGGGTCAGAGGACTTTGTCAGCTGAAATCATCCTGCAAATACGTTGTTACTAATAAGATATTCTTGCTTGGGTCAGTTGGTGGCAAAAATAGGACTGGAATCCTGTGTCCTGCCCTGACCTCCAGTCGGGGGCTCTGTGCCTGGCGTGGTGCTAAGACACAGGGAGATGATGAGCAAGGGAGAAATGGCAGGGTCTGCATGATTGGCAAGGGCCGATAGGCCAAAGGGAGGGAGAGAGACCAACAGAGGACAGACAGAGCAGGGAGGGGATGAGTCCACAGGCCTGTGTGGGGACAGAGGGGAAGGCAAGAGAGAATTGCCAGGCCTCTTGGAGGAGACCAACAGGCTAACAGAAGGACACAAGGGCCCCCAATGCTTGCCCTCCCTCCCTGGGTCCCCTCCACCAGGACTCCCTCAGATGAGCACCTGACAATGGAGAGACCATCTGTGGCTCCAATGCATGTGGCACCAAGGCCTGTCACCTCAGCCTACCCACAAGACTCCACATCCCGAGAATTGCTCCCCTTCTTTCAGACCTATCCCTCCCTGGGCTCCTTATCCCCTGTACCCAGCCACGCTGAACCACTTATAGCTCCACACCCTCTAGTCTGGTCTTTGATCATGCTTCTCCTTCTGCCTAGAAGGCCCTTAACTTATTCACTAAGCCCACACTCCCAGCCCTCTGTGCCCAGAAGGACTTTCTCAGCCAGGCTCTCCCTCAGGACACTTTGCCTGATGGCTGTGGCCGGCACTGGGTCTTTCTCTGCTCCAAATGCTCTGCACAGATTTCTAGTGGGCATCCAAAACTCTTCAGGACTAAGGTATGTCTGTGTCAGTGTGCCCACCCCAACTGTAGGCTCCTGGAGCCCAGTGCAAGATTCAATATGTGTCAGAGGTTCAGCAGGTAAACATTTGTTGGATGGATGGATGGACAGATAGAGAGTAAAGACAGGAGGACACATGGATGGAAGGATAGGACAGGCGAGAGGGAATACATAGTGATGTGTGCCATGTAGAGAAGTAAACAGAGCTCTTGACTGGGAGTCTAGAAGCTTTCCTGCTCATTAGCTCTGACAAGTCACTCTCTCTCTCTGCACCTCAGTCTCCCACCTGTAAAATGAGAAAGGTGTTGAGGTTAAATGCCTGATATCTGATCCCCAAGGCCTTCCAGCTCCCATGCTGATTTCATGGTGCCTGGAGCATCACATCCTGTCAGAACTTGCAAGTCAGCTTAGCTCCCGGATGTAGGGATAGGGGAAGAGGTTTCAGGGTCAGAGGAAACCTGGAAGCAAAGCTGGGTAAGGGCAGTGCCTCTAGTGCAAACCTGGCCTTCTGGAAGGAGACCAGCTCTGGCAGCTGCTCAGGAGACAATTTGTTCCTGGCCTCCTCCCACCACCACTAAACTGGGAAATTTGGAGGGAGGGCTTGGCAGATTTAACCTAACAGCCTACTGCCTCTTTACAGGCCACAGTCTCCTGCCCACAGAGCGGACCAGAGATCCACATGTGGCTCCAAATGAGGGAGCCTCCTTCTCTACTGTGTCTCCTCCCCCAACCAAGGGCCAAAGCCACCTTCCATTTTTTTCCTCTTTGTGCCTTCCAAGCCTCCCACATCTCACACTGTGCTCTCCTGGGCCCTACAAACTAGGTCCTGCCTCAGTTTCCCTGTCCAGTTTCTTTTGTTGTTGTTTAGTTGTTTTTTTTTTACTGTGGTAACATGTAACATAAAATTTGCTGTCTTAACTATTTTAAGTGTATAGTTCAGTGGTATTAAATACATTCATAATGTTATGCTACCACCAACACCGTCCAGCTCCAAAATTCTTTTCATATTGTAAAACTGAAACACTTTACTCATTAAGTGTACGTCTATTAGATCTGGTTGGTTTATTCCTTACTTATCTTCTGTCTGGTTGTTCTATCCATTATTGAGAGTGGGGTATTGAAATCTCCAACTATTATTATAGAACTGTTCATTTTCCCCTTCAATTCTGTCAGTTTTTTGCTTACATTTTGATGGTCTGTTACTAGGTGCATAAATGCTGATAATGTCTTCTTGCGATATTGAAACTTTTGTTTTTTTCCTGAGAGAGGGTCTCACTCTGTCACCCAGGCTGGAGTGCGGTGGTGTGATCTCGGTTCACTGCAACCTCCATTTCCTGGGCTTGAGCGATCTTCTGGCCTCAGCCTCTGGAGTAGCTGGGACTACAGGCATGAGCCACCATGCCCAGCTAATTTTTGCATTTTTTGTAGAGACAGGATTTTGCCATGTTGCCCAGGCTGGTCTCAAATTCCTGAGCTCAAAGCAATCCATCTGCCTTGGCCTCCCAAAGTGTTGGGATTACAGGCATCAGCCACTGCACTCAGCTGAACCTCTTATATAAAGTCCTTCTTTGTCTCTTATAAACTTTGTGTAAAGACTATTTTGTCTGATTAATATAGCCACCTCTGCTCTCTTTTGGTTACTATTTAGTTGAAATATAGTTTTCCATCCTTTCACTTTCAATCTATTTATGTTTTTACAAGTATCTAAAGTGAGTCTGTTGTAGAGAACAGATAGTTGAATCATGCATTTTTATCCATTCTGCCAATCTCTGTCTTGATTGGAAAGTTTAGTTCATTTACAATTAAAGTAATTACTGATAAGAGGGATTTGCTTCTATTATTTGCAATTTGTCTTCTATATGCCTTATAAAGGATTTTTGTTTGTTTTTTGTTTCTGGGTTTTTTTTTTTGTTTTTTTGAGATGGAGTTTTGCTCCTATTGTCCAGGCTAGAGTGCAATGGCGTGATCATAGCTCACTGTATCCTCCACCTCTTGGGTTTAAGTGATTCTCCTGCCTCAGCCTCCCTAGTAGCTGGGATTACAGGTGCCTGCCACCATGCCTGGCTAATTTCTGTATTTTTAGTAGAGAGTTTCACCATGTTGGCCAGGCTGGTCTTGAACTCCTGACCTTAGGTTCACCTAAGGTCACCTTAGGTCACCGAGCACCACCTGCTCGGCCTCCCAAAGTGCTGGGATTACAGGCATGAGCCACTGTGCCCGGTCAACAGAGGTTTTGTACGTTTCCTACAACACCGTCCTCTTATGTTTAGCTTTTTTTTTTTTTGTAATAAGACATTTCAATTCTTTTTTCATTTCCTTCTGTATATATTCTATAGCTTTTTTCTTGTTGTTAACATGGGGATTATATTTAACATCCTAAAGTTATAACACTATAATTTAAGTCTGTACCAATTTAACTTCAATAACATACACAAACTCTGTTTATTTTATTTTATTTTTTAGAGACAGGATCTCACTATGTTGACCAGGCCGGTGTTTAAATCCTGGCCTCAAGTGATCCTCCCATCTCGGCCTCCCAAAATGCTGGGATTAGAGGCATGAGCCACCATGCCCAGCCCACAAATTCTGTTTCTTTAACATATTCCATCCCCAGGCCTTTTTGTTCTTGTTGTCACAGAATTATATCTTTATTCATTGTGTGCCCCAAACCACAAACTAATAATTCTTTTAAATAATTAGCCTCTTAAGTTATGTAGAAAACAAAAAGTGGAGTTACAAACCATTTTTGTAATTGCCTACATATTTATCTTTTTTGAGACCTTCATTTCTTCAAATGTCTTTGTGTCCCTGTCTAGTGTCCTTTTATTTCACCTGCAGGACTCCCATGAGTATTTATTGTAGAGCAGGTCTAATGGTAAACTCTTTCAGCTTTTGTTTATCTGGGAATGTCTTAATTTCTTCCTCACTTTTAAAGGATGATTTTGCCAAATATAGGATTCTTGATTGACAGTTTTTTTCTTTTTCTTTTAACACTTTATCATCCCACTGCCTTCTGGCTTCCAAAGTTTCTGATGAGAAATCTGCTGACAGTCTTATTGAGGATCCCTTGTATACGATAAGTCACTTCTCTCTTGCTGCTTTCGAGATTCTGTGTCTTTGGCTTTTGACAGTTTGATTATAAAGAGTCTCAGTGTGGGTCTGAGTTTATCTGACTTGGAGTTGGCTGAGCTTCTTGGATGTTTACGTATTTCATCTAATTTCAGATGTTTTCAGCCATTATTTCTTCAAATATTCTCTCCGCTCCTTTCTTTCTCTTCTTCTAAGACTCTCACAAAGCATATGTTGGTCCACTTGATGGTATCCCATAGGTCGCTTAGGTGCCGTTCATGTTTCTTCAATCTTTTTTCTTTATGTTCCTTAAACTCGACCATTTTTATTGTCCTATCTTCAAATTTGTGGATTCTTTCTTTTGCCTCCTCAAATCTGTCTGAATCCCTCTGGTAAATTCTTCATTTCAGTTATTGTACTTTATGGCTCCAGAATTTCTTTTTGGCTTATTTTTAGGTTTTGTCTCTTTTTTGATCCTCTATTTTGTTCACACATCATTTTCTTGACTTTATCTACATCTTCCTTTAGTTCTTTCAGTATCTTTAAAAGAGTTGTTTTAAAGTCTTTGTCTGGTAGCTCTGCCATCAGGTCTTTTTCAGGGACAGTTTCTGTTTGTTTTCCTTTTAATGGGCCATAATTTCCTGTTTCTTTGTATGCTTTGTGTTGAAAACTGAACATTTAACTAATGATGTGGTAGCTCTGGAAATCCAATTCTCTTCTTTCCCTAGGGTTTGCTGGTTTCTGTTATTGTTTTTCTGTAGATGTTGTAGGCTGTCTCTGTGCCCAGGATCAGCCTGAGGTATAAATTGTTACTGTTTTTCTGTTGATGTTGTGGACTGTCTCTGTGCCGAACATTAGCTTGCAATGTAAACTTAAGGTCTTCTGGAGTCTTTTCTGAGCCTGAACCCTTCCCTGAACACACATGGTCACTTTCTAACTTTTCCTGTATATACAGTTGCTTTTAAATGTTCTAGTTTTTAATGTCTGGCTCTTAAATGGGAAAAAGAGAAAAATAAAGGACAAGGAAGGGCACTAGCCCTTTAAATCCTTTGGAAGTCACTTCAGCTGGAGGGGGAGAGTCTTGCAACAACAGGAGAGGTGCAACAACAATGGCCACCTGCTTTTGTGTCTGTATTTCTTTGATTAGAAGCAATAATCAGTGATCAGAGCTCAGATACCCTGTATTCACTATAGGGTCCTTTTTGTCCACCCTGGCTCTCACAAGCTGTGTGCAGGTTGCTGCAGGAACACCCATACAGCCGCCTGACAGGGGGCTGTGGTCAGAGTAGCTGCTTTCATGTTAACAGCTAAAATTGACTGAAATTAAGCACAATTTACTGTCCAAGACTTCCCCTGGAAGTTTCATGCCTTCAATAGACTCCAGTGTTACAAAACAGTTACATCAGACAGATTCTGCCAGTGCAATTGTTGTCTAGGTGGGAAGATGGATTCCTGATGCTTCCTACTCTGCCATCTACCCAGAATCCTCTTCTCTGTCCATTTTTACAAACGTTTTTCCTACGTTGTAAAGTGAATTAACAAGTTGTAAGAGTAGTTAGTAGCCAACATTCATCAAATACTTACTAAAGTATTAGTGTGTTACTACATTCCAGGCAGTGTTATACACATGCTATATAGATAATTCATTTAATCCTCACAACAACGTTTGAGGTAGGGACTATTGTTTTCCTCATTTTACAGATAGTAAGGCAGGGTGGGGGGCGGTGGTTAAGAACTTGCCCACTTTGAAGCCAGGATTCAAACCTGAGGTTTGGCTCCAGAGTCTGCACCTTGCTATAATGAGTGAATGGGTGAACGAATGAACAATCTTGCTTATTACAGAGGTATCCTTGGTATGCCATGGCAGCACAGAGGAAGGGTTCCTAATAGTAGAATTAGGGGTTGCGGAGGTCAGGGGAGGCCTCCTGGAAGAAGTGATACCTGAGCTGGATTTTGAATAATAAGCAAGAGACGGGGCAGGGCAAGGGGCACTTCTGTAGGCACAAAGAGAAGCAAAGACCCAGAGGTGGTAAGGAACTGCCAGAAGCACAGGAAACCCCAACAGCTGGGGATGTTGGAGCATCAAGTTGAGGCAGGAGGGAAGGCTGAAGAGACAGCTGTACTGAGGCACAGACCAAGTGTTTCTAGGCTCAAAGGAAGAGAAACTGCGGGAAATGGAAATGTCTTTGTGCAGGAGGTGGCAGGGCTCGGAGGACAGTGAAAACTGCAGCTGGTAGATTGAACTGAGAAAAGCATTCCAGGCAGGGGAAAAAGCATGGAGGTGGAAGAGTGGGAGAGAAATATTTAGGGAAGCATTTGATTTGGCAGGATGGGAGAAGCATTTGTCATGCATTGACTGCTGAGACACCAGCAAAGCCCAGGCACAGAATTCCGCCCTCCAGAGGAATGGCTGGAGTTCTGTCCGTGAGCCAGTTTTCAGTTCCAGCTGTGCAATCCTGGGTAAGTCACTTCTGAGTCTCAGTTTCCACATCTGTAAAATGGAGGGGATAATCAACTACCTAAGAAGCCTGCTCAGAGGTTTAACGAGAACATGCATGAAAGGTCTTCCAATTCCAAGGCATTCTGTCATGTCCCGCGGTCCTCGTACTGACATCAGAATAACCAGAGGAACTTTTAGAAAACATAACCTGCCACATGCCACATCTACAGAGTCAGGGTGAGGGGCGGGGGTGGAGACACATCCTTTTTCTTCCAGCTCTTCTTTTCTGCTATTTCCACACATGGTCCTGATGCTTTATTAACTTAAGACCTGCCAGCTTCTGATAGCTGAAAAGAAGAAAATGCAGCAAGAAAAATAGAGATCCTGGAGGCTCATGGAGATACATTGGATCTGAAGGGTCTTCTGGTCAGGGCTTGATCGCTATAATGAAGGTCAGAAAATGAAAGACCTGTCTCAAAACATGGAAAATGAGCAAAGCAGCTGAAGGGACGAATAGTGTCTTCTGACCTCCACTCAAGGGCTCTTCGAGAAAAGAGATCTTCCAACAGATCACCCGCAGCTTCAGTATGGCTGTTCAGGTAAGTCAATTAAAATCACACCACGACCAGACATGGTGGCTCACACCTGTAATCCCAGCACTTTGGGAGACCAAGGCAGGAGGACTCCTTGAGCCCAAGAGTTCGAGATCAGCCTGGGCAAGATGATAAGACCCTCGTCTCTACAAATAATTTAAAAATTAGCAAGGCACATGGTGGTGTACCTGTAGTCCCAGCTACTCAGGAGGCTGAGGCAGGAGGATCCCTTGAGCCCAGGAATTCAAGGTGGCAGTGAGCTATGATTGCACCACTGCGCTCCAGCCTGGGTGACAGAGTAAGACCTCATCTCTAAGCAAATAAATAAAAGCACACAGCACCCTATGGCTTATAACACATTTGCATCTGTATTGATTCATTTGATCACCCCGATATCCCTGGGAGATAGGGCTTCTTATTTATCCCTATTTTACAGGTAAGGAAACTGAGGCTTAGGGGAGAAAATGACTTACCCAAAGTCCACAGTTAGCCAGGGATAGAGGAGTGATGGTTTGCACCTGGGATCCTTAGATTCCCAGGCCTTTCTGCTACACCACCTCTGCTCTTTGTGGAGATTAAAAGGCAACAGAAAGAGCACTGGAGCCCTAAATGTTGTGCCAGCTCCGCAGAGAACATGCTATGTAACCCCAGACAGATCTCTTGCCCTTTCTGGGCCGCACCACTATCCATCTAGTGTGGTTGTTTGGATTAAATCATGATCTTAAAAGTATCCAGCACAGTCCCTGACATGTCACAGTGGCCAAGATGATCACAAGAAGGGGAAGAGAACGGTGAAAATGATGGTGCTTATATACAAAGGACATGGCAATATCACAGATGGAGAGGCCAACTTCGCCAGAGAGAGGACTCCCTGGGGGCGAAGACACTGAACAGACATGAAGAATGGAGAAGGTCCACCTCCCTTCCCTTACTTCTAGGTGACTAGGGGACTAAAACTTGGGATGTGTAAGAGGGGGTGGCCAGAACTGATGCTGGAGAGTTAAGGTGAGGTGGGGGCATATCACATAGGCCTTGCATGCCACACCAAGCAGTTTGGCTTTTGCCATTGAAAGGTTTTAAGCAGGCAAGTGTCATGATCCATTCTGCAGATCTGCAGTTTAGAAAGGGCACTCTTGCTGGAATGTGGACAGCAGACAGAAGAGGAGAGTCTAGAGGCACAGAGACTCTCAACTGGAGGCACAGTGATGAGGGGAGGTGGGTAAAGTTCATGGAGATCCACCAGCTGAAGCCCCTCAAGGCCACCTCTCCCTAAGGGGAGATCAAGGGAAATGATGAATGTGAAAGTGCTCAGAACCTGCTGCCAGCTACCAGCCAGTGTGAAGGGTTGTTGATTACTTTTATGTTAAATGTGAGGCCTGGAATTTCCAGCCCAGCTGGCTAGACCCTGCACACACAGTGCAGTGGGAGTTAGCTTCCCTGAGTTCCCGGGCAGTTGGGTATTTTCATCTCCAGTTCTCAGATGCTGAACTTGAGACTCGCTAAACAATTCCACATGGAGGAGAGGATGGAAATCGTTAGTCTAGGGCAAGGGGAGGGGGGCGCCATTCCTTCAAAAGAATGTCCCTATGGGAGGGGAGGAAGCAGCAGGAATATAAGCTAGACAAGCCAGGGAGTCCAGAGGTCATTCCCGGGCACCCTCCCCTCCCAAGCCTGCTGGGCTTTCCAGTCTCTACCCCAGTCCCTGACGGAAGACATTTAGCAACCACACAAAGGAGCTTCCTGTGAGCCAGACTAATGCTTTACCTAAATTACCTTGTTTATTCCTCACAATAGTCTCTTCTACAGTTGCAGACACTGAGTCTCAGAGAGGTTAGGTAACTTGCCTAAAGTTACCCAGAGCTGGTAAGTGGCAGGGCTGGAACCTGAATCCTGACCAAGCTTGGCCCTCACCCGATGCTGATTGCAGGTCTCTCTCCCATCTAGGCCGGGAGCCTTTAGAGAGGGGAGGGAATGGGAGGGTGGGAAATGGGAGGGGCCCGACTCCTCTCTATGGGTCCCAGGGGTTGTGGAGTTGAATCCCTGCAGCCCTTTTAAGCCCAACAGTGAGGAAGACACTGGATACCAAAGGGCCCATGGTGCCATCCCAAAGACTGATAAGGAGTGTGAGCTGGATGATCACAGAAGGACTCCTAGTTCTGAAAGCTGGGTTTCTAATCAGGAGAGGACAATGAATGGAGAGGAGAGACGGGAGTTCTCCCTGCTTCCACACATATGAGACCAGGCTCCCAGCCTTTTCTCTGCACATTCCTAACTGGCAGGGTCCACAGGTGTCAACCCAAGTGCATCCCCGAGACCACACAATGGCTCTGAGTGCAGAAAGGACCTGCAAGACCAGTTTGTTTTCTGGGCAGCAGATGATTTTGCTGGCCTGAGGCCTGGGGCAGTGGTCTCCACTCCTACCTCACTACCTCTCTAGTGTCTTCCTTCTTCCCCAAGTAGACTGGCATGCATGCACACACACAGGCCCAAGCAACTCCTTTTTTTTTTTTTTTTTTAATGAATAAGAAAAAGTAATAAGGAAAGAAGCAGCAAACAGACTGGGTGTGTTAACAAGTCTGGGCCACTGCAGAGGGTACATTGCCCAATTTCTGCACCCCGAGGCCCTCCAAAGTCTAGGAGAAGCTCCTGGGAGGTCCAGGGCCCAAGACCAAAGCCTCTATCAACTCTCCCACCTGTGAACTGCCCCTCTCCCAAGGTAGGCATTGTCGGGGTGTGTAGACTGGGAGCCACCTACACACCCGACTCTCCCCTCCTAGGAAATGCGTCCACCAGGTCATTTCTCCTGCAAACCCTCATTTTAAAGTGTCTTGGATGCTTTCCTGCCCTTTTTTTTTTTTTTTTTAACATTAAGAGGGGTGAGAGCCCAAGAGCTACAGCAGGGGGAATAGACTGAAACTGCTGCCTACTCACACGCCAGTTTCCCTTCTTAGAACTCTAACCAGAAGCCAATGGTTTCCTCCTAAAAGAAAAACTCAATCTGTTGACTTTCTCTCTCCTCTCCTGCCAGCTTTTCTGCCCGAGCCGGGCTCTCTCTTCTCTGTGGGTTCGTCTTTCAGCCAGTCTTTCTCTGCTTCAGATTCTTGGTTTCTTGCTCCCGGTAGTCCCTGAACCTCTTTCACTCTTTAAAAAAAAATGGGGAGGGGCGGTGAACAAGCAAAGAGGAAGCCCTCACCCACCCACCAAATCTCTTTCTTACTAGCAACTAATTCCCTCTCTCTCTCCACACACACAGTCATACACACACACACACATACACAGGCACGTACTCCGGCGACCTCCAGATGTTCCCGACAGTGCGGCCATCTGCTTAGATTGCTGGGGCGCGCAGGGGGAGGGGGCAGGGATCCGGGATGCAGGAAGCTGTGAGCGAGGCCAACTAGAGGGGGCGGGAGCAGCGCACTTTTGAGACGCTCCCTAGAGTGGAACCCGGGCTCGGCTCAGGCTCCGCGGGCGGGGCGCGCGCCGAGAGAGGCTGGCACTTTGGCGACACTCCCTGAGCCGCCCCGCGGCCGGCCCGAGCCGCCACCCGGCGCCCGGCAGGGGGGAGCCAGGCTGCGGGCGGGGACCGGGGGGCGGGCCGCGCCGCGCGGAGAAAAGCGCTGGCCGGAGGGCCCGCGGCCCGGCCGCCGGGGTGAGCGTGCCGAGGCGGCTGTGGCGCAGGCTTCCAGGTGAGTGCAGTTCCCCGGGCGGGGCGAGAGTCCGCGCTGCGGTTGAAGATCCCAAGTCCCCGATCCTAGCCTCGCGGCCCCTTCGGAGGGCGGGCTGGGGACGCCGGGCGCAGGGGCGGGGCTGGGTCCCGCCGAGGCCCCTCAACTTTCGTCGGACGCCTAGGGCTGGGCGGGAGTGGGGAACGCCGACCCAGGGGAGAGGTCTTGCGGGAGACAAAGCCTACGCCCAGGGGCCGTGTGGGTCTTTGTGCGGACACGTGCATCTCACGTTTGTGGGTCTTTGTGGATTTGCGGTCGGGGACGCGCCGCTGCCGGTGCCTTTGTGTGTCCGTGGCTTTGCGCGGCTGCTTTGCGCCCGTGTCCACGTTTGCGGGCCTGCGCTTGGCTGTGGGCGTCGGTGGGCGCATCGCGTGTCTCCGCGTACGTGGTCGGTGCCTGCCGACGTGTCTGGGCTGGGTGTCCGCAGAGGGTGTGCGCACCGAGAGCCCAACGCCGCCCCACCCCCCCGCTCCCCCGCCGTCCCCTCGGGCCCACGACTTGGCTCCAAACTTTTCTCCCGGTTCCTCGGGCAACAGCCCCAGTCCTCCCCACCGCTACCCGGCCGGGGGCGCAGACAGCCCTCCCCCTCCCCCTCCTGAGGTCCCAGGACCGCAAGGGGCTGCGATGGGATTGGTGGTCGGGGGATCGGCAGCGCCTGGGGACTGGCCGGGCAGGGGCTGGTTAGAGCGTGCGGACTCCCCCTCAGACCCCGGCTGGGAGGAAGAGGCGAGCGGTGGGTCCCAGGCTCCGGCCCTGGGCTGGGGAGAGGAAGGGACAGGGCGGCTGGCGTTGCCCTCCCCGCGCTTCTTGGAAAGAGTGTGATCCAGAGAGTTGCGTCTGTTTGGTAGGGAGACAGGCTCCGCTTTGAGACCCACTCTCCGTTTGCAGCCCGCCCCCGGGGTAGGGGGACCAACCCTCGGACCCGGTAGGAGAGAGGGGGACTGCCAGTCCAGATCTGGGCATGCCCGAGGCGCCGGCTCACAGGACCCGGAGCTGGGCTGGGGGCCGTGGGAGCCTCACATACACAGGTTTCAACTGGGACGGCCACTGGCCCCTGTGCGGCGCTGGCAAGTTGCTCAGCTTCGCGGAGTCGCGGTCACTCTGGCACGGACAGGGCGAGAACTCCCTCGCGGCGCGGGGCGTGCGGTGGGAATAACCCGCGCTGCTGGAGCCGGGCGGAGAGCAGCGCCAGCCCACACTTGGCCTGGCGAGGAGGTGACTCAAGACCTTCGATTCTTCTTTCATCTTTGTGCGCCCTGCCCTTCGGATAAGTCTAGACTTGCAGTGCCTGGGGCTGACCGGAGGTGGGGGGGGCTCAGAGCTGCAGGAGCCTGCTGGGCTTTTGAGCCTAAGTCGCAAAGATAACCGTAAACACCCTCCTCCCCACCGCTCACTCCAGTCTTTAACCTAGAACTTAGTCGGATGCTGCAGACATGATGGAAGGGCACAGGCCGCTAACCTGGGAAAGAAACAACTGTGGGCATTTTCCTTTCCCTCTCTGGCCTCAGTTTCCCTTCTGGAAGGGGAGGTATTGATAGCCTCTTCTGTTCTGGCTGACTGCTTCAGATCCCAGAACCCAGAAACACTTTGATGTTTAACCTACACCTCCATTCTGACCTGACCTATTCCGAGGCACTACTTTGCTCCCCAGGAAGGCTGCAATGCAACCGCCACCGGGCTTCCACCTACCCTTCCTCCAACACCAGGAAAGGCAAAAGCTGATAAATGAGTCAAAAATGGAGAGGGAAGGGAGGGGGATTGACCTTTTCTCCTCTTACTTTTTAAATGACAGTTTGTGGTGGTAAAGTCCAGATCAGTCTTCTTCTTAATCATAACTCCTGGGTCAACACAGGGGATGCAGTTAAGAGTTCATGCTTCAGTTTTCAGAGCAAGGCTGGCCTGGGCACTGAGGACACTTCCTAAAGAGGGTTGGGTCCTCCCTGAAAGCCACCTGGCCAAAACAAGTCCTAAGAGGGGTTCTGTGGGAATAACCCGGAGAAGGGGCCTGACAGGAGGTTCCTCCTGCTCATGGTTTTGAAGTCAGTGGGTACACAGGGGAGGCAGGAAGAATCTCCCACAAAAGGATCAGCATGTGCAGGACCTGTGCATGAAAACAGCACAGGTGGTCAGCATGGTGGACCAGCAGACGCAAGGTCTTGAGGGTGGTGAATTGGAAGTGAACTTGAGGCTGGGAAGGCAGGGACCAAATCACCAAGGCCTTGAATGTCAGGCCGAGAAGGGGGATTTGAGCCTGTAGGCAATGGAGAGCTCCTGGAGGATTTAAACAGGCACAGCAGGGTGCGGTTGGTAATTCTATGAAACCCATCTCTGGCTTGTGGGTGGTGCTGGAGGCCGAGAGACCAATCTGGAGGGCGAATGATCCAGCCTCTTAGAGTCAAAGGGACCCGGATTTTACTCCCACCCCATTGCTTCCTACCTCTGTGGCCTGGGACAAGTAACTTATTTAAAATGTGAGGATACTAATTCTTGCTCCACTGATTTGGTGTATTAAATAAGATAATGAATTACATGTGCAAATAAATAAAAAGTGGTTTGTAGTGTGTATTACATTGTGCAGACATTCATTGGATTGCACTGACAATAGAAGGCAGAGACAGCATTGACTCTGGTCCTAAACCTGATCTCACCAGCGGGCAGAGCCCTAAGCATCCTGCAGGGTTGCACCAATTGTTATGTTCCCCACAAAGCAGAAGGGAGCTTTCTGTCCATGACATTTCATTCATCTGATTTATCACCTTCATGTGGCCAGGCTCATGCAGCCAAGGAGGTAGACACAGATTCGTAGATGGCCACAGAAGTGGGCCAGTACCTTGTCGGGGGCAGCCCAAGGGCCATGGGAGCTCACAGGATGGGTGGCCTTTCCTGGATGAGCGGCAGGTTAGACTGGGAAAGCCTCACAGAGGAGGTGGCTTTTTGAATCAAATGTGTGAGAGTTTGCTGGTAGACAAAGAAGGGTATCTTTGCATCAGAGGGAACAACGTGTGCAAAAAGGCAGGTGGCTCTAGAAGAGTCACAGGCCTCTAGACTAGAAAGCTGTCTCTGTGGGATGGGTTTTAAAGAGGGAGCTGTAGTAGGGTCCCAGACTTCTGTTGGGAAGTGCGTTCTGGTGCCAGCATGGCTGGCAGTTGGAGTCAGGCCAGGAGCGAGGCTGTTGCAGCAGGTCTCTTGAGCCTGACCTGGACAGGGGGAGGTGACTGCCCAGCTTAGGGATGAGGGAAAGGGAAGACAGTGACCCCAACTGCCCGGGGGATCTGCGAATTTGATGCTGAGCCCTCATTCTGTCACAGGCAACACAGCAGCTTTTGCCTGCTTTGGTCTCTGAGACCTTTCCAGCTCACCCTTCCCAGTCTCCTGGGAGTGCCTTGTCAGCATCTTGTAGCCACACTGGGATCCTGGATGGTATGTGGAGAGAGGATCCAAGGCCTCTGGGATGAATTGTGGATTCTTCTCCATCTTCTGCCCCTGCCTTGCCTCAGGATTTGCTGGTGTCACAGCACCTTTTTCTTCCCTGGTCCCTGAAATCACTCACTGGGGACAGGAACCAACATTCAGTGAATACCAACATGTGCCAGGCCAGGTCTGGGTCTTCACTTTCCCTCATGTAATCATCACAGTGACCCGTTAGGACCAGCACTGGGATTATCACCATATTACAGACGAGGACTCAGAGGGGTGAGGGCACGAGCAAGCCTCAGAGCAGTGAAGGCCCTGTTGGGTTGGAACCCAGACTGCCTGGCTACAAAACCCTTGCCCTCTGCCCCATAGCGCCTCCTCATGTGTCCATGTACGCTGCCTCAGGTTGATGGGAACTTGAAAATCTTCAAGAAGAAGACATATTGAAAGGAGAAAATCCTATTGGGAGCCTTGCCCATCTCCCTGTAGATTATCCTCCTTGGGTAAGTTGCTAGGCTTACAGGTCCCTGCGATCATGTCATGGAGGAGGCCAGGTACTGGATGTCAGAATACCTGGGTCCTGGGTCCAGCCCCTGTCCTCTCTGGCTGTGTGACTCTGGACAGATCACAGAACCTCTCTGGACTTCTTAACACAGCTGTAAAGTAGATATGACGCCATCTAACCTGCTGATCCTGCAGGGTGACTGAACAGATGGTAGTTGAGGAAGCATGGGAGAGGTTGAGAGGTGTCCTTTGGTGAGGTAGCGGTATTCTAGATGCTTGGTGCATCTTCACGTGGTGTCTGCTCTGTACCAGGCTCAGTGCTCAGCTTCAAGGGCATAAAAAGGAACCTAATCGCATCCCTGCCCACAGTAGGATAGACAGTTAAACATGTAAGTACAGTTCAGCATGACCAGGTCTAAGCACATGTGCTCATTTGTAAGCTGAGGCAGAGTGGATTTGGAGCTAAGACATCTGGGGTTAAGTCCGGGGTCCTCTCCTTCCCAGCTGAGTAACATCCATTTCTGTGTCTGCAAAATAGGGACAGTATCCCCAGGGTCAAGGCTCTGGTGAGGCAGAAGTGAGATGCTGGTGGAGAGCACATGGTGGGCTGCTGTGTTTGTCCAGATGTGCTGCATTGGTGGGTCTGTTGCAAGAGCTGGCCCTCAGGGCTCCGGGAGTCTGGCCTTGAAATTCTTTCTGCCTTGCGTTTCCAGAGCTGACAAAGTGGTTGGAGGGCAGGACGTTTCTGAACAATCCACCTGGGGATTTCCTTGGCATCAGCTTGAGTGAACTCATGACTGAGGGGAGCAGGGTGGGAGGCAGCTCTGTGTTGAGGAACAGCTGATCGAGACAAAGGCCGGTCTCAGGGGGGTGCTGGGGCCCTGTACCAGTGGGGCCCTGTGCCAACAGTGCCCTGTGGAAGTTGTCGAGGGCGGTGGGGGGAGCTGGAAAACTTTACAGACCAGAGATGCTGTAGTGCAGCACCAGGGTCAGGCAGCTGGGGCCAGGTAGGTTCAAGCTGGAACCCAACACCCAGAGAGCTGTCCTTATCAGCAGACACCAGGGAAGTGACTGAAGAATGTCATCACAGCCAGTCTCGGACCTGCTGTGCTCCTGGCGCCACACTGGGAACTTGGGTGGGGAGGAACATGAAGGATCACATGGTGACTGCCTTCAGAAGGCTTAGCAAATCACCGTCATTGTCTACCACACATTGAGTATTTGTGTAGCAGATAGTGAGTGGAATGCCTGCCATTCTGTCATTTAATCCTTTCAACAACCCTGTGTTCTTAGCCCTGTTGAGGACCCTCGGAGCGGGTCCCAAGACTTACCCAAGGCTGGTAGGTACAGAGCTAGGTTCACACCTGGTCTGGGTCTTGCAGTTGACCCGTTCATCCTGCTCTTCCTCCACACACCCTCTAGGCCTGGCTCTGATCCCAGGTGGGGGAAAGAACACACAGGTAAAGTAGGCAGGGCACTGCCCCAAGCTGCTTACACATCAAGTAGGAAAACAGCAGGTAACTCACGGCAGAGAATTTACTGAAGGAGGCCTGTGGGTAGCCTGTGGGGTGAGAGGCCAGGAGGGAGGGGTGGCCCGAGGGCCTGAGTGGACAGAACAGGCTTTGTTTTGCTGGGAGCAGCCCAGGGGCAGGCGGGTTGGATGCATGCAGTTCTGGCAGTCACATGAGGCATCAGGTCCCAGGTCCTGGGCCCTGCTCTGCCATTCCTTGCTGTCACTGCCCCTCTCTGGGCCCCAGTTGCCCATGATCCCCAAGGGGCCTTCCAGCTCCCAAGCCCTGGAATTCTCCAAGTTTGGAGATGTATTAGCAGAGGCTGAGAGTTGTTCAAAGTCCATCAAGGGAAGGCTGTTCCCACTTTGGCTGTCAAGGAGGGTTCAAATCCAGATGAGGGGCTGGGGACAGGTGGGAGGGGAGAAGAAGGTGGTGACAACTTACAGGTGCCTCGTGCATGGGAGAACTTGATTTCTGTAGGTAAAAAGCAGAACCCAAGAGGTTTCTGATAAGGAGAGTGATGTGGCCAAAGCCGTTTTAGAGGTGTCTCATAGCAGTGTGTGCGGTGTCACCTGGGGAGACCTGCCTGGAGCCTGTTGGGGCCGTACCATTTACTCTTTGTCCTTGCAGGCCACCAGCAAACTTAGAGTCACTGTGGACCTGGCCCTGTGGGCCCAACAATGCATGATTCATGGCCCCTGCACTGGAAGGCCTTACGGTATATCCCCCAAATCACAATGGATGTGGTTTCTAAGCCCTTGTCCTCCTGTTCTTGTGTTTTATAATCTGGTCAATCAGTGGATATCTTGTATCTGCAGGTCAAGATTTGGAAAAAAATGTTGAATCTTGACTGAAAGATCCCTTTCTCCCTCAGCCTTCTTTGGTGGCTACCAGTCTTCATTTCTCTTTCTCCTGGGGGTAGAGTACGGGTCCCAGAGGGAGGCAATGTGAATACTGTTACACAGATAAGAAAACCAAGGCCCAAAGAAAACAGGGAAGGTCACACAGATAGTGGCACACCTGGGACTAGAGCCCCAGTCTCCTGGGTCCAAAGCTGGTGTTAGTGATCTTGTTATAAGTTGGTCTTCTGTTCTCATTGCTGGTCTGTAAGCCCCATGAGGACAGGGACCCTAGTATCTATCCCATCACCACCCACCCACCCCCCACTCCCTCCTGGCCTAGCCCAGTGCTTTGTATATACTTAGTAGAAATTTAGGATATGCTTTTGTTAAACTTTAAAATCCTGAAACTCTGGAGTTGGATTATCTAAACTGAACCTCTTACTGTGAAGCTGGAGAAACTGAGGCACAGAAGGGGGAAGAGACTTGTTCAGAGATGAGATGAGGACACTCCATGGCAGAGCAGGCACTGAGACCTAGGGCTCCTGACCGTCCTGCAGGACTTCTCTTGTCACCAGGCACAGTTGCCCTGTCACCTCCCTGTCAGTGCCCCAGAGTGTGGGGAGGGAAATAGTCGGTGACTGTGTCTCAGGGGGCTTCATCTACCATTGGCTGCACATTTGTCAGCATCCTGGTGCTGTGCTGGGTGTTTCACACGAATGATCTCTAGCCCTTGAGGCAACTCCTTGAGGAAGGGAGTGTTAACTCCATTTTAACTCCCCATGACTTCTGATATGGTTTGGCTGTGCCCCCACCCAAATCTGAACTTGAATTGTATCTCCCAGAATTCCCATGTGTTGTGGGAGGGACCCAGTGGGAGGTAATTGAATGCAGGAAGCTTTTGCTTCCTCCTCATTGTATCTTGCCACTGCCATGTAAGAAGTGCGTTTCGCCCTCTGCCATGACTGTGAGACCTTCCCCGGCCACGTGGAACTGTTAAGTTCAATTAAGCCACTTTCTTTTATATGTTGCCCAGTCTCAGGTTTGTCTTTATCAGCAGCATGAAAAAGGACTAATACAGTAATTTGGTACCAGTAGAGTGGGGGCATTGCTGAAAAGATACCCAAAAACATGGAAGCAACTTTGGACCTGGGTAACAAGCAGAGGTTGGAACAGTTTGGAGGGTTCAGAAGAAGACAGGAAAATGTGGGAAAGTTTGGAACTTCCTAGAGACTTATTGAATGGCTTTGCCCAAAATCCTGATGGCAATATGGACAATAAAGTACAGGCTGAGGTGGTCTCAGATGGAAATGAGGAACTTGTTGGGAACTGGAGCAAAGGTGACTGTTGTTATGTTTTAGCAAAGAGATGGCAGCAATTTGCTCCTGCCCTAGAGATTTGTGGAACTTTGAACTTGAGAGCAATGATTTAGGGTATCTGGCAGAAGAAATTTCTAAGCAGGAAAGCATTCAAGAGGTGACCTGGGTGCTGTTAAAGGCATTCCGTTTTATAAGGGAAGCAGAGCATAGAAGTTTGGAAAATTTGTAGCTTGACAATGCATTAGAAAAGAAAAGAAAATGCCATTTTCTGAGGAGATATTTAAGCCGGTTGCAGAAATTTGCATAACTTGCAGCTGAATGTTAACTCCCAAGACAATGGGGAAAATGTCTCCAGGGCATGTCAGAGTTCTTCAAGGCAGCCCTTCTCATCACAGGCCTGGAGGCGTAGGAGGAAAAAAATGGTTTCTCGGGCCAGGCCCAGGATCTCCATGCTGTGTGCAGCCTAGGGACTTGGTGTCCTGTGTCCCAGACACTCCAGCCATGACTAAAAGGGGCCAAGGTACAACTCAGCCATGGCTTCAGAGGGTGCAAGCCCCAAGACTTCGCAGGTTCCAGAACCACCATCATTCACTGACCTTGGGCAGGTGACCCAATCTCTCTGAGCATCCACAGAAGGGGATAATTGTTCATTTTACAAAACCCAAACCAAAGCTCAACACCACTTGGCAGCTTCCATGTGGTGTTGAGCCTGTGGGTACACAGAAGTCAAGAATTGAGGTTTGGGAACCTCTGCCTAGATTTCAGAAGATGTATGGAAACACCTGGATGCCCAGGCAAAAGTTTGCTGCAGGGGTGGGACCCTCATGGAGAACCTCTGCTAGGGCAGTGCAGAAAGGAAATGTGGGGTTGGAGTAGAGTCCCTACTGGGGCACTGCCTAGTGGAGCTGTGAGAAAAGGGGCACCGTCCTCTAGACCGCAGAATGGCAGATCCACCAACAGCTTGCACTGTGCACCTGGAAAAGCTGCAGACACTCAACGCCAGTCCGTGAAAGCAGCCAGAAAGGAGGCTGCACCCTGCAAAGCCACAGGGGTGGAGCTGCCCAAGACTGTGGGAACCCACCTCTTGCATCAGCATGACTCAGATATGCGGGACATGGAGTCAAAGGAGATCATTTTGGAACTTTAATAAGATTTGACTGCCCTGCTGGATTTTGAACTTGCCTGGGGCCTGTAGCCCCTTTGTTTTGGCTAATTTCTTCCATGTGGAACAGCTGTATTTACCCAATGCCTGTACCCCCACTGTATCTAGGAAGTAACTAACTTGCTTTTGATTTTACAGGCTCGTAGGTGGAAGGGACTTGTCTCAGATGAGACATTGGACTGTGGACTTTTGGGTTAATACTGAAATGAGTTAAGACTTTGGGGGACTGTTGGGAAGGCATGATTGGTTTTGAAATGTGAGAACATGAGATTTGGGAGGGACCAGGGGTGGAATGATATGGTTTAGCTGTGCCCGCACCCAAATCTCAACTTGAACTGTATCTCCCAGTATTCCCATGTGTTGTGGGAGGGACCCAGTGGGAGGTAATTGAATCATGGGGCCAGTCTTTCCCGAGCTATTCTCGTGATAGTGAATAAGTCCCACAAGATCTGATGGGTTTATCAGGGGCTTCAGCTTTTGCTTCCTCCTCATTCTCTCTTGCCACTGCCATGTAAGAAGTGCCTTTTGCCTTCCACCATGATTGTTAGACCTTCCACAGCCACGTGGAATTGTAAGTCCAATTAAACCTCTTTCTTTTGTAAATTGCCCAGTCTTAGGTATGTCTTTATCAGCAGCATGAAAACAGACTAATACAACTTCCCAGAGTTGCACAGTGTAGCAAGTCACTCCTGCTAAAGATGGTCAGCCACCTTCCTTTTCCGATCCTCAGTTTCTCTGCTCTAAAATGGGGATGAGACTGCTGGCTCACAGAGTGACTGTGCGGACTAAATGAAAGCATGTGTGTCCAGCACTAGCAGAGTGAGGACTGGCCCTGACTGTCACTGTCGTCACTTCCCACTGCAAATGCCCAGCCCCGGGCATAGGCCTGGCACAGAGCAGGAACCCCGGGAGAGGTGTCTCCTGTGCAGGGCTGAGCAAGGAACCTAGTTCAGTGCCCTGGGAGCATCTGCAGACAGTTACCTAGGTAACTCCTGCCCCTTTACATCAGATGCCTCTTTACATCGGCTGTTACTACCATTGCCTCAGTTCTGTATCTTCTGGCTGCTGGGTGATGACTGCCCTGTGCCTGTGCACAGCCCTTCACAGTTGGCAGTAAGGGTTAATCAACTTAGGTGAAGAGGGCAGGGCAGATATTGCCACCCTGTAGTGCAGAGGACAAGGCTGAGGCTTAAAGAGGGGCAGCGAGAGGTCCCCTCTGGCGGGATAGCATTTGGGTCGTATTTTGAGCTGCTGGTTACATAAGTGGGAGCTCATATGAGGCCATTTGGCATTTCACGGACCCCTTGTATAATCACCTCTGGGAATCAAAGGGTAATCTCAGGGCCTTTGTGGTGTTTGTTTAAACCCCAGGAAGGGTGGGTATGAATGAGCAGATCAGCTTAGCAGGGGAGGTGGGGCCTTTGGTGGTAATGAGCCCTGCCGTGAGGAGCTCGCCCAGGGGAACAAAGGGGGCCTGAAGCAACTTAATATTTTCCTTTTGGTTCCAGACATTGGAACACTCTGTCCTGCCTCAGCTGGGACCATGCCCAGGATGCACCTGGGCTGGATTTAATCCTGAAATTGGCCTCTACAAAAGAAAGGGGTGGGAGAGGAGGGTCCCACATGGGGAGGGGGGCAGGGGAGAAGAGTCCCACTTTTCCCTGCCCCTGGGCAAAGCCAGAGTGCAGATCAAGTGGCTAGCCCTTTAAAGTTTCATGCAGGACTGGTAATGCAATCCTGCTGCTCCCTCCCCACCCACCTTCCAGTCTGGAAGGTGGGCAGGTCCCTGGCCCATCTCCTCCCCCTCTCTCACCTCCTTCCTGAAGTCCAGAGGGAGGGATGGGCAGGAGGGCAGGGGCCCAAAGCAGGGCCATCCAGATGAAGAGCCTGGCTAGAAGGAAGCTTAGTGCCTTCTGTCTCCCAGGCTGCTGAGGGGCCACTGTGCAGGGCCGGGGTGACCACAGACTATCCAATTGGTCTAGTTAGAAGCTCCCACTGCCCAACCCTCTCCTTCTCATGCTGGCACCACTGAGCACCACCATCCCAGGAGCTACAGTGGACGTGAACACAGGCTTTGAATCCAACAGCAGTGGGTGGTGTGACCATTAGATGTGACAACACGTATGTAGCACCTGGCATCTGTAGCAGCCACCACTGTAATTGTACAGAGGGAACTGAGATCTGAGGAGGGACACTGGCTCATGCCACAGCATGTGTCAGTGGGAAAAGCCCCTCCTGCACCCTGCCTCTCCACCAGCTACTCTGCCAGTCCTGCTGGAGGCAACGCATATGAATATAGTAATTGGAGTACACCAGGCCTGGGTCCCATTCCTGCCCTGCATTTTACTAGTTTGGGGTAAGGCCCTATTCCTCTCTGAGCCTCTGTTTCTTCATCTGTATAATGGGGGAAGCAGCCTAACTGCCTGCCCGAGGTTAAAGGAAGAACCAAAGAGGTGTAGTAGCTTAATCTGCTGGTGGCAAGGGACAGAGTAAGGGGGAAAGAGGCTTGGGACAGGTGTCCCCAAAACCCATCCGGGAATCTGGACACCCACGTTGGACACCAGGATGCCCAATGAGAAGGGAAGTTCCTGCCCCTGGACGACAGGCTAGGGGGACAGGGCAGGTGGAGTATGGGTGCGGTGGGGCAGTCACTGCAGGCCCCATTGCAGGGAGGGAGTCCTGGTCTTGAAGACCAGCCCCGGCCAGACCACAGGTGCTTTCTCTGTCAGTATCCCCTCTAGTGCCACTCCACTCTGCTGTGTGGCTGTCCAAAAGTGTCTTAACCTAAGGCCCAGTTCCCTTTTGGTAAAACAGAATTTTCTGCCTTGGAAGGTGGTTGTGAGGGTCAGATGCGACCATGCTGTGGGGCAGCCAGAACAGTGCCTGACGTGTAACACTTGCTCAGCAGAGAGTGGGGCACCCTGGGCACACCCTACCCTCAGCCCTGTGGATGAGCCCCTCACCCGGGGCCCGAGGTCTAGACCAAACCAGGGACTCTGGACCATCAGAGCTGGAGAGGCCAGCCCGAGAAACCGTCTAGTCTGGTGGGTTTCAAACTGGGTTTCCTAACACCCTAGGCAGGGATGGTAGGCAGAAGTCGAGGGCTTCAGGTCCCCCTCACTTCAGCCAGACCAGGCCCGCCTTCATCTGCTGCTCTTGTTTAAGAAAGGGATCTGCTGCTTCTAGTTGAAAATTCACCACCTGGCCTCACGCCCCTTACCATACAGATGGAGAGGCAGAGGCCAGAGAAGAACTGGGACTAGGAACTCTGGGGAGTGTTCCAGGAAGCATTCCAGGAGGTCGGGGTCTGTGGCACCTTCCAACAGTGTCTAGACTGGGCTCATGTCCTGTGCGGTGGCTTTAGACCATCTGGTGCATTCATTCCTCACCTGTGGCTCTCTTTCTAGCCCCCACCATGCCGTGGCCCCTGCTGCTGCTGCTGGCCGTGAGTGGGGCCCAGACAACCCGGCCATGCTTCCCCGGGTGCCAATGTGAGGTGGAGACCTTCGGCCTTTTCGACAGCTTCAGCCTGACTCGGGTGGATTGTAGCGGCCTGGGCCCCCACATCATGCCGGTGCCCATCCCTCTGGACACAGCCCACTTGGACCTGTCCTCCAACCGGCTGGAGATGGTGAATGAGTCGGTGTTGGTGGGGCCGGGCTACACGACGTTGGCTGGCCTGGATCTCAGCCACAACCTGCTCACCAGCATCTCACCCACTGCCTTCTCCCGCCTTCGCTACCTGGAGTCGCTTGACCTCAGCCACAATGGCCTGACAGCCCTGCCAGCCGAGAGCTTCACCAGCTCACCCCTGAGCGACGTGAACCTTAGCCACAACCAGCTCTGGGAGGTCTCAGTGTCCGCCTTCACGACGCACAGTCAGGGCCGGGCACTACACGTGGACCTCTCCCACAACCTCATTCACCGCCTCGTGCCCGACCCCACGAGGGCCGGCCTGCCTGCGCCCACCATTCAGAGCCTGAACCTGGCCTGGAACCGGCTCCATGCCGTGCCCAACCTCCGAGACTTGCCCCTGCGCTACCTGAGCCTGGATGGGAACCCTCTAGCTGTCATTGGTCCGGGTGCCTTCACGGGGCTGGGAGGCCTTACACACCTGTCTCTGGCCAGCCTGCAGAGGCTCCCTGAGCTGGCGCCCAATGGCTTCCGTGAGCTACCGGGCCTGCAGGTCCTGGACCTGTCGGGCAACCCCAAGCTTAACTGGGCAGGAGCTGAGGTGTTTTCAGGCCTGAGCTCCCTGCAGGAGCTGGACCTTTCGGGCACCAACCTGGTGCCCCTGCCTGAGGCGCTGCTCCTCCACCTCCCGGCACTGCAGAGCATCAGCGTGGGCCAGGATGTGCGGTGCCGGCGCCTGGTGCGGGAGGGCACCTACCCCCGGAGGCCTGGCTCCAGCCCCAAGGTGGCCCTGCACTGCGTAGACACCCGGGAATCTGCTGCCAGGGGCCCCACCATCTTGTGACAAATGGTGTGGCCCAGGGCCACATAACAGACTGCTGTCCTGGGCTGCCTCAGGTCCCGAGTAACTTATGTTCAATGTGCCAACACCAGTGGGGAGCCCGCAGGCCTATGTGGCAGTGTCACTGCAGGAGTTGTGGGCCTAGGAGAGGCTTTGGACCTGGGAGCCACACCTAGGAGCAAAGTCTCACCCCTTTGTCTACGTTGCTTCCCCAAACCATGAGCAGAGGGACTTCGATGCCAAACCAGACTCGGGTCCCCTCCTGCTTCCCTTCCCCACTTATCCCCCAAGTGCCTTCCCTCATGCCTGGGCCGGCCTGACCCGCAATGGGCAGAGGGTGGGTGGGACCCCCTGCTGCAGGGCAGAGTTCAGGTCCACTGGGCTGAGTGTCCCCTTGGGCCCATGGCCCAGTCACTCAGGGGCGAGTTTCTTTTCTAACATAGCCCTTTCTCTGCCATGAGGCCCGCTTCATCCTTTTCTATTTCCCTAGAACCTTAATGGTAGAAGGAATTGCAAAGAATCAAGTCCACCCTTCTCATGTGACAGATGGGGAAACTGAGGCCTTGAGAAGGAAAAAGGCTAATCTGAGTTCCTGCGGGCAGTGGCATGACTGGAGCACAGCCTCCTGCCTCCCAGCCCGGACCCAATGCACTTTCTTGTCTCCTCTAATAAGCCCCACCCTCCCCGCCTGGGCTCCCCTTGCTGCCCTTGCCTGTTCCCCATTAGCACAGGAGTAGCAGCAGCAGGACAGGCAAGAGCCTCACAAGTGGGACTCTGGGCCTCTGACCAGCTGTGCGGCATGGGCTAAGTCACTCTGCCCTTCGGAGCCTCTGGAAGCTTAGGGCACATTGGTTCCAGCCTAGCCAGTTTCTCACCCTGGGTTGGGGTCCCCCAGCATCCAGACTGGAAACCTACCCATTTTCCCCTGAGCATCCTCTAGATGCTGCCCCAAGGAGTTGCTGCAGTTCTGGAGCCTCATCTGGCTGGGATCTCCAAGGGGCCTCCTGGATTCAGTCCCCACTGGCCCTGAGCACGACAGCCCTTCTTACCCTCCCAGGAATGCCGTGAAAGGAGACAAGGTCTGCCCGACCCATGTCTGTGCTCTACCCCCAGGGTAGCATCTCAGCTTCCGAACCCTGGGCTGTTTCCTTAGTCTTCATTTTATAAAAGTTGTTGCCTTTTTAACGGAGTGTCACTTTCAACCCGCCTCCCCTACCCCTGCTGGCCGGAGATGGAGACATGTCATTTGTAAAAGCAGAAAAAGGTTGCATTTGTTCACTTTTGTAATATTGTCCTGGGCCTGTGTTGGGGTGTTGGGGGAAGCTGGGCATCAGTGGCCACATGGGCATCAGGGGCTGGCCCCACAGAGACCCCACAGGGCAGTGAGCTCTGTCTTCCCCCACCTGCCTAGCCCATCATCTATCTAACTGGTCCTTGATTTAATAAACACTGTAAAAAGTTCTGTGCTTTACTCAGCCAGTGTCCACTGGCAATCCCTGGGCTGGGCTCTGGGGCCACAAAGATGAATCAGGTTAGGCCCTGCCCTGGGCAGCTTGTTCTCCCTGAAAAGCCTGATAATCTCAGGATTTGGGGAGTAAGGTGACATGAAGGAGGGAGTTCCTGCACCCTGTTCACTCTCATCTCCCGTGGCCCTACCCCACTGTTCCTGCCACCCCAACTCCAGCCATAGCCATGAGCATGCAGGCCCTTGCACACCTGTTCTCTTGCTCAGGCGTTACTGTGGGACCTTGCCCTTGCCCTCACCCCTGTCTCTCAACCTCCTTCCTATCCAGTAGACCTAGTTCTTGCCCGCCCGCAGAAGCCTCCTTGGCCCCTTCCACCTCCCTCCTCTGAACTGCAACAGTATTTTGTTCTTCCTTGGCGCTTCAGCTGCTATGGTACCCCAGCTCCTGTTTGCACACTTCCACTGACAGAGATCACACTTGGAGCTCATCTGGGTGGCTCTGCTGTCACCAAGTTCTTCCTTCTAACTGGCCAGTCTACAGGGAATGTCTACCATCATCACCAATGACAGGTTTTTCCTGATCCCTACTCTGTGCCCAGAACATTCAGGCCATATGCACTGGTGGGAGCTTGCCCATCTTGTAATCAGGCCTCCCCAGGGAGAAGTATCAGCTTGAGGCCCTGGGTCCGAGGCTGGCACCCAGCGGTCAAGGTAGGAAAGAGCTGAGGCTTGGCGCCGGGCGGTGTGGAGGAGAGGGAGGTCAGGGTGAGACCCTGGGCCCCCACAGTCCTCCTGTTTGTTCTCCACTTCCCCTACATTTCCTGGGACAGGAGAGGATTCAGATGGAGGTAGGGATCACGGTACTTTCACCCAATGGGTCCGGGTCTTCCCAAGTCCCCGCTTGTGGAAGGAGTCCTTGCGGGAGGGCCATGGAACAAAAAGGCCTTAAACACAGGGCCAAAGCGTGCGGAGGGCAGCGAAGGGAAGGAGGGGGCTTCTGCGGCAATCAGTTCTGGAGCAGGTCACCTCCGCCCGAGCTGCAGCTTCCTCCTCTGCAAAACGGGGCAGGGTGAAGGCCCAGTGAGAGCATGGGCGCGGATGCCATCACGCTGGGCGGGCTCGTCCTTCCCGTGGGGAACCTGCCCTGCACCCCGCAGCCCCGGCCTCCTGCCAGCCATAAGGAGAGCGGAAGCCCCGGCGGGCCTCGCCGACCCGGGAGTCCGCGCGGCCCCTCCCTGCCCGTGCGGAGGCTCCCGGCCCGCAGCGCCACCTCGTGCTCACGCATGGCCAGACACCCCAGATCCCCGCGGGGCCAGGAGCCAGGCCCGGGGCGGCTGGAGGCCAAAGTGGGCTGCGCTGTTTGCTTTGTGCGGCCAGTCCCTTCCCGCCCACCAGACTACCCTCGCCCTGCCGGACTCCGCCCTCCAGGAACCCTGGCGCCCAGGGCGAGGGCTTCGAATCTTACACAATCAGGAAAATTCGTGCAAAGAATCCGTTTTGGAATTCACAGAAAAGGGTTGAAATCTTGGGTTCATCACTAACCAATTGTGTGATTTTTGGCCAGGTCACTTTACTTCTCTGAGCCTGGAAAATAGGGATGAAAATATCTCCCTCAAGGCCGGGCACGATGGCTCCTGCCTGTAATCCCAGCACTTTGGGAGGCTGAGGCAGGAGGATCGCTTGAGCTCAGGAATTCAAGACTAAGACCAGCCTGGGCAACATAATTTAAAAATCTAAAAATTAACCGGGCATGGTGACGCCTGTAGTCCCAGCTACTTGGGAGGCTGAAGTGGGAGGATAGCTTGAGCCTGGGAGGTTGGATGACAGAGTTAGACCCTGTTTTAAAAAAAAAAAAAAGCAAAGAGAGAAAAAGGAAAATAAAAGAAAGACAAAAAAGAAAGAGAAACAAAGAAAGAGAAAATACCTCCTTGAGCCTGGGAGGTTGAGGCTGCCGTGAGCCGAGATTCTGCCACTGCACTCCAGCCTGAGTGACAGAGCTAGACCCTGGGGAAAAAAAAGAACGAAGGAAGGGAGGGAGGGAGAGAGAAAGGAAGAAAAGAAAGAAAGAGAAAAAAAGGAAGAAGGAAGGAAGGAAAGAAGGAAGGGAGGGAGGGATGGAGAGAGGGAAAATATCTCCCTCCACAGGACTGTATGTAGAAGAAATGAAGTAACATTTGTAGAGAACCAAGTACGGTGCCTGGCACAAAATGGCAGCCTCTAAGTGCTCTTTCCCGCCCTCATCCAACCAGGGAGTTATGAAGTAGATTACAGAGCCATGTGGTCTGAGTCTGTTTTTGATAACTTGCACTCAGAACTGAAGAATTTTGTAAAGTTCTGGGACTGTAGAATCACAGAACGACACCCGGTAATCCACAGGGTCATGGAGTAGGTACTCACCGTCAGCTGTGGCCCAGCTCACCACCATGGGTCAGCAGGGTCACCAGCCTCTTTATGCCTTTCACAGTAATGCAGCGGCCAGCTATGGCTATGTGTTCCTCATGCTTTGTGTACATGCCATCATCTCCTCACAACTGCACCAGGTGTTTTTGTCACCATACAGATGAGGAAACCAGCATAGGCCAGGCTTTATCTGTCAGGGGGCAATTCTCACATTCTTCCTTGTCCTACCCCAGGGGCCGGGCCAGCTGTGTAAATCCCATGAATCAGAGAGGGTAGAGGTGCACCAATAAACCAAAAAGCACTGGGATTCCATTTATTTTTCATTTTCAAATAAGTTGCAGAAGTTATGCAGTTCTACATAGCTCCGATCAGACTGTGGATTCTAGATCTTAGAGTGTAAAAAGCCAAAGGTCAAAGTCAAAGTCCTTTCTCTCCTGGCCCCTTTTCACGGATGGGGAATCTGAGGCCCAGAGACGAGTAAGTTCCCATGTTCCATGGCCAGGATTCTGTGCTTCAGAACTGCCTATGTAATTTGTGGGACCCAGTATAAAATGAAAATGTGGGGCCCCTTGTTCAAAGTTATTAGGATTTCAAGATGACAAGAACAGAGCATTAAACCAAGCACAGGGTCTTTCTATGGTTTCACTGCCCATGAAGCCAGCCCTGCTGCCATTTGATCATCTCATTTCTAGAGGAGGGGCAAACACCCAGACAGTGTTGGTCAGGATGGCAGAAGAGAGTAGATGTGGATTTGTGTGTAATCCAATCCCTCTGTAGTTCAGGGAGCCAGTTAGACTCTTCCAAATGCAGAAATGTCCCTCTGTCGTTATCACACAACCCCCTGGTTTCCCCACCTTGCCATGGCCAAAAGGCTTTCAGAGGGAAAAGGCAGCTAAAGAGGTGGATTCTACCACCCAACTGCCACCAAACCAGCTCATGGGCTGTTTCTCTGGACTGCCAGGAATATGGGGGGGCAGAGGCCTACCCCTTGCTCACTTTATGTGCTTACAGAATTTAAAGTCCACCAGCGCTAAAGCCCACTCATACCTAATCTCCACCAAGGGCACTGTCTATGACAACAGAGGTCATCATAGGCTAATAGGACCTTGCCCATCCATGTTCAGTGTTCCTTGTTGGCTAACGTTCACCAGGGTGCAAATGTTGGTTGATATATAATGTTTATCATATGAATGACAGCTTCCACCAATGACCAATATCCACAAAGGGAAAATGTCTGTTGGAGGCAGTGTCTGCTGTATATCAGTGCCCAGTGTTCACTGGTAGCTAATTGCAATTATACTTGCTCTGTGCATCAATACCCAATGTCAGTCCATAGCTCGGCTTCTAACGACAGCAAATGTCTATCCAGTTAAGTCACATGCCCTGTGTTTATTCTTCTCTTTATTTATTTAAGTACTAGTGGTTCTGTCTACAGGGATTATTGTGTTTGTTGAGCTTGGAGGGAAATTCTTCCTGTGTTTATTCTTTAGTTCCCAAACCTATTTATTATTTTCTTTTGCATATCCATTAGATAGTCAAAGTGTTCTGAATTGGAGGTACAAACACATTCATGTTTCTTTTTGTCTCTCTTCCCTCCCTCCCTCCCTCCCTCTCTTTCTTTCTTTCTTTCTTTCTTTCTTTCTTTCTTTCTCTCTCTCTCTCTCTCTCTCTCTTTCTCTCTCTCTCTCTCTCTTTCTTTTTTCAGGGTCTTATTCTGTCACCCAGGCTGGAGTGCAGTGGCGTGATCATAGCTCACTGTAGCCAATCTCCCATGCACAAGCAAGCCTCTTGCCTCAGCCTCCTGAGTAGCTGGGACTACAGGCATACGTCACCATGCTCAGCTAATTTTTTAATTTTTAGTAGAAAAGGTCTGGTCTTGAACTCCTGAGCTCAAGAAATCCTCCCACCTCAGCCTCCCAAAGCATTGAGATTACATGTGCAAGCCACTGTGCCCTGCCATGTTTCTTAATATATGCACATATGTATATGTAACATATAAATAATTACATACATAATACAGGAAGACACAGAAATAATTACATACATGATACAGGAAGACACAGAAAAAGAGAAACTGGTCTGATACCAGAAGTATCAACTCAGGAACAATTTTCTACTAGCTGAGCCTCAGAAGCAGCAACTTTTCCAAAGTGAAGTGATGAATGGAGGCGCCAGCCCTCCTCCTCAGGTTAAGAAAGGCAAAGAGCCCTGCTTTTGGCTGTAAAAAGCCAGGTTCCCTAATCAGGTGAAGGCCTGAGGCAGGGACTCCTTAGGGCAGTGTAACTAGTAGCCAAGGCACAGGCTCCAAAGGGAGGTTGCCTGGGCTCAAGCCCGGCTCTGCCACTCACAGCTGGGTGTCCCGGGGTGAGCCTCTCAGCCCCTCGTTCAGCCTCAGTTCCACATGTGTAAATGGACGTCTAGTAGCTACCTCACAGGGCAGTTGTTGAAAATAAGCTAATGCTCCTAAAACCCTGAGAACAGTGCTCTGTGTATGATAAGTGTTCATAGACGTCACATTATTTATTTATTTTGAAAATTCTTCTTTTAGTCAAACTTATAAGTTTTCTGTGGCTCAAAATATTCTCAACCAGGGTTTCTTTAGTGGCCATCAGCTCCCAGGGGGTGATATCATGGAAGCTGTTATGCTTAGGAATTTGTTTAAAAAGACGTCCTGCCCTGTGCTCCAGTACATTTCAACACCACCCAGCCACACAGCCGCCTTCTGGCCCAACACTCTTAAAGACACAGTGCTTAGGAAATGTCCTCATGCCCCTTTCCTGAGGCAGGTTTGCCACTGTTTCCCCAGGCCTGGCAGTCACAGATGGCAGTCACTGACCTGCTGTGATTTGAGAGATGGAGAGAAAACCTTCCACTCTTCTTACTCTCCCTAATAGCCTCAGTCTCTGCCTTCAGTTCCACATTTCCCTTTGGCGTAAGCTATGATTGTCGTCCAAGGCCCCTCCTAGATAGGCAAGGACTCATGATACTAAGAGTGTGATCAGGGGATAGAGATGAGATGTCTGGGTTGGATGCGGGAGTGGGGTATTTTCTAACTAATGGGGTGCAAGGGGTACCTGAGCATGCTCTCAAAATGTGTTATACCCTAAAAAATGTTTTTAAGGTAGTGTGTTGGTATAACAGTTGTTAAGACCATGATGCTAGAGGCAAGATCGTGGGATCCATAGAGAAGGTAGTTGAAGGGTAGGGCCTTTTATTCACATATATGCTGCCTTCTCCACCAACTGATGTGATATCCTTTTATATTCATGACTCCCTTCTGAGGATTTACACCCTTGTATTTGTACTCCTCTTGAGTCTGGGCTGGCCTGTGACTTTAATCAGTGCAATGCAGAAGTGGTTCAGTGCCAGTTCTAAGACTACAAAGAGAAAGAAAAGTTCAACCTTCCAATATCCCAGCAGACGTCAGGCCCCAGCTGTGTCACCAGCTTCACGCCCATGAGTGACCACAACAAACCCAGCAGAACCAACCAGCCCATCCCAGCCCTGGTTGCAGAATCATGAGTAAATAAAATGGTTGCTGTTCTAAGCCATCGTGCTTTGGAGTGGTTTCTTATATGTCAGTAGATGACTGAAACAACCAAAGCCACAGCCTCCGCCTCCCCCAGCCCCATTCCCCCACTCCTCCCCACTTGCTAACCTCACTGGAGCCCTGAGACTTGGGCAGCTGAAGATGCAGAAAAGATGCCAAATGAAAAAGCCACCCTCCTTGACAACAACCCAGCTGAGGGGAGCAGGCAGAGAGGGGCGGTTGAAGGAAGCACGCTGCCTGGTGTTTGAAAGCATATGAGGGGCTGCCCTGAGCGCATCTCCTTACATTCTTGTCTCAAGACCACCCAGCAGGCATGGCCCCTCCAGGTAGCCTTGCACTCTCCTCCCGGACCCCTCCCCAGTCCCCAGACAAACCCACCTCTCCCTCCTGGACTCTCCATGGGTCCCTTCTCCCCACCTGCTGCTGGGATCAGGAAGAATAAAGACCTGAACTCACTGTCTTGTTTTTTGTTGTTGTTGTTTGCTTGTTTTTTGAGATGGAGTCTCACTCTGGCACCAGGCTGGAGAGCAGTGGCACGATCTCGGCTCACTGCAACCTCTGCCTCCTGGGTTCAAGTGATTCTTCTGCCTCAGCCTCCTGAGTAGCTGGGACTACAGGAACGTGATACCAAGCCCAGCTAATTTTTGTATTTTTAGTAGAGACGGGGTTTCACCATGTTGGCCAGGATGGTCTGGATCTCTTGACCTTGTGATCTACCCGCCTCAGCCTCCCAAAGTGCTGGGATTATAGGCGTGAGCCACTGTGCCCGGATTTTTTTTTTTTTTTTTTTTTAAAGACAGAGTTTGCTCTTCTTTCCCAGGCTGGAGTGCAATGGCATGATTTCAGCTCAATGCTACCTCTGCCTCCGGGGTTCAGGCGATTCTCCTGTTTCAGCCTCCCAAGTAGCTGAGATTACAGGCGCCTGCCACCACACCCGGCTATTTCTGTATTTTTAGTAGAGATGGGGTTTCACCATGTTGGCCAGGCTGGTCTCGAACTCCTGACCTCAGGTGATCCACCCGCTTCAGCCTCCCAAAGTGCTGGGATTACAGGCATGAGCCACCACGCCAGGCTCACTGTCCTGTTTCCATCGGACCAAGGGACTCCCAAGAGGGGAACTGAGGCTAAATGAGGCCAGTCACTGTGTGGGGGCAGGTGGAAGCTGCTCAGAGGGGAGGAGGTGGAGGGGACAGACCAGCACTCCCAGAGGACCCTGGGAAAGGTGTAGCTTTTGGGCGCTTCCCGCAGACTGTGGGCAAAGTCATACTTAGTGCAAGCTTTAAATACTCTCCCCACACACAGACACAAACACTGTCATTCCTGGACTTGCCCCACCCACCGGTAACATTCGACATCCTGCTCAGACACGTGAGGCTGGTGGGGAGGGGACAGAATGGGTGCATGCTGGGCATGTGGGAGTGAGTCTGGATTCTAAACAGACCTCAGAAGTGACTACACAGACATCCTTTGCTAACATGTTCTAAAGAAGGGTGACCTCAAGGATAGAGGAGGAGAGGGGGAGGAATGAATGCTTCCCTGTCCTCGCACCCACCAGCCTGATTAGCTCCCACTCATCCCTCCTACCTCAGCTGCCATGCCACCTCTTCTGGGAAGCCCTCCCTAACCACCTCCCCTCATCCTACGACAGGCAAAGTTAGATGTTCCTCCTCTGTGCCAGCCCAGTACCTGGTCTTCCCTTCAGAGTGATGCTCATCATATTTACTTTGTGTTTATTTTTCCAGCTTCCACTCATCCCCAGAGGCAGGAACTGTTCCTGCCTTGCTCCCCACAGGGTCCATATCACCTAGGCTGGCGCCCAGCACATAGTTTGTTGTCAATTCATATCTGTAGGATTAATAAATGGGTCTGTTATATCCGTTTTACTGATGGTGAAATGAAGGACCAGAGAGAGTAAGTGGCCTTTCCAAGGCTGCACAACAAGCTTGTGGAAGAAACCACCAAGAAACCAGCTCTTGAGACTTCCAGCATTTGTTCCAGTTCCTCTGCAAGGGAAACCCCCATTCCCTGCTCTCTCTTTTTCCCCTCCTCACAGGCAGCAGGTATGTGCACAGACAGGCCTGGAGCTGGGCTAGGGTAGGAGTCCCCTGTGAGGCTCCACCTCTGCCTCTCCAGCTCCTTGGCCGGGACCCACTTCTGCTCCGACTCTTGCTGGCCATTAAGTCTGTGCCCCGCCTCACTCAGCCCGCCGCAGCCCCACTGCCTGTGGAGAGGTGAGTCCCACCTCTCTGAGCCTGCTCCCTTCCCCAGCCATAAGACGAATCAGCCTAGGAGATTCTGAGGCTCCTTCAGCCGGGAGGGCCTGTGATGCCCTGTGAAGACGGAAGAGGCTGGGGCCAGCTCCATGCTGCCTGCAGCGTGGCTCAAAGCACAAGCCTTCACCAAGCATCAGAAAGGCCCAGAAATCTCATTTTTTCCCAAATGTTCCAGAATTTGACTTCAATGTCACATACTTTTAAAACTTCCTCGTGTGTGGGGAGAGGGTAGGGAGTCTTAGTTTTCAGTTTTTCAAAACAAGCAAATCCAGATGATCTTACTGCATAATCAGGTTTGGGCCACACTTTAAAGTTGACATGGATCTTCCATTTCATACCACACCTCATTTGCTCTGTGCAGCCTTCCTGTGAGGACAGCAGGGCAGGGCTTAGAATCAGCCCATTTCACAGTCAAGGAAAACGATGTCCAGACAGTAGGTGGCAGGGCCTGGGACTTACACTCAGAGGCCCTGTCCCAAATTATGTCTGCTTCCTGCTCTCCACAGAGTGATTTGAGTTGAAAGGAGAAAAAAAAGAAAGAAAAAGAAGGAAAGAAAGAAATTAAGGAAGGAGTGGGAAGGAAGGAAGGAAAGGAGAGGGAAGGGAGGGAAGGAGGGAAGGAAGGGAGGGAAGGGGGGAAGGAATGAAGGAAGGAAGGAAGGAAGGACAGAGAGAGAGAGAAGGAAGAAAAGAAAGAAGAAAAAAAGGTTGCATATAATAACTTAATTGCTAGACCTGCCGGAGGAGCCTGCTTAGCCCTGGCAGGAGGCTAAGTCATTTGGTGGGAAGCCCTTTCTCTAGGGGATGGGGTGAGAGATGACAAGAATAATAAAACTCTGAGACAAAGCCAACAGCATGCTGAGTGGCTCAAAGGATTAGGGCAGCCCAGGGAGTAGGCCCCTGGGTCTCAGCGTGCAGGATTTGTCCCCACATACACGTGAAAGCCATGTGTTTGGCAGAGACACCACAGTCCTAGCCATGGGGCATCCAGAGATGGACTAGAGCCAGCCCTGGCCCCAGTGGCTTTCCATCCCATGGGAGAGTCAGATGACTGCAATACAAGGTGGAAAGTGACTGCATAGGCAGGGCACGAGCTTGAGTTCCCATCTGACAAGACGGGCAAACTAGGTGAAAACTTGCAAGAATGGAGTTGCGGGCGGAGTGTGTTGCAGGTCTCCAACTTGTCACGGAGTTTGTGCCCACCAGAGGGCGCTGCCTTAGACACTCCCGTTCCTTTCTCCGCCCGCCCATTGCTCCCTTTCTCCCTGCCCTGTGCCGGGCTTGTCACTCTATACACAGGCCGGGGGTTAGAGGGGTCCCCACAAGAGGAAAGCGAAGGGCAAGCTCAGACGCAGAAGTCTGATGAGCAGCAGTTTTCAGCAGCCACCAAGGACTCCATCACTTTCACATCTTCCCCTCCGATAAAAGAACTTTCAACCTGGTGTTTTATAGAATTTAAAAAATAATGTTTATTCAGCAGGCCGGGCCTGGTGGCTCATGCGTGTAATCCCAGAACTTCTGGAGGCTGGGATGGGAGAATTGCTTTAGTCCAGGAGTTCGAGACCAGCCCGGGCAACATAGTGAGACCCTGTCTCTAAAATAAATAAATAAATATTTTTTAAAACGTAAAATAACTTCAATAAATAGTTTAGAGGGTCTCCTGTGTCCAGACCCAGAGACAAGTACTAGGGAAAGAGCCATGACCACAGACCACCTTGGTCCCTGATGTCATGGAGGTGGCCATCTACGGGGAGGGCCAACAGTAAACGGGTGCCTGGGCATCTAAGTAAGTGAGGAGATGGTGAATGCTACAAAGAGGGCAAATTGGAGCACAGTAGAGGTGACGGGGGTGCCAGCAGAGGTAACGCGGCTGGGTGCTACTCTCATGTTTGAGCTGAGACTTAAAACAAGGGAGGAAGCCAACCCTGCCGGGACCTGAGGAACCTTTTCCAAGAGAGGAAATCTCGGTGCAAAGACCTCAAGGAGTGAGTGAGCTTGGCACACTCAGGAAGGACGCGAGGCTGGCCGGGGCTTGATGGGAGAATTGAGGGCAGCGAGGCTGGCTGGATAGACCACTGTCAGTGCTGCGGATTTTACTCCAGTCACAGCAGGAAGCCAATTAGAGGCCTTTAGACAGAGGTGACACAGGCTCTGGGGACACTTTACAAAGATTGCCCTGGCTGTGAGTGCCAGAGCAGAAGCAGAGAGACCCATTAGGAAGTCCTTGCCATAAACCAGGAGGGAGATGAGAGTGACTTGATGGTAGCAGTGGTGATAGGAAGAAATGTAGGAATTTGGGTCTGTTTTAAAATAAAAATAAAACTTGCCGATGAAATGACAGGTTATTCGGTGCCAGGCGCTGAGATGTACACTTTGTGTGTATTGACTTATTCATTCTCGCTATATATAAAGCTGTTTTACAGAGGAGAAAATGGAAGCTCAGAGAGGTTAAGTAATTTGCCCAAGGTCCCACAGCCGATAAGTGACAGATTCTACATTTTAAAAACAAGCCTGTCGATTCCAGAGCCCACAAACAGACTGCTCAATGCAGAGAATGGGAAGCAAAAGATTAGACATACAGAATCAGAAATGGAATCCCAGAGTGCTAGTCCAACAATTTTGACGCAGGCTTCAGCCCAGACCAGAGACTTGTCTCAACTGTTTGGTTGTTCTCTTGGCCAAGGACAGCTGCCCTGGGATCCAAAAGCTCATCAGAGAAAGCTCCCAAGAGCTCAAGTCTGCATTCTTCCCCTCCTTGCGTAACCCACTCATGGTCACCCAGCCAGTTTAAATCCTGGGTCCTCTGACCTTCCTGTCCAGGCCTCCTCCCTATCCCCACAGAGCCCGCTCAGCACAGGGTAAGACCAAGAACATCACGTGGCCACTGCTCACGTCAGATGAGAGCATGGCATATTCCCTTCCTGAGTTCTTGGCTTTTTAACACGGACCTCAGAGCTTTAACTAAAACTATTTGACTATGCATCCAGGTGCTGTGGCTCATGCCTGTAATCCCAGCACTTTAGGAGACCGAGGCCGGTGGATCACTTGAGATCGGGAATTCAAGAGCAGCCTGGCCAACATGGTGAAACCCCATCTCTACTAAAAGAACAAAAAATACAAAAAAAAAAAATAGCAAGCCTGTAATCCCAGCTATTTGGGAGACTGAGGCAGGAGAATTGCTTGAACCCAGGAGGCAGAGAGAGGCTGCAGTGAGCTGAGATCACACCACTGCACTCCAGCCTGGGCGACAGAGGGAGACTCCATCTCAAAAAATAAAAAATAAAAATAAAAAAAAATTGGCCGGGCGCGGTGGCTCACGCCTGTAATCCCAGCACTTTGGGAGGCTGAGGCGGGCAGATCACAAGGTCAGGAGATCAAGACCATCCTGGCTAACACGGTGAAACCCCATCTCTACTAAAAATACAAAAAATTAGCCGGGTGTGGTGGTGGATGCCTGTAGTCCCAGCTACTCGGGAGGCTGAGGCAGGAGAATGGCATGAACCCGGGAGGCGGAACTTGCAGTAAGCCGAGATCGCGCCACTGCACTCCAGCCTGGGCAACAGAACGAGACTCTGTCTCAAAAACAAACAAAAAAATTGATTATGTGGAGGCACCCAGGCATAAAGGTAGGTCAGCAGGGAAGGTATTTTGCTCCTCAAATTGGGGTGGCAGAGAGCTGGGGTACCTTGAATTCAATCATTCCTACCATGTTCAAGCTGCGTCACAGAAGCGTGGGACATGAACACTGTTTACAACCCATTTCTAACAAGCTCAGAGCCTGCTGAAAGAGTTACCAAGGTAATCAGCTGGAGCCCCCGTCACAGGGCCTGGCACACTGAGGGGTTCCTTCCTCCGCTCCCTGAGGCTGGGGTTCAGGGAGCACATCCCAGGACATGACGCCGTGTCGGTTTTGACTGGTCAGTACTGGTGCGATGCTAGTGTCAGTCCTTTGGCTTTCTCTGCCCGCTACATGTTAGGTCTAATCCATCCCAAGTTAGGATTGGGTCATTATTTCATTGGCACTCAGCAGGGGGCGCTGATAAAACAATTTAATTCAAAGTGTAGCCAGAAATTATGGAGGAAAAGAAACTAAAAGTAACAATCATAAAATGAGTAATTCCTGTCTACCTGAATGGCATGTAATGTTTCAAAGCAACTGGATGTCCCAGATATGTTTGATCTTCACAAAAACCTAGTGAGGAAGTTGCATTGTTAACACTGTCCGCTCCCTGTAAAAATGAGGACAGAGAGGAAAGGAGAACCCTGTCCCTGCTCCTTGGCCTGGTGAGAGTGGGTCACTGGGAAGACACCAGGAAGGAGGCCAGGAGGCAGGAGTGTTACTGGTAGAGGGTGTGCAGGTTCTTGGCGTCTTGAACAAAGAATTGGACAAAACGCACAAACAAAGCAAAGAAAAAGAATGAAGCAACAAAAGCAGAGATTTATTGAAAACAAAAGTACACACCACACAGGGTGGGAGTGGCCCAAGCATAGGGGTTGAAGAGCCCCATTACAGAATTTCCTGGGGTCTAAATACCCTCTAGAGGTTTCCATTGGATACTCGGTGTATGCCCTATGTAAATGGAGAGGATATTCCCTGTCATAGCTGAAGTGTTTCCATTTGATTCACTTCTAGGAAGTCCAGCGTGAATTGGCCTTAGGTTCCCTGCCTCCAGACCATATTCTCCTGCCTTATTTCTCCCCTGAGAGATGTGATCCCATAAATCTTTATAGAAGGCAGAGGAACGGATGGTCTTTCTTCTTTAACTACTTTATGCTGGCTTAGGGCATAGTCCCTACCTATTGGGGATCATGGAACGCTAGCCCTGCTCTGTTTAGTGGAGGGAGGGTAGTTCCTTGATGGCCGGGGGTGGTCTCTTCACTTGGAACTGGCTGGAACCCATGTTGCATGATCATCTGAAGCTTGATGGTCTCTGAGTAAGAGGAAATGAATTTGGTTAAAAGATTTAATGGGAACTTCAGGGGCTGGGTACCTTTGCTGTCAGGAATGTTTGTTATAGAGATTTGCAGGAGAAAAACAAAACCTGGTCTGTGATCTGTTCTAGGATCTATGTGTTTCCTTAAAGTCTTAACATGAGCGACTCCATTTTGGTTTGGTTTGGTCTGTTGGGGCCTAGTGCATGAGCTCAGTCCAAAACAATGGCCTCCCATAATTTTGTTTAAAAAAATTACCCCTTTTTGGTCACGTTCTCACCTAGGTGAGAACGTGACCAAAACTTACGGCCTTAGCACCACTCTCAGTTACCATCATTTTGGGTTTCTAGTCTCAGCACATCATTCATAGGTTATGGTGTTCTCATGGTCACACATTTCTTTCAGCTCTTGTCATTCCAGTTGAAGAGAGACCATCTGACATTCTAGAGATGGCTGCATGCAAATATTTAAAATGTCTGAGAGAATACAGTGCACCAGGGAGACTATTATCATGACTATTGGGAGGATAATACCAAGAGTTTGGAGTATGCTCCTTACCCAGGGTCCCCATAAACCAAACCTCCTAAAATTAAATAGATTAAAGAATGAGCTACGTAAAGAGTCTACTCACTTAACTAAGCAGGGTCTTCGTTAATCTGCTACAACTGAATCTCTATAATACCCAATGTTTTTTCCATAGGCCATGAGGGCCAGCAGCTTCACAGATACTTCTCTGTTCAGCCAATTCGATCATAACCTTCACAAGAGAACTTAAAGTCTGTTGTGTAACTGTAGCCTTTACACTAGAATTTGCTATAGAGCCTATCTTGAGGGATACATTTCTAATCATTGCTTATTTTACTCCAAACCATGGAAAAGGACCTAACTAATGATGCCCTTCTAGAAGAGTGAAGGCCTCCTGACAATGTTCTCTTTAACCTATGATGTGCATTAAGAGGAGTGAACCAATGTTCTGTTTCTGACTGATTGTGAGGCAATGTATGTACCATTAAGGTTTCTCACCTACATTGGGCCTCCATCTTTTATCTATCAAAGTACAAGGTTATCCATGTATAAGACTAGCTGCAAACTCCTTCACAAATAAAAGTATATCCCATAAGTGCACATAACAGACCCCTTTTCCACTTCTATTATTCGTAGTGGCATAGGCAAGGAAAAAAATATTCAAAGATAAGGATCTCATGATAGTTGAGAAGTCTTGATTCATGATCCTGGGAAAAGCTGTTCACATCAAGTATGCCATCTTATTCTGGGGAGAAACTTCCCTAGTTAGCTTTACCTTAAGGATTCCAATGGATATACAGTTCCAAGAATGTGGAGGGACCCTTCTCAGTTGTGAGATTATAAACCCAAAGTTCAAGGTCCCAAAATTTTGCTGTAGTGTGGATGGCAAGGACAGTCTTTCTCTGATGTTCTCAGAAGATCCAAACCATAAAAAGCTTTCTTTACCTGGTGAAAATATACCATAGCATAATAATCTACTGTTATAACATCAGCCCTCTTGCATCGGAAAGCTTTTATACAACCAGAAAACATGCATTGAAAATAACAATTGAGGCAGGGTGCAGTGGCTCATGCCTGTAATCCCTACACTTTGGGAGGCTGAGGTGGGCCAGTCACTTGAGGCCAGGAGTTCGAGACCAACCTGGCCAACATGGTGAAACCCCATCTCTACTAAAAATACAAAAATTAGCTGGGTGTGGTGGCACGTGCCTGTAATCCCAGCTACTCAGGAGGCTGAGGCAGGAGAATCCCTTGAGCCTGGGAGGCAGAGGTTGCAGTGAGCTGAGATCATGCCACTGCACTCCAGTCTGGGTGGCAGAGAGAGACTCCCCCCAAAAAAAAAGAATAAAGAAAATAACAATTGAAAGAAATTCCTTTATAAAATGTTTAAATGGCCCATCAGGTGACCAAATGTACCTGAAGCTTTGATTGTTTTCCTGGAAATATGGGACCAAACATTGGTTATAAACTATTTTAGCAATGTATAAGTCACCACACCAATATATTCAATTTGGATCATTTTATCTTTTCCATGATGAGTTGTGGAATGCAGAACTTTTAATAATAAAACCTTGAAGGACTCAAGAAGGACAAGGTGGTCATCCTGGTTCTCCATGAGTCCATGCTTAATTAACATTAGACTTATATCCTCTTGAATACCAGTTGTTTCTTCAAATTACTTGAATAGCACTGGTAACTGATGGGTTATCATAAGTAATTTGACTTAGACCATGGAGTTCATTCAAATTGTATATCTAAACAATTTCAGTATCAGCTGGTTTAACATGAAAATCTGACAAAATATTTTCTTAGTATTTAATTAATTTTTTGTTCTACTTGGATTAGTAGCTTTATACAAGGAAATTTAGTTATTTCTGTGGTTTACAATCAGGTAACATAATAACCATAATTATGATTGATAGCATATACTCAGACATATTAGAATTTTGGAAATCCCATACAATTTTGGAACATATATTAATATTTCACACACAGAATTTTTTATAAGATCTATTTTTTAAAAACCTTCCACAACTTGTTCAAACCTTTAGATTTATCTTAACTTAAAACAATTCTTTAACACTTGGCAAAAAAAAAAAAAAATCCACATTCCCATGCCTTCTTATAATCTTTTACCAATAACACATTTTACTTTTCTTACACACCTTGCATGTAAAACAGTTTCTTCAGTAGTCTTGATTACATGTTACAATGTTAACTCTTTGCAACTTTACTTTTAGTGAAAACCTTGGTAAGTTTAGGATTTTTTTTTTTTTTTGGGACAGTGTCTCTCTCTGTCACCCAGATTGGAGTGCAGTGGCATGATCTTGGCTCTGACTGCCAGGTTCACGCCATTCTCCTGCCTCAGCCTCCTGAGTAGCTGGGACTACAGGCACCCGCCATGACGCCCAGCTAATGTTTTGTATTTTTAGTAGAGACGAGGTTTCACCATGTTAGCCAGGATAGTCTCAATCTCCTGACCTCATGATCCACCTGCCTCAGCCTCCCAAAGTGCTGGGATTACAGGCATGAGCCACTGTGCCCAGCCAAGTTTAGGATTTTAATTATGTACAAGGTGTGGAGCCTAGGACTCACACAGAAGTGCAAATAAAGTCTGACTTCTTCCAGTGTCTAACTCCACGTGTCCCAGGTCTTACCTAGCTGTAAAGCAGGCAGGTTGTACAATTAAGAGTCATGGTGTCATTTTATGAAACATTTAGGTGGCCTAATCACCTTTAAATAGTACATTTCTTGCATAAATTCTCTTTCATAAATTCTTTCATGACATACACAGACCATGTATGACATGCTTGGACTTTCTGATTTGTCCTAAACATTCCTCTTTTAAACAACCAATTATTTTACTTTAGGACAAAAATTTACAATATAAGATCCTTTCGTATGTAAAATATCTTTTCTTTATAACCTTCTTTGCATAGCTAGGGGGCATGGCTAATTTCACACATCCCCAGGCCTTATCTAGAATCTAATGCTCCAAAATAAATTGAACAAATTTTAAAAGTCAAAGAAGCAGTTTATGACCTAAAGTATTTAGCAAACCTAGTATCTGACCTGCATAATTTAAGCCAAATGTTTACAATTTTTGAAGATATTTTTATTTTACCAATAATCTTTAAAACTGTCTTTGTTCCCAAAGATTACTTAAGTCACATGAACTAAATAAAAGGCATTGGATGGCCAGGTGCTGTGGCTTATGCCTGTAATCCCAGCACTTTGGGAGGCTGAGGAGGGTGGATCACCTGAGGTCAGGAGTTCGAGACCAGCCTGACCAATATGGTGAAAGCTCATCTCTACTAAAAATACAAAATTAGCCAGGCGTGGTGGCTCATGCCTGTAGTCCCAGCTACTCAAGAGGCTGAGACAGGAGAATCACTTGAACCTGGGAGGCAGAGAGAGGTTGCAGTGACCGGGATCATGCCACTGCACTCCAGCCTGGCGACAGAGAGAGACTCCATCTCAAAAATAAAATAAAATTTTTAAAAAGGCATTACACTTTCTACTTTTCTGACAAAATATTTAAGCTCTTATATCAGGGGAACCCACCCCCAATATTTCAATGTAGGTTCTTTCTATTTTCCCTAAGTGTTGGCTGGTCTGAGAAATAAAGAGAAAGAGTACAAAGAGAGGAATTTTACAGCTGGGCCGCTGGGGGTGAATCACATATCTGTAGGACCATGACGCCCACCTGAGCCGCAAAACCAGCAAGTTTTTATTAGGGATTTCAAAAGGGGAGGGGGTGTAAGAACAGGGAGTAGGTCACAAAAATCACATGCTTCAAAGGGCACAAAGGAGAACAAAGATCACATGCTTCTGAGGAAACAGAGCAAGGACAAAATCAGGAACTCCTGATAAGGGTCTATGTTCGGCTGTGCACGTATTGTCTTGATAAACATCTTAAACAACAGAAAACAGAGTTTGACAGCAGAGAACTGGTCTGACCTCAAATTTACCAGGGTGGGGTTTTTTCCCCACACTAATAAGCCTGAGGGTACTGCAGGAGACCAAGGCATATTTCAGTCCTTATCTCAACCATATAAGACAGGCACTCCCAGAGTGGCCGTTTATAGACCTCCCCCCAGGAATGCAATTCTCTTCCTGGAGTATTAGTATCAATCTTCCTTGCTAGGAAAAGAATTTAGCGATATCTCACCTACTTGCACGTCCGTTTATAGGACTCTCTGCAAGAAGAAAAATATGGCTCTTTTTGCCCGACCCCGCAGGCAGTCAGATGTTATGGTTTTCTTCCCTTGTTTCCTAAAATCACTGTTATTCTGTTCGTTTTCAAGGTGCACTAATTTCATATTGTTCAAACACACATGTTTTACAATCAATTTGTACAGTTAATGCAATCATCACAGTGGACCTGAGGTGATGTACATCCTCAGCTTACGAAGATAACAGGATTAAGAGATTAAAGTAAGACAAGTGTAAGAAATTATAAGAGTATTATTAGGGAAGTGATACATGTCCATGAAATCTTCACAATTTATGTTCCTCTGCCACAGCTCCAGCTGGTCCCTCCGTTCAGGGTCCCTGACTTCCCACAACACTCTTATTATTATTAAACCAATCAATTAAAGCTCTTTTACATTACACACACAACACATATAAATACACAGACAGGCAGAAGATAAAGGACTCATTCCCTAAGCCAGGAATTGAAACCTAAACCTGGGCCGCCATTGTGAAAAGAGAAAGCATGGCCACATGGTTACAAGGTCAAGCTCCCAAGGACATGACTGACCAGTTTGCTGGGCAGCCTTGAATAGCGAGCTTATAGGTTCCCAGGCATGCATTTTATCCTAAGGTGCCCCTCTTTATAACAGAACAGTATAGAAAGTCACATAAAGCACTCCGGATTCACTACAGTTTAAGACCAGCCTCAGAATTCTTTTTTTGTATTAATCAAAACTTTGCAGAGGAGATAAACAGTGACTTTTACCATTTATTTAACCAGTTTGCAGAGAGAGACAGAGACCAGAGTCTGACTGGTAAGAAATTCTTACCTTTTTGCCGGCATGTCAGGCTTCTGAGTTCTTTCTCCCTGAGTGGCCCTAGCGGCCCTGCTTAACTGTATGCAGACAAACACATTGCTGTGAATTAAGAATATTCACAAATAGTTTACAAATTTTGGAAAAATTAGGCAGAGAGAGAAATATGACTCAAATTCTATTTATGAAAGTATGCTCAACACACTTAACATATCAGGAAGCTTAACTCCAAAAAGCTAGTTTAAGATTAAAAAGCCGGTGTGTTCCATTAATTCCTGAAAGCCTGACAAAGGTAGCCTAGGAATTTCAGCTAAATGGAACCAATGATGACTTGCTAGAAACACATAAGAAACAAAATAACTATCCACAGAATCAAATAAAACCCTTCCACTAGAAACTAAAAAAATTCATGGTGTTATATATACATGCATACACAAGCAAAGCCCAGAGGGGAATAAACAGCAAACAAATGAAAATTAGAAGCAAAAACAAATAAACAGGAAACCAACCCTTAATTTTTCCTATTCAATCTACCCTGGAGGCTATGGTGTTACCCAGGGCCCCCCAAAACCCACATGATGAATATTTTATTCCTGATACACAATTCAATATCCTTAAGTTCACCAATATCATCATACATCCTGTGCAATCAAGAAATTCACTGTAGGCACATGACCAATAAGTACTCCAGTGTCAGCACTATCCATGCAAAATAGTAAACATTGTGTGAAGCAATGCAAGCATGGATGTGAAATTTGGCTCCACACTAAATCCAGCTTCATGCTTAACTATATTTAAAAAAGAATTGCCAAACTGCCAATGCATTTCTTTACAATATTCATTTTATTTTAATCAAGACTAAGAGCTTTAACCATGAAAATGTTAATTATCCAAATGTCTCCAATTCTGTATCAGGTTTTAAAGAACATTTTATTATCCAAACATTTCCATGTCTTTCTCCCCTACTTACTAGTTCTTTACTACATTGTTTCATAAATAACCTTTTCAAATCTGTAATTTGAACCAACTTTTAGATAACTTCTGAATTAGACAAAGTTATTCTTTTCTCACTAATAACATAACCCTTTCTGGCACATTTTGTATAGAGAATTATGTGTTAACTAGAATTCTTATTTTTAGTAACCTAAAACTTTAGTGAAACCCTAAAGAGCAAGAAATCCTGAACCATCAGCTATGGGCATTTATAGACAAGAACAATTCCACAATTTTAGAAATATATTTCCCTATATCATAACTCTTTCTCAATTGGAAATGACTCATATATTCAATGATCATCAAAAATAATCTTAAGATTTTAATTTATGCAAAAAGTTTACTTAAAACATTTATCCCATGTACATGCACTCAATTCCTTCATTTTAAAACAGTTTATCTAGATTACTTCTGTAAACTGAGATATTGGACACTATCATTTGAAGTTAGTTATTTCCTTGTTAACCCTGTTTTTAATCACCAGTGAACATCAGATGCTCACCTAAACCTAAGTAAGAACCTCAAAGTTAAATACATAGGTATTTTTGCCAACAACTCAAAAGATGTAGCTAACATTAAATTACTCTTATTTGTCAAAAAAAGGTACACAAACCAAGATCATTTTGTTTATAGTTTTATATATACAAACTGGGTTTATATATACAGGATGGGTTTATAGTTTTACAACCTTCTATGCTAAACCCTGACATCTCAAAATATCTAGCAGAGACAAATATAAAATCCAGACAAAAATGTATGCTGACAATTCTGAAGGCATTTCTATTTTTATTTTACCAATTATTTTAAAGCCAGCTTGTTTTGTAAAGTTATACTTAAGTCACGTGAACTTGAAAATTGCTTGGACTTATTTGCTTAATTTATTAGCGCTCTTTTACTTATAAACCAATCTGGTAGACACAACATATAACAATAAATTATATACAAATGAACACATCTAGACATGTGTACACACACATGAATGAAGATCTAATAGCTTGGAATCCTAGCCATGAGATAGCAATACAAGCTCACTGGTTTTACTTTGCCCCAGTAGGTAATCCAACGAAGGCTGTGAACCAAAATTTCAGGTAAAGAAGTTTCCCTGGCAGTTTGATTTTTAAAGCCAAACCTCCCCAGACTCCAAAGAATATTGGGGCCAAACAGCACCAAAGGAGAGCATCACAGGTTAACCAGGCCCCCTGCTTAGAACAGCAGCACAAAAGCCTGGCCACATGCAACGCCACCCCACTTTCCCAATCAACAGCAAACTTCAGATTCCAAACAACATCGGGGCCAAATGGTATTGCAACTGTGAGAGAAAATTCATAGGAGGGCCTAGCACTGGGCCTCAGCACTTCTGCCAAGGGCGTCCCCTTTGGAGAGGTTGAGGACCGGAGGATCTCCCGGAGCGTCCCTCTTTGGGGTCCAATCTTAGAGTATCAGATGTCTCTGACCTTAGGTGGGCACTGGTGCCAGTTGCAAGTTTTCCCACCAGAGGCGATGGCCCACTGTGAGCTTTCCTTTTGTCCCAGGATGAAGGCCTTGACTTCTAGCATCCTTATAATTTGATAAGGCCAAGCTTTCCCATGTTTCCTGTTCCATGAGCTTTAAAGATAGGAACTGAAGGCTAGGCAGGTTTCTCTGCCCTTAGCTAGTGGAGTAGGGGAAGGGAAGAATTTCGCATAAGAAAAGAAGGTTTAAGTCACCTGAAACTCATGTGAGTTTGCCCGAGCTGCACCAAATGTAGGGATCAGGGACCACAACTGGAAAAGATAAAAAATTGTCCTTCAGAGTGGCCCTGGCCAGAAGCCTGCAGTTGCCTCTGTGTTTAGGCGCTGCCCACCAAGTGTCCCAAGTTGGAAAGGAAAAGAGAGAGAGAGAGAGAGAGAGAGAGAAAGAGAGAGACTCACTTGTATAGAGCAGAAAAGAAAGGGGAAAGGAGAAAAATAAATCCCAAACTTTGGGCTTACCTCCTGGCTGGTTCACCAAAATATGTTACCAGTTAAAGGTGTCCAGGTTGTTGGCGTCTTGAACAAAGAATTGGACAAAACACACAAACAAAGCAAGGAAAGAATGAAGCAACAAACACAGAGATTTATTGAAAATGAAAGTACACCCCATAGGGGCGTCGAGCATAGGGGCTCAAGAGCCCCATTACAGAGTATTCTGGGTTGAAATATACTCTAGAGGTTTCCATTGGTTACTTGGTGTATGCCCTATGTAAATGAAGAGGATATTTCCTGTCGTAGCTGAAGTGTTTCCATTTGATTTAGTTCTAGGAAGTCCAGCGTGGATCGGCCTTAGGTTCTCTGCCTCCTGCCTCAGAAGAACAGAGGAGCGTCAGGGACCCAAAATACCCCTGTGGCTGCCCTCATGCTGGCCCTTAGCAATCAAAGAAATACAGATTTAAATACTAAGGATTTTGTTTTGTTTTATATCTAGGAGGAGGTCCCTAGTTTGGAGAACAGGCTGTTTCATACCCAGCTTGAGACACAGCATTGGCACAAACCTTGCTGAGGAGCAATTTGGCAATACGTTCCCTATGCCCTAAAAATTGCCTCAGTAATTTCACTTCTGTAATACTCTTCTTAGGAAACAATCATAGATAAGTAAAAGATTTAGCTACAATAATACTTATTTTGCTACTTATAATAGCAAAAATATTGAAGACATTCTAAAGATTCATCAATAGCATGGCTGTTTAAGTAACTTATGTCTCAGGACAGAATATTGGCAACCATTAAAAATTCAGCTGCATGGCCAGGTGAGGTGGCTCACACCTGTAATCCCAGCACTTCAGGAGGTGGAGGCAGGAGGATTGCTTGAGCCTAGGAGTCAGAGACCAACCTGGGCAATACAGTGAGACTCATCTCAAAAAAAGAAGAAGAAAAAGAAAAAAAAAATTAAGCTGCACAGCTCTCCCTCTCCCTCTCCCTCTCCCTCTGCCTCTCCCTCTCCCTCTCCCTCTCTTTCCACGGTCTCCCTCTGATGCCGAGCAGAAGCTGGACTGTACTGCTGCCATCTCGGCTCACTGCAACCTCCCTTCCTGATTCTCCTGCCTCAGCCTGCCGAGTGCCTGCGATTGCAGGTGCGCGCCACCACGCCTGACTGGTTTTCGTATTTTTTTGGTGAAGACAGGGTTTCGCTGTGTTGGCCGGGCTGGTCTCCAGCTCCTAACCGCGAGTGATCCGCCAGCCTCGGCCTCCCGAGGTGCCGGGATTGCAGATGGAGTCTGGTTCACTCAGTGCTCAATGGTGCCCAGGCTGGAGTGCAGTGGCGTGATCTCGGCTGGCTACAACCTCCACCTCCCAGCCGCCTGCCTTGGCCTCCCAAAGTGCCAAGAGTGCAGCCTCTGCCCGGCCGCCACCCCGTCTGGGAAGTGAGGAGTGTCTCTGCCTGGCTGCCCGTCGTCTGGGACGTGAGGAGCCCCTCTGCCTGGCTGCCCAGTCTGGAAAGTGAGGAGCGTCTCTGCCCGGCCGCCATCCCATCTAGGAAGTGAGGAGCGTCTCTGCCCGGCCGCCCATCATCTGAGATGTGGGGAGCGCCTCTGCCCCGCTGCCCCGTCTGGGATGTGAGGAGTGCCTCTGCCCGGCCGCGACCCCATCTGGGAGGTGAGGAGCGTCTCTGCCCAGCCGACCCATCTGAGAAGTGAGGAGTCCCTCCACCTGGCAACCGCCCCGTCTGAGAAGTGAGGAGCCCCTCCGCCCGGCAGCCGCCCCATCTGAGAAGTGAGGAGCCCCTCCGCCCGGCAGCCACCCCGTCTGGGAAGTGAGGAGCATCTCCGCCCGGCAGCCACCCCGTCCGGGAGGGAGGTGGGGGTCAGCCCCCGCCAGGCCAGCCGCCCGGTCAGGGAGGGAGGTGGGGGGGTCAGCCCCCCGCCCGGCCAGCCGCCCCGTCTGGGAGGGAGGTGGGGGGGTCAGCTCCCCGCCTGGCCAGCTGCCCCGTCTGGGAGGGAGGTGGGGGGGTCAGCCCCCCGCCTGGCCAGCTGCCTCGTCCGGGAGGTGAGGGGTGCCTCTGCCCGGCCGCCCCTACTGGGAAGTGAGGAGCCCCTCTGCCCGGCCAGCCACCCCGTCCGGGAGGGAGGTGGGGGGGTCAGTCCCCCACCCGGCCAGCCACCCCGTCCGGGAGGGAGGTGGGGGGGTCAGCCCCCCGCCCGGCCAGCCGCCCCATCCGGGAGGTGAGGGGCGCCTCTGCCCGGCCGCCCCTACTGGGAAGTGAGGAGACCCTCTGCCCGGCCACCACCTGGTCTGGGAGGCGTACCCAACAGCTCATTGAGAATGGGCCATGATGACAATGGCAGTTTTGTGGAGTGGAAAGGGGGGAAAGGCGGGGAAAAGATTGAGAAATCGGATGGTTGCCATGTCTGTGTAGAAAGAAGTAGACATGGGAGACTTTTCATTTTGTTCTGTACTAAGAATAATTCTTCTGCCTTGGAAAAAAAAAAAAAAAAAGAAACTGGTAAAAAAAAAAAATTAAGCTGCACATAGGCAAATTTTTTTTTTAATCTTTGATTCCTATCTCACATCTTATATAAAAATTAACTCAAAATGGATCACAGACCTAAATGTAAAACAAAATGTTACAATTTTTAGGAAAAAACATAGGAGAAAATCTCTAAGATCAAGGACTAGGCAAAGGGATTTTTAGACTTCAGATCAAAAGCAGACTCCACAAATGAAAAAAATTGATAAACTGGACCTCATCAAAATTTAAAAGTTTGTTTTATAAAAGAACCTGTGAAAAAGATGAAAAATTAAAGTACAGGTTGAGCTAAAATAGTTGCAAACCACACATCCAACAAAGAACCTATATGTAGTATGTATAAAGAATTCTCAAAACTCAGCAGTAAAAAGAACAAAATCTCAATCAGAATATGGGCAAAAAAACATGAACAGATATTTCACCAAATAAAATATACAAAAGGCAAATAAGCACATTAAAAGATGTTCCACATAATTGGCCATCAGTGAAATGCAAATTAAAACCACAATGATATAACACTACATACCTACCACAGCGGCTAAAATAAAAAATAGTGACAACACCAAATGCTGGCAAGAATGTGGAGAAAGTGGATCACTTGTGCAAAGCTGGTGGGAATGCAAAAGGACACAGCCATTCTGGAAAACAGTCTTATAGTTTGTTATAAAACTAAACAATACACTCATCATACAACCCAGCAATCACACTCTTAGGCATTCATCCCAGAGAAATGAAGACATATTCACATGAAACCTGGACACAAACCTTCATAATAATCATCTGTAATAGTCAAAAAGGGGAAACAACTCTGATGCTCTCCAACAGGTGAAAGGTATAGAAACCATAGTATATCCATACTATAAAATCCTGCATAGCAATATAAAGGAACACATTATTGACACTTGTAAAGGTTTCAAAGGAATTATGAAATATATCCAATCCCAAAATGTTATATATTATATGATTCTAATAATATATAATATAATATATGATTCTAATATATAATATAATTATAATAATAATATACAATATATATAACATATTAACATTAATATATTAATATATATTATATATAATATATAATATTATAATATATAGTTATATATTAATAGTATATAATATTATTGATAATCAATATAATAATATTGAAATAATGTTAAGATTATGTAGAATATATAATATTCTTGGAATCATATAGCATGTAACAAAAAATAGTATGTATGTAATCAAACGAATACACACTTTAGTGTATTTCTTGCATTATAGTGTAATCAAAGAAATACACTATACTATCTTTATACCCTATAAGAATGGTATGTAACATTCCAATCATACATACTATATAATTTCAAGAATACATAATATTCTTTCTTTTTTTTTTTTACTCAGGGTCTTGTTCTGTCACACAGGCTGGAGTACAGTGGCGCGATCTCCTCTCACTGCAGCCTCCACCCCTCCCCCGATATCTGCTGATATGACTAGTCCTGCCTGGACACTGCAGGGACACACAACATCCATCCCGCTTTCAGGAGAAGGAGGTGGGAGGGAGACATAGGAGGCATCTCAGTGCCAAGCCTCCCCAGCACGCACACACACACAGAGGAGCCTGCGTGTATTCATCCACACACCTCACTGCCCAGGAACGACTTCCAGGGTTCCCAAATCCCTCATATCCCACCAGGAATTTCAGCTCTGCTCTTGTAGCCCTAAGGGAAATGAGTCAGTGGGAGGAGCTGAGGAAAACAAAGAGAGGAAGGAAGGAGGCAGTTCCGGGTTTCCCACAGGAGTTCTGAGGTAACTTTATGAGAGTCACTTCTCCTCTTGGAACCTCAGCTTCCTCATTTGCCAATCAGGGTGTGGGTCCCTATCCTAAACCACACTGGGGCCACCATGAGGATCCAGTAAGATCAGGAATAGAAAAGAGCTTAGAAAAATCAGGGACCTGGGTCAGATAGCAGAGGGTGGTACAGGGGCTATTGCTGTATAAAGTGGTCTGAGATCTTCCTTCCTTCCCTTCTCATTCTTTCATTCATTCATTCATTCATTCATGCCTTCTCTCTTGGCCAAGCCCTGAACCAGGCAGTAGAGATGGAGAGATGAGTCAGCCAGGGTATTACCCTCAGGAGTACCCGTGGTGGTAGTGATGTGGGATGGGGAAGGGAGAAATGGAATCAACTCAGTCTGCAGAACACAAGGAAAGCTTCATGGAGGAAGTGACCTGGGGCTGGGATTTGAAGAAGTAATAAGAGTTTGCCCTGATGCACAAGATGGGGAAGGGCGTAGCAGACTTACAAAGCAAAGGCATAGACATGAAAAAGCACCTCCCCCTCTCAGTGCATGACAGATTCCAGGAAGAGCTTTCTAAAGATACGTGCAAAGAGGGAGAAAGACTTCTAGGAAAGGAAGGGCGTGTGAAGGGGCCAGCTTTGTTTGGAATGCTCTGGCGAGTCAGCATTATGTGGTGAATGGAGGGGCTGGAATACAAGGCCTTTTGGGTTTTCTTAGGTCTAAGCTCTGAGTTAACCCTGATTAGAAAGAAAATATAAGGTTTCTATGCCTCTGCACCCAAGAAGCAGTGCCACATCTGAGGACTAAAGAAAAATCTCGAGCTAGGCACAGTGGCGCACACCTGTAATCCCAGGACTTTGGCAAGCTGCAGTGGGAGCATTGCTTGAGCCCAGGAGTTCGAGACTAGCCTGGGCAACATAAGGAGACTCTGTCTCTAACAAAAAGAAAAAAAAATTCGCCTGGTGTGGTGGCACATGCCTGTAGTCCCAGCTACTCAGGAGGCTAAGGTGTAAGGATTGCTTGAGCCTGAAAGGTTGAGGCTGCGGTGAACCATGATGGCACCACTGCACTCCAGCCTGGGTGACAGAACGAGGCCCTGTCGCAAAAAAAAAAAAAAAAAAGGAAACGAAAAGAAAAGAAAAATATTGAGCCAGGGTCACGCTATTACCAAACTCACAGGTGAGGTTTGCATGCTCTGGCAGGCAACCTCAAACACCCACAGCCTCTCTTGCCAGGGGCCTGAGGGCATTTGTCTTCCCATAATTAAGTCTTGGCATCCCATTCTGCGTTTTTCCAGGGAGGACCTGGGCCCCAGGCCTTCCGCCTGAGTAAAAACCTGTTAAAGCGTGTGTGGGCTGGGTGTGGGCTATGTGGAAGGGCCAAGATGAAATGGCCAGCGCCTGCACTCCCAGCAGAAGAGGCAGCCCAGTCAGCATCTTGACCTCTGAGGACTCCCAACTAGCACCCAGTGATACACAGGACTTTTCTCCTTCTGATGCCTATAATCAATTTCTCCCTAATTCCCCTGAGATCTGCCCCCTGAAAACACAGGTCCAGTCATCCCCATTAAGCACTGGTCTCCTCCCCTGCCAAGACTGGGAGCTTTTGGCTTCTTTCTCTGCCCTCAAGGACAGTAGCTGAGTAAACTGAATATTATCCTGGTTCAAGCTGACTCAGAATGGAGAGGAAGAGGAATTTGGAGGGTAATCTCTAGGAGTCCAGGCCTTTGTGATGGTCTAGAGACAGTGGCTGAGGTCTGAGCTGGGCCGAGGACCTGGATAGGAAGAGAGACCACAAGACTCTGTGACTGATTGAATATGGGAGTGAGAGATAGGGAGGGGTGCAGACCAAAAGTAAAATTCTAAGCCCCCCAACTGACTGAATGGACCCCCATCTTGGCCAAGGGGATCCCCCAAAAACCTGAAAAACTAGTACAGGCCATGACAGGAAGAGGAAGTCCAACATGTCTCCTTATAACCACTTCCTTTGGAGTTTAGGCACAGCTGACCAATGTCTATATTAAAACAGAGATCATAAGACTGACAAAACAGACTATTTGTAGCAATAAGATACCAAATTCCAACCTAGCTCTAGTATAGCATCACATGACGGATAGCAGGCCCTGAAAGAAATCTAAGTATTTTAGCCCAAAATATATCTCTTTGACATATCCTGAAATGACCCTGCAAAGCTGGTCTCTTGCTGGGGAAGTGTGCATTCTGTAGATAATATCCTTCCCTTAAGTGGGTCTTTTCCAGGGAGTCTAATACCCTTTAAGTTTCCATAAGAGACATTTACCATCTACTGCTTACTTAGAGGCTTTGTCTATATAACAAGAACATAGCAAGAACCTTGGCTTCCAGTCCCCTTATCTCAATGCACACCTCTCTTTCTGCTGACTCAATTCTTTAGGAAAAGATCATCTCTTTCAACCAATTGCCAATCAGGAAATCTTTAAATCCACCTATGACCTGTAACCCCCCAGCTTAGAGATGTCCTACCTTTCTGGGCTGAATCAATGTATACCTTGAAAGTATCAATTTATGTCTTTTTTTTTTATTATTATGCTTTAAGTTTTAGGGTACATGTGCACAATATGCAGGTTAGTTACATATGTATACGTGTGCCATGCTGGTGTGCTGCACCCATTAACTCGTCATTTAGCATTAGGTATATCTCCTAATGCTATCCCTCCCCCCTCCCCCCACCCCACAACAGTCCCCAGAGTGTGATGTTCCCCTTCCTGTGTCCATGTGTTCTCATTGTTCTATTCCCACCTATGAGTGAGAACGTGCGGTGTTTGGTTTTTTGTCCTTGCGATAGTTTGCTGAGAGTGATGGTTTCCAATTTCATCCATGTCCCTACAAAGGACATGAACTCATCCTTTTTTATGGCTGCATAGTATTCCATGGTGTATATGTGCCACATTTTCTTAATCCAGTCTATCCTTGTTGGACATTTGGGTTGGTTCCAAGTCTTTGCTATTGTGAATAGTGCCACAATAAACATATGTGTGCATGTGTCTTTACAGCAGCATGATTTATAGTCCTTTGGGTATATACCCAGTAATGGGATGGCTGGGTCAAATGGTATTTCTAGTTCTAGATCCCTGAGGAATCGCCACACTGACTTCCACAACGGTTGAACTAGTTTACAGTCCCACCAACAGTGTAAAAGTGTTCCTATTTCTCCACATCCTCTCCAGCACCTGTTGTTTCCTGACTTTTTTATGATTGCCATTCTAACTGGTGTGAGATGGTATCTCATTGTGGTTTTGATTTACATTTCTCTGATGGCTAGTGATGGTGAGCATTTTTTCATGTGTTTTTTGGCTACATAAATGTCTTCTTTTGAAAAGTGTCTGTTCATGTCCTTTGCCCACTTTTTGATGGGGTTGTTTTTTTCTTGTAAATTTGTTTGAGTTCATTGTAGATTCTGGATATTAGCCCTTTGTCAGATGAGTAGATTGCAAAAATTTTCTCCCATTCTGTAGGTTGCCTGTTCACTCTGATGGTAGTTTCTTTTGCTGTGCAGAAGCTCTTTAATTTAATTAGATCCCATTTGTCGATTTTGGCTTTTGTTGCCATTGCTTTTGGTGTTTTAGACATGAAGTCCTTGCCCATGCCTATGTCCTGAATGGTAATGCCTAGGTTTTCTTCTAGGGTTTTTATGGTTTTAGGTCTAACGTTTAAGTCTTTAATCCATCTTGAATTAATTTTTGTATAAGGTGTAAGGAAGGGATCCAGTTTCAGCTTTGTACATATGGCTAGCCAGTTTTCCCAGCACCATTTATTAAATAGGGAATCCGTTCCCCATTGCTTGTTTTTCTCGGGTTTGTCAAAGATCAGATAGTTGTAGATATGCAGCATTATTTCTGAGGGCTCTGTTCTGTTCCATTGATCTATATCTCTGTTTTGGTACCAGTACCAGGCTGTTTTGGTTACTGTAGCCTTGTAGTATAGTTTGAAGTCAGGTAGCATGATGCCTCCAGCTTTGTTCTTTTGGCTTAGGATTGACTTGGCGATGCAGGCTCTTTTTTGGTTCCATATGAACTTTAAAGTAATTTTTTCCAATTCTGTGAAGAAAGTCATTGGTAGCTTGATGGGGATGGCATTGAATCTATAAATTACCTTGGGCAGTATGGCCATTTTCATGATATTGATTCTTCCTATCCATGAGCTTGGAATGTTCTTCCATTTGTTTGTGTCCTCTTTTATTTCGTTGAGCAGTGGTTTGTAGTTCTCCTTGAAGAGGTCCTTCATATCCCTTGTAAGTTGGATTCCTAGGTATTTTATTCTCTTTGAAGCAATTGTGAATGGGAGTTCACTCATGATTTGGCTCTCTGTTTGTCTGTTATTGGTGTATAAGAATGCTTGTGATTTTTGCACATTGATTTTGTATCCTGAGACTTAGCTGAAGTTGCTTATCAGCTTAAGGAGATTTTGGGCTGAGACGATGGGGTTTTCTAGATATACAATCTGCAAACAGGGACAATTTGACTTCCTTGTTTCCTAATTGAATACCCTTTATTTCTTTCTCTTGCCTGATTGCCCTGGCCAGAACTTCCAACACTGTGTTGAATAGGAGTGGTGAGAGAGGGCATCCCTGTCTTGTGCCAGTTTTCAAAGGGAATGCTTCCAGTTTTTGCCCATTCAGTATGATATTGGCTGTGGGTTTGTCACAAATAGCTCTTATTATTTTGAGATATGTCCCATCAATACCTAATTTATTGAGAGTTTTTAGCATGAAGGGCTGTTGAATTTTGTCAAAGGCCTTTTCTGCATCTATTGAGATAGTCATGTGGTTTTTGTCTTTGGTTCTGTTTATATGCTGGATTACGTTTATTGATTTGCGTATGTTGAACCAGCCTTGCATCCCAGGGATGAAGCCCACTTGATTATGGTGGATAAGCTTTTTGATGTGCTGCTGGATTCGGTTTGCCAGTATTTTATTCGGGATTTTTGCATCGATGTTCATCAGGGATATTGGTCTAAAATTCTCTTTTTTTGTTGTGTCTCTGCAAGGCTTTGATATCAGGATGATGCTGGCCTCATAAAATGAGTTAGGGAGGATTCCCTCTTTTTCTATTGATTGGAATAGTTTCAGAAGGAATGGTACCAGCTCCTCCTTGTACCTCTGGTAGAATTCGGCTGTGAATCCATCTGGTCCTGGACTTTTTTTGGTTGGTAAGCTATTAATTATTGCCTCAATTTCAGAGCCTGTTATTGGTCTATTCAGAGATTCAACTTCTTCCTGGTTTAGCCTTGGGAGCGTGTCTGTGTCCCGGTACCTCAGTTGGAAATGCAGAAATCACCCGTCTTCTGTGTAGCTCACACTGGAAGTTGTAAACTGGAGCTGTTCCTATTCCGCCATCTTGGAACTGCCCCCTAAATGTATTTCATTTTTGTGCAGACAGGGTCTCACTATGTTGCCGAGGCTGGTCTCCAACTCCTGGGCTCAAGTGATCCTCCCGCCTTGGCCTCCAAAAGTGCTGGGATTACAGGTATGAGCCATCGCACCCAGCTGACAATTCATTCTAGATGTTGGGTATTCACTATAAGAAAATTAACCATTTTGAATGATTGTCCTTCTGCATCAGAAGCAAGTAACTGAGTGTCCAAAGGTGTGTGGCAATGAGTTCCGCGGTCTCTAAGGGGTTCTGTTGGTAGGACTGGGCACCTCTGCCCCCATTCTCTAGCTGCTATTATCCCCTCACTACCACTTCCATCAAGTGCAGGTGGACAGGAGAGACAAGAAGCAGATAAGGCGTAATTTGACTGCTGCAGGAAGAGTTTGGCAATGGGGTCCTCTTCAAGATCGCTATGTGGTTATTGGCATTTGTCTTGCATGAAGGTCCCTGGGCCCCCACAGCCCTTCCCTGTCACTGGAGTTCTCCCACCTATGGTCCCTTGACTTGGCTTTGGCTTCTCTGGCTGGGTGCTCTGCCTCTTCCCTCAGCCCAGCTCTCATCTGTCCCTTCTGAGGGGTCATCTTCCCTTCTAGGAGTCCTCTTGAACTGTGTTGTGACCATTTTAATTCTGCTCCTTGCCATGGGGATCCATCTGGGCCATGGAAATCCCCAGGCATCCTTGCCCAGCCAGACACTAGGACATTCCCAAAGTACCCCATCTCGTAACCAGTCCTTATACCCGCTAAATGTCAAGGAACACAGGCTACTTTCTCTGGATGGTTCACTGGGAGCCCACCTCAGTTGGCCTAAGTAAAAAAGAAGCTCCCCTTCTCCCCTCCTCATGTGGGGGTCAGGACAAGGCACGGGCAGGCAGAGCAGTGAACAATACTGTCCACTTCCCCGTGAAAAGCCTCACCACTCCCTTCTTAATCCACCCAATCCTCAGCCTTCTTTTTTTTTAGAGCGAGTCTCACTCTATAGCCCAGGCTGGAGTACAGTGGCGCCATCTTGGCTCGCTGCAAGCTCCACCTCCGAGGCTCAAGTGATTCTCGTGCCTCAGCCTCCCAAGTAGCTGGGATTACAGGCATGTTGGCCAGGTTGGTCTCGAACTCCTGACCTCAGGTGATCCACTGCCTTAGCCTCCCGAAGTGCTGGGATTACAGCCCAGCCCAAATTCTCAGACTTCTCCCTTTCCAGTGGGGCTCTAGTCTCCGAGGTTAACCTGTGGAGGTTGTCTTGCTTTTGGTCTCTGGTGCCAATGCGGACACTCTGAGCCAAACATAAAATTGTCTCAGCCCTGGACTCCCCCTTAGATTCACATGGAGTCGGTCTGATGTGGCTTCAGACCCTGGCCCTTTGCTTAACAAGTCTCATGTCCTTCGGCAAGCTGCTGAACTTCTCTTGGGCTCAGATTCCTCACCTGCAAGTTGGGTTTCAAAATCCTGTTTCACGGAGTCCGGGAGAAGTTTGGAGAGAGAATATTGCAGAGCGTTTGGCATGGTGCCTGGCTTATATAAATGCTCACCAAATAGGAATCATTACTCATATGGTCCTGCTGAGATGTCGGCTTGCTGCTCTTGGCCAGGGAGATATTCAGGTTTTCAAGGGCTTTTCTGCAGTGGGATAACCTCATCCATTATGCTAGGAGTTGCTATTTGGCTCCCTGAGGTGTGGTGGGGAAAGACCACAGGTGTTATCTTCATTCAGGGCCAGGTTTCCATCCTGCCCTGTTGCTTCTCTCTGAGATCCGCGTTCCTCTCCTGAAAAGAGAGGATAACATCAAACTGCCTCAGAAATAAGCACTCCTTGGCCTCATCAGGCTGTTGTGAGAAGGAAATTAGGGGACATATGGCATATGTCTGGCACAGGGCTTGCAGCCTGGGGGCCCTCAGCAGTTGTTAATCCCTTCCCCTTGTCCCATGAGACGGAGTGCTGGGAATGGCATCTGCCTTCTACATGTCTTAATCCACAAAACTGTTGTAACAGTTGAAGGAATGAGTGTGCAGGTATGTGTGCTGTAAAGGGTGATGCACTGTGAAGGGAAAGTGGGCTCTGATCATTGGCAGGAAAAAAGGAGAGGCCAGAGGTTCTGTGAAAACTTCCTGAAGAAGTAGCCCATCCCCAAGGAAGATTCCTAAGTCTGATCTCCCAAAATGTGTGTTTCTTTTGTGGGAATAGCTCCCACCCGATTGGTAAAGAGAGCCACGGTGTCCATATTATATGAAAGTCATGTTGGTTCACATGCAATATTTTCCAGCAAGTTCATGTTTTGAAGCAATCAGAAGCAAAATTTCTCTTAATAAAGGAGGAAGTATAAAGGCCTTATAAAAACATTGAAAATCCTGCAAAAGCACCTTTCACTGGTGGAAGTAGCTGCTGATTTAGTGTCTTTAAGAACCCAGTATCAGCTGGGCATGGTGGCTCACACCTGTAATCTCAGAACTTTGGGAGACCGAAGCGGGAGGATCGCTTGAGCCCTGGAGTTTGTGACCAGCCTGGGCAACATAGTGAGACCCCGTCTCTACAAAAAGTTTTTTTTAATTAAAAAAAAAAAAAGAACACACTACCCTTTCCACTATGTTAGGCCCTTTGGGGAAGCAAAGAGTGCAGATGAAGAAGCTGTGGAGAGACTTCCTCTTGTATTTAAGAAAAAAAAAGTTTAGTTTTTTAAGAAATCTAAACCTTAGATCATATTTTTCACTTTGATGAATCCAATTTCCATTACAAATGTATGCCATAAAGGTCCCACATCTGGGAGAAAGTACAAAAACCAAAGGTTTAAAGCTGCCAGGATGAAGTGACTATGATGCTGGGTGCAAATGCTGGTGATTTAACCCTGAGGCTGTTTTACTAGGATTGGTGCTGTTTTTGTTAGAACTGTGCTTACAAAGACCATACGTTTTAAATGATCTTCTCCAAACTTTGTTGTTGTTGTTGTTGTTAAGCCCTATAATTTTTACATCATAGTATTTTGCAAAAGGATTTTGTTTTGCTTTGTTTTGTTTTGTTTTCAGGATGATATATATGGTGTTGAGACAAAAATGCATCCATCAGGAGCCCCTGGGCAAATCTGAATTTCCCAAATTTCTAAGATGCAAGACTAAAGTACTTTGGGGCTAGTTCATTTCTCCTCAACCACAAGTTTTCCATTGAAAGCCATGTTACCAGGAGAAGAAAATATACTCTTTACATAGAAAGTATGAAATTAACATGTCCCCTCCTCCAGAAAGTGCTCCCTGCAGGTTTCCACCAGACTGGGTTGGAGGATCCTTCTGCTTTCTGCATTTGTGTCTGTCTTGGCTCAGACCACTTTATATCATGTGGTCATTGCCCCATGTCCATGTCTGTTCCTACTCCCTTGGTATGGCTTGATATTTTGTCCCTTCCAAATCTCATGTTGAAACAAGACCTGCAATGTTCAAGGTGGTCCCAGTGGGAGATGTTTTGCTCATGGAGGTGGATCCCTCATGAATGGCTTGGTGCCATCCCCACAGTAATAAGTTCACATGAGATCTGGCTGCTAAAAAGAGTCTGGTGCCTTCCTCCTCTCTCTCTTTTTAATTTTTTTGAAACAGGGTGTCCCTCTGTTACCCAGATGACAGTGCAGTAGCATGAACATGGCTCACTGCAGCCTTGACCTCCCAGGCTTACCTCCTGAGTAACTGGAACCATTGGCACATGCCACCACACTCGGCTAATTTTTTTCTTTCTTTCTTTTTTTTGGGGGGTGGGTAGAGACGGAGTCTCACTATGTTTCCCACGCTGGTCTTGAACGCTTAGGCTCAAGCAATCCACCTGCTTTGGCCTCCCAAAGTGCTAGGATTACAGGCATGAGCCACTGTGCCCAGCCCTCCTCTCTGTCTTGTCCCTCTCTTGCCATGGGGCACACAGGCTCCCCTTTGCCTTCTGCCATGATTGTAAGCTTCCTGAGGTCTCACCAGGAGCAAATGCTGCCATGCTTCCTGTGCATCCCCCAGAACCATAGGCCAAATAAACCTCTTTTCTTTATAAATTACCCAGTCTCAGGTATTTCTTTATAGGAACACAAATGGACTAACACATCCTTGTCAACCTAAGGAAAGAGGCTAAGGCAAAATTTATGTAGAGAGTTTATTCAGGCCAAGGCTCAGGATAGTTGCCCAGGACACACTTCCAAGTTGCCTTGGGGAGTTCTCTGTTCCACCTTTGTTATAAGCAGGCTTTAAAAGCACAAGGGGACAAGAAACGGGCTGATACAAAGTTGCTTGACAAGGGCTAGTGCGGCTCATGCCTGTAATCCCAGCACTTTGGGAGGCCAGGAGGGCAGATCACTTGAGGTCAGAAGTTTGAGACCAGTCTGACCGACATGGCAAAACTCTGTCTCTACTAAAAATGCAAAATTAGCCGGGCAGGCATAGTAGTGTGCACTGGTAATCAAGCTACTCGGGAGGCTGAGGCAGGAGAATCACTAGAGCCTGGGAGGCAAAGGTTGTAGTGAGCTGAGATCTCCAGCCTGGGTGACAGAACAAGACTCTTACTCAAAAAACAACAAAACAAAACAGAACAAAAAACAGCAAAATAAAGTTGCTTGACAGGGATTCTCACTGGTTTATAGAAATAACATTGACTAGTGATTGGCTATAACTGTTGAACTACAGGGTATGAGTTATGGTGTCCAGTGTATGGCATTTTATGGCTACTTGGCATCAGTGAGTCTAGAGCCCATGTAGCAAGTGGCTTCAAGAGCTAAGTATTTAGCTCAAGGGGGTGGTGAAATGTAACTGCTGTCATATGGTGCCACATTTCAGTGCCTCGTTGGGCCTGATAATTAAAGGGGGCTCACATCCCTCTGATAAAAAGTTTGTTTGTTTTCTTTTTCCCCTCAGCCTAGGTTCACTGGTCTTTAGGAGTCCAGGGCCCAGCACAAGGCCAGGCACTGTGGTGGCTTCACGAAGCCTTGTGGATTGAACAGAATGATCCCTCAGCAGGCTGGAGGCTGGTGGCTATAATGGTGTGCCTGCCTGCACTTCCAGCCTGTGAGAATTTATTTCAGAGACAGTTTACCATTGTAGACCAGTTAGTAAGTCTGTGTATAAACACTTGTTATAAAGCTTGTGAAATATTTCAGCTTTGTTTACTAGCTCTGGCACAGGCTTCCTTACAGCCTAAAAATCCCCCTGAGCCTTGGGAGCTGTGTGGACGTATGTGAAACCTAGGACAGGACTCAGAATGCTGCATGTGAACAATGGAAAAAACCAAAGCAGCCGCATTCAGGGGGCATCAAAAAGCACTGGGCTACTTAAGTTCTGCTCTAAGCTGCACTCTGCCATTCACACGCTGTGTAGCCTAGAGAGTCATTTTGCCACTCTGGGCTATAACTTCCTCATCTACAGAATAAGGCCTGTTACGGACAAATGTCTGTGTCCCCCAAAATTAATATGTTGAAATTCTTCTTTTAATACATTTTTAAGATAAAACATTTTTACTTAAAAATTTATGTAGAGACGAGGTCTTGCCATATTGCCCACCCATATGTTGAATCTCTAACCTCCAAGGTGATAGCGTTAGAAGATGGGAACTTTGGGAGGTGTTTAGGCCATGAGAGTGGAGCGCCCCCCGTGAATGGGGGATTAGTGCCCTTATGAAAGGGATGCCAGAGAGCTTTCTTGCCTTGTTTCCTCCATGTGAGGATACAAGGAGGAGAAGGCAGTTTGTAATCCAGAATGGGGCCCTCACCAGATCCTGACCATCCTAGCAGCCTGATCGTGGACTTCCAACCTAAAAATTAGTGAGAAATAAATTTCTACGGCTTATAAGCCACCAGTCTATGGTATTTTTTCTAAAAAAAAAAAAAAAAAAAAAAAAGAAAATAGCAGCCAGAACTAAAACAAGGGCCTTGGAGTAGATTTCACCATTTGTTCAACAAACGTATTTGTCTTCAGGTCCTTGTGACACACTGGCTCCCCTTGGCAGGGAAATGATGAAAGACAGAGCTGTCCTTGGGAGGTCACAGCCTGGAAAATGAAATAGGCTCACACCCACATAGTCCCTTGATGGAGAGAAGAGGAATTAACATTTAATAAGCACCAAGTGCATACCAGGCAATTTATACTCAGTATCTAATTAAATACCTCATGTAAGGTAGACATTATTATCTCCATTTTATAGCTGTAAAAACTGAGGCTTAAGAGGCTAAGTGACCTATTCGCACTCATGAAGCTAGCAAATAGCAGAGATGGCATTTAAGTCCAGGTTCGTCTGGTTCTAAAGACTGAAATGGTTCCTACCCAACCCGAACAGTTTGTAACTCCATGATTTAAAAAAAAAATTAAAAAGATTAAGTCAGGAGAACACATGACCATTTCCTTCCTTAGATCTGAGCTTTTAATAATTTAAATTTTATTTATTTATTTAAAGACAGGGTCTTCCTCTGTTGCCCAGGCTGTAGTGCAGTGGCACAATCATGGCCCACAGAAGCCTTGACCTCCAGGGCCCAAGCGATCCTCCTACCTCAGCTTCCCCAGTAGCTGGGACCACAGGCGAATGCCACCACACCTGGCTAATCTTTTAACTTTATGTAGAGACAGTAAAGATATAAACAACTAAATATGATGATTTCAGTTTATTATAAGTTCTAGGAGAAATATAAGCTAGAAGTACTGTGGTGTGATTGAGGGGTCTGTGTAAGTTAAGGTAGTCAGAAATGGCCTCCATGAGGAGGTGAAATTTGAGCAGAGATGAAAAGATTGAGAAGGACCTTGCCATGAAATGATGTAGGAAAAGTGCTTCCCAGGCTTCAGGAACAGCAGGTGCAAAGATCCTGAGGCAGGAATAAGCTTGACTATTTCAGGGACAGAAAGGAGACAGTGCAGCTAGAGCAGATTAAAGACATGGAAAGTGGCAGATAAGAGGGAGGTGGGATCACACGGGGGCATGGCATGGAATTTAGAGAGCAACAGAGAGTCACCGATGGGATGTAAGCAGGTGGCAATATCTACATATGCAGTGAGGGAGTGAATGCAAGAAAGACCTAGATGGCTCCCACAGAGACACCTGGTATAGGAGGCAAAACGCCATCTTTGGAGGGTTCCTGTAATTAGTCAGTATGACCTTGGACTAATCACTTTACCCTCCAGAGACTGTGGCTTCAAGATTAAATGAGATGATGCATGTCAAGCTGCTGGCATAGTACCCAGACCTAATCCTCAGGCAACAAATGTTACTTCCTTTTTCCCTTCTCCCCACTGGCCTGTGAGCTTGCCAAGCACAGGATCTTTGTTAATGGTGCCTGAATCTGCCCACACCCTCAGCACCAGGCACAGAGCCCAGTGAACAAACAATAAACATATGCGGACTCTTGAGGTTGCCTTTGCAATATTTCACATATCTGTTCCTTCAGTTTCATCCTTTCTGCCAGAAACCTCCCTCAGAGCATCATCTTCTCTCATGGAAGCTATGCCAATGGCCACCTACTGGTAGTCCCCTTCAGGGAAGGGCTTGTTCCCTTCCAGCTGTCCTGAGCATGGTATGAGATTTGTCTTTGTAAAACACAGCTCAGACCATGCCTCTGTCCTGCTCGGAAGGCTTTGTGACCCCTGCGACTGGCCCTCTTCACCGCTGCTCTTTAGGCTGGTGTTTGAGGCTCACTACAGTCCACCCCTGGCTGTCCTTGCTATGTTCTCTCTCTCTGTCCCCCTCTAACCCTCTGCCCCACACCCCCCAAGCCACAGTTCCTTAGGCTTTGACATCATTGTGCCTCTGCTCACAATGTTCCCCTGCCTGGAGCAGCCTCCCGTGAGCATCACACACCCCATATTCCAAGGTCCTTCCTGCACCTAAATTTTCACAGCACTTCACATTCCTGCTCCCTGTGCACTTGCTGCTTTGAACCTTGTGTTTACCTGCGCGCATGACGGAGCGGGCACTCAGTAAACGTGATAACGAATGCATGTCCTCACTGTAAGGGCAGGGACATGTCTCCTCCATCTCTGAACCTCTCATCTCTCTCACATACCTATGTTTTCTTGAACACAGCAGGAACATAACACATATTTGAGAGACGCATCAGTCACCTCGTCTTGTCTGTTCTAATTTGTAAAGGTGTTTTGAATGAGTCTCCTATTTCCGTTAAGCCAGGCCACATCAACTTTCACTTGGACTGTGACAACAGCCTCTTAACAGTCTCCCCTCTTTCCATCTAAGCCCCACACAGATGACCAGAGCCATTTTTCTAAAATGAAAATCGGGTCATGTCTTTCCTCTGCTGACAACCTGTCATGAGTTCCCCAGTGCCACAAGAAAAAGCCTCCGCCTCCCTCTACAGCCTGATATCTTTTGTTTCCCCTCTTCCCCATCTCCCCCGAGGCACCTCCTTGCATTCCTCCTGAACTACCTATAATGCCACAGTAGCCCTACACTGTTTCAGACCTCTCTGTCTAGGAAACTACTGCTTCCTTTTCTTCAAATGACACCCCCTCCTCCACTCCCTGCTCCCATCATCTGAGAAGCAGGTGTCCATGCCTCCCAACCCAGTTCTGATGAAAACTTGCTCTGTGAAGGAGGAGATGGCTGACCCAGGAAGAGAAACCCGCACTAATCACACATTCACCCGATAAATGTTATTGGGCATTCTCTATGCTCCAGACACTCCCTTTAGGCAGTGCTTGTATGGTCAGGTTGCTATGGTTGCAGCCATCCCCCATATGGATATGAATGGGGTTCAAACCTGCCTCATTTCCAAGTCTGGGAGCCCTGAGGTCAGGGGCTACCATGACTCTCATCACTGAGTCCTCACACAGTGCCAGCCTGTGGGAGAACTGAAAATGAACCCCATTGTATACAGGGGAGAGGGAGGGAGGAGGTCAAGTGAGAACCAGAGTGGGACAGCTGCCAAGGTCCCACCCAGGCTGACAGGGTCTCTCACATCTTATTTTACAGCCCAGGATCCTATTGATCACTAGCAAAAAGATACTTCAGCTTCTGCTGTTCTGAGGCTCCTGTGCCCTGGCTTCCATTGAGTGGTTCTCAGTGGCAAAATCCTCGGGAAATTCCTTACAACCCCCAAATTGTTGGATCAATGAACAGGTTATACAGGCTGCTGACAGCCCAGCACAGTGCAAAATGCATCTTTGTTACCATCAGGGTGGCAGGAAATAAGTTCTGGCCCTGGCTTCAAATGTGCAAACTCAATGTGTCTGTTCTTCTCTTTAAAAAAGCTTTGCCGATGGCTGCTTTGTGCTTGGCACTGGGGACAAAGGGATAAACTAGACCGGAATCCTGCCCTGGAGAAGCGCCCCGTCTGGGGAAGCAGGCCAGTGTGTTCAAAGACACTGCCCTGAATGAGAAAGTCACTGCATGGCTAAGTCCCAAAGAGCAAGTCTCCAAATTTCCTTTTTTTTTTTTAACTATTTAAAAGAAGTAAATGGAGATTTTCATTGGATGGGATAGCTTGAACAACTTTTTAAGATTTCTAGCTGCCTTTAGCTGACTGGTCTTTACTTTATCTTCAGGATAGTATTTTGAGGAGTGCTCACTGGGCTCAGTTTGTGCTTGGTTCCCGGCTGCTGCAACTAGAGGGACCCGGAGTAGACAGAAGGGACCCTCTGCTAGGAGCGGGGAGTCAGTACCAGCAGACAATGGCTCCATCCAGCGGGCAGAGGGAGACTGGAGGCACAAGGGGACACACTGGGGTCAGAAGGGAGAAGACTGAGGGACAGAGAGAGAGGGGAATTTGCTGGGGAGTGGCAGAGAGCAGGAAAGCCTTAGGGACAGAGGGGGAAATGCAGGGGCCGGAAAAGAATATGTCTAGAAGAATCCTTAATATTCCAGAACGTATTATTCTAACGTAGATATATTCTTGAAGAATACATTCTTACTCCTGAAAAAGACTATATCAGTGATGTTTCCTTTTCTTAAACATATTCATGAATAACATGTTCATAAATACATTCTGGAATGTTTATATTCTAATGACTTCATTCTTCTCACATCCTTTGGTCTCGTCTTCTCTCTGCCCCTCACTCTTTCCTCCCTGCTGCTCACTCTCCCCCCTCCCACTCTCAGCCTCCCCTTCCCTTTGACCCTCAGTCTCCTCATTTTGCAATCAGGCAGTGGCTGGGAATGGAGTGTCCTAAAGGCTTCCTCATTTGCATTTCTCATGCCTGCACTAAGACTCTAGTAGCCAGGGTTCCTCAAGCTTCTTCCTCTAGTTCTGTGTTCCTTCCCCTTGGTGTCTCCAGCATGCTAGCCCCGGGCTCCAAAGGTGTGTGTCCTAAGAATATATTGCCTTTGGTGACTTAGCCTCATTAGTCATAGAGTGTCACTTCCACAGGATCTCCCAGATCAAAGGGCAGTGAACACAGACTCCACTTCTCAAAGGAGGAGGATCAGTTTCACACTGGGACTGGCATAGGCTGGTGCAGCCATCTTTGGAAAATACCATCTTCCTCAAGTGAATATTTAAAACCAGGTATCTGCTGTTTGCTGAATATGAATCTAAGATAAAATAATACAAAAAAAAAAGGTGAAAGTAAGAGTAAAGAAAGAGTTATACCTGGCAAGTATCAAGCAAAAGAATGCTGGTATAGTAATTATTTTAATATTAGACAAAAGAGGTTTTAAGGATAGAGCATTACCAGGATTAAAGAGGGTCCCTAGGTATGATAAAATGTTCAAGTCAACGGAAGGATAAAACGATTCTGAATCAATACACACCCAATAGCATGTGTATATACTCATGTATATACATATACATGACAGAACACACACAGATACAGACCTGGTCGGTGCTTACTCATTCTTCCGGACTCAACACAGATCTCCAACAAACCTCCCCTCCTCTTCCAGGCGGAGTTACGATCCTTGCTCCAGGCATGTCCACTCTTTCTTCCTTCTAATAGCCCTGATCTTACTGAACACCAGACTCTAGGTCATTTTTTCTACAAGTAAATCACAGAAAGCCAGCTGCCCAAATGAAGAATTCCTCAAACCATCACTTTGCTGAATGGTTAATATCTTAGAAGCTAATTCACCAAAAGCCAAGTCATTCCAAGTTAATTCTCTAAATTTGCTTATGTCTTTTTCAACTATTATATAATTCACAGCAGTTGGTATTCGATGGGATAGGTTTTTCAAATTGTTGTAATAAAATTAAGTAGGTAAAAATACTTACAAAGTAGGTAAAAAGTATAAAGAATGATACAACAAAACGCATGCACCCAAAACCAGTTTTTTAAAGTGAACATTACTGTTACCTTTGGAACCTCCTCGGTGTTCCGCCCTGAGGAACACCCCACCCTATCACCTTCCTTCTCACCCCAGAGATAACCATTCTTCTGAATTTTCTGTGTTTTATTCCCTTGCTGTTCTTCATAGTTTTACCACATATTTTTATCCTCAAAGTGCTTTTTTTAGTTTTTCATGTTTCCTAACTTTAGGTTAAAGGAAGTGGAGAGTATGTATTTTTCTGTGACTCACTTTTTTCTTTTTTAAAAACATTATTTATATAAATTACTTTAATCTTGGCTCAAGTGATTCCAATGCCTCGGCCTCCCAAAGTGCTGGGATTACAGGAGTGAGCCTCACTTTTTTCATTCAACATTATGTTCCAGAGACTCATTCTTGTTGACGCCTAGACTTTTCATTCATTCATTTTCTTGTCTACATAGTACTGTGTTTTATGAATACATTACAATTTATCCATTGAGTGAAGGGACACTTAAATGGCTCCAGGGTTCCAGCATTGCACAGAGCATGGCTAGGAACATCCTTTTTTTTTTTTTGAGACAGGGTCTTGCTCTGTTGCCCAGGCTGGAGTGCAGTGGCATGATCATGGCTCACTGTAGCCTATATCTCCTGGGCTCAAACAATCTTCCCACCACAGCCTCCTGAATAGCTGGGACCACAGGTGCATGCCGCCACGCATAGCTAGTTTTTAAAAAATATTCTGTAGAGACGGGGATCTCCCTGTGTTGCCCAGGCTGGTCTCAAGTAATCCTCCCAGCTCAGCCTCCAAAGTGCTGAGATTATAGCCATGAGCCACTGTGCCCAGCCAGGAACATTCTTATATATATGTCTTAGGGCACTCATGCTATGACATTGATTTAATTCATTCCTTACAACAACCATATGAAGTATGTATAATCAACCTCATTTTAGAGATGAAGTAACTGAGATTAAGAAAAATTAAATGACTAAAGACATGAGTCTAATAAGAGGGGCAAGACTTTGATACATTAAACCTCCCCATGTCATGAAGTTGTCTTTCAGAAGGGAAGCCTACCCATTGACCCATTCTCTAAGCAAACAGCTCCTCTCTGGGCAATTCTTGTCCCCCCTTTCCCCATCCCCTTCTCACAGCATCCCACCAGTCTCTCCCTTCCAGCCTCATCCTTCCCTGTCCCCTTCCTCTCAATCCCTGAAACCCACCATGATTCCATTTCAAATTGACGCTGCCCATTCAGAGTTAGAACAAAGAGCCTTAATCTCCCACCCAATGTTTTCCACCTTCCCTATCACTCAGTCTTTTGTCCCCAAGCTCTGACCACTCACAAATAAAAGAGCCTTAATCTCCCACCCAATGTTTTCCACCTTCCCTATCACTCAGTCTCTTGTCCCCAAGCTCTGACCACCCACAGCTCTGCTCTACCTCTGTGATGATTCTGATAACTCTACCCAGCTTGCAGTGTATCCCTCCGCCAGGTGGAAGCTCTTTGAGCAAGGGTCTGTGCCTTTCATCTCCATTTCCACTGCAGTTCCAGAGAACTTCTCTAGTGGTATTTAGCAAGCTCTGTCTCACGTTAAAGGACCTGTTTCATTTTTCCAGATCTCTCCAGGGCCCTGCTCAGAGTCCTGCACAGACTGAGTTAACAAATATTTAATGAAAGGATCAATTCTTACCCAAACCACTTTTTGTGTGGTGCCTGGATTAATTTCAGTTAATGTTTACTAATCTGCTTTAAAGTACCAAATACAGGGCAAAGCCCTCCTGTGCCAGGTGCGTCAAACCACTCCCTCCATCTCATGTCTCCAGGCTCAAGCAGAGGGCCAACCCTGATCTGGTACCTTCCTGGGCACAGTCCTTTTCAGAGACATCCTAAAATTCTACCATTTCCTAACAACCACCATGGACATTTACATAGCTTTTATGAAGTTTAAGCAAGTGTAAGCACTTTCAGACATATCTGATCTGCCTAAGCCTCCAGTGCTACAGGTATCATGGTCCCCATTTTACAGTTAAGAAAAGCAAGACCTAGAGACAAGGGATTCCCCCTAGTCCACACAGAAAGAATTAAATTCAACTTTTCTTATTTCAGAGCCCTTGACTTTGTACTCCATTAAGCCACTGCTTCCATGAAGCCTTACTCAAGGCAATGGAGTTTGGCAGGCAACACATTGTAGTGGGGAAGGGTGCCAGCTTGGGGTAAATCAGCCTTTGAGTTTGAGTTCTAGCTCCATCACTCAGTAATTGTGTGACCTTCATCAAGTCACTAATTTCCCTGGTCCTGAGTGCTTCATCTGCAAATGGGGTAGTAATACCTACCTCAAAAATTATGAAGATTTAATGAAAAAAGAAGTGTGTAAATTGTCTCACATATAGTCAAGGCTCATTAAGTGTTAGCCCCTAATCTGGCCCCACTTTGCTTTCACCCACCTCCAATCCCTGTGATGATAATCCAAGAGATCGAAACGCTGTGCTCTAAACCAAAGTATTAGCTCAGTCTGTGCATGCGGGGGATTGCCCCCACCTAAGTGAGAACGTGACCAAAAAGTGGGAATTTTTTTTCGTGTTTTTTTTTTTTTTTTTTTTTTTTTTTTGAGACGGAGTATCCCACTGTCGCCCAGGCTGGAGTGCAGTGGCGTGATCTCGGCTTACTGCAAGCTCTGCCTCGCCGGTTCACTCCATTCTCCTGCCTCAGCCTCCCGTGTAGCTGGGACTACAGGCGCCCGCCACCACGCCCGGCTAATTTTTTTGTATTTTTAGTAGAGACGGGGTTTCACCGTGTTAGCCAGGATGGTCTCGGTCTCCTGACCTCGTGATCCGCCCGCCTCAGCCTCCCAAAGTGCTGGGATTACAGGCGTGAGCCACCGCGCCCAGACAAAAGCGGGAATTATTTTAAAACAAAATTATGGGAGGCCATTGTGAGCTCATGCACTAGGCCCCAACAGACCAAACCAAACCAAAATGGAGTTGCTTGTGCTAAGACTTTAAGGAAACACATAGATCCTAGAACAGACCAGTTTTTTTTCCCTCTCTCTTGCAAATCTCTGTAACAAACATTCCTGACAGCATAGGTATCCACCCACTGAAGTTCCCATTAAATCTTTTAACCAAATTAATTTCCTGTCTGCTAGAGACCATCAAACCAGATGATCATGTGGCAAGTGTTCCAGCCAGTTCCAGGTGAAGACACCACCCCCTGAAGAAGCTACCCTATTTCCACTAGACAGAGGAGGGCGAGAATTCCATGATTCCATGATTCCCAATATGTAAGGACTACACCCCAATCAGCATGAGGCAATTACAGAAGAAAGACCATTGGTCCCTCTGCCTCCCATAAAGATTTATGGGGATCACATCTCTCAGGGAAAAATGAGGCAGGAGAATAGGGTCTGGAGGCAGGGATCATAAGGCTGATTCACACTGACTTCCTAGAACTAAATCAAAAGGAAAACCCCAACTTTCCACACCTAAGTAACAAAAGGACTGGAGGCTACTCCCTTTGCAAACCACCCCCTGCCGCCCTTTTTCTACATGGTAGATGGAAAATTTAAAGTATCTCTAATTGGTTGCAGGTTGCAGAAAGCAACCAATCAGAGGCTTGCATAGGAGTGTAACTTTGTAACTTCAGCCTCTGATTGGTTGCTTTTCACAACCAATCAGACACTTGCATAAGTGTAACCTTTGTAACTTCAGCCTCTGACTGGTTGCTTTCCTAAACCAAACAGACTAATTGTGGGCCACTACTTCACTTACATAGCGTGTACACCAAGTAGTAACCAATGGGAAACCTCTAGATGGTATTTAAATCCCAGAAAATTCTGTAATGGGGGTCTTGTGCCCCTATGCTCCGGCCGCTCCCACCCTGTGGAGTGTACTTTGATTTTCAATAAATCTCTGCTTTTGTTGCTTCATTCTTTCCTTGTTTTGTTTGTGTGTTTTCTTCAATTCTTTGTTCAAAACACCAAGAACCTGTACACCCTACACCAGTAACACATACTATGGTCAATATCTACAATTTCTGTCTCCAAGTATGCAAGCACTACTTTGAACTGCATACACTAACAACTTGGTGTTCTGGGTCATTAGTTGCAAATCGACAGGTTCTGTTTTAGTCACAAAATCAAGTTTCATCACCGCGATGCTCTGGAGAGGAAAATGTGGGTTTGGGATATTGTAGATACTACCTATCAACCAGCTATGCGTTATTTGGAAATTCTTGGCCACGTTTGGCCCAAACTTTGCTGCCTGTTTTGCAATGTGTGGTTTGGCCTGGTACTACCATTCACTTCAATTCGTAAGCTTCGTGTAATAATATTCAGCACCTCCTTGGTTTCCAACATACTCAGGTTACCTACAATGATCCCAACTTGTGTTTGTGTCACCTGTTGGTGTGCATACACAAAACGTCGAGTTCTATTGGAACAAATTGTAAAGCAAAGTGCAAGATCATAAGAGTTTGTCTTTATATGTTAGACTCATATGTAGCCAAATTTATGTGGCACAATCAATTTGGAAATAATGCTTTCAATTCCCTTTTGCTGTATATATCAGAAGAACAATTAACAATTTCCTGTTAACTAGTATCATGTTTTGACTTAGGGTTTTAGCATGTTTTATTACAAACATCCAGAGACAAGTTTTTCAGTTGAGTCCCATTGGACAGACAAATTGTTCAGTTGACCCAGTTTTCTTATCTATAAAATGAGGATGGTGATATTTATCTTGGTAAGTGACTGGGATAATTAAATAAAGTAATGCATATAAAAATGCTTACTCCCGGGTGTGGTGGATCACGCCTGTAATCCCAGCCCTTGGGGAGGCCCAGGCAGACAGATTGCCTGAGCCTACGAGATTGACACCAGCCTGGGCAACATGGCAAAACTCCATATCTATAAAAAATACAAAAATTAGCCAGGTGTGGTGGTGTGTGCCTGTAGTCCCAGCTACTTGAGAGGCTGAGGTGGGAGGATCACTTGAGCCTAGGAAAGGGAGGTTACAGTGAGCTGTGATCACACCACTGCATTTCAGCCTGGGCAACAGAGCCAGACTCTGTCTCAAAAAAAAAAAAAAAAAAAAAAAAAAAAAAAAAAAAACGCCAGGCGTGGTGGCTCACATCTGTAATCCTAGCACTTTGGGAGGCCAAGGTAGATGAATAACCAGAGGTCAGGAGTTCAAGACCAGCCTGGCCAACATGGTGAAAAGCCTTCTCTACTAAAAATATGAAAATTAGCCAGGTGTGGTCGTGGGTGCCTGTAGTCCCAGCTACTCGGGAGGCTGAGGTAGGAGAATCGCTTGAACCCAGGAGGTGGAGGTTGCAGTGAGCCAAGATTGCGTCATTGCACTCCAAATTGGGCAACAAGAGAGAAACTCCATCTAAAAAAAACATATATATATATATATATATACTTAAATGCCTGGCTAGCAGGTACAGTGGTGCACACCTGTAGCCTCAGTCAACTTGGGGCTGAGGAGAGAGGATTGCTTGAGCCCAGGAGTTCAGTTTCCATCTTGGCAACATAGAGAGGCTCTGTCTCTGAAAAAAAGTAAAATAAAAATTGTAAATTCCTGGCTGGAATTAAACAGGCACTTCATAAATAGTAGTAGTGGTGGTGGTGGTGGTGGTGGTAGTAGTAAATGGTCAATTTGTATTGAGTTTTTGCTATGTTCCAAGGCATTGCCCTAAGTGCCTTAAACTCAGTATCTCATTTACTTCTAATAGCACCGTTGTGAGATTGATGTAGGTATTAGCCTAGTTTTTCAGGTGAAGGAGCCAAGGCATATACAGTATAAGAAAATAACACAAATTCACAGAAATAATAAGAGGCATTGCTGGCTTCAAATCTGAGATCTGTCAGCGTGTTTGGACTTGATCCCATGGGCAATAGAGAATCACCAAAGATTGATTGATTGATTGATTGATTGCTTCACCTATCTGACATCAAAGTCTGTGTACCCTATAACTAGTAATCATTCTTTTAAGTGGATGACACCATTCTACCTCATTCACATATGCAGCAATAGGGCCTGAGAGGTGGGCAGGAACCGGGTCACAGAGAGCCTTATCCGTCATGTAAAGGAGTTTGAACTTTATCCTACAGGTAGTGGAAAGAGAAAGGATTTGGAGTTACACAGATGGCTCACTCTGCACCTTGCCCTGTGCTAGGCACTAGGGACACACTGAGAGCCAAGACACTTTCCTTGCCCTGAGGCTGCCTGGAGTCTGCCTCAGTTTCTCAAGATGTGGTTCCTGCCTCACAACGACCCAAGCTTGCAGATCCAGGGCCCCAGAGATTCTGATTCTTTTTTGTTTGTTTGTTTTGAGATGGAGTTTTTGCTCTTGTTGCCCAGGCTGGAGTGCAATGATGCAATCTCAGCTCACTGCAACCTCCACCTCCTGGGTTCAAGCGATTCTTCTGCCTCAGCCTCCTAAGTAGCTGGGATTACAGATGCACACCACCACACTCAGCTAATTTTTTGTATTTAATAGAGACAGGTTTTCACCATGTTGATATCAGGCTGGTCTCAAACTCCTGACCTCAAGTTATCCACCCGCCTCGGCCTCCCGAAGTGCTGGGATTACAGGTGTGAACCACTGTGCCTAGCCAAGATTCTGATTCTTTAGGTCTCAGCTGAAACATAACAAGCAGCGATTGTGATATTCTCTTAAGTTTGAGAGCCATGGATCTTGCTGGTGGGGAAGACAAGTAGACAGACGATTACAATACAGAGAGATGTTATGATCAAGAAGAATTTCTGGAGAAAGTCCGGTTTGAGCTGAGACTTGAATGATTAAACAACAGTTAGCCAAAGTGGCAGAAAGGGAAGGGGAGATTCAAGCTGAAGGGAAAATGTTCACAAAAGTCCAGGACTGAGAGAAGGGGTTCTTTTAGGGAAGAGAAAGTATTTTAGGAATGCAACAACAAGATTTGAGAGATGGACAGGAACTAGGTCACCAAGAGCCTTGCTGGTCATATCAGGGAGTCTGGACTTTATCCCATAGGTTGTGGAAAATCACTGAAAGTTATTTTGTTGTTTGGAAGAAGACATTGATAGAGCCCTCTGGCAGCCACAGTGTAAAGAATAAATAGGTTGTGGGATTGGAGCAGGGTTAAGACTTTCTTCAGGGCTATCAGGGCACAGGCAATGATGACTTGGACAGAGATAATGGTAGTAGGGGAGAGAGGAAAATGGACAGAGAGAAGAATTCATAGGGTATGATCACTGGATAAAGCTGCATGGAGATAGGGAGGTGTCAAGGCTTCTTTCTTTTTTTTTGAGACAGGGACTTGCCTGTCGCCCACAGCTCACTGCAGCCTCAACCTCTTGGGCTCAAATGATCCTCCCACATCAGCCTCTTGAGTAGCTAGGACTACAGGCGCATGACACCACACCTGGCTAATTTTTGTATTTTTAGTAGAGACAGGGTTTCACCATGTTGCCCAGGCTGGTCTTGAATTCCTGGGCTCAAGTGATCTGCTCTCCTTAGCCTCCCAGAGTGCTGGGGTTACAGGCATAAGCCACCGCACCCAGTCAAGGCTTCATTCTTTAACAAACTGGGTCAATGGTTGTGAATTTCACTATGAAAAACAAAACAAAACAAAAAAAAAACAGTGGAAGAGAAGCCAGTGTGGAGGGAAAATGAGATAACTTTAGAACATAACTAATCTGAGATCCTTATGAAATATCCGACCAGGCGCCCTGGCTCATGCCTGTAATCCCAGCACTTGGGGAGGCCAAGGCGGGCAGATCACCTGAGGTCAGAAGTTCAAGACCAGCCTGGCCAACATGGTAAAACCCTGTCTCTACTAAAAATACAAAAAAATTAGCTGGGTGTGGTGGTGGGTGCCTGTAATCCCAGCTACTTGGGAAGCTGAGGCAAGAGAATTGCTTGAACCCACGAGGCGGAGGTTGCAGTGAGCCGAGATCATGCCATTGCACTCCAGCCTGGGCGAGAGAGCAAGACTCTGTCAAAAAACAAACAAAAAAAAGAAAAAAAGAAAAGAAGCCCTATCTCTGCAAAAATATAAAAATTAGCCGGGCATGATGGCAGGTGCCTATAATCCCAGCTACTCAGGAGGCTGAGGCAGGAGAATCACTTGAACCTGGGAGGCGGAGGTGGCAGTGAGCCAAGCTCACGCCATTGCACTCCAGCCTGGGCGACAGAATGAGACTCCATCTCAAAAAAAAAGAAAAAAGAAAAGGAAAAGAAATATCCAAGGAGAGCTGTTCAGAAGATAGTTGGAAATGCTGGTCTGTGGGAGATCCTGTCAGTTGGTCACTGAATATCCTGTCCCCCTACTTTTTTCCTAACAGAAGCCAATTTTGTTTGGACAGTGTGGTGCCCAGCTAAAACATCCACTCTCCTAGACTCTTTTGCCAGTCTTCCCAGACTATTTATGGTTGGTCATGAGACCCCTGTTCCGACCAAAGAGTTCTAAGTGGATATCAATGGGTGTAGGTTCTGAAGAGGCTGTTTCCTTCACTTCCCTCCTTCCCTCTCTCCCTCCCTCCCCCCTTTCTTTCTTTCTTTCTTTCCTTCTTTCTTTCTTTCTTTCTTTCTTTCTTTCTTTCTTTCTTTCTTTCTTTCTTTCTTTCTTTCTTTCTTTCTACAGAGACAGGGTCTCACTGTGTTACCCAGGCTGGTCTTGAACTCCTGTGCGCAAGTGATCCTCCTGCCTCAGCCTCCCAAAGTACTGGGATTACAGGTGTGAGCCACCATGCCTGGCCTGGCTATTGTTTTCATGATAGCAATGGACAGCCCTGGCTGGCATTTGCTTTTTACCCTTGCCCTTCTTCCTTTGTCTTACCCAAACAGAGTTGGGTTTCTTAGACAAGAAGCAGCCATCTTGTGACCATGAGGCTGAAGACCATACCCTAAGGGGGCAGAGCAAGAAGAAGGATTCTGGCACTGTGGAGCTGTGGCAGGGCCCTGGACTGTCTACTGCCTGAGAAAAACAAACCCTTCTTTGGTTAAGGCACTGGAACTAATTTTCTGTCTCCTGCAACAAAACATGATCCTAACTGATTGAAGAGCCGAAGCTGTGGAAACTGATCTGGGTTAGAGATAGAGATTTGGGTCAGCCTCTAGACGGTAACAGTGCTAGGGTAGATACAAGAAAACCAGACATCCACCTATGCACAGATAGAAATTATGAGTTAAAGAAAAGAGAGGGCTTGGCTTATAGGCAATGCGGAAAGGAAGGAATTCCTGTTCTCAGGGCAAGCATCTTTAGGGTACTTTAAAAATTGTTGATGTTTCCATAACCTCATTCAAAACAAAACAATCAAATTAGAGCTATTCAATTAATACTCAACTTCATCAAATTTATTTTGTAACAGCTTTCCAGGTGGAAACAGGCTGTTGACTCTGTTCGTGTGTGTGGTGACTTACCTCCCAGGGTGTGGCGTATTTTGGGCTCAGGAGCTCACTTGGTAAACTTCAGCTCTTCTCTATCTTCCACCAAGCAAGGAACTCTGAAGTTCTCTCCTGGAAATTTGGGACAAGGACTGTCCAGGACCTGTGTTGCAGTTTAATCTGACTGTCCTATCCTTTGCCAAGATTATTTGCCACAGCCTTCTAACTGATTTTCCTGATCCCTCGCCTCCTCCTTACCCTGCCCTACTACAAAAAATCCCCACATCAAAAACTTATTTCTTCTAACACGTGGATTTAAACATGTTATTCCCTTTCTTGAACACTAAGATAAACCCTAAATGCGTTATCACAGCATATTGGGCCCCACCCTTTGCATCTCTAGTCTCTGATATTTGTCCTCACTCCTCCCTCATGTCTGCACACAAGTTCAGCCACTCTGAATGTCTCATTCTGCCTGTTTTTCTCTTGCCCTTTCAAGCCCTTACAGTCTGTTTCTTGCCCAGAAATGCTTTCTCTGCCTTCTGCTCTGACCAACCACCCACAACAATCTACTACAGCCAGATTAATTTTCTGGTTTTCCTAGCAGCTAGGAATGGCTGGAAACCTACCACTTTCTTCTCCTTCAACCCTTCCCCACAGGTCTGTCTCCAATTCCTGTTGATTCTACCCTCTAAACATCTGTGAATTTGTCCTCTCTTCTCCATCACTATTGCTACTCACCCTATCACTGCAATAGTCTCTTCTGCAGGCTCCATGTCTTCAGTCTTTCCCAATTCAGTCAATCTGTCCTCCCTTCTGCATACATACCCATATCAAGATCTTACTTAAAACCCTGTAGGCCCTTGATGGCATTGTCCCTGCAGACCTCATAAGCCTCATTGCCTACACTTCAGCTAAAAAGTAAAACCAAACACAGTGCTGGCCTCTAAGGAGACCTCTAGTTCTCTCTGTCCAGCACAGCCTTTTCTTCCAAGCTCACACAGCCAGCTTGGCACAGCAGAGAAGAACATGGCCTCTGGCACCAGACTGCCTGGATTCCAGCCTAGGCTCAGCTGCTTATGATCTGGCTGCCATTGGGTGAAATACCTAACCTCACTGTTTCAGTTTCATCATCTGTAAACAAGGGCTAAAAGTAGTACTTAATTCACAGGATTGTTAGAAAGATTTTAAAAGGTAATCCCGGGCCGGGCGCAGTGTCTCACGCCTGTAATCCCAGCATTTTGGGAGGTCGAGGTGAGTGGATCACCTGAGTTCAGGAGTTCCAGACCAAACTGTCCAATATGGCAAAACCTCGTCTCTACTAAAAATACAAAACTTAGCCGGGCATGGTGGTGCACACCTATAATCCCAGCTATTTGGGAGGCTGAGGCAGAAGAATTGCTTGAACCCGGAGACAGAGGTTGCAGTGAGCCAAGATCACACCATTGCACTCCAGCCTGGGCAACAGAGTGAGACTCAGTCTCAAGAAAACCCCATTTTGACCTTGGAGATTTGTCTGTTTTTCCTCTTCTAGTGCCCAGAATAGTGCCTGACACACAGCTGGGATTCCTTAAATATTTATTAGAAAGTGAATTTACTAACTTGCTTTGTGTGTTTTGTCATATTTCATTTATTACCAGGTCAAAATTGGGAATACTCTGTATTCCCAACACTAAGCTTGCTTGATAATAGATGTTCAATTCATTTTGCAGATTCCCATGTAAACTGGCTTTTACTTATTCAAGCTTTGCAAAGATGTAATGTAACTAGAGGAGACTCCAATCGGGAGAAAATGGGAGAGAACATAGGGGCACTGGCAGGAGACATGGCAGGTGGCCTGCGGCCGAGGTATAGAAGGTAATAGAAGAGGTCTGCAAGGGGAAATCCTGGGAGACAAGGGGCCCAGGAAGTCTAGCTTGCTCAAGGAGCTTGAAATTGACTTTTGTTCTGTGTAATCCAAGTTTCTTCTGAGTTTAGAAAATAAGTCTTATGAGAGAATCAGGCCTTATGAGAAAATCAGGCCCTAGCACTAACGCTGCCTGGAGAGTGGGGCTTGGGGTCCAGCTGCTGGGGTCTAATGCCTTCCTGAGATCATCAGGATGGCATCAGAGTAGAGTCTCAAAGTCTGGAATTGGGAGTGATGGTTAGTCTAATAATGTTTCTGGAAGCATAAGCATCAGCAGGTACATACAACATTTATTTTTCAATACTTATCATGCATTTTAAGTAAAAACAGAAAGCTCCAAAATGATTTGTATTTTATAACTATTTTAATAAAACATGTATATGTATGAAAAATATCTGGCTAGTTATACACCAAAATATTATCAGTGTTTACTAAGTGATGAAATTCCAGGTGATTCTTGATTCCTTTTTCTTTCTTTCTTTTTTCTTTTTGAGATGGAGTCTTGCTCTGTTGCCCAGGCTGGAGCGCAGTGGTGCGATCTCGGTTCACTGAAACCTCCACCTCCCGGGTTCAAGTGATCCTCTGCCTCAGCCTCCCGAGTAGCTGGGATTACAGGAGCCCACCACCAAGCCTGGCTAATTTTTGTATTTTTAGTAGAGATGGGGTTTCACCATGTTTGCCAGGCTGGTCTTGAACTCCTGACCTCAGGTGGTCCACCCGCCTCGGCCTCCCGAAGTGCTGAGATTACAAGCATGAGCCACTGCTCTTTGAAAGAGCTGCTTCCTCTTTCTCTCTTTCTTTCTTTCTCTTTTTCTCTCTCTCTCTCTCTTTTTCTTTCTCTCTTTCTTTCTTTTTGACAGGATCTTGCTCTTGCTCTGTTGCCCAGGCTGGAGTGCAGTCGTGTGATTATAGCTCATTGCAGCCTCGAACACCCAGTCTCAAGATGTCCTCCCACCTCATTCTCTCAAGCAGCTAGAACTATAAGCCTGTGCCACCACACCTGACTGATTTTTAATTGTTTTGTAGAGGTGGGGTTTTACTATGTTGCCCAGGCTGATTTTGAACTCCTGGCCTCAAGCAATTGTCTCACCTTTGCCTCCCAAAGCACAGAGATTACAGGAATCAGCCACTGTGCCCAGCCTCAGGTGATTCTTTATATATTTTTTCATTGTGGATTTTTTTTGAATAAATATATTTTCAGTGTGAAATATAATTTAATTGTGAAAATGTAAATTGATACAACCTTTGCATTATCTACTAATTTGAAAATGTGCAAACGTTCATTCATAGGTAACATGCTAAAGGTAATATGCTTGTACGTGTGTCAGAAGGTATGTAAAAATAAACATCAGGATAGCAGTGGTTATAATAGCAAAGGTGAAAAACAACTTCATATTCATCTTAGGAGAATTGATAAATACATTGTGGTATTGTGATACGAAAGAAGGCCATAAAAGAGTAAAACTTGACCAAGCGTAGTGGTTCACACCTGTAATCCCAACACTCTGGAGGCTGAGGTGGATCACTTGAGGCCAGAAGTTTGAGACCACCCTGGGCAACATAGCCAGACCCTGTCTCTACAAAAAAATTAAAAAATAAAAACTAGTGAGGCATGATGATGCGCCTGTAGTCCTAGCTCCTCAGGAGACTGAGGCGAGAGGATCCCTTGCGCCAGGAGTTCAAGGTTACAGTGAGTTATAATGTGCCACTGCACTCTAGCCTGGGGGACAGAGCGAGACCCCATCTCTACAAAAATAAAAATAAGAGTAAAAATAAATAAACTAAAGCCTTATGCGACAACGTGGATGAATCTTAAAAGTATAGTATTTTGATAAAAAAAGAGCAAGTCTCCAAATAATACATTCCATGCGAGTCTACTTATATCAAGCTCAAAAACATGCAAAATATATGTTCAGGGATACATTTATATAATAAAATATACAGAAAAGTAAAGGAATGATAAAAACAAAATTCAGGAGGGTGGTTGCTTATGGAGAAAGGAAAGTGATGAGACTGAAGAAGGATACACAGGGGTTCAAGTAATTGGCTACGGTCCATCTCTTAAACTGGTTGATGGCTATGTCAAGATTCATTTCATTATTTTTCTGAATAACTTACATAAGTTATAGATATTATTTTAGTATATTATATATTCATAATAAAATTCTTTTTTCCATCTGTATTTTTAAATTTTCCATAAAGAACATATATTACTGGTTATATTAAACAGAGAAAGTAAATAATAAATGTAATAACATTTTAAAAACTCGTGTTCTCTTGTGCCTTTTCTTATCCTTGCCTTTTTATATATATGTATATATATATATACACATTCACTGTGTATTTATGGACAATGTAATCTGCAGCAAGTTGTGTGTTAGGCATACAGTGGTGACATATGATTTCTATCCTAATGGCACTTACCCTCATGAGTGCTCTCTAGATCCCTGTAAAATCCTCTGAGTAGGCTTCATTATCAAGATTTCACAAATCCATTAGCAATTTTTCTTAATGTAGCTATTAAGCACCTGTGCTCTAATGCCAGCCTGCTAGATTCAAATCCTTGCTCTGCTATGAACTAGTTATATATATTTGGGCAAGTAACTTAACCTGTTTGTACTTTAATGTCCCTAACTGTGAAATGAGAAAAGGAACAGTGTCTACCTCATAGGATTGCTGTAAGATTTTACTGAGTTTATATATTTATACATAAAACTCAGAACAGGGTCTAGCCCATGGTAAATGTTCGATAAACACTATTGTTATATTGTTCTATAAGTATCTCCTGAGAGCCAGTCCTGTGTCAGGTCCAGATGAAGATACAGAGATAGAGTGGGACAGGGTCTGGAAGGCCAACTCCCAAACAGCCTATTACCAAAAGCGAGAGGAGTATGGCAGAGGGAAACCAAGGATCTGCAGGAGAACACAGGAGGCTCTTCAACCCTGTCTGGGGGTCAGGGGAGCCTTCCCAGAAAGGCTAGGGTTCTGTCCCCAGGTTGAGGTCTGTTGTCTTTTGGTGACACTCCATGTCTCCCACAGAGAGATAGCTAGGCAGTGTTAAGGGGCTGCCATGAATGCACTGAGCTGTAAAAGAGGACAAGAGGTAACTTGTAGATCTTAAGATCACTTATTCTGTGGTGAGCCTACACATTTGGTTTTTGTGGTTTCAAATTTTCCTTTGCAGTTGTGAAATGGTTCAACATATCTCATATGGAAAAATTAATTATAGCTTGGATTTCTTTTGTCATATTGAAAACTGATAAAAAGAATTTTCAGTAGGAATCTAGTTGAAAGCTTTCAAAATTTGGGTTGTTAGTCGAAAATAAATATTGGCATTGGAAATAACCTAAATACCCAGTAGTAAGGGAATAGTAATATATCATAATTAAGTAAATTGTGATTTATTTATAAAATTGGATATGATGTAACTTCTTTTTTTTTTTTTTAGAAACAGGGTCTCACTGTTGCCCAGGCTGGAGTGGAGTGGTGCATAATATGTCACTGTAACTTCAAACTCCTGGGCTCAGGCACCCTCTCGTCCCAGCCTTCTGAGTAGCTGGGACTACAGGCACACACCAACACACCCAGCTAATTTTTAAAATTTTTTGTAGAGGCAGGGTTTGGCTATGTTGCCCAGGCTGGTGTTGAACTCTTGAGCTCAAGAGATCCTCCCAGTTTGGCCTCCCAAAGTGCTGGGATTATAGGCATGATCCACTGCACCCTCCCTAATGTAACTATTAAAGTGATATTTATGAGTATTTTTAATAGCATGAGAAATGCTTATGAAAGAATATGAAATATAAAGACAAAAATAGCTCCATCATGTAAACAAATCATTAGATAAAATAATGGAAGAAAATGTACTTAAGTTTTGACAATGGACATTGCTAGTTGGTGGGATTGTAAGTGATTTTTTATACTTTTTTTTTTTTGGTATTTTCTAAATTTTTCAACTTAAGAATGTATTGCTTTAAACAAAAGTTTTGGCCGGGTGCAATGGCTTATGCCTGCAATCTCAGCACTTTGGGAGGCTGAAGTGGGCAGATCACCTGAGGTCAGGAGTTCAAGACCAGCCTGGCCTACATGGTGAAACCTGGTCTCTGCTAAAAATACAAAATTAGCCAGGCGTGGTGGTGCACACCTGTAATCTCAGCTACTCAGGAGGCTGAAGCGGAGAATCACTTAAACCCAGAAAGCAGAGGTTGCAGTGAGCCGAGATCATACCATTGCACTCCAGCCTCAGCAAAAAGAATAAAACTCCATCTCAAAATAAAATAAAATAAAATAAAATAAAATAAAATAAAATAAAAAGTTTTAAGATGTAATTTACACACCATACATATTGGCCATTTAAAGTATACACTTCAGTGGGTTTTTTTTTTTTTTTTTTGGCATGTTCACAGAGTTGTGTAACTATCACCACAATCTAATTTTAGAACACTTTCATCATCCCCCAAACTTACCCTATTCCCATTAACAGTCACCTCCCGTTCCTGCTCCCTTTCTCAGCCTTAGACAACCACTGATTTACTTTCTATCTCTTCAGATTTGCCTATTCTACATGTTCCATATATTATAAATGGAATCACAATATGTGCCCCTTGGTGTCTGGCTTCTTTGATATGGCATAAAATTTTCAAGGTTCATCCATGTTGTAGCATGCACCAGTATTTCATTTCATTTCTTTTTATTGCAGAATAATATTTCATTGAATGGGTATATCACACTTATTAATCTATTCATCAGTTGATGGACATTTGGTGTGTTTCCACTTTTTGGCTACTGTGAATAATACTGCTATGATCATTCTTGTACAAGTTTTTGGTGGATATGTGTTTTTAATTCTCTTGGTATATACCTAGGAGTAAAACTGCTTAGGTCATATGATAACTCCATTTAGCATTCTGAGGAACTGAAAAAGTTCTCAAAGCTGCTGCACCATTTTACATACCAGCGATGTTTGAGGGTTCCACTTTCTCCACATGCTTGCCAACATTTGTTGTTATTTGTCTTTTTGATTATAGCCATCCTAGGTTGTCTGAAGCGGCATCTCACTGTGGTTTTGATTTGCATTTTTCTAATGGCTAATTATGTTGAACATCTTTTCTTTTTCTTTTTCTTTTTTTTTTTTTTTGTGACGTAGTCTTGCTCTGTCGCCCAGGCTGGAGTGCAGCAGTGCAATCTCGGCTCACTGCAAGCTCCGCCTCCTGGGTTCACGCCATTCTCCTGCCTCAGCCTCCCGAGTAGCTGGGACTACAGGTGCCCACCACCACGCCCGGCGAATTTTTTGTGTTTTTAGTAGAGACGGGGTTTCACTGTGTTAGCCAGGATGGTCTCGATCTCCTGACCTCATGATCCGCCTGCCTCGGCCTCCCAAAGTGCTGGGATTACAGGCTTGAGCCACAGCGCCCGGCTATGTTGAACATCTTTTCATGTTTTTATTGATCATTTGTATATCTTCCTTGGAGAAATGTCTATTCAGATCCTTTACTCATTCTTTAATAGGGTTATTGGAAGTTATTTGTCTTCTAATTATTGAATTACAAGTTCTTTATATATTCTGGACACAAGTCTCATATAAGATATATGATTTGCAAATAATTTCTTTCATTCTGTGGGTTGTCTTTTCACTTTCTTGATGGTATCATTTTCAGCAAAGGAGTTTTTAATTTTGATGAAGTCCAATTTATCTATTTTTCCTTTTGTCGCTTGTGTTTTTGGTGTTTTATATAAGAAACCATTGCCTACTCAAGGTTACAAATATTTATTTTATGTAAACTTCTAATAATTTTATAGTTTTGGCTCTTACATTTAGGTCTATGATCTATTTTGAGTTGAATTTTGTTTATTGTAACAGGAAGCATTCTAATTTCATTCTTTTGCATGTGGATATCCAGTTGTCCCAGCACCATTTGTTGAAAGACTATTCATCCCCTATTGAATTGTCTTGGCATCCTTGTTAAAAATCAATTGACCATAAATGTAAGGGTTTATTGCTGGACTCTCAATTCTATTCCTTTGATCTACATGTCTATCTTCAGGCCAGTACTGCACTGTCTTCATTACTATAGTTTTACAGTAAGTGTTGAAATCAGGAAGTATAAGTCCTCCAGCTTTGTTCTTCTTTTTTGAGATAGTTTTGACTAGTCTGGGTCCCTTACATTTCCAGGCATTGCTTTTATGCTCAAGGGGGGAAATTTTTTAGAAAAAAAGAAAAAGGAAGGTAGATATTGCTGAAGGAGCTGTGAAATTCATTTTGTGTTTTCTGAGTGAAACTTCTGCAATGCACCTTTTCTCTTGGATGGGGGAATTTCTCTCTCCTAAAATCCGTCCTGGTCATGGTAGATTTCGTTTTTCACTATTGATGAACATTGTGCAGAGTATTGACTCAGCCAAGGCCTCATCCTGCCTTGAGTCACTTGGCTGGGTCAGGGGTTATTTTCACATAGGGGGTTACACAACACCCTAATTTTTTTTTTACTCCTAGCTAAGAATGATCATACTCTATTGTTGTGGTCTCTGCACTGTTCTGATTGCACACCTCATCGGCAAATCACTTTTGAGTATGAGTTTTTGCATATTCATTTTGAGCATACAAATATATAAATATTTCATTCATTTATAAATTATATATGCTCATGATTATTACATAAACACATAAACAAAACGGAAGTTTTAGAATATGAGATAAAATGACTAGAAATAGATGTTTCCCCACACCTCAATGGCTTTTATCTCTCTGGAGACGGCCTTCTTGGATCTTTCATGTTTACCTCTGTGTGGTCCTAGCACCCAGGCAGCCAAACAGGGCCTGGTATATAGTAGAAGCTCAATGACATTCAAAATAAAAATTTCAGGCCAGGTAGGGTGTAACTCAGGCCTGTAATCCCAGGACTTTCGGAGGCCAAGGAGGGTGGATCACTCAAGGTCAGGAGTTCAAGACTGACCTGGCCAACATGGTGAAATCTTGTCTCTATTAAAAATACAAAAATTAGCCAGGTGTGGTGGCAGCCTCCTGTAATCCCAGCTATGGGGATGAGGGGGTACTGAGGCACGATTCCCAGAAGGCAGAAGTTGCAGCGAGCCAAGATGGCACAACTGCACTCCAGCCTGGGCGACAGATCGAGATTCTGTCTCAAAAAAGAAAAATTTCAGAGAGGCTACTATTCCTATTAAAATACACTGCTTCCGGCCGGGCGCGATGGCTCACGCCTGTAATCCCAGCACTTTGGGAGGCCGAGGCGGGTGAATCACCAGGTCAAGAGATCGAGGCCAGCCTGGCCAACATGGTGAAACCCTGTCTCTACTAAAAATACAAAAATTAGCTGGGCGTGGTGGTGCACACCTGTAGTCCCAGCTACTCTGGAGGCTGAGACAGGAGAATCGCTTAAACCCAGGAGGCGGAAGGTGCGGTGAGCCGAGATCATGCCACTGCATTCCAGCCTGGCGACAGAGCAAGACTGTCTCAAAAAAAAAAAAAAAAAAAAAAAGATACACTGCTTCCCTGGGTTTTGCACCTAGCAAATAAAAGTTCTGCATCTATTTCCTGCTAATTGGCTATGGTTATTTTGTAGAAAGGCTGTGGGCTCTTCATCTCTCCTTGTCCTCTCTTTTACCTTTGACTTGCACCACATCTGACTTATTTATTTAGAAAATAGCAGTTGTATCATCCTTCATTTTTACTCTTCATTTCTTACTGTGTATTCAGGCAGAGTCCTAATACTAAGACCATAAAGAATGGAAAGCAAGGTCTCTGATCAGGATGTAGCACAGTAGGATGTGAACAAAGGGCAAGGAAGCTCTAGGGTGTAAACATCTGGGATGGCTTCAGGGAGCTGGATTTTAAAAGAAGAGTGGGGAGTTGGTCAAACGGAGAAGAGAGTTAGGCTGTCCCAGTTGAACTGTGGGAGCAAAGGCAGGTGACCCAGCGCATTCTAGGAGAGGGGAAAGTTTGAGTTTGGTGTAGCTGAACACTAGGGGCAAGGGTGGTTGCATCTGTTTTAGGAAGAGCTGTCTGGCAGACCTGTGGAGTACTAGACTTTTTATTTATTTATTTATTTATTTATTTATTTATTTATTTAGAGACAGGGTCTCGCTCTGTTCTCCCAGGCTGGATTGGCACAGTCTCAGCTCACTGCATGCAATCTCCACCGCGGGGGCTCAAGTGATCCTCCCACCTCAGCTTCTCAAGTAGCTGGGACCACACGTCTGAGCCACCGCGCCCAGCTAATTTTTGTATTTTTCGTAGACACGGGGTTTTGCCGTCTACGATACTCCCAGACGGGGGCTGGGAGTATTAGACTTTTGAAGTTGGAAGTAGGGGTAGGCTGTTGGTTGCCTGAAGAGCAGGGCACAATTATAGTTAGAACGTGGAAACCTCTGTGCTTGGAGGCCCAAACGAAGCAGGGAAACTTTGCTTTAGTGCTCTAGCTAGCAGCATTCTTTTTTTTTTTAGGATCTCAGAACCTACTTTTTTTTTTTCGGTCCTGGGTTGTTCACCCTTTCCCTTTGTACCGAAGAGACACTTACACCTTTATCAGAAAATCACGGTTTATTTCCTGAGAATCACGGGGATTGGTTGGGGGTACTCTGTTTTGGGGCTCCATTTGAGGCCTGTGGCTCAATGGAAGACATAGAGGCGCTTCGCCGCACAGGTTTAATCAAGCAAGGGCTTGATAGAAGTATTCATCCCACCCCCGCCCCGATTAAATCAAACCACACGCACACAAATAGAGGCTCTGGCACATCCTGACAGAATATAGCCTCTGGGATGTCAGGAACCCCCAACCTACGGCCATTGGCGTGTCTGCACCGGCCAGGAAGCCCAGGCCCCCGGCTCCTTCCTGGATCACGCCCCTGCCCCGCCCAAGTGTGAAGAGGGGCGGGGCCAGCCGGCGCCCTCCGAGTGGGCCTTACACCAGGTCGGGCCTGGCCCGGCCCCGCGGCCCAGCGGCGCCGGTGGGCGGGGCCACCGTCAGGGCAGTGTCAGTAGCGGCGCCAGGCCCCGCCCCTCGGGGAGGCAGGGCCGGGCGGGGCGCGAGCGAGCGCGCGGGCTGGGCCGGAGCCGGCCTGGTCGCCAGCCTAACCCGGCACAGTGAGCGGAGCGCCTGGGCGGCGGCGGCGGCGGCGGCGTGATGGCTCCGGCCGCGGACCGAGAGGGCTACTGGGGCCCCACGACCTCCACGCTGGACTGGTGCGAGGAGAACTACTCCGTGACCTGGTACATCGCCGAGTTCTGTGAGTGTGGCCTGAGGAGGGGAGTGGGGGCGAGAGGGCACCGGGCTGAGGAGACGCCGTGTGAGGAAGGCAAAGGGCGAACCTGGCCGCGAAGGGAGGTGCCAGGCCTGGCCCCGGGAGCTGGAATGCGGCGCCCTGGGCCAGCGGGAGGCTGAGAGGAGCGGGCCGGGAGTCCAGTGTGTAGAGGGAGGAGTGCCGGGGTCTGGGAGGGAGGAAGGGGGCCTGAGGATTGGGGGGGGCAGAAGAGCAGTGGGAAGTGGGGAGCCCCTGCTGGACCTAAGGGGGAAAGCCTGAAGAGCCGGGTTGGGAATGGGAATTCCTGCCCGAGAGCCGAGTGGGGCCAGGCTGGGAGAGTGGAGGACCCTGCCCCTTGGAATGAGGGCCCAGGACACCTGCTCTGCTGTTGCCACCACCAGAAGGGGACAGTTCCTAGCTTCGTCTTTCCCCCAGTCCGTGAGAATTCTACCGTCTTTCCCTTCCCTTTTCACTGGAATATTAGACCTCCTTGCTCACCTCCAGGGAACAGTTTCACTAGTCTGAGATCTGAACCATCCCACCCCTATCCCCCAGGATGTCTTCAAGTACCAGACGTCATCTGCTCTCTGAGTATGATTATTCAACTGTCATCTTGCACCAGGAGTCGAAGGCATCTTGCACCTAGTCTGTACCTTCTGCCCCTGCCAGGCTTCCAAGAGCACAGAGGACCAAGTCCCTGCTCCATTCTGTCCTATCCAACTATCTAGGAGTTAGGGGTCATCTGAGGACACTACTTCCACCGACTGCACCTTCTGAGGATTTAAGAATTCTTCTTTAGCGGCTGCTCTGTCAGGCACTGCTGGTCAGGTTGGGCTTGTTCTGTGTGCCTATGTGGGTGTCTGTCTGTTTTCCTAGACGATTTTTCCTGCCAAGCTGGGAGAAATCTGCCACTTCTTTTTCTATCATTTAATCAGGTTTTGAGAGCACAATATTTGATCCTTCTTTTAGGTACCTGCTTCTGGCAAAGTGCAAAGACTATCCTTTGGCTAATGATTACTGCCTTCTTTTAGTTGGATCTACTTCTCAGGACGTGAAGTGAAACTCTTCTTAGCTAACCTTCTCATTGTTGAGTCCTGCTCTCAGGCATCTGTGCATGGCTTTGTAGGAAAGAGGCAAGCATATCATGACAAATGGTCCCACTTTATTCTGTTCTGGTAATTGGCTAAGTTTCAAAAAAAAAAAAAACACTTTTTGCAGTTTTCAGGACTTTAGTACCATTCTCTTATGACCATGATTTAGGCTAAGAGTCACTTTTCTTCAACTATTAAATTAATAATTTTTACATAATCATGGAGAAATATGGGCAAAGGGATCATTTGTAATGCAATTACTTGGGAACCCACATGTTGGCAAAGGAAGCGCTTTACCAGTTTGTTGTTAGATCACTTTGGCAAGCCCATGCCTGGTCCAGAGAACCATGACCACGAGGAAAGAGACGTAAAACCATGCACTCTGCACTGGAAATGTGTAACATGGAAAAGAGGAATTCAAGAGTCTTCAAATATTGGATGGGCTATCATATAGAATAATTTTTTTTAATTTATTTGGAATCTGGAATTAGGGCCTATGGGCAGAAACTAACTGTAATGGGGAAAAGTTTGCTTTGATGTAAGGAAAAACCTTCTCACCAATGATATGGGAAAGGTTGACTTGGGGGACAGAGGACTTTCTGTCACTGAAAGTGTTAAATCAGACATTGTTCAATGAACTCAATATTTTCGAAGGAAAAAATTATTTAATAGAGAAAAGGGGCTGGCCTTGGTTGCAGCTTTATGGGTCTATGTAGGTAATAATGACTCTTAGTTTAGAACCAAGGTTTTGGATTCAAATCAAAAGAAAAAACTGGGCTGGGCATCGTGGCCCATGCCTGTAATCCCAGCACTTTGGGAGGCCAAGGCAGGAGGACTGCTTGAGGCCAGGAGTTTGAGTCCAGCCTGGGCAACATAGTGAGACCCTGTCTCCATAAAAAATTAAAAAAATTAGATATGCATGGTGGTTTGTGCCTGTAGTCCCAGCTACTTAGGAGACTGAGGTGGGAAGATCACTTGAGCCCAGGAGTTCAAGGTTGCTGTGAGCTGTAATTATGCCACTGCACTCCAGCCTGGGCAAGAGTTAGACCCTATTTCTACAAAAAAAATATAAAAAATGCAAAGAGAGAAAACTGGCGGTAAGTCATGTGGACTATGAGAGAGCAAGATACTGTGTTCTGGCAGATAGCTCTGAGAAATGGGAAATGACATTTGTTCTCAATGTGCTCAGAAGAGGAAACTCTGAGCAGACTGCAGGGAGGGTTTTGACATAGGAATCAGAGGGGTTGCAAGAAGAGGATGAGTGAATGTTTGCAGCCCTTTGCGCATGCACCTTGGGAGAAAATCATCTGGAGGAAGTTGAGGTCAAGTCATCTTACCATAGCAAGTCATGAGTATCTACAGTAATATATCTTGGACTAAGATAATTTGATCTTTGAAAAATATGCTGATTAATAATAATATGTTTAAAATATGTGTTTAAAGCAAGTGCAATATTAACATCATGATAGTATTTACATTAACAATAGTATTGATGGTAATATTAAAGATAATGTAATAATAGCTATTGTCTAAGTGGTCACTTGTACTACACTTTGCTAAGCACTTCATATATCTTATCTCTTTTGATCTTTATAGTAATTTCAAAAAGAAGGTATTATTATCCCCATTTCAAAGATAAGGACATTGAAGTTCTAAGAAATAATTTACCTAAGATTACAGTAAGTGATGTAGAGATAGTGTTCACATTGAAGTCTGACTCTAAAGCTACTATCCATGTTACCTCTCCATCATTACTTCTATCACACATTCATTGTTTTGCCCCTATATTCAAGAAAGGAAGACAGATATGAAATACTATGCTATCACACAGGACAAATTGAACAACTATTCAGTTTACTCAACCTTCTTTCAGCTATCTTTCAGCATTAGAATATATGTATTTTAGGGAATAATGAAGTGTTTGGGGAATTGCATATTCAGATATGGCAGTAGTTCTCAGTCACTTTCAGCACCCGAAAACTGTCTTCCTAGCATCAGCCAAGATCAGTTTAAATTCCTTTTGTTTGAGCATATTGTAAAGACCAGAGGAAAAGGTCTCTCATTGTGAAATAATAAGCCCCTTGACCTGCCAGAAGTTAGAGGTACAGGCAGTCCTTGCTTTGCATCATAGTGTGGGACCACACAAATGACTGTGCAAGTTAAAACCAGGTAACACTATGTTAATAATCAATGGGAAAAGTTATGATTGTTCTGTGATCTTTAAAACTTTCTGTCAAACATTGTAAACTCTCTTACTGTTGGTTATGAATATGTAGGGAAATGAAAAAAGTAAGCATATTTATTTAGTATACTTTAAAACATTAAAAACATTGAGAAATAAACTATTTTGTTTATAAAAATCACTTATCAAGAGTAATTAAAACAGTGCTTGCCTTTTTGTCACATAACTCATAATATGGAATGAGTATTTTTTTTTTTTTTTGAGGTAGAGTCTCGCTCTGTTGCCTAGGCTGGAATGCAGTGTCGCGATCTCGGCTCACTGCAACCTCCACCCCCTGGGTTCAAGCAGTTCTCCTGCCTCAGCCTCCCAAGTAGCTGGGATTACAGGCGCATGCCACCACGCCTGGCTAATTTTTGTATTTTTAGTGGAGACGGGGTTTCACCATTTTGGCCAGGCTGGTCTCGAACTCCTGACCTCAAGTGATCCACCTTCTTCAGCCTCCCAAAGTGCTGGGATTACAGGTGTGAACTTCCATGCCCAGTTGTCTTTTTTCTTTTAAATTAATTTTTTTTTTTTTTTTTTTTTTTTTTTTTTTTTTTTTTTTAGCCAGCTACAGCTACACTAATGAGGGCCAACAGGTTTTTGGATTTTTCCTGAGACAAGGTCTCCCTCTGTTGCTTAGGCTGGAGTGCAGTGGCACAATCACAGCTCACTGCAGCCTCGACCTCCCAGGCTCAAGTGATCCTGCCACCTCAGTACCCCATAGCTGGGACTACAGGTGTGTGCCACCATGCCCAGCTAATTTTTTTTTTTTTTTTTTGGATTTTTAGTAGAGACAGGGTTTTGCCATGTTGCCCAAGCTGGTCTCAAACTCCTGAGCTCAAGCAGTCCTCCCACCTCAGCCTCCCAAAGTGTTGAGAATATAGGCATGAGCCACCATGCCCAGCCGGGATGAGTACTATCCCTTCATGAATTCTTTTCTAATTTGTATCAGCTTCCAAAATTTATCCTTTGCACTTTTAAGATTGTGAAATCTCTCCAAGAGTTCCTTTAATGCAAAGTTTTTTTTGTTAGCATAATTTCTCCTGGGACATCTTTATCCTTTTCACCACAACTACTTTATGCATTTATGTTGATAAGTTTGCCTTCTCTTTCTCTGAATTCCTCAGATTGCATTTTTTTTTTTTCCAGACGGAATCTCGCTCTGTCACCCAGGCTGGAGTGCAGTGGCGCAATCTTGGCTCACTGCAACCTCCAGCTCCTGGGTTCAAGCAATTCTCGTGCCTCAGCCACCCACATAACTGGGATTACAGGAGTGCACCACCATGCCCAGCTAATTTTTGTATTTGTAGTAGAGACGGGGTTTCACCATGTTGGCCAGGCTGGTCTCAAACGCCTGACCTGCAGTGATTCACCTGCCTTGGCCTCCCAAAGTGCTGGGATTACAGGTGTGAGCCACCTTGCCCAGCATCTTTTTTTTTTTTTTTTTTTTTTTCTTTTTTGAGACAAAGTCTCATTCTGTCGCCCAGGCTGGAGTGCAGCGGCGTGATCTTGGCTTACTGCAACCTGTGCCTCCTGGGCTCAAGCAATCCTCCCAGCTCAGGCTCCCAAGTAGCTGGGAGGCACGCACCACCATACCTGGCTAATTTTTGTTGTTTTTTTTTTTTTTTGGTAGAGATGGGGTTTCACCATGTTGGCCAGGATGGTCTTGAACTCCTGGCCTCAAGTGATCTGCCCACCTCAGCCTCCCAAAGTGCTGGAATTATAGGTGTGAGCCACTGCACCCAGCCCCTCAGACTACATATTTAGAGTCCCTTGAATGGCAGTAGCATCAGCATTCTTATGGTCAGCTATTTCTTCTATAATTATGTTTATGTTTGATTGGAATTTCACTTCCAACATTATACATTTTTATTTCTCTGCTACCCTTTCATCATTCTTGGCCAATTCTCTCCTTCTGTTACTCAATTTTGTAACATGGCACATAAGTTTATCACCAGGAGACAAGGAGGCAACTCAACTACATGCTTTGCTTTCTGTACATGAACTGAATAACTGGTACCAGGTTCACTGTGACTGATCACCAACAGACATTGAAAGAAGTGACCTGGTTGGTCACTGATGGTGATGTACTTCTGTTATTTGTATAGTGATTTGTGGACTTAAGATGTAGCAGTGAAGTTTGTACTATATTCAGCTACTCACAATTAGTATACAGTGGTAACTGAAATTTGAATTGTGTCATTGGGTAATTGGTGTTATTTAACTAAACTATGATAACTGAAATTTGAGGATATTGGAACCCTGCAAAGTGAAGACTGTATTTCTAATCCTCAGAACATTCCTATCAAGGAACGTTAGATGTTGTTACCTCATTGTAAAGAGAAGGACACTGAGTCTTGGAGAAGTTAGTTAAATAAGCAGCTCAGCATCATACAGCTATTAAGAGGCAGAAATGGTATTCAAATTTAGGTCTCACAACTCTTTCTACCAAGACATACTATCTATACGAAGTGGAGTTTCAGGTGCTGTTGGTTTAATGGAAGAAATATTACATAAAGGGAAATGGAGGGGAATAAGATTTACCTACAGCTTCATGATGTGAGCCATCATGCCCAGGCCTTATTTTCTTTATTCATTTTTCTGACAGCGTAAACTTGGGTTACTTCTACCTCTTGGCTATTGTGAATAATGCTGCTGTGAATATGAGTGTTCAGAAAAGAATTACCTGGTTAAAAGTCATTCAAAATGTTTTATTTATTCAGCAGATATTTACTGAGTACCTATTTTGTCACTGACTAAGGCTATAAAACCATTTGAAGACAGCTTCTCTGTTCAAAGTAGCTGAGAGGGCCAGGCATGGTGGCTCATGCCTGTAATCCCAGCACTTTGGGAGGCCAAGGCAGACAGATCACTTGAGGTCACGAGTTGGAGACCAGCCTGGCCAACATGATGAGACACCGTCTCTACTAAAAATACAAAAATTTGCCAGGTGTGGTGGTATGTGCCTGTAGTCCCAGCTGCTTGGGAGGCTGAGGCAGGAGAATCACTTGAACCCTGGAGGCAGAGGTTGCAGAGAGCTGACATTGTGCCACTGCACTCCAGCCTTGGTGACAGAGTGAGACTCTGTCTCAAAAAAAAAAAAAAAGTAGCTGAGAGGGCAGCAGGAGTATGAACAGACAAGTATAAACAGGCACATTTGTTTCTTTCAGGTGAAATGCATTCCCGAAAATGTATTTGATCATGGAATGTCCAAGAATTGACATATTATGATGAAGGGTTTATTTATCAGAAAGCTAAAAAATAAAAATAAATAAACAAAAGAAAGCTAAAAAATACATGAAAATTCCCAATTATGGTTTTTATAGGGCTTACCTCAGTCTGAGGAGGTAACCTGGTTGGTATGACTTTCATGGATGGGAAGAATGGCTGTTGTGATGTTGTATGATCATCTTGCCATATCCTTTTGTCCATGAGTGAGAATGGTTCAAGCTAGGTATTGTTCCTTCTCATAGGTTTGCTGCCTCTCTCCCCATCCTATTCATAGGAAGTGGGCAGAAGGAAAGTAGGGCAGCCCTCAGTCTCTATACCTTTACTATGGGATTCACTTAGATGGGGGAACAAGGTCTTTTTTTTCCTTGCTGCTGCAGCACAAGACAAAAGGGGCTTTAATCAGCTATCTCTGCCATACAGGTATGCCATGAAAGGCATTTGACTGCTTGTAGCCCTTTGCTATATTTCTTTTCTTTTCCTTTTCTCAGGTTCCTTCCTACCATCCTCCCTGAAGAGCAACCTCAAGTTAGTGAGCACACGTCAGGCTTCTTTTTTGGTCTTGGGACTCTGGGCTGGCAGAGGTGACATCCCTGTCATATGAAGGAAGATGCTCCTTTCTCTGAAGGTTATTGACAGGCAAGCAGCACTGCCTCCAAATTATAACTCAAAAGTTCATAAGTCAACTGAAGAATTAAGGCCAAATGAAAGGACAAATTGAGTGTACAAAAGAGTTTAGTTTTAATATCTCTGTGTGTGTGTGTGTGTGTGTGTGTGTGTGTGTGTGTGTGTGTGTGTAGCCCATGGTTCCTGGCTCATAACTCTCATATCCCTTTTTAGAGTCTTTTATTATAATGTTGGGGCACTGTAGGCCTCAAAACAGGCCTTAGGAAACAGAATCTCTATCTCTCTGGTCTTCCCCTGCCCTTCTTTCACCTACCCAAGGCAGGACTCTAATCTGACTGTGGGTCACAAGACCCTCATTACAAAGAGAGTCCTGCCTCATACCCTGGAGGAAGGAATGCTGCAGAGAGAAGCCAAGAGGAATCTGAACAGACAGGCTTTGCTGGGTTTCCCCATTCAGTCTATTAATATTAGACTATACCTTTTTTGTCCAATCATATTTCAACATGGTTGTTCATGCTTCAATCATGCCTATCCAGTGAAGTCTCCATAAAAGGTTCAAGAGGACAGGGTTTGGAGAACTTCTGGATAGCTGAACACGTGGAGACTGACAGGAAGGTGAACAAGAACTCATCCACATAGTAGGATGGTGCTGCGCTCCAAATCTATGGGGACAGAACCTCCTGTGCTCAGGACCCTTCCAAACCTGCCCCTGTGTATCTCTTCTTCTGGCTGTTTATTTGTAAACTTTGAAATATCCTTTGTAATAAACTAATAAACCTGTTTACCTGGGTTCTGTAAGCTGCACTAGCCCCAGCCCCGGACTTGGGACAGATGTCTGAAGGAAGGGGGCAGTTCTGGGGACTGAGCCCTCAACCTGTAGGAGCTGACACTATCTCGAAGTGGATAATGTTGGAATTGAATTGGAGGACACCCAGCTGGTGTCTGCTGTAGAACTGATTGCTATAGAACTGATTGGGTTTCCCCACACACACTTGGTCACAGAAGTCTTCTGTGATGATTGTTGGGTTGTGAGAACAGAGGAAAAACACAGTTTGAGTTGATATATGCAGACAGCATCCAAGTCAGACTGCCAGTTAATTGTTTTAGGTGCTATGATCGCTTATTACAAACTTAAAACATAGATAGGTTCATAAAGGTTTTATAGCGTTAGTGCTGCAAGAGCTGCCATACCAGCTATTTATTTATTTTTAATTATGGAAAAATACATGTAACATAAAATTTATCTTCTTAACCATTTTAAATGTACATACAGTTCAGTAGTCAATAGTGTTAAGTACATTCACACTGTTGGGCAATCAATTTCCAGAACTCTTCATCTTACAAAACTAAAACTCTGTATCCATTAAACAACTCCCCGTTTCCTCCTCCTTCTAGTCACTGGCAACCACCTTTCTACTTTCTGTCTCTATAAATTTGACTACTCTAAGTACCTCATATAAGTAGAACCATACAGTACTTGTCTTTTTGTGAGTGTTTTATTTCACTTAGTGTAATGTCCTCAAGGTTCATCCATGTTATAGCAATCAGAATTTCCTTCCTTTTCAAGGCTGTATAATATTTTATTATATGTATTTGCCACATTTTCTGTTTTTTGAGAAAGGGTCTCATTCTGTTGCTTAGGCTGGAGTGCAGTGGCGTGATCATGGCTGACTGTAGCCTCGACCTCCTGGGCTTAAGTGATCCTCCCACCTCAGCCTTCCAAGTAGATGGGACCACAGATGCGGGCCACCACACCTGGCTACTTTTTTTATTTTCCGTAGAGATGAGATCTTACTATGTTGCCCAGGCTGGTCTCAACCTCCTGGGCTCAAGTGATCCTCCCAACTCAGCCTTCCAAGTAGGTGGGACCACAGATGTGTGCCACCACACCTGACTAATTTTTTTATTTTCTGTAGAGATGAGGTCTCACTATGTTGCCCAGGCTGGTCTCGACCTCCTGGGCTCAAGTGATCCTCCCACCGTCTCAGCCTTCCAAGTAGATGGGACCACAGATGCATGCCACCACACCTGTCTATTTTTTTTATTTTTGTAGAGATGAGGTCTCACAATGTTGCCCAGGCTGGTCTCAAACTCCTGGGCTCAAGTGATCCTCCCACCTCAGCCTGCCAAGGTGCTGGGATTACAGGTGTGAGCCACCATGCTCGGGCCACATTTTTTATTCATTCTTCTGTCAGTGTACACTTGGGTTGCTTCTACTTGGCTATTGTGAATAATGCTTCTGTGAACATGGGTGTACAAATATCTCTTCAAGACCCTAAAGGTGGAACTGCTGGACGATGTGGTAGCAGAGTAGCTATTTTAACCTTTTCATTATAAAGAAACCTTTTAAAACATTTCTTTCATGGGTGCCATGAATTTATTGTCACTCTTACATAAATTTTAATTTATTATTACTCCTACATAAGTTACAATTGTTAATGTACTTTATCCCTGTTTTAATTAATCAAAGGTACATGTAACCCAATCAGATAAGTTCTAGATACTATTACCATGCTGTAATGATTATATGAGATACAGCCACTAATTAGTTTAATGCATTGATATAAAACAAAACAGCATAATATTTTCATTACAGTCTTCTTGTGGATAAATGTGATTTTTGAAATATTAAAAATAGCCAGTAGAAATAATAATAGCTAACATTTATGGGGTTTAATGTACAAAGTTCTATGAGTGTATTACCTGATAATAACTCTTATTACAATCCTTACAACGACTCTTAACTTAGGTTCTGTAGTCCTGTTTTAAAGATCTGGAAATTTTAGGGCAGAGAGGGATTAAATAATTTGTCTAAAGTTTTCCACTTTGCAAGTGGCAAAGCGAAGATTTAAACTCATGCTCTCTGACTTCCAGAGTGCATTCTTACTCTCTCTCTTCCTGTTTTACTTTTGCAATTAGCTTTTTGAGGTATAATTTACTTACAATAAAATGCATCTGTTTTAAGTATATAGTGTAAAGCAAAAAGTATCTGAGAAAGGTTTCAGTCAATTTACAAGTTTATTTTGCCAAGGTTAAGGATCACAACCTGTGACAGAGCCTAATGAAGTCCTGAGAACATGTGCCTAAGGTGGTTGGGTTACAGCTTGGTTTTATGTTTTAGGGAGACATTAGATGTCAATCAGTACATGTAAGGTATACATTGGTTCAGTCTAGAAAGGTGGGACAACTTGAAGTGGTGAGTAGGGGGCTACAGCTTACAGGTCATAGGTGGATTTAAAGATTTTCTGATTGGCAATTGGTTGAAAGAGTTAAGTTATTATTTAAATCCCTGGAATCAATAGCAGTCAGTATCTGGGTTAAGATAAGGGTTTTTAGAGACCAAGGTTCTTATTATGTAGATGAAGTCTCATTGATGGCTGCCCTTAGAGGCAATAGATGGCAAATGTTTCCTATTCAGACCTCTAAAAGATGCTAGACTCTCAGCTACTCTCTTCAGGATCAGAAAACGAGCTGGAAAGGGAAGGGAATTCTCTATAGAATGTAAATTTCCTCTACAAGAGACAGCTTTGCAGGGCCATTTCAAATTATGTCAAAAAATATATTTTGGGTAAAGTACTTTGATTTGTTTCAGGGCCTTGCTATTTATCATGTGATGGTATGTTAGAGTCAGGTTGGAATTTGGTATCTTGTTGCTACAAAAAGTCTGTTCTGTCAGTCTTAGGATCTCTATTTTTTAATGCTGGTCAATTGTGTGCCTGAACTCCAAAGAGTGTAATGAGGCATATCTGACCCCTCTCCCCACCCACCACCCCCATTCATCCCCCAACTTTACCCCCCAAACCCTGGCATAGGCTGAACTTTTTTTTTTGAGACTGAGTCTTGCTCTGTCGCGGAGGCTGGAGTGCAGTGGCACCATCTTGGCTCACTGCAACCTCTGCCTCCTGGGTTCAGATGATTCTCCTGCCTCAGCCTCCCAAGTAGCTGAGATTACAGGCATGTGCCACCACCCCCGCTAATTTTTATATTTTTAGTAGAGACAGGGTTTCACCATGTTGGCCAGGCTTGTCTCGAACTCCGGACCTCAGGTGATCTGCCTGCCTTGGGCTCTCAAAGTGCTGGGATTACAGGCGTGAGCCACCACACCCAGTCTTGAAGCAGCCATTTAATCCCAAAACTATGCACTTAACTACCACACTACCCTGCCTTCCTCCCTTACCACTTTTTTAGACCCCAGTGAGTCCAGGGACTTTATGTTGGGAACTGGTGATCTAATGTTCTCATTTTACAAATAAGGAAAAAGACCTTAAGAAGTGGTCTGCCTAAGATTACATTGAAAATTAGTGGTGAAGCCTAGATCAGAATCCATGTTTAGTAGTTTCTCAGTCTGGAAAATGATGGAGCTGAGGAGGATGATGTCATTATTGTTGATGTCATATTGTTAATGGGTTACCATATCACAGGACTTCTCCAAACAAAAAGTTTCTAATGAACTGTTTTATTATGGTGAAGATACCTAACATCTATGAAGTGCTTTACAACAATGGGCCTCAGACTTTAATGTGTATGTGGATTACCTGAGAATCTTGTAAAAACATATTCTGGTTTAGTAGATATGGAATGTGGCCTTAGAGTCTGCATTCCTTTTTTTCTTTTTCTTTTCTTTCTTTCTTTTTTCTTTTTTTTTTTTTTTTTTTTTTTTTGAGACAGGGTCTCATGCTGTTGCCCAGGCTGAAGTTCAGTGGCATGATCATAGCTTACTGTAACCTCAAACTCCTGGATTCAAGGGATCCTCCTGCCTCAGACTCCCGAATAGCTAGCACTACAAGTGTCTGCCACCATACCTGGTGATTTTTTTATTTTATTTTTTGTAGAGATGCAGGGAATCTCGCTATGTTGCCCAGGCTGGTCTCGAACTCCTGGCCTCAAGCGATCCTCCCAAAGTGTTGGGATTACGGGCATAAGCCACCACGCCTGGCTGAGTCTGCATTTCTTAAAAGCTATCAGGTGATTCCAGTGCTGCTGGTCTGGAGACTACACTTGGAGAAACAAGGCTTTAACATCCACAAAGTATTTTTATATCTTTTCTCAGTGTTATCTCTGTTTGTATGTAAGGAAAGTAAGTTCAAAAGGATAAGCAGTTTGTTAAGGATCACAGGGCTGGTACTGGAACCTGGGTTTCTAACTTTGCAAACCAAGTTAGGTGTTGATTACCCTGCACAGTAACAGTAGGCTGATAACCTGTATATGAAGGAAAGCTTGAAAAGGATCATTCTGGGTAATGAGTTAAGTTGAACTTTTTTATTTCAGAAACAATTTTCATCCTTATTTTCTCTTAGTACCTTTCCCAAGCTTAAATGAAATCACCTTTTATTCTCAAGTCTGTAGTTAGCAGCTAGAGCTTAGTAGGTACTTGAAGGCTAAGTACATTTGGAAGTCTAATCTTAGTATTTGCTCAAGTCTTCAAAGGTATTAACTGGGAAGAATTGTCATTTGGTAGCACATTTTGGAAGAAATGATTGATTTTTTTTTTAAGTGGAACAGTAATTGTGGTGTGTGTGTGTGTAAATAAGGACAGTACAATTCCTCAAACAGTAATTTGGGGAACATCACTGAGATAGAATACATAGTATAGTAAACATTTAAATGAAAGTCCTGTCCACTCCATTCTTATTTCAGGTTAAGATTTTAAGTTGTTTTTTCAGTTTTTAGAATCTACCTTTGTTCCTTTGCCAGCTGTTTCCAATAATGGGAAAAAACTCACCTGGAGAGTTTTAGGTAGTGCAGAACATTCAAAAGAAGTAAAGGCATGAAGAAACATTTTAAGACCCAGCAAAATGATAGATCCAAAAGGGACAGTAAAAGCATTTTATGGTTGCATGAAAGTCCTAGATATTTTATTTTGGGGAAAGTACATGGTATAATGGAACAGCTGGCCATTGGACTTGGAATCAGAATCAAGATTCCTATCTGGACTTCACTCTGTTGAGCCTGTGACTTTGGGCAAATCACTTAGCCTTATCAAATATCATTTTTCTCATTTTACAAAAACTGATAGAAAGAATGGTTATGAGATTTAAATGGCAGGATGCATGTGAAAACACACTGTGAAGTACCTGGCAAATATTAGATACTTAATAAAGATGAGTTGAATTGGAATCTAATAAAAATAAGTTAAAAAAAAAAAAAGCAAAACTAACCCATGCTTTATAACAGTTGTGGCTTCCTTACCTGTGGTGATTAGTTTTATTTGTGAACTCGGCTAGGCTATAATATCCACTTATTTAGTCAAACACTTATCTTGGTGTTGCTATGATGGTATTTAGTAAATGTGGTTAATATCTGTAATCAGTTGACTTTAGGTAAAGGAGATTACCCTCAATAACATGAATGGCCTCATCCAATCATTTAAAAGGCATTAAGTGCAAAAGCTAAGGTTTCCAGGATAAGAAATTCTGCCTTAAGTTTGCAGCATCAGCTCCTGCCTGAGTTTCTAGGGTGTGGGAGGTGGGGACGGGGGCAGTTAAAGCTTTATTTTGGGAGGTCTACTTGATTCCTTACTTTGGTGGACTTTCCATTTCTCCTTTTCTCCCTCCCTTCTTTCTTCTTTGATTTGTTTTTAAATTCAGGATTTTTAGATGTTTTCTGTGGGAGGTTCAATTAGATTATCTATATGTCACATATCCTTAACCTGATGCTTTTGCACATGCTGTTGGCTTGTCGTTTGTCATTTGTAACTGCATTCTCTGAGTCAGTGGATATCTCTTTAAATCTTGACTGATTACTTCTTAGAGAATTAGGTGCTTTTTCTGTTTCCCTTTGAGGACTTTCTATTGACTAAAGCATAAAGACCAAATTCTAACATGGCATGAAAAGCACTTCTTTTTTTTTTTTTTTTTTTTTTTGAGATGGAATCTCACTCTGTTGCCAGGCTGGAGTGCAGTGGTGAGATCTTGGTTCAGTGCAACCTCCACCTCCTGGGTTCAAGCGATTCTTGTGCCTCAGCCTCCCTAGTAGCTGGGATTACAGGTGCACGCCACTACACCGGGCTAATTTTCGTATTTTTAGTAGAGATGGGGTTTCACTATGTTGGCCAGGCTGGTCTCGATCTCCTTACCTCGTGATCCGTCCACCTCAGCCTCCCAAAGTGCTGGGATTACGTAAAGGCGTGAGCCACCGCGCCCGGCCAACATTTCATTTTTTTAAGATGAAATTTTTATGCATACAACAAAGTTGGAAGAATTCTTCAGTGAATATCCATTCACCCACTATCTCGATTCTACCATTAACATTTTATTACACTTGTTTTTATCACATACCGATTCATTTTTCCATTCCTTTCTCCATCCATCAGTTCATTTTATTTTTTGATACATTTCGAAGTAAACTGCAGACATCTGTTTGCTTTCCTCTAAATACTAAAGCATATCATTAAAGTTTAATTCCTTGTTTTTTTTTCTTTTGATGTAAAATTTACATTCAATGTAATACACAGTTTTTGTTGTTTTTTTGGTTTTTTTTTGAGATGGAGTCTCGCTGTGTTGTTGAGGCTGGAGTGCAGTGGCATGATCTCAGCTCACTGCAACCTCCCCGTCCCAGGTTCAAACGATTCTCCTGCCTCAGCTTCCCAAGTAGCTGGGATTATAGGAGAGCACCACCACACCCGGCTAATTTTTGTATTATTAGTAGAGACAGGGGATTACAGGCACGTGCCACCACACCCAGTTAATTTTTTCATTTTTTTGTAGAGACATGGTTTCACCATATTGGCCAGGATGGTCTTGAACTCCTGACCTCAGGTGATCCACCCACCTCAGCCTCCCAAAGTGCTGGGATTACAGGCATGAGCCACCACGCCCAGCCTGTAATACACAAATCTTAAGTTATTTTTGCTGGATTTTGAGAAATGCATACACGTATGTAACAACCTCTATCAAGATGTGGAACTTTACCATCAGCCAGGAAAGTTCCCTCATGCCCCTTCTCTGTTAATCCCCACCTCCATCTTACCCCTTCTTTCCAGCACAACCACTGTTCTGATTTTTTTTTTCCCCTACCATAGATTAGGTTTGCCTGTTCTAGAACTGCATAGAAATGGACTTGTCTAGTATTTACTATTTCGGGTAAGGCTTCTTTTGTTCAGCATGTTTTTGAGATTCATCCATATTGCTATGTGGTAGGATTTCACTGTATGAATATACCAGTTTATTAACCCATTTTCCTGTTGATGGACACATGGCTGTTTTTAGGTGTGGACAATTATAAGTAAAGCTGCTATAAACATTCTTGGGCAGATCTTTTTGTGGATATATATTTTCGTTTCTCATAGGTAAATGCTTAGGATTGGAATAATTGGGTCATAGAGTATGTGTATGTTTAGTTTTATTAGATACTGCTAGACCTTTTCCCAAAGTGGTTGTACCATTTTACACACAGAGCATTTGATCCACATCCTTGTCAACATTTGGTGTCAATCTTTCAAATTTTAGTCATTCTGATGGATGTGTGGTTGTATCTCATCGTGCTATCCAGTTTATTTTTAACTCTTGTCTTCTTTCGTTTCCTTGCCCTACTTACATTTCAGTCTTGCCAAAACAAGCTATTTACATATACATTAATACCCTGTGCACTTTTTATTGTTCATATTGTTCCCATGAGAGGTAATAATAAATTTGTTTTAAAATCATGATGTTTGTGATGGTTATTCAGCAATAAATAACTGAAAACTGTGTCTGAAGTTGAGTTTTGAGAAATTTTGATTTTCTGTTGTGAAAACTCAGAGTATGTCATATTATACCATGCCTTTTATTCTTAGAAGATGAGACTAAAGAATAAAGATTAGTACTTTTATAAGCCCATCTGAAGATTTCAAAAAATTTTATAAGCATCATTTTATTTATACCTGCAATGTACTCAAGACTCCAAAGAGTTATTTTACCCAATGAAAGCAAGTAAGTACCTCAGGGTTGAAATAATTCAGTTTTGAAGCTGGAAAAAAAAATCTTTGACTCATCATAGGGTAGACTCTCGCTCTAACATATGTTCTTTAACTTTTCAGAGCATGCAGCTTTTAACAGCAAGTAGAAGGACTGGCTAGAGTCAGAACTCCAAAACTATGCATGTTAAAATCTTGATGCTGCTATAAAAGCTGTGTTTTTATGATCTTCACTCACTTATTCATTTATACAAAATGATAAGGAGAGATTCTAGATAAGATACTTTTCCTGAAATGAAACATTATGGTTTCTAAGCTATTTCACCTTCTGAGTAGCAATTTTTCCTTTTTTTCCCCCCCATTTCTTTTTTTAAGCAGATGAGGGCAATCTGTCTTTGTCTCCTGAAATCCCATTGATCACTAGAGTTGATCTAATTAATCTTGCCAATCAGATGGCTGTTTTGTGTTCAGAAAGTCCAACCTAAAGGTTGACAAATGAAGAGAATTATGACCTTGATAAAGGAGGACAGTCCTTTGGTTAAGAGCAGTCATCATTGAAGAAACATTTAGCACCCTCTGTGTCCTTCCCTGATCCCATCTTCTTCCTTTTCCTCTGGAGATAACCAGTATACTTAATTTAGTGTTTATCATTTCCTAGCTTTTACCACTTTGCGTTCCTAAAAATAAACTGTTTAGGTTTGCTTGTTTTATATTTTATATAAGTGGAATTGTACTATATGTACATTCTTCCACAGCTTGCTTTTTTTTTTTAAACACAAATTGTGCTTATTAGTATCATTCATGCTCCTGAGAATTGACTGTGTTGATGGATGTAGATATAATTCGTTTATTTTTGCTGTTGTTTAGAATTCTACTGTATGAATACATTCATTTATCCATTCTTTAATCATTGGACATTTTGTTGTTTCCAGGTTTTTGCTGTTACAGATAAGGCTGCTGTGAACATTCTTGTGCATCTTCTGGTACACAGAAATGTAAGGGTTTCTGTGTATACTTAGGAGTGTAATTGTTAGAATATAGGTCATGCTCATATTCAACTTTATTAGGTTGGTGCAAAAGTAATTGCGGTTTTTGCCATTACTTTCAATGGCAAAACCCTCAATTACTTTTGCAATGACCTAATAGAAATTCTCGAATTTTTTGGTCTCATGACCCCTTTACACATTTAAAAATTATTGAAGACCCCAAAGAGCTCTGTGAGTTAAATCTATTGGTATTTTCTGTATTAGAAGTTAAAACTGAAAAAAGTTAAATCTTTATTAATCCATTTAAGATTCGTATTTTTGAGAAATGAGATTTTTCCATGTGTTGTATCAGTAGTATGTTTCTTTTGATTGCTGAGTGGTATCCCACTGTATGAATGTAATAGTTTATCTGTTTTCCTATTGACAGATACCTGGGCTGTTCCCAGTTTTTGGCTATTATGCATGAAGTTGAACATTCTTATACAAGTCTTTTTGTGAATGTATATTTTCATTTTTCTTGAATAAATATCTAGGATTGGAATTGCCAGGTTAGGGTTGGTTTATGTTTAGTTTTCTAAGAGCCTGTAAGACTTTTTCTCCACAGTGATGTATCATTTTTCATTCTCATCATGGAAGTTTTAGGTGCTCCACATCCCCAACAATGTTTGGTGTTGTCATGCTTCTTAATTTTATCCATTCTGGAGTGTGTGTAGCGGTATCTCATTGTAATTTTAATTAGCATTTACCTGATGTCTGATGATGTTGAGCATATTTTCTTGTGCTTCTTGGTCATCTGTATATCTTCTTTTGTGAAGTATCTTTTCAAATCTTTTGCCCATTTAAAAAAATTGGATTGTCTTTTTATCATTGAGTAATAGGGGCTCCTTTCATATCCAGAATATAAGTCCATTTGCCAGATGGATGTTTTGTGACTGATTTCTCCCTGTCTCCCTACTTCATTTTTTTAAAGGTGTTTTTTTGATGAGAAGTAGTACATTTTGATGAAGTCTAATTGATCAGCTTTTTCTCTTATGGTTATTGCTTTTCATAGCTTGTCTATTACCATGTTTTCTTCTGGAAGCTTTATAGCTAATTGCTTTATATTCAGGTCTATATCCATCTAAGATTTATTGTCACATATGGTGTAAGGTAGGGATTGAAGTTTATTTTTTCCTCATAGGCATATCCAGTTATTTTAGCATCATTTAATCATGTAATCTTCAAATAGAAGTTTCACTTCTTTCTTTCCAATCTTTATGCATTTTATTTCTTTTGCTTGTGCTATTGCACTGGCTAGGACCTCCAGGGCAATGTTGAGTAGAAATGACATCATGAGTGAACATCCTTGCCTTTTCTTGACCTAAAAAGCGAAGAATTCAATATTTCATTATTAGGTATAATGTTAGCTATAGGTCTTTTGCAGATATCCTGTATTTGATTGAGGAAGTTCTTTACTTGTTGAGTTTTATCATGAATAGGTGTTGGGTTTGTCAAATATTATTCTATATCAAAGTGATCATGTGATTTTATCCTTTCTGTTAATATGACTGATAAATTGATTGATTTTTGAATGTTGGATAAACTTTGTTTCGCTGGCCCACTTGAACATGATATATTATCCTTTTTATGTGTTGCTGGATTTGATTTGCTTGTATTTTTGGCAGGATTGATTTTTGCCAGGATTTTTGCATCTTTGTTCATAAGAGATTTTTTTTGACATTTGTTTTTTGTTAGGTTTCTTGCTTCAGGTTTTTAAGTTGTGTTTTTCAAGGAAATTTGTTCATTTCCTCTAAATTGTAGAATATATTGGCATAAAATTATTTCTGATATTTCCTTATTGCTTTTTTAATGTCTGTGGAATCTGGGGGTAACTCTGTTCTTTCATTCCTGAAATCAGTAATTTGTATATTCTCTCTTTTTTGATGATTAATCATCCTAATGGTTTATTCGATTTTATTATGTCAGAGGAACAACTTTTGGCTTTGTTAATTTTCTCTATTCTTATTCTATTGTTTATTTTTTCCTTCTACTTATTTTTATTTAACGTATTCCTTTTTTAGTTTCATGAGACGAAAGCTTAAAACACTGATTTTAGATCTTTCTTTGTTAATAGAAGCATTTAAAGTTGTAAATTTTCCTCTTGGCACACAAACTGTTTTTCCTCTGTGCTCACAACACAATCAACACAGAAGATTTCTGTGACCAGATGTGTGGGGATTTCTCCCCACCAACAGACAAGCAATCAGTTTTGCAGTGGACACTAGCTGGGTATCTTTCAATTCAATTCTGACACTGTCTACTTGGTAGCATCAGATCCCACAGGTTGAGGGCTCAGTCCCACAAGACCGTCCTCCACTTCCCATGCCAGTCGGAAGCCCCATGTTGTTTTAATTGTGTTTCTGACTAACCTGCTATAAATAGGATCAGATTCAGATTCTTCTTGGCCTCTCTGTGCAGCATTCCTTCCTCCAGGGCATGGGATGGGGCCCCTTCTGAAATGGGGGTCTTGTGATCTACAATCAGATATAGTAGCAGAGAATTTCTTTATGTCCAGCTCTGAGACAGAAAGGTGAGGGAAGATTAGAGTATATTTTTTAGTTTATATGGCCTGCCATGGGGAGAAATAACAAGGACTGTGGGAGTTACAAACCAGGAACTGTGGATGAAAACATATATATATATTATGTATGTATACTATCACAGCACTCCCTAAGCTTATTGTGCTGATATTTGGAGGTGGGGCTTTGAGACATAATTAGTTCATGAGGGTCTACCCTTATGACTGGGATTAGTGCCCTTGTAAGAAGATGCCAGGGTGGGGTATGGTGGCTCACACCTATAATACCAGCAGTTTGGGAGAGTGAGGTAGGCGGATTGTTTGAGCCCAGGAGTGTGAGACCAGCCTGGGCAATATGGTGAAACTCATCTCTACAAAAATAAAAGAAATTAGCCTCGCATGGTGGTGCACACCTGTAGTCCCAGCTGCTTGGGAGGCTGAGATGGAAGGATTGCTTGAACCTGGGAGGTCAATGCTGCAGTGAGGTATGATTGCACCACTGCACTCTGGCCTGGATGACAGAGTAAGATAATGTCTCAAAAAAAAAAAAAAAAAAAAAAAAAAAGTAGAATTCCCAAGCAGATAACAATTTAAATGTTATTAACAGGGCAACAAATTATCAGGTTTATCTTTGGTTTATATGGTTTGGTTTGGGTCTATCATTTTATTATTGTAATTATACTAGCTTTTTTTTGTTCTTCTGCATTTTAACAAATTATTTGAATATTATTTTAGAATTAAAATATTTTACTATTGCCTTTTTAGCCATTCTTCTTTGCATTATTTATTTAGTGGTTACTCTAGGGATTACAATACATGTCTTTAACTTTTCACAGCCCACTTCATGGACCACTTCATGAAAAATGTAGAAGCTTGCAGAATAAGGCAACTATATAGGCTCATATCCTACCTACCTTGTTCTTTATGCTATAGTTATTATATGTATTACATCTATATGTTATAAACCTCCAAATATCAGCATATTAAAAGTAAACAAGTTATAAATAAGTTAAAAGAAAAAGGAAACATACTGTCTTTTGTAGCTTACCATTTCTGATGCTCTTCACCGTTGTCTGAGGATATACATTTCCCTGTGGTATCATTTTCCTTCAGCAAGTTGAGCTGCTCATATCTATAAATTTCTATATTTCATTACATTTTGAAAACTTTGATCGTTATGTATTCAAATTTTTTTCTGCTTCATTCTCTCTCTCTTCTATCCTTTGGCTCCAATTACAGATATATTGCATAGTTTATAGGTTCATTAGGATCTGTTTAGGATTATTTTGTAAAAAATCTTTTTTTTTTTTTTTTTTGAGATGGAGTCTCGCTCTGTTGTTCAGGCTGGAGTGCAGTGGCGCGATCTTGGCTCACTGCAAGCTCCACCTCCCAAGTTCATGCCATTCTCCTGCCTCAGCCTCCCGAGTAGCTGGGACTACAGGTACCCGCCACCACGCCCGGCTAATTTTTTTGTATTTTTAGTAGAGATGGGGTTTCACCGTGTTAGCCAGGATGGTCTCGATCTCCTGACCTCGTAATCTGCCCGCGTCGACCTGCCAAAGTGTTGGGATTACAGGCTTGAGCCACTGTGCCCGGCCCAAAATCTTTTTTTCTCTCTCTGTGCATATACATGTTGGGTAGTTTTGATTGACCTATCTTTATGTTCACTTAGTTTTTTCTCTGTCATCTATTTATCTGTTAGGTCCATCTGGTGAATAATTTATTTCAGATATTGTATTTTCAGTTGTAGAGTGTCCACTTAGTTCTTCTTTATTATTTCTGTCTTTCTCCAGAGATTTCCTATCTTTTTTCATTATTGTTAGCATATTTTATCTTAATTCCTTGAGGCTAGTTATAGCGATTTATTTAACATCCTTGTCTGCTTTCTCTAACATCTAGATGATCTTGGGATCAGTCTCAATTGATATTCTTTTCTCGTTAGAATAAGAACCATTTTCCTGGTTCTTCATATGTTAGGTAATTTTAGACTTTATTCTGAACATAAAGAATGTTAAATTGTGGAGATTCAGGTATCTTTGTTTCTTATGAGTGTTGTTTCTGTTGTTTTAACTGGCATTTAGTTATCTTGACTGACTTGACTTGAACTGTATGTACACTCTTGTTTCTTGACCAGCATCTCATTTGTCTTTAGCTGAACTTCTTTCAACCTGTTATATGCACGTGTGGTTCATGGTTCAATCAGAGACATGGGCAGACAGAATTTAGGGATCCCTTCTTTGTTTTCCCTTTCAAGATTCCTCAATTCTCTTCAGTGCCATATTTTTTTTTCTGGCTTCAGTGTTCTGGTTCCCCAGACTAGCAAGCCTGTGGTGTTACCTTTCACTGTTTCTTATGTGCTGTGTCAGCTGCACTTATCCCAAGGCTAAAAGCTGTGAAAATGGGAATTTACTTTGTACAGCTCCCCTTCTTGAAATGTGTACCCTGCATTAGAATTTGTCTGCTTCTTACACTCCGGTGCTTCCAGATAATCTCTTTTTGTATTATCCTGGATTTTACCGTATTTTTCTGAGGGGGAATTAGCTAGTAGGGCCTTATTCTGTCATTGCCAGAAGCAGAAGTTTATATGGACCTTTTTACTATGTTCCATTTCTCTCCCCATTATGTCCATGTTTTCTTTAGATTCTTGAACATACTTGTAATAGGTGATCTAAAATCTTTGTCAGTTTCATCACTGTCATTTTGGCGTTGCTTCTTTTGAATGATTTTCTTGCTTTTTTTTTTTTTTTTTTTTTTGAGACGGAGTCTCACTCTGTCGCCCAGGCTGGAATGCAGTAGCACGATCTCAGCTCACTGCAACCTCTGCCCTCTGGGTTCAAGTAATTCTCCTGCCTCACTCAGCCTCCCTAATAGCTGGGATTACAGGTGTGTGCTACCACGCTTGGCTAATTTTCATATTTTTAGTAGAGACGGAGTTTCGCCATGTTGGCCAGGCTGATCTCGAATTCCTGACCTCAAGTGATCCACCCACCTCGGCCCCAAAGTGCTGGGATTACAGGTGTGAGCCACTGTGCCCAGCCGATTTTCTTGCTTTTTAACTTGTTTAGCAATTTCTGTTTGGATGCCAGACATGGTAATGGGATATTGTTCAGTGAATAGATTTTGTTGTCTTCTCTTAAAGTGTGTTGGATTTTGTTCTGGCCAGCAGTTAGATTCTGATCAGTTGATCCCTTTCAAGGTTTGTTTTAAAGCATATTTTGGGAGTAGTTCTGGAGTTGTTGTCTTTATTTTTTGCTAGTTTTGCTTCATTACCAAAATGTTCTAGGATCTCTACTGGATACTCTAAGTGTTCAGCATGATCACTGTTCTCTCTAGTCACAATGTGAAGGTCTCAAACCCTGTGTGTTATGGTAGTTGTTTGGTTTACAGCTCTATAGTAGTTATTTCTTCCCCTATTAGTTCTTTTCTCAGCCTAAGAGACTGTGAGCATGTGCAGTTTTTTATTCGGCGGTAGACTCAAAGATTCCTTGCAAATTTTGGGAGCTCTTTCTCTGCAAGACTGCTGTGCTATGCTTGGATTTTTTTTTCCTTGCACCAAAGTCTAGAAATACTTCCTCCAGAAAGCTGAGTTTACCTCATTTATTTCCCTTTTCTCAGAGATCACATTGCTCTGCTACCTAGTTGTTCAATGCCTGAAAAGAATTTTTTCATAGCATTTGCCCTCTTTTATGCTTGTTAACTGCAAGGGAAAATCCAGTCCCAAGTTACTCCATTATGGCTGACAGTAAAAGTCCCCCAAATCATTGTAGTGTTCTTATGTTCATTAGTTTTAATATCTATTGGATCAAGCCCATTGTGATGTTAAAGTCTTCTGTAACTCTGCTGATTTGTACAGGGGGAGCATGTGAAGGTTGCTTCATCTATTAAACATTAAGATAGGTGTATTAAAATCTTCTACCATGTTGGTGGATTTGTTTATTTTCTTCATTATTATTCTGTTAGTTTTTGCTTTAAGTATTTTGAGGCTATGTAATTTAGTGCAAATATGTTTAGGATTATGATGTCTTCCAGGTGAATTGGATTCTTATTTTTCATTTTTCTTTTTTAATTTTTTTTTTGAGACAGGGTCTCACTCTGTTGTCCAGGCTGGAGGGCAATGGCACAATCACAGTTCACTGCAGCCTTGACTTCCTGGGCTCAGCTGATCCTCCCACCTCAGCCTCTGGGATAGCTAGGACTACAGGCATGTGCCACCATGCCCAGCTAATTTTTTTGTATTTTTAGTACAGATGGGGTTTTGCCATGTTGCCCAGGCTGTCTCAAACTCCTGGGCTCAAGTAATCAATCCACCTGCCTTGGCCTCCCAAAGTGCTAGGATTATAGGTGTGAGCCACAAAGCCCAGCCAGATCCTTCTTTTTCTAATGCTTTTTGTTTTAAAGTTCTTTTGGTTTGAAGTATTTATTATCGTTTTTTATTCTTTACTTACAACCTTTCTGCATTCTTATATGTTATTTGCATGTACTATATGCTAGGCACTTAATTTAAAGGTGCCTGGGATTTGTTTTAATCAGGTTTGTTTAGACGCAGAGACACAGAAATGACTGTCATGAAGGAAGAAGTTTTTTTTTTTAATTTTACTGTAAGTTCTGGGATACATGTGCAGAACATGCAGGTTTATTACATAGATGTGCATATGCCATGCTGGTTTGCTGCACCCATCAACCCATCATCTAGGTTTTAAGCCCCGCATGCCTTAGGTATTTGTCCTAATGCTCTCCCTCCCCTTGCCCAGGAAGAAGTTTTTATACTCAGTTTCCTAGAAACAGGATGAATAACACCATGTAGGGCCACTTGGGAAAGCACCAGGGTCAGTCGGGGGGCAGAGGAAGTGGGGAGAAACATGGGCATACAGCTTTATTCCTTCCTGCAGGAAGGAACAGGCAAGGCATTATGAGTCAGTTTAGGCTTGGCTAGTTTTGAGTAATTTCAGTGGGCGCTGGGATGTAGGGGCTGCCACTAGTTGTATGGTACGTGACCCTGGGGTGATTTGGGTAGGGGAATAGTAGCCTAGCATGTAAGAGTCTGATAAATGAGGTAGTTGGGACTATGGGCTCTGGATTGTTTGGTTTGCATATGGAAGGTGCACTCCTTTGCTATCTGGCTAGCTCTGGGAGGAGCAATTCCACCAGGGTAAGCAAGGCTCCAGATGCCAAAGCGTAAAATACAGAAGCCAGAAAATGTGGTTATCATAGTACTGTTCTAGGTACTTGTTCATAATGGCAGTGAGGAAAGCAGATAAGAAAGCCGTTGTCGTGAGCATGCATTCTAATGAGAGAAGATGACAAATAAACAATTAACCAAGTATATAAGTGGTTTCTAATTGTGATAAATGCTGTAAATAAAACTAGGTAATATAATAGAGAATGGCTGGAGGACTTCTTTAGATAGGGTAGTTAAGGAAGGCTTCTCTGAGTTGGTGGCATCTGGCATAAGCCCTGAAGAATGAGATGGCACATGTGGTAATCTGGGGTAATGATGTTCCAGGCAGTACTGCAAATGGCCCTGTGGCTGGAATAGACTTGGTTTGGTCTAGGAACTTTGGGAAGATTAGTGTTTTGGAATGATGGGCAAGAAGGCGAGTAATTAGAAGAGATAGGCAGGGGTTGATTGTGTTAGCCTTGTAGACCATGGTAAAGAGATTGGCTTTTATTTTATTTGCAGTTGAAAGCCTTTGGAGTGTTTTCAGCCAGGAGAGTAAACTTTTTATACTCAGTTCAGAACAAGTCAGGTACAAATACCATTGACAGTATAACACTTGGGAGATACATTAGCATGTTACAATTATATGATTGAAAAGGAAGATGTTGTTAAATTGGAAACATTTTCATGAAACAAATGGCTGCAAAGGAGGATTTTGATCATAGTGGGAGACTAGGATTGATGAAGAATGAGAATGGAATTTCAAAGGAGAGAAATCATACAAAGCATGCCTAGGTACTCAAGGTACTATGGGGGTTTTGCTGTTATTGTTTTTGAGACAGAGCCTGACTCTGTGGCCCAGGCTGGAGTGCAGTGGTGCCATCTTGGCTCACTGCAACCTCTGCCTCCTTGGTTCAAGCAATTCTTTTGCCTCAGCCTCCCAAGTAGCTGGAATTACAAGTGTGCGCTACACCTGGCTAATTTTTGTATTTTTTGTAGAGACGGGGTTTTGGCATGTTGCCCAGGCTGGTTTCGAACTCCTGAACTCAAGCAATCCTCCCGCCTTGGCCTCCCAAAGTGCTGGGATTACAGGCGTGAGCCATACCACCATGGGTTTTTAAGTATAAGAACTTACTGTCGAGAACAATATATAAAGTTTAAGAATGACCAAAATAAATGATGAGAAAAAATAGATATAGAATAGCTATAAATCCTGCCTGGGCAACATAGTGAAACCCTGTCTCTACAAAAAAATACAAAAATTAGCTGGGTGTATGCCTGTAGTCCTAGCTACTCGGGAGGCTGAGGTAGGAAGGTCGCTTGGGAGGTTGAGGCTGCAGTGAGCCATGATCATAGTCACTGCATTCCAGCTTGGGTAACAGAGCAAGACCCTGTCTCCAAATATATGTGTATGTCAGATAAGGCTTTTTGTCTTTAACTTTCTAGAAAATATTTTCAGTCAGAGATTGGGAGACTAAAGATAGATTGGTTTTAAGGGAGGTAAAGTTATAAGAGTAGGTGATGAGAAAGCAAAGGAGAACTCAAAGAGAGACTGCTTGAAGTAAATTTATATGCCTTGCATTAGATGGATCAAGAAAATGATCTTCATAAAGAAAATCATAATTGGTAGCTATCATTTTTAAAAGTATATAGTTTTTCAAATATATATATTTAAAACATTAAGAAAAGACATTGTTGTAAAATATTTGTCCTGCTAATGTAATAGGATTGTTGTGAAGGTCAAATGAGGAAATTAATACAAATTGATTTTGTATTTCAAACCTTACTTAGAAAAGTGCTACCATTCAGAAGGGTACATATGAGTTTTTATGATGCCCACACATGTGCATAAATTGCATAAAACTTCTCTTACATGTCTAGACATTACCATAACTAATTGAAGCTGTTTTGGAGTCTGTGGATGTTAATTACTATAGGTAACTTTTTTTTTTTTTTTTTTTTTTTGAGATAGGGCCTCACTCTGTTGTCCAGGCTGGAGTGCAGTTGCACGATCACTGTTCACTGCAGCCTCGACCTCCCAGACTCAAGCCATCTTCCTGCCTCAGCCTCCAAGTAGCTGGGACTACAGGTGCATGCCACCACACCTGGCTAGTTTTTGTATCTTCTGTAGAGATGGGGTTTTGCCATGTTGCCCAGGCCGGTCTTGGCAGCTCCTGGACTCAAGTGATCCACCCACCTCAGCCTCCCAAAGTGCTGGAATTATAGCCTGACTTGCTTATTATTGCCCTCTGTTAGGAGAGCCTTTTTAGGTTATATGTATGGTAAGCATGCTGTATAGCTATATTCATGAATTGCTCTACCAGCTGTGAAACTGGTATAAAGCTGTTGTGTATAATCAATAAATAAATGATTTGTTTTTTAAGATGCTAGACAAAACATGGCATTAATTTAAAAAAGATCTGAAATTTAAGCTATATATTGAATGTATTCCTTAAAATCTATTCTGTTTCTTTTGCCTGGCATATTTTTTCCCCAGTCTCTTACTTTCAGTAATTATATTACCATATATTTATATATGGGAATACACACATTTATAATCTCACAGTTTCTGTGGGTTAGGAGTCTGAATCCAGTTTGGCTGAGTCCTTTGTTTATGATCTCACAGGGCTGCAATCAAGGTGTTAGCTGGGTCTCATCTGAAGCTGAACTGTGGAAGAATCTATTAGCAGAATTCAGTTTTCTGTGGTTATAGGACTGAGAGGCTTCAGTTTCTTGTTGGCTTTTGGATGGAAGCTGCCCTTGGCTCCTGGAGGCTGCCCTTCACATATGGGACTACCAAAATAGGCAGACCACAACATAGTAGCTTGCTTCTTCAAAGCCAGCAAGGGAATGAGAGACTTCAGCAAGATGGGTGCTACAGTCTTAGGTAATGTCATCACATACACATGATCATGTATCTCTTGTCACCTTGCCTTATTCTCTTGGTTAGCAGCAAGTCACAGTTTCTGCTTATACACTAAAGGAGGGAGTTACACAAGGCTATGGATACCAGGAGATAGGGATCTGGGGGCCACTTTAGATATCTGTGTTTCACATACCTTATTTTTATATTTCCAAGTGAAGTAATTATTGTTTTCTTTTTACTTTTTACCCTGTAACCAGGTCAATAAAGGCCAGTGGTCTTCTTGTTTCCTTCGTGCTAGTGGGTGTTTACTTTTCTATTTCATCTAGCTACTAAGTAGCCCCACAAGCATCTCAGCTCTATATAGGTGATCTCAGATCCATTTCCTATCCTTGTGTGGTCCAAGGCCTCATCTCTCATTCCTGTGTGAGCACTGAAACCCAACCTCCTATGGTACTGAGATAAGCAACTCACTGCCTTATCTCTTACCCTCTGAAGGGCAGTCATAACTGAGGTATTACTGTATTAGTTTTCAGTTGCCTCTTGGTTTTTTTTTTTCCTTTTAAGAAGTACTTTGAGTTTTTTTTGGAGCCCAGCAGTGCATTTAAAAATATTACGTGTTAAATTTTTACAACTCATCTAGGTATTTGTAATGAGAGAATTTTAGGGTTTTCTGTCACATTGCTTAATAGCTATTTCTTTGTTTTCTTTTAGCCAAGGGTTTATTTCAGTACTGGAAATACTAAATGCTATATACACATATGTGTACTTACAAACATATAAGTGCATCAGATGATCAGTATTAGCACACATGGAAATATAGAGTTGAGAAGTATAGCATATGAAGACTTTCACAATCTGCCCTTTGACTCCCTCTCTAATGGCCTTTCTAAACACTTGCACTTTTGTATGGTACTGCTTTGTATTCCTGAACACAGAATGCAGCTCATAGTTTCATGTATTTGCATACATTATTGTCTTTGTCTGGAATGTTCTGCTTTATGCCTCCCATCTCTCTTTATTTTGTTAACTCAGCCTTATTTCTTTTTCCTTCTAAATTTACTTTTTTGTATGTTTAATTATTCTATTTTTCATTTCTAGGGGTATTGTTTCTTTTTTTCAAATCTGCCTGGCCATTTTTGTTATTTTTCCTTCCTTGGTTATTTTTTCTTGCTATCTTATATTTCTTTAAATATTTTAAAAACACTTAACAATATTTCGTATTCAATAATTTCAGTATATTTCATTTTTGCTTGTCTAATTCTGTTGCTTATTGTTTTGCTGATTCTCTTTTATGGCTGCATGTTTCCTCATGTATTCTTGTGATTTTTTACCATTAATTCATTGTTTTGGAGATTTGAGAAATCTTTGAGACCATCTTGGATTGTAAAGTCTATGAGGGGAGGGCCCCTGTGGTTTTGTTCATTGCTGTATCCCAGGGCTTATTACAGTGTCTAGTACATGAGACTCTCAATAAATATTTATTGGATGAATAAATTACATGCCCACACCTTACAGACATAACTATAATTATTTACATATATGTTCATTTTCTCTACTGTATTGATAATACCTCAAGTTAGAGAACTTTTTGGCTTTAACGCTGTATCCCCAGCATTTAGCGCAGAGTCTAATATAGATTAAGTTCTCAGTAAATATTTGTTGAATGAATGAGGAATTGCTTGGCATATTCTGCCCAATGAAATCTTCAGAATAAGTAAGACTTATTTTGCCTGTTTTTCATTATAAAGTCATTTTAATAAAATGGAGGATACTAGAGAAATGATGAATCAGCTCACATAACTAGTGCGCATATTTCTCATGATAGATTAAAGCAGAACCATTTTCCAGACTGAACTCCAAAATCTTCAGTGTCACTGAAGGCTAATCACATTAACTATTCCTGTACTTACAGATTTCAAGGCATAGTGAGTATACAAAATGTTAATCCAGTAAATATGTACCAAACATCTACTATATGTATATTAGTTTGCAAGTTATGTGATATAATTTTTTCCCAGTATGTTATATGCTAACTAAGGTATAAGCTTAAAAATGTGAAAAGGATAAATAGAACACAAGATAAATGATCTATTATAGTAATCACCGGGTGCGGTGGCTCACTCCTGTAATCCTAGCACTTTGGGAGGCTGAGGCAGGCGGATCACCTGAGGTCAGGAGTTTGAGACCCGTGGCCAATATGACAAAACCCTGTCTCTACCAAAAAATACAAAAATTAGCCAGGCATGGTGGCACGTGCCTGTAGTTTCAGCTACTCTGGAGGCTGAGGCACGAGAATCGCTTGAACCCAGGAGGTGGAGGTTACAGTGAGCTGAGACTGCACCACTGCACTCCAGCCTGGGTGATAGAGCAAGACTCTGTCTAAAAAAAAAAAAAAAATTACATAATAAAAGAATTGTCTTAAAACAGTGTCATTTCTTTAATCATATAGAATACAATTGAATGAATTTTATAGAGGTTCAGAGGAATCCAGTATTGTGATATTTTATATATATAATATATATATTATATATATATATATGTTTTCATCCACGGTTCCTGGCTCATAATTTTCATAACCCTTATTATAGTCTTTTGTTGTAATGTTGGGACACTGTAGGCCTCAGAATCAGGCCTCAGGAAACAGAATCTCTCTCTCTCATCTTCTGCTGCCCTCCTTTCACCTGACCAAGGCAGGACTCTAATCTGATTGTGAGTCATCTGGCTGTTTATTTGAATCCTTTAAAATATCCTTTGTAATAAACTGATAAACACAAGTGTTTCTCTGAGTTATGTGAGCCATTATAGCAAATTAATTGAACCCAAAGAGGGGGTTGGAGGAACCCCAACTTGAAGCCAGTTGGTCAGACAGTCTAAAGGTCTAGACTTGTTACTGATGAAAAGAGGAGGCTCCCTTGTGGGACCAAGCCCTCAATCTGTGGTTTCTGAGGCTATCTCCAATTAGATAGCTTCAGAATTGAATTGATTTGGAGAACACCCAGCTGGTGTCTGCTGTAGAATTGATTGCTTGCCTGGTTTGTGGGAGAAACCCCCACATATTTGGTCACAGAAGTCTTCTGTGCTAATGATAGTTGTGGAGTGATTAAAATAGGAAAAAGCACATCGAGTGTTGTTTTGTTCACACTTACAAGTTATAGTTGCCAGAATTATATAGTTGGATTGCCTCTTAACAATTAGTATAGACTAACACTCATGATTGTATTTCTTCTGTTTTCTTTCTTTTCCTTTGCTTTTTCAGCATGAAGGTTGTATTTCTTGTTTTCTTTTTTGTCCTTTGCTTTTTCAGCATAAAGAATACAGCTTCTTGTTAAAGGGATATAACATAAGATTGAATCCAGATATTCCCATTTAGGAGCTATAATATACTGGAAAAATTTCTTAACCTCGTTGGGCCTCAAGTGTTCTAATATGTAGAATGAGAATGATATCACGCATTTTATAAGGTGATATTTTATATCAAAAGATATTATGTAAATAAAGTCACTAGTATGGTTATAGGAATATAAACTCAATAGGTCTTGGTTCCCTTCTGCTTTATTCTTTCTTTCATTATCTACCCTGTGTTTTTTCCACTTTCATTCTCTTTATTTTTAAAAAATAAAAACCAGGTTTTAAAATAATAAATTTAGTATTTAGATTGAAGCTTAATAGGAAAGACCATGCAAATATTCCAGTTATATGTGTGTGGGGGTTTAACAACACTGCTATTTTAGTTGGATCACAGAGAAACCTCTGTTTGCTGCTGTGGCACACTTGTCTTGGCTGACTGACCCCATTTTCTCTGGTTTTCTTTAAAGCAGTTTTTTTCAGACCTTTAAAAGCTGACACTCGCTCAGTGAGTACCCTAGAAAATAATATCTTGTTCCAGTAGAACTTGGCCCAAAGGATTCTGGTAGAACTAGCATAATTCATTTGAGAGATTTGGGAATTTTTTTTAAATTTTAAAACTTTTATTTTCTAGTCTAATTTTTGTCTTACTGCTGAGGAACTTGATATAAGAAACACTGTTTAAGAAATTAAGTTAAATTAAATAAATTCAGAAAGTCTTAGCCAGAGCAGTTTGTCACGAGAAAGAAAGGAATTAAAAGCATCCAAATTGACAGGGAGGAGGTCAAATTGTCCCTGTTTGTAGATGACGTGACCTTTATATAGAAAAACCTGAAGACTCTACCGAAAGCCTTTTAGAACTGATCAATAAATTCAGTAAAGTTGCAGGATATAAAATTAATATACAAAAATTAGCATCTCTATACACAAACAGTGAACTAGCTTGAAAATAAATCAAGAATGCAACCTCGTTTATATTAGCTACAAAAAATTACATAGGAATAAATTTAAGGAGGTAAAAGACCTCTGTGAGGAATACTACAGAATGCTGATGAAAGAAATTGATGAGGATACAAACAAATGGAAAGACATCCCATGCTCATGAATCAGAAGAATTAATATTGCTAAAATGACAGTACTAGCTGGGCATAGTGACACGTGCCTGTAGTCCCAGCCAGTTGAAAGGCTGAAGCAGGAGGATCACTTGAGCCCAGGAGTTCAAGGCTGCAGGGAGCTATGATCACGCCACTCTACTCCAGCCTGGGTGACCAAGCAAGACCCCATCTCTAAAAATATAAATAAGTAAAAGAAAATAAATTTTATAATCAATATCCTTATATTTGAATCATGACTTTGCCATTTACAGGCTGTGTGATCTTATATATATTTATACAAACTACTTAATTTTGATTTTCACCTTCCTTAGCTGTCAAATTGGATTGAAAATACCTCATAGGGTGGATGTAGTAGCTCGTGCTTGTAATCCCAGCTACCAGGAAGGCTGAGGCAAAGGAACGCTTGAGCCCAGAAGTTTGAGTCCAGCCTGGGCAACATAGCGAGATCCTATCTCAAAAAACAGAGAGAGAGAGAAAATACTTCATAGATTTGTTTTGAGGATCAAATTAGACAATGTAATGATTTCATACACTCTAAACTACCATATACATTTTGGTTAATGGCTTTCTTAAGAATTCGTAACATCAGATAATGCAATTAAATTCAAACTACCTTTTTTTAATCCATGAACTGAAAAGTTATTTGTTTTTCTGCTTTAAAATGTCTGTTATTTTAACTAAAACTGTGAGCTTTACCTAACGCAGTGCCTAAGCCCCACCATAGGTGTTCATTCATTTGTGGAGTGAAGGAATGAATATGTTCAACTTCTTGGCATCAGCATTATATATTGCTGTTAAAAACTAAATTACCAGCCAGGCACGGTGGCTCATGCCTATAATTCCAGCACTTTGGGAGGCTGAGGTGGAAGGATCGCTTGAGCCCAAGAGTTCAAGACCAGTTCAAGACCCTGTCTCTACAAAAAATTACAAAATTAGCTGGGCGTGGTGGTACACTCCTTTAGTCCCAGCTACTCAGGAGGCTGAGGTAGGAGGATCACTTGAGCCCAGGAGATCGAGGCTGTAGTGAGCCGTGGTTATGCCACTGCACTCAAGCCTTGGAGACAGAGCTAGACCCTGTCTCAAAAACAAACAAATACAAAACTAAGTTACCTCTTTAATAATTAGATAAATGCAGATACCATTGTGTCTTTCTTTCAATAAGCCTCGTCAGGATTCAATGGTATTACCTTAAACTCTCAAATTTACTGTAGGTATATCATAGACATGTAATTGTCACAAAAATTGGAGGCCACATAGTATAATTAATATGCTTAGACTTAGGTTTTAATCCATTTCTGCCTCTTACTGGTTGAGCAACTGTTGGTAAGTCATTTAATCTTTGGAGCCTCAGTTTCTCTAGTAAATAGTGAGACTACTCCCTTACAAGGTTACTTTGGGAATTAAATGTTAATGGATATATTTATAAACCATAAAGTGGCATAAAATGTAGAAGTTTTTGACAAGAATATGAGCTGGGCCATATGACTGATTTTTTACATTCATGAAAGTGTATGGAAAATATTGCAAAGATGTCACAAGTTTGGATATTTGAAAGGACTGAAAGTCTCCTTAGAGAATATTTCATTTAAAGGCAAAGGAAACAGTATAACAAAAGAAGGAAGAGGACAGGCAAGCATTGAGGGTATGGAAGATAATCAAGGAGCAAACTCCCTTAGGATCTTAATCTGCATGGAGGCCTGCTTCATCTCTGGATTGAATCACCAAGATCTGTCTGATAAATTTTGGCTTCAGGATAGCTCAAGGCAGAAATTCCCAATGAGGTATTTTATGTTGCAGTGGTCATGGAGTGTTTTTTCCCCCAGTAGTTTTAATACTTTATTATTATATATTTTAAAATATATTTGGAATATAGCCTAGTGTATAATGTGGAGAAAGGATTCAATTTAATTGATCTCAAGATAATTTTTACCCAGTTGCCTCAATACCATTTACTGAATACTTCCTTTCTACTTTTAATGATTTGAAATGTCAACATTATTATATACTAAATCCCATATGTTTTTGGGCAGATATTTGAACTTTCTAGCCTGTTTTATTGATATCTCTCCTATATCTCAATATCATATTGTTTTAATGATTTTATGTAACTTCATATTTGCCTCAATTATGGTTCCACTTTCTTCATTCCCCTTGTACCCAGGTTCTCTATGTCACTAGCAGGAAACACTGCACAACATATAAAGACTTTGTATTTTTGTTTAGGGCCAGGAGCAGAAGGAAATAATTTTTAAATGTATTCTCTGGTACCAGGAAGAGAAAAAGTAGAAAGAGAGATATAATAGGGCTGAGGAAGGAAGTATTTAACCTACAATCAGGACACTCTGGTTTGAGTCTGCTTCTGATGCTTACTGTATACATGTAGACAAGCTAGTTGACTTTTTAGCTTCTCTATTTCCCTCATTTGCAAAATGAGGAAAATTGATTAGGTCACTGCTTCTTAAATTTTTCCATCGAAGCACCCTTAAGGGCAGAGAAAAGAAAACAAGTACCTATGTGTGAAGATGAAACTGCAAGCAGCCTGCCATAAGTAAAAAATGTTTTTTTAATATTCACGAAAGATTTTTTTGTACATTGTTTATTATAGCATTGGCTGACAGTAAAAATTGGAAATAAGCTAAATGTTGCTTAATAGACAATTTTGTAAATGAAATATGATGTGGCCTTATAATAGAATACTATATAGCCAACAAAAGGATTGAAATTATATATACTGAAAACATAATTCAGGGCTCTGGGTCCATTTCTCTTAGTCCCCCTGTTCTTTCCTCTTTATATTTCCAGTTTGTTGTATTACTGGACAACCATAATCACCAACTAAGACCTGGGAAAACCCTGGAGTTATGCAATATAAAGGTTCCCATATCTGGAACCATTTTGGAACACCTAATTTTAAACTAATTTTTAATTATTGCCCCTTTAAATTTTTGCTTGTTAGAATAGGAAAACTTCTTTGCTGTTTGGATATGAAAGGGATTCTGAAAAGGGATTATTTCAACTGTTCAAATTCTTGAAACATCTTTACACAGGTACTATTCATTGGATCCTTACTGTTGTACAAAAGCCCATGCTTCCAGAGTTGCATCAGGACCTTTCGTGAAGTTTTATTCTTCATTTTTGTCCTCCTATGCCATAGTTAAGGGGCATAAAAAAAACTAGTGGGGTGGGCTTGGTGGCTCACGCCTGTAATCTCAGCACTTTGGGAAGCTAAGGCGGGCAGATCGCTTAAGCTTAGGAGTTCGAGACCAGCCTGGGCAACATGATGAAACCCTGTCTTAAAAAAAAAAAGAAAAGACTAGTAGAATCCCCCCTCCAAGCTTTCTCACTACTGTCCCACTAAGTAGAAATCTTTGAAACAGAAGTATATTATGGGAACTTTGCTAAAGACGACCCCTCTACCCCCTTGAATCCTCCCAATTCTGGCAGCCTGTGAATAGAAGATTGGCTTGATCCTGTGATAGACTTTGAGATGTATGTTAGACTAGTGCTGTACCCTCTTTTTCTCAAACTTTTTGCTTTCAGGACCACCTTCTTCTCCTAAAATTATTGAGAATCCAGAAGAGCTTTATATGTGGATTTTTTTTCTATTGAAGTCAGCTGGATTTTCATATATGCTTTTGCATTTAATCTGTTGTAATCTGTTGTTTTGGTTGAAGTATTTAAAGAAAATTAGGCTTTACACAGATATATGTAGTTGTTGAAGGGAGTTTTTTGTTGTTGTTGTTGTTGGTTTTTTGTCTGTTTGTTTTTGAGACAGAGTCTTGCTCTGTTGCCCAGGCTGGAGTGCAGTGGTGCAATCTCAGCTCACTGCAACCTCCACCTCCTGGGCTCAAGTGATTCTCATGACTCAGCCACCCGAGTAGCTGGGATTGCAGGTGTGTGCCACTACACCTGGCTAATTTTTGTATTTTTGTAGAGACCGGGTTTCACCACGTTGGCTAGGCTGGTCTCAAACACCTGGCCTCAAGTGATCTGCCCGTTTCAGCCACCCAAAGTGCTGGGATTACAGGCATGAGCCACCACACCTGGCCAGGGAGGAGCACTTTAATAGCCTTTCTAGATAATTGTGGATGTTCTTTGACATTACGTATACCAAAACTTGACAAGTGGTAGTGTTAAGGTTAATTGGAATGTGGAATCTGAGATCATATCATTGAATTTTTCTTGCCATCATACATTAAGATCCATTGGCCTTTCTTGCACTTTGAATGGACTTTTACCTATGCATCATTTTATAGCACCATGCATAGATCATTTGGAAAATATTGGTTCACTGTTGATGCAGATCTTCCAGATGTTGAGATATTTCTTTATGTAATATTTTTAAAAAACACGTGTTATTATTATCATCTCTGACGTCATCAGAAGTCTTTAAGTATTGGGAAGCTGTCAAGCTTATTGTGGTAGATGCAAGTTTTCCAAAATTCTTATTTTTGCTTGAATTTTATTGCTGGCAAAAAAGGAAAATACACTTATTTGTTCTTTTTTTTTGAAAGGACAAGGCTCAATTTGCTCATTTCTAGGAAAACATCTTCTAAATACCCAGGAATGAATAATCATAGTTTACTTGTCAGTTCATCTTTTAGGTAAAAATGTGGTTGATGAAAAAAGCGGCTAAGTTGAGCTGACATCTCAAAACAGTCATACAAGTGCTATTCCTTGAGACAACATTATACTTTGGGATATAGTAGAAGTTCTTTATGCAAATTCCATTTAATGATAGAGAATATTAAAAAGATGTGCACCCAAGAGTTGAGATTTAATACAATTAGTAATTTTTATTGCTTCATCAAAGGCACTGTTAATTGAAGCTGACTTTTTTTTTTAACTATGAATATATGGTGGTGGAGAAGAATACAATTATTATAGTATAGACTGGTTGTTACTGCCCTAATTTGTGCAAAAGTGTACCTACCATTGCTTTTGTGCCATTAATGTAAATGTGCCATTAGTGTAAATGTCAATACAGTGCATAAGTTAAATAACTCTAAGTATTATGAAAATAGTTTTGACCTCAAAGACTCCAAAAAGGGTACATCAACCACCGTTTGAGAACTGTTGCCTTTAACCTACTAAAAAAGATTTGTCTACTCGAACATAGTATTTACATTTCACTTTTTGGAGTCTGCTACTTTATAGAGGAAGGTTTTGTTTGTTTGTTTTTTGAGACAGGGTCTTGCTGTATTGCCCAGGCTGGATTCAAACTCCTGGGCTCAAGTGATCCTCCCACTTCAGCCTTCTGAATAGCTGGGACTACAGGTGCATGCTGCTATGCCCAACTTATAGAGGAGTTTTAATGGAGTATATTTTAGCAGTAAGTAAGAAGATATAATTAGTTTCTCATTTCAGATAATGGGCCCTACTCTATGCAGAGACTTGTTCAAAATCCTCGTTGGTGATCTTCCTACCACCAGAGGAAGTTTTATATATTTAATCTTCTATTTAAAGGTGTTTTCAACAACTAGATCTGATGAGATGCCTTATAATCTTGGCATCAGGAAAGACTTTAAATTCTGAAAACCCATGCCAAAATTTCAAAGAGAAAGCACTATTTGTTAATTAAAGAATATACAGATTTCTAGGGAAAATGAGTTCCTTTTGTGGCCTTTTTGCTAATATGAAAAACAACACTACTAATATAATAGCCCATATCTATTGGTACCTGGTATGTGTCAGCCACCATACTAAGCACCTTATTATAATGAAAAATCTGTTTGGGGAATATTTATGACAAATGCCCTGCATATTTAAAGTTATTTCTTCCTTTCTTCTACGGAAAGAAAGCAGATAACTTTCTTAATACTTCTGACATTTTATTAGTTTTTCAGCAGTGTAATCGTTATATTGCATGCTTTTTGTTGTCTTCTGTGTGACCAATTTGGAATATCAGTTGGAAACATATCCTTTCATCATCGAAATCTTAGTCAAATATATGCCTTTCTTCTCTTTCATTTTTCGTATCTCACAGACATCTTAATTCAAGCCCCCTTTATAATTTATATTGCAGTATTGTCCTATTTTGTCCTTTTGTATCCTCTTGCTAACACGTCCAGACTATTAGGCTTATCTTAAAGTTAATTGTCTTTTTATCCTTCCTCTTTATCATTTGCTCTTTATTTTTTAGGGAGATCACAGACATGTTATTCATGTTTATCTTCTAGTTTATCTTAGTAGCTTTGCCTCATGACATACCTTTCCCCTAGACATGTTACTTTGCAAGATTCCCTAGGCACACCATGTTCTTTCCTGTTTTTGCACATATACGGTTGACCCTTGAATAACATAGGGGTCGGGGTGCTGAGCACAACCCCCGACCCCAGTCAAAAATTCATGTACAATTTTGACTTTCCAAAAGCCTAATTACTAATAGCTTACTGTTGAAGCCATACTGATAACATAAACAGTTGATCATTAACACATATTTTGTGCATGTATTATATACTATATTCTTCTTATAATAAAGTAAGTGAAAGAAAATAAAATGTTATTAAGAAAATCAGGGCCAGGTGCAGTAGCTCATGTCTGTAATCCTATTGCTTTGGGAAGCCAAGGTGGGAAGATTGCTTGAGGCCAAGAGTTCAAGACCAGCCTGGGCAACATAGCAAAAGCCTGTCTCTAAGAAAATCATAAGGAAGAGAAAATATATTTACTATTCATTAAGTGGAAGTGGATTGTCATGAATGTCTTCATCCTCATCATTTCACATTGAGTAAGCTGAGGAAGAGGAGGGGCTGGTCCTGTCTCAGGGGTGGCAGAGGCAGAAGAGGTGGAGAAGGCGGAAGGGGAGGCAGGAGAGGCAGGCACAGTTGGTGTGACTTTAAGAAGACACATGTAATTTCTGTGTAACTTTTTTGCTTTTTCATTTCTCTAAAAATGTTTCTATATGATAACAGTATTTTTCCACTATTTGCTTTAGTTTCAGTGCTAGTATCATATAAGGGTCTATGTCGTAAAAGGAGTCAAAGCAGTCTTGAATAATAGGAACCCTTCTGTCCAGGTAAGGGGTCTCATTTTCATAATCCCAGCACTTTGGAAAGCTGAGGTGAAAGGATTGCTTGAGGCCAGAAGTTCAAGACCAGCCTGGACAACATAGTAAGACTCTGTCTCCATTAATCAAAATAATAAATAAAATAATAGGTACCCTTTTGCCAGATTGTCTAATGTCAGTTTGTTTTCAGGCACTGCTTCTTCTACATCTTCTTCCCCATTCTGGCATTGGTTCAGAAGCACTCATTTCCATCAAGCCATCTTCTGCTAATTCCTGTGATGTAGTATCTATTAGGTATTTAATTTCTCCAAGGTCCATATCTTGAAACCCTTCACCCTCTACCTTTTTTGCCATATCTACAATCTGTTTCATGATTTCCTTTACTGACCCTGTTGTAAATCCTGTGAAGTCATGTGTACAACATCTGGACACAATTTTCTCCAACAGGAATCTATTGTTTTGGGGCTTGATGGCATTCATGACTTTTTTCTATAATAATGGCATCTTCTATGGTGTAATTTTCCAGACTTTCATGATGTTCTGTCTATGGGCCTCTCTTTCATAACGTTGACAATGTTTTCCACAGAGTGTTGTGTTTACATGAGCCTTAATGGTCCTTCGGATCCCCTGATTTAGAGATTTTGCATTTAAGGGGGTAGATCACTTTGATACTTTTGATGTTGAACTTATGGGGTTCTCAGTGGGCAGAGGCATTGTCCAACATTGTCCAACATTTAAAAAAAAAAAAACTTTTAAAAGGCAGTTCCTTACTAACACAAGATACTTCTGACTTCAGGGACAAAGCATCAATGGAACCAATCTAGAAAAAGCGTTCTTGTTTTCCAGGCCCTCTTGTTGCATAACCAGAGACTGGAAGCTGGTTTTGTCTTTTCCCTTCAAGACTTGGGGGTTAGCAGCTTTATAGATAAGGGCAGTCCTGATCATAAATCCAACTGCCTTTGCACAAAGTAGTAGTGTAGCAGGACGAGCCACAGACAAAACTCCTCAGACACCGAGTTAAAGAAGGAAGGGGTTTATTCTGCCAGGGGCATCGGCAAGACTCCTGTCTCAAGAGCCGAGCTCCCTGAGTGAGCAATTCCTGTCCCTTTTAAGGGCTCAAACTCTAAGGGGGTGCATGCAAGAGGGTCGTGATGGATTGAGCAAGCAGGGGGTACGTGACTGGGGACTGCATGCACCGGTAATTAGATTGGAACAAAACAGGATAGGGATTTTCACAGTGCTTTTCTATACAATGTCTGTAATCTATAGATAACATAACCGATTAGGTCAGGAGTGGATCTTTAACTACCAGGCCCAGGGTGTGGTGCCGGGCTGTCTGCTTGTGGATTTCATTTCTGCCTTTTAGTTTTTACTTTTTCTTTCTTTGGAGGCAGAAATTGGACATAAGACAATGTGAGGGGTGGTCTCCTCCTTTATTCGAGTTAACCTATCCCTTCCTGCCTTAAATCCTGGTGCTTGCTTCTCTTCCTTACTAATAAATGTCCCTTGTGGCATTTTTTTTTTCCAGAATAGGGTACTTTTGTTTGCATTAAAAACCTGTTCAGGCAGATATTCTTTCTTCTCAATTTTCTTAATGGCATCTGGGAACTTGTCTTCTGCCTTTTGGTCTACAGAAGCTGCTTCTCCTGCCATCTTGACATTTTAAAGCCCAACCCCTTTCTAAAATTATCAAACCATCCTATGCTGGCATTAAATCTCCAGCTTTAGATCCTTCACCTTTCTTTTGCTTAAGTCATCATATAATAACTTTGCTTTTTCTCGAATCACATGAGAATCTATAGATAGGCCTTTCCTTTAGCAATCCTGGACCCACATAAAAGCTGCATTTCAATACAAGATAAAAAGGCATTTCACAAAAAGTGCAAAGTTTTTGCTCCTGCTGGCATAGCTGCAGTGATGCCTTCACAAATTCCCTTTTTGTTTTTTTACAATGGTCTTTACACTGGATTCATTTGTCTTGAAATGGTTGGCAACCGCAGCTGCAGACCTTAAAGTACAGTACATATGAAGCAATTAAACCTTTTCTTGTTATGTAATGACTTTTCTCTGCTTCTTGGGAGCACTTCTAGCATCACTAGTGACACTTCATATAGGTCCTGTGGTGTTATTCAAGGTTTACAATATTGCACTAAACACGATAAAAATACATGAGAACCACAAGAGATCACTTTTTACTGCCATATGCAATTTACTGGAGAGATGAACTGCTCACAGGGAGATGATTAGTATCACATAGTGTTTTAAGCAGATGCTCGTGAGACTTGAGCTCACCACAGTAGTAACAGGAAATAGCTATGAAATTATTACAGTATTTGCAGTATGTACTAAGTTAATCTTATGCAGTTATCATTTAATACTACATCTTTACATTTCTATTTTTCTTGACTGTGAATAGTGCTGTTTACCATCTGTAAGTATATGTGTAAGTTTTGATAAATTTTAACTTTTTATAATAGATTTATGTATATGTTAGTAAATGATAAAATAGACTAGTATTTACATAAGTTTTATGCATCCATGACATACCTTTTTCTTAATTTTTTTATATTTCCAAGCTACATAGTTTGTCTGCAAGTTTTTTCAAATTGTCACAAATCTCCAAAAAATTTTCCAATATATTTATTGAAAAAAATCCACATAGAAGTATACCTGGACAGTTCAAACCTGTGTTGTTCCAGAGTCAACTATATGTGTTATCTCTGCCCTGAATACTCCTCTCCTATGCATCCTTTAAAGCACCTTCAAATATTGTCTCTTCAGTGAAACCTTTATCAACTATACCAAGCCAAAGAAGCAAAAAAGGAAATGCAACACTAGTAATCACTCTGCCCAGCATTCAATTTAACAATGAAATTGCCTTCAACCAAATGAATGGAAACGCCCCTCCCACCCCCCCGCCTGCCCCCGGCCCACACACACACACACCTTTTATGGCCAAGGGAATCCCAAAGAAACCTGAAAAACTGGTTCAGGCCATGACAGGAAAAGAGAGGTCTGACATGTCTGCTTATAACTCCTCCCATTGGAGTTTAGGCACAGCTGACCAGTGTCAGCATTAAAATAGAGATCATAAAAGACTGACAACCAGATTCTTTTTGCAATAAGATACCCAACTCCAACCTGACTCTCTGTTATAGCATCACATGGTAGATGGCAGGCCCTGAAGGAAATGAAAGTATTTTACCCCAAAGTAATATTTCTTTGACATATTTTGAAATGGCCCTGCAAAGCCACCTCTTATGGGGAAAATTTGCATATAGAGAATCTTCTTCCCTTTCAAGGTCTTTTCCTGATCCAGGAGAGTCTGACATCTTTTAAGGTCTGATAGGAGACATTTACTATCTATTATTCTCTCTGAAGTCTCCAACTTGGGACTTCATCTATATAATAAAAACATAACAAGAACTTGTTATTGGCTTCCAATACCCTTATTTTTATTTGTATTTTGAGATGAAGTCTCGCTCTGTCACCCAGGTTGGAGTGCAGTTGTGCAATTTTGGCTCACTGCAACCTCGGCCTCGTGGGTTCAAGTGATTCTCGTGCCTCAGTCTCCCAAGTAGCTAGGATTAGGGGCACACACCACCAAACCCAGCTGATTTTTGTATTTTTAGTAGAGATGAGGTTTCACCATGTTGGCCAGGCTAGTCTCGAACTCCTGACCTTAAGTGATCCCCACCTGCGACCCTGCCCCAGCCCCACAAAGTGCTGGGATTACAGGCGTGAGCTACTGCACTCTGCCCATCCCCCCTTATCTTAAGCATTTCTTTCTGCCTACTTCAACTCTTTAGGAAAACCTCAACTCTTTCAACCAATTGTCAATTAGAAAATCTTTAAATTCACCTATGACCTGTAAGCCCTCCCTGCCACCCCCCATAAAGATGTCCCACCCTTCTGGACTGAACCAATGTGTACCTTACATGCATAAATTTATGTCTTTGACTGTACCCTCTGTCTCCCTAAATTGTATAAAGCCAAGCTGTAACCCAGCCACCCTGGACACATATTCCCAGGACCTCGTGAGGCTGTGTCATGGACGTGGTCACTCATATTTGAGTCAGAATAAACCTCTTCAAATATTAAAATAAAAATAAAAAAATAAAATGAAATGGGTAAAATTGGGACCCGGCTGGAGATGAGGCACAATTAAACTGCACAAGCAGGTATCCAGACTCCATGGTACCACCTCCTACTGTTTCGCTGCCCCTCTTAACCCACATCTGTGGCCTCATGGAAAAGTTCTTCTTAACCAGTTATTTGCTATATGTCTTTTCTCTATGTATGTGTGTGTGTTTGTGTGTGTGTGTGTTTGAGATGGAGTCTCCCTCTGTTGCCCAGGCTGGAGTGCAGTGGCACAATCTCGGCTCACTACAACCTCCACCTCCCGGTTCAAGTGATTTTCGTACCTCAGCCTGCCGGGTAGCTGGCATTGCAGGTACATGCCACCATGCCCAGCTAATTTTTGTATTTTTAATAGAGATGGGGTTTCGCCATGTTGGCCAGGCTGGTCTCGAACTCCTGACCTCAGGTGATCCACTCACCTCGGCCTCCCAAAGTGCCGGGTTTACAAGCGTGAGCCACCACACCTGGCCATGTGTGTGTATTTTTTTAGTGAAAATGTGATTGTGCATTATGAAATATTTTGTGGCCTGAATAAAGTATGATTTAGAAGTTTTTTTTATGTTACAAGCTTACCTTTAAATTAAAAAAAATTGAATCTACATTTCTCTATCAAAAGTGAAACAATATCTATTGACTCCCCTCATGTAAAATAATGTATTTAGCATTTGTCGTTCTTTTACTTTTTTCTTACTTTACTTTTTATCATGCCAAGTCAAGGAAAGAGGGCCTGAAATATAGCAGTGATAATGGGGTGAATGGGGTGAATTCTACTGCAGTGAGCATTCATTGCCCTTAGACCTTCTGCCTTCTGTGGTAGCTCAAGACCCCTTTCCATTTCTTTCTTTTTTTCTTTTCCTTCTCCACCAACTAGGAAGACTCTTCTATATGCATATAAAGCATGAAACAAGACATTTGTGTACGTAAGGAAGTATAAACAAGGTTGCTCACTGCAGTATTGTTTAACAAAAACATAGGAAACAATCTAGAATGTTCATTAATATGGGAATGGATAAACAAAATGTGATTTATATTTCTATGATAGCATACTATACAGAAATTAAAAGGAATGAAATATAGTATCTAATAGATCTCTCAAGAATAATTTTTATTGATAAAAGCTATTTGCAAAATGATATTTACACTTATTTCGATAAAACAAGAAAACAAAGCAAAACTATGTGGACAACATTTATGTAAAATCATTTAAAAATGAATTATAGTGATACACACCAAATTAACCATTATATCTGGAAATGCATGAAGGGGAATTGGCCGGACAGATGGTTGACTTTTGAAACTGCCTTTGCAAAGATTATGACATTGAGAGAAAGCTAACATGGCTGACTCCATCTTGCTTCTAGCCTCACAGGCTGGCTGCCTTCGCTCATTACTGTGTGTAGGTAAAGCTAACCATGGGAGGAATTTCGTTTATAGTTTTTAACTTTGAAGCAAGGATAATATTCCCTCCCTATAACTGATCCCCTGCTTGTTCAGGGGCTGAAACTGCCTTTGTAAGACTAATGAAGGCCACAAGATTAGGATTATGGGAGGGGCCTGAATTCTGCTCAAGTATAGATGTAATTTCTGTAATCCCTTACTGCTCAGGAGTCACAGGCCAGAGGACACACATTTGTGACTTCTCTGATTACTCCTACTATTGGTACTTGAAATTCAGATTTTTGCATTCTGGCATTGAGATTCATAACTCAACTGGTCCTGTCACCCCCTAACCAGAGACAGACTCAGCACAAGAGGATTGTTTTCCACACCCCTATGATTGTATCTCCAACCAATCAGCAGCACCCATTCCCTAGTTCCCTGCCCACCAAATTATCCTTGAAAATCCCTAACCTCCAAGCCTTCAGAGAGGCTAATTTGAGTAATAACTCTGTCTTCCGTGTGGCCAGCCTCACATCAGTTAAAATCTTTCTTTACTGCAGTACCATGTTGTCAGTGAGCTGGTTTTGTCTGTGCAGTGGGCAAGAAGAACCCTTCAGGCAATTACACTTTGACTTTTTTTTGTATTATTTTATTTTATTTTTATTTTAAATATTGAGATGGGATCTCACTATGTTGCTTAGGCTCATCTTGAACTCCTGAGCTCAAGCAGTCCTCCCACCTTGGCCTCCCAAAGTGTTGAGATTATAGGCATGAGCCGCCATGCCTGGACATGACTTTATCTGCAATAGATTTTTGTATTCATTCAAATAAAAGCTTGATAGAGACATAACAAAATATAAACAATGATAAATTCTTAGGCATGAGCCTGTTTGTTACATTATTCTTTATTCTGAATTTTACAGTTTCTTAAATTGAAAAAAAAGCATCACATTGTATAGCATCTGGTGCAAAATAGATACTTAATTCACTTCTCTCACTGTTTTTTTTTTCACCCTTTTTTACAGGATTGGATCATCAACTTATATTAGACAGCCAGTTTAATACCCCAATTATTTAAAGCTTCTCCTATCACTTTAAAGTGAATCCCTCCAATGAGGTACAAATTCAGGAAACAAGCATTCTTTATGATAGGCCCAGGAACTAGTTCTTATGAGTATGATCAGTGGCCCCATCACAGCACCTTTTGTGTTATCTGGTTATAGCTTCTGCACTTGAAAGTCTTCTGTAGATCACAGCTCACTAGACACTATTTCAAGCAAATTTATTGTGAAACTAGTGTTATTTAGCTGATTTGTTCTTAGTGGACATGCTGTGTTTATATCTCTATTTTTGTGGTTCTCTTTCATATTGTTTCCAATAAGGATGACTGTTAAACTCATGGGCACATTAAGTAATATGTATGTATGTGATTTTCTTGAGTGCTTTTATTGTTTTCACCTTGATTTCTGACTGTTCAGATTTACAAGATTATTTTTGAATTGGATAAAATAAGCCAATAAGGCCGGGCACAGTGGCTCACACCTGTAATCCCAGTGCTTTGGGAGGCCAATGTAGGTGGATCACTTAGGCAGGAGTTCAAGACTAGCCTGGCCAACACAGTGAAACCCAGTCTCCACCAAAAAATACAAAAATTAGCCGGGCATGGTGATGCATGCCTATAGTCCCAGCTTCTTGGTAGGCTGAGGCAGGAGAGTCACTTGAACCCAGGAGGGAGAGCTTGCAGTGAGCTGAGATCATACCACTGCACTCCAGCCTGGGCGACACAGTGAGATCCTGTCTCAAAAAATAAAAATAAAAATAAGCCAATAAGTTCTAGTTTTATAAAGCTATTGTTGCTTGTCATTATATACAAATTATAATTTTCACCGGGCACAGTGGCTGATGCCTGTAATCCCAGCACCCTGGGAGGCCAAGGCAAGTGGATCACCTGAAGTCAGGGGTTCGAGACCAGCCTGGCCAACATGGTGAAACCCTGTCTCTACTAAAAATACAAAAATTAACTGGGCATGGTGGCACATGCCTGTAATCCCAGCTACTTGGGAGGCTGAGGTAGGAGAATCACTTGAACCTGGGAGGTGGAGGTTGTAGTGAGCTGAGATCGTGCCACTGCACTCTAGCCTGGGCAACAGAGCAAGACTCCATCTTGATTGTATGATTGTATATTTAGAAAATATGATTGTATATTTAGAAATAGTATGATTTTATATTTAGAAAACATATGATTGTATTATAATAATAATATGATTGTATATTAGAAAACCCCATCGTCTCAGCCCAAAAACTCCTTAAGCTGATAAGCAACTTCAGCAAAGTCTCAGGATACAAAATGTGCAGAAATCACAAGCATCCCTATACACCAATAATAGACAAACAGAGAGCCAAATCATGAGGGAACTCCCATTCACAATTTCTACAAAGAGAATGAAATGCCTAGGAATATAACTTACAAGGGATGTGAAGTACCTCTTCAAGGAGAACTACAAACCACTGCTCAAGGAAATAAGAGAGGACACAAACAAATGGAAAAACATTCCATGCTCACAGATAGAAAGAATTAATATTGTGAAAATGGCCATACTGCCCAAAGTAGTTTATAGATTCAATGCTATTCCCATCAAGCTTTTATTTGAATAAATATAAAAAACTATTGACTTTCTTCACAGAATCAGAAAAAAACAACTTTAAATTTCATATGGAACCAAAAAAGAGCCCATATAGCCAAGACAATCCTAAGCAAAAAGAACAAAGCTGGAGGCATCACTCTACCTGATTTCAAACTATACTACAAGGCTACAGTAACCAAAACAGCATGGTACTGGTACCAAAACAGATATATAGACCAATGGAACAGAACAGAGGCCTCAGAAATAACACCACACATCTACAACCATCTGATCTTTGACAAACCTGACAAAAACAAGAAATGGGGGAAAGGATTCCCCATTTAATAAATGGTGTTAGGAAAACTGGCTAGCCATATGCAGAAAACTGAAACTGGACCCCTTCCTTACACCTTGTACAAAAATTAACTCAAGCTGGATTAAAGAGTTAAATGTAAAACCTAAAACCACAAAAACCCTAGAAGAAAACCTAGGCAATACCGTTCAGGACATAGGTATGGGCAAAGACTTCATGACTAAAACACCAAAAGCAATGGCAACAAAAGCCAAAATTGACAAATGGGATCTAATTAAACTAAAGAACTTCTGCACAGCAAAAGAAACTATCATCAGAGTGAACAGGCAATCTTAAAAATGGGAGAAAATTTTTGCAATCTATCCATCTAACAAAGGGCTAATATCCAGAATCTACAAGGAACTTAAACAAATTTATAAGAAAAAAAACAACCCCATCAAAAAGCAGGCGAAGGATATGAGCAGATACTTTTCAAAAGAAGACATTTATATGGCCATCAAACATATGAAAAAAAGCTAATCATCACCGGTCATTAGAGAAATGCAAATCAAAACCACAATGAGATACCATCTCACGCCAGTTAGAATGGCAATCATTAAAAAGTCAGGAAACAATAGATGCTGGAGAGGATGTGGAAAAATAGGAACGCTTTTACACTGTTGGTGGGAGTGTAAATTAGTTCAACCATTGTGGAAGACAGTGTGGCGATTCCTCAAGGATCTAGAACCAGAAATACCATTTGACCCAGCAATCCCATTACTGGGTATATACCCAAAGGATTATAAATCATTCTACTATAAAGACACATGCACACGTATGTTTATTGCAGCACTATTCACAATAGCAAAGACTTGGAACCAACCCAGATGCCCATCAATGATAGACTGGATAAAGAAAATGTGACATATATACACCATGGAATACTATGCAGCCATAAAAAAGAATTAGTTCATATCTGTTGCCAGGACATGGATGAAGCTGGAAAGAATCATTCTCAGCAAACTAGCACAGGAACAGAAAATCAAACACCACATGTTCTCACTCATAAGTGAGAGTTGAACAATGAGAACATATGGGCACAGGGAGGGGAACATCACCACACACTGGGGCCTGTTGGGGAGTGGGGGGCAAGGGGAGGGATAGCATTAGGAGAAATACCTAATGTAGATGACCAGTTGATAGGTGCGGCAAACCACCATGGCACATGTATAACTATGTAACAAACCTGCACGTTCTGCACATGTGTCCCAGTACATAAAGTATAATAATAATAATAATAAATTATGATTTTCACAGATAAGTTACTTAAGAGTAACGATTTCTTACTGCTTTCTGAAAAAAGACTACATATAATTCCAATGAATCTATTATTTTTTCTAACAAATTATTATAGACTGTATGTTTTTCTAAGATATTTCACCCTATCAGAATAAAGGTGTTTTATCTCATTGTAGAATAAACTCTTTAAAAGAGAACTAACATTTATTCCTTGCTTACTCAATTCACTTTTGCAATATTTCATCATCATAATAGGTATTATGCCTAATCTACAGAGGAGAAAATTAAGGCGCAAGGTGGTTAAATAACTTGGATAAACATTTCGCCAAAGAAAATATACCATTAATAAACAGAAAATAATAAACATATAAATAGTTTAGTAACCCAGAGAAATGTAAATTAAAAATTAATAATATATAGTTTTCTACCTCTTAAAGTAAGACATTATATTGTTCAATGTTACTGAAGTTAATATGTGAACCAGTCACCGTTATGTACTGCTAATAGGATTATAATTGGTCCAACCATTCTGGAAAGTAGTTTGGTTGTACTGTGTAATGCACCCACAAATATAATGATAAAGTGATTATTATATGATAGAACATTATGCTGCCATCGAAATTGTATTTTCAAAGATTATTAAGTTACATGGATGAATACTTACGTGATTATAGGAAAATCAGAAACAATGACTATTTTTCTGATGAAAATTGTTTATAGTTATTAAGATTACTCTCTACAGTCTCTGCTACTGTTACCCAATCCAGACCCCAAGAGAGGGTTCTTGGATCTTGTGCAAGAAAGAATTCCAGGCAAGTCCATGTAAATCGAAAGCAAGTTTATTAAGAAAGTAAAGGAATAAAAGAATGGCTTCTCCAAGGGCAGAGCAACCCTGAGGGCTGCTGGTTGGCTATTTTTATGGTTATTTATTAATTATATGCTAAACAAGGAGTGAGTTATTTATGAGTTTTCCAGGAAAGGGGCGGGCAATTCCTGGAACTGAGGGTTCCTCCCTCTTCTGGACTATATAAGGTAACTTCCAGACGTTGCCATGACATTTGCAAACTGTCATGGCACTGGTGGGAGTGTCTTTTCGCATGCTAATGCATTATAATTAGCATATGATTAGCAGTGCCAGGGCCAGAGGTCACTTTTTTTGCCATCTTGGTTTTGATGGATTTTGGCTGGCTTCTTTATCAGCCAGAATCCCATCCTGCTGACCTCCTGTCTTGTTCCGTGATTATGAATGCCTAACCTCCTGAGAATGCAACTCAGCAGATTTCAGCCTCATTTTATCCAGCCACTATTCAAGATGGAGTTGCCCTGGTTCAAATGCCTCTGACACTACCATGGTGTTTAATGTCTGCTACTATCTGCCTCATCTGCCTTTTTCTTCTTCCTCTATAGAACAGCTTTCTCTCATTCCTTATATACTTGGCCTAAATATGGAAGCCTCAGCTTTAGCTTTACACTACCTTCACTATAAGTATCCAAAAAAGTATCATTTTTATTTCAGTCCTAATTCTGATTTTCCAGACAAAGAATCTGGGATTAGTGTGAGATTTGGCAAGGGGAATGAGGGAGTGGGGAAGGTCTTATAATTTGCTGCCTACCCCAATAGAGGCTAAAAGGAAAATTCTTAGAGGGAAGCTGGGGAGTTTCTCCAAGAGGAGATTCTACCCTAGGGAATTCATCCTGTGAACTTAACAAAATGTATGAACAAATAAATATTTTTAAGAATGTTCTAGTGGTTGTATAATGTCTCCCCAAAGTTCATGTCTGTCAGGAACCTCAGAATGTGACCTTAATTGAAAATAAGGTCTTTGCAGATACATTAATAATTAAGGATCTTGAGATTCAATCTACTGGAATTAGAGTATTCCTTAAGTTCAGTGATTGGTATCCTTAGAAGAAAACATAGTGACATAGAGAGTAGAAGGCAAAGTGAGGAATGCCAAAGATTGCTAGCAACCACCTGAAGCTGAGAGAGAAGCATGACACAATTTTTCCTTCAGGGGCTCTAGAAGGAACCACCCCTGCTGACACCTTGATTTTGAACTGTGGACATCCTGAATTGTAAGAAATTGAATTGGTTTTTTAAGCTACCCAGTTTGTGGTAATTTGTTACGGCAGCCCTAGGAAATTAATACAGATGTTCATAATATTGCTTTTTTCTGTTGTGAAAACCTGAAAATAACATAACTATCTGCCAATAAGGGATTATACAAATTATAATATATCCATATAATGTAATATTATGTGATAATTTAAAAAAATTGTGATCTCTATTTATAGATTAAAGAAGACAATGACATATTGTTTTTAAAAAGGTTATAGAACCCAGATCACTAATCTTTGGGGAATCCTGAGTCTTGGTCTGAGTAATGTGGAGGCAGTGCAGTCGTCAGAAAAAAAATTTTTTCTCTTGTGTTTATATAATAAATAGCTGTTTGAAAAACTTTTTTTGCAGGTATTAAGGCAATTGAGGAAATTTTTGTGCCATTTAATGACAATAAATCCTAAAAATATTGTATTGTTAGCGGTGGAAGAGATCCAAGTTACTGGCAGTGAATCCATATGGGTCCACAGCAACTTCAGTCCTTGCCTCCTCAGAAGAAAGAATTCGACTGAGGGCCATATAGCAGAAAAAGAGACTGAGGCAATTTTCAGATCAGGAGTGGAAGCTTATTTAAAAGGTTTTAGGATAGGAAAGAAAGGAAAATTTGCTTGAAGGAGACCTGAAGGTCCAAGAGAAGAAAGCAAAAAAACAATGGTTTGTAGTTCTCCTTGAAGAGGTCCTTCACCTCCCTTGTAAGTTGGATTCTTAGGTATTTTATTCTCTTTGAAGCAATTGTGAATGGGAGTTCACTCATGATTTGGCTCTCTGTTTGTCTGTTATTGGTGTATAAGAATGCTTGTGATTTTTGCACATTGATTTTGTATCCTGAGACTTAGCTGAAGTTGCTTATCAGCTTAAGGAGATTTTGGGCTGAGACGATGGGGTTTTCTAGATATACAATCACGTCGTCTGCAAACAGGGACAATTTGACTTCCTCTTTTCCTAATTGAATACCCTTTATTTCTTTCTCCTGCCTGATTGCCCTGGCCAGAACTTCCAACACTATGTTGAATCGGAATGGTGAGAGAGGGCATCCCTGTCTTGTGCCAGTTTTCAAAGGGAATGCTTCCAGTTTTTGCCCATTCAGTATGATATTGGCTGTGGGTTTGTCATAAATAGTTCTTATTATTTTGAGATACGTCCCATCAATACCTAATTTACAAATGGAAGAACATTGCATGCTCATGGGTAGGAGGAATCAATATCGTGAAAATGGCCATACTGCCCAAGGTAATTTATAGATTCAATGCCATCCGCATCAAGCTACCAATGACTTTCTTCACAGAATTGGAAAAAATTACTTTAAAGTTCATATGGAAGCAAAAAAGAACCCACATTGCCAAGTGAATCCTAAGCCAAGAACAAAGCTGGAGGCATCACGCTACCTGACTTCAAACTATACTACAGGGCTACAGTAACCAAAATAGCATGGTACTGGTACCAAAACAGAGATATAGACCAGTGGAATAGAACAGAGCCCCCAGAAATAATACCACACATCTACAACCATCTGATCTTCGACAAACCTGACAAAAACAAGAAATGGGGAAAGGATTCCCTATTTAATAAATGGTGCTGGGGAAACTGGCTAGCCATATGTAGAAAGCTGAAACTGGATCCCTTCCTTACTCCTTATACAAAAATTAATTCAAGATGGATCAAAGACTTAAATGTTAGACCTAAAACCATAAAAACCCTGGAAGAAAACCTAGGCAATACCATTCAGGACATAGGCATGGGCAAGGACTTCATGTCTAAAACACCAAAAGCATGGCAACAAAAGCCAAAATTGACAAATGAGATCTAATTAAACTAAAGAACTTCTGCACAGCAAAAGAAACTATCATCAGAGTGAACAGGCAACCTACAGAATGGGAGAAAATTTTTGCAATCTACTCATCTGACAAAGGGCTAATATCCAGAATCTACAAAGAACTCAAACAAATTTACAAGAAAAAAACAACCCCATCAAAAAGTGGGCAAAGGATATGAACAGACACTTCTCAAAAGAAGACATTTATGCAGCCAAAAAACACATGAAAAAATGCTCACCATCACTGGCCATCAGAGAAATGCAAATCAAAACCACAATGAGATACCATCTCACACCAGTTAGAATGGCGATCATTAAAAAGTCAGGAAACAACACGTGCTGGAGAGGATGTGGAGAAATGGGAACACTTTTTACACTATTGGTGGGAGTGTAAACTAGTTCAACCATGGAGGAAGACAGTGTGGCGATTCCTCAAGGATCTAGATCTAGAAATACCATTTGACCCAGCCATCCCATTACTGGGTATGTACTCAAAGGATTATAAATCATGCTGCTACAAAGACACATGCATACGTATGTTTATTGTGGCACTATTCACAATAGCAAAGACTTGGAACCAACCTAGATGTCCATCAATGATAGAATGGATTAAGAAAATGTGGCACATATACACCATGGAATACTATGCAGCCATAAAAAAGGATGAGTTCGTGTCCTTTGTAGGGACATGGATGAAGCTGGAAACCATCATTCTCAGCAAACTATCACAAGGACAAAAAACCAAACACTGCATGTTCTCACTCATAGGTGGGAATTGAACTATGAGAACACTTGGACACAGGGTGGGGAACATCACACACCGGGGACTGTTGTGGGGTGGGGAGGGATAGCATTAGGAGATATACCTAATGTAAATGACGAGTTAATGGGTGCAGCACACCAACATGGCACATGTATACATATGTAACAAACCTGCACGTTGTGCACATGTACCCTAGGACTTAAAGTATAACTTAAAAAAAGGAAAAATAAATAAATAAGTTTAAAAAAAAAGACAGCAAAAGAAGACAGAAAAAAAAAAGGCCCTTTTACCTTGATCCTAGGACTTTATGGGCTCACCTCTTTCCCATGATTCTTCCCTTAGGGTGGGCTTTCTCATGCCCAGTGCTTTCCTTACCCTTTGGAATTGAGCACGCGCAGTGTGTTCAGGGAGTTATACATATGCCCATCTGAGGCTTTCTTCCCTTTTCTGGTGGAGCGTACCCACCCCCCCGAGATCGTACTTCACCATTTTTGTCTCGATGTTAACAGGTGTGGACCATCCGGAAACAACCTCTCCCTGGCACCCCTACTGCTGAGAGAGGCAATGCGATAATTGCTGAACTATCACCCGACATTTCTAGTGGGTGGGGGGAGAGCCCTCCCCGGCCTCACTCATGCCTAACTACCTGTAACAGTATTAGTCCATTTTCACACTTCTATAAAGAAATACCTGAGACTGGGTAATTTATGAAGAAAAGAGGTTTCATTGACTCACAGTTCCACATGGCTGGGGAGACCTCAGGAACCTTACAGTCATGGAAGAAGGTGAAGGGGAAGCAAACTTGGATCTTTTCACATGGCAGCAGGAGAGTGTGTGCAAGCACAGGGAAAACTACCATTTGTAAAACCATCAGATCTTGTAAGAATTCACTCAGTCTCAAGAACAGCATGGGGGAACCACCCACATAATCCAATCACCTCCCACTAGATCCCTCAACACCTGGGGATTACAATTCAAGATGAGATTTGGGTGGGGACCCAAAACCTAACCATATCAAATATAGAAGGTATCTTTTGTGAGATTTTAACAGTAATAAATCATCTGCATTTTTAATAATTAAGGTTAATTTAGTCTAAATTTAAAATGCATTTTAAAGGTCTTATGCATTCATGATTTTTGACTGATGCATTTTAATTCTAAGTAAATGAAGAGTGAATGAAAAATTATACTGAAATTAGTTTGGGGTGAAGGATGAATCTGTTAAATTAATTTTGGAGAAAAGAATAACTTTATTACATCATAACTGAACCACATCTAAAATAATATCTATTAGGTTTTAAATATCTGTACTCTTGAAAATTTGGAACTAGTTTAATTTGCATGAGGGCAGTCTGTCTGGTTTTCTTTTGTATTCCTTTATAGAGCCTTTTGTAGTAGATGATCAGTGGGTATTTGCTATTGAATGAATATAAGGCCACTGCCCTCAAGAAATGTAACTGAGGAGATAAGTCATAAATATCAGTTGATCAGATTTAGTGAAAAGAGATCTGTCTATGCAAGGCAATCTATGCTAAGTGCCAGGTGAGAGGTTAAAACAGTAAGTGCTGTAACAAGAGTGGTCATTTTGAGTAGGATGATTAACAAAAATTCACCAAATGTAGGTAGGATTTGATTTGGGCCCTTAAAGAAGTTTCGGTAAAAGTGGAGAGGAAGAAGGGATTATCAAAATAACCATTTTCAGATTATGTCATTTCAATAATGCCTATTCATTACTGAACATAGTTTGGAAACTTTCCCTTTTTGACCTTTGAATAAATCAAAAATGTTCATTTCACCAACTATTTCTCTAGGGATTTCAAGACCCTGTTACTTACCTTGTTCTTCTCTGGCTCATGACTTCATCATGCTTATCTGTTTTAAATCTTTCTCAGTGTGCTCATCTTTGATCCTTCTCTAAAGCAGCATTTTAGACCTGTAAATGCTGTTTGTACAGAGTCATTCCCCTCCCCTGTAACCTCCCTCTTGTGAGGCCAGAGTTTACCTAAGCCATATCTGATATGGAGCTCCCAAGTTCTCTTAGCTCTTTACCACTGTGTACTTGGCCTTTCTTCCCAAACCTACAATGTACTTCCTCTTGAATTTAACATGAACATTTCCATTTTTACTGGGTCCCAATGATCATTACAAGCTCTGCTTAGTGAATGTGGGTTCCAGCAAACTGAAGACAAAAGGCCCCGACTTCTGGATGAAATGTTTCACCATAAACCTACCTAGACTGGAGGTCTTCCAGAAGCCATCTGCACAATTTCCCCCTTACCCAGGAAATGTTTCTGGGCAATATTGGTGGTTTAAAAATATTTTTAGTAATACTTACATGCAATAAAGTGAATGTGTAATGTATATTTTTTTAAATAATGTGAAAAAACTAATTTTCATAAATTAAATATTTTTCTAAACTATTATATATATCCCAAAGAAAATAGAATGACTTAGGGCAGCCACGGTGGCTCATGCCTGTAATCCCAGCACTTTGGGGGGCTGAGGTGGGAGGATCATTTCAGCTTAGGGGTTCCAGACCAGCCTGAGCAACATAAGAAGAACTCGTCAGTACAAAAAAACCAAAATATATATAATTGGCCAGGCGCAGTGGCTCATGCCTGTAATCTAAGCACTTTGGGAGGCCAAGGTGGGAGGATTGCTTGAGTCAAGTAGTTCAAGACCAGCATGAACAACATAGTGAGACCTTGTCTCTACAGAAAATTTTTTTTTTAATTAGCCAGGAGTGGTGGCATATGCCTTTAGTCCCAGCTACACAGGAGGCTGAGGTGGGAGGATCACTTGAGCCCAAAAGGTCGAGGCTGCAGTAAGCCATGATTGTGCCACTGAACTCACTCTGTGCAACACAGAGAGACCCTGTCTCAAAAAAAAAAAAAAAAGAAAGAAAAGAAAATAGAATGACTCTTGTAGTAATAAAAATCCCACATTCCTGCATATCTTTTTATCTGTCAGAAGCATAGCTTAAGTGTTATCTTCTTACTGAAACCCATCTTGGATTCTCTCCCTCCCCCTAAGTGTATTGGTTTTTTTGCCTTCTTTGTTCCTATCACTCTCTTTTCCTAGTTGTTTACCTGTCTGTCTTTCCTGCTACACTTATATATACTTTTTCAGGATAGGTACCAAAGTTATTCACTTGTTAATTTTTCTTCTCGCTCCCAACTTAGTGCCTTGCATGTAGAAAATACTTAATAAATGTTTGTCAAATTGAATTACATTTGTGTTTATCATTTTTTAAAGTAAGACACACTTGGTTTCCTGTTTTTTTTTTCTTCTGATATCTATCTTAATTTAAAGCTACTGGAAGGAGTCCCTTGTACTGTAATATGCATTTATATGATGGTTATTATTATTTTTTTTTTCTTTAAGCTTAGCGTGAACCAGCGTACCCTATAACTTTCTTTGTTACTGGCCTGGATTTAGAAGACAAACCTTCTCCCTTGTGATAACTGTTCTTGAGCTGGTGCAAGTACCAACACAATTCCCAGGTTGCACCTATTTTTGTTCGTTTTTTACTTTTTATTTATATCATAAGTAGTTATGTGGGGTTTTTTTCAATTTTTATTTTAAATTCAAGAGTACATGTGCAAGTTCACTATATAGATATTAATTCTTAACACAGCAAGATTGTGGAAGTTCTTATATAATATTCTATGGATCTTTCTCATATCAAATAATCTTTATATGTGTTATTTGGTCATATTTATTATTTATATCATATTCAATTATTTAAATAATGTAAATATAATTGTTTTTACCCATTTTGCAAGTTAGGAAACTAAGGCTTAAGCATAAATAAGTTGCCTAAGTTCACACAGCTAGAAGGTGGTAGTAGATAAGAACACAGTAATGCCTACTCTAAATTGTGAAGATGAATTTAGATGGTCTCGCTATCTACATCCATCTCTGAAGTCTCTGAAGCTCTGGGAATGTTTAACATTATTTGAACATCTGCATAATCAGTAAAATATTTGGCAAAATGAACTTGCATTGGGGAAAAGTGCTGGGTTGCTTTCAGGCTCAAACCAGTTACAGCTTTCATCAAGCTAATTTGCTGACTGGGCAGGAGGGCTTTTCACAGTGGAAGTGAAGCAATATAGATCACTTTTTCAGCTTCACTAGATTTTAATGCTTCTATTTATTTATCTTTAGCTCTGGGTGATGGTTTTACAGTTGTAAATACAACCGAGCTCTAAATTGTTTATCCAGTCACCTCAGGGTTTTATGTATTCAGCCAAATGTTGGAAAACCGTTTAGATTGTGGAGCACACTGGCTCCACCTACTGTCCTATGAGAAAACACTTTCCTACTGTATCTTCATTCACAATTCTCTTAAATTGTACCCTTTTGCATATGTGCTTTTCCCCAAACTTTCTTTCTCATATTTTTGATATTTGAGTTTCCGTTTACCTTGCTGAAAGATAAATTTACCTATTAAGAAATCGTGAAATTACTGTAACGTCAGTCTTGCCTGTAATTTATATTATAAGGAGAATGTGTTTGGGGGTATAAAAAATCATAGTTTTCAAAAATCTAAATCTATATCAAAATAAGACTTTCCCTCCAGAAAAAAAGTGTTCAAAATATTTTAGTACACTATTGTGTGGTGTATGAATGAATATCTCGCTTTTATTTCCAGAACAGAGATTTTTTAATTGAATTTTCTGGAAGCAGTTAACCTCAAATCCAATTAAACTCTTAGTAGAAGTAATTTTATTTTCTACCATTCATCTTTTTAATACTTTAGTTTTCAGTTATAAAGACAATATAGCAACATTGTAGAAAATATGGAAAAAGGGGTAAATCCATTATTTAACTTGCTTAAATGTTTATTCTTAATTTCTTGGTTAGGGAACCCTTACCAACTATAGTTTTACCAAGTCATGATTGATGAAAACATAATTTTATAATTGTGGTCGTTATCAATTTATTACTTCTTAGCTCTGAGTTCAACATTCATTGCATGGTTGGTGAAAATAGACCTGAGCCCTTTGAATATTTTCCTTTGACAACTGGCTGGATGTTAAATTTTGTCAATAGAGGGCGCCAGAGAGACATTGCAAGAGGAAGAGATTTTCCTTCCTGGTTCTGGTGTGCTGGCTTGGCAACTTCTCTGGCGCCAGCTCTTGCAGTCCAAGTGGCTTAATAGCTTCTGGCTCCTACAGTGCTGAGGCTTCCCCAGTGCCCAGCTCTTAAAGCTTGGTCAGCTTCTGGTGCCAGGCTATTGCAGAACGTGGCTGTCAGCAGCACCTAGTGGTCAGTAGCTTCCCCTGCCCACCTACCTCCCCGCTCTATGGGATTAGCTTTAGCTGGCACCCTAGAGGGCAGATTTCTGACAAGTTCTGAACAGTAGATTTCAGCAAGCTCTATGGGTATAGCACCACAGCAACTTCTCGGCTATTCAGTGAACCATGGTCATGCCTTCTCCAGCAAGGTCTGCATCTCAGCCTTGGGGAAACCTCTTTTTTAATGCTCTATCTCAGCCTTAGGGGTAGTGGCTGCTCCTTACCTCTGATATTCCTTTATTCTGTAGAGTTTTCTTTACTTGTGACTAGCCTGTCTCTCCTTACTCTTATAAGTTAATAATTCTCTATTCAAATTACTCTGGTTTATCTTTTCTGATTGAACTCTTGACTTTTTTTTTTTTTTTTTAACAGACAGAGTCTTGCTCTGTCACCCAGGCTGCAGTGCAGTGGTGTGATCATGGCTCACTGCAGCCTCAGCCTCCCAGGCTCAAGCGATCCTCCCACCTCAGCCTTCTGAGCAGCTAAGACCACGGGCAAGTGCCACTATGCCTGGCTAATTTTAAAAATTTTTTTGTAGAGATGGGTTCTCCTTATGTTGCCCAGGCTGGTGTCGAACTCCTGGGCTCAAGCAATCCTCCCCGCTTGGCTTTCCAAAGTGCTGGGATTATAGCCATGATCCACAATGCCTGGGCTGAAACCATTTTTTTACCCAAAGTTTTAAGTCCACGATCATTTTATGTGCATTATTTTGCTTAGTAAAATTAAATTAGCTAACATGTATAGCTATATAAGCTAAATTGCTTATTTACAAAGCAATTACATATCTATTATTCTTTAAATCAGCTTTTTAAAAGTAACCTTTTATTCTTTTTTCCTGACTTTACAGTCTTACCTGATTTATCAATTTTTTGCCTTTGTGGTTAATCCTTTTCATGTCCTACTTAAAAAAATCATTGCCTCTCCAAGGTGATAAAGATGTTCTCCCATATTTTCTTCTGAAGGTTTTATTGTTTTACCTTTTACATTTAGATCTATAGTACCTCTGGAATTTATTTTTAATTAAAACAAATTTTTAATTGTTTATCGAATTGGGCAGCCCTTGAACCAGAATGGGTTCAGAGAAGCTCCCATCCGGAATTTATTTTTGTGTAAGGAGTGTGAACCTGGGATCCAGATTAATTTTTTTCCTATATAAATATGCAGTTGATCCAGTATCTGTATTGAAAAGACCATCCTTTCCTTAATACACTGCAGGCTTATGTTTGTCATAAATCAGGTGCTCGTAAATGTTAGTATGTTCTTATAATCTTACCTGTTCTATTTAACCTTGTTAGTCGGCCTTGATATCTAGTAGTGTAAATACTCCAGGTTTGTTGTTACTCAAGATTGTCTTGGCTCTTCTTAGCCTTTTGTATTTCATATAAAGTTAAGAATCAGCTTTTTAATTTGTACCCAAAACCATTTGGGATTTTTATTAGTATTATGTCTTATATGTCTTTGTCAGATTTATTCCTAGATATGTGATGTGTTTTGATGCTATTGCAAATTATATCTGTAACACCAAAACTGCAGTTACATGTTCAGATTGTCAGTCTGACCCAGGAATCCTTCAGATATTTGAAGATAGCAGTCATTCCATTCCTTATATGTTGTGTTTTATTTATTTAGTATATTATGCCTTTATATGAGTCTCTACTCTGAATGCTTTAGTATTTCTGTTTTGTTTAGGGTGCCACAAATAGATAAACATCCCAATGAGAAGCTGAATTAAAGCAGAGAAAAGTAGGAGGACCACTATCTAGCTCTTTCCATTTTTACCTCTGAATACTAGTATATTGAGATTTTCCTCCCAGAATAGCCTACTGTCATCTTTCTGTCTTTGGAACTTTCTGTCAGGGTTGTCCTTACTCTCTCTAACAAGCCTATATTTGTGGTTTGCACGTTCTTCATTCTAATTTGTAAAACTTGTGCATTGTCCTTAAATGAGTTTCATATAGTTTGTAAGACCCTCCTGCACTCCCTGCCTCCAGGTAATTTGAAATGTATTACTGACTTCCATACTATTGACATTTCAGCTAAATTTAATATTACCTGTACGTTTGGGCATGTTTCCATTGCTTTATCTTAGTCATCAGTAAAGATTTTCATTAGTTTGAATCTTAGGGCACTCCTGAATGGTAAAATATTCAACATCTCCTACAGGTTTACTTAAAACTATTGATAACTGCTGTTTGGATATATAACTCTCAATCTGTCTGGCTCCCCACCTTACATTTTCATACTCTACCTAGGCAAATTACTTTATTCTTTGTACAGTTTGGAAGTCATTTAATATATTCTGAATAAAATACTCTGATATAATTTTTAAAACATTATAATTAATAAGCACCCTGTGTGTGAACATTGTGCTAGCACATCTAGTGAGAGGAACATTGGCTATAAGGACAGATAGACCTGGAATAAAATCTTGCCACCACCATTTGCTTATTGTGAGAACTTGGAATTGTATACTGTAAATTGTATAATTTCTTAACCCGCTTTTACTGTTTATTTTTAATAGGGACAACATTACTTCACAAGATTGGTTGTGAGAAGCAAGTAAGATAGCACATGTAAAATATAAAGTTCAGTACCTGGTACTTAATAGGCTCAGCATATTTTTGTTCCTTTCTCTCCTTTCAGGGTCTAGCTCAAATCTTAATACATCTATGAAACTATTCCCAACGATCTTACTCCCTCTCCTAAATGGTTTCTGTATTAATTTTTATTTTATCAAAGCAATATATAAAAAAAGATTTAAAAATCTAGATAATGCTAAACAACTTTAACAAAACCAGAAGGCAATGTTCTTTCCCAACCCTTCTTTGCTTCCCACTGTCTAATTCTACTCCCCAGAAGCAAAATTAAAAAAAAAAACAAACCCAGCTTGATTGAGGTATAATTGAGATACAAAACAGACTGCACCTATTTAAAGTGTACAAATTAAATTTTGACATTGGCTTATACCTGTGAAACCATCAAAAACAAGATAGTAACATATCCTTCACCTCCAAGTTTTATTTTATTCCTTTGTAAGCCCTCCTTCTGCATTGAACTTCCACCATTTCTCCCCCAGCAACCACTGATCTTCTTTCTGTCACTGTAGATTAGTTTGCATTTTCTAGCCTTTTATATGATCTGTTTTAGTCCTTGTCTGCTAATTCTAACATCTGTTCTGGGTTGGTTCCAGTTGATTATTTTCCTCATGAATCATGTTTCTTGCTTTTTTTGTATGCCTGTTAATCTTTGATTGAATACCTGACAGCGTGCTTTTTTTAACTTTGTTAGGTGCTGAATAACTTTTGTATTACTATAAATAGTCTTGGATTTTGTTCTGGATTTCAGTGAAGCTACTTGGAAACAGTTTGATCCTTTTGGATTTTGCTTTTGTGATTTGTTAGGTGTGTCTGGAACAGGGTTCAGTCTAGTACTAGCTATTCCCTATTACTGAGGCCAGGCCTTCTTCATTCCTTTATCCAATGCCCAGTGTGATACAAATTTTACCATTTCAGCTTGTGGGAGTAGGCACTGTTTCTGGCTATGTGTGTACTGGCTATGTGTGAACACCTGGTACTGTTCCCTCTAATATTTTCACCATGATTCTTTCCTGGCTTCGACTAGTTTGCTCCTACACATCTGCTAATCAGTCTTCTGCTGAATAGTTAGGGGGCCCTTTATAGATTTCCTGAGTTCTTTCTCTCTAAAGTTGTCTCTCATATACTGTCTCCTGTGAAATCTAGTCACCTTGGTCTTCCTAAACTCCCCGCTTTGTTTCCTCATCAGGGAGCCTGCCAAGGTCCCGCTGGGTACTCCCTCCTTATGCTGTGGCTTGAGTACTCCAGGCAGTAAGTTAGGGGCAATCATAGGGGCCTCCATTTGTTTCTTGGTTTCTCGGGAATCATTGCCTGATGTCTATTGTCTTGAAAATAGTTGTTTCATATATTTTGTCTCCTCTCCCCTTCCCTCTGCTCCCCTCTTCTCCTTATTTCAGGTAAGAGGATAAATCTGGTTCTTGTTTCTTCATCTTGTGTGGAAACAGAAGTCTGACGATAACTTTGTTAACATTTATTTTATTTATTTATGTATTTATTTATTTATTTTTGTAGAGATGAGTCTCACTGTGTTGCCCAGGCTGCTCTAGAACTCCTGGGCTCAAGCGATCCTCCCACCTTGGTCTCCCAAAGTGCTAAGATTACAAGTGTGAGCCACTGCCCCTGGCCAGCTATTTTTTTTTTATTATTATTAATTTGGCTTCAGATTTCTGAATAACTTGCCTTACAGTCCTATTTCTGGATCTGTAAATTTAAGATATTGTCTGTTGTCTTCTAGTTTTGGTGGTTGGGGATTTCACTTTTTTATACCATCCCTGCTTTCCCCACTATATTTTCTCAATAAAGTCAGAGCATAATTTTTTACTAAATAAGTAGTTAGGATGTAACATCCATAATATCAATATGGCTATGTAAATAATGTGCACTGCTAAGCCAGATCGTGTACTCTATGGTAACATTTCTTTCTGTGTAGACTACTAAAAATACAAAAATTAGCTGGGCATGATGGCATGCACCTGTGTTCCCAGCTACTCAGGAGGCTGACACACAAGAATCTCTTGAGCCCAGGAGGTAGAGGTTGCAGTGAGCTGAGATCACGCCACTGCACTCCAGCCTGGGCAACAGAGGAAGACTCTGTCAAAAAAAAAAAAACACCAAAAATTTGTCTACAGCAAATACATAGGGTTAATATTAATATCCCTTTTACAAGAAGGGCTCCTTCTTATAGAAAAAGGAAAGACCAATAGAAAAACTGGCAAAGGGCATGAAATACATTTCATAGGAGAAGAAATACAAAAGAAGATAAAATTATACCCATCCTTATTCATTGTAAAAGAAAGAACGATGCGTCCATGTTTTCTGTTACTACTTTTTGGGCCAATAGATTTATTTCTTGACTTGACAATCTCATTTTTGTGTATCTATTTTACAGATATACCTGCACTTGTAAATATATATGGTTATTCATTGCAATATTGCTTGTAATAGTGAGAATGGGAAATAACCTGAATGTTTACAGTTATAGAGGACTGGTTGAATGAGTTATAGTACAATTTTTCCAACACCTCTGTCAAATGCCCATTGGCATTTTTTCCCCAAAATTTTTTAATTTATCAAATTATCTATCCTTTTCTTCCTTTTCTTCTTGGAAATTTCTTTCCTGCAGTTCTTGGTTCTCCTGCCGCAGTTTGGATGGACTGTGTGGTCCCTGGTCCTTTTGCAGTCTTGAGCCTTTTCTTTACCTCTCTCCTGTGTTGCAGCCCATGTTTCTTAGCTCTCATGTCATCCTTTCTCATGGTCAGTTTCCTTGTTTGCACTCATTACATTCTCCAGTTGATTCCAGAGAAAAGATACGTTGTAAGTATATTTTTTTAATCCTTGACTGTTTGAAAATGTTTTCTTCTACCCTCTCAGTGAATTGATTATTTGTCTTGATATTAGCATCTCTGCTGAAAATCCTTCTTTTGAAATTTGGAAAATATTGTGCCCCTTTATTCTTCTGATAATCAAATTTATAAAATACTGTTTAGCCATTTCTTTCTCCATTTTATTTACTTATAAATTCTACTGGGGTTTTTTACTATTCCTTTGCTATTCATGTTTGCACTTTGTTTTTGTGAAGACAGGAGGAAAGATCAAATTAAGATCCATTAATTAGGCCTTCTATGTTTTACTAGAAACAGAAACTAGAAATTAAAACATTACTAGAAAATGAAATGTCAAAGAGACACACAAAATGTAAACTGCAATTTGTTGCTTTTTTATTCCAAGTAACAAAATTAAGCCAATCCTGTATTCATCATGTCATACTGCATCCATGGACCACAATTTCAGTGCATCAGTATAGGCTGCCTCCCCCAACCCATTTTCTGCTGTATCTCTGAGGTTCTTCCAGAGATCTTTTTCTTGCTTGCCTTTAGAAATTAGAATTTCCTTTAGTGGGTTTGCTGGTGGAAAATTTTTAGTTTCATTTGTCTGAAATATCTTTATTTTATTTGGATTATTGTGAGAAATTTTTGGTGAGTACAGAATTTTTTTTCAGCACCTTGAAAATATCTTCCCAATGTCTTTCTGAGAAGTTACTTGTGTAATTGTTGTTAAAGGCTACGTGAATGTATCTTTATTTAAAGTGTTATTGATTAACCTAAATGTCTTCTTATATTTTTCTCTTAAAGGGAATACAGTGAGTAACCTGATCATGATTATACCTCCAATGTTCGGTGCAATTCAGAGTGTTAGAGACGGTCTGGAAAAACGGTACATTGCTTCTTATTTAGCACTCACAGGTATGTATAACACTGTATCTGAAGAAATGTACAGTATTCAAATGAGCCATTTTTCTCATTCATTTCTAAAAGCAGTTTTCAATTTTGTGTTATTACATAACTTGAATATATTCTGAAACTTCTTAGTTAAAACTCCAAAAACCTTGCCAGTGAATTGAACTGCATTTTGAATAAAATGTTTTAGAAATTACAAAATATTTTAAGCATACAAAAAAGAATAGAGATAATATAACAAATATACCCACACATCTTACTACCCAGTTTTGTCAGGTCCTAACAATTTATAATATTTGTTTCAGATCTTTTTCTTTTTTAAGGAAATTACTACTGATAAAATTAAAACTCCTTTGTATTCCTCCCTGATTGTATCCCCCTCAGCCTCCCAGCCCATCCCCTAAGAGCTAGCCTCAATCCTGAATTTGATGCTTATCATTTTCATGTTTATACTATGTATGTATATATCCTTAGAAGTATACATAGTATGGTTTTGCATAGTTTTAAACTTTTTGGAAAGGATACCATCCAACCTTTTGTGACTTACGTATATTCTACTTGTCTGTGAGGTGGAGGACTGTGTCTTAATGATCTTTGCGTCCCTATTGTCTGGCAGTTTAGTGTTCCTCAATAAGTACTGGATGGATGGGTAAATCAGCTATACCAGAGCCTAACGTAGTGAAATCACTTCTGTCTTCTGTCATGTTCTTGCATCATCATAATAAATAAAAAATACCAAATGAAGTAGATTCTTTCTAGTAGTTTCATTTCTTCATTTTCTATTCTGTTTTTTTATTATTATTATTATACTTTAAGTTCTAGGGTACACGTGCACAACGTGCAGGTTTGTTACATATGAATACATGTGCCATGTTGGTGTGCTGCACCCATTAACTCATCATTTACATTAGGTATATCTCCTAATGCCATCCCTCCCCCCTTCCCCCACCCCACAACAGGCCCTGGTGTGTGATGTTCCCCACCCTGTGTCCAAGTGTTCTCATTGTTCAATTCCCACCTATGAGTGAGAACATGCGGTGTTTGGTTTTTTGCCCTTGCAATAGTTTGCTGAGAATGATGGTTTCCAACTTCATTCATGTCCCTACAAAGGACATGAACTCATCCTTTTTTAATGGCTGCATAGTGTTCCCTGGTGTATATGTGCCACGTTTTCTTAATCCATTCTATCATTGATGGACATCTGGGTTGGTTCCAAGTCTTTGCTATTGTGAATAGTGCCGCAATAAACATACGTGTGCATGTGTCTTTATAGCAGCATGATTTATAATCCTTTGAGTATATACCCAATAATGGGATGGCTGGGTCAAATGGTATTTCTAGTTCTAGATCCTCAAGGAATCGCCACACTGTCTTCCACCATGGTTGAACTAGTTTACAGTCCCACCGACAGTATAAAAGTGTTCCCATTTCTCCACATCCTCTCCAGCACGTGTTGTTTCCTGACTTTTTAATGATCGCCATTCTAACTGGTGTGAGATGGTATCTCATTGTGGTTTTGATTTGCATTTCTCTGATGGCCAGTGATGGTGAGCATTTTTTCATGTGTTTTTTGGCTGCATAAATGTCTTCTTTTGAGAAGTGTCTGTTCATATCCTTTGCCCACTTTTTGATGGGGTTGTTTGTTTTTTTCTTGTAAATTTGTTTGAGTTCTTTGTAGATTCTGGATACTAGCCCTTTGTCAGATGAGTAGATTGCAAAAATTTTCCCCCATTCTGTAGGTTGCCTGTTCACTCTGATGATAGTTTCTTTTGCTGTGCAGAAGCTCTTTAATTTAATTAGATCCCATTTGTCAATTTTGGCTTTTGTTGCCATGCTTTTGGTGTTTTAGACATGAAGTCCTTGCCCATGCCTATGTCCTGAATGCTATTGCCTAGGTTTTCTTTTAGGATTTTTATGGTTTTAGGTCTAACATTTAAGTCTTTGATCCATCTTGAATTAATTTTTGTATAAGATGTAAGGAAGGGATCCAGTTTCAGCTTTCTACATATGGCTAGCCAGTTTACCCAGCACCATTTATTAAATAGGGAATCCTTTCCTCATTTCTTGTTTTTGTCAGATTTGTCAAAGATCAGATGGTTGTAGATGTGTGGTATTATTTCTGAGGGCTCTGTTCTGTTCCATTGGTCTATATCTCCGTTTTGGTACCAGTACCAGGCTGTTTTGGTTTCTGTAGCCTTGTATAGTTTGAAGTCAGGTAGAGTGATGCCTCCAGCTTTGTTCTTTTTGCTTAGGATTGACTTGGCAATGCGGGCTCTTTTTTAGTTCCATATGAACTTTAAAGTAATTTTTTCCAATTCTGTGAAGAAAGTCATTGGTAGCTTGATGGGGATGGCATTCAATCTATAAATTACTTTGGGTAATATGGCCATTTTCACGATATTGATTCTTCCTACCCATGAGCATGGAATGTCCTTCCATTTGCTTGTGTCCTCTTTTATTTCATTGAGCAGTGGTTTGTAGTTCTCCTTGAAGAGGTCCTTCACATCCCTTGTAAGTTGGATTCTTAGGTATTTTATTCTCTTTGAAGCAATTGTGAATGGGAGTTCACTTATGATTTGGCTCTCTGTTTGTCTGTTATTGGTGTATAAGAATGCTTGTGATTTTTGCACATTGATTTTGTATCCTGAGACTTTGCTGAAGTTGCTTATCAGCTTAAGGAGATTTTGGGCTGAGACGATGGGGTTTTCTAGATATACAATCATGTCATCTGCAAACAGGGACAATTTGACTTCCTCTTTTATTAATTGAATACGTTTTATTTCTTTCTCCTGCCTGATTGCCCTGGCCAGAACTTCCAACACTATGTTGAATAGGAGTGGTGAGAGAGGACATCCCTGTCTTGTGCCAGTTTTCAAAGAGAATGCTTCCAGTTTTTGCCCATTCAGTATGATATTGGCTGTGGGTCTGTCATAAATAGCTCTTATTATTTTGAGATATGTCCCATCAATACCTAATTTATTGAGAGTTTTTAGCACGAAGGGCTGTTGAATTTCGTCAAAGGCCTTTGCTGCATCTATTGTGATAACCATGTGGTTTTTGTCTTTGCTTCTGTTTATATGCTGGATTACGTTTATTGATTTGCCTATGTTGAACCAGCCTTGCATCCCAGGGATGAAGCCCACTTGATCATGGTGAATAAGCATTTTGATGTGCTGCTGGATTTGGTTTGCCAGTATTTTATTGAGGATTTATTGTGTTGGAGTCTAAGTCTCTTTGTAGGTCACTAAGGACTTGCTTTATGAATCTGGGTGCTCCTGTATTGGGTGCATATATATTTAGGATAGTTAGCTCTTCTTGTTGAATTGATGCCTTTACCATTATGTAATGGCCTTCTTTGTCTCTTTTGACCTTTGTTGGTTTAAAGTCTGCTTTATCAGAGACTAGGATTGCAACCCCTGCCTTTTTTTGTTTTCCATTTGCTTGGTAGATCTCCCTCCATCCCTTTATTTTGAGCCTATGTGTATCTCTGCACGTGAGATGGATCTCCTGAATACAGCACACTGATGGGTCTTGACTCTTTATCCAATTTGCCAGCCTGTGTCTTTTAATTGGAGCATTTAGCCCATTTACATTTAAGGTTAATATTGTTGTGTGTGAATTTGATCCTGTCATTATGATGTTAGCTGGTTCTTTTGCTCGTTAGTTGATGTAGTTTCTTCCTAGCATTGATGGTCTTTACAATTTGGCATGTTTCTGCAGTGGCTAGTACCGGTTGTTCCTTTCCATGTTTAGTGCTTCCTTCAGGAGCTCTTTTAGGGCAGGGCTGGTGGTGACAAAATCTCTCAGCATTTGCTTGTCTGTAAAGGATTTTATTTCTCCTTCACTTACGAAGCTTAGTTTGGCTGGATATGAAATTCTGTGTTGAAAATTCTTTTTTTTAAGAATGTTGAATATTGGCCCCCACTCTCTTCTGGCTTGTAGAGTTTCTGCCGAGAGATCAGCTGTTAGTCTGATGGGCTTCCCTTTGTGCGTAACCCATCCTTTCTCTCTGACTGCCCTTAACATTTTTTCCTTCATTTCCACTTTGGTGAATCTGACAATTATGTGTTTTGGAGTTGCTTTTTTTTTTTTTTTTGACAGAGTCGCACTCTGTCACCCAGGCTGGAGTGTAGTGGTACAATCTCGGCTCACTGCAGCCTCAACCTCCCAGGTGCAAGCGATCCTCCTACCTCAGCCTCCCAAGTAGCTGGGACCACAGGCGTATGCCACCATGCCTGGCTAATTTTTGTATTTTTTTGTAGAGACAGGATTTCGCCATGTTGCCCAGGCTAATCTCAAACTCCTGAGATCAAGCAATCTTCCTGCCATGGCCTCCCAAAGTGCTGGGATTACAGGTGTGTGCCACTGTGCCTGGCCTTATTTATTTTTTATAACTCTCTAAAGTCTCTTTCTTTTGTTTTAGCTCGTGGTGAGTATTTCCACATTGACAGAAAGGACTTCTAATTATCCCAAAACTGTAAGCTATAGTGAATCATGTCAGATTCTACCTTAGATTATTTATTAGATATGAGAGACTTTAATTTCACAATCTGTTGCTCATATGCATTTTAAGAAAGTTACTTGATTATCTTCAAAAGGAAGACTTGTCTACAGACTTATCCCTTTGCTTTTTTTCTGGGGTGTTTTCATAATGTTTATAAAACATGGACAGGTCACAATCTGTAACAACAATAAGAACAAAAAGACCTGAGGGACTTCCAGTTGCCCTAGGATAATGGTGGCCTCCTAAGCTGGAGTTTGTCCACTTATTCTCCCAGAAAAACATAGAGATTAATAAGGAAAACCAATAGAACTACGTGCAACCCACACTTTCAGCCTTACTAGGAGAAACAATATTATGACCTTCAATTTATTTTAAAATAAGAAATAAACACCAAGTTCCAACAGAACTGTTTTCAGTGTTTCAGACTTGGAGATGTTTGAAAAACTATATGGAAAAGAGAAGAGAGGACTCAAGGGCCTAATTCTGACAAAAGTAGCAATAGAAAGATAAAACTCCTCAATAAAGGCAGAATCTATGAAAGCAGTCTAAGATCTGGTAGATCACAGTACTGTCTAAAGGTAAAGGCCTTGAAAGTGTGTCAGACCAAAGGTGGCAGTTTTGGAAAGGCATCACTTCTGGGAAAGAGATAAGTAGAAAGGGGGAGGTGCCCTTTGGAGATGCGTTAGTGAAAGGAAAGAAGAACATTGAGGGGAATTAAGATCCTACCGAAAACAAAGAATTACAAAACACATCAACCTCTTCTCCCTTCACTGCTTCCCCAAATATATCCGTATTTCATATATATATATATGAAACTTCACTATTCTGACTGAAGTGGGCAGTCTTGAATTAGAAATCTTTTTTTTTTTTTAGCACATACTTATAATTTTTATTTTTTTAATTTTTTTTAATTTTTTTTATTGATCATTCTTGGGTGTTTCTTGCAGAGGGGGATTTGGCAGGGTCATAGGACAATAGTGGAGGGAAGGTCAGCAGATAAACAAGTGAACAAAGGTCTCTGGTTTTCCTAGGCAGAGGACCCTGCGGCCTTCCGCAGTGTTTGTGTCCCTGGGTACTTGAGATTAGGGAGTGGTGATGACTCTTAACGAGCATGCTGCCTTCAAGCATCTGTTTAACAAAGCACATCTTGCACCGCCCTTAATCCATTTAACCCTGAGTGGACACAGCACATGTTTCAGAGAGCACAGGGTTGGGGGTAAGGTCATAGATCAACAGGATCCCAAGGCAGAAGAATTTTTCTTAGTACAGAGCAAAATGAAAAGTCTCCCATGTCTACTTCTTTCTACACAGACACAGCAACCATCCGATTTCTCAGTCTTTTCCCCACCTTTCCCCCTTTTCTATTCCACAAAACCGCCATTGTCATCATGGCCCATTCTCAATGAGCTGTTGGGTACACCTCCCAGACGGGGTGGCTGCCGGGCAGAGGGGCTCCTCACTTCCCAGACGGGGCAGCTGCCGGGCGGAGGGGCTCCTCACTTCTCAGACGGGGCGGCTGCCGGGCGGAGGGTCTCCTCACTTCTCAGACGGGGCGGCCGGGCAGAGACGCTCCTCACCTCCCAGACGGGGTCGCGGCCGGGCAGAGGCGCTCCTCACATCCCAGACGGGGCGGCGGGGCAGAGGCGCTCCCCACATCTCAGACGATGGGCGGCCGGGCAGAGACGCTCCTCACTTCCTAGATGGGATGGCGGCCGGGAAGAGGCGCTCCTCACTTCCTAGATGGCATGGCGGCCGGGCAGAGACGCTCCTTACTTTCCAGACTGGGCAGCTGGGCAGAGGGGCTCCTCACATCCCAGACGATGGGCGGCCAGGCAGAGACGCTTCTCACTTCCCAGACGGGGTGGCGGCCGGGCAGAGGCTGCAATCTCGGCACTTTGGGAGGCCAAGGCAGGCGGCTGGGAGGTGGAGGTTGTAGCCAGCCGAGATCACACCACTGCACTCCAGCCTGGGCACCATTGAGCACTGAGTGAACGAGACTCCGTCTGCAATCCCGGCACCTCGGGAGGCCGAGGCTGGCAGATCACTTGCGGCTAGGAGCTGGAGACCAGCCTGGCCAACACAGCGAAACCCCGTCTCCACCAAAAAAATACGAAAACCAGTCAGGCGTGGCGTGCGCCTGCAATCGCAGGCACTCGGCAGGCTAAGGCAGGAGAATCAGGCAGGGAGGTTGCAGTGAGCCAAGATGGCAGCAGTACAGTCCAGCTTTGGCTCGGCATCAGAGGGAGACCGTGGAAAGAGAGGGAGAGGGAGACCGTGGGGAGACGGGAGAGGGAGGGAGACCGTGGAAAGAGAGGGAGAGGGAGACCGTGGGGAGACAGAGAGGGAGAGGGAGAGGGATTGAATTAGAAATCTTGTAAGCCACTTAAAATCTTTACTCTCTCTATAAAATAGACCCCCCAACATGCAGCCTATTTCCATGTAAAATTAGGGTAAAAACAGAAAATGAGAATCAAAACCATTCGCATGATAGAATTTCGTCTCCACAACAAACTGTGAAACAGAAGGAAGATGTAATACAATACTCCTAACTGAATTAAGTTGCCTCAAACAAAGAAATGAATCAAAAATTTAAAAACTAATAACAGAAATAGCTCAATTCCTCTCCTCAAAAAAGACGAAATAAAATTAGAATTCATCGAACTTAATAAAGAAATTAAGACTAAATTACAGTGTGCTTGAGGGAGAGTAGAGTCTACTGAATATTTAATAGGGGCTGTTGTAGAAAGTCAGAGAAACAAGCAAGAAAATTAAAAGGAGATAAAGAAATAAAAAGGGTCAGAGAGAAAAGGATTGAAATGGAAGACAAGCAGAAAAGATCCAACATGCATATAATTGGAGTCCCTAGGTGGCATGGGGGAAACCAGTGGAACATAATTATATTTAAAATTATAATTCAAGACAACTTTCTAGAAATGAAAAAAGACTTTAATATGTATATTGAAAGGTCCAATTTTGCCTGGTAAACTGATTTAGAATGATCAATTTTGAGATAGAGCCTAGTAAAACTATTGGATTGTAAAAATGAAATTATTGTCAAAGCTCTTGGAAATAAGCCTTGATTACTTACAAGGGACCGAAAATTAGACTGGCATCAGACCTTATCAGTAATATACAAAGAAAATACCAGTGGAGCAGCATTTTCTAAAAAAATGAAGAGGAAGTATAAGCCAAGTATTTTATATTCCAACCAGGTTGTTCTCTAGGTGCTCTAGTTATAGAAAAACAGTTTTAAACCTACAAATACTCATTGAATACTGTACACATGACTGCTTCCTGATGAATCCACTATTACTGCACTGTCCAATTTAGTAGCTGCTAGTCACATGTTGCAATTTAAATTAATTACATTTAAATAAAATGTGAAATTCAGTTCCTTTGTCACACTAGCCACATTTCAAGTGTTCAATACCCACATATGGCTTGTGACTACTATATTGGGCAGTGCAGATATAGAACATTTTCATTACTGCAGAAAGTTCTACCAGCCACACTGTACTAGAATGTCCATCCAGTCATGAGTACTGAAAAAGGCTTAATGCAAAAATAATTCCTAAAACAACAACAAAACACCCTGCATTCGTTTGTTTTCATGCTGCTGATAAAGACATACCCAAGACTAGGAAGAAAAAGAGGTTTACTGGACTTACGGTTCCACATGGCTGGGGAATCATGGCCTTACAATCATGGCAGAAAGCAAGGAGGAGCAAGTCACTTCTTACATGGATGGTGGCAGGCAAAGAGTAGATTTGAATTAGAATAGTATAGCACTGATATTCCAATAGACCATACAGTAGAGTTTTTAAAAAGTACAGAAATAGACCCAAACCTATATTGGGGTTTAGTATTAATAAAGATGGCATCTCTAGTCACTGGGGCAAAGATGATGTGTTTTAATAAATGATGCTGAGGAAAAGAATTGGATGTGTGCCTTATACATAAGAATAAATTCTAAATTGATAAGAAGGCTAAAAGTAAAAATAAAAATCTTCCAACTACTAGGAGAAAACGTGTGTGCATTCTTACATGGGGAAGAATCTTTGGGAAAAGACTTTCTATGATTCAAAATTCAGGTATAAGAAAGGAAAAGGTTGACAAATTATGTAAAATAAAAAAACTTCTGTTATATAACATTTACATTGTATTAAAAAATAAAGTCGCTTTTGCATGACAAAAAATAGCATAAGCAAACTCAAAAGCAAAAGGCCACATGGTAAAAATATTCACAAGAAAAGGTTTAATATCCCTAATATACAATTTTTCTTTTCTTTCTTTCTTTTTTTTTTTTTTTAAGACAGAGTATCACTCTGTCGCCCAGGCTACAGTGCAGTGGCGCAATCTTTGCTTGCTGCACCCTCCCCCACCTGGGTTCAAGCAGTTCTCCTGCCTCAGCCTCCCGAGTAGCTGGGATTACAGAGTGCACCACCATGCCCAGCTAATTTTTGTATTTTTAGTAGAGATGGGATTTCCCCATGTTGGCCAGGCTGATCTTGAACTCCTGACCTCAAGTGATCTGACCACCTCAGCTTCCCAAAATGTTGGTATTACAGGCATGAGCCACTGTGCCCGGCCAATAATTTTAAGCATTGAATTATAAAAAGATGAAAAATTCAATAGGAAAACGTGGTCAAAGACAGAAAATTCTCCAAGAAAGATATAAAAAATAGCTCACAAGTATAAGAAAAAATATTCAGTTTACTTAATAAGAGAAATGCAAATGAAAACTACACTGATACATTATTTCTCATTTATTAGATGGGCAAAGTGTCAGACTCTTGACAACACTATTTTGGCAAGGCTGTGGGAGAAATAGGCATTCTTCATGCATTGCTGATGAGAACACAAAGTTTTTGAAGCTGAATTTGGCAATATCTGACAACTATATATGCATTTATCGTTTGACCCAACAATCACACTTCTAAGAATTTACTGTGAAGATATGCCATCAACAGTTCAAAATTAAATGTACACAAGGTTACTGTAGTAGTATTTGTAATTACAAAATAATGTGAACAGACTTACAAAAATTGGTTGAATAAACTGGTATATGTACATCATAAGTACTATGAAGATGTAGAAAGGATGAGAAGTGTCACTGAACTGATATGGATATGTTAAGTAAGTAAAAGATGAGAATGTAAAATAATATTTTAAAAGTTGGTATACAACTTTTTTGCTAGTAAAAAGAAAATATACACATTACTTATTTTTTCAAAAAGAAATAAGATGAACCAGAAAATAATGAAACTGTCTACTGCAGGGGGTGGATAGAAATGGTGTGGAAAAGATAGAGGAGAGAGTGACACTTCTGAGTATGTATGTTTGTATTTTTACTTCAAAAGTATGTTATTATTTCACATATTCAAAAATGTAACTAGATTATCCAGACTAAATCTGATTAACTTTTGAAATAGTATTATTATTACATATCCCCAATCTGAAAATAAAAGAAAACCTCGCTTTCCTACGTTTATTTACTATATGTTTATTGTTGGTAGTGGTATGGGTATAGCAATTCTGAAGCTGTCTTTGTATGCATCTTAGGATTTTGTTTTTTGGGGTTGTTTGTTTGTCGTGGTTGTTGTTTTGAGACAGGTTCTCACTCTCCTGCTCAGGCTGGAATGCAGTGGTGCAATCACGGCTCTCTACAGCCTTGACCTCAGGGCTCAAACAATCCTCCCACCTTGGTCTTCCTAGTAGTTGGGACTTCAAGCATGCATCACCATGCCTGGTTAATTTTTGTATTTTTTTGTAGAGATGGGGTTTCACCATGTTGCCCAGGCTGGTTTGGAACTCCTGGGCTCAAGCGATTCGCTCACGTTGGCCTGTCAAAATGCTGAGATTACAGGCTTGACCCATTGCATTAGAAAAGCAAATGAGAAACTTTTTTTGAGACAGGGTCTTGCTCTGTCACCTAGGCTGGAATGCAATGGTACTATCATGGCTTACTGCGGCCTCAACCTCCCAGGCTGAAGCAATCCTTCCACCTCAGCCTCTGAAGTAGCTGGGACTACAGGTGTGCACCACTACACCCGGCTTACTTATTTATTTATTGGTAGAAACAGGTCTCCCTATGTTGCCCAGGCTGGTCTTGAATTCCTGGCCCCAAGAAATCTTCATGCTTCAGCCTCCCAATGTGTTCAGATTACAGGTGTGAGCCAGCATGTCTGGCCTTGAAAACCTATATTGATATTGTTAGGAGCTAGGATTCTCACTGTGGAAGAAGGGAGATACAGATTTGGATGAGCGAAGGCAAGGAAAAAACCCTGTGGTACTGGATTGGAGTTAGAGGTATCAGCATGATTTTTTTTATTGATTTCAAATGCTCTATTGTCTGAAAGGGCCTGGGAGCAATGACGGCTTAGTAGCAATGAACATACCTATTAATAGTGCTAGACTTTGGTTTTTAAGTCTTTCTGCACTGAAAGGAACCAAAACTTCTTGGAGAAGTGGCCCATTTTTGGGCTAAGGCAGGGAAAGTACAAGATAAGCCTGGAACATCTTGTCAGAAAGTAAGAAAGTGCTAAAAAAAAAAAAAAAAAAAATGAAGGAATCATGTCAAAGTAACACAGAAGGCAGTTTGGCCAAACCAGGACAATCTGAACTTAATAATCTGAAAAATAACAGTAATAGATTTTAACATGTGGTATTAAAATATCCATGAGTTCCTATGATTCTAAAAAACACAAATGGGGTGAGAAGAGAAAGCTTAAAAAAAGTAGAATGCCAACTAATAAATGTAAACAGAATGATAAAATAACTGATTTAGGCAAGAGTCATCAGTGAATATAAAACTATTGGGTCAGAGTGTTTGGTCAACAAGATAATTACAACTTCACAGTATCTCCTCACAGATTACTCATTATTTACAAAGGGAAGAATGTTAACAGTGGGGAAATCTGGCAGATACCATCTTGTTTTCAAGTAATCAAAGTTAACCGCATTAATAATGGTACATTCAGCCTGGGCAACATAGTGAGACCTTGTCTTTGCAAAACAAAAATCTTTTAAATTAGACAGGCATGGTGGTGCATGACTATAGTCTCAACTAGTCAGAAGGCTGAGGCAGGAGGATTCCTTGAGTCGAGGAGGTAGAGGCTGCAGTGAGCCAGGATTGTGCTGCTGCACTCTAGCCTGGGTGACAGAGTGAGATGCTATCTCTAAAAACAAACAAACAAAAACAAAGGTACAAACTGACAGCAGGTTCTTCCTGGTGTGATATACCAAAAAGGAAACATCATTATACAGTATTATTGCCAAAAGTGCTGAATGAAATTAAGAGAATGTAACCAGAAAAAAACAAATTGAGGAGCAATTTATAAAACAACTGTCCTGTGTGCTTCTAAAATGTTAGTGTCATGAAAAACAAATAATTCATCTTGAATTGTTCCAGATTAAAAGAGACATGACGGCTAAATGCAATATGTAATCACAGATTAGATTCTGGGTTGGGGCATGAGGGGAAGAAGCTCTACAGGGACAATATTGGATGAATCAGTGAAAGTTGAATAAGGACTTTATAATAGATAGTAATACTACATTAATGATAAATTTCCTGAATTTGCTTATTATAATATGATCATGTAAGAGAATGTCCATGCTTAGGAGATATATCCTGAAGTATTTTGTGGTAAAGAGTCATGCTCTCTGCAACTTACTTTCAAATAGTTGAGCAAAATAACAATATGTTTATTGCTTTATTTTAGATACTTAAATTTTTTTTTTTTAAATAGAGATGGGTTCTCACTATGTTGGCCTGGGTTGGTCTTGAACTCCTGGCCTCAAGCAGTCCTCCCACCTCAGCCTCCCAAAGTGCTAGGATTACAGGCATGAGCCACTGCACCCAGCCAACTTTTTAAATATATTGAGAGATAAAGATAAAATGCAAAATGTTAATAATGAGCAAACCTAATTTAAGGTTGTGTAGGAGTTCATTGTAATACTTCTGTAACTTTTTTTTCTAAATGGGAAATGGGTTAAAATATTTTTAAAATAAAATGTGTAATTGTTTTAAAAGAATTGTTGAACATTTTAAAAGATTTATTGGTATACTATCATCAGCTATAAGTACATATAGACAATAGTATGTATAGTCTATAGTATACCAAGCAACTTAACAATGAATGAGAGTTTTGGAATAAGTAAAGCTAGGAACAGAAGTGGGTAGCGATTATAGGAGTATTTTTCTGACTTAACAATCCTTCTCTTCTTATCCACCAACTGTGGTGGTAAATGACTTCTTCCTCTGTGCTACTTCTATACCTTATTCTTACTTTTTGGATTGCACTTATATCACTGTATGTGGTACTGTCATAATCTGTTTTTAAGTATCCGTCCCTTCTATAAGATGAAGCTTCCTAAAAGTAGGGTTGAGTTTTATTCTTCTGGATTTTCTGCATTCAGCAATACCTGGTACAAACTAAACACATGGGAATGTTCAATGGATAAGTGAATGAAAAAAATGAATGCTTTATTTTAAACACCTCTAAACATTAGGCACATTTTGCTAAAACTTCTTATATTCTTGTTTGAATTTTACACTGAGTTAAGTCTCCCCACCAAATATGTGTGTGTATAAACACACACACACACACACACACACACACACACAGAAAGCAGGGAAGAGAAGGGGAGAAGAGAGAGAAACACAACTTTACCTGGAAACAGAGATTTTATTTCAAATCAAGGATATTTGCTGAATACCGTAACAAGATTTTCAGTTTTTTATTTTTTGACAAAACCCCATAACAACTGCTTAACTGATATGCACTTAGTTGTTGGTGTTGAAAGAGATTTTGTAGAAAGAAGTGGGAATTTCGGCTTTGTGGAGAAATATTTCAGAAACAGACAATAATTTATGAGGTTTCTGGTTTAGAGCATAGATCCACTAAGAATTTAGTCATTTTAAAATTTATTTGAAAAATATTTACTGAATATCTATTATGTGCTAGTTATAATTCTCAAAACCAATGTTCATTGGAGCTTATAGTCTAGCATGGGGAGACAGAAATTAATTAGATAATTTTAATTTTTTATTTTTATTTATTATTATTTTTTGAGACAGAGTCTTGCAGTGTAGTTTGAAGTCAGGCAATATGATGCCTCCAGCCTGTTCTTTTCACTTGAGGCAATATGATGCCTCAGCCTTGTTCTTTTCTCTTTCACTTAAGATTGCTCTGGCTATTCTGGCTCTTTTTTGGTTTCATATGAACCTTTGAATAGGTTTTTTCTAATTTTGTGGAAAATGATGATATTTTGATAGGGATTTCATTGAACCTGTAGATTGATTTGGGCAGTATGATTATTTTAATGATATTAATTCTTCCAATCCATGAGCATGGGATATTTTTCCATTTGTTTGTGTCCTCTACAATTTGTTTAATCAGTGTTTTGTAATTTTCCTTGTAGAGCTCTTTTATCTCCTTGGTTAAATATATTTCTAGGTATTTTATTATTATTATCATTATCATTATTTAACTATTATAAATGGAATTGCTTTCCTGATTTGGCCCTCCAATAGATCATTGTTGGTTTATAGAAATACTATTGATTTATGTACATTGATTTTGTATCCTGAAACTTTACTGAATTCATTGATCAAATCTGAGAGTTTTTTTGGTGGAGTCTTTAGGATTGTCTGGATATAAGATTATATAGTCAGCAAACAGGGCTACTTTGACTTCTTCTTTTCCAATTTGGATGTCTTTTATTTTTTTCTTTTGCCTGATTGCTCTGGCTAGAACTTCCATAGTATATTGAATAAGAGTGGTGAAAGTGGGCATCCTTGTCTTGTTCCAGTTCTTAGAGGGAATGCTTTCAACTTTTCCCCATTAAGTATGATGTTGGCTATGGATTTGTTGTATCTGGCCTTTATTATGTTGATATATGTTCCTTCTATGCCTTGTTGAGGATTTTTGTTATGAAAGGATGTTGAGTTTTAATGGATTTTTTTTTTTGCATCTATTGAGATGATCATATGGTTTTTGTTCTTCATTCTTTTTATGTGATGATTTGCATTTATTGATTTGCATATGTTGATTTTTGTATTTGCATATGTTTAACTATCCTTGCCTCCCTGGGATAAATGCCTCTTGATCATGGTGTATTATGTTTTTGATGTGCTGTTGGATTTGATTTGTTAGTATTTTGTTGAGGTTTTTTATGTCTATGTTCATCAGAGATATTGGTCTGTAGTTTTCTTTTTTGTTTTTGTGTCCTTGTCTGGTTTTGGTATCATGGTGATTCTGGCTTTGTAGAATTAAGAAGAATTCCCTCCTCTTTGATTTTTTGGGGTAGTTTCAGGAGTATTGGTATTAGTTCTTCTTTGTATGTTTGGTAGAACTTGGCTGTGAATCCGTCTACTCCTAGACTTTGTTTTGTTGGGAGATTTTTTTTAAATCACTGATTCAATCTCACTAGTAATTATTGATCTATTCAGGAGTTTCATTTCTTCCTGGTTTAATTTGGGGAGGTTGTATGTTTCCCAGAATTTATCTATTTCCTCTAGGCAGAGTGTATAGTTGTTTATAATAGTCTCTGATGATCTTTTGTATTTTTGTGGTATCAATTGTAATGTCTCCCTTTTCATTTCTGATTTTTATTTGGATCTTCTCTCTTCTTGGTTAGTCTAGCTAGTGGTTTATCAATCTTGTTTATCTTTTCAAAGAACCAACTTTTCATTTTGTTGATCCTTTGCTTTTTTTGTTTGTTTCATTTATTCCTGCTCTTATCTTTGTACTTCTTTTCTTCTGCTAACTTTGGGTTTGGTTTGTTCTTGTTTTTCTAGTTCCTTGAGGTGTGACATGAATTGTTAATTTATGATCTTTCTACTTTTTTGATGTAGGGATTTAATGCTATCAGCTTCCCTCTTAGCACTGCTTTTGTTGTATACCACCATTTTGGGTGTGTTGTTTCCATTTTCATTTATTTCAAAAGATTTTAAAATTTCTATCTTACTTCCTTCATTGGACTAGCGATCATTCAGAAGCATGTTGTTTAATTTCTATGTGTTTGTATAGTTTCCAGAGTTCCTTTGGTAGTGATTTCTAGCTTTATTCCACTGTGATCTGAGAAGATACTTAATACGATTTTGATTTTTAAAAAAATTTTAAGACTTATTTTGTGGCCTAACATGGTATATCTTATACAGTGTTCCATGTGGTGATGAAAATAATATATATTCTGTAGTTGTTGGGTAGAATGTTCTGTAAATATCTGAAAAGTCCATTTGGTCTAAAGTCCAATGTTTCTTTGCTAATTTTATCTTGATGATCTATCTAGTGCGGTGAGTGATGTGTTGAAGACCCCCCCACTATTATCATATTGCTGTATACTTCTTTCTTTAGGTCTAATAATACTTGTTTTGTGAATTTGGGTGCTCTGATGTTGGGTGCATATATATTTAAGATTGTCATATTCTCTTGCAGAATTGATACCTTTATCATTATATAATGACCTTTGTCTTTTTTTTTTTTACTGTTTTTGATTTAAAGTCTATTTTATCTGATATAAGTATAGTTATTCCTGTGCACTTTTGATTTCTGTTTTCATAGAATGTCTTTTTCTACCCCTTTACTGTCAGTCTATATGTGTCTTTATAGGTAAGGTGAGTTTCTTGTATGTAGATATAGCTGGATCATGCTTTCTAAAATCCATTCTGTCAATCTATATATTTTAAGTGGATCATTTAATCCATTTACATTCAAGGTTAATATTGATATGTGAGGCTTTGTTCCTGTCCATTGTTAATTGTTTTCTAGTTGTCTTTTTGTCTTTGTGGTTTAATGAAATTCTATTGTGTTCACATTTGATTCTTTTCCTCCTTTGTGCAATTGTTTTATAAGACTTATGAGTTTTATATTTTCATGTGTTTTCAGGATGGTGGTTATTGACCTTTCGTTTCCATGTTTTAGACTCCTTTGAGTATTTCCTGAAGGACCAGTCTAGTGGTAACAAATTCTCTCTGTGTTTGCTTCTCTGGGAAAGACTTTATTTTGCCTTTATTTGTGAAACTTATTCTGGCAGGATATAAAATTTTTGGCTGATTCTTTTTTTCTTTCAGCACTTTGATAATGCCATTCCATTCTCTTCTGGCCTGTAAGGTTTCTATTAGAAAGTCTGCTGTTAGTTTGATGGGGTTTCCTTTATATTGACTAGATGCTTTTCTCTTACTAATTTTAAAATTCTTTCTTTTACTTTGACTTTTGACATTCTGAATATAATATGCCATAGTGATGTCCTCTTTGCAGTGTATTTGCCTGGGGATTGCTGGACCTCCTGAATCTGGATGTCTAACTCTCTTGCTTGACTTGGAAAGTTTTTATTGACTATTTCCTTAAATATGTTTTCTGAACTTTTTGATCTCTCTTCCCCATTGGAATACTGATAATTTATAAGTTCAGTCACTTTATGTAGTCCCAGATGTCTTGAAGGCTTTGTTCATTCTTTTTTATTATTTTTTCCCCCTATTTTTGTCTGATTGGATTATTTCAAAAGACCTGTCTTCAAGTTCTGAGATTCTTTCTTCTGCTTGGTCTAGTCTATTATTGAAGCTTTTAAATGTATTTTGTTGTTGTTTTTTCAATGGATTTTTCATTTCCAGAATTTCTCTTTGGTTTTTGTTTAAGATATTTATCTCTTTGGTAAATTTCTCATTTATATCCTGAATTGTTTTTCTGATTTATTTGTATTAGTTCTCAGATTTCTCTTGTATCTCATGGAGCTTCTTCAAAATCAATATTTTGAATTTTTTATCTGGCATTATTTTTGGTTGGGATCTGGTGCTGGACAACTGTTGTGGTCCTCTGATGGTGTCAGTTTCCTGCTTGTTCATGTTTCCCATGTCCTTCCATTGATATCTAAACATCTGGTTTAGTATTCACTTGTTCCAATTTTTTGAAATTGCTTTTGCAGGGCAGAATTTTTTCCTGAAGATAGATATATGTTGTTGGTTGAATAGGATGCTTTGGCTTTGATTTTGGGTGCCTGCAGTAGTGTGATCTTTGTATGACTTCTTTGGCAGTACACGGGTTCAGTGGTATCTGTTATTTCCTCTGTGGCTTAGGGTATAGTTAGATGAGGCTGTGGTGAAGTTTTGCTGGGGGCTTGGATACCCCCCGCTGAGCCAGTATTCACACCCCACTGGTGGCAGAAGTAGGCTGTGTGTCTGTTTTTAGTCTCCAAAGCAGCATACGCTGGCACCAGTGTTAGTGGGTACTGGAGGGCTGATTCTTGGGCCTGCACTTCACTTGCTTAGAAGCTAGGAGTGGAAGTACAGCTTCCAGGTATGTGGGCAGGTTCTCAAACTCCTGGGCAGCTGGTGTGATATGGGTAATGGCAATAGTGGTAGTGGAGCAATCCACTGGGAGCCACGTGGTCTTTGTTGGTGTTGCTAGTAGCTGTGATGGGTTGGGCAGGCTAGTCCTCAGTCCCACAGCTGCCTGAAACAGGGTGATAGGTATTGTCCTAGTTATGAGCAGGAGAGTCTGTTTTCCCTGTGCCTCCCTCGGCTGGTTGGTGGTTGCAACCGAGTAGCCTCAAACTCAGTCTGAGGGCACAGCCTTGCATTAAACTCTCAAAATGGTGCTAGCGAGGGCCTGTGACCAGGGAGGGCAAGGCCCCTCTCAGGTGCGTAGCATGGGCAAGTGTGAGGAGTGTGTTCTGCTCAAGTCTCAGTCTCACAGCAGTCTGTAGCAGAGCAGTGGGTATTATCCTTGGTACATGTAAGAGAGCCTGATTTCCCTGTCCCTCCTCAGCCAGGCAGGAGATGCAGCCTTATCAGCTCAAACTGAGCCCAAGGGCAAGGCACAGCCCAGCATTAAACTTTCTAAATGATGCCTTGGACCTGCAACCCAGGAGGGAAGGGTGCTTCTTAGGAAGGCAGCATGGGCAAGAAGCTGTGGGGAGTACGATCTGCTTGAGTCTCAGTTTCACAGCAGTCTGTAGCAGGGTGGTGGGTATTGTCCTAAGTATGAGTAGGAGAGCTTAGTTTCTCTGTCACTCCTTGGCCAGGTGGTGGCTGCAGCCACATCAGCCCAAACTCAGCCTGAGGGTGGAGCACAGCCCAGCATTAAACTCTCAATATGGTGCCTAGGGTGGGGACTAGGTAGGGCAGGGCCCCTCCCAGGTAAGCAGTGTGAGCTAGAGGCTCTGGAGAGTGTGGTCCACCTGCATCTCAGTCTCAACAGTAGCCACAAGCAGGGCAGTAAGGACCTTCCCAGGGGTACATGGGAGCACCCAGTCTCCCCTCCCCTCCTTGGAGCAGCGTAGCATCAGCAGCTTCATCTGTAGGTTCCTGATATCTAGGCTGTCACAATGGCATTTAGCCAACGCTGGTCTAGGCTTGGATGCCTGTGGGATTTCACGTTGATTCCCTTTCTGGAGCAACATCTCTGGGCAATCTCCAGGTAGCTTTCTGTGTCAGGCCTGAGGCCCGCAAGGGTTGAGGGGTTCTCCCTAGCCAAGATTGTAAAAGCCCATTTTGGAGTGTGGAACTCAGAGGGTTTCTCTCTTCTTGTTTTTCTACATCCAGGACCCTCCCCAGGCTTTCAGTCAGTCCCTGGCTAGGCAAGTTGCCTTGAACCCTCTCTTTATTCACTTTTGGTGCATCTTGTCACTTCTATGGCGAATCCTAGTGTTCTCTCCTAGACAATCTGTTTGAAAGGTATCTGCTTACTATTCTGGTTCCTCTCTGTGGAGGAGATACACACTACCTGTGTCTTGTCAGTCATCTCTCCCTCTTTTCCTTCAAAGTGCCTGATATTCTTAGGTACTGGCAATGAAAATATGAACAACACACCTTCCCTGAGCCAGAGGAATTTATGACAGTTCCCAAGAGGAGAGGGTACACTGCACTATGCAGGGCCTCATGGGGAAGCACCAGGACCCAAAGTGATTTTCATCAGAAAAGGCCCATTGGAAATTCTTTGCATGGAGCAAGCTTAATTAAGTTTAGTGTGATCATATCTATAGTCTGTCACTGCCAGAGTAAATAAAAGTCATCTTAAGTGATCTTAACAATATTTTACGTCTTATCAAGGAGAAATTGAGTGGATGCTTTAGCATACTATATCCTGGTCTAATAGACTTTTAAATTGTAGCAATTACACTTAGTATTGAAATAGGCATCAAATCAATGTGCCATGGAAAGGATTTTTGGAAATCATTTTACAGCTTGCTTAGTAGCTCATTTATTTCCCCCTCTCTTTTTTAGTCCAATTTGTCAAAAATATTAGTGACCTCTTGTTTTTTAGTCTGCTAAATAGTAACATTGAAGAAAAATGTGGGGAAAGCAATGAAAAATATTCATAATCCCATCATCCAACAGAAATAATATTTTTATTTTTTGGTTAATAGTTCCAGTACTTGTGCATATGGAAGTATGATTTTCAGATAACTACATTTTGAATAAACATGTTTAACCTAGTAGCCCAAACCCACGGACAGGACCAATCAGAGATGCAGAAACCACAGATAGCTAAGTAGCCCATGTAGTCAGTGAACAGGAAATGAAATGAGATGGCCAGGTATGTAGCTTGGTAGAATTGCCTAAGGCGGAAAGCAGGCAGCTGCAATGGCTCTTCACGTGGTTCCTATAGGCCTCAGTTGTGGCTTATGTTTCATAGGGTTTTAGGCTGGAGCTAGAATTAAGACAATAATTGAATAACAAATTATTTTCTAAGAAAAAAGGTATAAAAGATTATAACATCTAGTCTCATTTTTGGTATTACCATTCTGTTATTGCTGTAGCTCCATTCTGGCTCACTCTGTGTGTGTGTGTGTGTGTGTGTAGGTGTGTAGGTTACTATAATAAGGTTACATACTAGTTAACAGATAAATTAGAGAATGATCTGTTCCCTTGAGGGTAGATGGGGAACAATTTAAAACGCTCTTTTTAAATAACCTAAATGGCTTCTTATCAGTATAAGGATAAAGTCCAAACTTCTTAGGACAACTTTCCAAGGTTCATGCTCTCAATTACTGCACTCTACTACCCCTTTAATATGATAGTGCATTTTGTTTCTATTGTGAATGCTATCTTCACTTGGAAAGCTACAGCCATGCATGCCCTGGAAGTCATAGTTGGCATTGTTTTGATAGTACTAATAACACTAAAACCTCTGAATATGTAGATTTTATATCATATACCAGACTGCTGATGCCTTGACACTTTATGGAAACATGACCTTCTCCTTGTATCATGTATTCTAGGTCCCTTCTTATGCATTATGGTAAACCATGATGTGATTTAAAAGGAACTTGTAATTCTTGGGCTTTTAAATTTCTGTCATGGCAAATAAGCTAACTTGCTTCCAAAATCTAATTATGTCATCTTTGTACATGAATTTTTCATAGCTTGAGTTAGACTAGAAAATAAAATTCATTGATACCTATTGTATGCCAGACACATGGTAGATAATCCTCATAGCAACCTTTCATGACAAATATTATCCTTATTTTATAGCTAAGGCAACTGAGTCTCAAAGAGATTTAAGCAGCTTTCTAAAGTTAGTAATAAGTGATAAATCTGGGATTCTAGTCTAGGTCTGATCCCAAAACCCTTGTACACTATTTCCAGTGTGATCAGATGAGTCAAAATAAATGTGTATCGGAGCATATTTGTGTTTTATTGTAACCTTGAAAAACTTTGGCTGGTAGTTTGCCAAGATATCTGAATCCAGAGGTTCCAACTGAGTGAAATTCTATTATACACTTGAGAAACTCTTAAAACTATAGTAAAGTGTGAATATGAACATCTGATTAGAAGATGCAGATGGTACCCTGACCTCCTTTTTCCAATTTCATTTCTATTTTGATTGTATCTGTCTTCACTTTGGACATGACCATATGGGGAAACGTATCCCTATTACTTATTTTGTGGAGTGTGCTGGATAATTTCTACAGATATGAATTTTATATTAACTTTGATGTCACAAACAAGCAAGTCAAATGCAGCTCTTCATCATGATGAAATGTTGGCCAAAAGAGTCACCCTAATATTAATAAAATGTTTTATTCTTCATGTGACTAAATCAGTGTGCATGCAAGAAAAAGAAAGAAAAAATGCTTAGATTCCTTTTTTAAATTATCTCCAGAATTTCTAATTTTTATAAATTAAGGACCAACAAATCCCATTTTGTTTTCACGTTTGACATTTGTTCCTTTGACTTAAATAACTTCTCCACTCTTTATTTTCCTATTTGTGGTGATTTGAATAATTTTTCAGAAAATATGTACTTTCTGATAAATTGTAGTGTGTCAATAATGAAAACTGTTCTATGGTGCTAAACTTCACCTGTTCTCCAGCCCTGCCTACCTCTTTCTATTCAACCATTTTCTGTTTAAGTGAGATCACCTATTTGAAAATCTATATTCCTTGGCACATGGGTTCTAATCTGGACTCTGTCTGCCTTGCTAGGTTCGTCTTCCGTAACTCTCCCACATATACCCAACAGTTTAGCTATATCAAACTACTTGCTGTTTTCAGTACCATATGTATTTTCACCTTTCTGCCTTTAACCTTCTTTGTCTGGTGAACTCTGCATAGCTATCACTTAGGACTCTGCTTTCTCTAGAAAGCCGCCTTTTAAATCTTCCTCAGTCTCCTGCTAGGATCAGATGACTTTTCTGCTCTCGCACAGAATACAGTGCACACTATAGCATTTAGTGCACCATATTGTAATTATCTGTGTGCTTCCTAACTTTCTCCTAATATGCCTTAGAAGTCAAGAGGGAAAGTGGTAGAATATGAGGTTGGAGAGATTTGGGCAGGAGCCAGATCACCCAGGGCCTTACCATAAGCCAGAGTAGAGTCTAAAGTTTATTCTAAGAGCAATGGAAAGCCAATGGAGGGTTTTAAACAGGAGAGTGATATGATCATATATATATATATATATATATATATATATATATATATTTACACATGTAAGTGTGTGTATGTATATCTATATCTATATTTATATCTAAATATAGATATAGATTTGAGGCAGGATCTCACTCTGTCACTCTGGCTGGAGAGCAGTGGCGCAATCATGGCTCACTGCAGCCTCAATCTCCTAGGTTCAAGTGATCCTGCCACCTCAGCCTCCCTTGTAGCTGGGACCATAGGCGTGCACCACCATACCAAGCTAATTTTTTACATTTTTTGTAGAGACATTGTGTCACCATGTTGCCCAGGCTGAGCTGGTCTTGAAGTCCTGGGCTCAAGCAGTCCCCGTCTTGGCCTCCCAAAGTTGTAGGATTACAGGCATGAGCCACCATGCCAGGCCCAGAATTTACAAAGGAAGAAAAAAGTTCCAAAGTTGATTTGGAGGTTTTCTCTTGATAGCCTTGTTATAACCACAGAAAGTATGTTTTGTTGAGAGAAAGATAATATGGACGATCTTTTCTGTCTTTTCCTGAATTTACTAAGATCTAAAAATTATACTTGCCCTCATTTTTCTTCCCATCTAATGAAAATATGTTTGATTCTAAATATGTGCCTTATACTTGCACTTCTGCCTTTTGAATTATTTTATTTGGTTCCTCTAATTTTGTCTTCATTCATATCCTTACCATGAAATGATCCTCTCCTAAGTTTTGGATCAGCTCTGACTTTTTAAAATTTATATACTAAAATCAGAGGTTCTAAAGTACCTGTATCCTATCAAAAACAATTTTATGTACAGCCTTAAGTTACAACTTATTTTTTATCACAAGATTCATAAATAAAAGTCTTAACGGGAATAAATTATACAGCAATTGCTAACTTTGGTGGGATATTTTTATTGCTCTTTTACTTTTGTGTCTTGCTGATTTTTATAGCTAGAAGGGTTTTTTTTACTCTCCCCTCCTCCATTAAAGCACATCATAGTATTCCCTTGAAGTGGATATAGTCAACATAATGAAACATTTTAAGAGGCTCACAATAGCAGTGTTGATCCTCTTGGTCTTCTTTTCTTTCCAGTATTTTAATGTGTCTGGAGAACATTTGAGTTCATCATTGACTAGAGAGAAAGTGACCAAAATGCTTTCTGAATTCTCCCTTGATTTCTTGTTAAATGTGGAGATGTGACTGAGTTTCCCCCATCTGGTTCACTTTAGAGAGCTAATTTCAGGCATCTTATTTTATTTCTCCCCCTTCCTTCTATTCTTCTGCCCTATTTCTTGTGAAATACTGGATTACCAAAGGAGAAGGGAAAAAAATCAGCCATTCAGCAAATACCTAATAAGTGTTCTCTATATGCCTGGCACTGGGCAAGTTTCTGGTGACAGTGAACTGTGGAGACCTAGACTATGCCTTTATGAACCTTAGAATCCAAAAGTGGTCTTTGGCTTTTCATGGGCAACAGTCATTGACAGCCCTTTAAAATACATGTACCAGGGTACCCACTGAATCAGAAGCTTCTGGACTGGCCTAGCATTTTAAAAGCTGTATGGGCAAAACAGTATGATCCAAAAGCTGATAACTACTGGCCTTATCAAACATTATTTATTGGATGCTTTGTATAGTAGACTTAACTGGAGAGGAAGCAGATGAACATTTGACTTAGGAGATGGCACTTAAAATGGATCTAGGATACACACTGAAGTATTAAGGAGTAAAAGGGCATGATGTATTAATTTACTCATAAATGTTCAGAAAAAATATTATATATATATATATACACACACACACACATATAAATATGAAAATTAGCCAGATGATAAAAATTGGTGAATCTGAACCAATGTGTAGAACATATCCAAGAATTCACTATACTATTCTTTCTTTCTTTTTTTTTTTTTTTTTTTTTTGAGATGGAGTCTCTCCCTGTCGCCTAAGCTGGAGTGCAGTGGCACAATCTCGGCTCACTGCAACCTCCGCCTCCCAGGTTCAAGGGATTCTCCTGCCTCAGCCTCCCGAGTAGCTGGGACCACAGGCGCCCGCCACGACGCCCGGCTAATTTTTGTATTTTTAGTACAGACAGGGTTTCACTAAGTTGGCCAGGCTGGTCTCGAACTCCTGACCTCGTGATCTGCCCACCTTGGCCTCTCAAAGTGCTGGGATTGCAGGTGTAAGCCACTGCGCCCAGCTACTATACTATTCTTTCAACATTTTTGTAAGTTTGAAATTACTTCAAAAGAAAAAAATAGAAAGAAACAAAAAGCAAACAGTAAAATGGCTATAGAAGTTACGTAAGATTTCTTTCTTTTTTTTTTTTTTTAGACAGAGTCTCATTCTATCGCCCAGGCTGGAGTGCAGTGGCACAATCTCAACTCACTGTAACCTCCGCCTCCCAGGTTAAGCAATTCTCCTGCCTCAGCCTCCCAAGTAGCTGCAATTACAGGTGCCTGTCACCACACCTGGCTAATTTTTGTATTTTTAGTAAAGAGAGGGTTTCACCATGTTGGCCAGGCTGGTCTCAAACTCCTGACCTCAAGTGATCTGCCCGCCTCAGCCTCCCAAAGTGCTGGGATTACAAGTGTGAGCCACCGCACCCAGCCATGAAGTTGCATACGATTCCAATAAACAGAGAGATAGGTTGGGAGCAAGTGGGATTGAGCAATGGAAAGAGTAAGTATTCCAGGCAGAAGTGACAGAGTGACACAGGATGAGCAAAGGCAAAGCAGACTCGAGTTAATGGTGTGAGATGAGAGACCAAAGGCAATCAGCTGTGACTGAACTACAAGCTACAGTGGAAGAAATCAGCGGAGCCAAATTATGAAGCTCCATGTATGCCTTGCAAGGAGTTTATTCATTATTTAAGCTAGCAGTTAAAGCAGGATGCACACACTGCAGGGAATGAAAAAAATCTTTTGGGATGCAGGAAGAAAACTCTTTAACTTCTATTTGTGGCTGGGTGCGGTGGCTTACACCTGTAATCCCAACGCTTTGGGAGGCCGAGGTGGGTGGATTACTTGAGGTCAGGAGTTTGAGACCAGCCTGGCCAACGTGGCGAAACCCTGTCTCTACTAAAAATACAAAAATTAGCTGGGCATGGTGGTGGGTGCCTGTAATCCCAGCTACTCAGGAGGCTGATGCAGGAGAATCACTTGAACCTGGGAGGCGGAGGTTGCAGTGAGCCAAGATTGCGCCATTGCACTCCAGCCTGGGTGACAGAGTGAGACTCTGTCTCAAAAAACAAAACAAAACAAGACAGAAAACTTCTATTTGTATATAGTTACTTCCTTACCTCACTTTTTAAAAATTTGTATTTTATGTGTTTTAAAATGTATAGTATCTTAGCACCACAGTTTGTATATAGTTTACAAATAAATATATGGGGTTGCTTAAAAATATTTTTGATATCAAAATTGGAAAACTAGTCTTTAGACATTTTCCTGCCTTGTAACCCAAGTGATATTTTTAAAATGCAAAACTGATTATATCAATTCCTATGTGTATGTGTCATTTTTTAACAACTGTACTTTCTCCTTAGGATAAAGTCCAAATCTGAATCAGATTTTAACATCGCTTTAAAAGTTCTTTTTTTTTTTTTGAGATGGAGTTTCACTCTTGTCGCCCAGGCTAGAGTGCAATAGCGCAATCTTGGCTTACCACAACCTCCGCCACCCAGGTTCAAGCGATTCTCCTGCCTCAGCCTCCCAAGTAGCTGGGATTACAGGCTTGCACCACCACGCTCAGCTAATTTTGTATTTTTAGTAGAGACAGGGTTTCACCATGTTGGTCAGGCTGGTCTCGAACTCCCGACCTCAGGTGATCCACCCACCTCAGCCTCCCAAAGTGCTGGGATTATAGGTGTGAGCCACCACACCTGGCCTAAAAGTTCTTCTTAATCTATTTTCTATAAACCATGCATGCGAGTTTCATCATTGGATCCCTACACCAAGTTGTTCATGGCTTAAGCCAAACTCTTTTAGTTCTTCAAATGCACAAACTCTGTCTTTATTCTAGATGACTCTTCTACATAGAATGATCTCATTTTTTAAAAAATTCTTTCATCTGGCTAATTTCAATTTATTCTTCAAATTCTAGCTTAAATATTACTTCCTCAGACAGCCCTCTTTTGACCCCCTAGACGAGGTAATAACATTACTCTTTGCATAGATTCTCATAGCTCTATAACTCCCCTTTTTGATGTTTTTTTGTTTAGTGGTTTGGTTGGTTTTTTTTTGTTTTTTGTTTTTTTTGACAAGATTTCACTCTGTCACCCAGGCTGGAGTGCAGTGGCACAATCATGGCTTACTGCAGCTTCAACCTCCCAGGCTCAAGTGATCCTCCCACCTCAGCCTCCCAAGTAGCTGTGACTACAGGACTATGCCATCACACCCAGTTAACCTTCTGTATGCTTTGTAGAGACAAAGATTCTCCATGTTGGGCAGGCTGGTCTCAAACTCCTGAGCTCAAGGGATCTACCCACCTTGGCCTCCCAAAGTCCTGGGATTACAGGTGTGAGTCACCATACCCGGCCCCCTTTTTGTATTTTTAATGGTTTGTTTAAAGTTCTGAGACAGGAACCATATTTCTCTTGTACAGTCACTTATCCCAATGGAAATGCTTGGAGTATTAAGTACACAGTAAATATTTATTGAAAACAAATGGTGTCCTCGTTAAGGAAATACTAATCAAAATGATAATGAAATACCACTTCACATCCATTAGGATGGCTGTAATCACAAAGACAGCCAGTGATAAATATTGGCAAGATGTGGAGAAATTAGTATATTGCTGATAGGAATATAAGATGGTACAGACACTCCAAAAAACACTTCCTCAAAATACTAAACCATGTGACCCAGAAATCTCACTCCAAAGTGTATATGAATGAATGAAATAAAAACATATGTCCACATAAAAACTTGTATATGAGTGTTCACATATACAATATGTGAAATACAATATGTTCATAATAGTGAAAATGTAGAAACAACCTAAATGTCTTTTTTAGCTCAGGCTGCCGTAACAAAATACCATAGACTGGGTGGCTTAAGCAACATACATTTATTTCTCACAGTTCTGGAGGCTTGGAAGTCCAAGATCAAGGTGGCATTTAATTTGGTTCCTGGTGAGGAACCAAAACCAAAAAACGTCTCCTTCCTGGCTTGCAGATGGTCACTTTCTTGCTGTGTCTCACATGGCCTTTCCTCTGTCTGTGCTGTGGAAAGAGAAGAAGCAAGCTTCAGTGTCTTACTCTTATAAGGGCACTAATCCCATCCTGGGGATGCCACACCCATATGACCTCATCCAAACCTAATTAACTCCCAAAGGTCTCACCTCCAGATACCATCACATTAGGGGCTAGAGCTTCAACGTATGAACTGGGGAGTTGGGGAGGCAGGCATAGAAACATTCAATACATAGCAATGTCCATCACCTGATGAATGGATAAGTAAAATATGGTATGTTCATATAATGGAATATTATTATTTGTCCATAAAAAGGATGAATCACTGATGCATGTGATGACATAAATGAACCTTGGAAACATTATGCTTAAGGAAGAGAAGCTAGACATAAAAGACTACATGATGTATGATTCCACTTAGATGTAATGTCCCCAGTAGGCAAATCTGTACAGACAAAGTAGACTAATGATTGCCCAGGGCTGGAGGGGTTGAGAGAAAATGGAAAATGACTGCTAATGGGTATAGGCTTTCTTTTAGGGGTGATGAAAATGTTCTAAAATTAGGTTGAGGTGATGTTTGCACACCTCTGAATATACTGAAAACAATTGAATTGTATACTTTGGATTGATTTTATGTGAATTATATCTCAAGAAACCTGATAAACAGCAAAACTTGGTGGTTTGCTTTAAAGGGGCAAAATACAAAATATTGCATAGAGAATGCTGTTCTATTACATGTTTTTGGACTCTAAATGTCTAGAAATGTCAGTTGCAGGAGAGCACTTTTTAAAAGAAAGGAAAATAACAAAGAAAAAAGAGGAGTAAACCTAGTGCTACCCTCTCCTGAAAGGAATTTGAAACCTCTGAGTAGCCACCAGAATAGATTTTCATCAGAATACTTTTTTATGTGTTACCCAGATTGTTGAAAGGAAATAAACTGTAGAGATCTCTAAAAAGTCAGACGTTTAATGGCTCTGTGAGCAAAAGCAGGGAAAAAAATCAGACTTTTAATGCTATATAATTTAACAGTATCAAGAGAACACTTTGAAAAGGTTTTGATAAAAACAGTCCTTGAGTAAGGCATGATAAAGTGGCCATTCTACCAAGATGAATAATCATCCCATCTCACTTTTTTTTTTTTACTTCATAGTATATTGTTATTGTGTGACTTTAAATAACTTAAAGGTTTTTTTTTTTCCTTTACATTGAATAATTTATCCACCTTTGTACCTTCTAATTACTTTTTTGGGAAAAAAGGCACGAACCACCCCACTTCCTTATTTCTCTAATGAGATGAGTGCAATAACTATCTTATTTCCCTCCTTTCATTTTGAGGAGTAAAAATTACAATCTAGTGATTTTTTTAAAGGCAAGAATAACATATAGTTTGAAATTTTTCTCAGGTGGCTTCATACAAATTATTTAATGACGCCCCTACTCACTACATTTGTTGGGCTAAGTCCTATGTATCCTTAAGTTTAATCTGTACCATCATTCTTGCATTCTTGGATTTCCTTCACAAGTGTTCCTTCTCTGTGCTTCTGTGGTACTCAACGCATATGTCCATGTACAGGCACCTTCTGTTTATCTGCCTGTCTCTTCCATTAGACTATATGTTTCATTAAGGCCAATGACTGGATCTTATCTTTGTACCTCAGCATCTATAACTGAATTTGGCAAATAGGATGCACTCAGTAAATTCTGAACTAAACTGAATCAGGAAAAAAAAGCTTTATTAGATGTTATAAGGGCTGATACTTGATCAGTTAATTTTTTTAAGTTGAAGCATAGAATTTTTTAAATTTTGGATATTAAACCTTTGATATATTGAAGCACAGAATTATTGAATACATATATACATGAAGTTTAATTTTTAATTTTTTGTGTGTGTGTTTTTTCATTTTTGAGATGGAGTCTCACTCTGTCGCCGAGGCTGAAGTGCAGTGGCACAATCTCGGCTCACTGCAACCTCCATTTCCCAGGTTTACGTGATCCTCCCGCCTCAGCCTCCCAAGTAGCTGGGACTACAGGTGTGTATCACCATGTCTGGCTAATTTTTGTATTTTTAGTAGAGATGGGGCTTCACCATGTTGACCAGGCTGATCTCGAACTCCTGACCTCAGGTGATCTGTCTGCCTCAGCCTCCAAAGTGCTGGGATTACAGGTGTGAGCCACCGGGCTGGGCCTGAAGTTTTATTTTTGTTGTATATAATCTTTGACAATTACTTAACATAGGGCATGACCATTGAATGAGAGACCCTAATTTTAGTTCTACTTACTCTTTGCTTTAAAAACCAAACATTTTATAAAACGCTAAAATGAAAATAGTTTATTTAAAATGGAGGCACTTGGGAAGAACTTAGGACATGAACACAGAATCTTTTTATTTTTTAATTTTATTATTATTATCTTATGTATTAATAGAGATAAGGTCTCACTATGTTGCCCAGGCTGGTCTTGAACTTCTGAGTTCAAGCGATCCTCTGGCCTTAGCCTCCCAAAGTGCTGGGATTACAAGCCTGAGCCACTGTGCCCTGCCTACAGAATCTTTTTAGATTTTTACTATTTTTCCCAGTCTGTAACAGATATCCAGCCACACCTAATTCAACATGATTTTTATTAGCAACTTTTTTTTTTTTTTTTTTTTTGAGACAGAGTTTTGCTCTTGTTGCCCAGGCTGGAGTGCAGTGGCACAGTCTCAGCTCACTGCAATCTCCTTCTTCTGGGTTCAAACGATTCTCTTGCCTCAGCCTCCCGAGTAGCTGGTATTACAGGGGCCTGCCACCATGACCAGCTAATTTTTGTATTTTTAGTAGAGACGGGGTTTCACCATGTTGGCCAGGCTGGTCTTGAACTCCTGACCTTAGATGGTCCACCCGCCTCAACCTCCCAAAGTGCTGGGATTACAGGCGCAAGCCACTGTGTCCGGACAGCAACTCATTTTTATTAAGTCTACTTTAAGCATTTTAAATAGTTCTTGGAGAAGCAACAACTCTTTTTGCAGTCATAGCTCTGATAACCAAATACAATGGCATCAACAAGTTCAGGAACAAACTGACTGGCTCTTAGTAAGCATACACCTTAGCCATTTGGGTCAGAAGTGCAAAGGAGTAGCTAACCAGCTATGTGCATTAAAACTTATCCTGAGCATCAGATAATACATTTTACAGAAATAATGGAATATTGTTAGTCTAGTAAGTCACTTAGTAGAGGGAATTTAGGAGAACTTATATTGTACTTCTTTTCTACACCAAAATTTCACCAATTATAGCACTTACTCAAGAGTCAGCTATATCTTGCCACTAGATTTTATAAACTTCATTATCCTTAACTCAATGCTTTGAAATGTCTTATTGTCTTCTCAGGTCACTGTCCACGCACAAAGAATTTCATGCTAATTTTTTTTTCATTTGTTTAATTTCAGTGGTAGGAATGGGATCCTGGTGCTTCCACATGACTCTGAAATATGAAATGCAGGTTAGTAATGATGAAATTGACAAATGCTTATTTCTCTTAATTCAGAAGTACTTCAGATTTGAGAAAAGAGCACATAACTATGGCTAAAAGATGGGATTTGTAATCTCTGGAGTTTTTTACTTCAAGTCTGAGGATCCAAACTGACTAAGTGAAGTAAAGAAATAAGCAGGTGAGTCCATAAGGAAAACAAGTACAAATAGTATAGGGCTTTTTGACCATCTCTATGCAGGCGTATAAAATTGAGAGCAGCATTAGAGAGCAGAGTCACATGGGGACATCTTAAAAAGACATAATCAGTTCACCAGAACAATATATTCTTATTCTGAGATACCTGCATTCTTTCATGGCTGTATGGCATCCATTTGAATAGTCTGAGTCCCTCTATGTAGCAAGACTTTAAAGCAAGCTTGTCCAACCTGTGGGCCGCGTGTGACCCAGGATGGCTTTGAATGCAGCCCAATACAAATTCATAAACTTTCTTAAAACATTATAAGGTTTTTTTTGCAATTTATTTTTATTTTTATTTTTCATTTTTTTGAGTCGAAGTTTTGCTCTTATTGCCCAGGCTGGAGTGCAGTGGCGCAATCTTGGCTCACTGCAACCTCTGCCTCCCAGGTTCAAGCAATTCTCCTGCCTCAGCCTCCCAAGTAGCTAGGACTACAGGCACCCACCACCAAGCCCGGCTAATTTTTTATATTTTTAGTAGAGACGGGGTTTCACCATGTTGGCCAGGCTGGTCTCGAACTCCTGACCTCAGGTGATCCGCCTGCCTCAGCCTCCCAAAATGCTGAGATTACAAGCGTGAGCCACCGCACTCGGCCGTTAGTGTTAATTTTATGTGTGGCTCAGGGAAGCCAAAAGATTGGACACCCCTACAGAGCTAGCCAAGGATTTTTAGTTTCCATCCTTACTCTGAGGAGGGCATATATGTCAAGTCCTCAGTCTTTTGATCTCTTGATTTCCCATCACTAATCCAGAAACTTCTAGAACAGTAGTACAAGTAAAATCTGAGCTACATTTGTAATTTAAATTTTTCTAGTAGCTACATTGAAAAAAAGTACACAGAAATGGGTGAAAATAATAATATATTTTATTTGGCTGGGCGCGGTGGCTCATGCCTGTAATCCCAGCACTTCGAGAGGCGGAGGTGGGTGGATCACGAGGTCAGGAGATTGAGACCATCCTGGCCAACATGTGGAAACCCCGTCTCTACTAAAAATACAAAAATTAGCTGGGTGTGGTGGTGTGCACCTGTAATCCCAGCTACCCGGGAAGCTGAGACAGGAGAATCTCTTGAGCCTGGGAGGCGGAGATCGCAGTAAGCCAAGATCACGCCACTGCACTCCAGCCTGGCGACAGAGCAAGACTCTGTCTCAAATAATAATAATAATCATAATAAATTTTATTTAACCCAGTATATCTAAAATACTACTTCTCTCTATATATATAATCAATATAAAAAATTATGAATAAAGTATTTCATATTCTTAAATCTGGTTATTATACCTGCAATATATTTTTAGTTCAGATTAGGCTTATTTCAAGTGCTCAGTAGCCACATTGGAGTGTCAAAACCTGAGTGTGGCTTATAGGATAGCCACATGGGGTGGGGACCATCCATCACAGAACTCTGGGACCTCAGCCAGTTAAAGAGAGTGTCAACATAGGGGGATAGTCCAGTGTAGGGTGTCAGAGCCTAACTAGGAGTGAGGAGGGTATTTGCACATCAAGGCAGCCCAGGGACAGTGTATTAGAGACCAGGGTTGAAAAGGTATCCATGCAAAGGGGACAGCTCAGTGCAGAATAAGAAGGGTGTCCTCCCAAGTTGGGGGGGTCATTTGACATGCGGTTGGAATCTGAGTGGGATGGAGAGAGTGCCACATAGTGGGGACAGCTTTGTGCCATGTTTTGGTACCCTGGGAAGGTGACAGTGACTTCTACATGGCAGAGTGGCCCAGTGCAGGATCTGAGAGCACAAGCAGAGTCGAGAGGCCGTCTAAGTGGAGGTGCAGCAGCAGCCCAGCACCGAGTGTTGGAGCCTGAATTGAGTGAGAAGGGCATTGCTTGGGAAAAGGAGAGGTAGCAATGGAAGCCATGTTGCATACAGGGTAATTAATCAAATAAATAAATACATTAAGGAGAATGGGAGCCAGGTTTCTTACTGTTAGAGAACAAAAGTCGCAAATACGGAAAAGATGAAAACTAGAATGAGCTCTGTGGTGACAAACTGAAATTGGAGTTAACAGTGCAGACTCCTATGTTCAATACATGCATATATAATAGACATAAATATAGATGTGAAAATATGTGATATGCATATGTATGTATTTTGTGTATATGTATACATACTTAAATATTTTAATACACATATATATACATATATTCTCAAGCTCTGTCCATGAGAGGATCTGGGAATGGGGAACTTCAAAGCCAAAGAATATATCTAGCATCCAGATCTTGTTTTCTAAAAATCATTCTTCTTTAAAAGGAACCAGGGCTGATTCCAAGGGCTGGGGCAGGAAAAAAAAAAGGACAATATCAGCCTAGATCATCTTTTTATGCCAGAAAAAATGGAAAGGCTCAAAAAATTATGGGAATATGTCAAAAGGACACTGAAGCCAACTTGAAGAGGTTCCTGCTGGCCAAATATGGGGCAATTTGAGCATCAAAATAAATGGTAACGAGTTATAATAGTTATAATGTAACCCGATGAGTAATATGGGAAATCTGAGTCCATACTAGATAATAAATGATGTATTAAATGAAATAATACATGAGTATAAATAAATGAATAAAGAAAAAGTTTGATGTTAAAGAGTATATTTACATAGTTTCAAAGTACCTTTCCACAAAATACTTAAAAAGGGGAGAAAGAATACCTTTACAGTGGAGAAGCCAAGTGGGAAACACCTTAATCAAGCAACCTAATCATCACTAATGGGACAAATCAAAATTATATGTGTTAATGGAAAAACTAAACCCTGTCAAATATCTTTATTTTATTATTTTTAATTTTTATTATTATTATTTTTTGAGATGGAGTTTCACCCTTGTCACTTAGGCTGGCATGCAGTGGTGTAATCTTGGCTCACGGCAACCTCTGCCTCCCAGGTTCAAGTGATTCTCCTGCCTCAGCCTCCCGAGTAGCTGGGGTTACAGGCGTGCACCACCATGCCCAGCTAATTTTTTTTTTTTTTTGAGATGGAGTCGCACTCTGTCGCCCAGAGTGACACTGGAATTAAGTGTGATCTCGGCTCACTGCAACCTCTGCCTCCCAGGTTCAAGCGATTCTCCTGCCTCAGCCTCCTGAGTAGCTGGGGTTATAAGCACCCGCCACCATGCCTCGCTAATTTTTGTATTTTTAGTAGAGACGGGGTTTCACCACATTGGCCAGGCTGGTCTTGAACTCTTGACTTCAGATGATCCACCCACCTGGCCTCCCAAAGTGCTGGGAATACAGGCGTGAGCCACTGCGCCTGGCCTGTCAAGTATTTTTTAAAGGTTTATTCTGAGCCAATATTAGTGACCATGGCATGGTGTGATACTGGTGGGCTGGGGGAAGTCCCCAAACAGCAGTGGACCTCTATCCTAGCCAATGTCTAGGCTCTTGACACCATCACAAGAATGAATTCAAGGACAAGTCGAAAAATAATGAAAGTAAAGAAATTTATTGCAAAGAGTAAAAGTACACACTTAAGGGAGTGCAGGTGTACTTGAGAGAGTGTCATGCAGTGGGGTTTGGGGCTGCTACCTTTATGTGTTTCTCTAACCAAGGAATGGAATATTCATGAAAATTCCTGGAAAAAGGTAGAGATTTATCAGAACTGTGGTGCCACCCAATAGGTGTTCCTGGAACTGTCATAGTGAGGGAGAAGAAAAGGAAAAATTAGTTAGGTAAACGGTTAAGGCTGGTCCTTGGAAAAGCTGCCTGCCTGAAAAATCACAGCTACAGGCAAGATAGAGCAGCTTGGAGAAAAACTCAGACTGTAGAAGCTGCCTGCCTGAAAAATCGCAGCTACAGTGCACCTGCACAGATAAGCCACAGATAAGCAGGCAAGGCAGGAAAAGTCCAGCATAGAAGCCCTTTGCTCTTTGTATGATTAGCGAGCTCCCAGGAAGTTTCCTCCCCTTTTCAGACATGTACACAGTGGGCCCCATGGAAACTTGCAGAGGGAGGAGGGGGGCTTACTTTAAACAAAACCACAATTATACAAACAAAAAGTTTCACTTTATGCTTACCTAGAGACATACCCACAACTACATAAAGGGAAGTTATGCAGACAGTTTTATAGATAAGTTTCTCAAACACTTACAGACATGAGAGCAGTTTCTTGTGAAAGCTTTTCAATTCAGCTTTTCTTCTTTTGCTTATTAAACTTTTCCTCCAACCTCATTCTTTGGGTCCACACTCCTTAATTTTCTTGAGACCACAAGCTCGGATAACACATTAGACAACGAGACCAGTGACCCTGACCTATTTCAATGGTGCTACTGGGTTTGTGGTTTAGTATGTTAATGAGCATATAATGAGGTCCTAGGTGAAACCTCGGTCAAATCCAGTGACATGCTGGATCCAATCGGTCTTAGCCAGCTTGGTCCACACCCTGTTTTTCAGGATCTTACCAGCCCAAAGACTCTAAGTCATGTGAAATTGCTGCCTGGAATTTCTTCTCCACCCTGTATTATTCCTATCTCAGGACAATAGAGTCTCAAGAGGTCCTTTGATTTCCTTGTCATGTGATGCTATACCAAAGTCAGGTTGAAAAGTAAGCCACATTATACTGCATTAAGAAAAGAAACCTGGTCAAGTAGCCAAGATGGCCAAATAGGAACAGCTCCAGTCTACAACTCTCGGCGTTAGCGACACAGAAGACGGGTGACTTCTGCATTTCCAACTGAGGTACCGGGTTCATCTCACTGGGGAGTGCCGGACATTGGGTGCAGGTCAGTGGGTGCAGTGAACTGTGCGTGAGCCAAAGCAGGGCGAGGCATCGCCTCACCCAGGAAGTGCAAGGGGTCAGGGAATTCCCTTTCCTAGTCAAAGAAAGGGGTGACCGATGGCACCTGGAAAATCGGGTCACTCCCACCCTAATACTGCGCTTTCCCAATGGGCTTAACAAACCGCACACCAGGAGATTATATCCCGCACCTGGCTCGGAGGGTCCTACGCCCACGGAGCCTCTCTCACTGCTAGCACAGCAGTCTGAGATCAAATTGCAAGGCAGCAGTGAGGCTGGGGGAGGGGCGCCTGCCATTGCCGAGGCTTGAGTAGGTAAACAAAGCGGCCGGGAAGCTCGAACTGGATGAAGCCCACCACAGCTCAAGGAGGCCTGCCTGCCTCTATAGGCTCCACCTCTGGGGGCAGGGCACAGACAAACAAAAGGCAGCAGTAACCTCTGCAGACTTAAATGTCCCTGTCTGACAGCTTTGAAGAGAGTAGTGGTTCTCCCAGCACGAAGCTTGAGATCTGAGAACGGGCAGACTGCCTCCTCAAGTGGGTCCCTGACCCCCGAGTAGCCTAACTGGGAGGCACCCCCCAGTAGGGGCGGACTGACACCTCACACGGCTGGGTACTCTTCTGAGACAAAACTTCCAGAGGAATGATGAGGCAGCAGCATTTGCGGTTCACCAATATCCTCTGTTCTGCAGCCACCACTGCTGATACCCAGGCAAACAGGGTCTGAAGTGGACCTCCAGCAAACTCCAACAGACCTGCAGCTGAGGGTCCTGACTGTTAGAAGGACAACTAACAAACAGAAAGGACATCCACACCAAAAACCCATCTGTACGTCACCATCATCAAAGACCAAAGGTAGATAAAACCACGAAGATGGGAAAAAACAGAGCAGAAAAACTGGAAACTAAAAATCAGAGCGCCTGTCCTCCTCCAAAGGAATGCAGCTCCTCACCAGCAATGGAACAAAGCTGGACGGAGAATGACTTTGACAAGTTGAGAGAAGAAGGCTTCAGAAGATTAAATTACTCCGAGCTAAAGGAGGAAGTTCGAACCAATGGCAAAGAAGTTAAAAACCTTGAAAAAAAATAAGATGAATGGCTAACTAGAATAACCAATGCAGAGAGGTCCTTAAAGGACCTGATGGAGCTGAAAACCACGGCACGAGAACTACGTGACGAATGCACAAGCCTCAGTAGCTGATGTGATCAACTGGAAGAAAGGCTATCAGTGATGGAAGACGAAATGAATGAAATGAAGCCAGAAGAGAAGTTTAGAGAAAAAAGAATAAAAAGAAACGAACAAAGCCTCCAAGAAATATGGGACTATGTGAAAAGACCAAATCTACGTCTGATTGTTGTACCTGAAAGTGACGGGGAGAATGGAACCAAGTTGGAAAACACTCTGCAGGATATTATCCAGGAGAACTTCCCCAATCTAGCAAGGCAGGCCAACATTCAAATTCAGGAAATACAAAGAATGCCACAAAGATACTCCTCGAGAGGAGCAACTCCAAGACACATAACTGTCAGATTCACGAAAGCTGAAATGAAGGAAAAAATGTTAAGGGCAGCCAGAGAGAAAGGTCGGGTTACGCACAAAGGGAAGCCCATCAGACTAACAGCTGATCTCTCAGCAGAAACTCTACAAGCCAGAAGACAGTGGGGGCCAATATTCAACATTCTTAAAGAAAAGAATTTTCAACACAGAATTTCATATCCAGCCAAACTAAGCTTCATAAGTGAAGGAGAAATAAAATCCTTTACAGACAAGCAAATGCTGAGAGATTTTGTCACCACCAGCCCTGCCCTAAAAGAGCTCCTGAAGGAAGCACTAAACATGGAAAGGAACAACTGGTACCAGCCACTGCAAAAACATGCCAAATTGTAAAGACCGTCAAGGCTAGGAAGAAACTACATCAACTAACGAGCAAAAGAACCAGCTAACATCATAATGACAGGATCAAATTCACACATAACAATATTAACCTTAAATGTAAATGGGCTAAATGCTCCAATTAAAAGACACAAGCTGGCAAATTGGATAAAGAGTCAAGACCCATCAGTGTGCTGTATTCAGGAGACCAATCTCACGTGCAGAGACACACATAGGCTCAAAATAAAGGGATGGAGGAAGATCTACCAAGCAAATGGAAAACAAAAAAAGGCAGGGGTTGCAATCCTAGTCTCTGATAAAGCAGACTTTAAACCAACAAAGATCAAAAGAGACAAAGAAGGCCATTACATAATGGTAAAGGCATCAATTCAACAAGAAGAGCTAACTATCCTAAATATATATGCACCCAATACAGGAGCACCCAGATTCATAAAGCAAGTCCTTAGTGACCTACAAAGAGACTTAGACTCCCACACAATAATAATGGGAGACTTTAACACCCCACTGTCAACATTAGACAGATCAACGAGACAGAAAGTTAACAAGGATATCCAGGAATTGAACTCAGCTCTGCACCAAGCGGACCTCATAGACATCTACAGAACTCTCCACCCCAAATCAACAGAATATACATTCTTTTCAGCACCACACCACCCCTATTCCAAAATTGACCACATAGTTGGAAGTAAAGCACTCCTCAGCAAATGTAAAAGAACAAAGTATAACAAACTGTCTCTCAGACCACAGTGCAATCAAACTAGAACTCAGGATTAAGAAACTCACTCAAAACTGCTCAACTACATGGAAACTGAACAACCTGCTCCTGAATGACTACTGGGTACATAACGAAATGAAGGCAGAAATAAAGATGTTCTTTGAAACCAACGAGAACAAAGACACAACATACCAGAATCTCTGGGACACATTCAAAGCAGTGTGTAGAGGGAAATGTATAGCACTAAATGCCCACAAGAGAAAGCAGGAAAGATCTAAAATTGACACCCTAACATCACAATTAAAAGAACTAGAGAAGCAAGAGCAAACACATTCAAAAGCTAGCAGAAGGCAAGAAATAACTAAAATCAGAGCAGAACTGAAGGAGATAAAGACACAAAAAACCCTTCAAAAAATCAAAGAATCCAGGAGCTGGTTTTTTGAAAAGATCGACAAAATTGATAGACTGCTAGCAAGACTAATAAAGAAGAAAAGAGAGAAGAATCAAATAGACACAATCAAAAATGATAAAGGGGATATCACCACCGATCCCACAGAAATACAAACTACCATCAGAGAATACTATAAACACCTCTACGCCAATAAACTAGAAAATCTAGAAGAAATGAATAAATTCCTCGACACATACACCCTCCCAAGACTAAACCAGGAAGAAGTTGAATCTCCGAATAGACCAATAACAGGCTCTGAAATTGAGGCAATAATTAATAGCTTACCAACCAAAAAGAGTCCAGGACCAGACAGATTCACAGCCGAATTCTACCAGAGGTATAAGGAGAAGCTGGTACCATTCCTTCTGAAACTATTCCAATCAATAGAAAAAGAGGGAATCCTCCCTAACTCATTTTATGAGGCCACCATCATCCTGTTACCAAAGCCTGGCAGAGAATTTTAGACCAATATCCTTGATGAACATTGAGGCAAAAATCCTCAATAAAATACTGGCAAACCAAATCCAGCAGCACATCAAAAAGCTTATCCACCATGATCAAGTGGGCTTCATCCCTGGGATGCAAGGCTGGTTCAACATAGGCAAATCAATAAACGTAATCCAGCATATAAACAGAACCAAATACAAAAACCACATGGTTATCACAATAGATGCAGCAAAGGCCTTTGACAAAATTCAACAGCCCTTTGTGCTAAAAGCTCTCAATAAATTAGGTATTGATGGGACATATCTCAAAATAATAAGAGCTACTTATGACAAACCCACAGCCAATATCATACTGAATGGGCAAAAACTGGAAGCATTCCCTTTGAAAACTGGCACAAGACAGGGATGTCCTCTCTCACCACTCCTATTCAACATAGTGTTGGAAGTTCTGGCCAGGGCAATCAGGCAGGAGAAGGAAATAAAGGGCATTCAATTAGTCAAATTTTCCCTGTTTGCAGATGACATGATTGTATACCTAGAAAACCCCATCGTCTCAGCCCAAAATCTCCTTAGGCTGATAAGCAACTTCAGCAAAGTCTCAGGATACAAAATCAATGTGCAAAAATCACAAGCATTCTTATACACCAATAACAGACAAACAGAGAGCCAAATCATAAGTGAACTCCCATTCACAATTGCTTCAAAGAGAATAAAATACCTAGGAATCCAACTTACAAGGGACGTGAAGGACCTCTTCAAGGAGAACTACAAACCACTGCTCAATGAAATAAAAGAGGATACAAACAAATGGAAGAACATTCCATGCTCATGGGTAGGAAGAATCAATATCGTGAAAATGGCCATACTGCCCAAGGTAATTTATAGATTGAATGCCATCCCCATCAAGCTACCAATGACTTTCTTCACAGAATTGGAAAAAATTACTTTAAAGTTCATATGGAACCAAAAAAGAGCCCGCATTGCCAAGTCAATCCTAAGCCAAAAGAACAAAGCTGGAGGCATCACTCTACCTGACTTCAAACTATACTACAAGGCTACAGTAACCAAAACAGCCTGGTACTGGTACCAAAACAGAGATATAGACCAATGGAACAGAACAGAGCCCTCAGAAATAATGCCACATATCTACAACTATCTGATCTTTGACAAACCTGAGAAAAACAAGCAATGGGGAAAGGATTCCTTATTTAATAAATGGTGCTGGGTAAACTGGCTAGCCATATGTAGAAAGCTGAAACTGGATCGCTTCCTTACACCTTATACAAAAATTAATTCAAGATGGATTAAAGACTTACATGTTAGACCTAAAACTATAAAAACCCTAGAAGAAAACCTAGGCAATACCATTCAGGACATAGGCATGGGCAAGGACTTCATGTCTAAAACACCAAAAGCAATGGCAACAAGAGCCAAAATTGACAAATGGGATCTAATTAAACTGAAGAGCTTCTGCACAGCAAAAGAAACTACCATCAGAGTGAACAGGCAACCTACAGAATGGGAGAAAATTTTTGCAATCTACTCATCTGACAAAGGGCTAATATCCAGAATCTACAATGAACTCAAACAAATTTACAAGAAAAAAACAAACAACTCCATCAAAAAGTGGGCAAAGGATATGAACAGACACTTCTCAAAAGAAGACATTTATGCAGCCAAAAAAACACATGAAAAAATGCTCATCATCACTGGCCATCAGAGAAATGCAATTCAAAACCACAATGAGATACCATCTCACACCAGTTAGAATGGTGATCATTAGAAAGTCAGGAAACAACACGTGCTGGAGAGGATGTGGAGAAATAGGAACACTTTTACACTTTTGGTGGGACTGTAAACTAGTTCAACCATTGTGGAAGACAGTGTGGCGATTCCTCGAGGATCTAGAACTAGAAATACCATTTGACCCAGCCATCCCATTATTGGGTATATACTCAAAGGATTATAAATCATGCTGCTATAAAGACACATGCACACGTATGTTTATTGCGGCACTATTCACAATAGCAAAGACTTGGAACCAACCTAAATGTCCAACAATGATAGACTGGATTAAGAAAATGTGGCACATACACACCATGGAATACTATGCAGCCATAAAAAATGATGAGTTCATGTCCTTTGTTAGGGACATGGATGAAGCTGGAAACCATCATTCTCAGCAAACTATCGCAAGGACAAAAAACCAAACACTGCATGTTCTCACTCATAGGTGGGAATTGAACCATGACAACACATGGACACAGGAAGGGGAACATCAGACACCGGGGCCTGTTGTGGGGTGGGGGGAGGGGGGAGGGATAGCATTAGGAGATATACCTAATGCTAAATGACGAGTTAATGGGTGCAGCACACCAACATGGCACATGTATACATATGTAACAAACCTGCATATTGTGCACATGTACCCTAAAACTTAAAGTATAATAATAATAAAATTTAAAAAAGAAGAAACCTGTTTAATAAGATCTTATAGTTTGCAGGGTGTAACTTAACTCTTAGCTTGCATGGCTACCTTGCAACTCTTACTGTGATTATAATTTGGTAATGGCTGTTTATTGCCACAGTCTGTTTTGTCAGCCTTATGATCTCTATTTTAACCTTAATCATGGGCAGTTGTGCCTAAACTCCAAAAGGGTGAGGATTATAACGAGGCATGTCGGACCTCCTTTCCCCATCATGGCTAAAAATTCAGTTTTCATGTTTCTCTGGGGTCCCCTTGGCCAAGAGGGGTTCATCCAGTCAGTTGGAGAGCTTAGAACTTTATTTTTGGTTTACATATGCCATCTAATAGGCTGCAGTGACAAGAAAAATGTCATCACTTCTCTGATACTCTTGCCAAAGATGCGTAATCTGAATTTAATGTTATGAAAACATCAGACAAAACCAAATTGAAGGACATTATACAAAACATCTGGCCTATCATCTTCAAAAGTATGATAGTCATAAAATTCAAAGACTGATGAAGTGTTCCAGATAAAAGGAGATAAAAAGACCTGACAACTAAATACAATGTACGTGTGTGTGTGTGTTCATATTTGTATTTATGATATTATTGAGACACTTAAAAAAATTGAATGAGGTCTGCGGATTACATGTAGTAATAAATCAATGTTAATTATTGATTTTGTTGGTAGTATTGTGGATATGTAGGTGAGGTTTTTTTTAAAGTATAACTTACTTACCATAAAATTCACCTTTTTTTTTTTACCCTATCATACAACAGTAAAAATTCACCCTTTTAAAGTGTACAAGTCAGTGGTTTTATGTATGTTCACAGATTGTGGAGCCACTGCCACTATCTAATCCCACAACATTTCATCACCCCAAAGAGAAATCCATGCCCATTAGCAACCACTCCCTATTACTCCCTCCAACAACCCCTGACAATCACTCTCTTCCTGTATGGATTTGCCCATTCCGGACATTTCATATCAATGGAATCATATAATGTGTGGCCTTTTGTGTCTGGTTTCTTTAACTTAGCATGTTTTCACACAGTTCACCCATGCTGTAGCAAGAAGTACTTAATTTTTTTACCTGAATAATATTCCATTGTATGGATATACCATATTCTTTTATCCACTTGTCAATTAATGGAAATTTGGGTTGTTCCCACGTTTTAAGTATTATGAATAATGAATAATGTTGCTATGAACTTTTGTGTACATGTTGTGTTGTAGGGAAGTTTAAATTTTTCCCCAAAGGCTCAATGATTTGAGTCTATAAAACACACTAATAGGCCGAGCGCAGTGGTTCACGCCTGTAATCACAGCACTTTGGGAGGCCGAGGCGGGTGGATCACGAGGTCAAGAGATCAAGACCATCCTGGCCAACATGGTGAAACCCCGTCTCCACTAAAAATACAAACATTAGCTGGGTGTGGTGGCACGTGCCTGCAGTCCCAGCTACTCAGGAGGCTGAGGCAGGAGAATCACTTGAACCCGGGAGGCAGAGGTTGCAGTGAGCCAAGATCGCGCCACTGCACTCCTCCTGGTGACAGAGTGAGACTCCATCTCAAAAAAAAAGAAAAAAAAAACCGATAATAGATTAACAAGAAAAAAGGCATAGAGGTCTTATTAACATGTATGGGCATGGCATACAAAATATGAAAAACTCAAACGGTCAGAAGATTGATACTTTTATACCATCTTGAGGTCACAGAAAGAATAGGGGCTTGGAGCTTGGCAAAACAGGTTATGGTAGCAAGACTGGTTATAAGAGGGAAAGAAGAGGAAAGGCCTGGCTGGCAAAGGCAGCCTTGTTATATGGATGAAACTTCATGGGTAGCAGCTCTCAGAAGAATAGATGGTAGCCTTTGGTAAATATTTCTGTCAGACCTTTAAAGGTGTCAGATTCTCAGTTAATCTTTCCTAGATCCAGATGAAGGGGTGGGGGGTGGTTCAAAGAAAGCCTGTTCGCATCTGTTGTTTACTTGACTTTATTTCCTCTACAGATGCACATCTCCCCTAGAAAAGACAGCTTTTTAGCTATTCTTTGGTTTCTAGTCCCTCTGAATCGCTGTCCTGAAATATATCAAAGAAATATATTTGGGGGTGAAATATTTTTAGTTTCCCTCATTGTGGATGTATGTTTTCAGTTTTCTTAGACCTATACTTAGGAGTGGAATTGCTGGGTCATTTAACCTTTTGAGGAACTGCCAGGCTGTTTTTGAAAGTGGCTGCACCATTTAGATTCCCACCAGCAACTTCTCCATATCATTGCCAATACTTGTTATTGTTTATCTTTTTAGTATAGCCATCTTGTGGGTATGAAGTAGTTTCTCTCATTGTGGCTTTGATTTGCATTTCCTTAATGACTAATGTTGAACATCTTTTCATGTGCTTATTGACACCATTTGTATATCTTCATAGTAGAAATGTCTATTGATATCCTTTGCCTATTTTTAAAATAGCCATAGTTGTATTTTTCTTATTGAGTTGTAAGACTTCTTTCTATATTCTAGATACTAGACTCTGGATACAGATATGATTTGCAAATGTTTTCTTCTGTGGGTTTTCTTTTCACTTTCTTTTTTTTAACATCAATTAAATTACATTTATTTAAATATCCTCATCAAAACACATCTTACGAAGCATCTTTTCTGTGACACCCTGATCTATGCCAGATCCACTCTGTGCTGCTGTTTTCTGACATCAGTTTCTGCCAGTGCCCTCCAGTGAGGAGCCCCCAGCTGGGCATTCTGAGGGTGCATGTGTCTCCCTCGAGGCTTCCTGAAGCAGGGGCACGACACCTCCTCCATGTACCAGGGGGTGAAGGTCTGCAGGGTCAGGGGTTGGGGGGAACCCCTGTATTGTTGCTGCTCCCTGCTGCTGTCCAGAGTCCTCTGCAAACTGCTGACCCCCTTCCCAAAGTGGCAACAATCTGAGGGTCTGACACCCACAGTGGTGTGTGTGGGACCCCCAAGGTGCCCAACAGTAACTGATGGTTCCTATACCCATCTGTGGACTTCTGGGCTTCCAGTGCATCCCAAATGTTCCTTTGTCAAGACAGTAACGCCACAGGGCTCTCAGGATGATCTAGGCACTGTTCTTGGAGCCCTATAAGTGAGGCCAGGCCCATGGAGCAGAGCAGCTGCCCAGGTGACAGCCATGACGGGGCCTTTCAAGCCGGGAAAGGCAGGAAACGGATTCCCCTGAAGTTGGCCCCTTGATTTCAGCCTGGTGAGACCCATTCTGGACTTCTGACCTCCACAACTGTCATCAGCTTGTGCCGTTTTGAGTCACTGCATTTATGGTGACTTGTTACAGCAGCCTTGAGACACTGAGATACCCCCCTGTGCCCCAAGTCTGTGGTGTCACTGCTTCAGCCTGGCCCTGCTTTTGCTGGGCAGTAGCCTGGTGAGCCTGACTGGATCCTCAGTGGCGGTCAGACTTTTTATCTGAGGACCCCAGGGGTGCTCGCTCTGTGGTAGTCATGATCTTGGTCCTCAAAGGGACGGACATGTCCATACCTCATGCCTGTCCACACCCTCAGCTCCTCCACCCAGCTCCAGGGAAGCATGAGTGCCCAGCTCAGGGTTGGGTGCCAGTCCCTTCCTGCCCCTAGCAGGCCCCCTACAGATGCCGAGTTCTAGCATGTGGGACACAGGCAAGCAGGCCCTTGCCAGGCTTAGAGCACGGATGGCCTGTCCCATCTTTTCACTTTCTTAGTAGTGTCCTTTGATGCAAAAAAAGTTTTCAGTTCTACTGAAGTACATTTTATCTGTTTTTTTTTTCTTTGGTTCCTTATGTTTTTGGTATCATAGCTAAAAAACTATTGCCTAATCCAAGGTCGTGAAGATTTATATCTGTGTTTTTGTCTAAGAGTATAGGTCTTACATTTAGGTCTTGGTCCATTTTGAGTTAATTATTTATGTGGTATGAGGTAGGGGTCTGGCTTCATTCTATAGTACTTGGATATCTAATTGTCCCAAAACCATTTGTTGAAAAGACTGTTCTTTCCTTATTGAGTTGTCTTAGCACTCTTATTGAAAATCAACTGGTCATAAATGTGTGAGTTTATCAGCTCGCAATTCTATTCTATTGACTTATATATCTATTCTTATGCTATTACCACATAGCCTTAATTACTGTACATTTGTAGTAAGTCTTGAAATTGGAGAGTGTGAGTATTCCAAGTTTGTTGTTCTTTATTGTTTTAGCTACTCTGGGTCCATTTTCATATGAATTTTTGGATCAGCTTGTCAGTTTCTGCAAAAAGGTAGATGGAACACGTTTTCACCATGTTGGCCAGGCTGCTGTTCTGTATCTTCTTACCTAACTTTGAAATAGGGCTTGATGCCATATGGGTCATAGCAGCTAGATGGCATTCTTACTTTTATTGTTTCTGGATAAAGATCAGTCTTAGTACTAAGGTAAGAGCCAACAGTGATATAGTTGGTTATAGCTTACTAAAAAGAAAAAAATCTTTCAATTACTTTAGTGTGTACCATTAACTTCGAGAGAGGTATCAGGAAGTAGAAGTCAGATATGAACTGCCCCACCACTTAAAAGTGTCTCAGGATCCTTAGGGTGAAGAAGTGGCATATACAGTGAAACCTGAAAAATATCCAGAAGTGATTAAGGTAAAGAGGGACTAGGGGAAGAGGAGAAGCTTAAGTAGAGGAAACAGCACACGCAAAGGTCCTGTGGTAGGAAAGAAACGTGAAGAACTGAAAGCCCAACATTGTTCAAACTTAATTAGTGAGGGAGAGAAGGGATATAAATTTTTACTGTTGTATGAAGGGGTTAAAAAAAAGGTGAATTTTATGGTATGTAAGTTATAGCTTAAAAAAAAACTCACATATCCACAATACTCCCAACAAAATCAATAATTAACATTGATTTATTATTACATGTAATCTGCAGACCTATTTCAAGCTGGGATTGTGCCATTGCACTCCAGCCTGGGTGACAGAGCGAGACTCCGTCTCAAACAAACAAACAAACAAAAAAATTAATTACTAAAAATAGTTAACTTGCACAAATGCTATTATTTTCATAATTCTAATAATTTACCAGAATGAATCATTCACTTTACATAAGCTCTCTTCCTACTTCCTAGAATGCCTTTCTCCACCACCCCATTTCATTTCATTCCTGCCATCACTTTCTTTGGCTTTTGTGTCTTTTGTTGGAGTCCTTACTCTATATTTAATCATGCTTTCATTCCCTTAACCTCTAATTAGAATGCGAACTCCTTGAAGGCAGTGACTGTGTCTTAAAATTGTATCCTCAGCTCTTAACACATTACTTGGCACATAGTGGACATTTTATTAAAGAATTAATTAAATGTGTATCTAGTAATAAATAAACTCTAAGATTGGTATCTACAACACCTAGCTTAGTGTCTAGCTTGCAGTTTAACACATAATGGCTGTAATTATTATTACTACTATTATTATCATTGCTAATAATAATAATAAATGTTATTTCTCAGAGGTATACTTTACTTAGATTAATAAAATTATTTCCCTGGCCATTAATACCTCTTCTTATGTATGTTAGTAGACACTTTATCCATTTAAGGTGATATAGGAAGGATAGAAATGCAAAAGAATACTGATAGGACCTATGGACCTGTAGATGATGGACATCATTTTTTTCTGGAGGTACAATATCATAGTTTGTAATACCAGATGATATGAGCAGCACAATGACAAGTCTGCCCTCCAGGAATAGTGAGTCAGGTACCCTGCTTAGTATGTAAATTAGGACACTTGGATGATAACCTTGTTTGTTCAAAAACAGTAAACTACACACACATACTCAGAGTAAATTTGATGACAAATATATAAAGAGAATTAGTAAAAGAAATAAGAGCTGAAACCTTTTTTTCTTTTCTTTTTTTCTTTTTTTTTTTTTTGAGACAGGGTCTTGCTCTGTTGCCCAGGCTGGAGTGCAGTGGTGCAATCATGGCTTACTGCAGCCTCGACCTCTCAGGCTCAAGCGATCCTTTCGCCTCAGCCTCCCAAGTAGCTGGGACTACAGGCACATGCCACTACCATGCCCTGCTGATTTTCTTTTTAAGTTTTTGTAGAGACAGGATATTACTGTGTTACTCAGGCTGATCTCAAACACCTAAGTTCAAGCGATCTTCCAACCTTGGCCTCCCAGAGTGCTGGGATTACAGGTGTGAGCCTCTGTGCCTGGTCTAAGAGCTGAAAATCTTAATCATTTTGATGTTTTATTTTGATTTGCATAATAATTGCTGCTCCATGATATTCAAGCCTGTTATCTATCTTTGTTTCTTACAGCTATTGGATGAACTCCCAATGATATACAGCTGTTGCATATTTGTGTACTGCATGTAAGTACTTTTAAAATTTCATTGTTTGATTTATTTTTAAATTTATATTTACCTCATAGTGGATTAATATAACTGATACATTTATATTACTAGGATATTTTAATAATGTAGAAGATTATAAATTTTATGATATCAATATAGAGTATAATTTCTGGGAAGTTACAATAATGTTGTTTATTAACTTTTGTGATCTCAAAACCCTGTAGCCAATTTAGATAGGATCTAAATAGCTTAAATTCCATAATTTTCCTTTCCCAAGTGAATAATGTGTACAAATTTAGATAAAGATTTTCATATTGTGCCATAAAAGTTTTCAGATACAGTTTCTGTATTCTACAATATAGTTTAACAAGACGCTTACCAGAAAAGTGAGGTACACTTCTAGTTGTATAGTGATCGTGTCAACTTAATCTCCTTTTTGTTTGAAGTTATCTTTTAAATAGATACTTGCTTTCTTATTCTAAGGTAGACTAAATGCTCTCAAGAATATACTTATTTTGATTGGTTATTTACAAATATGGAAACAGCTTACAGGCCATTCCCAATCCAAAGTTCTCTTACTGTATTATATTCTGTTTACTTTATTATCAAGTTAATTTGCATTTCCTGAATGTCAAGGAAAAAATCAATCTTGAAAGATAAAAATGATTATGATAGCAACATTAATAAATGCTAATATTTATCTGCTTTGTACTGTGCTAGGCAGTGTACAATGCCATCTCTAATTCTCAACAACTATGCAAGATAAATGGGTATTGGCCGCATTTTATAGACAAGGAAGTAAAGCACAGAGAGATGTAGTAACTTGTCTATGGACAAAAACAGAGCTTGATTTAAAAGCATACTGGCCAGGCCATTGTCCAGGTAAACAGTCTCTAAGGAACACTGAAATATCCCTGGAAATATATCATGATGGAGAAAATTACAATGATCACAATTCCTCTCAAGGAGAGGTTGGAAGAACACTTTGATAGGCTGCCTGGGTATGTGGTAGAAGTGTAGAAGTGAGACCCTTCCTGTACTGCATGATCAAATAATGTGCCTTCTAAGGAGGGTGGGTGAGGTTAGCTATAGGTCTTCTATTTGAGTAAGTTAGGGTATGCAGGTTTGGGCTCTAGCTAAGTCACTGGGAACATTAGAGGAAAGCCTCCTTCACCCATTACCCTGCAGCATCAGCCTTCTCTAAATGTTGGACAAGTATGTTAAGAATATGTGTTTGGAGGGGCAAAAAAATTACTAGCTCATGTAGGGACCCACATGCCTGAGTCAGGCCCTAGTAACGAGGCTTTTGAGGGCAGCAGTAGCCCAGTTAGAGCAGCCACTGCAAAGATGCTGGCTGCAGCAGGGGAGGCAGTGCTGGTGGGGGCCGGGAACAGGTGGGAACCCCATCCCCTACTGAGTTGGTGGGGCAGGAGCCCCACACTCCCGGGCACAGCTGCAGATGCCCAGCCATGGCTCTGGACCTGGGCATCCCTGCACTCTTGGAGTTCCAGGAAACCCCTTGCCCCTGCAGGCTTGAAAGTGCCTGCTCCCACTGCCTGGTTTCTCTCCACTCCCAGCTCCCACTCCAGGGCAGAGCAAAGCTGTGGCCGAGCCCGGGTGCTGCCACAACTTGGCCAGGTGTGCATGTGCTTGGGGTGGTGCTGACATGCCAGCCCCCTGCCACCTCCACCCCCTCTGGACTTTAGGCACTGACAAGCATGGGAGGGAGGCCGAGGCGGGGACTGAGGGCAGCTTGGTGTGGGCCTGCAGGCACCCCTCGGCAAGAACAGCCTGGGCACCATGGGCCATACATTGATGGTGGCAGGAGGCAGACAGGTTCCTGGGCAGAAAGGGGCAGTCCCCGGTGAAGCTCCACCTTCAAGCCGGGGACAGCCTGAAGCCTGGGGGCCAGGCTGTCATTTCCGGGTGGAGTCTGTGGCCCAGAGTGAGAACTTACAGTGCTTTTTCCAAGCCCTCCCATGGCTGCCCATTGATCAATCAGCACTCACTTCCTCCCTCCCGAGCCCATAAAAACCCCAGACCCAGCCAGACTCACACAGATGACTGGAGGACCTACCTGCAAATAGGTAGGAGCTACCCACTCTGGGTCTCCTCTCCACTGAGAGCTGGACATTCACTGGGATGACCTGCCTGCAGATAGGAGCCACCCACTTTGGGTCTCCCAAGAGCTGTTCTGTCACTCAATAAAGCTCCTTTCCACCTTGTTCACCCTCCAGTTGTCCACATACCTCATTCTTCCTGGATGCAGGACAAGAACTTAGGACTTGCCAAATGGTGGGCTGAAAGAGATGTAACACAAACAGGGCTGAAACATATCCCTCTCCCCAGCTTGCCACATTGCAGGAGATAAGAAGGAGAGAAGAGCTGTGGCCCTTCAGGGAGCCCAGACCTAGGGGCTCCACGAGCCAGGGCTGTGACACCCTTTTGGGGGCTTGGTGGTTTCTGGCATCTCCCAGTTTCCAGGCACCACTGCATTCCCCTTGTCCAGATGGGGGTGCCCACAGTGGAAGATGCTTACGGTGTATCTGATCAAACCGCAGGCTTACATGGAGCCAGTGCCTATGCCGGCTTCTGGAGCTGCCCGCCCTGCTACAGTAGCCAGTGTGCCTGGCTGTGCACAGTGGCTAGACCCCAAGCTTGCTCATTAAACACCTCTCACTGCTCCATTCCTGGCTTCCCCTTGGCAGGCATGGGATCCAGGCTGGTAGCATGAGCCAAGTGCAGCCTGCCAGGCCGAGTGGGCAGAATGAGCCCAGTGGGCCAGAACAAAACTTGGGCAAAGGTGCCACCAGCCACAGAGGTTTCTGGCTAGAAAAGCAACACCCTAAGGATCCTGAGATACTTTTAAGCGGTGGAGCCACAATTTAAAGCAGTTCATATCTGACTTCTACTTCCTAATACCTCTCTCAAAGTTAATGGTACACACTAAAGTAATTGAAAGATTTTTTTCTTTTATTTTTAGTTAGCTATAACCAACTATATCACTGTTGGCTCTGACCTTTACTAAAACTGATCTTTATCCAGAAACAATAAAAGTAAGAATGCCCATCTAGCTGCTATGACCCATATGGTGTCAAGCCCTATTTCAAAGTTAGGTAAGAAGATATAGAACAGCAGCCTGGCCAACATGGTGAAAACCTGTCTCTGCTAAAAATACAAAAAATTAGCCAGGCATGGTGATGTGTGCCTGTAGTCCCAGCTACTCGAGAGGCTGAGGTGGGAGAATCGCTTGAACCCAGGAGGCAGAAGCTGCAGTGAGCTGAGATGGCACCACTACACTCCAGCCTGGGTGACAGAGTGAGACCCTGTCCCCCCCAGAAAAAAAGATATAGAACGGGGATCAGAAAACTTTTTCTGTAAAGGGCCAGATGATAAATATTTTAGGCTTTGTAGGACAGGAGTCTCTGTTGCAGCTCTTCAACTCTGCTGTTGTAGCTTGGAAGCTGCCACAGATAATATGTAAATAAATGAGTGTGACTATGTTCCAGTAACATTTTATTTAAAAAAAACAGGTTTAGCTGGGCACAGTGTAATCCCAGCACTTTTGGAGGCCAAGGTGGGAGGATTGCTTGAGCCCAGGAGTTCAAGATAAGCCTGGGCAACATAGGGAGACCTTATCTCTACAAAAATTACAAAATTAGCCAGGCATGGTAGTGCATGCCTGTAATCCCAGCTACTTGGGAGGCTGAGGTGGGAGAATCACTTGGGCCCTGGAGGTTGAGGCTGCAGTGAACCATGATTGTGCCACTGCACTTCAGCCTGGGAAACAGAGGGAGACCCTGTCTCAAGAAAAACAAAAACCAATACCAAACTAACAAAAAAAAAACAGGCTCAGGCCAAGAGATTGGCTCTTGAGCCATAGTTTGTCACCTTGATCTAAAAAAATAAGGTAAACTCCTTTTAATAACATATTTTAAAAACTATTCTGATGTTTATATATCTTTAGGAGAAGATATTCTTGAGCTAGCAATTATGACTATACTGAGAAGAATCAGATAACCATCATATAATGGGTACAAAGAACTCTTAAGTATTAGTGCTAGGAGCTGGGCATAGTTGCTCACATCTGTAATACCAGCACTTTGGAAGGCCAAGGCAGGAGTATTACTTGAGCCCAGGAGTTCAAGACCAGCCTGGGCAGTATAGTGAGACCCTGTCACTACAAAAAAATTAAAAAATTAGCTTGCATGGTGGTGCACACCTGTGTCCCAGCTACACAGGAGGCTAAGGCAGAAGGACTGCCTGAGCCCCAGGAGGTTGAGGTTGCAATGAGCCGTGATTGTGCCGCCACTGCACTCTACCTAGGGGACAGAGCAAGACCCTGTCTCAAAAAAAAAAGAAAAAGAAAAATAGTTTTAGTGCTAGGGAACAGCAGATATTACTTAGAAGGATACTGATAATGTAGATCAATTTTCAGCTCTGATATTTAGTAACTGAATGAGCTTAAGTAAGTCAACCTTTGTTCCTTCATTTGTAAAAGTGGAGATTATAGTACTTATAAATTTCCCATGAAGATTAAAATAAATGATTTGTTTATAAAATAAACTTATTGTATGCTATTCATGTATCATGCACTGTGATAGGCTGTAGGAACTGGGAAATTAAGTAAGAAATAGTCCTTTTACCTCAAGAAATTTGTAGTTTAGTAAAAGAAACAGAACCAGAAACAAGCAGCTTTCATGTGATGTGATTAATACTATACCTGAGACATACAAAGTTCAGTGGAGTAGAAAGGGATAGAGCTTGCCATTATATGAAAATGGAGCATGGTGTCCTGTCATAGTGAATTAAACGTAAGTTTCATCATTGCTACCACCTCAGAGTATAAAAAAGAACATATAAAAAGAGCATGCAAAGCTTTTGTTTCTCAAAAACTATGTCTCTGGATTCTAATCTTTCCTCAGCAATCTTCTGCAGTAGCTGTTTATGATCATATTCCCCCATTCAGAAAGAGCCTGCTGTAGTACACTTTAAGTGACACTTAGAAGGAAATGAAAGGGGTGAAATAATTTTTAATCCACTGTATTGACACACAGTTTACATGGAATAAAATGCACCCAGTTTAAGTGTATGGTTTGATGAGTTTTGACAAATGTATACTCCTATTTACCCATTACCCTTATGGCAAGAAAGAGAAACAGAACATTTCTATCACGTTAGAACATTCTTTTCTGACCCATTGCAGTTAATACTGACACCTACCCTGGCCTCCAGGCCACCACTGATCTACTTTCTATAATTATAGATTAGTTTGTCTGCTCTGGAATTTTATATAAAAGAAATTATACCATAGGTACTCTTTTGTAACTGGATTCTTTTATTCAGTATAATATTTTTTGAGGGCACTAATTTGCCAATTACTTTTGATGAATATATTCATGTATGTTGTTACATATATCATTAGTAGTATTCCATTTTATACTGTTTACCAATGTTGAACATTAAGGTTATTGCCAGTTTGGGGCTACTATGAATAAAGGGACCATGTACATCTGTTAACAAGTCTTTGTATGGATATATGACTTCATTTCTCTTGGGTATATACCTAGAAGTGGAATTTCTGTGTTGTATGGTAAGTATATGTTTTACTTTATAGGAAACTGCCAAACTGTTTTTCAATTTAGTTGCACCTTATTATGGTTCTACTGGCAATATATGAAACTTCCATTTGCTCCATATACTTGCCAAGACTTGGTATTATCAGTCTTTTTTATTTTAGTCATTCTAGTGAGTATGATATACTATCTCTGTGGTGTTTTAATTTGTATTTTCTTAGTGACTAATGATGTGCATCTTTTTTTATTCTAATTGTCCATTTGTATGTGTTATATTAAGAACTATCTATTCAATCTATTCAAACCTTTTTCCTTTTTTTTTTTTTTTTTTTTGAGACAGAGTCTCGCTCTGTTGCCACTCTGGAGTGCAGTGGTGCGATCTCGGCTCACTGCAACCTCTGCCTCCCGGGTTCAAGTGATTCTCCTGCCTCAGCCTCCCAAGTAGCTGGGACTACAGGCACCCGCCACCACCTCCAGCTAATTTTTGTATTTTTAGTAGAGATGGGGTTTCACCATGTTGGCCAGGATGGTCTCGATCTCTTGACCTTGTGATCCGCCTGCCTTGGCCTCCCAAAGTGCTGAGATTACAGGCATGAGCCACTGTACCCAGCCCCCATTTTTATAAAATAGCTTTTTTTCTTTTTGAATTGTAAAAATTCTTTATCTATTTTGGGTTCAAGTCCTGTCAGATATTTGTATTTTAAATATTTTTCCAGTCTGTGAATTGTCTTTTCATTTAATGTCTCTTGAAGAACAGAAGTTTTAAATTGTTATAAAATCCAATTTATTTTTTAAATGTTCATGAATAGTGTTTTTGTGTCATAAGAGATCTTTGCCTTCCCAGGATCAAAAATATTTTGTTTGTTTGTTTATTTTTTCTAGAAGTCTTATCACTTTATTTTACATTTAGGTCCATGATCTATTTTGAGTTAGTTTTGTCAAAGATCATGTTTTCCTTACCAGTATCTAGTTGTTCCAGAACCATCTTTTGAGATTATTCTTTCTGCATTAAATTATCTTGACTTTTTTCTCAATTCTGTTTTATTGATCACTGCGTGTATCCTCATACTGTCTAGTTACTGTAGCTTTATTGTAAATCTTGAAGTCAGTTAGAATAAGTCCTTCACTTTTGTTCTTTTTCAGTATAGCTTTGGAAATTTTAGGTCCTTTGCATTTCCACATAAATTTTAGAGTCAGCTTGTCAATTTTTACAAAATAGCCTGCTGGAAGATTGACTGTAATTTCTTCGACTCTATAGACCAGTTTGAGGAAAGTTAATATCTTAACATTACTAAGTCTCCCAAACCATGAATGTGGTTCTTTAATTTATCCAAGTGACTTTTTGTGATTTTAAGTGAATTGATCTTTGTTAAATTTAGCCCTATGTTTTTCATGGTTAGGATGCTATTTTCAATAGTATTGCTTTTTTTTCTTTTTTGACATGGGGTCTGGCTCTCACCCAGGCTGGAGGGCATTGGCACGATCTTGGCTCACTGCAATCTCCTCATCCCAGGCTCAAGCCATCCTCCTACTTAGCCTCTCAAGTAGCTGGGACTACAAGTGCGCTCCACCGTGCCCAGCTAATTTTTGAATTTTTGTAGAGACGAGATTTTGCCATGTTGCCCAAGCTGGTCTCGAACTCCTGACCTCAAGCAATCTTCCTGCCTCAGCCTCCCAAAGTGCTGGAATTACAGGCGTAAGCCACTGCACTTGACCACAGTATTGCTTTTTAAAAGCTTTATATTCCAATTGTTCATAGCCAGCATTTAGAAATATAAGTGATTTTTGTATATTGACCTTTTATCTTATCACTTTGATAACTTATTCGTTTTTCTGTTGATTCCTTAGGATATTCTTTGAACATATCAAATATGTGAAGCAGTCTAGACCTCTAATGATTTTTTTTTTTTTTGAGACAGTCTCACACTGTCGCCCAGGCTGGAGTGCAATGGCGCGATCTTGGCTCACTGCAACCTCTGCCTCCCGGATTCACGCGATTCTCCTGCCTCAGCCTCCCAAGTAGCTGGGATTACAGGCATACACCTACAACGACTAATTTTTTTGTATTTTTAGTAGAGATGGGGTTTCACTGTGTTGGCCAGACTGGTCTCGAACTCCTGACCTTGTGATCTACCCACCTCGGCCTCCCAAAGTGCTGGGATTACAGGCGTGAGCCACCGCACCTGGGCTCTAATGATTTTTAAATCTGTCTTGCCTTCTGTGTGCTTGTTCATTTGTGAAACATGTACTGGAAAACCTCCTTTATTTTAGGCATGATCCTAGGCTCTGTAGATACAGAATCAGGAACTCATTGTCTGAGGAAGGGGACAGATAAGAAAGTGACAATATGTAATAAAGTGAAATAACCATGGTAATAAATACAAGCCAGGCCTCCTAAAGACCTTTGGTTTCTTAACAGATAACTTGCTTTTGAATTTGGAATAATAGAGTTTAAAAGTAAAAACTAATATTTCACCTAATATTTTCATCATTGTCCAAGTCACAAAATTTAAAGGTAAAAGAGATCTTAGAAAGTGCCTCTTCTAACCACCTTTCCTTACAAATAAGAAAATAAGAGTTGGTCCAATTCCCACAGCCAGTTAGTAAACTGAGAGAACACTCTTGCTGCCTATACCAAGTCACAGTCCTCAAAGGTTGGATTGGATACTCACTGATGGCCAATTGTCTGTTCATATTTGCTTATTTACCGGATACCTCCTATGTGTTCAGCATTATCTTTGTGCTAGTTATATGAAAAAAATAAAATTTATTCCTGCACACAAGGAATTCACAGGCTAGTTGAGGAGATAGATAAGGGAAGAGACAATTATAATAGACTACTATTTTCTCCAATAATATTCCTTAGGAATCATTAGTTGCAAGATATAGAAACCTATTCAAGCTAGCTTGAATTAGGAGAGATTATTTATTTACTGTAAGGACATAAGGAAATTATATCCTTATTTATTACATCCTTATTTATTGTAAGGATGTGAGGAAATTATGTGGAACCCAATAGCAGGAAGTACAGCCCCACCTTACTAGAACTGGAAGGACAGGTTCTTCCCCCTTCCCTCTTTTTGCCATTCCTTCCTCTCCACATGGCTTCGCCTCTTTGTATCTGCTATATTTTTCTCTCCCTGCAGATTACTTCTGCTCATTCATCTACTTCTTCATTCAATTTGGCTGCCCCCAAATATCAGCCTCAGACCTTGAGTCCATATGACTTTGACTCTCTATACCTCTTTTTTGGAGACAGGGTCTTGCTCTGTCATCCAGGCTGGACCCTCTATCTCCCAGGCTCAAGCTCTCCTCCCACCTTAGCCTCCCGAGTAGCTGGGACTACAGGCATACACCACCATGCCCACTAATTATTTTATTTTTTGTGGAGACAGGGTCTCAATTTGTTACCCAGGCTGGTCTCGAAATCCTGCACTCAAGTGATCCTCCTGCACTGGCCACCGCGCCCAGCTAACTCTCTATACTGAATTGATTCAGTCTCTCTCTCCCAAACTCCACACTCTCAGGCGAGAGCCTTTCATTGTCCCAGTTTAAGTCACGTGTCTACTCCTAGTCCTTCCAGCCTCTTAGAGGATAATAGGCAGTGCAGGTTTTCTCTATGAGTGGAAAGAAATGATGGATATCACTTATCATCGAGAGATATAGGCAAGTGGTAAAGCAGCATTCTATTTATGTTCCTACTTATATATTCTTTTAAAAGTTTCTTTCTCTCTTTTTTTCAAGGTTTGAATGTTTCAAGATCAAGAACTCAGTAAACTACCATCTGCTTTTTACCTTAGTTCTATTCAGTTTAATAGTAACCACAGTAAGTCATATTTTGTTTCTAACAGATTAAGCATGTAAATTCACCATTTATGGAGTTTGACTTATTTTACTTCCAGTATTTGCTTCATGCTGTCAAACTGAAATCTTTCTACACAAAACAAGAATATCACACTGACAAATATTGCTCCCTTGTTCTCTGTTCAAATGTTACTTCTCACTGTAATTGAAATACTTTTAAAAATCTGTGTAGTTTTTAAAGGGAAAAAGCAAAAAAGCAAATATTTAGTAGCAATAATTGGGAAAAATTAATTTTTCTCATAGATGGACATATTAGCTCCTATTTGTTAAAAATGAGAGATTGGCTCTGCTCCATTGGTCCAAATGTGACTGTTGTAATGGTTAACTTTTCTCTAGTAAGTTGAGATAGCTAGTCACTTCTAATTCTACATTAATGCTTTTTTTCTCAAGTAAATTGCATTTTATATTATGAAAATATTTATTGCAGAAAACATTTATTGAAAACTTACCATGTCAGGCACTAGAAATACAGAGATGATTAAAAAGCAGTTGCTATCTGTGAGGAGCTCATTCTGTTAGAGATTTTAGACATGTACACAAAGAATTGCATCAAAAGATAATAATTGCAATAATAGGGGTAAAAACTACTTATATGGTGATGAGATAAAGGAGGTTCAGTCAAGGCTTCATGCATGAGTCAAGGAAAGCTTCTGAGATGAGGCACTTGCACTAGAATTTAACTGATGATTAGGAGTTCATCAGACCCCTGGGCAAGAGTGCAGTGAAGAATTTGTAGATAGCACTGTTGTTTGTTCATAGGCAGAGAACTTTGAAACAACATAGTGAACTACCATTTTCAATCACTTACTATATGCCAGATATTGTAACTATGTACTTTACCTTTATTGTCTCATTAAATCATCACCACTGGTAGAATTGGGCAAGATTTAATATGGCTGGAACATATGGTAATTGAAGAGCAGTGAATGAGTCTAGTGAATTAGACAAATGTCAAATTATAAATACCCCTCTATGCCTTGTTTGAGAGTTCAAATATTTATCCTCGAAGAAGTATGGAGCAGTTAGGCGCAGTGGCCCACTCCTGTAATCCCAGCACTTTGGGAGGCTGAGGCTGGTGGATCACCTTTAGGTCAGGAGTTCATGACCAGCCTGGCCAACATGGTGAAACCCTGTCTCTACTAAAAATGGAAAAATTAGCTGGGTGTGGTGGCACTCCCCTGTAATCCCAGCTACTCAGGAGGCTGAGGTGGGAGAATTGCTTGAACCCCGGAGGCAGAGGCTGCAATGAGCTGAGATCGTGCCACTCCACTCCAGCCTAGGCAACAGAGTGAGACTCCGTCTCAAAAAGAAAAAAAAGAAAAGAAAAAGGTAGTGTGGAGCCAATAACTGGTTTAAAGGAAAGATGTAATCAGATACGTGTTTTAGAAAGATTGCTCTGGTTATGAGGCTGGATTACAGGAGTATGAGGCTAGACCCAGGGACTTTTGTATTTGCTTTAGTAAGATATGAGACTCAGGTGAAAGTAATATAGCTGTGGGGTTGAAAACAAACGGTCATAAGTAACAAACTGCAGGATATGTGACCCACTTCATAGTAGAGGGGGTGGAAGTAGAGTAAAAAGGAGTTGTCTAGAATGACTCCTGGCCTGGTTGTCAGGATAGATAGTATGTCCTTAATCAAAACAGGAATCTTGGAGGATGAACAGCTTTTGCAGGATAGATAATGAGTAGGTTTGCGCCATGGGGTAGGGGTAGAGATAAATTCAATATGAAATGTGTTAAGATTGAGGTGCCTGACATTAATTACATCTGAGGCTTTACAGTTAGGCTGGCCTAAAGATGTAGAATTAGGAATTGTCAGGGTATAGATAGTACAAAAATATGAGAATAGATGACCTGAAAAAGTAGCATGGGCCGTTAAGATGACTAAAGGGGCCAGGCACAGTGGCTCACACCTGTAATCCCAGCACTTTGGGAGGCCACGATGGGAGGACTACTTGAGCCCAGGAGTTCAAGACCAGCTGGGCAACATAGTGAGACCTCGTCTCTACAAAACATTTTTTAAAAATTAGCTGGATGTGGTGGCATGCACCTGTAGTCCCAGCTACTCAGGAAGCTGAGGTGAGAGGATTGCTTGAGCCCGAGAGGTCAAGGCTTCAGTGAGCCATGATTGTGCCACTGCACTCTGGCCTGGGTGACAGAGTGAGGCCCTGTCTCAAAACAAACAAAGACTAAAAGTACAACCTAATGAAATACTTACATTTGAGGACTAGCTGGAAGAAATGGAGCTAGCAAAAGAGACTGAGAACAAGTAATTAGGGATGTAAGAAAGCTAGGAGAGCCTGATGTCATGGAGTACAAAGATTTCTAGAAGTGAAAAATGGAAGAACAGTTGCCTCTGAAAGGATGAGTACAATGAAGATTGAGAGCTAATAGAAATTTTCAGCTGGAAGACCAGGTAACCTTAATGAGGATGCTGTCAGTAGTAAATTGATGGAGGCAAAAGCCAGATTTCAGTTAGTTGAGATGTTGAATAGGAGGTTGAGAGGGCACATATGCACTATTTACTTGTTTCCACATTACTTTGCCTAAACTACTGTATTAGTCCCTTCTCATGCTGCTATAAAGAAATACCCAAGACTGGGTAATTTATAAAGGAAAGAAGTTTAATTGACTCACAGTTCCGCATGGCTGGGGAGGCCTCCGGAAACTTAACAAATCATCGTGGAAGGTGAAGCAAACACATCCTTCTTCACGTGGTGGCAGGAGAAAGAAGTGCAGAGCGAAGGGGGAAGAAGCTCCTTATAAAACCATCAGATCTCATGAGAACTCACTCACTATGATGAGAAAAGCATGAGGGAACCACCCCCATGATCTGTTCACCTCCCACAAAGTCCCTTCCCCAACACATAGGGATTACGATTCAGATTACAATTCAAGATGAGATTTTGGGTGGGCATACAACCAAACCATATCAACTACATATTGGTTAATCGTGAAAGAATTGTAGAATTTCAGAGGTGAAATGAAGTCTTGTTATGATATGAAAGAAGAGAATCAAGTCTAGAGATTGTCAGTGACTTGCCTGGCCAATCAAGTGTATATAGACAATTGGTGGGAGAGACAGACTTTGAAGTCAGATTTAAGTTTGGATCCAGGCTACTTAAAAACTTTGGGACCTTGCAAATTACTTAATCTCTCTCAGCCTTAGTTTCCTTTATCTGTTAAATGAAGAAAATAATAGTATATATTTTATGTTAGTTGTGAAAATTAATACCTAACACATAGGAAGGACTCCATAATTATTTGCTTTAAAAAATGTCTTTAAGAGGTATGTCGTTTTGCATTTCTTTTATTAGTAACAATGGGAATCTGATAGCATTACCTATATAAATGGAAATTAGTATTTTGAAATAAGAAATTTCAGAGATTAAAAGCATTCTCCCTTACTGGGTTTAGAGTTACAGATATACAATATCTCATACACATCATACTTTTAAAGCTCATAATGCTTAAAGGAAATAATCTGGGTTTGGTTTTTTTTTTTTGTACTGAGGGTAGAAACTTCTTTAGCCAAATAATAAAATTATATAAAATTTTATGGGATTGCTACATTAAATGAGGATATAGAAATATCTAAATCCAGTACTTAATATCAAAGATATTATAGTCTTGTAGGGAGAGAAACAAACCATTAAATGCCACAAAGTTTATACATGAAGAGTAATGGTAGAAAGGAGTGTGACTGGTTGCTTCTGCTGTATAGAGAAAGGATCAGAAAAGGCTTCAAGAAGGAGGTATAGTTTGAGTTGAATCCTAAAAGATAAGTAATGAGTAGAGGAGGATTTCTGAACAAAGTAAAGAGCAGCATGTTTAAAAATACAGAAGCGTGAAACTAGCACATTTGAGGAAGCACAGTACTTTCTGGAGACTTGGATGAGGAGGAAGCAAGAAGACAATAGTGAGACCAAACAGAAAGGAAGGAATCATGGAAGGATTTGAATGTTAGGCTAAGAAATTTGAACTTTGTCTTGCAAGTGATGAGAGTCATGGCAGGGTCATGACTTGAATTTTGATTCCCCTGTACCATGTCATTTAAAAACTGTGCTCCTGTAGGGCAATACATGCATGTTAAATCTTAACTAGGCATTGAGCTTAATCATCCACATGACATTGGAACCTACAACTAGGGTTTGTGTAACTGTGAATGCATCTAGAAGGTGAGTTAGAGATTTCTGGAAGCATAAGAAAGCATAAGAAATTTGTTTTAAATGTCTTCACTTACTGAGTGCCTACTGTATGCTAGACACTTTCAGGTATTTTAGCTTATCATTCCTCATCACTATTATTGTTCATTATCCAGATGAGGAAGGATGTGTCTTTTAGTTAAATTACTTGTCCAAGGCACGTAGCAAGTAAGTGGCAGAAGTTGAAATTTACTCCTATCTCTAAGTCCGGTGTTCTCTCTGTTGTAGAACAGATCTGCTTTGGGGATTGTCAACATAACCTCTTCACTCCTCATGAGAATCCATATATCCTTATCTCTCCTTGATACTGATGCAGAGTTTGGAGTGGTCCACAACAGATCTAAAACATTCTACTCACCATAACAGGGCTAGCACTGAGGAAATCCTCCTGTAGATACTAGCTCTCCTGTGGCATGCCACTTGATCTGATTGCTTTTACATGGCTAGATTCAAGTCTGAGTAAGATGGGGGAAGCAGGAGAGGTTTGGGATTTGCAGAGTAATTGGAGTCGGTTTTTCCCCCCTTCATAATGTACTTCATTCACATGTGTTTTTTCTAATATTTTGCAGGTTTACCTTAAGGTAAAAGAGCCGATATTCCATCAGGTAATTTTTTGTAAATTATTACACATTAGATTGTTTACGATACATGGCTGCTTTGTGATTTCCTTGTCTAAGAAATGATATGCAGATAAAAATTTTTTTAATGAAATGGTAGATGTTCTAAGGAAGTTCAGTGTTTAAAAGGGAGGTTGTAAACTCAAATGCTTACAGGAGTCAAGTGTAGGTAACAGGAATATACCTGGGATAGCCAATGCGCAGGTCCAGCTGGCTGTTGGTATTCAGTAATACAGGTGCAACATTGCTATTATAAGCAGAAAGAACCAGGAAGCATTATGCACATACACATAAAGTCTTTTTATGACATCTAGAAAAGACAGACTGAAAATTCCTTGAGTATTTTCCCCCTAATATATTTTAACACATTTTTTGACATGGGAGGTGATGTACATTGAAGGAAGCAGACACAGGAAACTTTATTGTAGGAAATGGTGATTTAAGTGCATGCCATTATGATACCAGAGTGAAATAAAGAAGTAGGCCTTTGAGTGTTGCCATGTGCCTGGTACTATGCTCACTACTACACAGACTTCTAATCTCACCAACAGTCCTACTAATTGGGAATTATTATATACATTTCAAGGAAAATGAGCTCAGAAATATTAAGTAATTTGCCCTAGGGTGACACAGTTATTAAGGGGGAGAGCCAGGATTATAACCTAGATTTGTCTGACTCCTTTTCACCATTCTTTTAACAAACTAGCAAACAAAAATGAATAAATAAGCACGCTTTTCAGAAGTGCCAGAGTTTTAAAATATTTTGTGCTTATATAAACATTTACTAATGTTCTTGTAACTTTTACAATTCAAGCTATACAATAATCATCTGACTGGAATCTGGCTTTTGAAATATATTCTATAACCACATTATTATGCCTTGCTTTTCTCCAGGTCAGCTGCAGGTAGATGAACTAAAGTAAATGGTACAGAAAAGACATCCTCACGGCCGGGCGTGGTGGCTCACACCTGTAATCCTAGCACTTTGGGAGGCCGAGGCAGGTGGATCACTTGAGGTCAGGAGTTCGAGATCAGCCTGGCCAACATGGTGAAACCCCATCTCTACTAAAAATACAAAAATTAGCCGGGCATGGTGGCGTGCACCTGTAATCCCAACTACTTGGGAGGCTGAGGCAGGAGAATCGCTTGAACCCAGGAGGCAGAGGTTGCAGTGAGCTGGGATTGCACCACTGCACTCTAGCCTGGGTGACAGAATGAAACTCTGTCTCAAAAAAAAAAAAGAAAGAAAAGAAAAGACATCCTCACTTTCTTGTTTATTGTAACTTGAAATGATGCCATTATGTAATTACTATTTTATTTAGAAAGTTTTATTAACAGTATAAAAAACAAAGTTGGCCAGGCACAGCGGCTTATGCCTATAATCTCAGTCCTTTGGGAGGCTGAGGTGGGAGGATTGCTTGAAGCCAGGAGTTCGAGACTAACCTGGGAAACATAGCAAAAAAAGAAAAAAAAAATCGGGCATGGTGGAACATGCCTGTATTCCTAGTTACTTGGGAAGCTGAGGCAGGAGGATCCCTTGAGCCCAGGAGGATCCCTTGAGCCCAGGAGTTTGAGGCTGCAGTGAACTATGATTGTGCCACTGCACTCCAGCCCAGGCAACATATCTCTTAAAATAATAATAAATAAATGAAGTTAATTTGTATAAATACCTCAGTTTTTATAAACTTGTTTGCCTTTACTAAGAAAGAAAAATAATGATCACAAAAATATAAAATTTGGAAATTCTGGGTTAATTTTTACAAGTTTTATGACCATCTGTTTTTCATTTTGTGCTTTAGAACTATTTGACACTATGTAATAAAAAACAACTCTTACTAAGTCACTACCCCAGTGCAATATCCATGTGTTTTTCCACTAATGAAGATTTTCTTCCCTATGTATAGCAGTAATATTTATTGATAAGAAGAGAAGCAGGATGAAAGCTAGGTGTATCCATGCCCACTGTGGCTTGTGTCCTAGGCCTAGAGATTAAAAATCAGGATAGAGAAATGAAGAAATAAGGGAATGCTAGAGTGAAGCAAATAAGTAATCTAAAGGTAAAAGACATTCTTTCATTCAACAGATGTCTACTGTCTGCCTTCTCTGTACCAAATTCTGAGCTGGAATTTGGAGACAGGCAGCAAAGCAAAGACTTTATGATCTACATACAGTCAAGCAGACCTGGATTTAAAATCTAGTCTCCTCCACTTACTAACTGTACACCCTGGACAAGTTAGTTAACCTCTCTGAGCTGGCTTCCTCATTGTTCAACAATCTCCCCACCTTTTTTTTTTTTGAAATAGAGCCTCGCCCTGTCACCCAGGCTGGAGTGCAGTGGCTCAATCACAGCTCACTACAGCCTTGACCTCCTGGGCTCAAGCAGTCCTCCCACCTCAGCCTCCCAAGTAGCTGGGATTACAGGCACACACCACTACAACAGGCCGTTTTGCATCTTTTGTAGAGATGGGTTTTACCGTGTTGCCCGGCAGGTCTCAAAACTCCTGAGCTCAAGCAGTCTGCTCACCTCAGCCCCTGCCTCGGTGAAGCTCAGGCAGGGTTACAGGTGTGAGCCACTGTGCCCAGCCTGAACAAACCCTTTTTAAGTGCCTTCAATGTTCCAGACACTGTACTAGGCACAAGAGATACATATACTAGTGAATAAAATAACAAGCCCTGCCCTCAAGGACCTTACACCCTATCTCTATAGTAACCTCCTAAGTTTGAGGATTGAATGAAATAATGTGTATAAAACCCTTGTCACATAGTAAACACTCAATAAATGTTAACTAACATTAATATACACAGGCAAATAAGATATGGCCACTAATCTCAAGAAGATCATTGTCTAATCAGTAATACAGACTTGTAAAAATTAATTGCAGTATATAAGTCTTGTGATAAATATGTAAAAGCAGTGGTAATATAGACAAGGGTAAGCTCTGTCTACTTAGATGACTCATAGAGGGGCTTCAGGAGAGTCTTGAAGATGAACAAGATGTCACAGGTAGAGAAGTAGAGAAAGGCTATTCCATCTATAGAGAAGCATGTGTTAAGGCAGCAGTCCCCAACCTTTTTGGCACCAGAGACCGGTTTTGTGGAAGACAATTTTTCCACGGACAGCCAGGGGATGGTTTTGGGATTCCACCTCATATCATCAGGCATTAGATTCTCATAAAGAGCACACAACCTAGATCCCTTATATGTGCAGTTCACAATAGTGTTTGCGCTCCTATGAGAATCTAATGCCACTGCTGATTTGATAAGAGGCAGAGCTCAGGCGATAATGCTCACTTGCCTGCAGCTCACCTCCTGCTGTGCAGCCCAGTTCCTAAAAGGCTGCAGACCTGTACCAGTCTGGGGGATGGGGACCCCTGTGTTAAGGTACAGAAGTGTGAATTGGTAACTCTTGCACATGAAACAGGAGTACAAGTTCACCCAGGGATTTGTGGCAGTGTGCTGAAGTGTTTACAGAATCAGTGACTGCATCTGAACATTCCTATTTTCCTATAACATTTATTTTATTCAACTATATTGTAGGGATTAAACTTTTTTTTTTTTTTTTTTGATAAGGAGTCTCACTGTGTCACCCCGGCTGAAGTGCAATGGCACAATCTCGGCTCATTGGAACCTCCACCTCCCGGGTTCGTTATTCTTATGCCTCAGCCACCCAGGTAGCTGGGACTACAGGCGTGTACCATCACGCCAGGCTAATTTTTGTATTTTTAGTAGAAACGGGGTATCGCCATGTTGGCCAGGCTGGTCTTGAATTCCTGGCCTCAAGTGATCTGCCCGCCTTGGCCTCCCAAAGTGCTGGGATTACAGGCGTGAGCCACCGCACCTGGCCTAATTTTCATATTTTCAGTACAGACAGGGTTTTTTCGTGTTGGCCAGGCTGGTCTCAAACTTCTGACCTCAAGTGATCTGCCTGCCTTGGCATCCCAAAGTGCTGGGATTACAGGCATGTGCCATCATGCCCAGCTGGGATTAAACTTTTTAAAGTTAAAACAAATATAAATATGTTACAGAACTGAGTACAATGACCACATGAATTTTTAGGATGAAACAAGAAACTTCAAAGAAGTTTGTGTTTTCAATGTGCCTCTCCCGTCTCTGTCCATCAGGAATAAGTCACCCTTCCTTTGCTATTAGGAATATTTCGTAGAAAAGTTTTAAAAGCATCAGTATACTATAAATATTTGGTATGGCTGGCCCTAGCTGTAGGAGATGGGTTTGGATTACTGGTGAGGTGGTTAGGTCATGAGGAGCCCTTTATACTATGCTTAAAGTTATAAGCAGTCAGGAGCCATTAAAGGGTTTTAAGCTGCAGTATGACCAAATCAGATTCTCATTTTAGAAAGATCATTGAAAGGCTACCTAGGGGCTGGAGGAAGGAAGTAAAAGGCCAAGGAAAGAGAAAAGTTTGATTTCTGTTGCCCTAGTCCATTGAGAAAGGATTTTTTTAAAAACCAGTGCTATAGGATGATATGAAACAATACACTATAGATATAATAAGTAAATTTATATAGTATACATACATGCTAGAAGGTGATAACTGCTATAAAAAAGAAAAATATGTTAGGTTGAGGGATGTCCTTCCACTTGCCCCTCCTTCACTCTCTCCAGTCACACTGAGTCTTGCTTTATATTTCAAACACAACAAGCATGTTTCTACTTTAGGACTTTGGCACTCACTATTGCCACTGCCTAGGATACTAGTACCCCAGCTATCTACATGGTTTATATCCTCACTTCATTCAGGTCTCTGCTTAAATGCTAACTTAGCAGAGAGGCCTTACCTAACAACTCTGTCTAAAATTACAGCCCATCCTTCTCTGTGTTATCCTGATTTAACTTTTATTAGTTGCTTTAGTAGAGAGAAAACACTAATAATATTTTTATAGCCTTTGGAGTTTGGAGACTGAAAACAACTATTAAATATAGAAAGATAAAATTTCACTATAAAAATATACATATTGTTAGATAAAAATTATAAGGAGCAGAAAAGTATACATTCTGTCATCTTTTTATTAAAAAAAACCCTCTATAAGTTGAGAAATCAAACTTATATAGCTGAACATGCTGCCAGCCAGATAAAATCAGTTTCTATATAGTCGGAAGGAAACAATGAATACTAGGTAGGCCACTAGCAGTGGGGAGCATCAAAAGTATGGGGTAGGGTGCTCTGGAGAGAAGAAAGTTAATTTGAAAAAGTCCCATGATGTTGCCAAGGCATAGGTTCTTTCCTAATCCATCATTTCGTATGCTCAACATATTCCCTGGGAAATTCATTCCCTTTGACTCCTATATGCTGACAGTTCTGTTTCTTCAGCTGTGATTTTTCTTTTAAACTATAGACCTAGGAATCCAACTTCTGCTAGAGGTCTCTACTTAGATATCTCACTGGCACATCAAACTGAACGTATATGCAGAAGTGAACTCACTACTTTTCTCCCTAGTCTTTCTTCTCTTCATATATTCTCTAATCCAATAATTAATTTTGCCATGCACCTAACTGTCCATGCCACAAACCAGGCCATCATCCTTGTCTTTCCCCCTGTCTAACTTCCATTCAAATTGATGATTAGTCTGAACCCTAAATCTCTCTCTAATCTGGTCACTTCTGTGCATCTCCCCTGATATTACCCTAGTTCAGGTCTCTATCTCTCACTTAGATTACTGCAACACGTTATCATTGGTCTGTTTCCTGTCAGTCTCACCTCCCTCTCTTTCTCCACTCAGCACAACAGGGACATCTTTCTAATACATGAGTCTGACCATGTTATCTATTGGTGAAACCTTCATTGGCTTTCCATTATTATTATTATTATTATTATTATTATTATTATTATTATTATTATTTTGAGACAGAGTCTTGCTCTTGTTGCCCAGGCTGGAGTGCAATAGCACGATCTTGGCTCACTGCAACCTCTGCCTCTCGGGTTCAAGCAGTTCTCCTGCCTCAGCCTCTAAGTAGCTGGGATTACTGGCACCCACCACCACACTCAGCTAATTTTTTGTATTTTTTAGTAAAGATGGGGTTTCACCATGTTGGCCAGTCTGGTCTCAAACTCCTAACCTCAGGTGATCCACCCACCTCGGCCTCCCAAAGTGCTGGGATTACAGGCATGAGCCACCCCACCCAGCCTTTTTTTTTTTTTTTTTTTTCTGAGACAGAGTCTTGCTCAGTCGCCCAGGCTAGAGTGCAGTGGTGCAATCTTAGCTCACTGCAACCTCTGCCTCCTGGATTCAAGCAATTCTCGTGCCTCAGCCTCCCCTGTAGCTGGGATTACAAGCATCTGCCACCACACCTGGCTAATTTTTGCATTTTTAGTAGAGATGGGGTTTCACCATGTTGGTCAGGCTAATCTCGAACTCCTGACCTCAAGTGATCCGCCTGCCTTGGGCTCCCAAGGTGCTGGGATTACAGGCGTGAGCCACCACACCCGGCCTCTGTTACTGTTATATAAAGTCCAGCTCCTTAACATGACTTGAAAGGCCAGATTTGACCTCTGGTCTCTGACTCCATTTTTCCTATTCTATATTCCAACAATATACTATAAGGATCTTTTTTTCCTCCTTGTCTCTAGAATATAAGATATCATAATAATTCTCTTCCACTTTCTTTTAAGGTAACTGCTACGTGAGCTTCAGGTATAAAATTTTAAACACCGTATCCTCCAGAAAGACTTTCTACTGTGTAAGTCTGGATTAGGTGGCCTTCCTATGTGTTTATAAAGTACTCTGTACAGTTCCTACCATAGAGTTATAATACTATATTATAATTGCCTGGTTATTTATCTCTCCCTTTACTAGATTGTAATTGCTGTGAGTATAGGGATTATGCCTTTCTTGTTCACCATTTGTAGCAGTATAGCTATGGTTATGGATTTAAGCTGGCACTGAGACCCTAATAAGCTTTAATCTAATACTATGTTTACTCAGCTTTATAGAAGGATACAGGGTGAGAGTTATAGCAGATGTAGCCTCTTCATCTCATCAGAAGACCCAGAGCTATTCATATACATAGCTTCTTTTGTACCCTCATCCACATAAGATTCAGACTAGCCTGGGCAACATAGTGAGACCTTGTCTATACTAAAAAGAAAAAAAAAATTAGCCAGGATGTGGTTACCACACCTCTAGTCCCAGCTACTTGCGAGGCTGAGGCAAGAGGATGGCTTGAGCCTGTGAGATCAAGCCTGCAATGAGCTATGATCATGCCACTGCACTCCAGCCTAGACAACAAAAGACCCTGCCTCAAAAGAAATAAGAATAACAAAATAAAACTTAATCAAAATTCTATTATAACTCAAAAGCAAACAGTATTATTATTGCTTAGGAATGCATTTGTAGATGACTAGTTTAAGTTAGTAATTATATAAAGAAAAGCAAAACAATGTTTATAATACAAGTCAGGAGAGTGGTTTCCTCTAAGAAGGAAGGGAGAGGGTTGGACTGGGAAGACACACATGCAGCACTTCTTGGGGGTTAACAAGGATTTACTTCTTGACCTGGGTGGTGCTTTCTCAACTATTGGCTTTATATGTATTTGCTAACTCATATTTTCCCACTAGGTTCAATTTTCCAGGTACTAATACACATCTAATACTCAATACAGAAAAGAAAGAAGAGCCAACGCTAGGAAGATGTGGGAACATATAGAATAAAGAACACAGGAAAATGGATTAACCTTAGTCAACAAGTGGGCACCTTTTTTGGAGACTAGGGATGAGAAAGAATGCCAGGGGAGGATGCATATAAATGCAGAGGCATTTAGAAGAGTTAAAAGAATTCAAGTTTATACTATTGTAAAATGGGAAGCACAATTACTGTATTTGCTGAAAGCAAAGCCAAAGAGAAGAGAGGAGCTAAAGAGAAGAGAGGAGCTAAAGATTATGAGGCAAAATTACAGCATTTGTTCAGGTTTCAGCAGATATTTAAAATTTCAAGGATCCATTCAGAATTAAAATTGATATAGGACTTCTGATACTGGTTATTTAATAAAGTTAAGCAGACTCTTAACTTTTCCTCAGAAGTTAGCATGATTTAGTGATTTAACACATTTTTTAACATTCTATTCTTTAAAACGTAGTGAAGGATAATAAATATTTACATTTAATTGGGAAGGCTATTTTGGTAGGCAAAATAGACTTCCTTTGCCAAACAATAATGATTGTACTAACCTCATTTTCCATTCCTATTTAGGTCATGTATGGAATGTTGGTCTTTACATTAGTACTTCGATCTATTTATATTGTTACATGGTAAGTAGTTTGGATCATCTGCACCATGATTGAAGTATATTCAGACCTATAACAGTAAATCTATAGGCTAAATCAAAATAACACATAAAAGCTCACTTCAGTAGAGATGTTGGAAGAAAACTATAACCCAACATTTATTGTTATATTATAAGGAATACTGGGTCTTCAGACAAGTTGTTAATGGGCATCATGTGAAAACTAGGGTTCCAAAATTAAAGACATGGGAAAATTAAAGAGAGCTGTCGACGATGGCCTTGTTTTGAATATTTATAAAATTCATTAGATATTAGAGACCTTAAAAATCCTATAGTTAAAAAAAAATTGTTTTTGTCTTTCTTAAACCTACTTGACTAGGGAATTCCTTTTACATAGTACCTCTAAGGAAGGCTGTTAATGTCACAAAGAATTAGTATTTCATGAAAGATTATTTGGGAAATGGGTATAATCTTTAGGCATTCATGAAAATTAAATAAGAAATAACATTCATGAGATTACCTTAAATAGGGCCTGGCCACACAACAGGTGTTCAATAAATAAGTAGTATGATTTGTGGGTTTGTTTTTTTTTTCTTTTTTATTAAACTTTTAGTTTCTAGATAACTGTAAAAATGCATACCTTTGTAAAAAATAATAGATCCCAGTATCCTTTACCAATCTCCTCCATTTGTAACATCTTACAAAACTATATTACAATATCAAAACCAAGGCTTGATATGAATACAGTCAAGATACAAAACACTTCCATCATCAGAAGGATGTCTATGTTGCCCTTTTATAACCAGACCTACTTCCCTCCTGCCCCACCTCACTCCTCACTCCCTGTCCTTAACCTCTGGTGATCACTTAATCTGTTCTGCATTTCTGTTTTTGTCATTTCAAGAATGTTATATAAATGGTATCAGATATATAACCTTTGAGACTGGCTTTTTGAACTCAGCATAATTATCTGGCGATTAATCCAAGTTGTTCAGTGTGTCAATAATTCATTCCTTTCTATTGCTAAGTAGTATTCCATGGTATAGATGTACCACAGTTTAACCATTCATCTGTTGAGTAACATCTGGGTTGTTTCCAGTTTGGGGCAATCATGAATAAAGCTGCTATGAACAATTGTAATGCAGGTTTTTATGGGAACACAAGTTTTCACTTCTCCGGAATAAATGCCCAGAGTGAAATTGCTAGGTTTTGTAGTAATTTATGTTTAGTTTTTCTCAAAACTGCTGAATTGTTTTTCAGAGTAGCTCCACCATTTTTACATTCCCACCAGCAATATATGTGTGATCCAGTTTCTTTGCATCCTCACCAGAATTTGGTAGTGTCACTATTTTTAATGAAGTTTTTTATAATTTGCATTTCCCTAATGGCTAATCACGTTGAACATACCTTCCATGTGCTTATTTGCCATATGTATATGTATTCTCCCTGGTAAAATTTCTGCTCATGTCTTTGCCTGGTTTCTCTTTTTTTATAAGAGATAATAAGGACAGTTTCTATTGTTTTTACAGTTGAGTTGTGAGATTCTAATTCTTTATTAAATATGTGATTTGTGAATTCTTTCTCCCAATCTATAACTTTTCATCCTCTCTTTCAATGAGCAAACATTTTTAATTTCAATGAGGTCAAATTTATCAGTTTTATGGATTGTGTTTTTGGTGTCAAGTCTAAGAACTCTATACCTACCTATAGATCCCAAAGATTTGTTCTTATTTTTTTTTCTAAAAGATTGTATAGTTTTACATTTTACATTTAAGTCTGTGGTTTATTTTCAGTTCATTTTGTATAAGGTGTGAGGCATAGGGTGAGGTTCTATTTTTCCCATGTGGATGTCCAACTGTTCTAAGACCCATTAGTGGAAAAGACTATCCTTTCTCCATTGAATTGCCTTTGCACTTTTGTCAAAAATTATTTGGGTAGATTTGTGTGGGTCTGTTTTAGGGATCTCAGTTATGTTCCATTGATTGATGTGTCTCCCCCTCCACCAATACCACACAGTCTTGATTACTGTGGCCATATAAGTCTTCAAATCATACAGACTGATTCCTCCCACTTCATTCTTTTTTTTCAAAATTGCTCTAGCTATTCAGGTTCCTTTGCCTTTCCATATAAAGTTTAGAATAATATTGTCTAAATTTAAAATCTTGTTGAGATTTTAGGAATTATAGGAATTACATTAAATATGCATATCAATTTGCAGAGCTGACATCTTTACTATGTTGAGTCTTCCAGTCCATGAACACAGTATGTCTCTTGATTTATTTAGATCTTTAATTTATTTCATCAGCATTTTGTAGTTTTCAATTTAAGCAGTTGTGATATTGTATTTTTAAATTTTAGTGTCCACATGTTCATTGCTATTATATAGATACACAATTGATTATCTTTTATTCTGCCACCTTGTTGAAGTCAGTTCTAGGAGAGTTTTTTTGTAGATTTTTTTGTTTTGTTTTGTTTTTTGCTTTTTTTGAGACAGAGTCTCGCACTGTCTCCCGGGCTGGAGTGCGATGGCATGATCTCGGCTCACTGCAGCCTCTGCCTCCCAGCTTCAAGTGATTCTCCTGCCTCAGCCTCCCCAGTAGCTGGGATTACAGGCGCCCACCACCATGCCCAGCTAATTTTTCTGTATTTTTAGTAGAGACGGAGTTTCACTATGTTGGCTAGGCTGCTTTCAAACTCCTGACCATGTGATCTGCCTGTCTCGGCCTCCCAAAGTGCTGGGATTACAGGTGTGAGACAACACGCTCGGCCCTGTAGACTTGTTTTTAAGATTTGCTGCAAATAGAAATAGTGTATATCCTCGTTCCTGATGTGTGTGCTTTTTAGTTCCTTTTTGCCTTATTGACCTGACTAGAACTTCCAAGACTATGTTGAGTAAGAGCGGTGACAGCAGATCTCCTTGCCTTGTTCCCAATTCTAGGGGAAAAGCATTTAACCTTTCATCATTAAGTTAAATGTTAGCTGTATGTTTTTTATAGACGTTCTTTATTAGGTTGAGGAATTTGCCCTCTCTACTAGTTTGATAGGGCTGCCACATAAAATAAAATATCATTAGATTGGGTGGCTTAACCAACAAACTTATTTTCTCACAGTTCTGGAGGCTAGAAGTCTGAGACTAGGGTGTCAGCAGGTCTGATGTCTTCTGACACCCCTCTCTTTGGCATGCAATTGGCCACACAGAGAACACAGAGAGAAGGTGTTCATTTGGTCTTTTCTCTGTGCATGCCTGGGTCTGATTTCTCTGTGTGTTTGTGTCCTAATCTCCTTTTCTGATAAAGGACACCAGTTAGATTAGGGCCTACCCTAATGACCCCATTTTAACTTAATTATCTCTTTAAAGAACCTATCTCTAAATAGTCACACTCTAAAGTACAGGGGGTTAGGACTTTAACATATGAATATCAGAGGAGACACACTATATCCTCTATTATTTTTATCATAACTTTTGTTATCATAAATGGACCTATAATACACTCTATTACTAATTTTCTTTATCATGAATGGGTGTTGGATTTTGTCAAACGCTTTTTCAGTATTAACTGATTTTATCATACTGTTTTATTCTGTAGTCTGTTAATAAGGTGGATTATATTAATTGATATGGGAATATTGATCCAGCCTTGTATCCTGGGATAAACCTTACTTATGTAATTCTTTTTATATATTCTGAATTCTTCACTTGTTAATATTTTGTTAAGGATTTTTGTGTCTGTATTCATGAAGGATATTGGTTTGTAGTTTTTATTTTTTGTCCTGTCTTTTTCTGGTTTTGGCATCAGGATACTATACATTTCATTAAATGAATTGGGAAATGTTGCTCCCTTCTATTTTCTGGAATAAATTGTGTACAATCAGTGTTAACTCTTCTTTAAATGTTTGGTAGAATTCTCTAGTGAAACCATCTGGGCCTGGAAATCTGTTTTTTGGGGCATTTTAAAATTACACATTTTAAAAATAAAGGAAAATCTGACACCTGTTACAACAGGGATGCACCTATAAGACATTAGGCTAAGTGAAATAAGCCAGTCACAAGAGGACAAATACTACATGAGTCCACTTATATGAGGTTCCTAGAGTAGTCAACTTCATAGAGACACAAATAAAATGGTGATCAGGGCCTGGTGGGGAGTAGGATGAGGGGGTTCCCTGGGGAAGGCATTGGAGAGTTATCGTTTTATGGGTACAAAGTGCAGTTTGGGAAGATAGAAAAAGTTCTGGAGATAGACAGTGGTAAGGGTTGCACAACAATGTGAATGTACTTAATGCTACAGATCTATATGCTTTAAAAGGGTTAAAAAGTTAAACTTTATGAATATTTTAACATAATAAAATGTTTACATTAAACATATGCAGAAAAATAAAATTACAGGTTCAGCTTCTTTAATAGTCATGCAGTTATTCACTTTTTTCTTTTTTCTTCCACTCTTGTTGAAGACATGCAGCTATTCAAATGATTGATTTTGGGTGAATTGTGGTAGTTTGTGTTTCTTGAGGCATTGGTTCATTTCATCTAAGTCATCAAAATTTATGTGTGTAGCATTGGTTACAATATTCCCTTGTTTTCCTCTTGATGTTGAGAGGGCTTGTAGTGATAATCTGTTTCATTCCTAATATTGGTAATGTGTTAGTCTTCTCTCCTTCTTTTTTGGTCAGCCTTGTTAGAAGTATCTCAAATTTTATTGATCTTTTTAAAAACCAGACTTTTGTTTGATTTTCTCCATTTTTCATTTTTCAGTTTCACTGATTTCTGTTCTTTATATTTTCTTCCTTTTGCTTGTTGTGGGTTTATTTTCATTTCTTTTTCAAGGTTCTTGAGACGGAAGCTTAAATTTTTATTTCAGACTTTCCTATTTCCTAATGAGCATTTAGTGCTATAAATTTTCCTCTCAGCCCTACTTTAGCAGTGTCCCACAGCTTTTTATATGTTGTATTTCATTTTTATTCAGTTCAATGTACTTTTTAAAATTTCTCTTGAGACTTCCTCTTTGACCCATGGATTATTTAGGTGTATGTTGTTTCACATTCAAGGGTTTGGAGATTTTCCTATTGTCATTCTTGATTTCTTGTTTGATTTCATTGTGGTCAGAGAACACACTCTGCATGATTTCATTTTTCTTAAATTTGTTGAGGTTTGTATTATGGATCAGGTTATACCAAGGATATTTATGCCAAGGATATCTTGGCATATGTTCCATGTTTGTTTGAAAAGAATATGTATTCTGCTATTGTCTGATAAAATCTTCTATATATGTCAATTAGATCCTGTTGGTTGGTGGTTGTGTCAGTGTTCCCCATGACTACCCTCAGGTCTGATGATTCACTAGGATTCACAGAACTCAGCAAAGCTGTTATACTCATAGTTAAGGTTTGTTACCTAAAGGTCAAACTGATACAGCATGGCCCAAGACCCCAGGCAAATAAAAATAGGTGTTTCCTATAAATCACGTTAGTTGCATAAACTATCTGGCATGGCCCAAAGTGTCGAGTATACAAAGACACTCTTATTGGGTAGGATTTTCTAAAGTCTCAGAAGTTATCTCCCAGGAGCCAGTCAAGAGCCAGTCCTTTCTTTGAAATGTGCAGTGTTTGTGCCCCAAGTCCACCAACTTAGCTATTTAATGCTCAATGGTATTTTTTAGTTATTCTGTATCATTGTTGATTCTCTATCTAGTTGTTCTATCAGTTGATGACAGAAAAATACTGAAGTCTCCAAACATGATTTTGGACTTGACTATTTCTCCTTCATTCTATCAGTTTTTGCTCCTCACATTTTGCGGGTCTATTTTGATGCACAGACATTTAGAACTGCTGTATCTTCTTGGCAGATTGGCCTTTTTGTCATTATGTAATGTTCCTCTCTGACTCTGGTAATCTTCTTTGCTCTGAAGTCTAATTTATCTGATTAATATATCCATATTAGCATAGCATTCTTTTGATTAATGTTTGTGTGGCATATCTTTTTTCATCCTTTTAGTTTCAACCTGATCATACTGTTATATTTGAAATGCATTTCCTTTAGACATTATATAGTTGAATCAGTTTGAGTCATGTTTTTAATCCACTCTTCCAATTTCTTTTAATTGGTGTATTTAGATCATTTATATTAATATAATTATTAATATATTAGAACTTAACTGCCATTTTATTTTTTGTTTTCTATTTGTTCTCTCTGGTTTTTTGCTTTTATATGCTTTTTCCTGCCTGTGAGTTACTTAAACTTTTTCTTTTTTTTTTTTTTTTTTTGAGACGGAGTCTCACTCTATCGTCCAGGCTGGAGAGCAGTGGCGCGATCTCAGCTCACTGCAAACTCCGCCTCCCGGGTTCACACCATTCTCCTGCCTCAGCCTCCTGAGTAGCTGGGACTACAGTGCCTGCCACCGCACCCGGCTAATTTTTTGTATTTTTAGTAGAGACGGGTTTCACCGTGTTAGCCAGGATGGTCTCGATCTCCTGACCTTGTGATCCGCTGGCCGTTAGTGTGTCTATAGTGCTTATGTTTCTCTTTGTATTGCTTTTTTAGTGGCTGCTCTCAGTATTACTTTATATATGCATACCCTATCAGAGTCTAATGTTAATCAGCATTTTACCAGTTCCAGTAAACTACAGAAAACTTACCTCCCTTTCATGTGTCTGTATTCGATTCCTAGGGCCACCATGACAAAGTCCACAAGCTACGTGGCTTTAAATAACTAAAATTTATTGTATCACAGTTCTAGAGGCTAGAAGTCCCAGATGAAAATGTCTCAGGGCCATGCTCCCTCTGAGACCAGTTGGGAAATTCTTTCTTACCTCTCTTCCTAGCTTCTAGTAGTTTGGTGGCAAGCTTTGGTATTCCTTGACTTATAGCTGCATCAGTCCAGTCTTTGCCTTTGTCACATGGCATTCTCCCCATGTCTCTGTGTCTTCACATAGCTATCTTCTTATAAGGACACCAGTCATATTGGAGTAGGGCCCACCCTACTCTAATATAAACCCATCTTAAATAATTATATCTGCAAGGACTTTATTTCCAAATTAGGTAACATTCTGAGGTACTAGAGTTATGACTTCAACATATCTTTTTTAGAGGTGAAAAATTCAACTCATAAGAATGCCTTTACCCTGACCCATTTAAAATATAATTGGTATATAATATATATGTATATTATATATATATATATATATATTTTTTTTTTGAGCCAGAGTTTCACTCTTGTTGCCCAGGCTGGAGTGCAGTGGCGCGATCTTGGCTCACTGCAACCTCTGCCTCTCGGGTTCAAGCAATTCTTCTGCCTCAGCCTCCCAAGTAGCTGGGATTACAGGCGCTGCCTCCATGCCTGGCTAATTTTCATATTTTTAGTAGAGACAAGATTTCACCATGTTGGCCAGGCGGGTCTCAAACTCCTGACCTCAGGTGATCCACCCACCTCAGCCTCCCAAAGTGCTGGGATTACAGGCGTGAGCCACCGCGCCCGGCTGTCTTTAATATTTTGTCTCCATGCATTTAGAACCATATCAGACAGTGTTATGATTTTTGTCTTAATCATAATACATAGCTTAGAAAACTCGAGAAGGAAAACGTGTTGTGTCCTCCCACATTTATACTCATTTCCATTGCTCTTTCTTCCTTCCTGATGTTCCATGATCCCTTTTTTCATCATTTCCTTTCTGTTTAGAGAACTTCCTTTAGCCACTTTTTAGGGTAGGTCTCCTGGAAATGTAGTCTCTTAGGTTTCCTTCACCTAAGAATGTCTTGATATTTATTTTGTTCCTAAAGGATATATTTACTATATATAAAATTCTAGGTTGACAATTATTTTTTTTCAGAATTTGAAAAATGTCATGCCACTTCCTCTGCCCTTCACATTTTTTTTTAATGAAAAATCCTTTATCATTTGAATTGTTTTCCCCCATAGGTAAGATGTTGTTTGTCTCTCACTACTTCAAGATTTTCCTATGTCTTTAGTTTTCAGAAGTTTGGCTATAGTTTGTCTTAATGTGAATTTCTTTGGGTCTAACATGTTTGAGCAGGGCTCATGCCTGTAATCCCAGATACGTGGGAGGTTGAGGTGGGAGGATCACTTGAGGCCAGGAGTTCAAGACCAGACTGGGTATCATAGAGATACCCCATCTGTAAAAAATAAATATAAAAATTATCCAGGCATTGTGATATATACCGGTAGTCCCAGCTGCTTGGGAGATTGAGGCAGGAGGATTGTTTGAACCCAGGAGTTCGAGGCTGCAGTGAGCTAGGATTGTGCCACTGCACTCCAGGCTGGGCAACAGAGCAAGACCCTGTCTCTTGGAAAAAAAAAAAAAACTTAAAAAAAATCACATGTTTTGAGGTTGGCTCAGCTTCTTGAATCTGTGTGTTTGTTGTTTTTAGTTAGGGAATTGTTGAGTTTTTTGTTTTTATTTTTATTTTTTTAACAAATTTAGAAGTTTTTTGCCATTATTTTATGAAGTACTTTTCAGCCCTGCTCTCTTCCTCCTCTCCTTCTGGGGGACACCAATAACAAGACACTTAGATCTTTTGTTATAGTCCCACAGGTCCCTGAGCACCACCTCATTACTGCCAGGTACTCGTAGAAGTCTAGGTTCCTCTTTGGCCTCTGTTGGCAAGCCAGGGGGAGAAGAGGCTCTTGATTAACTGCTGGGCTGAGTTGGGAGCTCCCTCTCCCTACTAGGCCACTGCTTTGTCTGAGAGGGGAAGGATTGCTTTATTATTTCTTACCATCTGGTTTCCACTGACACCCAAGTGGTGTGGCCATGGTATCTCTGGCCAGTGGTGAAAATTCTGACTCTGCAGTAGGTCTCTGACACTACCCCACTGGGGAGGGAAAACAGTGTCTCATCATTGCCACGGGAAGATAGATATCCAAGCTCCTCACATGGTCTCTAAGGGAATAAGGAACTAATTACTGTGGGTGGGGATGAGAGTCCCAAGCCCTCACTACTTGGCCTTCTTAACCTGGCATGGGGTTGAAGCACCTTCTAATACCCTGATGAGGATGGAAGTCTAGGCTCCCCATTCAGCCTTTGTTGCATGAGTGGGAAATCTATTGCATGGCAGGGTGACTATAATGTATTATATATTTCAAAATAGCTAAGATAGCAAATTTCAAATTTCTCACCACAAAAAAATAAGTGATGGGTATGTTAATTAGCTTGATTTAATCATTCCACATTGTATACATATGTCAAAACATCACATTGTTCTCCATAAATGTATATAATTATGATTTATCAATTTAAAATAATATTAATTTTTTAAAAAGAAAAGACATGGAACTCACCACTGTATCATTTCTCAGGTCCCAAAATCCCTAGTTAGTCTGCTTCTTCTCAACACCTTTCAGGGTCTTCTTATGTTTGTCTTATATATAATGCCCAGCAGTTTTAGTTTTACTTAGTGGAACGAATATGAAAAAGTATATCCACTTCATCTTCCCAGAAGCCCAAGTCCCAGTTTATTCTGTTTTTAATTTAGGCCCCTTAGGTAAATATAAAGAAGCATAAAATACAGTCCTTGACTTAAATCAAGTCTGATAGACAGGGTACCAATACTTTTAGAAACACAAATGACAGACCTTTAAAAAGCACTTAACAGTGGCAATCCTATGAAATAAAAGCAACTTTCTTCCATCTGTCTTGCCACAACTTCTTTCCTATATGTCCATTTGTTGATCATTTCATTTAGCACTGGTCATTATTTCCTTATCTGTCTGCTCAACTAGACTGTGAGCTTCTTAAAGTCTTAGTTATCTTGGTAATCCCTGGATCCCAGGATAGTGCTTACCCATAAATGTTTTTAAAATCAAATTGAAACTCTTAAAACTTTTGTTACTTTTGTCTGATGAAACATCTGAAAATTCCTCCTGTAACAAAACACCTAGAAATTCTAAATATAATATAACAAACATCCTTTAAATGCCCAGATGAGTTCAAAAGAACATAAAATTCCAGGCTGGGCATGGTGACTCATCCCTATAATTCCAGCACTTAGGGAGGCCAAGGCAGGAGGATTACTTGAGCCCAGGAGTTTGAGACCAGGCTGGGCAATAATAGGGAGACCTAGTCTATACAAAAAGAAATTTAAAAATTAGCCAGGTGTGGTGATGCATGCCTATAGTCCTAGCTACTTGGGAGGCTGAGATGGGAGAATCACTTGATCCCAGGACACTGAGGCTGCATTGAGCCATGATTGTACCACTGCACTCCAGCCTGAACAACAGAGCAAGACCCTGTCTCCAAATAATAGCAATCCAAAGTATCTGTATTAGGCCATTATTGCACTGCTATAAAGAAATACTGGAGACTAGGTAACTTATAAAGAAAAGAAGTTTAATTGGCTGACAGTTTTTTAGGCTTTACAGAAAGCATGGTGTGGCATCTGCTTAGCTTCTGGGGAGGCCTCAGGAAGCTTACAATCATGGCGGAAGGCAAAGGGGAGCAGACACGCCACATGGCAAAAGCAGAAGCAAGAGAGAGTAGGGGAGGTGCCGTACACTTTAACCAACCATATCTCTTGAGAACTCACTCACTACCGCAAGGACAGAACCAAGCCATGAGAGTGCCCCCATGACTCAAACACCTCCCACCAGGCCCCACTTAGAACACTGGGGATTACATCTCAACATGAGATCTGGAGGGGGCATCGAATCCAAAGAAGGAGCTGCAAACTACAGTGACAAATGAGTACTTAGATCATGGTCAACTGGCCAGGCACAGTGGCTCACACATGTAATCCTAATACTTTGGGAGACTACAGTGGGAGGACTGCTTGAGCCCAGGCATTCAAGACCAACCTGGCAAAGAAGTAAGAACCCACTTCTACAAAAAAAATTAATAAATTAGGTAGGTGTGGTGGCACATACCTTTAGTCCCAGCTACTCAGCAGGCTGAGGCAGGAGGATTGATTGAGCCCAGGGAGCCAAGGCTGCAGTGAGTCATTATCACACCACTGCACTCCAGCCTGGGCAACAGAGTGAGACCCTGTCTCAACAAAAAGAAAGAGAGAGAGAGAGAGAGATTGTGGTAAACTTCAAGGCATTTGAAGATACCATGAAACCAGAGCCTTAGGTTTGAAGCCACAAAACAGAAGGCAAAGTTTTTGGTATGTTTCAGACTGGCAATTGGAACTATTTCCTCATCACCATACACACACATATACAAATAAAGCCAGGACCATTAAAGAGGTATATTGTCAGTGAAGGGCTGGGCTAGAAAAAATTTGCTCTCCAATAGAAAGAACTGACAAGGCAACTTGTCTTTCAGCCTCAGTTTTAGGTAGGAAAAATGACTCCCCTAAGAATTTGTAAAGAAATGTATTCTTGTGAGACCCTGTCTCTACCAGAAATAATAATAATAATAATAATAATAATAATAACTAGTTTGGCATGGTGACATGCTCTTGTAGTCCTAACTACTCGAGAGGCTGAGGTGGGAGGATTACTTGAGCCCTGGAGCTTGAGGTTACAGTGAGCTATGATCGCACCACTGCACTCTAGCCTGGGCAACAAAGCAAGACTTTCTGTCTAATTTTTTAAAAAATTATAAAATGAAAAGCTGAATTGAAGTGTTTAAAAGATACAGTTAAAGAAGCCACTCTGAGTATAGGACAAAAAAAAAAAAAGACATGGCAGATAGAATAGACTCAATAGAAATATTACTGAATAGATAATGTTGAGCCAGAATAGAAGGGAACCAACATCAAAAAGGAGACAGAGGCAGAGAATAGAGAAAATGGAAGAGAGGCAATTACCAAAATAATTCAAGAAAACATTATATAATTGATGGGCATGAGTTATTAGACTGAAAAAGTCCACTGGATACCCAGCACAATGGATGGAGATGTGCTCCATCCTTGTTCTAGACCTATGCCAGTTTCAGAGTTCTAGAACAAGGAAGGATTCCAGAAGTATATAAGTTGAGAGGCAGGAATATATACAAATGATCAGGAATCAGAATGGCTTTGGGCTTGCCAAAGCAACATTGAAACTAGAAGACCAATGCCTTCAAATTTCTAAAGGAAAATTATTTCTAAGCTAGAATTCTACAGGCAGCCAAACTATCAGTAAAATACAGAGAAAAATATGTTTTCATACATTCCAAGATCTCAAAAAAACTTACATCCCATTAAATATTGCTCAAGAACCTACTGAAAGACGTGCTTCACCAAAATGAGAGTACTACAAAAAGGACGAGTGCGTGGGATACAAGACAGGAGATCCAATGAAAGAGAGAGGTGAAGGCAGTTCCTAAGGTGCAGGTGATGGAAAGGGATTTCTCAGATGACAGCTGTATGCTAGACAGGCAGGCAGTCCAGAATAAAGCAGTGTGATAGAGAGAGATACAGAGAGACATATGTTGAGTGCCTTCTGTATTCTACACTCTTGCACCTGATACTATATGAGTAGTAAGTCCCCTTAGCCTTGCATGGACCATGTGCTGATGTTCTTGCTCTCCCCTTCCCACCCTGCTACCTGGATAACCAAAGACATTCATTTTACCCCACAGAAGAGTTTTGCTTTGAACTGCCCCTGAGAGCTGAAGATTGGCCATGGTAAGTAAGTTTAGAAGCAGAAAACAGATAGCACCCTACCCCCACTGATCATATTCCTGTCATATTTCGGTACCTGGCCCACACTGCCAGAAGCCTTCACTGTGTTGAGGCCTGTGTTTCTTGGGACTCATTCTTGACTTCCTCAAATGGGGGCTATGATAAACTCTGAAAAGCTGAAGCCAGACTGTGACTCTTTTAAGCTCATCTTCTCTTGAGAACCCTCATCAAACAGTGGTAATAATGCCTTTTCCATACATTGCCAGGTTTGTGCTTTCCTGATCATTTTTAAACTAATCACCTTTTACGTTCACTTATATGCCAATACTTACAGTTAAGTAAAAAAAAAAATTGAAAAATTTATTATTGCCATTCACCATATTTAAAAAATAAAGAACAGAGGCAGACCAGTCTTTAGAAAATTAAAATTAAATATTAAAAGGAGAAAAATTACATGATATCAAGATTTAGACTAAAGCATTCTGTAAAATTCAATACCTATTTATGTTCTAAAACAAAACAAAACCCTTTACAAACTAGTAATAGAAGGGAACTTTCTTAACCTATCAATTCTATAGCATATAAAACACCTAGTCATGACATGTATTTTTTTAATCCCTTTAAAAATCAAGAATAAAACTAGAATATATAATTACTTCTATTCAACATTATACTGGTGGAAATCCTACCCAACATTTTACTTGCAAATGACATGATCATGTATAGAAAATATCACAGGACATGTACAAAAAAAGCCATTAGAGGGCCAGGCGCGGTGGCTCATGCATGAAATCCCAGCACTTTGGCAGGCCGAGGTGGGCGGATCACGAGGTCAAGAGATCGAGACCATCCTGGCCAACACAGTGAAACCCCATCTCTACTAAAAATACAAAAATTAGCTAGGCATGGTGGCGCACGCCTGTAGTCCCAGCTACTTGGGAGGCTGAGGCAGGAGAATCACTTGAACCTGGGAGGCAGAGGTTGCAGTGAACCAAGATTGAGCCACTGTACTCCAGCCTGGCAACAGAGCAAGACTCCATCTCAAAAAAAAAAAAAGCTGTTAGAAGCAATAAGTGAAATTTAGCAGAGTCACAAGATTCTAGTCCATATTCAAAATCATATTTCTCTGTTCTAGCAGTGAACTATTAGTAAGATTTTGTAAAGTATAATTTACAATAACATTAAAATACATTAAATGTTTAAGGATTAAATTTAACAAAATATGCAAGATCTGTACATTGAAAACTACACTGTACAGTTTTTTTGTTGAGAGAAATTGAAGAGCTAGACAAATAGACAGATACACCATTTAATGGATTAGAAACTTCAATATTGTTAAGATGCCAGTTCTCCAATCCTGATTTGTAGGTTCTGCAGGCTTTTTGGTAAAAATGGAGAAACTGATTCTGACATTAACATGGGCATGCAAAAGATTGCGAATAGCCAAAACAGTTTTTGAAAAGGAACAAAGTTAGAGGGCTTGCATGACTTGACTTACTCTATGCTGCTACTAAGACAATGTTGTATTGGTGGTAATAATGAAATATAAATCAATAGAACATCCAAAAATAGACCCACACACCCATACTGACCTGATTTTCAACAAATATGTCAAGGTAATTCAGTGGAGAAAGATAATCTTTTCAACAAATTGTGCTGGAACAAATGAATATTCTTAGGACCAAAAAAAATGAATTTCAACCTCACACCAATATAAAAATTTAATAGAAGTGAGTTCTATTTCCAAATGTAAATTATATCTCAAAATGTAAAAACTAAGATTATAGAACTTCTAAAAGAAAATATAGGAGATATTTTTGGTTCGGCAAAGATTTATTAATAAAAAGCACAAACTATAGAAAAAAATTGACAAACTGAACTTCATCAAAATTTCAAACTTTGTTCTTCAAAATATAGTATTCAGAAAATAAAAGGCAAGCCACAGACTTGGAGAAACTACTTGCAAAATATATATCCAACAAAGTACCTACATGTAAAATATAGAAAGAATTCTTAAAACTGAATAATAAGAAGGCAAACAATAATGTATCAAAGAAGATGTATGGGTAGTAAATAACTACGTGAAAGATGCTCAAAAACATTAGTCATTAGGGAAATGCAAATTAAAGCCACAATGAGATACCACTACATACCTACTAAAACAGCTAAAATGAAAAAGACTGACTTCAAACCAAGTGCTGATGAAGATGTGGAACATCTGGAACACTTATACATGCCTGGTGGGAATGTAAAATGGTACAGTCACTTAGGAAAACAGTGTAGCAGTATCTTGAAAAATTAAATATTCACCTGCCATACAATACAGCCATTCTTCTCCTAGCTATTTACCCAAGAAAAATTAAAATATATGTCTATATAAAGTGTTATTTGTGAATGTTCATAGCTGCTTTATTTGTAACAGTCAAAAACTGGAAACCCGCATTTGGACAGAGAAACAAATTGTGCTGTGACCATACAATGGAGTACCTACTCAACAATAAAGGGAAATGAAGTATTGATAACATAGTAACATAGATGAATCTCAAAGAATTATGTCAAATGAAAGAAGCTATACAATCAGGAGTATATATGGTATGATTCCATTTATATAGCATTCTAAAAAATGCAAATTGAGCTTTTGGAGGTGGTGGATATCTTGATTGTAGTGGTGGTTTCATGGGTATGTACAGATGTACTGATCAGATAGACACTTTAAATATATTTAATAGTTTAAATGTAAGTCAGTTATACCTCATTGAAGCTATAACATAGGTAAGCTGATACTATTTTCAGTACCTCACCAAGCTTCAATTTTCTCATCAGTGAAGTAAAAATAATAATACCTGCCCCACAGGGATTTTTTTAACATTTTGTGTGTGGTATGTGTGTGCATGCACACCCATCCACAATACCTCCATATCACTCTCTCCTTATCAGGCCTTATTTTTCTTCAAAGCAATTATAATTATGTATTTAATTGTTTACCTCCCCCAACTATACTGTAAATTCTTTGAGAACAAAAACTTTACCTATTGACCACTACCTTCCCAAATGCTTACAACAATGCCTGGTACACAGTAAGTACTCCATATGTATTAAGTGATTTAATGAATGAATGTGTGTGTGTGTATGTGTAACTACATTGCCTTACATGGAGCATATGACTCAACCTACATTGATAGCTAATCCACTATCACCCTGCCTTTTCCATGGGACCAAAAAAGTTATCAGGTACTTTCCCAATACATTTATTAAAGTCTGGTGGCTTATTTCTCAGCACCTTTTATTGGCTACATATAGTAGGCAAATTATTAGAAAATTTGATAGGTCTGCTTTTACTATAAACAAAAACTGTTCCTTCTCATGAAAGTGATGTCTTCTAGCCAGGCATGGTAGCACATGCCTATTTTCCCAGCTATTTGGGAGACTGAGATGGGAGGATACCCTTGAGCACAGGAATTCGAGGCTGGAATGTACAATGATCACATCTGTGAATAGCCACTGCACTCCAGCCTGGGCAACATAGTGAGATCCCAGGCCTTATAAAAAAGGAAGAAAGTGATGGCTTCAATTTCTGATCATGACATGACTTCAGAAAATTTTATTTTGCTTTTCTGTTTTCCCCCCCACAGGGTTTATCCATGGCTTAGAGGACTGGGTTATACATCACTGGGTATATTTTTGTTGGGATTTTTATTTTGGAATATAGATAACATATTTTGTGAGTCACTGAGGTAAGATATATTTTCATTCCTTCAGAAATATTTTTGGAAGCATTTTATTAAGTAGAGAATTTTATAAACATATAGAAATAGTAGTGCCCTGAAATGAATTTTTACTATTGTTGACATTTAAAAGATATATACAGTATAATAAAGTTAGACTATTAGAATACCTGTTTAAATTACCTAATATTTTGGACCTGAGACTATTTCATAACCTCTGTAGGGTTTGGGTTTTGTGTGTGTGGGCATCAAAGAACTATATAGTTAATCAAATGTTGACTATTCCTTTGAAACATGCCTGATCTGTTTCATTGAATAAAGAAGACTGATTTGTAATAAGCATATGAAATATATGTATATAAATATACACTTTCCTATGCTTAATGTTATTTTCTAAAAAAGCAAGTGTTCCTTTTACCATCTTGTCAGCAATCATATATTGACAGGAGTTTGAATCTTAGACTTAGGTCTCTGGATTCTAGTCTGTCATTAAGACACTGTCTTTCTGGCCCTCTTTTCCATGAAATGAGCATGCTGAACAGGTTAAACAGGTGGGTCATTCCAACTCTAAATCCTGTGAACTAACAATTTTGCATAAACAGAGAAGAGAGGAGGGTACTGAACAGTACTACAGGAAGGCAATCAACAAAATTCAGACTGTGAGAAATCTACAGAATGAATGACCTGGTCTCTTCAACAAATAAATTGCAGAGGCACAGCCAGGCGTGGTGACTCATGCCTGTAATCTTAGCACTCTGGGAGGCCGAGGGGGCAGATCACTTGAGGTCAGGAGTTCAAGACCAGCCTGGCCAACATGGTGAAACCCTGTCTCTACTAAAAATACAAAAATTAGCTGGTCCTGGTGATGTGTGCCTGTAATCCCAGCTACTTGGGAGGCTGAGGCAGGAGAATCGCTTGAACTGGGGAGGCGGAGGTTGCAGTGAGCCGAGATCGTGCTACTGTACTCCAGCCTGGGCGACAGAGCAAGACTCCGTCTCAGAAAAAAAAAAAAAAAAAAAAAAAAAAATTTGCAGAGGCAGGAAAAAAGAGGGAAGAGGAACCTATAGATTAAGAGCCTTAGATATATCCAACCAGATACAATGTGTTGGCCTTTTTTGGATTCTGATTCAAACAAACCAACTATTTAAAAAAATAAAGTATGAGAAATTTGGAACTTCAATCAGTAACCAAATCTTTTATGATATTAAGGGAGTATTATTATCTTTAGGTGTGAAAATGTGGTTATGTTTTAGGGAGGTTTTCATATTTTAGAAATACATACTAAATATTTATAAATAAAATGATACAGTATCTGGGAATTGCTTCAAAAAGATATGAGAGAGAGAAGTGGCTGAGGGTTTAGATGACACAGATTGACCATAAATTATCATTGTTGAATACTGTTCCTCAGAATGTACTTTGGATAACAATGTGGCAGACTACAGGAAACTTAAGGCAATTAAATAACTGCTGTTTTGAGAATGATATTTCAAAATGCTCTAAGACTATCAGCGTTAGTTGCTAAATATTTTAAAAATTTAACGTGATTTTCTCCCTCTCTCCACACAGGAACTTTCGAAAGAAGGTACCACCTATCATAGGTATTACCACACAATTTCATGCATGGTGGCATATTTTAACTGGCCTTGGTTCCTATCTTCACATCCTTTTCAGGTAGGAAATAGAGACTTTTTTAGCCTCGTACTAGAGTTTGTTTTTTTTTTTTTTTCTTTACTCTTTAAATAGGATGTAAATATTTTTTAAACACTAGAAAATTCACAAACATGAAAATTAAATAGTACACTCTTGAACAACCGCTGGATCAAAGAAGAAGTCAAAAAATTAGAAAATACCTTGAGACAAGTGAAAACAAAAATACAACATACCAAAACTTATGACATGCAGCAAAAGCAGTACTAAGAGAAGTTCACAGAAATTAATGTCACATTTAAAAGGAAGACAGATCTCAATGAAACTTTACACCTCAAAGAACAAGGAAAAGAACAAATTAAGCCCAAATTTGGCAGAAGGAAAGAAATAACATGGAGCAGAAATAAACAAAATAGAAAAATTTTTAAAAATCTGTGAAACTAAGAGTTGGGGTACTGAAAGATCACCAGAATTGACAAACCTTAGCTAGACTAACAAAAAAAGAGAGAGAAGACTCAAATACATAAAATCAGAAATAAAAGAAGAGACATTACAATGCTGCCACAGAGATAAGAAGAATCCCACAATTATATGCCAACCAATTGGATGACTTAAAAGAAATGGACAATATCCTAGAAACAGAACCTACCAAGAGTGAGTTGTGAAGAAATAGAACAGACCTCTAACTAGGTCAAAACATTCATAAAAGAAATTAAGCAAGACGCAAACAAATGAAAAGACATCCTGTATTCATGGATTAAAAGACAAAGCTGTTAAAATGTTCATACTACCCAAAGCCATCCACAGATCCAATGCAATCTCATTTAGAATTCCAAAGGCATTTTTTTACAGAAATAGAAAAAATAATTCTAACATTCATATGGAACCACAAAAGGCCACAGGTAGCCAGATCAATCTTGAAAAAGAGCAGACATGAAACATCACACTTCTTGATTTCAAAATAAACAAGCATGCATAACTTTTTCTTTTGTTTGTACTTTTCAGGTATTGTGTTTTTTACAAGTAGAAAGTTTGTGGCAGTCCTGCATTAAGCAAGTTTATAGGTGACATTTTTCCAGCAGCATGTGTTCACTTCATGTTTCTGTGTCTTATTTTTGTAATTCTGACAATATTTCAAACTTTATTATTATTATTATATCTGTTATGGTGATCTGTGATCAGTGATCTTTTTTTTTTTTTTTTTTTTTTTTTGGGAGACAGAGTCTCCCCCAAGCTGGAGTGCAGTGGCACTATCTTGGCTCACTGCAACCTCCATCTCCTGGGTTCAAGTGATTCTCCTGCCTCAGCCTCCCAAGTAGCCGGGATTACAGGCAATGCGCCACCCTGCCTGGCTAATTTTTGTGCTTTTAGTAGAGACAGGCTTTCACCATGTTGGTCATACTGGTCTCAAACTCCTGACCTCAAGTGATCATCCCACCTCAGCCTCCCAAAGTGCTGGGATTACAGTTGTGAGCCAAGGTGCCTGGCCTGTGATCAGTGATCTTTGATGTTACTATTGTAGTTGTTTTGAGGCACCACAAACCATGCACATATAAGATGGTGAACTTAATAAATGTATGTTTTGACTGCTCCACCAATTGGCCATTCCCCAGTCTCTTTCCTTCTCCTCCAGCCTCCCTATTCCCTAAGAGAAAGCAAAATTAAAAATAGGCCAATTAATAACCCTACAGTGGCCTCTAAGTGTTCAAGTGAAAGGAAGAGTTACACATCTCTCACTTTAAACCAAAAGCTAGAAATGATTAAGCTTAGTGAGGAACGTATGTTGAAAGCTGAGATAGGCCAAAAGGTAGGCCTCTTGTGCCAAACAGTTGGCCAAGTTGTGAAGGCAAAGGAAAGTTCTTGAAGGAAATTAAAAGTGCTACTCCAGAGAACACACGAATAGTGAAAGTGACACAGCCTTATTTCTGATGTGTAGAAATTTCTAGTAGTCTGGATAAAAGATCAGACCAACCACAACATTGCCTTAAGCCAAGGCCTAATCCAGATCAAGGCCCCAACTCACTTCAGTTCTGTGAAGGCTGACAGAAGTGAGGAAGCTGCAGAAGAAAAGTTTGAAGCTAGCAGAGGTTGGTTCATGAGGCTTAAGGAAAGAAGCCATCTCCATAACATAAAAGTGCAAGGTGAAGCTGCAGCAAGTTATCCAGAAGATCTAGCTGAGATTATTGATGAAAGTGGTTACACTAAACAACAGAGTTTCAGTGTAGATGAAACAGCCTTCTATTGGAAGAAGATACCATCTAGGATTTTCATAGCTAGAGGAGAGAAGTCAATGCCTGGCTTCAAAGCTTCAAAGGACAGGTTGTGACGCTCTTGTTTGGAGTTAATGTAGCTGATGACCTTAAGTTGAAGTCAGTGCTCATTTTCTATTTTGAAAGTCCTATGGCCCTTAAGAATTATGCTAAATGTGGCCGGGCACGGTGGCTCACGCCTGTAATCCCAGCACTTTGGGAGGCCGAGGCGGGGTGGATCACAAGGTCTGGGGTTCGAGACCAGTCTGACCAACATGGTGAAACCCCGTCTCTACTAAAAATACAAAAATTATCTGGGCGTGGTGGCAGGCGCCTGTAATCCCAGCTACTCAGGAGGCTGAGGCAGGAGAATTGCTTGAACCTGGGAGGCGGAGGTTGCAGTGAGCCGAGATTGCACCACTGCACTCCAGCCTGGGTGACAGAGCAAGACTCCATCTCAAAAAAAAAGAATTATGCTAAATATACTCTGCTTGTGCTCTATAAAATGGAACAACAAAGCCTAGATTACAGCACATCCATTTACAGCATGGTTTACTGAATATTTTGAGTAGATGCTCAAAAAAAACAGTTGCTGAACAAATGAAGCATATACTCATGTTGTTTTTGCTTCGTACATGCAGAAGCACTATGGTTACGTTTGTCAGTACGCCAGTTTGCATGAATTAAAAATGAATCTGAAAAGCTTTCCCCCTCCCACTTTTCTTTCAGTTTGTATACAAGAACACTTTACCTGAGATATAGGCCAAAAGTGAAGGTAAGTCCACTTCTTAGGTCCTGTGTGTGTGTTGGGGGTATGGTACTGGGAGTATAGGATGGAGGTAGAAGAAGAAAGGGGAGTTTGGAGAGGTAGTGGAGCAAACACAGGCTTTGGAACCAAAGGCTGTGAATCTTTCATTTACTACTGCATGTTCTTGGACAAATCTCTTTAAGCCTTAGTTTCTTCAACAATAAAATTAAGCTGCTAATAACTACATTGCAGAGTTGTTTTAAAGATCAGAGATAATTTATATGCCCAGCTCCATGCCTGACAAAGTCAAAGCTTAATAAATTTAAATAAACTCAATAAAAATACTCTCTGATATCTGGTCCAAGTCTAGAAGGAATAAACTGTGCTCAGGCTGCTAATACCAGGACAATCACTAGCAAACCTACATATAGTCATAGCCCCATGGATTCTTTCTCATTCTTTTTCAGGGATAACATGGAACAATTTTGTCTTTTCTCATTTTGTCCTAATTTGTCCCCAAACAGTTTCTCTTTGGAATCTGGCCAGTGATCCTGTTTGAGCCTCTCAGGAAGCATTGATGAATCATTCCACCAAGAAAACAAACAAGCACCTACCATAGACCTGGCAGAATAAATAAGGAAATCCTTAAAGATCTACAAGTTCAAATATGTCATGACCATCACAGCAGAGGAGTGACTTTCTGACTAATGCTGCCACCCACACAGAGAATAAGGAGTAGGGCCTGCTGGGTGTTTAGCTCATGGCTTTATCTTATTTGTCCCCCTCCTCCTTTCACGCTCCAGTTTATAAAGAAACAGAGATGATGTGTGTGTATGCCTCAAATGCAGAAACAGTTGGGCTTTTCTTAACAGGTTAACAGTTTGTGCTGGTTATAAGAAATTAACCTTCTTTTCTTTTTGCCAAGGGTTGCATGTGAATTATACCTTTCTTAATATTTGATTAAATAATGCAGTCAGCTAAGAGCCAACAAAACCCCATATCCAGATAGTTAGCTGTGAGCCAGCACTCAGCTGTGTCAGATTTGATTAATATTGTATTAATCTCATGGATGGTTCTCAAAGGTAAAAAAAGAGAGAGAAAGAGAGAGAGCTAGCTGTGGGATTCTGTGTAGTTCTTCACTATCTGTTCCAGGGCTAGTCGGAGGATCATAAGCAAGCTCAGACCTGCCCCCAGTTCAGTACTTGACCACATCCCAGGATTTATGGTGTCTGTCTATGGCCACAGCCAACCAGAATGAGTGGGTCATCTTATAACCTTTCTGAAGCCCCATGAGGACATGTATAGAATGCTGCACCTTCAGCCAGCTCTGCTCTGATCTTTGCAGATCTTTAAGTTGTCACTGTTTCTACGGCTAGACAAATATGACTAGTGGTCTAGACTACCCATAGTTCATCCTCCTCACATAACTTATTTGAAGTTGTCATGAAGTTGTCAGGGAATGTCATTACACTCTGATTTTTAAAATTATGCAGTATTTTCCAGTTCTCAGAGAGGTCATGGTTGTGCCCAGGGAAGTGTGTTGCATTAACTAAAGCTAAAATTATCAGAATCCTATTTACATAAAGCATATTAAAATATCTGCTCCTTAATTTTCTGAAGGAAATAGATGTAAGTTTCTGCTACTTGAAACCTACAGAACCGACAAAAATTAGGGTGCTAAAAAAATGACAGTGAAATCTCATCGTAAGGCAGCTAGTTCTAATTTGCATTTGAATGTATAACAAATTGCATCACTTTTCACAAACTTAACACCTGCCTGGAGTAAAAATCTGATTTGACCCCTCTGCTCATGTTTCATCATATTTGTAGCTCTGCATCATTTAGCATTTTTATGACTTTTTTTGCTTTATATAAATTATTGTAAAATCCAGATTGTTTTTACATGATGACATGACTCAAGACTAAATCCTGAGCTACAGTTTCAAAAGGAAAATCATTTTCTTCTTATGCAAAGATGGTAAAACACTGTTGTCATTTTTTCCAGTATTCAATAAGTAGCCTTTGTACAAATTTAAAACCAAAAACTATTCTGTTGTTTTTCTTCACCTACTAGCCTTAGTTTTTAACCAAGTATCCAAGGATGTCAACTTGACATCCTTCCCTTAGCATGCCAACAAGCCATTAGACTGATTCTTCCGCCTACTTTTATGAACCTCCAGGAAGAAAAACACTTGCCAAAACATTAAGAGAACTTTGATTCTGCCTTAAGAGGGTATAAAACTAAACCATTTGAAGGCACAGCCCATAAGACTATACTTGATTTTGCCCCAAGATTCTGACTTCTGGCTACATTTCACCTGCAGTTACCTGGGCTATCGGCCGTGATACATTTTTTAATTCATTTGTTTTCCACCATTATATTTTTATACTTTTCAGTTAGATATACTTCTGCATAAAGAGTATATATACAGTGTAGGATAAAGGCATATCGTACATGGCAATGCTGTTAAACATGGTAAGACTGAGGTTCTGCAGGATTAAAGTCAGATTAAGGGTACAGAAAGCACACCTTGATACTGAGGCCATTTAGAGCAATTTGTTTAATGAGTGGTTCAGCCATCACCACCAGTGGCCACCTGTTCAATAAAATTGCCTAGCACCACAGTGGAGAGTCATCTACACCCCAAGGTGACCTGTAAGACTGGCCAATTCTTTGAAGACCTTTTTTTCTGTTGGGAGAATGGAAAGCAGAAAGGGAAGCCAGGCTCTTTAATGTTCCAAGTCAGCTGTGCCTCACACAAGGCTCTCTTTTTAGCTACTAAGTAACACACTCAAGACTTTGTATCTGTGCAGCATTTTATGGAAATCACTGGTGACCTATAGGATATTACTAAATTATTTCAATAGCTTTATTTTTTTCCTACTTGGATTCTAGGTGGACATTACAGGGTTGAATCCCTCACTACCCCCTCCCGCTGTCATTTGTTTTATTGGAAAACTTCATGTTAACTAGAGTGTACAAAAAGTCTGTTTCCTGCTGAGCCAATAGTGATTTGTTTGCATATCACCTAATGTGAAAAGTGCTCATCTGTGAACTCTACAGCAAATTATATTTTAGAAAATACTTTGTGAGGCCAGGCATGGTGGCAGAGCGAGACTCCGTCTCAAAAAAAAAAAAAGAAAAGAAAATATAAGGATGTAAAAGAAGCAATTTGCTTGCACATCTGAATATCCTTCTTGTGCCTCCATTTTCACTCTTGAAAACTGAAAGCAATTTGACTTTTATTTTTGTTTTTCTAAAGAACAGCTAGGTGAAAGGAGGTTAAGCTGATGATTGTCACTCTGCCTGCCCACTACCTACTCCCCACCATGGTGTTTCATGAAACATCCCCACCACCTGAAGTGATCTTTTTAATCCTTGTGATAGTAAATGCATTGATAATTAACAGGAAAAACATGTTTTTAAATAATCTACAAATGAGAACCCAAATAGTAGTGTTTTGTTTGACAGAAGTAAATCAAATATTATGGTTTAAATATAATGCAAAATTTCAGGACAGTTAATTTGGGCTTCCCTTACCCTAAGAGGGTTTTTCTTATAATAAGGAGAAGAGGTGTGGTTCAAAGAAAATTAAGAGACAAAACCTTCAGGTACATAATGCATGAAAATCTTTAAATGCCTGCAAAAATTAAGTTCTGTTATAATACCAGCCAATTCTGAATTAGCCAATGCACTAAAAGCATCTAACAATTTAAGGTTATCTTATGAGTCCTATGAAAACAATTATTTGTTGCTAAATTTGAGTTTTAGCTACCAACGCCATGTTTACGTGACAAGAAATTGTTTTGGCCCTGTGGTTTATGACGTGCTGCTGGATAAGCATTTATGTAAAACTGAATATTTCAAAGAGAACCATTTACAATTGGAATTTCCACCTGTGTGGCTGTTTGCAGACCTACCTCTGTCTTCCATTTTGCATCCTGTCAGTGCTATAATTAGTTTGATCACTTTGTCTTGTTTTTCAGTGTCTACAATTATAGCTTATTCACTATGTTCTAACTATTTAAAAATAATGGGCCGGGCGCGGTGGCTCATGCCTGTAATCCCAGCACTTTGGGAGGCCGAGGTGAGCAGATCACAAGGTCAGGAGATCGAGACCATCCTGGCTAACACGGTGAAACCCCGTCTCTACTAAAAATACAAAAAATTAGTCGGGCATGGTGGCGGGCGCCTGTAGTCCCAGCTACTCGGGAGGCTGAGGCAGGAGAATGGCGTGAACCTGGGAGGCAGAGCTTGCAGTGAGCCAAGATTGTGCCACTGCACTCCAGCCTGGGCAACAGAGCGAGACTCTGTCTCAAAAAAAAAAAAAAAAAAAAAAGTAAAATTTGATTTAAAGTAGTTAAACCCCTTTATGGAAGGAGCTGCAAAATGAAAAAAAAAAAAAAAAAAAGGAATCATGTCATCTTGACCCAGCTGACTGGAAATTTTCAATACTGTCTTTTAACTGTTGTACTCCAGCCAGCCTGGGCAACAGAGTGAGACCCTGTCTCAAAAAAAAAAAAAAAAAAAAAAAAGAATTAGGAAATACTTGTTAAAATATCTAACTACGTAATTGCTACATGGGGGAGCTGCTGATGTTGTTGAGGCCCTTGGGAGCATTCCACTGGACTTCACCATTTCTCCAAAATTATCAGCCCAGTCAGCTTCATATACCCAGATATGGACACTTCTACACGTGAAATTCAAACTGAAGATAAAACTCTGACTTTGGAGTATAAACTTTTGCCTTGAGTATGAAACCTTGACATTGCTGAAAGAAAAGTGGAAACTGTAAGGGACAACAAGTTTCACCAAGGCACAGTCTTCTCTGATAGGCCAGCAGAGCAGCTAAGGAGAAGACAGATCATTCAAGAACTTAAGTCGTTTGTTAGCTACAGCATTTCCATTGCTGTGATACACATTCAGCCATTTTGGAGGAAAGCTAAGCAGGTACTGACCACCCATTTTCATGTACTTTAAATAACAAATATTATTTCTCAAGGTCTTCATTTTATCATTAAATTCAGCTAATTACTACCTGATTTCAAAGGCAGCTAGTGTAGAAGACTGGTCACAAGAATTTTTTTTTAAATAGAAAACCCTAAAATGCAAATCAAGAAATTCAGTTACAGGCTGCAAGTGACCTAAAATTCCCCTACTCTAGCTCAGCAGCCATCAGTCAGTATAGCATCAGCCACAGGTCACTGCTCTGCATACAGTTCCTTTTCAACCCTTACAAGACCTGCTTCATTGCTTTAAAAATGTAGTGTTGATACTTGAACTGAATTTAGTCATTGGTAACTTAAATATTCACAAAATTGTCATAAAGCTTCTGAAACATCTGGCAATGCCAGATCTGTAATCATCACTTTTAAATTGAATTTGCAGAATTAACTCTAAAGTTGCAGCAACCATATTTATTAGAGAAATCTTTAAGCATATACATATGGTTCCCTATAAGCATTCATTCAGAGATCATCTGTGCCTAAAAGAAAATGATAAAAATGTGTCATAATATCAAAGGGGTCTAGATCAGGGGTTGGTAAACTACAACCCATGGGCCAAATTCAGGCTGCGTTGTATGGCCTGCAAGGTAAGAATGGTTATTTTATTTTATTTTATTCTTTATATATATATATATATATATTTTTTTTTTGAGACAGAGTCTCTCTCTGTCACCCACGCTGGAGTGCAGTGGCAGGATCTCAACTCATTGCAACCTCCGCCTCCCAAGGTTCAAGCGATTCTCCTGCCTCAGCCTCCCGAGTAGCTGGGACTACAGGCACATGTCACCATGCCACCATGCCTGGCTGATTTTTGTATTTTTAGTAGAGCTGGGTTGGCCAGGCTGGTCTTGAACTCCTGACCTCAAGTGATTCACCTGCCTTGGCCTCCCAAAGTCCTGGAATTACAGGCGTGAGCTACCGCGCCCAGCTAGTTTTTACATTTTAAAAACGTTTAAACAGAGAAAGAAGAATATGCAACAGAAACTGTATGTAGCCTGCAAAGCCTAAAATGTTTACTCTCTGGCTTGGGAGTTTGTCTCCCCTGCTCTAGACTGTCAGCAAGTGGTACAGTGGTACAGTACAGTGGTACTGCCCAACTGCACTTCTCTGCAAGGTGATTCTAGTGTGCACTTGTCAGAATGAAAATATGTTATTCATTTAAGACATCTCATGTCTTTGAATGTAATCACATGATTTGTATTTAATATTTACACGACCTAATTATTTTTTCACGTCAGTTTTTCTAGATTGGCAATAGCCTGTTGCAAAGTGCCTAAACCTTTGAGAAAAATTACTATGAGCAAGGTCCATGATTTAGTTTTCAATATAAAGGGAATTCCATTCTATACTGTAAAATCCAAAAATGCTAGTTGCCCTCAGCTTTTGAGTTGACTTCCAGAAAGTTGAGATCTTTTGACCATTTTTTCTCATGTCATATAAAATGTGCCACATGGTAGTTGTCAAGCTGTGGTAGTCATGTACACTTTTTTCTTTTTTTAACTTTCTAAAAGGAAAAGTTCAAAGTCCTTTCCACAGTTAGTCTTGGCTTCTTTTGGATTTTTCTTTTTAGAGCTAAATTATTCATACCAATGAATAAGTGAGTCTGTTCTAAGATATAGGGGCCATTATCTATTTTTGCTTAATGTACTCATGTGGCATTGTTCACTATCATGCCTTTCCATACTTGTAATATTTCTGAGTCACTTATTAATGTGACCAACAGATAAACTGTTCAAGCTAATACAGCATTTCCTAACTTCATAGTTGTCGCAGATGTTTGTTCTAGTAGCGATTATTTAATAAACATACATTGTACTGAATCTTACTAGCAACTAACTATTTTCAGGTAATCTCAGTCTGCTTATTCACTTTTTCCATTTGATTTGCTAATGCCACAATCATTTTTCTAGAAAATAGTAGGATAATGTATTTTTTCCTGTCTGCTATAATGGAGACTATATTTCCGCATTCATTACCTCTCATAGGTGAAAATATTAAATTAAATAATATTGTTTTGAATAAGACTACTGGTAGTGTTTCATCCCTGATTTATATTTTTAAAATCTATACATTCATGTAAAGGCAGGGCTACCATGTGTAATTATAGAGTTTACGTACTACACAAAGGCACCCAGTTGAGAGAGGAAGGAGGGTGAATGAGAGGCTGAAATCTAGCCTGTGCTCAGCCTGCCAAAGATAGGGTTACATCTCAGAGGACACATCTTTTCCCAGTTTGCTTAAGCTGGCAGTATAGGCCAGCAGCAAGCCTCTTCATGGAAATGACATCCAGTCATTATCCTGGGAATTCTTTGTCACTGGGCTCCTAACACTGTACTGCAGTACCTTTCTACTCCAAACCTGAGTATGTTACAAGGTTAAAAGCTAATAATTTTTTAATTAAACATTTATATCTTTAAATACTCAGTATCTTCAACTTTAGGAGCTGTGAAGTAAACACGAACCATCCAGCTTCACACAATGAAGAGGGACAGATCAGGAACAGAAAAAATGGTCCTGCATAAGCCATGTGTGTCTGTGGTTTATAACTTTTAACTGAAGTACCATCTACAAGATATAAAACAAATTAGAATTTCCCATAACTCACCTAGTTCTTCAAACCACAGCTTTTCAAATATTAGCTTTCTTAGCCAAGCCTGCTGGAATGGGTGGTTTTAGTCATTGCTGACCATATGGTTGATTCTTCAGCGAGTCCCTCCTTTGTGTGTCAGGGTGGGGCAGCCTTGCCTGGATGAACAGATGGATGCTAGCAAGAGGCGAAACAGGAATCTTTACCTGACAAAACACAGACATGAGTGTGCAAAGCCATTTGGGCTGTGCTTTGTGAAGGGAATCGCTGAAAAGGAGTTTGGATGGCTTTATTTCACCCTGAACAGTACACACCCGCCTAAGAAAGGCATCTGTCATTTGATTTAGCAAATTTTATGAACTTACTCTGGGCTTCTCTCTAGTGCAGTTCTGGGGTGGCCTTTTCAGCTCTTTTTTTCTTTCTTTTGCCCTGGACTGGAATGCAGTCTACCTCAAGTGGGTCTTCTTAGGTGACAGAGAAAACACGACCTGTCTCACTTGACAGGGTGGCCTAGTCCCAAAGTAAGGCTTGATTCTCAAAGGAAATGAGAAAGCAGAAAATGGGGGGATCCATTTATTGAGCCCTACTATGTGCCATCCATTCAATAAACTGGAAGGTCTGTTTTAGGTGCTAGGAGTACAGTGAAAAATAAGACAGATACCTGCCCTCATGGCACTTAGTGTCTCAAAAGTAATTGTGCCAATTACATTTGGGATGAGTGTCATGAGGAAGGGTATAGAGAGTTCTAGGAGGGAATATGAGGGAGCTGGAGTAGGGAAGACATCCCTGAAGATGAATATCTACACCAAGAACTGAAGGATGAGAGGTATTAAGGAAAGTAGGGAAAAGGCCCTTTACAGCAGAGGGAGCCAGAGGTGAGTTTCTGGAGAGATGGACTGGAATGACATCACATAGGGCTTTGAAAGCCATCTTACAAATTTGAATTTGGTTGTCCTGGTGCGGTGGCTCATGCCTGTAATCCCAACACTTTGGAAGACCAAGGTGGGAAGACTGCTTGAGGCCAGGAGTTCGAGACCAGCCTGGGCAACACAACGAGACCCCATCTCTACAAAAAAAATTTAAGTAGCCAGGTGTGGTGGCACTCACCTGTAGTTCCAGCTACTCAGGAGGCTGAGGTGGGAGGATCGCTTGAATCCAGGAGTTCCAGGCTGCAATGAGCTTAAATCAACTGCACTCCATCCTGGACAATAGAAACATCATCTTTGAAAGAAAAAAAAAGAATTTGAATTTGGAAAGCTCTGGAAAAGATGGAGGATGGATTAAAGGGAGCCAGTATGGATGTAGGGATACTAGATAGAGGAAGAACGGTGGATAGTGGCAGTGGAGATACGAACTCCAATATATCAGAGGTACATGGGAAGAAGGTTTAGGGTAATTATAGAGTACACTTGGGATTTGCAGAGTTTGTAGACTGTGTGAGACATCCTGGCAGAGAGCTTAAAGATAATAAATGTCGATCTGGAGCTCAGCTGAGAGATCTGGGCTGAAGATGTAAATTTAAGAATGATGGGTCTGGGCACGGTGGCTCACGCCTGCAATCCCAGCACTTTGGGAGGCCAAGGTGGGTGGATCACGAGGTCAGGAGTTCGAGACCAGCCTGACCAACATGGCGAAACCCCGTCTCTACTAAAAAAAAAAATACAAAAATTAGCCAGGCATGGTGGTGCGCGCCTATAATCCCAGCTACTCGGGAGGCTGAGGAAGGAGAATCGCTTGAACCCCAGAGGTGGAGGTTGCAGTGAGCTGAGATCGTGCCACTGTACTCCAGCTTGGGCAACAGAGCAAGACTCCATCTCAAAAAAAAAAAAGAATCATGGACACACATATTAATTGAAATGGAAATGGATGAGATCAGGGAAGAAAAGAGGGTCTCAGACTGAGTCCTAGAAACCAAACCATTTAAGGATTAGGTAGAGGGATTTTTAAAGACAGAGCATCTCAAACCAAAGAGAATCACCAGACACTTGGAAAGGAAGCCTATTTGAGGGCCTGGGTTCTAGTTCCTCAAAGTCTGGATGTCCGTGGCTGGGCTGGAGGCACAGTGGCTGTCAGCAGAGAGAGCTACATAGCTGAGGGGTAGAAGGCAATAACTCTCACACGACACTGCATTGAAACAGCAGGCTCCAAGCTGGAGCCCACTGGCATTAATCCTGAGAGGGTACTTACTGTTAGAAAAGTTATCTCCTTTTGGGGCATCTGAAGACCTAGCTTAGGATCCTGGTCCTCCACTGAAAAGCTGTGTTGTTGTGGCCAAGTCACAACTAAATTTTGGGTTCTATATCTGTTAAATGCAGGATTGTCTTAGGGGTTAGCACCACGGTGTAGTATGAATCTAATCATAACAGTTTCTGAATGGTATCTTTCCTATAAGATTGCTTGGCCTGGGCTTGTAGGGGTACCTCAAAACTGGACAAACGAGAGGAGTCAACCCCTCTTCCCTCTCTCACTGACCAGTGCAACCTGGAACAAGGGACTATCCAGCCTTCTCCCCTTCCTGGTCATCAGGTGCTGGCCTGTGCTCACAGAACCTGTTTGCCTTCGAGGTGGAGATGGGTTTTTCTGCCTTATCCCGCCCCTGTTTTTCAGACTAGGGTGTGGCAGAACATGCACTGGACTGAGACTTTTTCTGCTGATTAAAACACCCACCCATTGTAAACGGGAAGGCTGAAAAGGCGTCAGAAGTGCGTTAATTCCGTCTCTGAACAGCACATACCTTTCCGAAGCCACCCTTGGCACTCACACCCACTACATATGTCTCACTAAGTTCCTCCCTGGCCATTCCAGAAACCTCCTGGAGAGGTCAGAGCTGTTTGTCTTAAAGTCTGTTCATTTTATTCCAATAATCTTACCCCCATTTAACTTTCTCTCCACTTCAAATCATTCCCAAATTTCCCGAAAGATGTATCTGCCAAGGAGAAAAGATAAGTTTTTAGGGGGCTTGAAGAAAAGTTAACAAAATTCATTTAGTCATTCAGTCAACCTACTCTGGACTCTCATGAGTGGGGTACAGACAGGGAGGAAAGTGGTCATGTCCCTCCCTGGGGCTGCTCTCTTGCCCTCATTTGTTCTCAGATGTAATTAGTACCCCCAGCTCCTTATTTAGTCCTTCTCCCACCATGAAGTTGCCTGTGAGTCTTAGGGCTTTCCTAATCCTCTAGCTGTATCTCACCATCCCCATCAGAAACCTGCACTCGGTCCCTCCCCTTCTCTCTCTCTTCCTCCCACCTCTTTCCCCCTTCATTCTTCTCATCCAGGCACCTCCCCCAGGTAAATTAGTAAGAGGGACGAGGAGCCTGAGAGATGAGAGATGAACATTCTCACAGAATGTCCACTAAGTCATCAAGCTATGAGGATGCTGTTTGGAATGAAACTATTCACGTTTCTCTATTACCGTTAAGGTAGCTACTGTCTCCAGCAGCCACCAGCTAAGTGAATAGAGAAACAAAGAGTTTTACTGGAAACAACTGTTGTAGTTGGCAGGACTGTGGTTGCAGCTGGGACACAATCCCAAAGTCAGCTGTGAGTGACTAACTTTCTGTATCACACAGCCCAGGGGGTCTGGGCAGCACCCTGCTTGCTGCCGCTCCATCACGCTGCTCTGCCATCTGCTTACTGCTGCTGTCGGTGCTGTCTTGGGGAGTCACCTGAAACTACAGTGGCTACAGACAACCTCTGAACCGCTGGGCTCCCCTGAGCCATCATAGGGCAGGTTCCATGGCAAGGAAGGTGTGTTTCCCTTCCACCTCAGCCTCCCTTCCTGAGATTACGAGGATCCTAAACAGTGGACCACTCTTTGGGGCTGTGTTGCCCCTTGAGCCAGGCATGCTGTCCCTGTGACCTGGGGTCTTAGTAGTGGTCAGGACTGTATCGGCTATAAATGACGAAGTCCTGGTGTCCAGCCAGAGTGAGGCAGCCAGGACAGTGTAGCTCTACCTCCATCTCACTACTGAGAGATATGAGCTATCACGCTCTAGGACAGCAGCATTCCTCCCGAGTAACAGTCAGAAAGGGGTGATCGGACATTGGGCTCTCTGTGTCAGTGAGTGGAGACAGGGGAAAGGATCTAACTGTCCAGCCCTAGCCGCTGGTGGAGTCACTTCACCGGAGTCCCACAGCGCCTCCCAAGAGTCAGGGCTGCTGCCGCCAGCGCCTCCTTTGCTGCATTCCTTGCTGTGGTCGCTCCTGGTCCCCATCCCGACCCCTCAGATGTCAATTAGGGCACCCTGGAAAGAGAAGCAGCTGCCTGTGAATCCAGTATGCTGGAGGTCACTCCCAAAGTTTTTCCAGTAACAATTTGTAAGGTCAAAACAATAGGGGGCTACTTGATACCACCAAGAGTTTGTCAGGCAAACATTGAGAAAGAGAGAGAGAAGAGAGAGAGAGAGAGATCTTCCTATTTAGATACCTAGAAATGCTAGCCATTCTAAAATTTTTACTTAAAAGGAGAAAAAACGGACTGGTTATTTGGCAGTCGGGGCCATCCCAGAGAGCGCCTCCTTCCTAGAGACAGTGGGTCCCTTTCCTCCTTCCTCTTATCAACCAGAGGCTGAAATTAACACCCACAGCTTCTGCTGGCTAAAAGCCTCAAAAACAACAACAACAAAAATCAAACAAGAGAGACTAATGCTTTAGGCAGCTACAACTCCAAGAAAAGCAGAGAAACCTTATTTATTTATTTAACTCTGTTGACCAGGCCGGAGTGCAGTGGTGCTATTGTGGCTCACTGCAGCCTCAATCTCCCAGAATCAAGCAACCCTCCCACCTCAGCCTCCCAAATAGCTGGGACTGCAGGTGTGCACCACAACACCTGACTGATTTTTTTTTTTTTTTTTTTTTTTTTTTTTTTTTTGGTAGAGAAGAGGTTTTACTATGTTGCCCAGGCTGGTTGCAAACTACTGGGCTCAAGCAATTCACCCACTTGAGCTTCCTAAAGTGCTGGGATTATAGGTGTGAGCCACCGTGCCCAGCCTAGAACTTTAAACTTTAGGTACTGAGCAAACACCAAATCTAGGAAACATAATGCTAGCCTTAGATTACTTATTGATTTATGAACAAACCCCTAGATACAGAGGAAAATAAAAGGTATGTATAAATTATATATAAATAAATGTATATAATTTAAATATAAACTACATATAAAATAATGTATGTAAATAAATTATATACATATTTTAAAATAAATATAATAAATAGGCTGGGTGTGGGGGCTCACACCTGTAATCCCAACACTTTGGGAGGCTGAGGTGGGTGGATCACCTGAGGTCATGAGATTGAGACTGGCCTGGCCAACATGGAGAAACCCCATCTCTGCTAAAAATACAAAAATATTAGCTGGGTGTGGTGGTACATGCTTGTAATCCCAGCTACTCAGGAGGCTGAGGCAGGAGAATGGCTTGAACCCAGGAGGCGGAAGTTGCAGTGAGCCAAGATCAAGCCACTGCACTCCAGCCTGGGTGACAGAGCAAGACTCCGTCTCAAATAAATAAATAAATAAATATACATACACATATATATATATATATATATATATATATATATATGTGGCAAGCTGAATATATGCTATATTTTCCACAATTTGATTTAATTGGAAATTCAAGATTCCTAATTTATATACTAAAGAAGTTGTATAACAAAAAGATTAAAAACAGCACTGATTGGTTTTTGCGCCTCTACAACATAGGTTCTAACTTAACATTTGTGAAAATGTACTAATTGTCAAAAATTCATGAACTTAATATTGGGGGTCAAAATACAATTATACCTGGGGATCCCACTAATTTACACACTCTGACCCTATAATCTTGAGAGGGTAATGACATAGAACAGTTTTTAAATGCGTATGCCTCAATTTAAGTGTAGCCTTGCCTAAATTTCTCATGCTCATATACCCACTGCTATAAAATGTTTTCTATTGGACATAGATGCTTTGACAAAATAAATAATAAATTAGATTGGGCATGGTGGCTCATGCCTGTAATCCCAGCACTTAGGGAGACCAAGGCAAGGAAGATCTCTTGAGCCCAGGAGTTCAAGACCAACCGGGGCAAAATGGCAAAACCCCATCTCAACAAAAAATACAAAAATTAACCATGTGTGATGGTGTGTGCCTATAGTCCCAGCTACTCGGGAGGCTAAGATGGGAGGATCACCTGAGCCCAGGAGACTGAGGCTGCAGTGAGCCGTGATAGTGCCCCTGCACTCCAGCCTGGGAGACACAGTAAGACCCTGTTTCAATATTAATAATAATAATAAATTAAAATTAAAGTGTCTCTTTGTCATTTGCAAATTGGCTTGATAAAATGGGACCCCATGAGTCCCCATTTTATAGTTAATATGGCCCAATATAAGTAGAAGCAGGCCCTTCAAGGATTAAAACTCATTATAAAAAACCTTAGTTTTAAAAAGGGTGATTATCCCCTACTACTTCTCCATTTAGCAGCCCAATTTTGCCTATGCTCAAATCTGGAAATATATATATATATATTTATGTATATACATTTTAATATAGATTTATATTTTTAAATATATTTATATATTTTAATATATAAATGTAATATAGCTTTTATCTCTATTTTAAATATATAAATGTGTATATATGGTACCCTGTGATGGATCACTATAACTTAATGTTGTGATCCCATCCATTAGGGCCCCATACCTAATATTAAAATTAAACTGATTTTATTCAATCAACAACAATAAATACTTTACTCTTACAGATGTGGCCAACCTGTTATTTCTGTGCCTATTTCCACAGCCCTTCAGGCAGTTTGCCTCTGCCTCTGAAGGCACACAATACACTTTTCCAGGCAACTTGCAGGGGGCCTCCACATGAGGGCCGTCATCACACACTGTCTTTACAGACAAGATGCACCTTCTCCAGGAGCACAGGTACGATACTGCACCTGGATTCGAGTGATTCTCCTGCCTCAGCCTCCCGAGTAGCTGGGATCACAGGCACCCACCACCATGCCCAGCTAATTTTTATATTTTTAGTAGAGAATCTCCTCCAAGGAGATTCACTGGACCCACAAATGTCTAAGGACATTTGAGCTTAAAGAGGAAGCAGGCAGTCACTGGTGGCTAAGGAAGCCTGTAGCTGCCCTCCCCCTCTTCACCTTACCCCTAAGGAGGAGGGGTGATGTCACGGATTGGTCAGATTCAAGAGGACTGAACGAAGCCACAGGCCTGGGTGGAACCTCAGTGTGTGAAGTAAAGGATTAAAGGCTAGTCTCAGGCTGGGGATGGCTCCTGTCTATTTCTTCTCTCTCAGAGACTGCAGGTAAGCTGGGGGCCTGGGCTTCTTCCTATTGGGAAGGAGGTACATTTTTCCTTCTTCGCATTCCCCTCTAATCAGAGTGCCAAGCAAGAAATAGGGGGAGGCCAAGGGGAGAGGAATGAGGACAGAAATGCCCCTATTGCACAGGTCCAGCGCAGACCCCAGGGCTCAGGGCTTCATGCTGGGGGTTGGGGCCAAGGCCCTAATAGCTAATAAAAGGTTTCTTTGCCTTTCCTGCTATATGAATATTCTGCTATATGAATATTCCTCCAGGAATACCCTGGGATAGTATGGAATGGGTGGGTGGCCCAGGACTCTGTGTTCCAGCTATCTATCTCAGCATCAAACCAGAGGACGGAATGACCAAAGTAGTTCCTGGGAAAAGAAGGGGGACAATTCCTGGCCAGGCGAGATGGCTCACGCCTGTAATCCCAGCACTTTGGGAGGCCATGGCGGGTGGCTCACCTGAGGTCAGGAGTTCGAGACCAGCCTCGCAAACATGGTAAAACCTCATCTCTACTAAAAATATAAAAATTACCTGGGCATGGTGGTGGGCGCCTGTAATCCCAGCTACTAGAGAGGCTGAGGCAGGAGAATCACTTGAACCCGGGAGCCTGAGGTTGCACTGAGTCGAGAAAAAGGAAAAGAAAGGGGAATTCTAGGCAGAGTGAATAGCATTGCAAAGGCAAGCAATAAATGGATGTGTTAATATGTGTGGGGTAATAAAGAGAGTGAGAAATGCCTGCAGTTAGAGGATCACAGAGGAACTTTATAAAGCTTATAAAGAGGAACTTTATACCATACTGTGTGAGAAGGCTAGACTTCATCCATAAAAAGATGGTCTCCTGTGTTAGCCAACTGCTAATGTTATTCTGGTGCCTACTACATGCCAGGCATGGCTCTGAATGCCTTACATGAATTAACTCATATAATTCTGAGACACTGAGATAAAGGAGTTGCCCAAAGTCTCACAAACAAGGAACCTGAGGTTCAAAGGGATGGAGTAAGTGGCAGATTTGTCCTCTTTACCAAACTTGCTACTCAACAGCCATGACATCAACAAGGAGACAGGTTATGTTGACCTGGACTTACCGTGAGGTGAGCTGGAGGAGGTGGTATTTGAGCTGTGTCCTGAGAGACAAGGGATCAGGGCCAGCAGAGGCTAGGAAAGTTTAAGGTGCATGGGCTCCAGGATGCCTGATGAAAAAGAACCATAGAGAGAAATGCCCAATACTTCACAGCAAGTCAAAGCCCTCAGGCTGCACAGTGTGGCATCCAAGAACAGAGCTGAGCGAGCCAGCACCGCCCTTGGGAACAGGGCCTTGCCCAACACCTTTTCATTTACATCAGAAGTTGGCTGTGATCCAAGATCTTCTATCCGTTTTATCAGAGTAAATGCAAACTTCTTTGAAACAAGATTTATTGTTACATTAAGAAGATTATTTTTCTTTCCAGAAATGATGGGGGATGCTTAACTTTTTTAACTAGTATTTGTGTAGGACGTTAACATAAACAGGATTCTCTCCTTATTTCATTGAAAAATGAATGTTAACTTTCTCAATTTTTCAAATGAGGATATTGAAACCTAGGAGATTAACTCAGGAAAGAAGCTGGGGCTCAAACTCAGTTATTCAGACTCCAAATTCTGTTTTCATTCATTTTTTTATTCTTTCATTCATTGAAAAAAAAAATTGCATTCCCCAAATGTGCCAGGCACAGGACTGCGCACTGAGTAGACAGTTGACGGTAAAAGAGACATAGCTTATCTCGCAAGCCCTCTTCTCACAGTGCCTCTAACACAGAAGCAGGAATAAGTGAAGAGCAATATACTATATAATACTCTAGTATTTCTTATCAGCACTCAGTGATTACATCCACACTTTTGCAGGGTTCTCACACTTGCATTTGTAGTTCACTGCTCCCATTCTTTCACTGAATGCCTGCTTTGTGCTAGACATTGTGTATGGACTGTAATACACAAGCAATAGGGTTCAGTGCGATAACACCTATGTGCAAAATACCTGGAAGTATTTATTGAGCACACACTCTTCGAAAAGCAGTCTTTCAGCAAATATTTATCGGCACCTTGATAATCCTAACAGCTAATATTTACTGAATACTATGTGCCAAGGACCATAGTAAATTCTTTACACACATTATCATTTGGTCTTCACAGTAACTCTTCAGAGGCAGGTATTTGAGAGCTTAAGTCAACGTGCTCAAAATCACAACACTAGAAAGCAGTGGCAGTGGAATTTGAATCCAGGCAGCCAGCATTTCCTACTACTCGGCTGTCCTAACCTATGCAGGGTGCTGGTAATACAACGGTGAAGACAGGTGCGATCCCTACCCTTAAAATGCTTACAGCCTAGAAGGGAAGATAATCTTCAAACAAATCACATGCTGAGAATGTCTAACAGGGTACCTGGTCTCCTCTGGGCTTCATTCAAGCTTCCCCAAGAATATGCCTTGTCAAGTGGACCCAGAGACTGAGTTCTTAAGTAGACAGACCAGGGAGAGAGACATCAATCCAGGCAGGGGGACAGCACAAGGAAAAGCTCTGAGGTAGCAAGAGGTCTGGCAGTCTGAGGCTGTCACTGGGCTGAGGGCAAGGCCAGGTGGATCACAGGGAAGCTAAGGAAAAGAGCATGAGGAGCGGCATAAATCTACGTAATTCAAAGGTTTTTCCAGCTGCGGGAGGGGAGAGGTCGGCCGAGAGCAAGATGGTGTGTAGAGACGCCAAGCAGGACGCTACTTCATGTGAGGCGGGAATGTTAGTTTGGATCAACCTGTTGATAGAGGGAATGGAAGCAGGTAGGTTGATGAAAAATGCAGAAGAGAGAATCAACGGGGCTTGGGTGGGGAAACGAGGGGAAGGAGGGAGTCAAGCAAGGTTTTTGGCTTGAACAACCCAGTGGATGGCAGCACTCCGGGACAGCTCGGGGGAGGAAGATGAGAGTTCAAGTAGCATCCAAGGTGGCTGTGGACAGCCCTATGGAGCTGTTAAGTCAGGCGGCTGGATGGACATGTGGCTCTGGAGCTCGGAGGTCCTAACAGTGAAGGAGATCATCTTGGACAAAGGTGAAATGAGTGTCTAAGTCAGAGCCCTAGAGGCCTTCCACTATTAAAGGTTATTATTAGAGAGGTCAGGTGCGGTGGTTCACACCTGTAATCCCAGCACTTTGGGAAGCCAAGGCAGGAGGATCACTTGAGCCCAAGAGTTTGAGCTCAAGCCTGGACAATATGGCAAGACACTGTCTCTACAAAAAAAATAGAAAAAATTAGCCAAGCACTGTGGCACATGCCTGTGGTCCCAGCTATTTGGGAAGCTGAGGTGGGAGGATCACCTGAGCCTAGGAAGTGCGGGCTGCAGTGAGCCACGATCACACCACTGCATTCCAGCCTGGGTGACAGAGTCTGACCCTGTCTCAAAAAAAAAGAAGAAGAAGAAAGGAAGAAAGAAGAAGAGGAGGGGGGGAAGGGGGGGAAGGGGGGGAAGAGGGGGGAAGAGGGAGGAGGGGGAAGAGGGGGATATGGGAGGAGGGGGAGGAGGAGGGGGATGAGGGGGAGGGGAATGAGGGGGAGGGGACAAGGGGGAGGGGGAGGAGGAGGGGGAGGGAGAGAAGGGAGGACAGAGGAGGGAGGAGGGGGAGAAGGAGGGGAGGGGGAGGGGGAGGAGGAGGAGGAGGTTATTAGAGAGGGGGAACTGAGCAAAGGGAACTGAGAAACATGGTCAAAAAGAAAGGAGGAAAGGCAGGAGAGTGTGGAGTCTGTTTTAAGGAGGGAGAAGGAACAGGGCACAGTGGCTCATGCCTGTAATCCCAACACTTTGCGGGGGCTGAGGTGGGAGGATCACTTGAACCCAGGAGTTCAAGACCAGACTGGGCAATATAGTGGGAACCCGTCTCTACAGAAAAAAAAAAAAAAAAAAATTTAATGACCCAGGTGTGGTGGCGTGCTCCTGTAGAGCGCCTCAACTACTCCAAAAGCTGAAGTGGGAGGACTGCTTGAGCCTAGGTGGTCAAGACTGCAGTGAGTCATGATGGTGTCACTGCACTCCAGCCTGGGTGACACAGCAAGACCCTGTCTCAAATAAATAAATAGCCAACGGTCTGAGATGCAGAACCTGATGTGACTGAATTTTTAGCAGGGCACAGTTAAATACGGGAAAGGTTGTTCTGACCTGGGATTCGTCCTGGGGGTCTTCATAAAAGCCAGGCCTGAGGTGCACCTGGGCAGGCTACATGCAGGAGAGGGCCTGAAGGTGAATGTTTGGGAACAGCAAATAATACCAGCAGGTAGAATGAGGAGGCAGAGCTAGAGGATGCCGTGGAGGTCATCTCACCCATAAGGTCATATCACCCGTGTCACCCAGTCACTGGCCACTTCATACTCATTTCATGCTCACAAGAGCCCTGCAGTAGGAATTCACTAACCCTTCGTCACAGATGAGAACACTCAGACCCAGCCATCGGAACTGACTGTTCAGACGGTGCAGATGGGGAAGTGGGGAAGGCAGAATTCGGCTCTGGGTCTGAGTTCAGTGCTATCACCTCATGCTTCCTCGACTCGGGAGGCAACGAGGGGAAGTGATTAGAGATGATCCGAGCTGGACAGAGGTGGACAGGAGGGAATAAATGAGAGGGATGTAGGGCGCAGAATCAACAGGATGCGGAGAGCAGGTAGCAGCTGAGAAGGACAAGAAGGCTGGGGCTTCTGGCTGGAGTAGTCAGGTGAACGGAGGTGGGAACAGCAGGGTATGGGTTCAGGGGAAGATGGAGACTCAGACGATGAGTCCACTGGGCCTATGTGACGGGTTGTGGGGCGGTGTTGTCAGGAGGCAAAGAGAGACACAAATCTGAAGGTCAGAGGAACGGTCCGGAGTGTGGGAGACCAGAGACCGTCAGTGTAATCTTGGATTTTGATTCCTTTTTACCACTTAACAGCAGAGTTGAGAAGGGGCTGCAGCTGGGTTCTGGGAGAGAAGTGACGGGGTACGGGTGGTGTCCTGCCGGTGTCAAAGACGACTTCCGGCTCACCTCTGACTCGGCTTCCCCCACAGATGGCTTTTCCCTGCCGCAGATCCCTGACTGCCAAGACTCTGGCCTGCCTCCTGGTGGGCGTGAGTTTCTTAGCACTGCAGCAGTGGTTCCTCCAGGCGCCAAGGTCCCCGCGGGAGAAGAGGTCCCCGCAGGAGGAGACGCCAGAGGGTCCCACCGACGCTCCCGCGGCTGACGAGCCGCCCTCGGAGCTCGTCCCCGGGCCCCCGTGCGTGGCGAACGCCTCGGCGAACGCCACGGCCGACTTCGAGCAGCTGCCCGCGCGCATCCAGGACTTCCTGCGGTACCGCCACTGCCGCCACTTCCCGCTGCTTTGGGACGCACCGGCCAAGTGCGCCGGCGGCCGAGGCGTGTTCCTGCTCCTGGCGGTGAAGTCGGCGCCTGAGCACTACGAGCGACGCGAGCTCATCCGGCGCACGTGGGGGCAAGAGCGCAGCTACGGCGGGCTGCCAGTGCGCCGCCTCTTCCTATTGGGCACCCCGGGCCCCGAGGACGAGGCGCGCGCGGAGCGGCTGGCGGAGCTGGTTGCGCTGGAGGCGCGCGAGCACGGCGACGTGCTGCAGTGGGCCTTCGTGGACACCTTCCTCAACCTCACGCTCAAGCACCTGCACTTGCTCGACTGGCTGGCTGCACGCTGCCCGCACGCGCGCTTTCTGCTCAGCGGCGACGACGACGTGTTCGTGCACACCGCCAACGTAGTCCGCTTCCTGCAGGCGCAGCCACCCGGCCACCACCTGTTCTCCGGCCAGCTCATGGAGGGCTCCGTGCCCATCCGCGACAGCTGGAGCAAGTACTTTGTGCCGCCGCAGCTCTTCCCCGGGTCCGCTTACCCGGTGTACTGCAGCGGCGGCGGCTTCCTCCTGTCCGGCCCCACGGCCCGGGCCCTGCGCGCGGCCGCCCGCCACACCCCGCTCTTCCCCATCGACGACGCCTACATGGGCATGTGTCTGCAGCGCGCCGGCCTGGCGCCCAGCGGCCACGAGGGCATCCGGCCCTTCGGCGTGCAGCTGCCTGGCGCACAGCAGTCCTCCTTCGACCCCTGCATGTACCGTGAGTTGCTGCTAGTGCACCGCTTCGCGCCCTACGAGATGCTGCTCATGTGGAAGGCGCTGCACAGCCCTGCGCTCAGCTGTGACCGGGGACACCGGGTCTCCTGAGGCCATGGGCGGCTTCAGCCCCGGGCCTCCAACCATGACGGTGTCCATGCTGAGAAGGCAGCTTTCCCGCTCTGGGTACCTTACATCCTGCCCAGCTCTGTGCACCTGAACCCCAGCTGCGCACTGAAATCAGCTGGGGTGGGGGGTGTGGAAAATGCCTACATCCTGGCTCCATCTCCCGAAGTTTCGATTTGATTAGTCTGGGGTGGACCCAGACATGTTAAGTATTTTTTAAGTTCCTCCAGTGATGCGAATGTGCAGCTAGGCCTGAGGACCACTCGGCTAGACTATTTCTTCATCCTCGCAAAGCCAGCTCCACCGCCCTCTCTGCAAGACTTCCGGGCACCTCGCTCCCACACTCGGGTCCTCTTGAGCAGTGGAGCAAGGGACACCTGGGAGCGTGGGAGCCAGGATCAGCGCCCCCTGCCATGTGCCTACAAATGTCAGTTGTGATTTCCACTGTTTACAAGTGAGTGGAGCTGGAGCTGGGCTGACGGTGTCAGGTGGATCCCGCTTCCCCCTCCCCCAAGAAGTCAGCCAACACGCAACTGAGGCGCATGTGGTGGCCTTCTTCCCACCACTGCCCCAGTACACCGTGAGGTAGAAATCTTCACCGTGCAAAGTGGAAACCAGAGGCCCGGTCAGACAGTGACTAATCCAGGGCCATGGCATTCCCAGACAGCACACCACTGTGGTCCCCTCCACACTCACCCCAACCAAAGCTAATGGCCTAGTTGGGTCCTGCCCGCCAATACTCACCCCCACGGGTCAGAGACAGGCTCCTTGCCGGGGTCTGGGCCTCAGGCTCAGTGGGCCTTGGACAACCCAGCAGGGAGTTCCGGGGAGTCCGAAGTGGAGAAAGGCTGGTGGGAACATGGAGGCCAGTGTTGGGGAGCCTGTGGAGGCAGGTGTGTAGAATTGTGTTCAGGAGGTGGGGGATCTGAGACCGAAGTGGACAGTGGTTAAGATTGTGGGGCCGGGCGAGGTGGCTCACGCCTGTAATCCCAGCACTTTGGGAGGCTGAGGAGGGCGGATCACGAGGTCAAGAGTTCGAGACCAGCCTGGCCAATATGGTGAAACCCCGTCTCTATTAGGAGTACAAAAATTAGCCGGCTGTAGTGGCTCGTGCCTGTAATCTCAGCTATTTGGGAGGCTGAGGCAGGAGAATCGCTTGAACCTGGGAGGCGGAGGTTGCAGTGAGCCGAGATCGTGCCACTGCACTCCAGCCTGGGCGACAGAGCAAGACTCCATCTCAAAAAAAAAAAAAAAAAAAAAAGGAGAGTTTGCAAGGGTGGGTGGGAACCTGGTGCCTGGGGCTCTGAGAACCAGGCTGTGGTCCTGACCTCCAGCAGCTGCCAGTCATCTTGGCAACATAGAAAATCAAGGAAACGGCCTAAGGGCAGGCAGAAGTGTGTGTCAGCAAGGTCCCAACTATGTAAGATGGACACGAGGGACTCACCTTCAGGGAGGAAAGAGCTGGGGCAGAAAGTCAGGAGACTGGCCAAAGGTCCTTCCCTGCCTTCAGGACGAAGACCAGACTCTTCAGTCCTGCATTTCAGGCTCCTGCCACCCGCCTGCTGCTCACTGATCCCTCCCTCCCACTGTCGGCCTCCATCCCGGTGGCAGTGCCTGCGCTTTGTCAGGCTCTCTCTTGTCTCTGCATTTTGCACAAGCTCTGACCTAGTTACCGAAATGTCCTCCAACCACCTCCATCCTGCATGTCTCTTGCACCAGTTAGGACACCTGTGGGGGAAGCTGCCAGCTGCCCATCTGAGTCGGCTGTCCCCTTCCTCCTGGGCACTCACCTAGACTCCATTTCCCAGCACCCCGTCCCCTGAAGTTAGATGTGGCCCTGTGACTAGGCCCTCATGGATGGACGGGAGTGGATGAGGATCACTGTGGCACCTGGGCCTGCGTATGCTCTCTTCCTCCTTCCCATTCGCTGGAACATGGATGGGCCTGGGACCCAGCTCTGACTTTGCAAGTGAGGACAATGCTCCAGCCCCAAGTGGAAGTTTCTCAACTACTGACATTTGGGGCAGGACGGTTCTTTGTTGTGGGGGGCAGTCCCGTGCATTGTAAAACATTCAGCAGCATCCATGTCCTCCACTCACTAGATACCAGTATCACAGCCCAAGTCATGACACCCAAAGTATCTCCAGACATTGCCAAACATACCCTGGTGGGAAAATTCACCCTAGCAGAGAACCGCTGGCCTAGAGGAAGGCAGAGAAACGAGGATTCCTGAGTTCCTGCACGGAGCAGAGCAGCCTGGGGACCAACCTGGAATACTCAGTTCAGACTGCTGAGGAAGACAAAATAAACTTTTATGCTTTTAAAAAAATTATGGACAGAACAATATAGACAAAAACTTTTATGATTTTTCAGCTTCTGGGGTTTGTCTACTCTGTTACAGCAGCCTTGCCCTGCTAGTATTTTAGTCTGTTCAGGCTGCTGTAACAAAAATACCATAAACTGGGTGTCTTACAAACATTTCTGAAAGTTCTGGAGGCTGGGAAGTCTAAGGTCAAGGTCCCAGCAGGTTTGGTGTCTGGCGAGGGCCCATTCCTCACTGCCTTCTTGCTGTGTCCCTGCATGGTGGGAGGGGCAAGCAAGCTCCCACGGCCTCTTTTACAGCGGCCCAGATTCCATTGGTGAGGGTTCTGCCGTCATCACATCATCACCACGTCACCTTCAGGGCTAGGATTTCAATGTAAGAATTCCGGGGGGCCGGGCGTGGTGGCTCATGCCTGTAATCCCAGCACTTTGGGAGGCTGAGGCGGGCAGATAACGAGGTCAGGAGATAGAGACCATCCTGGCTAACACAGTGAAACCCCGTCTCTACTTAAAATACAAAAAAATTAACCGGGCATGGTGGCAGGCACCTGTAGTCCCAGCTACTCGGGAGGCTGAGGCAGGAGAATGGCGTGAACCTGGGAGGCGGAGCTTCCAGTGAGCCGAGATCACGCCACTGCACTCCAGCCTGGGCGACAGAGCGAGACTCCATCTCAAAAAAAAAAAAAAAGAATTCCGGGGAAACATAAACATTCCGACCATAGCACTTAAGTCACCTGCTGTGTCCCCTTTCATCCCTTGTTTCTCACCAAGTAGACTGGCTGCTCCCAGAGGGAGAGGCCATGTCTGATTTACATCAGGGCTGTCACAGATTTACGCAGAGGGAACCCGTGGCAAGTCCCATCACTCCCACTCCTGGAACTTGAGTAGGTCATCTCACCTCTCTGAGCTGCTCTTTCTGATAAGATTTGGCTCTGTTTCCCCACCCAAATCTCGAATTGTAATTCCCACATGTCAGGGGAGGGACACGTAGGACTGGACAGGCGGGAGGTGATTGGATCATGGGGTCGGTTTCCCTCACGTTCTTGTCGTGATAGTGAGTTCTCGCGAGAGGTGATGGTTTTAAAGCGCGGCACTTCCTCATTCTTGCACACACTCCCTCCTGCTGCCCAATTTCCCTTCGCCTTCCGCCATGATTGTAAGTTTCCTGAGGCCTCCTAGCCATGCTTCCTGTTAAACCTGCAGAACTGTGAGTCACTTAAACCTCTTTCTTTTATAATTACACAGTCTCAGGTAGTATTCTTTATAGGAGTGTGAAAATGGACTAATACACTTTCCACGGTGATGTTCCATGCCAGGGCCATGTAAATCCTCTGTAAACCACATAGGAGGGTACTGTCATTCTGCAGGCTTACTGGCAGCTCTGAGAGGTTGAAGGAAGCAGGAGGAGGTGGCACTTCTGTGACCTTTCTGCAGCCCTTGCCGTGGGCCTTCAGTAGCCACAGCCACTTGTCCCTTGCTGATCTATTTTCTGAGCAGGCCATAACAAATACTCCTACATGCTTTTGGGGTGAATGGATGAGTGGATGAGTGCCATCTGTCCCAGTGGTGTGGACTGTATCTGTTAGGACAGCAGTCCCCAACCTTTTTGGCACCAAGGACTGGTTTTGTGGAAGACAATATTTCCACAGACCAACGTGGGAGATGGTTTGGGGAAGAGTCAAGTGCATTACATTTATTGTGCACTTTATTTCTATTATTATTACATGGTAATATATAATGAAATAATTATACAACTCACCATAATGTAAAATCAGTGGAAACCCTGAGCTTGTTTTCCTGCAACTAGACAGTCCCATCGGGGGTGATAGGAGACAGTGATAGATTATCAGGCAGTAGATTCTCATAAGGAGCACGCGACCTAGATCCCTCACATGCGCAGTTCACAATAGGGTTCATGCTACTATGAGAATCTAATGCTGTGGTTGATCTGACAGGAGGCGGAGCTGAGGTGGTAATGCACGCGATGGGGAGCAACTATAAATACAAATGAAGCTTTGCTCACCTGCCGCTGTGCAGCCCGGTTCCTAACGGGCCACAACCAATACCGGTCATTGGCCTGGGGATTGGGGTCCCCTGTGTTAGGATACTGTACTAGTTCCCTATTGCTGCTGTAACAAATTCCCACAAGCTTGGCTTAAAAGCACACCCATCTGTTACCCTACAGTTCTACCCGCCATCTGCACTCCTTACTGGAGGTGCTAGGGAAGGATCCATTTCTTTGCCTTTTCCAGCTTGCAGAGACCTCCTTCCTCCATCTTCAAAACCGACCAAGTGGCGGCTCTTGGTGCATTGCTTCCACAGCCACATCACTCTCTGACTTTCCTGCCTTCTCCTTCCACTTCCAAGGACCCTGTAACTACACTGGGCCTACCTAGATAACCTGGGATTCTTTTCCTATCTTAAAGTCAGCTGATGAGCAACCTTCATTCTACCTCCAACCGTACTTCTCTTTGCCATGTAACATGGTGACATGCCACATGTAACATTCTCATGTAACATGCATCAGTCACAGGTTCCAGGTATTCAGTAGGGTATGGGCAACTTTTTGGACGGCCGTTATTATGCCCACCACAGTGCCCAGTCAATATTTGTGGAATAAATCAACAGTAATGAAATAATGCACAAAAATGAATCAAACAAGGGTGCTTCTTCCACACAGACCTCCATGATGCGAGCTCTCATTCTGGACTACTGAGTGACATTAATTCTGAATTCCCTGCCCCTAGCTGCCGTTTGTCAAGGGCTTGCAAGAAACAGGAAAACAAGAATGCTGAGGCCAGAATGCGGACAGGTCCTCGGGAAGGTCCGAATTGTGCTTTGACACAAAATCACACAAAAAATGCTTTTACAGCCTCCTCCCATTTCCCTGACAGACAGGCGGATTATCCCCATTCTATTCCTAGAGATGAAGATTCAGGACCTTGCCGGCCCCGAGACTCAAGAAGCCGCCGTTATGGGTCGGCTGGGTGACTCTGGGTCCTGGCCACCCGGTCTCTGAAGCTGGGTTGCACGCGTGTCCAGGTCCACGGAAGGCTGCAGTACCCGCGCAGCCCCGGCATCACCTGGCGTCACCTGGCGCCACCTGGCGCCACCTGGCGCATCGCTCCCCACGGCACTGGCCCGGCGCTCCCCGCTCCGCTCGTTCGGCTCATGCGGCCCGCGGCCGCCAGGGGGCACGCCCCGCACCCCGCACCCCGCATCCCGCACACACGCGGACTCAGCGAAGCAACCCCGGAGCGCGATCCCCCAACGCCCCTTGTGAGACCAGCATGACTTTGACACTCAAACCCCTCAAGGATCCCATGAGCAGGGAAGATGATGCGCCTGTCTCAGGAACCTAGATGGAAACAAAAATCTTACACAAAATGCTAGCAGGCGAAATGCGATGACATGTAAAAAGGAGATCTATCAGGACGGAGGTGTGTTTATACCAGAAATTCCAGAGGGGCTTAGCATTAGAAAAACAGCCAAACTACATAAATAAGACAGGAAGATCCGTCAATGAGGTACATTACATCAAGAGAAATATGAGCATTTCAGAGGCAATGTGAAAGACGTTTATTAAAATTCAACATCCATTAGTGATTTTAAAGAAAATCTTAGTAAGAGGTGAAAGCATTTGACAGCATTTTGCTTAAAGTTAGGAGCAAATGAGATATACCCATCATCACTACTTCTGTTCAGAATTGTCCAGAACTTGAGAGAACACCAAGACAAAAAAAGATACAGAAATATAATAATTGGAACTAGAGGAAGAACTTTTTCAAAATCTCAGAAGTTTAGAACCCTATCAGATCCAACTTCCCTTTCTGTAACAAATGAATGCCACTCTCTCCATCCTGAAATGAAATACTTAGATAATATAACACTTCCACACACATATTTTCAAAAAGCCAATACAATGCTTTTATTGTAAATTATGTAAATATGAGGTAAATAAAAGAAAAATACTTTAAAATAAAATGTTATTTTGATGTGTGAATTCTTGGGCCCAACAACAAAAAATAAAACTCCCCTGCAAATTTCCAAATCTCTCCCTAGAGGGCAGTACACCTCTTCAAGAACTATTAGTCTACATAGAAAAACCACCAAAAAAAAAACCACACACGCGCACAAACCCTCCAGATATTTCATTAGATTACTAAGAAAAGGTAGCAGCTTCTCCAGATAAAAAATCAATATACAAAAATCTAGGCCGAGGCGGGTGGATCTCTTGAGCCCAGGAGTTTGCAACCAGCCTGGGCAACATGGGGAAACCCCATCCCTACAAAGAATACGAAGATTAGCAGGGAGTGGTGGTGGCACCTGTAATCCCAGCTACTCGGGAGGCAGAGGTGGGAGGACCGCTTGAGTCTGGGAGGTCGAGGCTGCCGTGAGCCCTGATCGTGCCACTGCACTCCAGCCTTGGTGACCCTGTCTCAAAAAGAAAAAGACCAAAAGCATCTATTTAATTCCTATATAGTAGCAACAAGCTATCAGGAGAAGTCTTTTTTTTTTTTTTTTTTTGTGACAGCAAGTTTACTAGAGAAGTAAATAAACAAAAGAATGGCTACTACATAGGCAGGGCAGCAATGCAAGCTACTTGACTGAGTATACCTATATGCTAAACAAGGGGTGGATTATTCAGGAGGTTTCGGTAAAGGGGGGACAATTTCCGGAAATAAAGGTCCCTCCCCTTTTAAAACCATATAGGGTAACTTCCGGACGTTGCCATGGCATTTGTAAACTGTCATGGCGCTGGTGAGAGTATTTTTTACCATGCTAATGCATTATAATTAGCATGTAATGAGCAGTTAGGACCACCAGAGGTCATTATCATTGCCATCTTGGTTTTGGTAGGTTTCAGCTAGCTTCCTTTTTTTTTTTTTTTTTTTTCATTATGCTTTTAAGTTCTAGGGTACATGGTCACAACGTGCAGGTTTGTTGCATAGGTATACATGTGCCATGTTGGTTTGCTGCACCCATCAACTCGTCATTTACGTTAGGTATTTCTCCTAATGCTATCCCTCCCCAAAACCCCCACCCTCCGACAGGCCCCTGTGTGTTATGTTCCCCACCCTGTGTCCATGTGTTCTCGTTATTCAACTCCCACCTATGAGTGAGAACATGCGGTGTTTGGTTTTCTGTCCTTGTGATAGTTTGCTTAGAATGATGGTTTCCAGCTTCATCCGTGTCCCTGCAAAGGACATGAACTCATCCTTTTTTATGGCTGCATAGTATTCCATGGTGCATATATGCCAGGAAAAGTCATTTTTTAAAGTGTCAATAGAAACAAAATTATACTCAGGGCTAAATCTAAAAGAAGATATGCAAGAAAATAATTAAAAATTATGTTAAGATATATGTATCTTACATTTCTTATATGTATAAATATTATGTATCTTTATGTCTTATAGCTATGTCTCCCAGGCCAGAGTGCTGGAGTGCAGTGGTTCGATAGATCACAGCTCACTGGTCACTAATGGCTCACTAACCGTGTGTTGCTCAAGCTGGTTTCGAACTCCTGGGGTCAAGCAATCCTCCTACCTCAGCCTCCCAACGTCCTGGGATGACAGGCATGAGCCACCACGCCTGGCTGTATTAAGATTTTTTTTTTAAATACACAAAGTAATGTAGAGAGACATCATGTTATAAAGTACCTCTAAGCCCCTGATTTCCTTCTGTCCTCACCGCAACCAGAAAACAGGATTATCATCCCTACTTGAAAGATGTGGAGGCCGAGGCCTGGGTAGAGAAGAGACCTGCCCAAGATCAATGGAGCCTGCTGGGCATCGAGGACTAAGGGCCTGGGCCTCCTGCCTGCTGTTCCTGGGCCCTAATCACCACCCCAGCCACCATGCCTTGGGCCCACTACTCCCAGAGTCCACAGGCTAGAGCTCCACAAGGCCAGAGGCCGGGTCTCCAAGCTTCAGAGAAAGGAGGCAGACAGTAATCTGGCTGTCTAGTCACTGGGGCACCTGGGAGTGTTCTATCTCACACAATATACCCGAATCTACATTTCAATTAAAACTTACTGAAAATAGAACACACACCAGCGAGGAAAAAATAAACCAGCCATAGCATTGTTCACACTTTCAGTGGCAGGAAAGCGTCCCAGCCCCTGCCACCTCAGACGCATGCAGAGCTGGGCAGGGTGGAGGGCAGAGCTCAAAGGCAAGGCCCCACCTCGGTTCCTCCACCCCAATGCCACACCTACTCACTCCCCTAAACCCTGAAGAAAGAGCAAATAAAAATGATAGAGAGACACGAAGTCCAAGCCTGAAAGGTTTTGAGAAATGCCCTCCCTGACCAGCTCCTGTGCATGGGAAAGAGGGCCCTGAGAGAAGTGGTGGCCAGCCTAGTGTCCCACAGCCAATCTGCGGCAGGGAGCCCAGGTGTGACCCTCGCTCAGAATCCAGCCCTGGGGAGGGCGATCTGTGAGGGGCTTGAATGACACAAATACTATGAATGTTTGTTGGCCCCTGGACCTCTGCATTCAGTCAGCCAGGGCTACAGCCGCCTGCCGGAGGAAGGCATGGAGCACGGCCAGGGCCTATAACTGGGTGTACTGCCTGCGGGAGCCCAGACCACAGGTCCCCAGTCTTCAGCAGTAGTTTTCAAACCATGAACTGAGGCCCATGTGTGGGTCCTGAAATCAGTTCAGCGTCTGAAACCCACATATAAAAAAATTAAAAAGAATAAAATAGAAATATGAAGTGAATTACAGAGACTAAAGATACAGGATCATGATATAAAATGTAATTCTAATTGTGGTTGTAGTTTAAAAACAAACAAACAAAAAAATGTTTTGGCCGGGTGCGGTGGCTCACACCTGTAATCCCAACACTTTGGGAGGCCATGGCAGGAGGATCACCTGAGGTCAGGAGTTCGAGACCAGCGTGACCAACACGGTGAAACTCCATCTCTACTAAACATTTTTTAAAAAATAGCCGGGCATGGCGGTGGGCGCCTGTAATCCCAGCTACTCAAGAGGCTGAGGCAGGAGAATTGCTTGAACCCTGAAGGCGGAGGTTGTATTGAGCCAAGGTCACGCCACTGTACTCCAGCCTGGGCAACAAGAGCAAAACTCCGTCTCAAAAAAATAAATAAATAAAGGAAAAAAAAAGTCTTGCCTTGTAACAACAAAATTGCCAGATTCAAGGTCAACATAAAACACCAACAGCAGTTCTCTATACCAGGCATAATCAACTAGAAAAATTTAAAAAATATGTATACCATTCATGATGTCTGGAACTTTCCCATGGTTCAGAAAAAAAGAATGAATGTTTGTAAGCGAGCATAAAACATAAAGTAAATACAGCAAAACATTAGCAATTCATGAGTCCAAGTGAAGGACATAAGAATGGTCATTGTTCTAGTCTTTCAATTTTTCTATAGGTTGATTTTTCTTTCTTTCTTTCTTTTTTTTTTTTTGAGACAGGGTCTCACTGTGTCACCCAGGCTGGAGTGCAATGGTGCAATCACGGCTCACTGCAAGCTCGACCTCCTGAGCTCAAGCAGATCCTCCCACCTCAGCCTCCTGAGTAGCTGGAACTACAGGTGTGCACCACTAGGCCCAGATAATTTTTTAATTTTCGGTTTTTTGCAGAGATAGGGTCTCCCTATGTTACCAGGGCTGGTCTTGACCTCCTGGGCTCAAGCCATCCTCCCACCTCCGCATCCCAAAGTGCTGGGATTACAGGCGTGAACCACTGTCCCCGGCCTAGATTGACATTGTAAAGAGTAAATAAAAAGTTGGGAGAAAATACCAACCACAATAACAACAAAAATTAGAAAGCATCTAGGAATTAAGTGACTGTATAAGTCCTTACAGGTGTGAGCCACCGCGCCCGGCCTTTTTTTTTTCTGAGATGGAGTCTTGCTCTGTTGCCCAGGCTGGAGTGCAGTGGCACGATCTCAGCTCACTGCAACCTCCGCCTCCTGGGTTCAAGCGATTCTCCTGCTTCGGCCTCCTGAGTGACTGGGACTGCAGGCGTGCGCCACCACACCTGGCTGATGCCTATAATACCAGCTACTTGGTAGGCTGAGGCAGGAGAATCGCTTGAACCCAGGAGGTGTAGGTTGCAGTGAGCCAAGATTGCACCATCGTACTCCAGCCTGGGCAACAAGAGCGAAACTCCGTCTCAAAAAAATAAAAGTTAATTAGCTCCAATGAGCCATTCCATAATGTATACATATTTCAAAATGTCATGTTACACATGGTAAATATGTACAATTTTATTTGTCACTTTAAATCCATAAATAAAAATGTAAAAATAAACTATGTAATATTATAAAGAGATCAATTTTTCCCAAATTTATCTTTAAATTCAAAGCAACCCTAATAAAAAAATCCATTTGGTTTTTTTTAGGAACTCGATAAACTTACTCTAAAATGTAAATAAATAGCAAAATTAATCTTAAAATATAGGAGTTAAATTTGCCTTACTAGATATCACAAATAGCACCACAAAGCTGTGGTGATACAAACAGCATGGTACAAATAAAAGAACAGCCCAATGAACAAAGGAGTGAACTCGGAGGTAGATGCTGCCTCTGTGGGAACGGAGCATGCAGGGAGACATCTCTGTAGTAGATGCTGTGAGGAAAACTGGCTCACTCTACAGAAAATATAAATCAGATTATTGCCCAATGCTTCATTCAAGGATGAACTCTAGCTGAGTTAAAGACCTAAATTTGATATGTGAAACTCTAGGGATAGTGGAAGAAACTATCAGAGACTATCTTGTGGCCTAGGTGTGGGAAAGGGCTTTTCAAACAAAATTTCAAAGCCGTAAACCATAAGATTTGTTTTTGAGACGGTCTTGCTCTGTCGCCCAGGCTAGAGTGCAGTGGCATGATCACAGCTCCCTGTAGCCTCCATCTCTTGGGCTCAAAGGATCCTACTGCCTCAGCCTCTCAAGCAGCTGAGGCTCCAGACGTGCACCACCATGCCTGGCTAATTTTTGTATTTTTAGTAGAGACGAGGTCTCACCATATTGCCCAGGCTGGTTTTGAACTCCTGGGCTCGAGTGATCCTCCCACCTTGGCTTCCCAAAGTGCTGGGATTGCAGGCTTCAGCCATCACTCCTGGCCTGAAGTTTGAATGTGAATATATCAAGATTAAAGATTTCTGTTCAATGACACACAAGGACAAAGATAATAGAGGCTGACAGTGGGAGAGACACGTACACTGTCTAAACTCCACAAGGCATCAATATCTAGAATATACAAACCAAAACCCCAACAGAAGTGTGGGCAAAAGAGGCCAACATCACACTATATTTACAGAAGAGGAAATGCCCCACTTTCACAGCACGTGAGAAGATCCTCAAAATTGTGAATGACTGGAATAAACGGCAAATTAAAACAATGAGATGTCTGCACTTATGGATGAGCAAAAATTAGAAAGACCTAAAAATGCCAAGTGTTGGCAAGGATGTGCGGATATGGGTCAGTGAGGAATGGGGGGGCGGGGTGGGGGTGGCGTTCTGAATAATATCTTGTCTTTGTTGTTAAATTAGGTGGCCCATGTGTCTCATGCCACCCAACAGCAGGACTCTGAGGTAGGCATTCCAAAGAAGAGCTCATAAGCCGCATGTGGGAGGACGTTCATTGCAGAGTGATTCCAGGTGGCAGGGAGCTGGTGGCCACCTGGGTGTCCACCCCCCGAGGAGTAGGCAGTAAGCTGTGGGGGAGACGCCATGGCAAAATACTGCACTGTCATTAGAGCCAACAATACATTATGCATAGCAGCAAGGAGGGATCTTAAAAACAGTGCTCAGTGCAAAAAGTAAGAAACAGAAGGAGATAAAATTATATTTTTGTAAATAAACAAGACACATTACCCAAGCACACCTGCAAAAAGATACACATTAACCACCTTAGATCAGTTGGCTCTGGCAGGGGTGGAATGGGAATGGGGATAGAGGGAATAAAGTGATCAAACCATGATGGTGATGTTATGCCAAGGACCAAGGAGTGGGCACGTCAGCCTCTGTACCGGGGCCAAACAAGCCTGGGAAGCTCCATGTGGAGAAGGCCAGCAGGAGACTCTTTCTCTAAGCCTAGACCAGATGAGTAAGCTGGGGGAGAGGGGACGGAGCAGGGACATGTTCAAAGGTTCCCAAAAGAGAGTGCATGGGGAAGGCAGAGAAAGACGGGCTCCCACAGCATTGCTGGACAAACAGGGCCCAGGAAGCGAAGGCACTGGGAGGCCCTAGCCGGCCAGCCTGCTGCAGGCCCACAGAGCTCGACCCAGAGCTGAGACATCCAAGGGCACTCGGATCACCTCCCCACCACACTTAGCAGCCACATCCCCCAGGTGGGGCGCAGAAGCCCATTCTCCAGGTCTCTCTGTCAGAGACGTTAGAACCAGAGCAACTCCATTTTGAACACGGGCTGGGTGAAATGAGGCTGAGACCCGCTGGGCTGCATCCACAGGAGCTTAGGCATTCTCAGTCACAGGATGAGATAGGAGATCAGTGTCTTGGGTAGTGATTATCTGGGGCCGGTGTCGAGTGGGCAGTAAAAAGAATTTACCAAGACAATTGTAGATAAAGAAAGGCAGATTTATTTGAGAAAGTAGGAAAATACATTACAAAAAAGCAATGGGCAGGCAGGCAAGAGCGGAGCTGACTGTAAGGAGACAAAGGCTTGCTTGGGATTTTATTGCATGATGCTTGTGCTGTCTGCTGGAGAGGTCTTTGTGCAGTACTGATAATGGCAGGGTTGCAGTGAGATAACTTGTATTTTCTATCAGGGTCTGGTGATAGCTGGGCACAGGAAGATTGTGAGTTATTTGTGAAGGAGGGCTACGTGTCCTGGACCATGAGGAAAGGCGGATTTATAGCTTATCTGCTTTCTCTTTTTGCTTTCCCTTGGTCCCTCCAGCCTGACTCCCCCTCCCTAATTAGGATTTCACAGTCAGTACAAGATACAGGTCATAAAGACCCCTCTGATAAAACAGGATGCAGTAAAGAAGCTAGCCAAAACCTGCCAAAGCCAAGATGGCAATGAAAAGGACCTCTGGTCACCCTCACTGCTCATTATACACTAATTATAAACATTAGCATCCTAAAAGACACTCCCACCAGCGCCATGACAGTTTACAGATGCCATGGCAAGGTCAGGAAGTTACCCTATATGGTCTAAAAGAAAGAGGAGCCCTCAGTTCTGGGAAACCCTGACCCCTTTCCTGGAAAACTCATGAATAATTCATCCCTTGTTTGGCATATAATCAAGAAATAACCATAAAAATAGCCAACCCTAGGCAGGGGCATGGTGGCTCATGCCTGTAATCCCATCCCAGCACTTTGGGAGGCCTAGGCGGGCAGATCACCTGAGGTCAGGAGTTTGAGACCAGCCTGGCCAACATGGTGAAACCCCATCTCTACTAAAAATACAAAAATTAGCCAGGTGTGGTGGCAGGCACCTGTAATCCCAGCTACGCGAGAGGCTGAGGCAGAAGAATTGCTTGAACCCTGGAGGTGAAGGTTGCAGTGAACCGAGATCACACCATCGCACTCTAGCCTGGCGGACAAGAGTGAGACTTCGTCTCAGAAAAAAAAAAAAAAAAAAATAGCCAACCCTTGGGGCTGCTCCTCCGCCTGTGGAGTAGCCATTCTTTTGTTTCTTTACTTTTCTAATAAACTGGCTTTCACTTCACTGTGTGGACTCACAGTGAATTCTTTCTTGCTTGAGATCTAATAGCTCTCTTTTGGGGTCTGGACTGGGAGTCCTTTGCAGTAACATCTCCACAAGGCACTACTTGTGGAGATTTGGAAGCACTACTGGTCCCTTGGATAGAGGAAGCACGCTACCCATTGGATTCTTCTTTATAATTGGATGGAGGGCTCTAATACAGAGAAATTGGATGCTCTGCTAATCTAGGGGTCGGGGCCCTTGTTTGTTCCAGGCCTGGGAAAGCAGGCCATGCCTATTCTATTGATTATATCGGGGAAGTGGGTCACACTGATCCCATAGCTGCCTTTCAACCTGGAGGCGGAGGCTACCCCACAGACCCCATTCCTCAAAGTGAGGATATAGCCCCCTTGGTCCCTATAGACACCTCCCCTTGCCCAAAGCTAGGCTGTGTGCCCAGGAAGCCAGAAGATCAGGAAACAGCACTTGCTTTGAAGGATCAACCCTCTCTTTGCCCCAGGGCTGCAGGGAAAACTGCCAGGCTCTTAGCGTTAAATCAACATTAGAACAGTTTCTTTAGAGATGCCCCTCTGCACCCTGGGACAGTCATTTATGGAATAATTCTGTTGTGATGCAGGCCCCCTCCTCCCAGCAGCCCAGACTCAGCCTAGTCTGTGAATAACAAACAGCTCCATTAACCTATTTTCCCAGCAGAAGAGCAGTCTTTCCAGAAGATTAATTCTGATTCTCCCAAGAACACAGGGATGACGTCAGTTTTTAAAATGTCATCCTTGATTATTGACTCCTGCTTTCAAGAGGTTGTTTTTTTTCTTTTTTTGTTTTGTTTTGTTTTTGTTTTTTGAGACAGAGTCTTGTGCTTGTCACCCAGGCTGGAGTGCAATGACACAATCTCGGCTTACTGCAACCTCTGTCTCCCGGGTTCAAGTGATTCTCCAGCCTCAGCCTCCCGAGTAGCTGGGATTACAGGTGCCTGCCACCATGGTTGGCTAATTTTTGTATTTTTAGTAGAGATGGGGTCTCACCATTTTGGCCAGGCTGGTCTCAAACTCCTGACCTCAAGTGATCCACCTGCCTTGGCCTCCCAAATTGCTAGGACTACAGGCGTGAGACACGGTGCCCCGCCAAGAGTTTTAAGCAATAGAGTAAAGGATTGGATTTGGATTTGAGCAAGTTCATGCACTGCTGGGGTAGCGGGATCTGGGGCAGGGAGCCCTGGGGATGGTAGGGAGGTGGTGCGCAGTAGTGCACCTGTTCTTGTGGGAAGAAAGGAGTGGAGGGGTCCGGGGTAACAGGAGCAGGACCTGGCAGGGCATGGTGCCTTGGTGTGTTGAGGGGCGGGAAAGGGGAGAAGAGGAGAGAAGGAAGTGATCTTGGACCTGCAGGGCTGGTTCCTGGAAAGTAGGGGGTGGGGATGGGGTGTGCTTGTCAGGGCCCAGAGGAAGACTGGTTTGGCTCTGGCCCTTGGAGTGGAGTGACTGGGGTAGGAGGATTCAGTAGACTGAGGCCCCTGGGCCTGGAGCTTGGAGAAGATCTGAGTACCTGTGCCTGGAGAGTGAGTGGTCCTAGGACCCTGTGGAAGCACCTAGGGGCATGGAGAGTTCTCCACGCCCCAACTGCCTCTGACCCTACCCCATCTCTCCCATAGCTTCCCAGCATGCAGGTGAGGTGAGGGCTCTGAGTGTTGCCTGAATGCTCTGCGCCAGGTGTCAGCCAGGCCCCTTCCTATGTCCCCTTCCTTTATCCCCTCCGTCCTCACTGCTGGGTCCAGGCTGAAGTGTTCTGAAGCACTGCCCTGCCCCTGCTGAGCAATACTGGGCTCTGCACAGAAGTGGGGAAAAGGGAGCCTCCTGCCCCTAAACTCTTGGGGTTGGGGCACAGCTGTCTGGGTGGCCTGAGACTCCTGCTAGCAGCCCCCACCCAATCCCTGTTCAAATGGGAGCTCAAGGGCCAGCTGTGGTGGGGCAGGGGCTCCTTCCCACACTTTGGGGCCCCTCTAGGTGCCAGAGTACTTGAAACCTTCAGGTGAAACCAAAGCTTCCTAGCAAATGGGTTCCTGTCCCCACATCCAAGGGTACACCAGATCTACCCCTCTTCTGGGCCTAAATATCTTAAGGCTCAGCCAGGACCCCTTGCACACCCAATTCAGCCATATGCCCCCCACCCCCACCCTGCCTCCTCGGTGCTAATTTGTAACCTCCCAACAAGATCATTTTGCCCACTGCCCAGATAGAGCCAATTTATCAAGACAAGGGCATTGCAATAGAGAAAGAGGTTAATTCACACAGAGCCAGCTGAACAGAAGACCGGTGTCTTATTATTACTCAAGTCAGTCTCTCTGAAAACTTGGAGAACGGGGTTTTTTAAGAATAATTTGGTGGGTAGGGGGCAAGAGAGTAGGGAGTGATTATTGATTGGGTTAGAGATGAAATCACAGTGAGTCAAAGCCGTCCTTTAGCACTGAGTCAGTCTCTGGGTGGGGGCCACAAGACATGATGAGCCAGTTTATCCATTTGGGTGATGCCTGATCCATCAAGTGCAGGGGCTGAAAATATTTCAGCACCAGTCTTAGGTTTTACAATAGTGATGTTATCCCTAGGAGTAACTGGGGAGTTGTAGGATCTTGTAGCCTCTGGCTACATGTCTCCTAAACCATAAATTTCCTTTTCTTTTCTTTTTTTTTTGAGACAGGGTCTTGCTCTGTGCCCAGGCTGGAATGCAGTGGCATGATCTTGGCTCACTGCAACCTCCACCTCCTGGGTTCAAGTGATTCTCCTGCCTCAGCCTCCTGAGTAGCTGGGACTACAGGCGTGTGGCAACACGCTTGGGTGCTTTTTGTATTTTTAGCAGAGACAGGGTTACACCATGTTGGCCAGGGTGGTTTCAAACTCATGGCCTCAAGCAGTCCACCTACTTCAGCCATCCAAAGTGCTGGCATTACTGGCAGGAGCCACCGCTCCCAGCTGACTTCTAAACCATAATTTCTAGTCTTGTGGCTAATTTATTAGTCCTACAAAGGTAGTCTGGTCCCCAGGCAAAAGGAAGTTTCTTTTGGGAAAGGGCTGTTGTTATCTTTGTTTCAAAGTTAAACTATAACTATCTCCCAAAATTAGTTCTTACACCCCAAAATGAACAAGGGTAGCTGGGAGGTTAGAAGCAAGGTGGAGTCAGTTAGGTCAGATCTCTTTTACTGGCATAATTTTCTCACTGTTATAATTTTTGCGAAGGCAGTTTTAGAACTGGGAACCCAGAGCAGAATCAGTCAGAGCTCCATCAGCTGGGGAGTGGGGGCAGATGTACACATATCAGCCTAGGGGCAGGGTGGGGGCAGGTGCCGCTGCCTCTGGGCCCCAGATTGCACAGGGAGGACGCAGGCACCCCTCCTGCCCACCCTTACTCCTGAACCCTGCCAGCTGTTGCTGGCCTGTAGGACGCTGGAGAATCCAGGGACCCTGGGGACCCACAGGCCCCTCTTTGGCAATATGCAGGCAGCAGCCCCAGGTGCCGGCTTGGCTCCAGTTCTCTCCACTGGCTGGGGCCTTGGGCGGGATTTTCTCACTCCCAGGGTCGCGGGGCTACATCAGGAGCTTGCAGGGCCTGGCAGGAGGATTTAGGTGGACACTCCTAGCACTTGGGAAAACAGTCTCGCAGTTCCTCAAAAAGTTAAACATGGAGTTACCCTATGACCCAGGAAGTCCACTCCCAGACATATACCTGAGAGAGCTGAAGACAGATGTCCACTCCAAATCTTGCACATGCAGCCTGGGTAACACAGTGAGACTCCATCTCCACAAAAAATAAAAATAAAAATTAGCCGGGCATGGGGATGCATGCCTGTAGTCCCAGCTATTAGGGAGGCTGAGGTGTGAGAATCAGTTGAGCCTGAGAAGTCGAGGCTGCAATGAGCCGTGATCACACCACTGCACTCCAGCCTGGGCCACAGAGTGAAAGCTTGTCTCAAAAAAACCTTGCACATGAATATTCAAAGCATTATTCACAGTAGCCAAAGAGTGGGAAAATCCCAAATGTCTGTCAACAGATGAATGAATAAACAAAATGTGGTATATTCATACAATGGAATATTATCCAGCCCTAAAAAAGAATGAAGTACAGATCCATGCTACAACATAGATGGACCTTGCAAACATTATGCTAAGTGAAAGAAGCTAGACTTTGGAAGGCCAAGGCAGGAGGATCACTTGAGACCAGGAGCTGGAGATGAGCCTAGGCAACAGAGTATGACTCTGTCTCTACAAAAATTAAAAAGTTAGCTGGGCACATTGGCACACACCTGTAGTCCCACCTATTCAGGAGGCTGAGGCAGGAGGATTGCTTGAGCCCAGGGGTTTGAGGCTGCAGTGAGCTGTCATCACGTGACTGCACTCCAACCTGAGCAACAGAATGAGACCCTGTCCCCCCGCAAAAAAAAAGAAAAGAAAAGAAAGAAAGAAGCCAGACTCAAAAGGCCACATATTGTATGATTTCAGAATATGAAATACCTGCAATAGCCAAATCCATTGAGATAGAGATTTGAGGTTGCCAGGGGATAAGGGGATAAGGGGAGGGGGAAATGGAGAATGCTTGGGTATGAGGTTTCTATTGGGGTGGTGAAAATCCCGACCTCTAGATTAGCAGAGCATCCAGTTTCTCTGTATTAGAGCCCTCCATCCAATTATAAAGAAGAATCCAATGGGGAGCGTGCTTCCTCTATCCAATGGACCAGTAGTGTTTCCAAATCTCCACAAGCAGTGCCTTGTGGAGATGTTACTGGAAAGGACTCCCAATCTGAAATTAGATAGTGGTGACGGTTGCACAGTTTTGTAAATATACTAAAAACTACTGCATTTTATACTTTAAAGGATGAATTTTATGGCATGTAAATGATATCTCAATAAGAAAAATTAAAAAGATATAGTCAGAGAAGTGTCACTCCCCCCTCTTCCCTGCCATCCTATCCCATTCAACAGTTCTTTCCACTCCTTTCCACCTGTCCCTGTAGGTAGCCAATCGCACCAGTTTCTGATCTTTCCTTCTTGTACTTCTCTGCATAGATGAGCAGACACCTGTGTATGTTCTTATATTGTCTTCTCTCTCCATGTGTGTTCTGGGATTCACACTATCAATTCAATGTGCTCCTCCTCATTTTCTTTTACAGCTGCTTAATGCTCCATTGCTTGGATATACTACAATTTATTCAACCACTCTCCCACTTGTGGGTATGTAGATTGTTTCCAATATTTGCAATTAAAAAGAACGCGTCACTGAAAAAGGCTTTGCATGTGTATTTTCATACTGCCAGAGGTATGGGTTCTGAGTAGATTCCGAGAAGTGGAGTTGCCTCAGGTTAAAGGGTACATGCGTATGTAATTCTCTTAGGTATTACCAATTCCCCTAGAATTGTACCAAATTGTACCAAATTGTATTCCCACCAGCAACAGCTGTGAGTGACTGTTTCCCTACAACTTGGTGAACAGAATGTGTTGTGATCTTTTTTATTGTCAGTCTGAAAAGTGAAAAATGGCATCTCACTGTAGAGCGATTTGCCTCGCTCTAATTACCAGTGTCCTTGAATATTTTTTTCATAAGTTTGAGGGCCATTTTAATATCTTTTTTGGTTAGTTACCTGTTGGTGCCTTTCCCCTCACTTTACCATTGGATTTGGTGGTTTGTGGTATTTTGTTACAGCAGCCCGAGCTGACTAAGACAGGTGGCTTTGTTTTTTACACTTAGATCCCTAATCCATTCAGTTTATTCTTTTGTTGGATGTGTGCTATGGTTTAGATGTTTGTCCCCTCCGAGGCTCATGTTCAAATGTGATTTCTAGGGTTGGAGTGGGGCCTGATGGGAGGTGTTTGGCTCATGGAGGTGGTCCCTCATGAATAGATTAATGGCTTCCCTGGGGGTGAGTGACTTCTCACTCTCTTAGTTCCTGGGAGAGCTGCTTGTTGAAAGATTCTGGCACCCTCTCCCCTCTCTCTTGCTTCTCCTCTTGCCATGTGATATCTGCTCACATCAGCTCTCCTTCACCTTCCACCATGAGTGGAAGCAGCCTGAGGCCCTCACCAGATGCCCAGTCTTGAACTTTCCAACCATCAGAATTATGGGCCAAATAAACCTTTTTTCTTTATAAATTACCCAGTCTCAGGTAATCCTTTGCAGCAACACAACACAAAATATGACAGTGTAACATATGGATTTAATTTTATCTTTTTCCAAATGGCTCCCAGTTGTCCCGGCACTATCTATTGCAAAGTCTATGTTTAGTGTGTAGCAAAGGCAACATCTCAAATTAGTGGGGTAAAGATGTTTTGGGTCTAATCCTAGATTTTCTAGTCTATTCCAATTTATCTATTCATGTACCAGAACCATCCCAGTTTTAATTACAGAAGCTTTTTTTAAATTTTTTTTTAATGTCTGGCAAGTCTAGTTTTCTCTCATGGTTTTTCTTTTCCAATGTCTTCTTATCTGTTCTTGCAAGTTTATTTTTCTATGTGAACTTTTGTATCAACATGTCCATCTTCATAAAATACCTTGCTGTTTCTTTTATTGGGATTACATGGAGTTTAACATTAACTTAGGGAGGACTAACACCATTACAATGTTGACTTTTCCTGTGCAAACAAAGGAATATTTTTCTGTTTGTTTTCCTTTCGTGTCTTTCAAAAATGTTCTAAAAATTTCATCATGGCCAGGCGTGATGGCTTACGCCTATAATCCCAGCACTTTGGGAGGCCAAGGTGGGCAGATCACCTGAGTTCAGGGGTTTGAGACCAGCCTGGCCAACATGGTGAAACCCCATCTCTACTAAAAATAAGAAAATTAGCCAGGTGTGGTGATGCACACCTGTAATTCCATCTACTAAGGAGGCTGAGACACAAGAATCACTTGAACCCAGGAGGTGGAAGTGAGCTGAGATTGCGCTACTGCACTCCAGCCTGGCGACAGAGTGAAACTCTGTTTAAAAAAAAAAAAAATTCCTCATATAGGTTTATACATAAAGGCCATTATATTTTACATGTTAATTTTGTATCCTGCTACTTCACTGAACTCCTTTACTATTTGAATTAGTTTTATCATTGATTCTCTGGGGTTCTTCAGGTATATTATGCCATATGTAAATAGAAATAGTTCTCCTTCTTCTTTACCATTCTTAGACCTCCAATTGATTTATCTTGTCTAATTGCATTGGCTAATACATCTAGTACAATGTGGAATAGTAGTGGAGATAATGGCATCCTTGCCATGTTTCTCTTCTTTCTTTCTTTCTCTTTTTTTTTTTTTTTTTTTAGAGTCAAGGTCTGACTCTGTCACCCAGGCTGGAGGACATGGCATAATCAGGGCTCACTGCAGCCTCAACCTCCTGTGCCCAAGGGATCCTCCCACCTCAGCCTTTTGAGTAGCTGGAGCTACAGGCAAATGCCACCAAACCTGGCTTTTTTTTTTTTTTTTTTTTTTGTATTTTGTTTTGTAGAGATGGGGTCTCGTTTTGTCACCTAGGCTGGCCTCAAACTCCTGGCCTCATGCAATCCTCTCATAGCAGTCTCCCAAAGTGTTGGGATTGCAGGCATGAACCACTGTGCCTGGCCCTTGTGATGTTCTTGATCTTAGTGGAAATGCTTCCAGTGTCTCTTGATTAAATAAGATGCTGGTTTATAGGACTATATCTTATCATATTGAGAAAGTATCCCTCAATTCCTATTTCACTGAGTGTTTTGATCATGAATGGGTATTGAATTTTGTTAAAGCTTTCTTAGCATTTATAGGGAAATAAATGAGCATATTATTCTATCCTTAGGTTCATTCATATGGTACATGCTTGTTGTACATTGAATTGGATCCCATAGAAGGAATCAACCCTGATGATACCTTTATCAGAATTAGGGATACCTTTATCTTGAACTTCTAGCCTCCAGGACGGAGACAATACATTTCTGTGGTTTAAGCCACCCAGCTTGTCGCTATGGCAGCCCTAGGAAACTAAAGCAATGTTATTAATGGATGGATTTTTCTAATATTAAAGCTACTCTGGAGGCTGAGGCAGGAGAATCGCTTGAACAAGGGAGGTGAAGGTTGCATGCAGTGAGCTGAGATCACGCGACTGCACTCCAGCCTTGGTGACAAGAGCAAAACTCTGTCTCAAAAAAAAAAATCAACCTTGCATTCTTGGAATAAATCCCCTTGGTCTGACTGGTTTTTAATAATATCCAGGATGGTAACAAAATATAAGCAGTGTTTCAGAGAAGGATGCACTTGAAAACAACTCAGAGGTCATCTTGTCTCAATATCCCAATTTCCATCATACCTGTTCTGCCCTGGAGTCCCTTGTGAGCTCCCATTTTTGACCACACAGGGGAGCACCATTAGCAACTATTCCCCATTGAAAGTTCTGTGTCTGACGGGCCTTCTTACCCTGCAATCTTGACCTGCTCCCCCCCTCACCTGAGCTGGCCAGATGAGAATGGAATGAACTGGTTAACAGGGTGATTTTTAATATTCCTCCTAGAGACACCAAGCCTTAGGAGCCTCCACTTTGAGCCACTCCCCATGCCACGGCTTCCTTTAGGGTTCCCACACAATAGCTAGACAATTAGGTCTGTTGGGGTTAAAAAAATACATGATTATCATAAGTTTCACCTGGGAAATCCTATTACACACAGGAGCAGTGAAGATAGGGGTTTTCTAACCTGGGCAGAGAAGATTCTGTCTCTAGGCTCTGGTAAGATAGAGGGTATAGAGTCTGGCAGAACCAGGAAGAGAGGGGTGGATCAGCTCTGGGTGACAAAAGCTCTCCTAGGTAGAGGAGAAAGGGTTGTGCTATGAGGAAATGAGTTCCCAGTTACAGTGGCATGCAAGCAGAGGTGGGACAGCCAGTCAAGGAGCCTGCGGAGGTGACCTTTTCCTGGAGGAGATAGGAAGAGGGGAGGGAAAGGCCACAAGAGTGAAGTCAGACAGGGTAGGTTTGGATTCCAGTTACTAATTGTGTGACCTGGGGCATCTCCCTGAGGCTTGGTTCTGTCATCTGGAAAATGGACTAATCAGAGCTGCTGCAGAGGGCGGTTGTGAGAAATGGGAAGTGCACCTCCACATCAGGCCCTGCGATGGTACCATTAGATGACTCAGTTTACAAAAACTGACCAGCAGGATCCCGGGCCAGAGCATCATCAAAGTCCCACCTTTTCCCCAACCTTGTTGGGCAGATCTGGCTCTTCCTGGCCTATCTTGGGGACCTCTCTCTCCCCCAAGAGCAGGGCCAATGCTCTCTCCACCCGGCCACCAGGGTGGGTGTCCTAGGCAGGTCACTCTTGCTAGGCCTCTTTCCTCACCTGTCGGAGAAGGTGGAGCTGCTGGAGATGATTAAAGGACTGGGCCCTTCCAGTGCTAACCTGCTAGGGTGGCTGGGCTTCTCACTGGCCATGAGTGCATGTCTCTGCTTCTGGGACTCAATGTCTTCACAAAATGAGGGGCTGGGCCAGATGACAATAACACCAGCTAGCACATGCTGAGCTCTTACTCCAAGCAAAGGGCAACCATGAGGGCTCCGTATGTCCCGGCCCATTTAATCCCACAACAACTCCATGGTGCGACTGTTGCTATGCTGGCTTTATAGGAGAGGATACTGGCACAGTGAGGTTGGGTCACTTGTCTGAGGTCACTCAGCTAATATAAGCCCAGGCAGAGTCCATGCTTGCAACTACTGCACAATACCCTCTTGTGGCTCCAATGCTTTGAGATACAGAAGGGGGTCTGAGCATCCTCTGAACCCCACTGTTTTGTGGGCTGAGGCAAACATGCCTTCTCAGATACAACCCCAGCTCCACCTTGGAACACATGGGAGTTGCCCAGCCCAGAGACAATGCTGCCCAGTATCCTACACAACCGGGCCTTTATCGATCCCCGTGACTTGCCTGTACCTGGTCATCACACACTCCAGCTAGAAGCCCATTTTACAGACAGGGAAAAGGATAGAGGACCTGCCCAGATCACACAGCCAGTAACCGGCAGAGTGAGGACCGGAGCCCAGATCTACTTGGCTCTACCAAGTGCTGCTGTCTTCCTGACAATGACCCTTGGCCTCTGCCCTCCAGGAACTTTGGCCTTGCAGGGGAAACCTTGGCCCCACCAGCAACTCTGAGAGACGCAGCCTGAGAAGGGCCATAGGTGAGGGGTGGATGCTGAGCAAGGGAGCTTTGGGATGCTGCAGCACAGGGAGGAAGGAAGAGTCCTTCAGACGGCCACAGATCAGCACGGGCAAGGTTTCAGGTGGGGAGAGTAGAGCCCCTGAAGTGACTTTTGAAGGGCTAGTGAAGCTGCTGCTCCCAGTACAGGGCATGGAATGAGGTTAGGGGAGATGGGGGAGTCAGATGGGGTGCAGTCTTAGAACACTCTTCTATGGGTGGCGGGTCTCAACTGCATATGTGAAAGTCTTCTTTGGTTGGATAGGAGGCTCCTGAGGGGGCTGGGGCTACTCTTAAGGGAGAAGCATCTGGGTGGCCTGGGACAGAGGCAGGGAGGTTGGGGAGAAGCTAGAGAAGTCCAGGTGACTGAGAGTGAGGTGAGGCAGAGACTCCTCTTAGTGGAAATAAAGGAAAATCATGAGTCCTTTCAGGGGGAATTTCAGGCAGCTAGCTAGCTTTGAGAAGTAAATGAGCACCTTGACAAGCAAGAAGGTAATTGAAGCTTCAAACAAGGGCCACCCAAATAAGTTAGAGCCACAGGATGTCTGGTTCCCTATAGAAACTAAAGATAACATCTTGATCTATGTTCCTGAATTGTTTTTCACAGCTGTCACTTAGGCCTCAGATAAGGGGAAACTGAGGGCTGTTCTTTAAATTTCTTCCCAAGGGTTCTGTAAAGAGTCACACCCATAAGCCAATGCTTAACTCTCCTATCTGTGGACCCCAGGTTTTTAGACAGTCTTGCTTCCTAAGCCAATTGCAAATCACAGAATCTCTGAATCCACCTATGACCCTGCCTCAAAATGTCTCACCTTTTTGGGCCAAGCCAATGTATAGCTCCAGAGTATTTATTTATGACTTTGCCTATAACCTCTGTCTCCCCACCTTTAAAAAGCCTTACATGTAAACCATTGGGGAGTACGGGTCTTAAGCATTAGCCGACCTATTCTCCTTGCTTGGCACCCTGCAATAAATGCCTCCCTTTCTGCTGCTGCAAATCCTGGTGTCAGTGTTTGGCTTTGCTGCACTGGGTGGGCGGACCCAAGTTTGTTTCGGTAACACAAGAGGTTGACGAAATCTTTAACTGAGACTTCGAAACAAATTGGAGGGGGAGAATGAACGGGCCTGAGACGCTCCAACAGCGAGTGGGCCGATGGGCTCATCAGATCAGATGGGCGTCTGTCCTGCTGCCTCAGGGCGGGGGATGGTGGCACCCCTGAGCTCCTACTGTAGGCAAGAACTAGTCACCCCTAAACCTTCTCTATCGGATTCCCCCAGCGGCCTGGGGTGGGTAGAGATTATAGTCCCCGTTTTACAGATCAGGAAATGGAGGCTCCGTACCATCCCAGGGCATTCCGGTAGCCAGTCACGGACAGAGAGTCAAACATGAGCCCGAGCCCGGGAGCCCATGGCAGCACGGGATTAAGTCCTCAACACCGGCCGGGGTCAGTTTTCCCATCTGACAGAGGCCCTCTGCTGCTCACAGGGGCCTGGGCTCCCACTTCTCCATCCGAACACTTGGGATGGATGTGAAGGTGGAGCCCGGAAAGGGAGGGGCGCCGCCCACCAAGTCCTGGTTCTGGCAGGCACCCTGGCCTTTGCGGGTCCTCGGTACTAGACGCCGGCCCCAAGTCAGCCGCGGCCCCGGCCCGCCCTGTGGGGGCTGAACCCTAGCCCCGGCCCGATCCCTCACGGTGCAGCCAGCCTTTGGGAGGCTGCCCATGGGGATGCGCACCAACCGCAGACAGATAGGCTGGGAAGGAGGGAGAACGAGGGCCCGACCGAGCCGGTAGAGGCGGTGGGTGCCGCTAGGGGCCCCAAGTCCCCGTTCAACACAGGGGCTGGAACGAGACCGCTCCTCTGAGCGGCCGCCCACGGCACCAGTGCGCATGGGCGCACCCGGCCACCCGGCCGCCCACCCCGCCCCACGGGAGACCACGCCTCCGGCTCGCAACGGGCAAATGGGCGGAGGCCGCGGGCGGGGCGGGGCGGAGCCGGGCCCAGCTGGCCGAACCCGGGGAATGCGAGCGCCAGCCCCCGCCCCAGGCCAGTCCCAGCTGGATCTCCGGCCAGAGCCCGAGGCTGCTGCGCGGGGCGGCTGCAGCCTCCGCTCCAGCGCCCGCGCCGTGCCCTGCATCCCGGGAGCCCGGCTGGACCCGCGGCGGCTCGGCCGGTAGGAGGCGGGCGGAGGGAGGCGTGTGCTTCTGTGTGTGTGTGTGTTTCGGGGGGGTGTGTGCGGGTGCAGCGCGGGCCAGTGATTGCTCCGGGACCACGAATCAGTGGAGGGGGCTGCACCTCCCGCGGGCCCGGGGGGAAAGGAAGTGAGCGCTGGCTGGGGGGCGGGGTCCTGGAGCATCCGCCTGGGCCCCCTCGGCTCGTCCCCACCCCCACCCCCGGCGAGGAGTCTTTTTTTCACCTCCCTCTGGGTGTCTCCGAGTCGTTTTCCTAGTGCGGACGCGCTGGAAGCGCCTAACACCCGGGGCTAGACTGTCACTTCCTCTCATCTTCCTTACAGTTCCCCCGTTCTCTTCCCTGCTTAACCCCCCTTTCATCCCTGCAATCCACCAACCCCTTCTGGGTGCTCCACCACCCAGGCTTGGGGAAGGGGCAGGGCCGAGGCTCCTGCTGCCCCAGCCTATCCGCTTCTTGGCATTCCTCCCCAGGTTGAAAGGGGGCTTTTCTCCTTGACTGCAGGGCGGGCGCACGTGTGTGTGTGTGTGTGTGTGTTGCGGGAGTGTGGGAGAGTGGTCTGGGAGGGAATGGATCTTTGGTTTCTCAGACCTCAGAGTTCCCACCTCTGTTCCTTTGCGTTGGGGGTCTCGGAAGACTGGCCTAGGGGACCAGAGGCGAAATAGGATCAAAGATCATTAACAGGTGCGACGTTCTCTCTCCCAGTCATTTCATGTGGTGGGATTCACCCCCAAGTTCCATACAGATCAGAAGAGTGGGGCACAGAGAAGCGAAGTCAGCTGCCCTCTCAGGATTGCTGAGCCAGAATTTGAACCCGGGTCCGCCTGGCTCTCATCCCAGAATCTTCTCCCTACACCTGTGGTTTAGAGAGAAAAGTACTGAGGGCGACTATCCCAGGACTCAGGGGAAAGAGAGATCTGGGCAGACTTCTTGGAAGAGAGGGGCTTACGGGTGAGGCTCAGCCAACTCAATGAGTCTGAGGCCTGCTGGGGGAACCACTGTGTTTCGCAAGGATTGACACCTCCCAGGGTCCTCCGGCTGGTCCTTGCTCCTGTCCCCAGGGTCTGGGGGTGGGGTGGTGTGGCTGCCTTTGCCTCCTGGGCAGGGTATGGTGGGCCCAGCTGCTGCTGCAGGCCAGGTCAGGCTAGTTGCCAGCACACAGAGGTGCTCAGGCGGGGTCTTTGCCCTGAGGAGCCTCTCTTCTGACAAGACAGGCAGTGGGTCCACAGATAAGGCCCTGTCCAGAGTTGTACCTAGTGCTGGGAGCACAAGACAGGGACTGATGGGTGCCCGGGAGCTGGGGATGAGTTCACTTGCAGATTCGTTGGGGCTGGGTCTTGAAATCCACCAAGCAGAAAAGAAAAGGCAGGTCATTGCAGCCCCAAGGAACAGCATGAGTAAAGGCCTGGCAGTGTGAAAATGAATGCTGGTGGGGTGGATTGCGGATTAGATAGGTCAGATGTGTGTCCAAGAAGGGCCACCTTTGGCTGCAGTAGTGGGTGGGCTTCCACTGAGGGCTATAAGGAGGAGGCCAAAGCAGGGAGAGGGCCCTCCCTTCTGCTCTCCTCTGCTCCCCACCCAGGGCTAGGCTTGGCAGGGGAGGAGGGGCCCTGATAAAGGTTCCCAGAGCAGGGGTGCTGGGGGCAGGAGGTGCCCAGGGGCTAAGGGGCTACACAGGGTCCCAGTGCTGGGGGAAGGTAGGTGGGGCTGCCTCTGTGAGATGGGGACCACCATTGGGGGTGGAGCAGGTTGGGAGTAAGTTGACAAGTTGACTGTTGGACAGGGTGGTTGTGAGATGCCTGTGGGTTTTTGTGGGTGACATCTGGGACACTGCTCCCAGGCCAGCACTGTCTCTGTCTGCTTCTGCGCCTGCTTTCCTGGCAGGCTCTCAGATCAGCCCTGGAGTCCTGGTCCCCAAACAGGAGGCCTCCTGCGCCCTCAGTGGGCACCCTCTCCTACCTGCAGGGCCTAAATCATGTGTCTGTTCTTTCTCTTGGCTGAGACCATCTCTGTACCTTCCTACTTGCCTATGACCTTGAGGCGGAGAACTTCCCTTTTCTGTCTCAGTTTTCTCATGTGCGGAATGGGGATAAATGCTGCCTATTCACAGGGACTCGGGGGATGATGAAGATGAACTTAGATCATGTCACTGAACGCATCTTTCTAAGTACATGGTGTCTGGTAGCCATTGTTACTAATAGCAGCTGGCAATCAGCATCACTTAGTTCCCTCTCTGGGGATGAGGGGCTGACTTTGGGAGAAGAAGGGTGGAAGGAAACAGTCCTCTCCTATTGAAACGGAAGCCTCTCTTGGCTTTAGTGGGTGAAGGGGACTTAACGGGAGTGATCTGTATCTGCCTGACCAAGTCCCCTGGCTTCCCCCAAAAGCTTCTAGCCCTTGAGGAGAGGCAAGGGCTGAGCAGCCGGGAGCACCCTAGAGTACAGCATGTAAAGGTTGAACAGAAAGCCCAGCAGTGGGCCCTGGGCTCCCCCAGCTGCAAAGAACAGGGTCTGCAACACCCCCCACCCCTCCCCAGCAGCCTCCTGGGCAGCTGGCAGCAGTCTCTCTGCAGCTGGGCTTTTCACCCGTTCTGTCTCTGTCCCCATCTATTCAAGTGTTTTGAGTGCCTTCAGAGCCCCTCCCAGGCACCTCTCGAGTGCCCTCAGAGAACTCTTCTGCCTCTCCATCCCTGGTCCCCACTCAAAACTTTCCTGGGCTCACCGTGGTCCTGAGGCTTGGCCTTCCTGCTGCCCACCTCTGAGCCCTCCTCCAGGCTGGTGGAGACACCCTGGGATTGCCTTGCTTCAGTGCAGGCAGAGCTGCTCACTTGCCTGTGGCCTCAGGCTTTGCCTTTCCCTGCTCACCCAAGGCAAAGGGGCCAGGTTCCTTTGCGGTTGGAATCTGGATGTCTTAGGAAGCCAGCCTCAGGCTTGGATGGGGAAGCTGTGGATGATGTGTGCTTACCCGCAAGGGCCTGGGTTACTGCTCCCCATTCTGGTTGTTTGCACGTGTGCTTCCAGGGACCCAAGCTTTCCCAGGGATAGGGGTCTGGGTGGGCAACAGCTGAGGCTGCGGTGGCCTGTGGGTGTGTGCTGTGGTTTTCTCCCACAGTGGGCATGCAAGAGAAGGGGCTGGTGACCAGAGCACATCAAAGCCCATCCACTGGTCCCCAGCTGCCCTTCACTGTCGGGATGTGCCCCCGGGGATGGTGGGCAGAAGGCTGGGAGCCCATTGGCTTGACCCACCTGCCCTGCCCAGCCAGCCCCTGCTCAGCCAGTGCCCCCTGCTGCTGTGTAACTTCTGCCAGTTGGAGTGAGGTGGGACCTAAGTGATTTGTTACTCATAGCAGGAACTAAGAAACTGATGTGGGGTGACTGTTGTACAGCAGAGCAACTCAAGGTGTAAGAACTTCATTTCCCTCATGGGCTTCTCCGGGCAAGAGAGGCGGGTGGGACCCCATGACACCCCGGCTCCCATTAGCTATTCTTCAGGAACAGCATCGTTCAAGAGCATATTCCTTTCCTATCACTGTTGCGACAAATTGCCACACTTGGTGGCTGAAAACAACACAGATTTATGCTCTTACAGTTCCGGAGATGAGAAGTCCCCCATGAGTCTAATGGGGCTAAAATCCAGGCTGGCTTCTTCTGTGGGATCTAGGGGAGAGTCCATTCCCTGTCTCTTCCAGCCTCTGGTGGCTGCTGGCATTCCTTGTGGCAACATTGCCCCAGTCTCTGCTTCTGTCTCATTGCTCTTTCCTTCTCTGCAGGCAGATCCCCTCCGCCTCCCTCTTATAGGGACACTTGTGATTACATTCAGGGCCCACCCAGATAAGCCAAGATCGTCTCCCCGTCTCAAAATCCTTAATCGCATCTTCAGAGTCCCTTGTGCCATACAAGGTGTCATTCACAGGTTCTAGGGATTCGGTTGGGAGTATCTTTGGGGCCGTCATTCAGCCCACCCCAGGAGCTGACAGCAGCGTCACTGCAGGCACCATTCCCAGCTCCCGCCCCCACCCCAGTGCCCACCGAGGCTGGCTTCCCCAGTCACAGTCCTGTTTCCCCCAGGAGGTCACTCACAATGTCTGTCTCCCCTCCAGCCTGGGAGCCTTGGAGGCTGGGCGCTGCTGTAGCCCTGGCCCCAGTGTGCAGCCTGAGTCCCTGGTAGCCAGAGTTCAGGGATGTTTGGAAGAAGGGCATCCCTGGCACGGCCGCATGGGTGGTCCCCGATGTCTGGACCCTGCCTGCATTTGACAGCGTGCTGGGCTTTTCAGGGTGGAGTGCAGCTCATTTCAGACATTCACACAATAAGCCCAGTGCTTTGCAGGGTCATTTGATGCTCACCATCACCCTACAAGGGGGTGGGGCTGGGGAGTCCCGCTTTACAGGTGAGAATACCAAGGCCTATTACGGCCAAGTCCTGTCTGGTATGTGGGGTCAGGTGAACAGGCTGGGCCAGTAGAGCAGAAAATACCTTTATTTTACAGATGAGAATTCTGAAGCACAAAGAGGTTAACTGCTTTGCACCTCACTGGCCTCAGTCTCCCCATCTGAGGACGGGTATGTGGACAGGATGTTGCCCAGCCTGACATCTTGGGGCTCTGTTTCACCCTCTGCCTGGGTATGGGGAGCAGGCGCTGGCATTCTGGGTTGCCATGGCCAGGAATAGGAAGTGGCTTGGAGCAGTGCAGTGGGCCTGGAAGTGCTGCTTGCCCAGAGACATGGTCTGCCATTGCAGGAGGGGGTAAGCCCTCTGGCGCCTCAGGAAGAACCCTAGCCAAATCCCAGAGCCCCGGCCTGCCTGCTGCGGACTTGCCCCTGTGTGAGTCTCCTTTCCCTCCTCATGGCCAAGGCCACGCCATACTGGGCCCTGCTTCTCTCAGGGGCCTGCCTATAGCCTGGCCTCCCTGCCTGCATCCTGGGCCTCCTTTCCCGTTGACCTTCTCATACATCATCACACCCCGTCTCATGCCTGAGTTCTTAGCCTGGCTTTCAGGGCCGGCCACAACCTGGCTGTGGCAATATTTCTCTACTTCCTCTTCCCTCTCCCCTGCACCCTGTCCTCCAGACTTGCCTGAATGATTTCTTCCTCCAGAATAATCTTTCCTCCCCCAAACCTTCCACCTCCTCCATCTCTTGAAATCACAATCTACCCTTTGAGATCCCGTTTTGTTGCTACTTCCTCCATGCAGCCGTCCCTGCCTGGTGTGAACGAATCACTTCCTTTGAGAGCAGATCTCGCTGCCTTGTACCGAGGCCTCTGCCTCTTGCCTTCACCAGGCTGACCTCTAGGGCAGATTCCCATCTGACTCCTCACTGCCCCTTGGTCAGGCACAGGGAAGGTGTGCAAGTGAAGTTGGAATGGGGGACACACCTGAGCAGGACACCCAGGGCTGGAGAGTGGGTCACTGCCCGAGGGAGGGGTGGTGGGCCAGGCTGAGCAGGACTTTGACATGGGACAGGTTCGTGCCTCTGCCCTGAATGTCCTCTTTCCCCTCAGAGCCTCTGTCTCCCATTTGTGTAATGAGAACAGCACAACTCATTTCTGAGGTTGTGCAGGAGCTTGCGCTGAGGAATGGCGCACTTCAGTTTCCCAAAGTGAGAGATGGGCACTGTCTCACCAGTCTTTAAACCTTGAGTCTTGGAGACAGTCTAGGGACTCGAGTCTAGGACTGCCTGTACAGGAAGTGGAGAAAAGGGCTGTCCTGGTGATAAACCCGCCAGATTGAAAAATAGTGTGTAGTGTTCCCCTCCCTGCCACTCAATCACGAGAGCCTGTGGCCAGAGAGGGCAGGAGCTTTCCTGGGCTCACACAGCACAGTGAGGCAGAGGTGGCTTCAGTGACCTGATCAAGTCCCATTTTGTTAGGTTGTCTCTCCTGTGGGGAGTGAGCGAGCACACAGCCCCCACCCCACCCCGGGTGAGAGAGAATGTCCTGCACAGGGACGCCCAGCTGTATCTACCTGCTGTCAGCACTTTCTCTGCAGGACCTGGTGCTGGACTGGGAGCCCCGAGGTAGGGTGGCCACCGCACTGGGTTGCCTGGGACTGTGGGTTTCCTGGATGTGGTTCTTTCAGTGTTAAAACTGTGGTGAGCTGCTCACCCGAGGCTTGGCCTGGGGCTGCCCCCTGCCCAACAGTCTCCACCTCCACGAGTGTGGCCAGGTCCTTGACTTCTTCCTGTCCTGCCCAAGGCCTGCAGGAACCCCTGACCTGGAACACCCTTTCAGAAGCTCCTCTCCCTTGGCCGCTTGCTTACAGATGCTGCTTACAACAGCGGCTCCTGCTGTCCCTACACTCCCTCCTGCTCACAGCACCCTGGGCGGGACCCAATTGCCAGATGAAGAACAGCTGCAGGGTCAGGCCTCTGACTCAGTCAGAGTCACACAGAGCCAGGCCTGCAGGCCAGCACAGCCCTCATATGCACCACCAGGGGACATCACGGCTGCAGGACCACCATTCCCCCAGGACCAGCCAGAGACCCTGTTCCCCATACACACATGGCCCTGCCCGCAAGGCCCTCTGTGTCTCCTAGCAGGGGAGCGGCCTGGTGGGATTTATGTTAGAAAGATCACTCAGCAGCCTGGTGGAGAATGGATTGGACACAGAAACGATAAGGGAAGGGGAGGGGAGGGGAGGAAATAGACAGGATTTCCCAGCCCTGGTGCCAGCTCGCCTGGTGGTGGCTGGAGTGACTCACTGGGCCTGGTTGCCTTGGCTCTGGCGCCAGAACCCAGGAGCCCAGAGCTCTGGGTGGCCTAGAGGCTGGGAGCCTGAGGTGGCTCTGAGCCTGGCTCTCCCTCCACCGCACATTCTCCCTCCCCACCCTGCCATCCATTCCTCAGCACACGGTGCGTCAGAGAGACAGGGGCCTGGGAGGTCACAGTACACCCACGAAAGGACAAAGAGACATGCTTTAAGCATCTTATTAGATGGTGACTTAGGGAGCAGATGGAGGATGGGGTATGGGATAGAAGGGGATAAATACATTAACAAAATCAAAAACACAAATAACCAGGCAGCCACCAAATGGAGTTTCTGCCCTTTCTAGTCCCCTCTGGCTTCTGGCCTTCCCTGCAATGGCTCAAGCCAGGGCTCTTCCAGTCCTGGGTCACTGCATCAGCATCTGACCTTTAGTCTTGCCCCTGGCTCCCCTGTGCCCCAGTAAATGCTGATGCCCCTCTGCCTGGCATCCCCAGCCCTGCAGAGCTGGTCCTGCCAGCTTCCCCCCAGGCTCCGCCCACCCAGTGCCCTCCCACCTTTTCCCTCTCCCTGTGCCACATTGTACCCTGCTGTGCCCTTGCTGCTTCTGGCCTATCCTTCTGGCCCTGCTCGGGCTCCATCTCGGAAGGCCACCACCATTCACCCCCGGCCCCCTCCTCATCAGCCAGCTCAGCGCCAGCCCAAATCGGGCACCAGCAAAGATGTGCAAGTTGGAGTTGACTGTGTCCCCTAAATGATGAAGCCCCAGCTGTTCAGCCCTCCCCTGTTCATATGGCAAAAGGTGGTGGTGGGGGGTGTCTTCCCTTAAGAGGGGAGAAGAGGTTGAGGAAGGGAGGTAGGGGAAAGGGGGCCTTGACTGGCAGGGAATGGGTGAGGGTGTCACTGGCTCCTTCGGCCGGCACTGGGTGATACTCACTCTGCCAGGCCTGTGCTTTGCGCTGGGCACCACTGTGGGGTACGGGGCAGTGGAGCACAGGAGAAGGACCCTCAGCAGGCATTCCTGCATTCTCCCTTCACCCCCACCAGTGGCTGGCCACCAGGAAGAGGTGAGGCTGTCTCCCACTCGGCCCTGGAACCCAGCCCCTCCGCATCCACACGTGAGACTGCCAGTCCAAGTCCTTTGGCCGTTCTTCTGGTCTTTCTGGTTTAGTCTTGTCCTTTTCTAGTCCGTTTCCCATGTGGCAGCCAGATGGGGCTCCCCAAGACAGCCATGACCAAGTCCCTCCGCTGCTCAGCACCCTTCCACACTCCCCATCACCTTAGGATGAAGCCACACTCTGCACATGGCATCCCGGGGCCTCTGGCGGGATCCTCTGCAGCCTCATCCATGATCCCTGCCCCACACCCCTCCCCTCCCCTTTTTTTCTGAGCACCATGCCAGCCTCCTCAGGGCTGAAAACATCCTCCTAGGGATGGTCTCTGGCTGGCATCTGCCCTTCTCAGGTGCAGAGGAAACCTTGCAGGTGTGTGCTTGGTTGGGGTGTCGGGGTGCCACACACCTATAGGACCTTCTTGTGGACTGCTCCAAGTGTTGAGACACTCTTGAGTGTCAAGTCCGCAAGCGTCCTGAGAGCTAGAGGAGGAGGCTGGGACCAGAGAATTGGAGGCTTGCAGAAGGTCACACAGCCTGCGTGTGACAAAGGCTAGTGCTCCGACCCAGCCTGGGGCACTTTCCCACTCCGCCTCCCTTCCCTTTAGGTCAGCCCACCTAGGTATGTGGTGTCCAGCTGGACAGGGCTACAGCTGTGAAGGGCCCGGATCTGCTGGGACCTGGGTTACCACATTCAGCCAGCCCTTCCTCCCAGGGCCACTGTGCTGGCTTTTTTTGTTTACCTTTTTATTGAAGCATATGTAACTGATCTACAGACAGGTGCATAGGTCTTAAGTGTAGAGCTCAGTGGATTTGCACAGGGACCACACCCAGGGAACCACCATCCAGGTCAAGAAGTAGTTTTACCGGAACCCCACAAGCTCTCTCACACCCCTGCCAGTCACTACCCCCAAGATAGCCAAGTCCTGCTTTCTGTTCACTGTAGATGAGTTATGCAGGCTTTGCTTGTCTTAAAAAAATGGATTTTTTAAATAGATAAAAATTGTATATGTTTATCATGTACAATGTAATATTTTGAAATGTGTATACATTGTGGAATGGCTAAATCGAGTTAATTATCACACGCATTACCTCACATACTTTTTTGTCCTGAGAACACTCAAAATCTACTCTCGGCCGGGCGCAGTAGCTCAAGCCTGGAATCCCAGCACTTCGGGAGGCCAAGGCAGGCAGATCACTGGAGATCAGGAGCTTGAGACCAGCCTGGCCAACGTGGTGAAACCCCATCTCTACTAAAAATACAAAAATTATCTGAGACTAGTGGCGGTCACCTGTAATCCCAGGGAGGCTGAGGCAGGAGAATCGCTTGAATCCGTTAGACAGAGGTTGCTGTGAGCCGAGATCACACTACTGCGCTCCAGCCTGGGCAACAGAGTGAGACTCCAAAAAAAGAAAAGTCTACTTCTAGCAATCTTCAAGAGTATAATCTATTGTTATTAATTATTGTCACCATGTTGCAATCAATCTCTTGAACTTATAGATCTCTTGAACTTATTCCTCTTATCTAACTGAAATTTTGTGTCCTTTGACTGACATCTCTGCAACCTCCCTCCCCACCCTCACCCCTCAGTTCCTGTTAACCACCATTTTACCTTCTGCTTCTATGAGTTCAACTTTTAAAAAATTCCACATATGAGTAAGATCATGTGTTATTTGTCTTTCTGTGTATTGCCTTCCTTGTTTATCCATGTTGTCACAAGTGATGAGATTTCCTTCTTTTCATGGCTGAATTGTATTACATTGTATGTATATACCATATTTTCTTTACCCATTCATCCATTGATGGGCTGTTAAGTTAATTCCATATCTTGGCTACTGTGAATAGTGCTGCAGTGAACATGGGAGTGCAGATATGTTTTCAACATACTGACTTCATTTCCTTTGGATTTATACCCAGTAGTGGGATTGCTGGATCATATGGTAGTTTTATTTTTAATTTTTTGAGAAACCTCTATACTGTTTTCCATAATGGCTGTACTAATTTACATTCCCACCAACAGTGTACAAGGGTTTCCTTTTCTCCATATCCTCGCCCACACTTATTTTTTGTCTTTTTTATAAAAGACGTATCTTTTGTAAAAAGATTTAAGTCAGGCACAGTGGCTCATGCCTGTAATCCCAGCACTTTGGGAGGCCAAGGCAGGCGGATCACCTGAGGTCAGGAGTTTGAGACCAGCCTGGCCAACATGGCGAAACCCCGTCTCTACTAAAAATATGAAAATTAGCCAGGCATGGTGGCGCATGCCTGTAGTCCCAGCTACTTGGGATGCTGAGGCAGGAGAATGGCTTGAACCTGGGAAAGGGAGGTTGCAGTGAGCCGAGATCATGCCATTGCACTTGAGCCTGGGCGACAGAGCGAGACTCTGTATCAAAAAAAAAAAAAAAAGATTTTAAAAAAGTCTTTTTTTATAAAAGACATATCTTTTGTCTTTTTTTAATAAGATATCACACTTTTGTCTTTTTTATAAAAGCCAAAAGGTGGGAGGTGGTATCTCATTGTGGTTTTGATTTTCATTTCCCTAATGATTAGTGATGTTGAGCTTTTTAATTTTTTTTTTGTTTTTTGAGATGGAGTTTCGCTCTTGTCTCCCAGGCTGGAGTGCGGTGGCGCGATCTCGGCTCACTGCAACCTCCACCTTCTGGGTTCAAGCGATTCTTCTGCCTCAGCCTCCTGAGTAGCTGGGTGCCCGCCTGGCTACTTTTTTGTATTTTTAGTAGAGATGGGGTTTTGCCATGTTGAGCAGGCTGGTCTTGAACTCCTGACCTTAGGTGATCCACCTGCCTCGGCCTCCCAAAGTGCTGGGATTACATGCATAAGCCACTGCGCCCAGCCAATGTTGAGCATTTTTTTCATATGCCTATTGACCATTTGTATGTCTTCTGTAGAGAAATGTCTATTCAGATCATTTGCCCATTTTAAAATCAGATCATTAGGGTTTTTTTGCTATTGAGTTGCTTGAATTTCTTATATATTCTGGATATTGACTCTTGTCAGATGGCTAGTTTGCAAACATTTTTCCCATTCTGCAGGTTGTCTCTTTGTTCTGTTGATTGTTTTCTTTGTTGTGCAGAAACTTTTTTAGCTTTATGTAATCCCTTTTGTCTATTTTTGCTTTTGTTGTCTGTGCTTTTGGGGCCATATCTAAAATATCATTGCCCAGACCAATGTCATAACAGCTTTTCCCATGTTTTCTTCTAGTAGTTTCATAATTTCAGGTCTTATATTTAAGTCTTTAGTCCGTTTGAGTCAATATTTGCATACGATGAGAGATAGGGAAACTTTTATTTTTCCGCGTGTGGATATCTGGTTTTCCCAACACCAATTATTGGAGAGACTGTCTTTTCCCCTTTGTGTGTCGTTGGTACTTTTGTTGAAAATTAATTGACACATTAAATATGCGGATTCATTTCTGGGCTTTCTATTCTGTTCCATTGGTCTTTGTGTCTGTTTTTGTGCCAGTACCATGTGGTTTTGGTTACTATAGCTTTGTAGTATATTTTGAAGTCAGGTAGTGTGATCCCTCCAGCTTTGTTCTTTTTGTTTAAGATTGCTTTGGCTATTCAGGGTCTTTTGTGATTCTGTATGAATTTTAAGGATTGTTTTTTATTTCTGTGAAAAATGTCATTGGAATTTTGATAGGGGATTGGATTGAATCTGTAGATTGTTTTGGGTAGAATGGACATTTTAACAATACTAATTCTTATCTATATATACAGATATGTATATGTACATATCTGTATCTTTCCATTTATTTGTGTCTTCAATTTCTTTCATCAGTGTTTCATAGTTTTCAGTGTACAAGTCTTTTACCTTCTTGGTAATATTTATTCCTAAGCATTTCTTTTTTCCATGGTAACTATTGTAAATGGGATTGTTTTCTTGACTCTTTTGAGTAGTGTGTTGTTAGTATATAAAAATGCTACTGATTTCTGTGTATTCCTTCTATACCTATTTTGTTCAGAATTTTTATCATGAAAGGATGCTGAATCTTGTCAAATGTGTTTTTTTAAATCAGTGAGATGATCATATGTTTTTTGCCCTTTATTCTGTTAGTATCGTGTATCACATTTATTGATTTGCATATGTTGAACCATCCTTGCATCCTTCATATAAATCTTACTTGATCATGGTGAATGATCCTTTTAATGTGCTTTTGAATTATTTGCCTTATTATTATTATTATTATTTTTCCCTAGAGATTGGGTCTTGCTATCTTCCTGAGGCTCTTGAGTAGCTGGGACTACAGGCATGCACCATCACACCCACCTTGTTTGCTAGTATTTTGTTGAAGGTTTTGCATCTGTGTTCATAAGGCATATTGGTCTATAATTTTCTTTTCTTGTAGTGTCTTTATCTGGCTTTGGTAATGGGGTAATGCTGGCTCTGCTTTTCTATTTTATTTAAATAGAATCATGTAATATTGCTTCTTTTGCTTAATATGCTTGTAAGATCCATCCATAGGGTTGTGTGCAACAACAATTTGTTCATTTTCGTTATTGTTTACTATTCTATTATATGAATATACAAGAACTTATTGATCCATTCTTTCGTTGATGAACACTTAGCTTGTTTCTCATTTTCAGCTCTAACAAATACTACTGCAATAGACATTCTTGTACATGGTTTTTGGTGAATATGTGCATGCATTTCTATTGGACATATTCTTAGAATTACTAGATTATATGAATACATGATTATATTATTTCTTCAAGTTTTCTAGATATAGTCAAATGGTTTCGTAAAGTGATTATACCAATTTGTCCTCCTACCACTAATGCATAAGAGCTCCACTTGAGATTGTGTGTGTGTGTGTGTGTGTGTGTGTTTCTGCGTGTGTGTTTCACTTTAGTCATTCTAGTGGGGGTATAGCAGTATCTCATTGTGGTTTTAATTTGCATTTCCTTAATGGTTAGTGAAGTTGGGCACTTTTTCTTCCATTTTTAGACCATTTGAGTTTACTTTTTTTCTCATGTTCTTTTCTAAAAGCATTATTGTTTTACCTTTCAGTTAGATTTGAAATCTCTCTGGAATAAGTTTTGTATATGGTTTGAGGTAGGGGTAAGACAACTGTTTTTCCTTATGGATAGCCAGTTGACCCAGCACCATTTATTGAAAAGATAAATCCTTTCCCCAGTGCATTGTGGCATCTCTTTTGTCATATATCAGGTGTCCTTATACTTGTGGCTTATTTCTGAACTTTCTATTCTGTTCCACTGTTCTATAAGACAGTGCCCAGTGAGCTTTGTGATCAGCCTTGTTACTTAGTAGTGTAAGTCCTCCAGCTTGTTCTCTTCAAATGGCTCTGCTTATTCTGGGTCCTTTGTGGCTTTGAGGCCCGTGGTGGCTTTGAGGCCCTCTTGCTGCTGGGCTTGGGCTCAGCTGTGTCCTTGGTTCTTATTATACCCCTGGGGCTGATGCTGGCTCCATGACCCCATCTCTCAGAGGCTCAGAGAGGTAGGCCCCTCCACACAGCTCTGGAGCCTGGCCTTGGCTTCTGCCTCAAGGACAAATTCCTTGGTGTTCCCATCTACAAAATGGCTTAGGTGGTCCAGGGAAGGCTCACAGGTATCAGCCCGCTGGAAGATGAGGCCTTATTCCATCCTGTACACAGCCAGGCTGTCCCCGCTACCTCCAGCAGGTCCAGGGAACAGCAGACTAGGCCACACAGCCTCCTGGAAGAGGAGTACCAACCATGTCCCAGGTGAGGATAGACTGAGCTTCCCTAAGGCAGGCCTAGGAACAGATGCCACTTTCTTTCTGTCATCTGTCACCTTAGAGGCTGGAACCCAGTAGGGCTCAGAGGAGGCTTGCTGATTGACAGCAGCTCAGAGGGGTTCCCACCTTGCCCAAGGACACACAGCAGCTAAATGATGCAGTTGGGATGCAAACTCAGATCTGACTGACCTGCCAGAAGACTGGGTTCCTGAAGCTCCCTGGTGAGCACCCCAGCCCCCTCATTCTGACCCAACTCAGAACTTCCACTCTTGGTCCACAGAGGCCTCGCTGTGCAGGCTGGGTCTGACTCACCGCTGCCCTGGCCACAGGAGGAGGAGGGCTGATACCAGTGAGCCTTCCCTGGAGATGATGGCCAGCTAAGCCATTTTGTAGATGGGAACATCAATGAGCTTGTCCAGAGTCTGCAGCCTCTTATGCAGATCTCAAGCCTCCAGACTCCGTATCCTAGGCTTCTCAAAGCAGGGCCCAGGTTAGCACTGTGCTCATTTTAGGGGGTGCCCTGAGGTGGTAATAAAGATGTCTTTCATACCTCTGAGCCTTTGTGTGAACTGTTCCCTTTGCCTGGAATGGCCTTTCTCTCCTGCCTCTGTGGCCAGGCCTGTGTGGAGGCTTCCCTGCTTTCCTCTTGCTGGAACCTCTGAATGACACATACTTCATTTGGCCTTATGTCTGTTGGCTACACTAGACCAACTCCGACAGGAACCCCAAGTTGTGGTAGCCCCCCCATACCTGGCGGGGGTCTGGACACATCGTGGGTGAAGCCCAGATGTCGACTGCCTGAGATTGTCAGTCCTCAGGGCACAGAGCATGAAAGGATACAGAGTGCTGCTCTGCATGGTGGGGTCTTGTTTGTTCCTCACAGTGGCCCAGAGGCCCTGGCACATTGTCTCTTCCAGACAAGGACCATGCAGACCAGTGAGGTAATGCGGCCTGCTCAGGACAGCGGGGGCCTGGGTCGAGGCTCAGGAGCTGGAGAAGGGCTGGGCCGCAGCAGAATGTGCTAGGGCTACAGTCTGGATAGTGGGGATGTGGGCACCGGCTGGCACCCAGCTGTCAGGGAGGGGAGGAGAGGAGAGCCAGGCCTTCCCCAGGGTGAAGGGGTGGGCCCTGCTGCAGCAGACCTGAGTGCTGGCGTCTGTGATATGGAAAGCTGATTCCCCTTGGGAGCCTCCGCCACTCTCTGAGCCTTTTTCTCTTCTTGAAGGAATTCCTCCTGCACTCACCTTTGTTGGTTCATGCAACATAGCTACTCAATCCCTGGAGCCCCACATTGGACCCTGGGATAGAGAGAGGAGCTGGACACAGCCCCTCCCCTGGAGGGGCATGGGGTAGGCTGGGGAGGCAGACAAGTCATGTGCAGATGGGATACAGTGTTAACGGGTGCTGTCCCAGGGGCACCAGGATGGCAGAGGAACAGTGTGTGCAGAGGCCCTGAGGGAACAGTCTTGTGGGAGCTGTGAGGAGCTCCGAGCCCCAGAGCTTCAGCCCAGGGTGGAGAATGGTGGGGATGAGACTGGCAGGAGGAGGGAAGAGGGCAGGCACACAGGGCAGCTGGGAAGCTCAGGTGGTCCTGAACCCCACCCAGGGGTCGTGCTCGGCCCAAACAGCTAAAAACACCAGGGAGACAGGAAGTGCTACGGGCCTAAGCTCAGGCTCAGAAAGAAAAGGCCTGGGTGGAGCAGCTTGCCTGCCTCCTGGTCTATCCGTGGCCTTCAGTGCTCTGCCTGGAGCTAGCAAAGGAGACCTGACCCTGTCGGGGTGTTGGCCCCATAGATACAGTGGGAGGTGACCTTGGGGCAGATGGAGGGTGCAGAGGGGCAGTCTGTGCAAGGGCCGGGGCCAGAAGAACCTCACATAAGTAGGCCAAGGTTAGCCTGGCAGGCAGGTGAGGCTGGAGGGATGGGGCAACGGTATCAGACCCTCAGCCAGCCAGGCCTGGCCCTGTGCAGCCCCTGGCCCAGCCGAGCTCTCCCTTTATGGCCTCCACCTCCCTTCCATCCTCCCCAGGAGTGGACCCTCCCAGCAGCGTTGGCCCCTTCCTAGCCTGGAGAGCAGCCAGACCCTCTTTCTCCACCAGCCTGGCTGTGTGCCCTGGGCGAGCTTCCTCTCCCTCTCTGGATCCTCTAGGCTCAGAAACACTGGAATTGCAAGAGCTGATTTCTGGGCTCCTGCTTTCAGCTTCTCTGATCTAATTCTTGTAGCCTAAATTGCTTCCTGAACTGACCCTGCCGGAAACCCGTGGTGCTAATGCTGCTCCTCGGTGACTCTGCCAGAAGCCTGAAGCCCGGAAGCTGGCTCTGTGAGCTCCTCCCCTCTCTCCCTCAGACCTCCAAGGCAGGGAGAATGGGTGGGAGGGGGCAGGGCTGCTGGCCTCCGTGGGCAGAGGGGCAGCCAGAGAAGTTAAGTGGTTGGCCTGAGGTCACACAGCAGCACTCCAGCAGGCCCAGTATGGATATGGGGGCAGAAGGTGAAGTGGCTTGGGTGCAGAGCAGGGGACAACTGCTCTCAGCTCCCTTGGCAGGTGGGGGGACAATTACCCCCTTGCCCTCCCTGCTGTCCATCTGTGCCCATGCTCACTGCCCGCGCTTGCCTCCTTCCTTTCCTGTCTCTCCCTTCCCTCTTTCCCTCCACATGAGGCCCCAGTGAGGCTCCAGCTCAGCCACGGTGTGTGGGGAGACCCTAAGTGAGAGCAGCAGGGTCACACAGCCAAGGCGGTGGCACTAAAGTCGGAGGATCTGGGTTCCCGTCCGGACACCAGGTTTCCAGGGGAGCTTGGGCAGGTCACCTCACCTCACTGAGCCGCAGTTGTATTTTGTGAAAGCTGGCAGCCGTCTGCCCACCGGCACTGTTGGCAGGCAGTACACACGCACCTCTGGCCAGGGAAATGGGGCGTCTCTTGGGACCACTGGGTGTCTTGGCCCCTTCCCCCTCACTCCTCTTCCCACTGGCATGCTCGGCGGGCTCCTCAGCCTTCAGTTAATGGGTTGACTCCTTCCAGGAGGTGCAGCAGCACTGCATAATTCCCATCACTGAGATGAGAAAACGGGCTCAGAGAGTTCACATGACCTGTTCAACGTCACCCAGCAGGAGGGTGGTACCACTGGGGCTGGCACTCACACCAGTCTTGATCTCAGATATCACTCCCACAGCCAGCCTGCCTTGCCTTGGTTTCCCTCAGGGCTGGGCTGGAAATTGTGGCCTTTACCCCAAAAGGATTGCACTGTTACCCTGGGCAGGCCCCAGGAAGAGTAGATCGGGGGCTGTGGAGCTGCACCACAGCCCAGATGGAGTTTGAGGGATGGGGGGGGGGGGTGGATCATAAATGGGGTGGTCACTCAGGTGCTTGGCTGTCCGAGCATCTCTCAGCACACCTGATATGCAGGCCCTGCCAGCCGCTGTTCCTTGCCCTGCCCTGCCCTCCACTCCCAGAGGCCTTCCCTGACCATGTTGGTCCAGTCTGTGTCCCTTGCACTTGGTCAGCACATTGGTGCAAAGTTCAGGGCGCTTGGCTGGGCCCACCTGGGCCCCTGGGGAATGGAGGGAGGGTTAAGGAGCCATGGGCCTGCTCTCTACAGAATTAGAGACGTCTATTCCCAAGATGCTGTGAGGAAGGCAGCATGGTGCGGGGAGGACCGGAGAGAATGAATGAATGATGCCGAGAGGGGTACCTGGGGCAAGGTTTTCCCACACCAGCAGAAATGTGCCACTCTCTAGAGGTGGGGAGGGAAACCCAGAGGCACACGCTGCTTTCCTGTGGGAGGCACACCAGCCAGGGAGCTGCCAGGGCTGGCCACTGGTCTGATTCCGTCTGAGGAGGTGTAGGGAAGGCTGGTCAAACAAAGGAAGGCAGGGAGGTGGGTGCGGTGTGGGCCAGGCCTGAGCTCTGTGTGGCCTGTGGGCCTGGTATCACTTCTGAGCTTCAGAAACGAGAGAATCCAGTCTATGGAGTCAGGCCGGTCGGTGCCTGTCCCACTCTGCTGTATACCAGCTGTGTGACCTTGGGTAGGCTCCACGCCTCCCTGAGCCTTCCTTGCCTGTGCCATGGGGCTGATGATGTCCGCTTCACAGGGCGCATCAGGGACCCAGGGACTCTGTGAGTGACGGTCTTCTTGCCTTCCTGTCCAGGTGTTCCCCCTCCCCTCCCTGGGGCAGCAGCCACCATGTTCTCGTGTGTGAAGCCCTATGAGGACCAGAACTACTCGGCCCTGAGGCGGGACTGCCGGCGCAGGAAGGTGCTCTTCGAGGACCCCCTCTTCCCCGCCACTGACGACTCTCTCTACTATAAGGGCACGCCGGGGCCCGCCGTCAGGTGGAAGCGACCCAAGGTCAGTGTCTGGTCCCAGCTGGAGCTGGGTGAGCAGGCCCAGGCCCACCCACAAGGCTGGGTCTGCAGGGACATCGGGGTGGTGGGAGGAGGCATCCCTGGCCCCAGGCTGCTGAGAAAGTGAGGGTGCTGAAACGGTGGGATTTGATCTGGATGGGGAGCTCGGAGAATGGGCTGTAATCCTGTGGCCACCACTGGATTGGTTGAGGCCCAGCCAGGCCTTCACCCCTCTCAGGGCCTCCACTTCCTCACAGGAAAAATGGGGCAGTAACCTCAACCCCGCTGAGGCTCATTTTTGGAATAAAAATGGGGTGATGTGGATATGACCATTTTTGATAAAATGTAGATTGACATCCAAATGTAAGGAATTTACTTTCCTGATTGTTATCATCATGATTTTGAAATAGTCATTTGTGGTAGAAATGAAAAGTATTTATTATGGTGATTAATCAATAATAATAATAATCGTAAAAAAATAGTAGTACCTACCTCATAGAGTGGTTGTGAGAATTAAAAGAGGTAAGGCATGCACTCATTCCACTCACAGCCTGGCAGCCAGTACGGGACCATGGATACTGATAATGATGAACAGGTGGCGTCTCTCCGACCACTCCTTTTGGTCCCTGAGGCTAGAGTGTGTTACACAGAAATGTTTGGCCTCCTGGTGTGATTTCATCCCCTTGAACCCCGATTCCTGGGTGTGAGGGTGGGCTGGGGAGGGGTTCGCTGCTTGTCTATGGGTCCTGCAGAATGGGGTCCCTGGTGGCCTGGGTGGAGGGGAGGCTGCAGGAGGTTACTCTCCCTGGCCTCCAGGGCTGTGCTAGTGACACTGAGGGTCGTCCCCTCACAATGCGGGAGACCATGCTGCTGTCTCAAGGATGCTCCAGGCTGGGAGGAGGCTGTGACTCCCGCAGCCCAGTAATCAGAGGAGGTGTCTTGGAGGTGAAGGGTGATGAGGTTTTTGCCCAAAGGGCCAGGTGGGAAAAGGCAGAGGGAATAGAAACTCACAGGTGGGAGCCCCTCAGGCTCATGTGGGCCTGTGGAGAGCCATGCCTGGGATGGCAGATCTGGGGCCAAGATGCTCGACCTTTCTCTGTGGGTAGTGAGGTCCTGCGAAGGCAAAGGCTTTCAGCAGCCTGTAACAGGGTCAGATTTGCATTTTCCAAAGTTCCTCCTGATCCCCTGGGCTTTTTGGGAAAATGAAATGTAGTTTTCTAGTTTCCCTCCCAGGCTATGATCTCGAGTCCCTTCTGACTGAAAATACCCTGTAGATGTCCTTGGACTGGGACTCTTGAGAGGCAGAGAAACTGAGGCCAAGAGAGGAAGGTGCGTGTCCTAGATCACCCATGAGCTGCTAGCAGGGGTAGTTGAAGAGCCCTGCCTCCCTGCACCCCACCTTCCTGGCACCAGATAAAGGGCCCCTGGTGCCCTTGACCTCAGTCCCAAGAGCTGTAACAGAATCTCTGGCCCTGTACTGACTCTCTGGAAGGCCCAGGAGCCTCCTGGCCTGGCCACAGAGTTTTGCCTCTTGGGCCCCCTCTCCCACGCCTTCCTCTCTTCCTTTGTCAAGTAGGTGGGGAGGGAGGCCTTGGCCTCAAAGGGCCTTTGTGAGGCCTTGGCTGTGGGGAGGAGGGCTGGGCACTCGAGCTCTTCGCCCTCCTCCCACTCCATCCCCTGGCTACCCCCGTCCTGACTCCCTCCTGCCCTCTGGCCATTGCCCAGACATTTTAGGTCCGTGGCTCCGAAAAGAGGCTGGTGAGGCCTGGCGGGAGCAGGCTGGGCTTGCTGCGGTGAGAGGAGGAGACGCCAGGTTGGCCTGCTTGGTACTCTCGTGCTGCGTGACCCAGGGGAGTCAGCTGCCCTTTCTGAGCCCCCTTCCTTGTGGGTTCAGGAGCCATGCCACACCTCCTCCTCTCGTTGCCTTCCTCGCTGGCTCACTTGGTGCCCTGCCCTTTCTAGACACGCAGAGCTGCCCTGCCCTGGATGTGGGGGCAGGTGACAGACAGCGTATGGTGGCTGGTGTTCAGAGAGCTGTGTGAGTGGGGCCCAAGGGGCAGCAGCGATGGGGACTCAGACCAGGCTGGGGTGGATGGTCCACGGCACTGCCTGGATTTCCTAAACCATGTGTGTAGGCACTGCCTACTGGCTAGCCACAAGCCTGCAGGACAGGCAGCCCCTGCCCCACTAACGGGATGGGAGGTTTGTGGAGCAGGAAGTCAAGCAGGCTTGGCTCAGCTTGCTTGGCGGGCCCAGCCCAGTGGGTTATCATTAACGCCCAGCTGCTTGCCAGTGAGAGGGAACTTTGGCCTCGGGCAGCCTTGTTTCGATGGAGTCTTACCTGTGACCGCCTGTTTACAAATGAGAAGTTGTGCTGCATGCCCGTCCATCCCCTCCAGCTCCTTCTCTGAGTTGGTCCTTATAGTGGCTGCTCTGTTCTTAGAGGGTCTCCTCAGCCAGCCTCCCAGCCTCGCTGCCTCTCAAATGGAATGCAGAGGCTAGTTTTTGAGCCACAGTGAACTTGGCTGCAGCCTTGGCCCTACCTTACTAGAAGTGTGACCTTGAACAAGTCACTCCTGCTTGGGCCTCAGTTTCCTCATCTGTAATTGGGGAAGGATAATTCTTGCTGGTCACAGTTTCTGGAAACCGAAATGACTTCAGGTATCTGTGGTGTCATACACATGGGAGGCAGGTGACAAACTGGTTCCCCTCTCTTGCTTGTCTTCTCCTTGGCAACTTTGTGTTGGGGACCTAGAGCCACCTTGGCTGGGACATCCCATCTCCTATTGACTCTGCAGGTGGGACCAGGCCTTGTCCTCTTGGGTGCCGACCTGGGCACCTGCCTTCAGCCCACACCCTTCACCCACAGGCTCGCTATGTTTTTGTTCTTTCCAGTACAGTGGCCATTCGCCGGCCCCTCACAGGCCTGGCTGGGGAGATGCATGGAGAATGGAGAATGTCCCCAGGCCTGGGAGCTCAGGGTGTCCATCCTCCTCGCTCAGGGCCCGGGCCCTGGTAGGCGGCCTCCTGTCACCCTGTGGGGGCAACATCCCCTCATCCAGCATGCTGTCTCTCCCACATCTGGGTATGAGCCTGGAGGTCCTTTGGTGGAATGCAGAGGGGACAAGGTGGGGCGGGGGAGGGGGACTAATGAATAGACACTGGTTTTGGAACCTGCAGAATTCCCCTAGGGCAGTCTCGGGGGCCCCAGCCTCAGCCCAGTCCCGGGGACTCTTGCCCATCAAGCCATTTCCTGGAGATGGCCCTACTCCTCGGCTCCCTGAACATAAGGCCTTTTCATGCCACAGAACAGTCAGTTTGCAGCAAGGCCTGGCAGCGGGGGCACACCCAGCCGAACTGCCCAGGAATGACCCCCTTCTGGGCATGTGCTCAGAGATGGGGTTCAGTGGGGTCAGGGAGAGCTTTCAGAGGCCTTGAAGGGTGCGGACTGCCATGGAGGAGAAGGAGGTAGGGCTGGGGGAGGGCAAGTCTTCTGCAGAGTGGATGGGCTGTAGGCTACAACTCCCTTTCCAGTCCCAGATGGAAGTCCCGTGTCCTTCCCGGACCTGTTTCCCACTGTCTAGTTCATTCCTTCTGTGATCCTAGATTCCAGGAGGGTGGTGACTAGGGTGAAGCTGGATGGACAAAGAGTGGGGGAGGAGGACGGACGTGGAGGGAGCCTCTGCAGATATAGCCCAGGTGCCATGGATCCAGTCTGCTGCCTTGCCTTGCCTTGTACACCAGGAATAGAAATCTGAATTTCTTGTTGTGCCACGAAGGGAGAAGGGAGGTGGGCTGGGCTGTGGCCTGTCAGGTGGAGCTGGTCTAACAGGCTGGGAGGGGCTGAGCAGGGGAGCGGTGACTGCAGGTGCAGAATGCTGTCCTAGAGCTGTGTTGCCTGGAGAAATGGTCAACCCCCAGCCCTCAGGGGTAGCCCCTGTACAGCCCAATCCTGTGCACCACTTTGTCCCCCCTCCCTCCCAGGGACCTGTCTGTAGCCCCAGTGGAACCTGCCAAGCTTTGCTAAGCCTAGAAGTGGGCAAAGTCAGGCCTGGGCCCTGCTTAGGAGCTCACAGGCTGGTGGTGGGGACCCTAAGGAAACCTAGAGAGTGTGGACAGGGATGGAAGGGAACACAGGTGGCTGGCACCAGATAAAGGGCCCCTGGCACCCGAGGACCATTTCGGAGGCAGTGTCTGCCTCAGGACACTTCGGGTCCCCATTTCCCTCCTGAACCTCCCTGCTTACCAGCACTCTCCATGCCTGCTCTGCCAGCATCACTGCCTCCAGGCAGCCTCCTCTGTTTTCTCTCTGGCTCCTGCTGTCACAGCTCTGCTCACATGGGGGGTCAGGGCCTGGCTCCTTCTCAAGATCCCTGCCTGTGGGCAGAGACCTTCCCTGACTCACTCTATGACCTATGTCCAGCCAGTGGCCCAGGAAAAGTGGAAGGACAAACACTAGGCTTGAGAAGCCTGGCCCCATGGTGGCAGAGGTGAGGGCCTGGGCTTCCCCAAACCCTTGGTCTCATTGCTATCTAGTGAGACACCCCCTAAGCTGGGTTAGGACAGGTGCAGGGAGACAGGTGAAGGAAGGATGGCTTTGTCACCCATAAAACCTAGCCCACCTGAGACCAGCCTGGCCAACATAGTGAAACCCTGTCTCTACTAAAAATAGAAAAATTAGCTGGGTGTTGGTGTCAGGTGCCTGTAGTCCCAGCTACTCTAGAGGCTAAGGCAGGAGAATCGTTTGAACCCAGGAGGCGAAGGTTGCAGTGAGCCAAGATCGCGCCATTGCATTCCAGCCTGGGTGACAGGGCAAGACTCCCATCTAAAAAAAACAAACAAAAACAAACAAACAAACAAAAAACCTAGTCTACCTGGAGACTGCAGCCAGACTGCCTGAATTTGAATCTCAGTTCACCTCTTCTTGTGTGGCCCTGGGCAAGTGACTTAACCTTTCTGTGCCTTGGTTTCCTCATCCGTAAAAAGGGGATGCCAACAGTGCCCATCTCACAGGGTTGTTTTGCACAGTGCCTGCCACATAGCAGGTGCCCAGTCATTGTGAGATATTTCTATTATTGTTCCTTTACAGGTGCCCCAAGGTGGCCCCTGGATTCCAGAGCAGACTCCAGGTGCCACCAACCTCAGGTGGTTTCTGTTGGTTAGAGCTGGTGACCCTGAGCCTCTCCTGGCAGTGGGAACATGCCTGGCTGCCTTCCGCTCTGTCTGCTCCTTCCCAGGCTGCACGATTGCCCCCAGGTTCCTGCTCTGCCACAGCAAGTCAGGGTGATGGAATCTGGGAATCGTGACTCCCAAGCTCAGTCTGTCTCTCAAGGACTGGAGAAGTGTCTGGGGCCAGAGCCCTGATCTGGGGCCCAGATCTGGTTGGATCTGCACCTCGGGTCTGCCCCAGCTGTGGTGCTTAGTGTTGGGAGACCCTGGTTGGGAGCCCAGCAGACCTAGGGCATCCCATCGGATCCGTCCACTTACTTGCCTTGTCACCTTGGACATCACTGCGCTGTCCTGGGCTCAGCCTCCTCCTCTCTGGGATGGGGCAGTCGTGTGTCTGTCTTAGGACACCGGCTGGGAGGATCTGAAGTGGAGGGACACCTGAGTCACTTCCTGCTGTAAACCCTGGTGATGCCAGGTGGTAGCTGTTTCTCTTTCCGTGGCATGATGTGGCTGGGGTCCTTCCTATATGGAAGCCCCTCTCCCTTCCCGGTCTTGCCTGCCCTCCTGGCCTCAGGGAACAGATGCTAAGTCATAGCTCCCTCTGGGTCAGAGGATGGGCTGGATGTGGGGTGTGGTCCAGGGCTGGGAGGGAAGACAGGAGGGCAGCGGGGAGGAGAGGGAAAGTCCCTTCTTCCTGCCTGTGCTTCCTGACGGGGTGCCGTTGGAGATGGATGAGACCAGGCGGCCTCACTGGGTTTCCTAGACCTGTGCTCTGCAGAAGCCGCCGTGCAGGTTGGCCGTGGTGCACCCTGTAGTGCCAACTGGAAGGAGGGGCCAGGTCTCAGGAGCTGCTCATGCCCTTGGGGGAATTCTAGCCCTTTCTCTGACCCTCTAAAACTCTGGTTCTTCCGGGCAGAGGGGACAGCAGGGTCCCCATCTTGGTGGGAACTAGGAGCCCTCTTCCCCATTCTCCCTTGCCACTGCTCTGCTCCACGATCTGTAGAGTCCCTACACAGCCCTGCTGGGATGACCATTTATCTCCTCTGCACAGGTGAGGCCCAAAGTTGCACAGCAGGGAGCAGACATTCAAATTCTGTCTTCCTGCCTCTGCCACCCTCTGCTGGCCGCCTGTGGTAGGACCGCAGAAGCTCTTGGAATGGAACTAGCTCAGGAGCGCCTGCTGGAGTGGAGGCAGGCAGAGGGCTGCTGCCATCTGCCCATGCTGTGTGGCGGGGACATGGTATTACACCTCCCTGGGCCTCAGTTTCCTTATCTGTAAAAGGGGATATTGCCCACCTCTCAGTGCCTTGGTGAGGATGGATTGTGGTGTCAGCAGGATGCCTGGTACATGAAAGGCATGTCTCAGTGTTTGCCTGTCCCCACCCTCCACCATACCCACAACCACTGGGGAGCAGTGGCTTCCTCAGCTCAGTGAGGCGATGGGAGAGGAAGAGGGGCCTGCTCTGTTCCCTGGGGCAGGGCTAGGGATCAGGCCAGGCCCCACCCCCAGCTCAGGCCTTGGGGAGGGATGATTACAGCTGAGGGAACACAGGGTGAGCTGACCCTTCCTGGTTGCATCTCTTGGTGCTGGAGCCACCCATAGAGGTCTGGGCATAGCTTCCTAGCACCTGAAAATTGAAGGAGACTTTCATTCGCTTTGGGTCAGGCCCTGGGCTTGGTACTTTACATACACTGATTCCTCCTCGCAAAGTAGAAATTATTGGCCATGCACATTGGCTCAAGCCTGTCATCCCAGCACTTTGGGAGGCTGAGGCGGGAAGATTGCTTGAGCTCAGGAGTTTGAGACCAGCCTGGGCAACATAGTGAGACCTCATCTCTGCAAAAAATTTAAGAGTTCACTGAGTGTGGTGTGTGGGCCTACGGTCCCAGCTATTCGTGAGGCTTAGGCCAGAGGATCGCTTGAGCCTAGGAGGTTGAGGCTGCAGTGAGCTGTGATTGTGACTGCACTCCAGTTTGGGTGACAGACGAGACCATGTCTCAAAAAGACAAAAACAAAAACAAAAAACCCCAAAATCCAACAACATAAAGAAATTGTTGTTTCTATTGTATAAATCAGAAAGCCGAGGCTCAGAGAGCTCGCCAGATTGCCGATTGAGGAGCTGGAATTCAGTCTCCAGTCCGAAGCCAAAGCCCATGCTTTTCCCTTTCACAGCACTGCCTCAGGGGGCTTTTAAGGAAAATACCCCCACAGCAAGAAGAGGTGGAAAGCCCAGGCCAGAGCTCCTTGGGCAGGGTCAGGTGCAGAGGGCACCTGGTACTGGAGCCCCCCTGGGCTACCTCTCTCTTGGCAGGCAGAGCAAGGGGCTTCCAGAAATTAGGAAGGGCTGAGCCTGAGAGCAGCCAGTTGCTCATGGATCATTCCCGGGTCAGCGGCTGCCCTGGCCGGATTCCCTGGCTGCGTCTCATGGAGCAGCCTCTTGGGCCGTGCCCACCAGTCTCTGTAGAAAATAAAAATGGAGGCTGGGTGCAGTGGCTTATGCCTGTAATTCCAGCACTTTGGGAGGCCGAGGCCAGCAGATCAGGAGTTTGAGACCAGCCTGGCCAACATGGAGAAACCGTGTCTCTACTAAAAATATAAAAATTAGCTGGGCGTGGTGGTGGGTGCCTGTAATCCCAGCTACTCAGGAAGGTGAGGCAGGAGAATTGCTTGAACCAAGGAGCTGGAGGTTGCAGTGAGCTGAGATTGTGCTACTGCATTCCATGCACTCCAGCCTGGGCAAAAGAGCGAGACTGTCTCTAAAGAAAAAAAGAAAGAAAGAAAAGGAAAAAAAGGAGTTTTTGCTCCACTTGAGCATTTGCTTGCTGTGTGCCTTTGACAAGTCACAGTCCATCTCTGAACCTCCATTCCTCACCCATACAATGGAATGACAACTCCTCGCTCCTTGGGTGGCGTGAAGACCTGATGAGATTATGCGAGGCAAGTGCCATGCGGGGCCTGGCCCACCGCTCCCCACTGGCCCCTCGCTTTGTGCTCCCCACCTGGGATATGGGTGTTTGTCCCATGCCCGCACCCCCACTCCACTTGAACCTGCTGTACCCCTGTGGGCTGGCGGGGGTGGGCACTCAGGCTGCTGGTGCTAGAGAAGGAAGGGAATGGAGCTCTTGCTGGTTAGGGAGGGGCGCAGCGGGTAGGAGAAAGGCAGTGCCCCGGGTCCAGCGCTCTGACGTCTTCCCACAGGTTCTTCATCAGCAAACCTTTAGCGGAAGAGCACTCTCCGGCCAGGAAGGGGAGAGGGCATCCCAGGCAGGACCGCGTGGTGGGGGGCAAGCGGGGAGCAGACGGGCCCTATAGGGCCCCAAGTCTGTGGTGGGAGGCAGGTGAATCACCATGCTGATGATCACACAGCAAGTCTGTGTCTGTCATGTCTGTGTCTGTCATGTCTCCTGCCATGGGGGGCATCCGCATGCTCCTCAGCCCCTCACGCTCTCTCCTCGCCTTCTCCGCAGGACATCTGCGAGGACCCCCGCCTCTTTGTGGATGGCATCAGCTCCCACGACCTGCACCAGGGCCAGGTGGGCAACTGCTGGTTTGTGGCAGCCTGCTCGTCACTTGCCTCCCGGGAGTCGCTGTGGCAAAAGGTGAGGCCTCGGGCAGAGTGGGCAGGGTGCTGGGGAGTGTGAACGCAGCCTGTGGCCCTCACTGCCAGACAGGCGGAACCTGAATGTGGCAGATGAGACTTTCAAAAGCCTGTGCCAGGGATGGGGTGGGTGCCCCCAGTACTGGCCGAGCGTCGGAATTGCCATCCCTCACCCTTCAGCTGGGCACCCCCAGGGGCAGGTGCTGGGAATCCGTCAGCCTCCCAAGGTCATTCTGATGTGTCCCCCCCAACACTGTTGGGGACACTTGGCAGATTAATACACACCTGTGAAATGTGGAAGCTGTGTGCATCACATTTAGTGTGCAGACACCACTGATGGGGCTCAGGAGACCCCTGACAGACACAGACCTGCTGTGTGACTCAGCTGGTTGCTGTCCTCCTCTGGGCCTGACTTTTCCCAGTTGTTCAGCAAGGGTGGTTTGGTGATCCCCAGCTTCATGACTCCCAGTTCCAAGCTGCTGGTGTTCTGGACCAGGGCCAAAGGGTTTGGGTGGGAAAGAATGGGCTCTGGTCCCGCAACCCAACCTCCTATCCCAGCACAGTTCCAAGCTGCTGGTGTTCTGGACCAGGGCCAAAGGGTTTGGGTTGGAAAGAATAGGCTCTGGTCCTGCAACCCAACCTCCTATCCCAGCACTTGGCAGCAGGGCCTTAGATTCCGTGCACAGGAGGCAGGGAGGCTGGAGTGGAGGCAGACCCTGGCTCCCTGAAGAATTATTGGCAGGGACTGCAGGGGGACTCTGGTCATTGCCCCTTGCTCATCCCTGCCCTTCTGCCATCCCTTGGGAGGGGCTGGCAGTGGGGCTGAGGAGCACTGGACATCTGCATCTCCCAGGCTTGGCAGTGAGCCTCAGCACTTGGTAGCTTTGGAGCTGGCCTCAGGTTACTCATCAGCAAAATGAGGACAATCGGAGTAGCTGTCTCTCGAGGAGTGGTGAGGATAGGACCAGATGCTGCACTCAACATGCCTTGTGCAGCATCGTGCTTGGCCAAAGGTGGCTGTGCCTACCAGCATTATGATAATTAATATCATAGAACATACAGGTACTCCTGTGCAAGACAGAGTTTTTCCTCATCCTCTGAGGCCATCAGAGGGAGCAGTGCCCTTGGGCAAGGCTGAGACTCTGGTAGGTGTCTTGCTCTTGAGTCTGCAGAACGGGGGTGTGACCTCTCAAAGCCACTCCAGGGTGGGCATCCCTGGGGCCTAGCCCCAATGGTCCTGCAGGGTAGGAGCAGCTGCCTGCTGTAGGGCCCCTGGGGCCTTGGCAGAGGCCATGGTTGCGGCGTGTGGATGTGGGTATTCGAGGGGCACCTGAGCCAGGAGGGCTTTCGAGAGCCACCCGTTGGCTCATTTCAGTTCTACGCCTCAAGGCCCAGAGAGGGCTGGGGCCTGGTTTGTGCTCTGGGTGTAGGGCCAGTCCTCACTCTCCAGCTTCCAGGCTCCCACCCCCTTCTCTGAGCTCAGAACAAGGTCCCCCTGCCTTAGAGCCCACCCCCCCACTAGATGAGGGCTCAGTCAGGGGCTGAAGGGGCACATGGGCATTCTGTAGGGCTGCCCCCCACCTCCCACCTTGCCCTGCAATTGCCTGTTTATCTTTCACCTCCCCCGTGAGGTGAGCTCCCCACAGGCAGAATTGGCCCAACGTATATGTCCCTGCTGAGCCCACTAGGGACCTGAAGTAGAGAAGGCTCAGGAGAGTTTTGGGAACAGAGCTCCTTTCCAAATTATTGGACTCAGCTACCACCCAGCAGCCCCATGGTCGGCCTTGCTGCCCCAGACCTCCCAGGGCCTTGTGGTGCTGGGCCTGACTCCGGTCTCCCCAGGAGAGGCCATCTGTCTGGCCGTTTGTAGGTGGGAGCCTATATGTCCTGCCCTGGGCTTGGGCCCAAGTGGTTCCTGGTGCAGCTCCACCTCTCACCAGTGAAGAACAGGCCCAGGACTGCAGGCAGGAGGCCTGTCATTGAGGCCTGTGTTTATCTGTGGGCCAAAGGTTCCTATTGCAGGGAGTTGGGGCACCTGGCCTGGCTGGTCTGGGAGGCTGCCAGGGCCAGGAGGCTGATCTCCTACAGCAGCTTGGGTCCCAGGGAGGCCAGGGCGGGTCTGGGCGCTCCTGGCTAATTGCACTTTGCCTCCTGTGCTGCTGTGGTACTATGGGTCCCGGAAGGAGGCTCGGGGCCCTGCGGAGCTCATTACTGCGCCTTCCGTCCCTCGTCCCTGTTGACTGGGCTCTGTTTGTTGTCACCCCTCACTTTCTGGGCCTGTTGCCCTGCAGGGCCTCCTTGTTTTCTCCATGGAAGGGCAGTGGGGGGGCTGCCGAGCCTGAGCTGCACCCTTGCCCTCCCCACCTCACACTTGGGGATTCTGAGCCTCAGACACACTGAGCATCACATCCTCGACACATACGCCCCCAACACACACGCCCCCACAGCAAGCCACCCTTACCCCTCACAGGATTCGAAGCCAGCCTGACCTGGATTTGATTCTGGCCGGGTCTCCTGCTAGCTGTTTTTGTCCTCAGTGTAAATTGACCTTTCCAGTGCCCAGGGTCGTGGAGGATTAAAGGGGCCGGAGGAAGGCAAACCCTTGCCTTTCGCGCTCTCTGCACTTGTTACTTTCCCTCCCCAGCCCCCTCTTAGATGGCCCACCTGTTTCTCTGTTCTGTCAGACATCTCTTGGCCTCCTGCCCTGCTCCTATGGGATCCCTGATGGGGGCATTTTAGCTTCCCCGACTTGATGGTACATTCCCTGAGGGCAGGGCAGTGGACTTCAGGTGACCAGGTTTTAGGAACTTGAAATCAGGTTGCGACAGTTTGGCTGAACATTTGCCATTGGTCCTGGCCTGGCCTAAGCCAAGGTCTGCTGTGAGCTCACCTCTCTGGAGCCTGGAGCAGCCACAGGGGCAGACCTGATGCCTGCTCTGAGCCACAGAGCCGGGCCTGGGCCCAGGAGGAGTCAGGCAGCTCCTGGCCAAAAAAAAGCATGGAAGTGACCAGAGTCCCAGTCGAATGCCTGGGTGTCTCTAGGAGGGAGTGTTGGGGTGAGCAACCCTGGGTGGGGCCTGGGAGGGGCCAGTGGAGGCATTTAAAAATGCCTCCCACAGGCAGGCACGGTGGCTCACGCCTGTAATCCGAGCACTTTGGGAGGCTGAGGCGGGCGGATCATGAGGTCAGGAGATCAAGACCACCCTGGCTAACATGGTGAAACCCCATCTCTACTAAAAATACAAAAAATTAGCCAGGCGTGGTGGTGGGCGCCTGTAGTCCCAGCTACTTGGGAGGCTGAGGCAGGAGAATGGCATGAACCTGGGAGGTGGAGCTTGCAGTGAGCCAAGATCATGCCACTGCACTCCAGCCTGGGCTACAGAGCGAGACTCCATCTCAAAAAAAAAAATTAAAAAGTGCCTCCCACTCTGTCCCTGACCCGGTTATATTAGCAGTTCCTGCTCTTTAGTTATCAAGCAGTTCCCTTAGTGCACATGGATGGAGCACCAGCTATGCCCTGAGAACCATAGTAGGTACTGGGGACGAAAGGCTTGAAAAAGTACAAGGATGTACAAAGTCACTTAAGGTTTTCATTCATCAGACACAATCAGTGTTAAGGGTTTCCTGTGTTTCCTTCTAGTTTTTTTTCCACTTGGTGTTAAAGAGGATTTTGCTTGTTTTGGTTTTTTTTTGAGTTGGAGTTTCGCTCTTGTCACCCAGGCTAGAGTGCAATGGTGCGATCACGGCTCACCGTAACCTCCACCTCCCGGGTTCAAGTGATTTTCCTGCCTCAGCCTCCTGAGTAGCTGGGATTACAGGCGCCCGTCACCATACCCAGCTAATTTTTGTATTTTTAGTAGAGATGGGGTTTCACCACGTTGGCCAGGCTGGTCTCAAACTCTTGACCTCAGGTGATCCACCTGCCTCGGCCTCCCAAGGTGCTGGGATTACAGGCGTGAGCCACTGTGCCCAGCTTTGTTTTGTTTTTTTATATGCATTTTTGCAATTACATCTGCAAGTTTAGAGCTTGCTTTTCTCCTCTGTATTCATTGCTACATCCAGCCTTGGGTGGGTCCTCCCAAGGTGTCCGATGGCTGAGCAGAGGTCTGTGGACATCAGTGGGCCCAGTCCCCAGCTGCAGCCTCCTGCATCCTGCCTGCTCCCTTGCCCACAAGCCTCAGTCCACCCCCTCTGCCTCCTCCCCTCCCTCTTCCATTCCTTTTCCCCCCAGGCCTTCCCTTGGCTCCCACCACTCGTCCCTCCTGCCCAGTCTGTGAGACTCAAGCTCCCGTCACAACTGCCCCCCACCTTTGGCCTCCAGAAGGTCGGTGCCCCTCTGCTCAGACCCTCCCCAGGGGTCTTGTGCCCCTGAATCCTCATCAGTAGAAGCTGATCACGCCCCCCTCACCCCATCCCTCAGGATCCAGAAATAGGGGATCCTCCTTCCCCAGTGCTGCCCGGACCACAGCGTCCCCATACAAGCACTTGGCTCATTCACTGGACTCCCACCCTTAGCCCACTGTGTTGCTGTCTCCACCAGCCAGCTGCCCTGGCCAGTCACCTGGGCACAAAGGGCTTGGTTCCTGCCATTTCCCAGCCCATTCTACCCCAAGAACTGCTGTGTCCCAGGCTTTACTGTGTCCATGTGGCTAACGTCCTGCCCTCTCGCTTTGCCCTTTTACCCTTGTCTTAGTTCTCCATCTCCTTTCCATCAGCCTTCACCTTCAGCCGCCTCAGTCACCTGCTGCCATGCCACAGCCCGAGCCCGGAACTGCTCTCCCTGGAGGTCTTCAGCCAAAGGCCCAGTCTCTCTGACCTCACCTTCCAGCCATCTTGCTCACTTCATTTTGGCCCTGGCCAGTACCTGTGTACTGTCTCCCCACCTGCCCACCTTCCTCTTGGCCTTGGGCTTGTGCCCCGTGGTCCATCACATCACCTGTCCCTTGTCAGTGTCATTCACTCATTCATCCGTTCATTCATTCATTCATTCGATCATTCGTTCATTCATTCAACAAGCATTTCTGAGGCCTCTGTGTGGCAGGCCCCGTTCTGGTTGCTGGCCTAGAGTAATGACAAGACACACTTCCTACCCTCTCAGGACTGTGTGTCACAGGCAAAAACTGAGCAACTCAACAAATAAAAAGCAGAATGTGGTGCTGGGAAGGTTAGAAACAGCTCCCCCATGTGGAGGAAAGGGAAGCCTCCCATGGTAGTTCCTTAGCCAAGTTGTTCCCCTCTCCCCTGCCCCTCCAGCTACAAAGCAAAAGGTTCTGTGAGGATCAGGCAGTTTGACATCTAGCTGTATGGTTCTCTCAAATACCCTTGGGGGAATTTCTGCCAATGACCCCCAGAACTGACCCCAGGGCTTGCAGTGTGGTTTTAACAGGACCGGGTATTCTGTCTCCCTTGGTGCCCCTCTGCTGTTCAGGTAGCCCAGGATCCCACTGATTGATTAGCCACCATCTCACAATTGACCGTGCTTGTGGTCCACTAGACCCTTCAGATTGTTTTCCGTTGTGACACCTTGGCCTTGACTCTGTCCTCTTTTCTGTGTGTGGCGTGTTGTGGCGACGGCCGCTCCCCAACTCCCATCCCCACTCTCTCCCCAACTCCGGCTCCACTCACACTCCAGTTCTTTCATTTCCCCAGTATAAAGGCTGAGCTTCTGGTTCCGCCCCGGGCCCTGGGGATATAAACATTTGCCAGATTCTTCCTCGGCCCCAAGTCTCCTGGGAGAAACTGAGGATTAATTCAGGTGGAGTAAGTGGTGGGATTTGGGTAGAAGTGAAGCCTCGTCCTGTTGTGGCCATGGTGCAGGGCTGCGGCACAGCCAGCCGTCAGTGTCATCCGGGTCAGTAATGCTCAAGGCGCAGTCCCTGGCCCAGCAGCATGTCGCCTGGGAGGTGGTTAGGAATGCAGATTCTCAGGCCCACAGAGCCCTGATAAACCAGGAGTTCTGGGAGGGGGTCCAGCAATCTGTGTGTTAAGTCCTGAGGGTGAGTCTGATGCTCACTCAAGTCTTGAGAACCACGGGTCTGGGTGAGAGATATGGTAGCTGGGCTGAGATCCTGTCAGTGGGACTGGAGGGGAAGGGTCCCGGGGTGTTTGGGAAGCAGAATCGACAGGCTTTGGTGATTGGGTGTGGAGGAGTGAGAGGGAGGCGGGCGTCAGGGGTAGCTCCAAGGTTTGGCTTAGGTGACTTCAGATCTCCAATCACCAAGCCCTCTCTGGTCCTGGCTTCTCCACCTGCTCCTGCGGGTCTTGCATCTTCTCCTGTGTACCTCCAGTGAGGAGTGGTCCCCACCACCCTCCCCATCAGTGCACTTACGAAGTGCTCTCATCTTCACAAACAAGCCAGCACCCAGCCCAGCCCTGGTAGTCAGGGCGGTTGCCACAGCAATTGACATCAGCGACCTGGTCCCCAAGGAGCCTGCCACCTTCCGCCTGCCTGCAGGGCCTGCATTATCGCTTCTGCGGGGACTGGAATGGAGGCAGATGGGGACTCCCACCCCTGACACACACCCCATTTTGAGAACTGGGTGGGGCTGGGAAGAGCCAGTGGCAAAGGGAGGGGAAGAGGGAAGGGCAGAAAGTAGGTGGGGCCCCCCTTTGGTGGCCTCTTCACTCCACGGCCCCAGGCTCCAGCCCACTTGGATCCTTGGCGTTGGTGGCAGCAGCACTTGGGCCATGGCGGAGGACAGGCCACAGCAGCCGCAGCTGGACATGCCGCTGGTCCTGGACCAGGGCCTGACCAGGCAGATGCGGCTACGCGTGGAGAGCCTGAAGCAGCGCGGGGAGAAGCACCAGGATGGGGAGAAGCTGCTGCAGCCAGCGGAGTCTGTGTACCGCCTCAACTTCACCCAGCAGCAGCAGCTGCAGTTCGAGCGCTGGAATGTCGTGCTGGACAAGCCGGGCAAGGTCACCATCACAGGCACCTCGCAGAACTGGACGCCTGACCTCACCAACCTCATGACACGCCAGCTGCTGGACCCCACTGCCATCTTCTGGCGCAAGGAGGACTCGGATGCCATGGATTGGAATGAGGCCGACGCCCTGGAGTTTGGGGAGCGCCTGTCAGACCTGGCCAAGATCCGCAAGGTCATGTACTTCCTCATCACCTTTGGCGAGGGTGTGGAGCCCGCCAACCTCAAGGCCTCCGTGGTTTTTAACCAGCTCTGACAGCAGCTGCCAGCTGCTGCTCTCCTCTAGCCCACCTGTGCTCTCCCCTGCCCCTGCCACTTTCCCCCCTGTATTTTTGGGGCCATTATTCTCGCTGCTCAGCCTGTCCTCTGCTTGCCCAGAGGCCCCCTGAGTCCCACACCTTTCCTCCTCTGCTTCTCCCTGGGGCCAGCACTCCAGCTCACAGGAAGAAGATTCTGAGGCTCCATAGCCTAGAAGCTGGACTGGCTGCTGCATTGCTATAGACGATAGAGGCCTACTCGGGGCCAGTGTGCATGGACAGTGAGGCCAGGGCCATCTGCCTTCTCTCTGCTTCATTGTGGGAGAGAGAGACTGAGAAAGACCAAGAGAGACACAGAGACAGAGATTGAAAAACCCAGCATCCACTTCCTCCAGAGTCAGGGAGACAGAGATGATGGGGCGTCTCCACGGGGAGTCCAGCAAGCCGGCATTCACTGCTCCCTGGCCTTGGTGCCCTTTGCTGGAGCCTGTGTCTGGGCTGCTGGTCCCATAACGCGTTGACAACCCTCAGGATATGGGGCAGGGTTGCTGCAGGGGCGGATTTGGGCAGTGGAGAGTGGCTGGCACCCTGGAGGCTGTGTAGGCCCAGCTGTGGCTCTTCTGGGCCTGACTTCAGGGTGGAGAAGTGAAGGGGGAGGTTACACAGAGATCTGTCTCTACGCACACATATCCATGAGACAGAGTGTGCTGTATTCATATGGATGTATTCTAGAGGTCTATTCCTACCCTAGGAACAAGTGCAGTTTTAGATTATCTGTTGATCATTGCTGCTGGTTCAAGGATGGCTCTTAACAGGGGCCTGGTCCGGATGACCTTGGCCTGGGGGCTTCCTGAGCTAGGAGACTGCAGTTCAGATAGTGAAACAGGGAGTGGATTAGTAAAGGGGGTTCCCTTTGCCTTGAGGGAAGTTGGAGCTGGAGAGAGTGGATTCTCCAGGGCCTCAGGTATCCCCTGCTGGGGAGTCAGGCTCTTTTGAGCTTGCAGGTCAGGGAAGGCAAGTGCTTCGTCCTGACATGGCATCTGTTGGCATTTCTTGGGCTTCTTCAGTGCCGCTGAGGGGGGCAGGGCGAAGGCGTGGTGGGCAGTTACGACGGCTGATAGTCCCAAGTGGGCTGCAGGCGGCAGTGGTGTGACAGCAGAATGCTAACCTCTGGGGTCATTGGATGCAACTCACTCACCAAACAGATGGGGAAACTGAGGCACAATCTTCATCAGATTCAGTTCTGACTCTTAGTCTCATTCCCTTTCACATTGCGCAGTCCCAGAGAGCCCCCCCTTTTGGGGGAGTGCCTGACCTGCACCTAACATCAGCCAAGTACAGCTAAGCCACTGTCCCCAGCACCCTGACTTAAGGCCAGCCCTGTGTTTTGTCTTCAGCCAGTCAGGGATGTGTCCAAGACATTTCCCCTCATGAAGCAAAGCTGTCAAGGAACTTGCGGCTCTGGAACAGATGCACTGAGGGCCAGAGGGTCAGGGCCATCCCCTGTGGCTGGGGCTGCCGGGAGGGTGAGCCCCACCTCGGAGGTGTGCAGGCTGGAGCAGCATGCTGGAGCTGAGATTCTGTGGGTGAGAGAGTGGGAGAGTGGCTGTGGGCTGAGCACTGGTCCTTTCTGACTCATAGCTCTGGGGCCCATTCGGGACAGGCTTGAAGAAGTCCCGGCCATTGCCTGCCCTGCTGAGCACGAGGGGAGGCCAGACCCGTGTGCAGTGGCCCTGCCCTTCTGCCTCTTTGCTTGAGCTCTCCCTGCAGCTCTGGGGACCCTCTTAGTCCCGACTGCCTGTCTCCCCAGCCCATCTGTCCCGGGGCCTGAGTCCCTCTGCTGTGCCCGCTGCAGGTCCCCAATAAAGCCTGTGCCCTGGCCTCGGTGGTGTGCAGTGTCTCGCCATCAGCCCCCATCCCTTTCACAATCCCTCACGGCCCCGAGCACTTGCTCCCTGGCCACTTCCCACACTCCCCCAGCCCTTGCCACCTTCCAAGGAGGAGGCCTGGAATAATCAGGGGCTTCACCGAATCTCCTGAGGCTGGCCAGGAGCCTCCGGCCCTGACTGTTTCTCTGGTAGCCCCAGAGCTGCCTCCGTGTTGGGTGTGCAGAGAGCTGTGCTGAGGGAGGTGCCATCTGGGCGCCACCGAGGGCTTGGGGTAGGAAGGCACCAAACCAGGTGCAATCTCGAGTCTCCCTGCCTTGCAGGGCCGCTGGGCAGGGGGTGGATGGAAGGGCAGAGTTTGAGGGGTGGGGTGAGGTCCGGCCTGTGCCCAGGTTTAGTCTGGCTTCTGTCACGGATGTGCTGTGTGTCCTCAGGCAGCTCCCAACCCCCTCCCAGCCTCAGGCCTTCCAGAGTGAACCGCTTGGTTCTGTGAAGGTCCTTCCAGCCCCACCCTCCGGGAATTGTCAAACCTGTGCTGGGCTAGACTGACATGGGCAAGATGTAGCCCCAAGGCCACGTGACTTCAGTGCCTCACTTGATCCTTCCTCACAGCTCTGTTCCCTCATCACCACTCTGAAGCGCACTCATTTTTGGACAGGGACAACTGAGGCCCAGAGGAGGCGGCCTCCTGCCCAGGTCACAGAGGGCGTGGAGGGGCTGGAAGCAGGTGTGGGTGGGCCAGGCTCTTGGCCTGTGGACCTTTGGCCCCATGACACTGGTCCCTGGGATGGACCGGGGAGATGGGCCCCACCCACCTGAGAACCCAGGCTCGGGTTGGGCTGGCTTCTTTCCTGGAGACCAAGTCAAGCCCTGCCTTGGGGGTCTCACCAGTGGTTTTGTTTTGGAATGGGCCCTGCTTCAAAATCCAACCCCACCACTCTCCTGGGTCACACAGCCCCTTTCATGCCCGCCTCAGAGTAGCTGCTGCCCCCTGGTTTCCCTTTCACACACCCCTCACAGCATGCGCAGAACCCTTCCCCAGCCCCACACCCAGCCCCCACCCCCGGTCTCTCAGGGGTCTCTGCCTCCCTGACACCCCCTCCCCAAGCTTGCCTTCCAGCCACTCCTGGAGTTGCCCGAGACAGAGGAATCCAGCCTCCCACCCCCAGGACAGCAGTAGAAGCCTGGCTCTATCCCCAGAGTGCAGGAATGGCAAATGACCCATTTTCCCTGGAAACCACAGGGAAAGAAACCTGCCTTTCCCTGAGCTCTGTGCCCAGAGAGGCAGCTAATGTGGTGAGCGACCTAGCCAGCCCCGCCCTGCCAGCTGGATGGCCTTGGGCAGCCTCTGAGCTTGTTCCTCATCTGTGAGTTGGGGCCAGCAATGGCACCTCTCTCGAGGCTGTTGTGAGGGTGAAATGGGCGAGTGTCCACCAAGTGCTCGAGCTTCCCGGAGCCTGCACACAGTCACCCTCCCTCCCTGAGTTTGCCCATGGTTACTGCCCCATCACCATAGACACACGGTCTCCCCTCTCAGTTATCCCGGGGGTGGGGGTACAGGAGAACCTGTGGAGAGCTGAAGTGAGTTGCCTGAGGCATCCTAGGCCAGTGCCGATGGCAGCAGGCGCAGGGCGGAGGGGTGGGCAGGAACCCGGCCTGGCTCTGTGGTCCGAGAGAGTGGCCATGGGGGAGTGTCCTCCTCCGTCACCATCGCCACCTCAGAGCGGCCCAGCAGAGACCATTAGCCTTCACATGATTGCTGGGGAGCTGGAGGCCCGGGGGAAGGGGGACTCCCCCAAGGCTGGGGGTCCCTGCCCGGTCTCAGCCGCCCCATGAACAGGACCTGCCGTGGCCACTCTGTGGTGCGTCGACACCCTGGTCTCCGGTGGAGAGCAGCAGGGCTCTGCTCTCCCAAGAAGGCAGGGGGTGCCCACCACTTTCCTGGCCTCCAGCAGTCATGGCATCTGAAACGGGGAGTTTGAGAGTCTTGGAATCAGAAGCTGAGAGTTGAGGAATCTCAGATACTCAGGACCAGGGACCCACTAGTTTTGAGGACTCACAAAGGCCCGTGGCTTACCTTACCCAGCTTGGGTTATACAGGAAACCTCCCTGTAGCCCCCATTCCACAGCCCTGGCGGCGTGGCTCAGAAATGCTCCGCACTGGCCCTCTGGGGTCCCAGGCAGAAATGTGAAAAGCTCCCTGCCTGTGCCCCACATCTGCACACACCACCTCCACACACGCACACACTTGCAGGCAGATCCTGAGCAGCTTCCCTCCCTGGGCTGCCAACCCCCGCCTTCTCCACTCTGTCGCACAGCTGGGCAGAGAGTCCTGTCTGCCACTACGCGGGGAAGATTTAAGAGCAGCCACTTGGGTCTAGGTGGGAGTCTCCAGGGACAATCCAGGAGCCAGGGATGCTGTGGTGCACCCATGGGTGGGACCCTGAGGTTTCTGGGCCCATTCTGCTGTGGGTGGCCGTTGGTGGATCACATCCCAGGGGGTTATGAGGGAGGCGGCAGATCCTGCCAGTCCTTGCCTTGCTGCCAGGTCAGCCCAAGTCAGTAAAGCCTCGTAAGCATGCAGTAGGTGATGGGGAGCTTCTCCTTTCTCCTCTTGGGAAGGAGGTTGACCAGGTCATCTCAGTTCCCTCCCAGCCCTGAGGTTTTCAGACTGTTGTGTGAAGGCACACATGTGTACACCAACACAGATGACCCCTCATGTGTGCACAGCTCTCTACAGTTTATGAAAGAGCTCCAAGGCTGTCTCCTTTAGTTCTCATAACAGCCCTGGAGGTAGTGTAGGTAGATGAGGAGACTGAGACTCAGAGGTGGCCCCGTTGAAAGTGAAGTCACTGCCATGCACCGCAGTGGGTAATGTGGTATTAAGTAGTGTGTACAGGTCACCAGCCGGTCAAGGCTGCCCTGTGACCAGTGTGGGGGATTTTCCTCCCAGGAAGACTCCAGCCAGCTTTGGAGCTGGGCCAGGCCCTGTGCTGGGTGCTGGAGATCTGAGAATGAGTCAGACTTGGCCCCTGTCCCCAAGGAGCTCCTCCCAGTGGGCAGGGAAAAGAGAGCCATGCTGGGGTGCCAGGAGAAGGGGCTGCCTGACTGTTGGGGGGGTGCTCAGCGGAAGGTGCCTCAAAGCTGCTGCTCAGCTGGCCCCTAAGAGACAAGGGAAGGAGGCAGAGGGAGCCGCATGTGCGTGGGGGAGGTGGCTTGAAGTGGCATGGGTGTTTGGTGGTTGTGGTAGACGGGACCCGAAGGAGGGAGTGTTTGAGGGATGAGGCTGAGAGCATGGACTACTGGGCCAGGTGGCTGGTGTCCGTGGTGATGGGGAATTTCTACTGTAGACAGGGAGAGGGTAGCGAGCACAGCCTGATGGACTCCTCGCACCCATCCCTTCACTTTGACACTTGCCAGCCTATGGCTAGTCTTATTTCCTCTACACACCCCTGCACTTTGCCCAGACAGCAGCTCATTTCATCTGTAAATATTTCCAGATGCATCTCTGAAAGATAAGGACTCAAAAAAAAAAAAAAACCATAATACCAACTTATAAAATAATCCCTTAATATCATCAAATATCCAGTAATTGTTCTAATTTCTAATTTGTGCTATAAATATGCATAGGTTTTATGGTTTGTTTGAATGAGATCCAAGCAGAAGTCCATAATTGCAATTGGTTGATTGCTCTTTCATCTCTTATTTTTTCCTAGTAAATTATCTATCAAAGAAATGGGGCCGTTTGTCCTGTGGGGTTTCCCATGGTGTGGGTTTTGTTGACTGTGTCTTTTTGGTGGTGTTTGACATGTTCTCTGTCCCCTGCGTTTCTGTAACCTGGGACTTAGCTCTAGAAGCTCATACAGTTTAGGAACAATTTTTTTCTTTCTTTGTCACAGCTGCATCATGGAAGATGTTGTGTACTTCATTCGGGGGCACATCATGGCTAGTTATCTTTCTTTTTTGTGATGTTAGAAACCATCAGTGACCACTGCCTAAATTCATTCATTCTTCAGTGATTGTAAAATGCTGGTGGTCTGATATCATCAGTCCTTTCTCATTTATGAGCAGGAAGTCTCTTCCAGTTCAAGACTTCCCTCCATCTACTATTTGGTTACCATCTGGTACAGTTTGTCTACAGAGACAGGATAAATTTCCTGTAATTTTCCAGTTTCAAAAAAAAATGAGTTGATTCCCTACCCACCTCCGATAGTGACTAATTGTTTTTGTAAGTATCATTCTGATCTCATGAATTGGAACATATTTGATGTGTTTTAATCCATTGCTGTTTTTGCCCTTATTGATGCTCAAATTAGCCCATCTTTGGCCATCAGGAACCTCTTCAGGTTGGTTCCTGAATCCTTTGACATGGCCCCGGGAGTCTGTGCTGGCTTCCCTGGTTTCCGGCGTGGCGTGGGAGGGTTTTTGGTGTGTGAGTGCATCTATTTAGACAGTCTCCCTCCTGCTCAGCATCCTGGCTGACAGCAGAGCAGCTGAGGGGTGAGACGGCTGGCTTGGGGCCCACCCCGTGCCAGGTGCAGGGGCGGTGAAGCAGGAGGGGAAGTGGAGGCCCTTGGGGATCCCAGACTCTGGGTCTCCAGGCCCTGGAGCCTCATTAGCAGCTTCTTGAGCCACAGAGGGCTCAGAGCCAAGCCTCGAGTTTGACTAATGATCCTCCCGAGGTCCTAGCAGCCTGCGAGGGCTGCCCTTCCTCCCAGCCATGGAGTCCAGAGCATTCAGAACAGGGCAGGAGCAGAAGGAGGGGGTGAAGGTGATGGGCCAGGCCTGTGTTCTCAGCTTAGGACTCCCTGTCACTCTGTGCGCTTGGGCAGATCTTGTTTCTTTCTGGACCTCAGTCTTCCCATTTGTGCAGTGGGAATGGTAACCCTCACCTTGTATGGAACCGCTCTTTTTTTTTTTTTGAGACAGAGTCTTGCTCTGTTGCCCAGCTCACTGCAACCTCCGCCTCCCGGGTTCAAGCGATTCTCATGAGTCAGCCTCCTGAATGGCTAGGATTACAGGCACGCACCACCACGCCCAGCTAATTTTTGTATTCTTTTTTAGTAGAGACAGAGTTTTACCATGTTGGCCAGGCTGGTATCGAACTGGCCTCAAGTGATCCACCTGCCTTGGCCTCCCATGAGACGTGTTTTTGATACAGCTGTCTGTCCTGAAAGCAAAGTGGGGAGAGAGTGCCAGGAATCAGGGCATTTTTACTTAGAAAGGGCACAGAGTTGACAGAAAAGTGGGGGTGAGGAGGTGGGGGAAAGGAACAGCCAGTGTTGAGCCCTTGCTGGGTTCCAGACAGTGGCCAGGTTGGGAAGTCCTGGGTTTGAACCCTGCCTCCCTCACTTGAGCCTGTGGGCAGCCTTCTGCCAGCACCTTCCGGTAGTATCGCCTCAAAAGCCTGTCCTGAGGCTCAGGGGTGCTAGTGTGAGCAGCCTGGCCCTGTGCCTGGCACCCAGCAGGGCTCCATTAGGGCAGTAGTACCTCTCGCTGCAGTTAGCATTTTCATTTTCTTGGTCTCACATGTCCCATTAGGGAGCATTTCCCTTTGCCAACATCCCTTTTGATGGTAAGAGTTTTGTTTGTTGATGCAAACAAAAGTGTCCTTAATGAGCATGCAGTGGGGAGCAGCTTTTGGCTGAAGTCTGTACACTCAGGTGAGTGCCGGCCTCCTGGTATGCCTCTGGTTCCTCCACCTGGGTGCCCCCCATACCTGGAGTGGTTTTCTTCTAGAAAGAGCTGCTTATGGTCCTAATGGGGCTCAGCTCCACTTGGTCCCGTGCCCAGCAGGGCCAGGGGTCATTCACCCTGACTTGACAGGGTGAGGGGTTTTCCCTTCTCTGCCCAGATTGTGGCTATTGTCCTCATCTGCTTGGGGGACGCCTGTAGCAGCACTGCGGATGCTGCTGAGTAGGGTCTGGCACTCCCTTCTGGTATAGCCCCGCCTGCACCCTGTGTAGCCTCAGCACTTTGCCTGGATGCCTCCTTCTCTCCCCAGACTGGGAGCCTTTTGAGGGAAGGGACCATGTGATTCACCTGGTTGTCAGTGTCCAGCTTGGGACTGGTTGCAGAGTGGTCCACAGTGCCAAGGAGCTCATTTTTCAGAGGCAGACAGATCTGGGTTTGAATCCTGGCTTCAAACCAAGGTTGGTCTGCCTCCAAAGCATGTGTGTATTTTCTAGCTGGGTGACCCTGGACGAGTTATGTGCCCTCTCTGGGCCACAGTATTGTCATCTGTGAAGTAGGGCTGGATAATAGTCATCTACTCAGAGGTTATTGTGATAATTAAATGGAGATAAGTCATGGTAGTCACAGGCATTTCCCAGATGCGTCATAAGTAATAAAATCAATGTCTCAGTGTCCCCAGTCAATGTCTCTGAATTCATTCATTCAGTCAATGCATGTTTACTAAACATACTCTCTGGGTCAGGCCCTGGGCTAGGTGCTGGGTGCATAGCAGTGACCGAGACCTATATGGCCCTGCCCCCAGAGAACTGACATTCCAGTGTAACATCAGAGCTCAAAGTCACAGAGTTACTTAATTATAACTTGGTAAAGGTAAGTATCTCAGATGAGAGCTGCCAAGGGCCATGAGACTGAGATAGGGGTCCTGGCCTAATCTGAATAGTCAGGGAGGCTTCCTGGAGAAAGAGGATGGACACTAAAGGACAAATGGAAGTCTACTGAGTAATGAGGAGAAGGAAGAACCTGGAGCAGGGAGCAGGGGTGGGGGCTGCTGTGGGGGAGGCAGAGAAATGAGGCTGGGGGAGTGCATTGAGAGTTTGGGTCTTATTTTCTAGGGAAGTGACAGGACTGGGTTGGTCTATGTGGGGCGAGAGTAGATGTAGCTGCAGACACTGCTACAGTTGTCCCTGGGCGAGGAGATGGGGGATTGGGCCAGGGTGGTGCCAGTAGGATGGAGAGGAGGAGATGGATTTCAGGAGAATGGAGGCGCTCAGATTGGGCTGACTGGATGGAGGGAGGGAAAGCGAAGCAGCCAGTGGGGCTGCCAGCCTTGGGGTGGGCTGGATGGGTGGATGGTGGCGCTGGTCACTAGGCAGGAGCTGGTGGTAGATGTGGACGGAAGTCTCGGGGAAGGTTGCAGGGAGGCATGAGAAAGAGGAAAGCTCACACACTCTGAGAACAACAGCTGGAAGGAGGCCGAGGGAGCCTCCAAGCCTCGCAGAGATGGGAACCTGAGCCTGGAGATGGGGAGGATTCATCCGGGTCTCACGAAGGCTTGTGGCAGAGTTGGAATCCGAACCCAGTATTCCTTTACATTCCGATTTGCTGGAAGCACACGCCCCCGTTTCCTCAGGAAGCCGGACATCCCCTCACTGTGTTCCCCCATCCTATTCCCCCTCCCCCTACCCAGGTCATCCCAGACTGGAAGGAGCAGGAATGGGACCCCGAAAAGCCCAACGCCTACGCGGGCATCTTCCACTTCCACTTCTGGCGCTTCGGGGAATGGGTGGACGTGGTCATCGATGACCGGCTGCCCACAGTCAACAACCAGCTCATCTACTGCCACTCCAACTCCCGCAATGAGTTTTGGTGCGCCCTAGTGGAGAAGGCCTATGCCAAGTAGGTGCCAGCAGCAGGCAGGTGGGTGGGAGGCCCAGACGGGGGTGGCACCGGATGGGCTCCTCGTGGTGTTCCGTTAGCCAGGGCTTTAGGCACAGAGAAGTGAGGGGCTGGTGCAGGCACGCGGCAGGCTCAACCGCCAGGCCTGAGAGCATAGTCAGCTGAGCCTGTGCTGGGTGGGGTGGAGGCCTGGGCCCTGTGAGGAGAGGAATGTTGGTTACTCCCATTTTAGGGGGAGAAGACTGAGGCCCAGGCAACATCCTGTAGGTAGATGGGGGCAGAGGCAGCACTCACATTTAGGACCGTTCTCGAAGGTTCATGCTGCCATGCCCTGCCTGGGGCCTTGGTTGGGGAAGTGGTAACTGAGCTGGGGCCTGGTTGTGCAGGGTGGGCCACGTGCCTGCCTTCCCCGCCTGCTGGGCCTCCCTCTTGTCCACCGTCTGCCTCTGCCTGGCTGACTGTCCATTCTGTCTTTGCTGACCCCTCCTTCTGCTCCGTGCCTTCTGCTTCTGTGTCCCCAGTGCCCAGCACAGAGCCCAGCATAGAATGGGCACAAGCAAAGTTTTGCTGAGCTGTGGGGAACCCTGGGGAAGAGTGACTCGCCCAGGCCGTTGCAGGGCAGGGATACGCCTAGGCCAGGAGGGAGGAGGGAGGAGGGGCAGTGGGGTCAGAGGCCAGCCTCGCCAGCTCTAGGTGAGCCACTCTCTGGTTCCTCCTGCTAGGCCCATTTGTCAATCTTGCTGAAAAAATGTGTGTGTAGGGGCAGGAGCAAGGAGAGAGAGAGATAGAAAACAAGAGAAAGGGGGAGAGAGGAAAAGGAAAGACAAAAACTCCCAACATCAAAAACCCAAGAAAACACATTGGCAGGTTCCACTTTCAATCCTAAGAAAGGAAAGCCAGCCCCCTGGTGGCCACTGAGTCTCCACCACCTGGATGCAGGCTTGTCTTCCCCACTCCACAGGAGTCGACCCAGTGGCCTTGGTTGTTTTTTGTTTTTTGAAAAAACACAGTTTCATTGTGGTAAAATAGACAAAACATAATGCTTCTCATTTTAACCATGTGGAAACATACAATTCAGTGGCATTCATTATGATCACAGTGCTATGGGCCATCACCACTATCTATCCCCAGAACCTTCTCATCATTCCCAGCAGGAGGTCTATACCCATCCGACAGTAACTCCTTCCCCTCCCCCTGACCACTGTTGGCACTTTGGAAAAGAGTTGCTTTTTTTTTTTTTTGGACAGCTGATTTTTTAAGATTGAGCCACTAAGGCTTAGGGGAATTTAAGCCTTATATGTTGGCCCGAGTGTTAAGAACTGGGTTCCAGTGTTGGCTCCGCCGTGGCCTGCTGTGTGACTGTAACAGGTTGTTTGACCCCTCTGAGTTTCCAAAACCTCCCCTATGAGGTAAAGGATGCAGCCTGGCTGGGGAGCATGAGCTGGGAAGTCTTTCCACATTGCTTCCCAGACTGGCAGGCTGTTACCAGGCCCTGGATGGAGGCAACACAGCAGACGCACTGGTGGACTTCACGGGTGGTGTTTCTGAGCCCATCGACCTGACCGAGGGTGACTTTGCCAACGATGAGACTAAGAGGAACCAGCTCTTTGAGCGCATGTTAAAGGTGCACAGCCGGGGCGGCCTCATCAGTGCCTCCATCAAGGTGAGAGCACAGCAGTCCCCAGAGGCAGCCCCTCCCCTTCACCCTCGCTGACTGAGATGGGAGACAACTGTGACATCCCACGCTCAGGTCAGCTCCTACGTATTCACACCCTCAGCCTCATGGGGGAGGGGAGAAGTTGGAAGGTGCAACCCCCTGCCCAGACCCTCTAGGCTGTGAAAAGCCTTTCCCACACTGTTCAACCAAAACTTCTTTTCTGATCCTCTTGGGTTATGAACGTCTGTGCATCTGAGGGTGGTCCTGATTTCATTACTTGCTCATGTTTTGGATGAGAAAGCTGAGGCCCAGTGAAAGCAAAGTTCGAACCCAACTTTAGCAGACCCTGTGGTGTGCTGATAAACTGCCTCTAGCAAAGTAAAAAGCCCTGGTTTGTAGCATTTGCTAATTACTGTGGTGTAAATACTCCCACCATGGCTGATTTCCAACTACCCACATTTAACAACCAGCTATTAACAATATTCCTGGCCGGGCATGGTGGCACATGCCTGTAATCCCAGCTACTCGGGAGGCTGAGGCAGGAGAATTGCTTGAACCCGGGAGGCAGAAATTGTGGTGAGCCAAGATCGCGCCATTGCACTCCAGCCTGGGCAACAAGAGCAAAACTCCATCCAAAAAAAAAACAAAAAACAAAACAATGTTCCTGAATATTTAACAATTCCTGGAATATTTAACAATTTAAATATTCCCGAATATTTAACAACAGCTGAGCCAGTGCACGTGGGCCCCAGCATTCCCCTGGGCTGACCCACTATGGGCACCTTCCTTTACTGAGACTGCTGCCCATGGGGGTTTTAAAGGTCTGTGAACACAGCACTGCCCCATGACTGCAATTCCCATCCCATCCTGTAGGTCCCGTGCAGCCTCCTGGCCCTCCAGCACCTGAGTCCCTGGTCTGGGTTCCAGTGTGGCCCTGCCTCTCTGAGCAACTGTGTCCTTCCACAGGCAGTGACAGCGGCTGACATGGAGGCCCGCCTGGCGTGCGGCCTGGTAAAGGGCCACGCATACGCCGTCACTGATGTGCGCAAGGTGCGCCTGGGCCACGGCCTACTGGCCTTCTTCAAGTCAGAGAAGTTGGACATGATCCGCCTGCGCAACCCCTGGGGCGAGCGGGAGTGGAACGGGCCCTGGAGTGACACGTGAGGCCTGGGGATGGGGGTGCAGGCACAGGGCATGAGGGCTTGGACAAGGACGGGTGGGCTTCTTGGAGGAGTTGGCACTGGGGCTGGGCCTTGAAGGATCTGGGGGAGGATGACACTAGGAACGAAGAAGGGAGAATTACTTTGGAGTGGGTGTATGGGGTGATGGATTGAGCACAAGAAAGGCCTGGGGCTGGAGGCCATCGGGGGTGTAGAGACCAGCTTGGTGAGTGGGTGAGGGAGGGGAGCAGGGAGGGAGGCCACAGCCCTGAGCAAATGGGGGACTCCTCTGTGCTTGGCTTATGGCCCTGGTGAGGCCAGGATGGGAGTGGAGCCCAGGTGCTAAGTGAAGGAGCCCTCTTCACTGGGGGTCGCACCCCCCTTCCCCCCAGTCTGCAGCTTTACTTTCAGACCTCCCAGCCCCTGTCATGGTGGCAGCTCACGGTCCCTTGTGGGAGGAGGCAGGCAGGGCTTCCTGGAGAGGGGCTGGGCATGGCCTCAGTGCCCCTGGCCACACCGTGCCACTGGAGGCCTGGTGCAAGACTGCCCCTCGTGCCTCCTCGCCTTTGCCAGACAGATTCTGGTGGGCCTGCCTCTTAGACAGCTCCCTTTCTCCTCCCCGGCCCTGACACCCCAGCTCGGAGGAGTGGCAGAAAGTGAGCAAGAGTGAGCGGGAGAAGATGGGTGTGACCGTGCAGGACGACGGTGAGTTCTGGTGAGTGTGTGTGTGCCCTGGGCGTCCGGGGCTGAGGGGGCTTCCCACGGGCCTGGCGGGGAGCACCAGGTGGGGAGTCAGGAGCCAGGCCTCTCCTGCATGCCCCATCATCAATTTGCTGTGTGGCCTTGGACAAGTCACACCATCTCAGAGCCTGTTTCCTCCTCTGTAAAATTAGTTGGGCAGTACCAGGCCCTTTCATCCCCACAGTCCCCTCTGCCGAACTGAGGGGTCCTGGAGCCGCTGTGGCACCCAGACCGAGCCTTTGGCATGCAGGTCAGGGAGCCGTCTAAGAGGTGGGCCCACCAGGATCTCCCTGGCAAGGGTAAGGAGGCATGAAGCACAGTCCAGCACCAGCAGTATGGTGTGGCCAGGGGCACTGGGGCTATGCCCAGCCCCTCTCCAGGAAGCCCTGCCCTCAGCCTGTCTCCAGGGGCCCTCTGGCAGCCTGATTTCTGAAATTAGGTAGCAGAGGCTCCCAGAGGAACTAGCTTCTAAGCTGAGACTTGAGGTACAGAGTAGGCCTTGGTGGGCAAGGAAGGGGACGTGGCTCAGAGGTGAGAGAACACAGCTGTGTTTGAGAAGGGAGCTAAGCAGGTACATGGGTGAGCTGGGAAGATGACAGCAGCTCAGCTTAAAGAGCCCAGTAATTGGCTGGGTACAGTGGCTCATGTCTATAATCCCAGCACCTCGGGAGGTCAAGGTAGAAGGATTGCTTGAGTCCAGGAGTTTGAGACCAGCCTGGGCAGCATAGTGGGACCCCATCTCTACAAAAATGAAAAATTAGCTGGGTGTGATGATGTACCCCTGTAGTCTCAGCTACTCCAGAGGCTGAGGGGGGAGGATTGCTTGAGCCCAGGAGGTTGAGTTTATAGTGAGCCGTGATTGCACCACTGCACTCCATCCTGGGCTAAAGAGCAAGACCCTGTTTCAAAAACAAAAAGAAAAACCCCACTAGTAATAAAAGTTCATCCTGCCTTCATCCAGCCTGCATGAGTCCTGAATGTGGGCTAGGCTCAGTGTCACCCTTCAGCAGAACCTGATATGGAAACTCAGTCCCTTCCTGGAGGGGTATTGGCATCCTGTGTGTGCTGGATTCTGTCAGGGCCCCCAGGCAGACTGGGGGCAGATGGCAGTGGTCCTGGCACCCAATGATGAACCCTTCTGCAGGTGTCAGGTCAGCTGCTGCAGGAGGCCACCCAGGCCACTTTGCCAGTCTTGCTCAGGAGTCAGCAGATAAAAACACGGCAGAGCTCCTTGCCTTTAGAAAGAGTTTCTTCCAAAGGCCTTTCTCTTACATGTTCACGGTTAATTCACTGCCCCCTGCCTCCACCAGCTCCCTGGAGGCGTTCACAGTGTGCAGTGACCATAGCAACACCCTGGCCACCGCAGCACGCTCACCATGGGGTTCCCACCATCCACTTACTCAGGCCTCTCAACAGCCATGGAAGATCCTGGATGCAGATGTGCTTTATAAACTGTACAGGGCAGCAGACAGTAGTTATTAACACCATTCACAATAGTAACAGCCAGCGTTTGCCAGTGCGTGCTCTGTCAGCCGAAAGTTGCACTGCCTGCTTTGATTGCATTACCTAATTCCTTCACTAGCTCTGAGATGGGCACCTGCTGTTAGATTCAGCCTCATTTTACAGGCGAGGAAACAGGTCAAAAGAGAGGTTAAGGGTCCGTGCAATGCCATGCCTGTGCCCTTGTGTGGGCTTAGCTCCCCTCTCAAAGCCAGCTGTGTTCTCTCACCTCTGGGCCATATGGGCATATTAGGTTGTTGGGCTGGGGGGCCAAGAGCCTGGGGAGGTGTGGGGGAAGTACCCTGCTCAGCCCCTCCCCACATCCAGGATGACCTTCGAGGACCTGTGCCGGTACTTCACGGACATCATCAAGTGCCGCGTGATCAACACATCCCACCTGAGCATCCACAAGACGTGGGAGGAGGCCCGGCTGCATGGCGCCTGGACGCTGCATGAGGACCCGCGACAGAACCGCGGTGGCGGCTGCATCAACCACAAGGACACCTTCTTCCAGAACCCACAGGTGGGCGTTCTCAGGAACCCCCACCCTGCCCTGTAGCAGCTGCAGGGTGCCTTGCCACTGTCCTGCCAGGGACTCCTGCATGACCTTGGGTAATCCCTGTCCTTCCTTGGGCCTCAGCAAACCTGTCTGTACGGTGGGGGTTAGATGGGCACATCTGTCCCATCTGGGGGTCATGAAGCCCCCAGCCTCACAATCTAACCTGCAGATGGTAAAAATGAGAAAACCGCGGCTCTGAGGGACATTTGGGTGTCTTGTTCTGAGCTACAGGGACACTTAGAGGCTGAGCCAGGGACTCAGCCCCTTGTTTCCACAACAGCACAATTCTGTCCCTTCTGGGAACTTGGCCGGACTGGGCTTCCCCACGGGGCCTCTCCCCACAGCCTCCTCCGTCCGACCCGTGGCGCTGCTTAGCCCTGGTGCTTGGTGTGCCTCTGTTGAGCACCACCTGTGTGCCAGGCTCTGCGCAGAGTGGCCACCCTGGCATTGAGTTTCCCCAGCCTTCATGCAGGGTAGCCATTGCAGGCATTGGTAGGCCCACCTCACAGCAGAGGGACCAAGGCGCAGAGAGGTGCTGTGACTGGTCCAGGCTCTGGAGTCTGAGCTTCCGGGAGCCAGCCAGCCCATGCCGGGTGTGGTCTCATTGCAGTGTCTCTCTCTCTCCTTGGCCACACCTGCAGTACATCTTCGAAGTCAAGAAGCCAGAAGATGAAGTCCTGATCTGCATCCAGCAGCGGCCAAAGCGGTCTACGCGCCGGGAGGGCAAGGGTGAGAACCTGGCCATTGGCTTTGACATCTACAAGGTGAGGCCAGCCGGGTCCCCTGCCGTGGGTGGGGAGAGGGAGGGAGCCGGAGTTTGGACTGCCCACGCCTGAGGAAGAACGCTCTAGAACACCTTGGTCACTGCCGCTGCCCTGGCTGCCGTGGCAGACATTGTGAGGATGCCGTGGCATGGACCCCGCTTGAATATTCACAGAGGGCCCAGCCTGCCCAGCCTTGGCTTCTATGGGAGCTCTCAGCCTGATTTCTTTCTGCCTAAGACCCACAGGCCTGGGATGTTTGGTGGATGAGGAAGGGGAAGATTACTGGTGGTTGGGGCCAGGCCCTGGGAGGCTCTGGGCATCTACTGGGCCCCCACTGCTCCTCCCTCAGGCCTCAGGGCCCCTTGCAGCCCCTTAGCCTTCCTGCATTGGAGGCCTTGCTGGGCACCAGGAGGAGGCATCCTTGAGCATAGCCAGGTGGGGTCACCTATGGCCTTCCACGTGTTGTGATGCCCAGTGTGTGGTGACAATCAGCATGGCGGGACCCCATGTGCCTGTCAGACCTTGAGAACGGAATGAAGCCACCGGGCCCTGCAGAGGCTGGGTACATGCTGAGTCCTTGGCATCTGATGTGCCTGGCCACGCCGTGGCACTTTGTTTATACTCTTGTGCTGGTACATTCATTGCATGCTAGTGTCTTGTGACTTTGCCATGTGACGATCTTCACTAGTGTGACCAGAACACTTTTTTCAGGATTGTCAGGCAGGTCCTGGCAGCTGGTGATGGCATTTCGTGGACAGGTGCTGTGACCTCTGCAGATCCTGATACTTGGTTGTGCTGTTGGAGTCAGAAACCCCACTGACATTGTTACCAGGGGGATTCCTATTGCCCTCTATTTTTTTTGTTTGTTTATTTTACAGAGGGTCTTGCTCTGTAACCCAGACCAGAGTGCAGTGGTGCTGTCATAGCTCATTACAGTCTCAAACTCCTGGACTCAAACGATCCTCCCACCTCAGTCTCCCTAGTAGTTGGGACTATAGGTGAACACCACAATGCCTGGCTAATTTTTAAGTTTTTTGTAGAGCTGGGGTCTCGCTTTGTTGCCCATGCTGACCTTGAACGTCCAGCTTCAAGTGTTCCTCCCACCTTGGCCTCCCAAAGCGCTGGGATTACAGGCACGAGCCACTGCGCCCAGCCTCCTTTAATAGTTTTTATTGAGATGTAATTCACAGAGCATGCAATTCGGCCATGTAAAGTATACAATCTAATGACTTTTGTGTGATCAGAGTTTATGCAACCATCACCACAATCAACTGTAGAACATTTTCATCTCCCCAAAAGAAACCCACTCCCTTTAACCACCACCACCCACTCCCATTGACCTCTTCCCTTCAGCCCTGGGCAAACACGAATCCGCTTCTGTTACTATAGATTTGCCTGTTCCGGACATTTCATATAAAGGGATTCCATCGTCCCTTCCATGGTGGTGAGGGGGAGACGGGGTGGGCCAGGGTGTTGTAGGGTGTGTCTCCGCGTGGCCCAGCCCCTCCCGCCTCCTGCAGGTGGAGGAGAACCGCCAGTACCGCATGCACAGCCTGCAGCACAAGGCCGCCAGCTCCATCTACATCAACTCACGCAGCGTCTTCCTGCGCACCGACCAGCCCGAGGGCCGCTATGTCATCATCCCCACAACCTTCGAGCCAGGCCACACTGGCGAGTTCCTGCTCCGAGTCTTCACTGATGTGCCCTCCAACTGCCGGTACTTGGGGGCTGGCTTGAGGCCAGTGTGGGTGGGAGTGACATTCACACTGGGCCAACCAGGAACCTGCAGCCTCAGAGATGCTCAGTGTCTCTGGGCCTCCAGCCACTCTGGGCTGATACCAGTGCCCATCTCCTTCCCTTCTCTTCCCTTGTTCCCCTGTCCCAGCATCCCTGGCCATGACTAGGAACAGCTTCTTGTATGTGCACTGCACTCTACAGTTGACAAAGAAGCTTTCACTCATCTTGATCTTCCTGCATCCCTGAGTGGGAGGCCTGACTCCCGCACTTTACCAGTGAGATTCAGGGGCCGAGGTTAGAAGGGTTGTCTGAGGTCATGCAGCCAGCGGTGGAGACGGGCTGGGCCACCCAGCCTGCCTGGTTCCAGGGTTGGGTCTTGTCACCACAATTTCCTGTCCCATGGGGGTGGCTCTGGGCTCCAGTGGACTGCTGAAGCTCTCTCAGTCCTTGCTGGGGCATAGACCCTGTGCGTCCCGCACTGCCCTCCACTGTGATACACAGCCCAGGCTCGGTGTCCCCTGAAGGACAGGTGAGCTCTGCCCACATGCCAGAGCCAGGAGGCAGCTTGTGGCATGTGGAGTCAGACGGCTCAGGGTCCTGCCGGCCCAGGCTCCCCAGCTTTCCAGCTGTTTGGGCAAGCCCTTCACCTGGGTGAGCCTGCTGCTTCCTCAGCTGTGACATGGGCACTATAATAGCCTTTGCGGGGCTTTGCAGGGATTAGGAATCACCCATAACGCCAGCAGAGGGCTTGGCACACAGCAGGTGCTCAGTAAGGTGCCTTTCCCCTGGGGAAGGATGGGGTACCCTTGATAGGGATAGAGAAGGCAGGAAGCCCATAGGGCTTGGAGCTGGGGACTGCCCATGGGGATTTGCTCAGGACTAAATGAAATCAAGTTTGGGCTAAATACTGCTTCTCTTCCCTTCCCACTTCCTGAACCCCCTCTTCACCCCTGTCTTCCTGGCCCTTCTCCATCACTCCCCTCTCCCCTGCCACCCCATATCAGGGAGCTGCGCCTGGATGAGCCCCCACACACCTGCTGGAGCTCCCTCTGTGGCTACCCCCAGCTGGTGACCCAGGTACATGTCCTGGGAGCTGCTGGCCTCAAGGACTCCCCAACAGGTGAGCTCTCCCAGGGAGAGTCCCCCGGCCCTCCTGCCAGTTGTCCCATGGCCTCTCTCCACCAGCACGGATACCAGCCTCAGAGCTCTCCTGCTCTCAGAGGCACTGCAGGCCTGGCCATTTCTGGGGTGATGCCTGATGCTGGGCACATAGAGAGGAAAAGGTTTACCTTCTGCTCTCAGGAGGCTTCCAGCTGGGAGGGAGGCCTCAGGGAAGGCTTCCTGGAGGGAGTGGCCTTTTTCCAGGCTGAGAAGGTATTAAGATACAAAGCCTGATGAAAGGGGGTAAGGGAGAAAGGTGCTCTGGGCAGAGGGAGCAGTGTGGGTAAAGCTCTGGAGGCTGGAGATGGCCAGTGTGCCCCTGCTGGCCGGCCTGTCTCTGGAAACGAAGGGGCCCTGAGGTGGGTCAGGCTCCAGTCTCTCCATCTGAATAACTGAGCCGGGTGGGCATCTCACCTGTAGATATCTGTGGCCCTGCCACAGCCCCCACCCCCACCCTCACCCCATCTCCCACTCCCTCTCCCTAGGGGCTAACTCTTATGTGATCATCAAGTGTGAGGGAGACAAAGTCCGCTCGGCTGTGCAGAAGGGCACCTCCACACCAGAGTACAATGTGAAAGGCATCTTCTACCGCAAGAAGCTGAGCCAGCCCATCACTGTACAGGTGAGCCCCCTGGTCCAGAGGCCACCTCCTGGGCTCCTAGCCTGAGGCTTCCCCACTCAGAGGGACAAGCCCAGGTGGAAGACCCTCTGATGAGGACCCAGGCATGCTGGGCTCTAGCTGTCTGTCTATCCCTGACCCCTGGTGTGGCTTTGGGAGCTCTCTTGCCACTCCAAGGTCCCTCTGTAGGTGGGTGAATTGGATTAGTTGGTGTGGTCCTGAGACCCAGCAGGGTCCATCTCCTGGCTGGGGACAGCAGTCATCTCTGCTGACCTCACCCTCAGCTTTGGGAACTATCCCTCCCATTTCCCCGTGGGGGGCCCACCTGGAAAGTGGCGTTGAGCCACTGTGTGGTGCGTGTGGCTGTTTCCCAAGAGCCTTGGGCAGGGGATAGAAAGCCAGTGTCCTCCCCATGGCTTCCTTCTCCTCTCAGGCTGATGTGGCCTGGGGATGATGATTCTGAACTCAATACTAGGGAGCTCTCTGGCCCCCAGGCCTTGATCAGCATCTCTCTCAGTGAGACAGCATCTGTAAACAAACATTTGGGTCCCCCTGGGGGAGCCACTGTGGCTTATCCAAGTTTTCTTAACACTGAGTCCCACTGGATCAAATCACAGACCTGTATGTCTCAGGGCTGGAAAGACCCCTAGGGGCAGCTGACTCAACCTTCATATTAAAGATGGGGAAACTAGGGCAGTGGGTGTACCACTTGTCCAAGTTCACCCAAGATCAACAGCGGAGCTAATAACAGATTTCACTTTATGCATGGGAGGGAGCTTAGCTAGCTGAGGAGCCTGAGGCTCTGGAAGGGGCACCACCTTGCCCGTAGTTCATGGGGAGGCAGACAGCCCAGGGCCCCCGATCCTCAGCCAGGCTTGCACTTCAAGGCCCTGCCACCACCACCAGCACCCCCCATAGACCTATATTCCTGGTCTTGGAGGTAGCCCGCCCCTCCCATGATCCTCTGTCTCTTCCCAGGTCTGGAACCACCGAGTGCTGAAGGATGAATTTCTGGGCCAGGTGCACCTAAAGGCTGACCCGGACAACCTCCAGGCCCTGCATACCCTCCACCTCCGGGACCGAAATAGCCGGCAGCCCAGCAACCTGCCAGGCACTGTGGCCGTGCACATTCTCAGCAGCACCTCCCTCATGGCTGTCTGACACCTGCCCACCTACCTGGCTCCGACCGTTCCCACCACCATCTGCATGTCCCCACTGGGCCTGAGTCTAGCCTGGGAGCCAGGATACTGGGGTCCTTTTCCCACTCTTCCACTGACTTGCTGTGTGACCTTAGGAAGTCTCTGCCCCTGTCTCAGCCTCAGTGTCCCGAGGGCCCCGAAGCATTCCCTTCTCGTGGAGGAGTTTCCTTGCTGAGATTTCAAATAGTCCTCCCCATCTCAACTGTCACCACTGCTAAGGGACTCTATCCATTGAGCACATTTTCCTAAGGCCCTGCTGTCTGCCGAGGAGTGCCAAGAAGATGTCACTTGTTTACACACAAACTGCCACATCCCCAAGCTCCGTTCTTGCCCCTCGTGTCCTAGGCCCAACCCAGCCTCCCAGACCTCACTTTCCCCATCAGCAATACCTGGTGTTCTCCCACCTTGAAAGGACTCTTGGCTCCTGCCGGGTTCCTGCTCAGGCTGGAATTGGGAAAATATGCAGGTGACATTTGTTCATTCTCTAATCCCATCCTCTCACCCATCCATTTCCTCACTCAGTGGAGATTTGCCAAATGAATAAACGACACCTTTGAGGCCCCAGGTGAAGCGGGGCCCTACTCCGGCCTCTGCCTTGGGCCTCGCCTCTGTCCTCAGGTCCTCTCAGAGGCAGATACCTAGGGGAGCTGCTGCTGCCTGCTCATTCTAGCTTCCGATTCCATTCCCAGCCCCTGCGTTAAGGTCCCTGGAGAGGTGGTGTCAGTGGGGGGTGAGGAAGGGCGTCTTCCTGACTCCTCTGCCCAGTGCTGGAAGGAGCATGCCTGGGTTAGTGGGCCAGGGGCCAGGCAGCTGGGGGCCTTTGGGGACCAGAAGGGGAGATGTGCTCCCAGAGCCTCTCTGCTGTAAGACCCCAGCTTTTCCTGGAAGTTGGGACTCTGGGGTGTGTGGTGCCCACCAGAGTCAGGCCACCCACTGGGCTCAGCAGGAGATAGGGAGCCCCATCACCTGACCACAGCCCCCCACCACCATTCCCCCAAAATGCAGCCTAGGAGGCCGCAGTGCTCTTCTTCCTGCCCAGACCAAAATGTTCCTTTTAGTCCTCAATGTTTTATATTCTTTTTGTTTTGAAAATCTCAATTTTAATCAGGGGTTTTAAAAGAAAATTGAAAGCCTGAACCTCCATTTTTCTTCTTGGCTCCAGTTTTGCTGGTCCTCTGGAGAACTCTTCGTGAGCACTGGTGCCGTGACCCACTTGGGATCTCTGCTGTGCCCTTCTCGGGCTTCCAGACCAGGTGTAGCAAATGAAAAAGTGCAGTTAATTCAAGAACAGGAATCCCTGTGTCCTTGCTGGGATTTCCTTTTGGGAACCTGACTTTGCGACTCCAGATCCTGCTGTCTGGATCAGTGTTCTGGCTGGAGGTGCTGGATTCTCTGACTTTGCCTCCTCACTCTGTGTCTGGCTTTGCTCCTGGGTCTTGGCCCTGGGCCATATGAGGGGCCAGGAAATGAACGACAGGAGGATAAGAGTGTTCTTTCTTGAAAGCCGGGACTTCCCCTCAAGAACCTGGGCCTGGGGCCGGGACTCTGCATGACTGGGAGCAAGTCACTTAAACCTCCTGTGCCTCGATTTCCCCCTTCTACAAAGTGGGGCCAATGATTCTTGTGTGTCAGCACTGTTACTACCAAGTGCTGAGTAAGGGCAAAATAATACCCCTTTCTCTATGTATCTCTGTATGCACACGCACTATATATATATATATATATATACGTTCATGTAATCACCACTTCTCAATGTCTATTTCAAATCAAGGCTCCTGAGTAGGGGGTGAAGTGAGCCAGCTTGCACCTCAGGCTAACACATGGGACTTTGCTCAGCCATGTCCCCTGGGATACAGGGGCACACCAGGACCAAGTGGCAGACCTGTGGGCTTCAGCCTCGGGGCCAGGGCATGCGTGCCACCCCCTGACAAAACAGGTTCCACAGTGCTACCCTTGCTTCCTGCCCCTTGAGGTGGGCCAGGCTGGCTCCTGGCTATGCAGGGATCTCTGGTCCCCAGGAGACCTTGGGGGCCAGGCAGGTAAGGATCAGGGGTGATAGGGGAGAGCAATTACTTTGTTCACTGTATGCACCCGCGGGGGCCTGGGAGTCCCCATTTGCAGGTGGGTAGGGCCTCCAGCCCACACCACCCAGACCTAGGCTTCCCTCAGGATCCACCACAGGGTTAGGGGACAGGAAGCCTGTTCTATTCTCAATAAATCTTACAAAATTCCAAAAAGACTTTCCTGTGTCCCTCTGTCCCCCTGGGGGGAAGGGACAATGGAGGAATATTCCCCAGGCCTGGGTGACTGTCCGCTGGTCAGAGGGAAGGCCCCGCTGCCTGCCCGGTGCACCTGTGAGCTGAGATTGTGGGGATCATTCAGTCATTCCTTTATTCAGTAGATCTGTATGGGGCTGGCTTTGTGCCAAGGCCTGCCCCAGGCACCTGGGATGTGGGGAACCAGGCATAGCAATCCCTGCTCTGGGACAGTCTACAAACGAGCAGCGAGAACAAAGACATACTCTGGTCATGACAAACACTACCCCGCACATTACTGATGGGGCAGTGTGGGCCTGCTGGGTTAGAGACGGCCTACTCCCTGATCTGTGCATGAAGGGCTAGGAAGAGGAGATGGGCTTTCGGGGCACAGGAAGGTGTGGGGGGACCAGAGCGGAGGCTGCTGAGGGCAGATGCAGGCATCTAGGGCCAGGAAGCTGGTGTGGTGGTGGGGAGAAGCAGGGTTGGGATGACTGAAAGCAGAGTGGACAACTCAATGAAAAACGACTTGGGAGACGGGGTGAGTGCAGTGTGAGGGCAAAGTGAACCGAGATGCCTCGCTTTCTTCATGGGACTGAGAAATAGGCATTGCAAATCGTGTGATCTGCTTAGCATAGTGCCTGGTTCATAGCATGGCTGAACACAATGTAGCTGTCATCCTGGTGTTTGGAGGCCGCCCTGTCCCCCATAACCTGCCCACCTCTCTGCCCCATTCCCACAGCTCACTGCATTTTGTCCCTGCTGCCAGTCGTGTGCCATGGGCTCCCCTGTGCTCCCCCGGGGTCTCATTTCCCCATCCGTGTAGGGCTGACGCCACTGGCCCCGCCCAGCCTGGGAGGATGGAGAGGGGGGACTTGAGGAGTGGCCGGTACTGGGTTTCGGCAGCAGGTGCAAATCCCAGGTGGGGACTGTGTTCCAGGGACTCCTGGACTCCTGTTAGGCCAGCAGGCTAAGGGGCAGACGGCATCCTGGGGTCTTCCTGGGACAGGGTCGTCGGGTCTGAGGGGACCCAGGCCCTAGCAGAAGCTGACTCCTGTCACGGTCACTTCCCAGCGGTGCTCAGCCCGCCTGACGGAAGCAGCTGGGCAGTGGGGCCTGTGACCAGCAGGCGGCGCTGGCGAGCTATAGCGCCCCTTTGGGCCCCCACCCCACCTTCTGGGCAGCTTCCCTGCAGACACCCCAGTTACGGGGGCTAGGGACCCAAAAGACATCCTTTTGCCACCCAGAGCTGCCCTGGCGAGGTGCACTATGGGGCCGCCGACAGGTGCGTGGCTGCCGAGGGCGGAAAGGAGAAACTGTCATGTCCCGATAGGGCCGCGCGAGGTCTCCATCCTCGACAACGCTAATAACAAAGACGTGTGCTCCTCTTTGCTTGGTTCCCCCCGCTCCTTTAAATCACAGATTTCACTTCAGTTTATATGTGTCGCTGTCACACGTGGGGTGGCTCCCAGTCAGCTGGTTTGGCAAAGTTTCTGGATGATTACAGAATAACATGTGTCCCCAACCCGCAGAGCAGGTTGTGGGGGCAATGTTGCATTGACCAGCGTCAGAGAACACACATCAGAGGCAAGGGTGGGTGTGCAGGAGGGAGAAGGCGCAGAAGGCAGGGCTTTAGCTCAGCACTCTCCCTCCTGCCATGCTCTGCCTGACCGTTCCCTCTCTGAGTCCCAAACAGCCAGGTAGAGGAGGAGGAAATGGGGTTGGAGGAGGGCGGCCGGGCTGAGACCCCAGCACATCAGTGATTAAGTCAGGATCAGGTGCGGTTTCCTGCTCAGGTGCTGAGACAGCAGGCGGTGTCCTGCAAACAACAGGAGGCACCTGAAGCCAGCCTGGGGGGCCCACGCCCAGGTGCGGTGCATTCAGCAGCACATCCAGAGACAGACCCCAAGGACCCTGCCTCCCTGTCGGCAGCCAGTGCTCTGCACAGGGCCCTGAGCAGCCTCTGGACATTAGTCCCAGCCCCAGCACGGCCCGTCCCCCACGCTGATGTCACCGCACCCAGACCTTGGAGGCCCCCTCCGGCTCCGCCTCCTGGGAGAAGGCTCTGGAGTGAGGAGGGGAGGGCAGCAGTGCTGGCTGGACAGCTGCTCTGGGCAGGAGAGAGAGGGAGAGACAAGAGACACACACAGAGAGACGGCGAGGAAGGGAAAGACCCAGAGGGACGCCTAGAACGAGACTTGGAGCCAGACAGAGGAAGAGGGGACGTGTGTTTGCAGACTGGCTGGGCCCGTGACCCAGCTTCCTGAGTCCTCCGTGCAGGTGGCAGCTGTACCAGGCTGGCAGGTCACTGAGAGTGGGCAGCTGGGCCCCAGGTAAGGATGGGCTGCCCACTGTCCTGGGCATTGGGAGGGGTTTGGATGTGGAGGAGTCATGGACTTGAGCTACCTCTAGAGCCTCTGCCCCACAGCCACTTGCTCCTGGGACTGGGCTTCCTGCCACCCTTGAGGGCTCAGCCACCACAGCCACTGAATGAAACTGTCCTGAGCCTGGGAAGATGGATGTGTGTCCCCTGGAGGAGGGAAGAGCCAAGGAGCATGTTGTCCATCGAATCTTCTCTGAGCTGGGGCTGGGGTTAGTGGCATCCTGGGGCCAGGGGAATAGACATGCTGTGGTGGCAGAGAGAAGAGTCCGTTCTCTCTGTCTCCTTTGCTTTCTCTCTGACACTCTTTATCTCCGTTTTTGGATAAGTCACTTCCTTCCTCTATGCCCCAAATATCCCATCTGTGAAATGGGAGTATGAAGCCCCACCAGCCAGGGTTGTAGTGGGGAAGAGGTAAAATCAGGTATAGACATAGCAATATAAATACAGTCTATGCCCCCTGTTGTCAGTTGGAAAAGAAATTAACTTGAACGTGGTCTAGTTCTCATTTTTAGAAATAAAATGTATGTCTGGTCATTTTAACATGTGGCCCTTAAATTTCATGCCCTCACCACTCTCCTCCATCCCTTGGAGCCCCATGTCTCTAGTGAAAGCACTGGCTCTGCCCCCAGCCCTCATGGCTCATGCTGGCATAGGGCACCGGCTCCACAGCCTGGGCACCATCTTCAGACAAGTGCCCGGTGGCAACTGCCTGCTGGCCCTGTTGAATCCACATCTCCACCAGGCATCCAGACTAGTTCAGGTCTCTGGAAGGACTGTGGGTTTGCTGTGTCCCAGAGCTCCAGGGCAGGGGTCAGGGCTCAGATGTCAGGCAGTGTCATGGGCAGAGGATCGAATGCCCCAGCGGCTCTGAATGGGCCCTTGTGAAAAATTGATGCGCATTCTAGGAGACAGGTTGGGAGCCAGAGGGGCCTCATACCAGGGCATGTAGGCTGGGGCTGCCTTTTAAGCTCCTTCCTGAGCCCATCTCTGGGTCTGGCCCTGTGCTGGACAAGGCTGGAGACAAGGCAATGTCTCAGACCCTCTCCCACTGGCCACATCCTGCCCTGGATCAACTCGCCAACTTTGGGGGCAGAGGTGGGACTGACCCTTACCCTGATAACATAATGCATATAGTCAAAATGGGATAAAGGGGAATATAGAGGCTCTTGGCAGCTTGGGGGTGGTCAGGGAAGGCTTCCTGGAGGAGGTATCATCTGAACTGAGCCATGAACCATAGGTGGAAATTCACTAGTCAAAATTTCAGGTAGAAGGGCCAGTGTATGAAGGCCAGGAGATGGCAAGAGCTGGCGTATTTCAGGAACAGTGAGTCACTGAGGATGTCCAAGTATAAGGGTAGGAAAGGGAGTGAGCAGTGAGAGAAAAGACTGAGGCATCAGCAGGGGCCAGATTGTGCTGGGCCTAGGGGGGCGGGCCCAGGCCCGGGCCCGGGCTCAGGCCCAGGTGCGGTGCATTCAGCAGCACAGCCAGAGACAGACCCCAATGACCCTGCCTCCCCGTCGGCAGCCAGTGCTCTGCACAGAGCCATCCTGAGGGCGGTGGGTGCTCTTGAGAGGTTTCAGGCAGGGTGTGCTGTGAGCAGGTCATGCCCAGCCCTTGACCTTCTGCTCAGTCAGGCTTGTCCTTGTCACCCACATTCCTGGGGCAGTCCCTAAGCTGAGTGCCGGAGATTAAGTCCTAGTCCTAAATTTGCTCTGGCTAGCTGTGTGACCCTGGGGAAGTCTTGGTCCCTCTCTGGGCCCCTTTGCCGTAGGTCCCTGGTGGGGCCAGACTTGCTACTTTCTAGGAGCCCTTTGGGAATCTCCGAATGACAGTGGCTGAGAGAAGAATTCAGCTGCTCTGGGCAGTGGTGCTGGTGACAGTGGCTGAGGCTCAGGTCACACAGGCTGGTTAGTGGTCAGAGGGAGAGAAGCCAGGGAGGGTTCCCTTGAGGGAGGAGGAGGTGGGGCTTTGGGAGGAGCCCAGGTGACCCCAGCCAGGCTCAAGGCTTCCAGGGCTGGCCTGCCCAGAAGCATGACATGGTCTCTCTCCCTGCAGAACTGTGCCTGGCCCAGTGGGCAGCAGGAGCTCCTGACTTGGGACCATGGTGATTCTTCAGCAGGTCAGTGTTCCCACCTCTTTGGGTGGCCTGTCCTCCCCAGGCCATATCCCCTCATCCATATGCTTACCCGTGGGACACCCTCCCCAGGGTGTTCTCTTGGAAAATTCCTGCCTAGGCTTCCAAACCCAGCCCTCCAGGCCGAGGCCTAGTCTGAAACCTGTTCCCTCTGCTGTGCCAGCTGGGGTTTCCTTCTCTCACTGGCTCACCCCACTGGGCAGAAATGATTTTATTTACACACATCTCTGGATCCCAGGCAGTGGAACAGCATGTGCAAAGGCCCAGATGTGGGAAGGTCCCTGGGGAAGAGGAGAGGAGGTTGGCAAGGCTCCCAAAGCCAGGCCAGGAAGGGCCCTGAGCCCAACTTATTCTTAGGGCCTTGGGGAGCAGTGACTGGAGGGCGGGGGGTGACAAGCCTTGAGCTGGAGCCCCCTGGGATTTTATGGGAAGAAGCAGAGGTGCTGCCCCGAGCTGAGTCCTCCAGCCCCGCTTCCTACTGAGGGCCACAGTGGCCTCTGACCCTCAGCCCTTCCCCGTGATCAGTCTGAGGCTCTAATGAGCTCCTGGTCTCCAGAGCAGGAGCCAGGAATGTGGGCCCTGAGCCAGGTGGGCCTGGCAGCAGGCCGTAGGGCTTGTGGGGCTGTGCATTGTGGGGGCTTGGCCAGCAGCTTCTCGGTCTCCAGGGTCACCAGAGGCCAATGGCTCAGCCTTGCCTGGCCACCCTGAGGCTGCACGGACCAGCATGTTTGCATATGAGTGTGTGCGTGTGTGTGTCTGTGTGTGTGAGTGAGAGGCAGGCTTCAGGGCAGCATCAGGACAGACATTCTTCTATCCCAGGGGCTGGAGGAGACCCCCTTTAGAGCCCCTTGGCCTGAGAGCCTGTTCAAACGCCCATTAGAGATGGGCAGGATCTAGGAGAGGAAAAGTCCATTTGCTGAGTGTTTGCTGTGTGCCAGGGCCTGGGTCCCCATAGCCCTCCAGGGGCGTCCTCCCTCAGGGGGCCTCTGAGGCAGGCCTCTGGCTGATGGGACCTCCTCACCACCCCCTCCTCTCCTGCCCCTCTGAACGCTGACCCACCTCCAGCTGTGGGTGGCCTCTGTTGGGAGCAAGTGTCTTGTAGGTGAATGCCTGTTCTGCCTGCCCTCAAGCAGGAAGTACACTCAGCTCCTTCCTTGGTCCTGAAGAAAGCCCTGGCCCTGGGGAACCGGCCAGCTCTGCAGTTGCACAGGCCGGGCCTAATGGGCTCCAGCCCAGGCTTTGCTATTGATGAGTGGGAGGGCCTTGGGCACGTTACTCAGCCTTCCTGAGCCTCAGTTTCCTCATATGTAAAATGAAGATTAAAAGCCTCTTTTCCCACAGCTGCCGATGAGAGGCTAAAATGCCATGTGGAGCTCCATGAAAATGCTTCTTCCTTCATCTGCTTCCCTGGTCTGCCCTCTCCTCCTCTCTTCCTGCCACATCCTTCCCGGTCCTGAAAGATCCGCGGAGTGCTTGGCTTCCCCTCTTGCCTGGCTGACTTCTGCTCAGGCTTCAGTGTGGCCTCTACTTCCTTCGGGAGGCTTCCCTGCTCTGCAAACCCCAGGGCCTGGTCCACAGTCCTCCTCCTTTCTCTGCCTACCTGGGGCTTCCTGATGAGCCCTGGACATGAGGGACAGCCTTCATCCTATTTCCCGTAGATCTTTCAGGATAGGGAAGGAACTGGCAGGAAGAGAGGAGGAGAGAGGCAGACCAGGGAAGCAGATGAAGGAAGAAGCATTTTCATGGAGTCCCAAATGGCATTTTAGCTTCACAATGGCAGCTGTGGGAAAACAGGGGTTTTGTTTGTTTGTTTGTGTGTGTGTGTGTTTGTTTTGAGACAGAGTCTTGCTTTGTCACCAGGCTGAAGTGCTATGGCATGATTTTGGCTCACTGCAACCTTCGACTCCCTGGTTCAAGCAATTCTCCTGCCTCAGCCTCCTGAGTAGCTGGGATTACAGGCACCCGTCACCACGTCCAACTAATTTTTGTATTTTTAATAAAGACGGGGTTTCACCATGTTGGCCAGGATGGTCTTGATCTCCTGACCTCGTGATCTGCCCACCTCGGCCTCCCAAAGTACTGGGATTACAGGCGTGAGCCACCGCACCAGGTGGATAGAGGTTTTTAATCTGCATTTTGCATATGATGAAACAGGCTCAGGAAGGCTGAGTAACGTGCCCAAGGCCCTCTTACTCAACAGCAAAGCACAAGATGGAGCCCACTGGGCCCGGCCTGTGGAACTGCAGAGCGGGTCGGCTCCCGGGGCTCGGGTTCTTTTTAGGACCAAGGAAGCAGCTGAAGCGTACTTCCTGCTTGAAGGCAGGAGGAGCAGGCATTCACCTACTATTCCCTGCCCTGGAGGAGTTCCCAGACCTATGTGGGGAGACAGCTTAGAAACCTAGGAAAGGCACTGTGACAGTGAGTCTCCAGGGGGCACGGGGATGGGAGGGCACCTGGGAATGGGAGAGCCTTCTGCCCTCCCTGGGAGAGGGTGGACAGGGAAGGCCATGAGACAGCTGCAGCAGACCCTCATGAACATACAGGGACCGAGGTCTCTGGAAGAAGGACTAGCCCAGCTGACTAGTGGCGCACCTGTGTGGCACACCTGACTCACATCTTTAAGGACCACAAGGAGGGCTTTTGTGCTTCAGTATGTCATGATTCCCAGCTTCACGGTGGGGCCAGGGTAGGGACTCTGTGTACTTGGCCCAGATTTGTGGGCAGAGGGAGGTTTGAAGATAAATTTGTGGGCTGTTGATAACAGTTGGATTGATGCTTTTAGTAAAATATAATGTCCTTCTTTGTTTCTTGTAATGATTTTGACTTAACATCTATGTCTGATAGTGTAGTCATCTCAACTGTCTTTTGGTTACTATTTGCATGGAATACTATTTGCATGAAATCCTTCTACTTTTAACCTATTTGTGTCTTTGGATCTAAAGTGGATCTCTTGTAAGCAGCATATAGTTAGATCATGTGGTTGGTTTTTGTTTTGTTTTGTTTTATTTTTATCCATTCTGCCAGTCTTTACCTTTTGGTTGGAGAGTTTAATCTATTTACACATGAAGTAATTACTGTTAAGGAAGGACCTCTGCCATTTTGCTATGTTTTCTGTATGTCTTATATCTTTTCCTCCTCAATTCCTCATTACTGCTCTCTTTTGTGTTTAATTGACATTTTTTTTCTAAAGTACTGTTTTGATTCTCATTTACTCTTCTGTGTATTTTAAAAGTTTTTTCCTCAATGATTATTCTTAGGTTTACAAATAACATCTTTTTTTTGAGATGGAGTTTTACTCTTCTCGCCCATGCTGGAGTGCAATGACACAATCTCGGCCCACTGCAACCTCTGCCTCCTGGGTTCAAGCAATTCTCCTGCCTCAGCCTCCCAAGTAGCTGGGATTACAAGCATGAACCACCATACCTGGCTAATTTTTTTATTTTTAGTAGAGACAGGGTTTCACCATGTTGGTCAGGTTGGTCTCAAACTCCTGACCAAAAGTGATCTGCCTGCTTCAGCCTCCCAAACTGCTGGGATTACAGGTGTTAGCCACTGCACCTGGCCTACAAATAACATCTTAAATCTACATCAATATAGTTTAAGGCCAAATTAGCTTCAATAATAAATAAAAATTATGTTCCTTTATAGTTCTATCTCTCCCCCTTTATGTTATTTATTGTCCAAATTGCATCTTTATACATTGTGTGCCAGTTAACATAGATTTATCATTATGTTATACATTTGTCTTTTAAATCACACAGAAAAGAAAGTAGTTACAGACCAAAAATACAACAATATTTTTTTTTTTTAAAGAGATGGAGTCTTACTATGTTGCCCAAGCTGGTGTGCAGATGCTATTCACAAGTGCAATTGTGGTATACTACAGCTTTGAACTCCTGGGCTCAAGCAGCCCTCCTGCCTCAGCCTCCCAAGTGGCTGGGAGTACAGGCACCTATCACTGTGCCTGGTTAAATATGACTTTTCTATTTATCTATGTAAGTGCCCTTACCAGTGTTCTTTAATTTTTTTGTATGGCTTTGCATCACTGTCTACTGTACTCTACTTTTTTTTCCAATTTTGTATTTTTTAAAATACATATAACAACATGTACCACTTAACTTTTTTTTTTTTTTTTTTTTTGAGACAGAGTCTCACTCTGTCACCCAGGCTGGAGTGCAGTGGTGTGATCTCAGCTCACTCTGCAACTTCTGCCTCCCAGGTTTAAGTGATTCTCCTGCCTCAGCCTCCTGAGTACCTGGGATTACAGGTCCCTGCCACCATGCCCAGCTAATTTCTGTATTTTTAGTAGAGATGGGGTTTTACCATGTTGGCCAGGCTGGTCTTGAACCCCTGACCTCAGGTGATCTGCCCGCCTCAGCCTCCCAAAGTACTGGAGTTACAGGAGTGAGCCCCATGCCCGGCCCCATTTAACCACTTTAAGTGCATAGTTCAGTGGCATTAAATACATTCACAATGTTGTGTGACCATCACCACTATCAATTTCTGCAATTCTTTTCATCTTGTAAAATAAAGATTCTATCCATTAAACAATAAGTCCCCATTCCCCTCTCCCCACCACCCTTGGCAACCACCATTCTGCTTTCTGGTTTTGATTTGACTATTCTAGGTGCCTCACATAAGTGGAATCATACACTATTTGTCTTTTTGTGATGGCTTACTTCACTTAGCATAATATCCTCAAGGTTCATCCATGTTGTATTAATAGCATGTATCAGAATTTCCTTCCTTTTTAAGGCTGAGTAATGTTTTATTGTATGTGTATACCACATATTGTTTATTCATTCATCTATTGAGGAACACTTGGGTTGCTTCCATGTTTTAGCTATTATAATTAATACTGCTTTGAACATAGGTGTGCAAAGACCTCTTTGAGATTCTGCTTTTAATTCTTTTGAGTATATATCCAGAAGTAGAATTGCTGGGTCATATGGTAATTCTCATTTTATTTTTTTTAGGAACTGCCATAGTGTTTTTCACAACGTTTGTATTATTTCACATTCCCACCAGCAGTGCATAAGGGTTCCATTTTCTCCACATCTTTACCAATACTTATTTTCTGTTTTGTTTTGTTTTGTTTTGTTTGTAATAGCCATCCTAATGGGTGTGCAGTGGTATCTCATTGTGGTTTTGATTTGCATTTTCCTAATGATGAATGATGTTGAGCATCTTTTCATGTGCCTTTGGTCGCTTTGTATATCTTTTTTGGAGAAATGTCTATTTCAGTCCTATGCCTTTGTTTGTTTGTTTGTTTTGGAGACACAGTCTCACTCTGTCACCCAGGCTGGTGTACAGTAGTGCCATCAAACTCCTGCCTATGCCCACTTTTGAAATGGGTTGTTTGTTTTGTTGTTGTTCAATGTCTTTTAATCTTTAGCATGTCTTATAGGGCAGGTCAACTACTGACAAACTCTCTCAGCTTTTGTTTACGTGGGAATGTCTTCATTTCTCCTTCCTTTGTGAGGGATAGTTATGCCAGATATAGAATTCTTTCTTGACATTTTTTTTATTCTTTCATCATTTTAAATATGCCATCCTACTTCCCTCTGGCCGCCGTGGTTTCTGATGAGAAATCAGCCGAGACTCATACTAACGATTCGTTGTATAGAATGAGTCACCTCTCTGTTGCTGCTTTCAAGAGTCTCTGTCTTTGCCACTTGTGGAGAAGAGGCCTATTCCTCCAGCTCAAGGGTGGTCTCAGTAGTCGTTCTGGAACCAGGCAAGGTCAGGTTCTTAGCACCTTGCAGGGTCTTCCCCAGGGGACCTCTCTTTAGCCACCAGCCACCAGACTTACTTTACAATCTCTTCCCTCTCTCCTCTGATTCTCTGAGTTTGCTGTTCCCTCTTCCTGGGATGCCCTTTCCCCTAATGTCTGCCTAAAAAAAAAATCTTAAAACCCAGCTGTCACCCCTAACACGACTCCCTTAGTTAACCATGGCTGGCACTCATATACATTTGGTCTAACAGGCACCAATCTAGGTGCATTACGCATCTTAACCTGTTAAATCCTCACGAGCACGTGGAAGCAGTGTCATTTTGTCACCTGACGGATGAGGAAAGAAAGGAACATAGAGGTTGAGGAACTTGCCCAAGGTAACACAGCTTGTGAGTGGCTAAGCTGGGATTGAAACTAAGCCATCTGACTCCAGGGTCCAAACTCTTAGTGGCCATGCTATCCTATGTCTCTGGGACTGATCTGCCTCTTATCTGGTGGTACCATCCTTATCTGTGCCTGGGTCTGTCCACCACACCAGGCTGGGAGCTCTGAGGACATGTCTTGTTAACAGTGTCCTCTGTACTTTAGTCTGAGCCTGTACTCAGTGAAGGTCGGTTATATGAACTCGTGGTAGAATGCCTGGAAGCTCACCACCAGCACTTCCTTGTGTCTGAGGTCTGGGTCCTGTCCCAATGTACTGCTGTAGATGGGCGGGGAGAGATAGGTGTGCCTGTTTTCGGCTTGACTGGGGGAAGGACCTCTCCTGAGAGCGGTGTCCCTGAGAGGTCACAGGAAGTGAGTGGGAATCACTGATCAGTCAGCTTCGTGCTGGGCAGCTGAGCCCTGGGTTCCCAAGGCTGGGACAGGGAGTGGGGTAGAACTGGGCCCATCCTGGGTGGCTCTGAGCCCTGTGTGAGGCATCACCGTCTTTTTCGTTGCCATTCCCCCCACCCAGTCCCTCGCCCCCACTCTCTGCCGTTGTTCATTTGTTGGGGAGCAGTTGGCTTCCAGGATACTAGGCAATGCAGAGAGCCACAAATGCAGACTGGAGGCCTTGAAAAGAGAAGAGGAAGAAAAAGGAGGAAAGAGGGGAGGAGGACAAAGATAGGCAGGGCAAGGCGAGAAGGAGGGAATGGGAGAGGAGTCACAGGGGCCTGGGCCTTCCGGACCCTCGGGATGGGACGGTGGCCTCTGGCTCACAGCCCAGCGTGGACCGACGCCTGGTGTCCAGCCCTGTGTGGCTGCTAGGACACAGGAGGCCAGCTTGGCCCATTGCAGGGAGAGCTCTGAGCCATCGAGGTGGTTCAGCTGTCCTGGGGAGTTCAGGGGACCCCACACCAGGCCTCCAAGGCCTCTTCTGCAGGATGGACGTGGGCTGCTATTTGACCTCGGGGGCTGCGGGAGGAGGACATAGACTCTTCAGGGGCTTTCCCCCAAACTTACCCCAGAAGGAAACTGTATCTGCCCTCACTCCCCAGAGGCAGCCAGGGAGCCAGAAATATCTTCAATGCATCTCTCCTTTAGTCTTAAAAACCCCGGGAGTTTACCGCGTTCTAGTCCGTAACATCCTCGTGTTTCCTTCCATAGAAAACATAGAAAAAAACATGACGATTTTTTCCAAAGCTGCCGTCAGGTGCGGTGCCAGGTGCCACGTTTATCCCGGGCCTACCGCCGCGGTGCCAGTGAAGCCGCCTGGGATTCCGGGCAAAGTGGGGCTGTGGGGGGTTCGGCCGAGACGGAGGGGGCCGGGGTGGCGCGGGCGCCCCCTCGCCGTCCCGCCCGCGGGCGTCACCTAAGCCGCCGTTGCCATGGGCCCGCAGCAGATGGCCCGGTTTAGGGTTCCGGGGCGGGCGGCGCGCACGGGATTAGGTGAATTAGGGAGCCGGAGCAGTGCCGCCGTCGCCGTCGCAGCGCCATGGAGGACCCCGCCGACCCTGCCGACCCCGCGCGCATCCCGCAGCCCGGCAAGTGGGCGCTGGTGCGCAGCCTGAACCAGGCGTTCAAGACCTACGCCGTCCTGCCGGTGAGGCCCGGGCCAGGAGGGGAGAAGGGAGGGGGAGGGCGCCTCGCCCCGGGCCTCAGTTTCCCCGCCTGTTAGAAGCTGGGCGGGCCACAAACAGGGTCGCTAGGCTTCAGGGTGTGCATGGACTGCGGCCCTAGGATGCCACCTGCGGTCTCTGACCTCCCCCAGTGTGAACTTGGCCGCGGCTGCCCTTTCCTAGGAGGGGAGGTTTTGCATCTGGGAAACCCAAGCCAGGCAGGCCAGGTCTGGGCGGGGGTGTCCTGCATTTGCTGAGATCCAGAGCAGGGAGCACCTCCAGGTGCACAGAGGGACCCCCAGCCATAGTTTATGGACTGGCTGACCGCTGATGGAAGAGAAAGCTAGGCCCACTGGTCTCCTCTCCAAACTATGTTTAGCAACTAGACACTAGCAAGATGCTTGGCTCACGTTTCCCATCTGTGAAAATGGGGTGATAAAACCGGTGTCCCAGAGTGATCATGAAGATAACGAGCGGCAAAATGTCCTGAAACCGATTCCTTTTCACTCCACAAACAGGGACTGGCCCCAGGCCTGGTCCCAGAGGAAGGAAGAGGCAGAAAGGGCTAAGGCCCTGTGGGGAATTATTAATATTGGCTCGAGACCGGCTTGATGCCTGGGAGGAAGGAGGGTAGACAGAAAGAACAATGTGCATTTGCGTGGGTCTCTCATCTTTACATGCACTGACTCCTTCCATTTCATGGCTGGTGGAAACTGAGGCCCAGAAAGATTGAGTGCCTCACCCAGAGAGACACAGCGTTAGTGGTGGAGCTGGGACTATAAGCCAGATCTCCTATGTGTTCACTGTGGATATGTGCTGGCTTTCCTGGGGGGAGGCCCCACAGGGGTTTTGGAGTACCCCTGAGAACATCTGAACAGACCCATTCTAGGAAGGCACGACTCTGGGGCTGGGAGCCTGCATAGCTGGCAGGGCCTGGGAAACCCTCTGCCCTGGTCATATATTTGATAGGAGAAAAGCTGGGACTTGCCCCACGTTACACAGCCACACTGAGGCATGTGTCGTGTCACAAACGAGATCTTCCATTCAAGATGAGTACCAAGCAAGGCGCCCCATACAGTGTGTAAAGTTGTCATGGAACATGGTGTAGGAATGGGGCCAGATGCAGTGGTGGGGTGCCTGGGGCTAGCCATGGGGATGGGAGGGGGTGGTGGGGTCCTACCTGGAGCCAGGTTCCCCATTCTCACCTCCCTCCTGCCTCTCAATGAAGCTTCATCTTCTTTCATGGCTTCCTTCCTCCCTTCCTTCTCCCTCTGAGCCAGTGACTCCTGACCCACCCTGATTTTGGTCCTGGCTCTGTCCTCCAGATGCTAATAGTCCTGTCAGTCACTGATTTGATGAGTGACTGTGGCCAGGTTCCTTTCTCTCTTTGGCCCTCAGTTTCCTCGGCTGTAAAATGAGGATCCTTACAAGCTGCCTGCATTGCGATGCTTCAAGAACTTTCCCTAGGGCCGCAGGAATATTCCCCTTCAGAAGTCCTAAGACCCCAGAATTCTCCCTGAAGCCTCTCCCCTGCCATCTGAAACTGTTTCCTCAAGTCTGGCCTAGAGCAAGATAGTTTGGTCACTGCCCTCTGTGACAGCCCTAAGTAAGAAGAGTTGTAGTCATGTCTGTTTGCTGTGTGGCCCCAAGAGCTTCACTCAGCCTCTCGGAATCTCCATTTCCTGCTCACATGAAGTTTTTTTTATTTTGGTTATTTTATCTTCTCCCAGGGGAAACAAACATTTTCTGTGTGCCAGGCCCTGTGCTGGGTTGAGGGATACAGGTGACTCAGAGAGACCCCTGCCTTCCAGCTGCCCTCAGCCTAAGTCTCTAGCTTGCCTTCAGGGCCCTTGAGCCATCTGGGCGGGGAGGACTCTATCAGTGTTTCCTGTTTTGCTCAGTGAGCTGCATGTGGGACTGGGCCCAGGGAATGTCAGGAAAGAGCCCTGGATTTGGGGTTTGTCAGACCTGGGCTTCAGTCCTGGCTCTGCCACAAAACAGCTGTGTGACCTTGGGCACGTTTCTTGACCTCTTTGAGGAGAGAAATTGGAGACAGTCCCCTGGCCACACGCTGTTGCCCACAAGCGAACACGCTCCCCACCCCTTCTCTCTCACCGAGGCCCGTTCTGGGCTGGGCTCTGGGGAGCCACAGATCAGGGACTCAGACCCAGCCCCGCCCTAGGGAGCTCCAGGCCAGTGGGGAAGGGGAGCAGACCCCGTGTGGGGTGGCTGTCAGGGGTAAGCCCAGGGTCAGGGAGTGCAGCTGGGGCTTGGACACAAGCAGCTGTGAGGATTATATGGGGCAGTTTACGGGATGCAGCCTGTGGAGCCCAGGCCCACAGTGAATGCTCCGTAAACAGTTCTCTTCCACGCCCAAGCCTCTCCAATTTTTCTTACTTTTTCTGGGAGGAAGTTTGGGTTTGGGACTAGCCTGACTCTATCATGTGCCAACCTCCCATTCACATGAAGAGAGGGTCCACAGGGGCAGCTGTGGCTGGAAGACAGCACATAGATGGCAGTGGTCCCATAAGACTATAATGCCATATTTTACTGTACCTTTTATGTGTATGTTTAGATATGTTTACATACACAAATACACACCATGGATTATGACTGCCTATAGTATTCAGTACAGTAGCAGGTTGTACAGGTTTGTAGTGTAGGAGCAAGAGGCTACCCCATCCAGCCTAGGTGTGTAGTGGGTTGTACCATCTAGGTTTGTGAAGTACACTCGATGACTTCATATGTTTGCATAGAACTTATCTCTGACATTAACAATGCATGACTGTAGCTGGTTCTGATGGGAACAAGAGGAGGCTGAAACAGTAATGAGTTGGTCTTGGACTCACTGAGTTCAGCCTTCACTGAGAAATGTGGGAATTGAGGCTCAGAGAGGTCAGCGACTCACCCAAGGCCGGGCAGGGCCTGAAACCCAGTCTTCTGACTCCTAGCCCAGAACAGATTCTGTCGGACCATTACCACGGTTTACTTCATTGTGAATCAGTTTTATAAGTTGTTACATTTTTTTTTTACTTGATATTAGGTTATATTCTTATTAGAATGTCCCAACTCCTAGGGAGTTGGAGTACCACCCAAAAAAGAATACTTTTATTAGGATTAGAATAAAATCTAAGCTTGTATCCCAAGGCCAACAAAGGGCCTATGTGTCCTGGACCCTGCCTACTTCTCTGAGCTCTCTCTCGCCCATCAGGTCCTACCTCCTGGCTGTTCCTTTCTGTCGCAGGGCCTTTGCATGTGCTGTTTCCTATGCTGGGATTACTGTCCCCTGCTTTTCCCTTGGCTGACTGCTTGTCACCCTTCAGGTGTCAGCTCAGCGATTCCCTCCATGGAGCAGCTCCATTGGCTACTGGGTCTAGGTTGGTTGGCTCTGTCATTCTCCACCATTGGCTTGTTTGTTTCCTTGACAGCACTCACCAGTATCCAAAGTGATCGTGCTGATCTATTTGCTCAGTTGTTTGTCACCACCTCTAACTAGAACGTAGACTCCATAATCACTGCTCAACCCCCAGCATTTAGATTAATCAGTGCGTTGCACTCAGTAGGTAATCAATACATGTTTGTTGAATCCATCAGTGCTGAATGTGGTTGTTCTTAGTCCATTTCTCTGACTTGGGATTTTACGTTTGGCTCTCACGATCCCTTGCTGAATGAGTAGTGAGAGTCAGGCCCTGGGCCAGATGCCGCAGGGGACACAAAGCGACATCCTCCCCCAGGATCAGGGCTCTCTCCACATGCCAGAAGACAATGTGGCTGAACCCTTCTCTAGTGCCCAGCACGGAGTGGTGTCCCTGTGAGGAACCTGTCATAATGATGATAAAAATCAGCCCTGGAGGTGAAGGAGGCTGCAGCATTCACCCACTGTCTGGGTGTCCTGTGGTGTCATGTTAGAGAGGAAGTGGTTTGAGTGGTCTGGTGTTTCTGTCTAGACCCCAGTGAATCTGTCATACACATGTAGGGTGTAGATCCATGGGGAGAGCTGGGCTTTGAGAGGCCTTGGCTCTCTCTGAGCCTCTGCTAAGTCATCCATAAAATGGGAATATGGCTGTTCTAGAGGGGGGATTGATGAGATTGCATAAATGCCCAGCCCAGGGCCTGCACTGCTCCAGAAGGTTGCTAGTAAGTGTGAGTCCCCTTCTCTTCCCCCTTCTGTGGTTGGCTCAGAGCCTCTGATTGTAGCAGAGGGATATAGGGCTGCCTGGAAGGGGCTCCAATCCCCCTCCCTGCTCACCTGGGCTGAGACTCTCTCTCGCCCATAGGGGGACCATGTGTGGATGGACCTGAGATCGGGGCAGGAGTTCGACGTGCCCATCGGGGCGGTGGTGAAGCTCTGCGACTCTGGGCAGGTCCAGGTGGTGGATGATGAAGACAATGTGAGTAGTCCCCTCCCTCCTCCTGCCCCATACCTTGGGGTCAGACCCGGGCTGACAGCTGCCTTGATGCAGGGAGATGATCGAAAGGAGATGGAGGCCATGCCCATGCCCCCACTTCTGCCTCTCAGATGCCCCCTTCCATGAGCTTTCCCCAGCACCCCAACAAGAGGGAACCCCCTGCCTGCCTCAGGCTACTTGTTCTGTTTCCACAAGCACTTCAGTCCACTCTGCATGGTGTTAGAGATGTGTGTGTGTGTGGTGGGGTTTGAGTGCAGGGGGAGCAGGCTAGGAGCTCCTCAGACACAGAGGTGCTTTGGGGGCAGACTGCATTCAAATCCCATCTCGTCCACTTGTTAGCTGCGCAAACTTGGCCAAGTGTCCTTCCCTCCTGAGCCTCAGTTTCCTCTTTGTAAAATGAGGATAATAATACGTATCTCACAGGGCTGTTGACCCATACATGAGATCACACGTGTAGAACACCTCAGTGAAGTTAGTGCTAGTCTGAAAGTTAAATGAACGCCCACAGCCTCACTGTGTTGGGTTACTGACATCACATGAATCCACTGTCCACCTTGACACTGCTCTGGAAATTGGTCTCACAGATTAACCCTTTATCTGTGGCCCAGAAGGAAAGGGACCCCAGAAGTGTAAGTTTTCTAGGTAATGATAGTGGAGCCTTGGGGAGGGAAGGAGAGGTCTGAAGTCAGGGGCCTGCCCCGGAGAAGATGGCTGGTTCACGTGAGGGCCCGGAGGGGAAGCCCTGGGGCCTCTGAGCATGTGTGCACATGTGTGTGTCACTGGGGGTATGCAGATGGGGTGCAGAGCACACAGGGGCAGCTTAGCAGGGATATGAAGAACCCAGGGAGATTCAGCTCTGCCATAATGGGGGCTGTGCCCTGCGGTGTGCCAGGGGCTGGGACACAGAATTGGACTGAGTCCCTGTCTTAGCCTCCTGGTCTGAGGGAGGAGAGTCAGGAGAAAGAGGGTGCAGGGACTTGAAACTGAGGCTCTGCTGGGGACGACGGGAGGGCTCAGGACCCTCGAGGCCAGGTGCTTGACAAGGAGTGGGCAGGAGCATCCCAGATATTCCTGCAGCCCTCAGGTGCATCCCCTCAGAGTTTGCAAGACCCTTTAACCCAAGTTCTGTCTTTGGACTCTCATGGCATCTGTGGAAGGCAGGGAGGGAAAGAATTGTCATCCCATGAGGAAACTGAGGCACACAGAGGGACCACACAGCCAGTCACACAGCTAGTAAGTGATGGTGCTGGGATTAGAACCCAGGACCTCTGTCTTCTATGTATGAGTTTCCCCTGTCAGCATTATCTCAGCGGCGACTTTGGGGCTCAGATTCTGCTAATCACATTTTTGGCTCTTGGGCCGTAGAAGCCAAGGCCTGCAATATCATTCCAGAGGCTCCAGTTCTAGGACCCTCTAGGAACCTACTATGAGGGTGCAGCCACAGAAGGGGAGGCACAGGCTGGGTGGCAGCATAGACGGGCCTGCTAACCTGCCCAGAGCCCCCAGGGTGGGGACCAGGGACTCTGTCTGCAGGCTTGAGTTTCACCTGGGTCATGTTGCATGTCAGATGGTGTCCCGTAACTGCGTCACCGAATCCCAAAGGTCCCCTCCCGCTTCTCCTCCACCCAGGCCCTGAGAGTGGGGGCTGCAGGAGGGGTGGGCATGACTGGCTGGCAGGGGCAGTTCGGGAGGCTGGGGTTTGCATCTGTGGCATTGGACCCCCAGGGCTTCCAGACCCCTCCTTCACAAGCCTTTCCCACCCCCATTCCGTCCCCTCCCTCCCAACTCCAGGCTGTCATCTCTTACCCCTCTGTCTGCCCACAGACTCCTAGCAACTTGAGAGCAGGGAACAGGCCAGTCCCATCTGGTTCCCCAGAGTTCATCAAGGGGTCTGCCCAGGGAAGGCTCTTGGCAAAGACTCGCTGAGTGATGAATGAAAGGTTATGGTTTCGGTCCCCACTGGAATCCCAGTGTCTTGCCTTTGTCCAAGCCATTTCTGTTGCCAGATACACCCCTCCTTCCCTTCCTCTAGGGAGCAAGCTGTCCCTGCTCAGTCCAGGCCAGCTCTTTCCCAAAGGCATCCCTGGTCCCTGGAATTGACCGTGTTCCCTTCCCCCAGTTGCTGGCATTTCTTCAGGCCAGGCCTCAGCTACTGCCCTGGTTACACTTTGGCCCCTGGTAGGTACCTGTGGACCTTGACCTGCAGGGTGCTGGCCTCTGTTGGGACTCCTCCCACGCAGGAAACAGTGGGAGCGGTGCAGCTACTGGGCAAGTCATTTTACCTCTTGAGTCCGGCTCGTCACTGTTAAATGGGGTCAGTGATTCTCTGTTAGGGATGTTAGAGAAGCAAATGTAAATCACAAGGCAGTAGAGTGACAATGCCCAGCTCTGGATGAGCATTTACCAAGCAGCAGCACTCTACAGACCTGGCAGGAGAAAGCTGTCAACAAAGATGGATGTCGTGATCACATCCATCAGTCCTCCCAAAACCCCTGGGAAGAAGGGATTCTTACTCTCATTCCCATTTCACAGCTGAGGACATGGAGGCTCAGGAGGGCAAATTGATGTGCTCAGGGGTCCGGGGTCAGGCCGTGGCTGAGCACTGTCAACCTGTGTGCTGAACTGTCATGGGGAGGGATGTGGGGACCTGAGGCTGGGGTCAAGTGGCGACAGCAGACAGCCTGCCCAGGAGCCCTCTCCCCTCCTGTCCACACTGGGGCCTGGGACAGAGGCAGGGAGCGGGGACCGCATGGGGGGATTTTCCAACAGGATCAGCTTGTGTAAGAAATAGGGTGCCTGGGAGAGAGGAATGTTCCACACGGGACTGGAAAGTCCAGGCAGGTTCCCTAACAGTACCCACCCCCTCGCCCTGGGGAGGCTGCGTGAGAGCCTGCCCTGCGTTGAAGTGCTGCTGGCCCAGAAGTGCCGTGGAGTATCAGGGAAACTGGGGTGGGGGCTCTGTCCAGCGCAGCCCCTAATCCCCCTGAGGGCCTAGGCAGCCTGCCACCCTCCTCCGAGCCTGTTTTCTCATGTGAAGTGAGGGGGCTGGAATGGGGGACTTCTGGGGTCTGTCCATGACTGACTTCTGCCTCTCATTCAGACCTGGTCCCCCGCAGTCACCAGCCAGCCATCTGTCCCATCAGAGGCTCCCTGCCGCATCATTTGTGCCCGGCCCCTGTGTGAGGCACCGTGGCCTGAGATGTGGCCCTGGAGGCAGGGGGATGGCACAGATGGAGCATGTGAGGGTGGCCAGCACTGTCAGGGGAGGCTTCAGAAACTGGGAAACCTCCGAGCCAAGCCTCGAAGGCTAAGGAGAAAGAAGGTAGAGGGAACAGTGGAGCCAAGTCACAGAGGCCTTTGGGGACATGAAACCCGTGTTCCCTGGCTAGGATGTACCGGGGGTAGCTGGGATGGAGGTTAGGGGTCCTTGTGTCTAGCGCATGCTGGCCCTTGATGCCAGGCTGAGGAGCCCAGGGGAGTCAGGGAAGGGCTGAGAGCCCCAGAGTGACAGGGTCAGGAGGGTGCCTCAGGAAAGGCCCAGGGGACGAGGGATTTGATGGAAGAGCTGGAGGTAAGATGGGGACAGCAAGAGGCCGGGGCCGGGCCAGTGAGAGACGGTGGTCTCAATCAGGGTACGGGCTTGAGGGTGGCAAGGAGGGTACTGCCCACTCAGCCGCCTTTTAGAGGGTTGAATGGGCAGGACTGGGTGACCTATTGGACTGGGGTGGTGGTGGGGGGAGCTGATGTCCAGATTCCTGCTAGTGTCCAGCTGTTGGGGTTGACTATGCCAGGAGGGACCTGGAGGAGGAGCAGGTGGGGGAGGACATGGCATGTGCATCACATCTGCTCAGCGAGTCTCAGGGCCTGAGCTGGGAGGTGGCAGAGAGGTCCCCTTTCCCCCCAAAAGGCAGGTCCTGGGGCTACTGGGTCATGGCATTTGGGGATGGGAGGGCTGACGTACTCTCAGGCAATGGCCACACTTCCCTGAGAGTCTGGGATTTTGCAAAGGTGCTGGAGACCCTCTGGGGGCGGGGAGGGCCCCAGGGCCCTGAGGAAACCAGGGCTTTGCCAGCTTGTTGAAAGAGCTGGTGCACTTCCCAAATGCTCACCCATCTGCCACCACAAGGCAGCTGGGGAATATTGTGGAGTAAGGAGAGCTGGGCAGGCAACCTGTGTCCTCCACTTCAGCTCACACGTCCCAAGAGTTCACACCCCTTGCTCCCACAGGTCATCAGCAAGCCCCAGGAAATATCTCCTGGGTGGGTCCCCTTCTCCCCATCACCACTGCTACTGCCCTGCCTTCCAGCTTTCCCTTGAACGTGCCAAGCCTTTGCCAGCCTGAGGAGTTGTTTTGCTGTTCCCTGGGCCTGGAGCCCTCTGCCCCCCTCCCCCTAATCTTTTTACAGTGGTCTCTTTCTCTTCCTTCATGCCTCAGCTCATATGCCACCTCCTCGGAGGGGCAGTCCCTGACCACCACATCTCAAGCAGCTCCCCCCATGACTCTCCACCACATACGCCTGTTGAGGTATCCTTGGCACTATCTGAAATCACTTTTTAATGTTTTTTTTTCTTTCTTTCTTTCTTTTTTACCGGAGCCTGAATTTGAGACCAAGCTTGTCTACTTCTAATTATTACCCTTTCCACTCCATCCTGCAAAGGGCCTGAGGGAACTCTGATCCCCTTACTGACAACAGTCAGATGGGGCCAAAATCCCTGCCCTGCCCACCTCTTAGGTCTGCGAGAAAATCCCCTAAGAGAAGGAGCGGTCCTTGAGGGGTAGAGGTGGCTGGTACCATCCTGACTGAACCCTGTTAGAACTGACAGTGTTTGGCTGCCAGAGAGGTCGAGGCCCTTACCCGGGTTGGCACTCACCCCGCGCTCCCGCCCGTCCCGGCCCTTTCCCCTGAAGTGCGCAGCCTGGGCCCCAGGAGAGCACGCTGACGTTCTGGCTCCCCGCAGGAACACTGGATCTCTCCGCAGAACGCAACGCACATCAAGCCTATGCACCCCACGTCGGTCCACGGCGTGGAGGACATGATCCGCCTGGGGGACCTCAACGAGGCGGGCATCTTGCGCAACCTGCTTATCCGCTACCGGGACCACCTCATCTACGTGAGTGCCGCCCCACCCGGTGCCCGTCCAGGCCCCCTCAGGCCCCGCCCCGCCCACCTCGCCCCACCCCTCCCGACTTGCCTCCGGCCCCGCCCTGCCGGGGCCCTGCCTCCTGAGACTTTGTCCGCTGTGCAGCTGGACCCCGGGGCCCCTGCTGGGGCCCATCTGCCGGCAGCCGCTCGGCGGGGTCTCATCCTCTTGGGCTGTGGCTTTTGTAGTCTGTGGTTGGGGTGGGGAGCGGTTTGTACTACACAGTTTTCATGTGCCTCTCTAGGCCTTGAAACCAATGGGAGGCCAGGGCGGAGTCAGTGAGCGGCTTGGTGCTTTGCCCATGCACAGGAGGGCAGCTCTGCTGGGCGTTTGCTAAGGGACTAGGACCTGCCATCAGGCCTCAGGGCCAAGAGAGGATGGATAGGGATGGATGGATATCCTCAGGAGGGTGCTAAAGGAGGGAACATGCTCTGCTCCTCCACCCCTCAAACCTTGATATTAGAAACACACACACACACCACTCTCCTCCACCTTCAAATGGGGAGGACAAATAAAGATTTCTTCCCCAGCCAGGACAGAGCAGATTCCAAGAGGCTGAGCTCAGAGAAGAGCAGAGCAATAAGGGCCCGCGGAGATCATTTACTCTAGAGGTTCTCACACTTTTTGGTCACAGGGACCCTTTATGTTCTTAAAAATTATTGAGGATCCCAAAGGACTTTTGTGTACTGGGTTATATCTGTTGATATTTGCCATATTAGAAGTTAAAGCTGAGACATTTAGAAACGTATTAATTTTTGAAAAAGTAACCATAATAAATCTATTATAAGATAATATAAATAACATTTTTACTAAAAATGACATTTCCCAAAATAATAAAAATGGTGAGAAGAGTAGCATTGTTTTTACAGATTTTTTCAAATCTCTTTAATGTCTGGCTTAATAAAGCCAACTGGATTCTCATCTCTGCTTCACGTCCAGTCTGATGTGATATTTTGGCTGAAGTGTATGAAGAAAATCTGGCCTCACAGATGTGTAGTTGGGAAAGAGATGGCTTTGCAGACTTCCTGCAAGGGTCTTGGACCCCCTAGGGGTCTTTGGTCCACACCCTGAGAACTGCTGCTCTAGCCCAATAGCCCAGTTGCAGACAGGGAAACTGAGACTCCACAGGTTTAGCCAGGCCCGGAGCTGTGCCGTGCCCGGGTCACTGCCTGCTTCTGACCCAGACCCATCCTCCCGCAGCCCAAGGGCAAAGGAAACCAAGGATGTGCAACCCCCAGCAGAGAGCAGGAGGGACCCCCCTGATGCAGGGCTGGCCTGATTATCTTGAGACCCAGGCCCAGGGAAGGCTGGTACTAGGGGCATTACTGGGGGAGGTGTGGGGTCTGCAGGAGTGATGTCACTCCCAGCTCAGAGGGGTGGTATTTGGGCTTCTGGAGGTGGGTGAGGTTGGCTGGTAGAGATGGCATTCAGGAGGGGGCATGGCATGAATAAATGCTGGAGGCAGGGCCATGCTGGCAAGCGATCGGCAGGCAGTGTCCCTCAGGTTGTCAGGACCATGAAGGGGTGCTAGGGCCCAGGGCTGGAAAAGTCTCAGGGAGCCCCAGGTGTTGTCACTGAAGAATCACGGCAAGGAGCTCTCAGGGCCAGGGGTCCAGTCCCTCTCAGGAGCCCTGGAATTACGGCCCTTCAGCTGCCAGAGAGGTCCTCAGCCACTGTCTGACTCTAGGTCCCTCTGCAGCTTCAGGCTCCAGAGGAGAGGCTGTGTGTGGCTCCTTGCTGTCCATTTTTTGGGCATAGGAAGTGGCTTTCGCAGGGAGCCTTCTAGCACTGACGAAGCCCCTCTCACTCTGTCCCTCAGTCAGGCCTCACCTGCACTCAGAGGGGCAGGGCATGGGGGGCTCTTCCAGATGTCATCAGCATCACCCAGCCAGTGGGGAGGAGCTAGAACTCGAGCCCAGGGCACCCACCCGCTGTATCTCACAGGGACCCGCTGGTGTCTACACCCCAGTTCTTGGCAGCCCCCTCTTCCTCTCCCTGGAGGGCAAGTGGCTACTGGTGGGTCCTGGGGTTCTCTGTGGCCACTCACCCAGGCCTGGGCAGTCCCACCCTTAGGTGAGCAGGGAGCCTGTCCACCTGCCTGCAGGGTACTTCCAGGGCCAGTGTTTTGTCATTGTCCCTATGCTGAGGCTGGAACCCAAGGCCCACTCTCCTGTCAGGAGGAGGCGGAGGGCCCCGTCTCAGGGGAGGAGCTGGGTAAAATGGAAGTTTTCCCGCCAGGCCCCCTGCAGACCAGTGTCTCAGCATAGCTCAGGGGCATGAAGCATGTGGGTCAGCCACAGTGCAGGCAAGCCGGTCCTCATGCGAAGGAGTCGGTAGGTCAGCTGCATCAAGGAACAAAGGCAAAAACAGGATTCATAAGGGAGAGGGAGGAAAAAACTTCAGAAACCATGGGCACAGTGAATCTTGTTTGTAAAATTAGGAGGGTGGTGAACTGATCCCTGGGTGGCCAGCAGAGGATAGCTTGGACATTACATCCTCCAGGAGGGCTTCAAAGAAAATAACTTCAGAGATTTATGGGTTCTCCAGAAAGGCCCCAAATCTGAACCATTTGCCTCATTTGAAGTTCTCACCATAACCTTTCTGACTTAGTTTCTGGGCGAGAGGGAGGAGGCAGGGCCATCCCCTGTGGATGGACGGGGTGGGGGTCCAGGTAGGTGAATAAGCTGCCTTCTTGTCCAGGACCCCTGGCCGGGAAACCACGCTGTGGCACCTGGAAGGGCCTCAGCTCCAATAGTCCGCTGACCTTAGATTCTCAGTGTCTCTTGGACTGGGGATCCATGCTAAAGAACTGTGGGATTCAAAGAGGTTTCCTTGACTCGCTGAGTTCATGATTCTGTGACTTGGTGGATGAGGTAGGATTAGAGCAGGGCTTTGAAGAAGCAACTGGGCCATCGTCCCACCTGGAAACCAAACCTGTCCCTGACCATGGCAACCCCCCGTCCCTTCATGGATTGGGTTACCCTGGGCACAACACGTGCACTCAGGATTTCCTCCGATTACCATGGCCAGCTCACAGCCTTGGGCCGGTGGATGCTCTGCTCTTGACTGTCTGTCTTGGGCTCGCCTGCCTCCAGCTTCCCTGTCCCCAGGAGCCTGAGACAGCATCCCAGGGCCACACATCAGCCCCAGCCACTCCAGAATGAGGAAAGGCCCTCAGAGAACACTTAGCAACCCCTCACTGCATGGTCCTAGGGAGCAAGGACCGTCCCCGCATTGTGTGGAAGGGCTGGTGGGGACCCAGGGCTCCCTAACGCTGAGCAGAGGCTGGAGCCCTGATCTGGGAGGTGGGAGGCTGGTGTCCAGTCTTGGCGTGTGCCCTTGGGGACATCCCTATCCCTGTCTGGTCTCAGCCTTTCCTAGGCACAACAGGGAGACTGCATGGAGTGGGCACCTTTGTGGCTCTAGGAAGACTTGTGAGTCCCAGGATGTGTTCTTGGTCTCCATGGCCTGCTAAATGCTAACGAAGTCCCCAGAGCCGACAGGCCTGGGCACTTCCTGGAGGAGGTGAAATTGATTCCTGCTACATCTCTGTGGCCTCAGAGAGGCCCCCTGAGCTCCGCCTGGGGACCCCTAGGGACCACACGTGCTGTATCCCTGGTTTGGGAATAGTCCTCCTCTCTCCCCACCCAACCTGTGGCTCCACAGGGCAGATTTTACTACTAGAGATTGGAACAAGAGGTCTGTGCTGGGCATTAATTCTCTGCCAACCTGAATCCTTAGAGAGATTGGCCAGAGGGCTCAGGGAGCAGTGCTAAGGTCTTAGCAGTGCTAAGACCTCTGGGCACAGAAGCCCAGAGAGGGCCAGGGCCTCATTGCCAGTGGTGGCCAGCCTCCTCTTCCGGAGACCCCGGCTGCTGGCTCTGTCAGTCCCATGAGTGTGTTCCTGGGGTTTGGGGAAGCCCAGGTGGAGAGGCCAGAGCTAGGGCTCTGGTGCCAGGGTTTCTCGTTCACCCTACCCCCCACACATCTGCTGTGTGACCTTGGCAAGTCTCCCACTTCTTGGAGGCTCGCTTCTCTCATCTGCAAAGCGGGGATATGATCACACCTCCAGAGGCCTTCTGAGGAAGTAAAAGGGGTGATGGGGTGGGAGCTGCAAAGTCCTGAGCCCAACAGGGCTTGCTCTTGCCCTCTTACTGGAGAGAATCTGCCTCACCGAGGAAAGAGGCCTCATTTCTCTTATTTGTTTTGTAGATAGATAAGTAGTTAGGTAGATACATACATACATACATACATACATACATACATACATACATACATACATAAAAAATTATTCATTTTTTTCTGCACAGATTGTAGCATCTCTCCCACGCTGTTCTGTGGTTTTCCACTGGCCACATCCCAACCGCCCTTCCCGTCAGCATGGCTGGGGCTGCCTCAATCCTGCTGACAGGCCTGTCCCCTCACTACCTTCCCTGCAGATTGCTGTGGCTGGCAGTGGCAAGGCTTCCTGTTGTGGCCTTGAGGCCCTGCCACAGGGGACAACAGCCTGGCCCTTCTGCCACCAGAGCAGGGTGAGGCACTCAGGGTTACTTCTCCCTCCTCCCACCCCACGTCTCAAACTTGAAAAGGTCAGGCAGGCCTAGACCATAATTGGCAGTGGATGTATTGATATCCGGGGCCTGGAGAGGCTGAAGAAAGATGTCCAGGGGAGGTGACAACCTGCCCTGTACTTCCCCGCCCATTGATCTAGTTGCTCTTTTGGCCGCTCAGCAAACGTTGCTGAGCATCTCTTATGTGCCGTGCATGGTGCCAGGCCCTGGGGGACAGAGGCCTTGAACGGGGACTGTAGAGGAGTCAGCTGGGCATGCTGAAGGAGACCTGTGGGTATGATGATTGTACAGGAAGGTGCCTGGCTTCCTGGAGGAGGCATCCTCTCCGCTTGGAACTGAAAGATGAGAAGGAATTATCTGGACGAAGGGGTAGGGGAAGCGTGTCCCTGGTCTGAGATGGCAGGGGTTGGAGTGTGGTGCTTTTAACTGAAAGTTTCATATGAATGGAGCCTCTTGGTTGTGAGTTGAGGTTGACGAGGGTGGCAGGAGCCAGGGCTTGGGGCCTTGTGGACAGGGAGAGGATTTGGACTTTGTCCAGAAGCTGTGGGAAACAGCTGGAGGGTTTTCAGCAGGGATGATGTGGTTAGATTTTTTAAAAGCCCGCATGGCTCCGAGTGGAGGATAGATTGTTGGGGGGTTGAGTATGGAAGCCGGGAGTCCAGTGGGGAGGCACCTGCAGTGGGCTGTTGAGAAATGAGGGTGGCCTGGCCAGGGAGGCGGCATGCAGATGGAGAGTGGGAGTGGTATGAGGGAGGGGTGTCCAGGGGCTCCCCAGTTTCCTGCCCTGGGTGAGGGATGTGATGGTGCTGTTGGTCGAGTTGGGAAGGCTGGAGAGAGCAGGGTTGGAGGGAAGGGGGAGCTCTGGTCTGGATGTGCTGGTGGCATTGAGTAGGGACATCAGGAGGCTCAGGGCTGAAGGGTTCATGTGCAGGAGGACCCTCTGGGCTGTGGGCAGAGTGGAGAAGGCCGTGGGTGCCATGGGTGGGAGAAAGCCTGGCCCCAGCCCTGGGCCAGCTTCTCACAGCGTCTCAGCATCCCCCATGTCCCTCTCTGGACTTCCCGTGCCTTGCACGTGGCCACAGAGCCTGCTCCCAGGGCCTCCCTCCATCGGGCTCTGACTGCCTCCTGGAAGCTGGTCCATTAGGTCTGAAACGGCCTCTGCCTCCAGCCTGGGTGACCACCATTCATCCTCCACAGCTGCCGGGGTGACCTTTCACCAGCAGACCTCCTAAATGTCACGCCCTTTCACGCCTCTGTGCTTGCTACCAGCGGGTGGGCCCCCTGGCTCTCCCTCCCCTACACCCCTATCTCATGAAATCTAGGGGCCTCCGTCAGGGCCCTCACACCCCAGCCTCCCCGTGTGTCTCAGTAAAGGGTTGTCGAATGGCTGCATGGCATCAGCCTGTGCTGTGTGGGGATCATGGGCCAGACGGCTGAGCATCACATTATTAAGAAGAAAGTTTAGCTGGGCATGGTGGCACATGCCTAGAATCCCAGCTACTCGAGACGCTGAGGCAGGAGAATCTCTTGAACCCAGGAGATGGAGGTTGCAGTGAGCTGAGATTGAGCCACTGCACCCAGCCTGGGCGACAGAGCGAGACTCTGCCTCAAAAGAGAGAAAGGAAGGTGGCGTTTATGTATCAGGTGCCTGGCAAAGGTTATGTCTTTGCCCTTTAGTCTTTACAACAGCCAAGGGAGGTGGGTGTTAACTTCCCCTTTTACAAATTAGCAAACTGAGGTTTGCCAAAGGGATGTTCTTTGGGGCTGATTCCTAGTCTGATGCAGGTTTCCACCAGAATCTAGCCGGTTCCCATGGCTGGGCAGGGCTGAACTATAGGGGATGATGGCTGAGGGGTCTGAGAGCAGGGCCTGGTGGGCTGGGGGTCCACAGGTCCTGATCTGAGAATTCAGCAGCCCTGGGCCATGTGGGTGTCATTCGTGGAAAATGCTCTTGTAGCCCCTGTTCCCCACTGACCAGCTTCCTTTTCTTCTGCTCTGCACTTTGCAACCTCAGACCAACTGTGGAGGGCGGGTGAGTGTGGCACAGAGAGCCAGCTCCAGCTGGCGTCTTATTTGGCTGCCTGCCTGCTTGGCCTGGCTGCTCCCCTCCAGCCTCCCGCCCCCACCCCACCCCAGCTCTTCCTGCTTGGCTCTCGTGGCACGGTTAGTAGGTCAGCACAGTGAGGCTCAAGTGCTTCTCTCCATGGGTTGATTGGAGGAAGAGGCTTAGGTGGGAAAGGAAGGTCTTCCTGGGCCCAGGGTCCCAGAGAAGGGCAGTTTCTGGCCAGCCCTCCTGGTCCAGGCCAGCCAAGGCCAGGACTGGAGCCTGGGTCTTGGCCCCACCTGGCCCCAGGGTGGGCATTTCCCCTGGCATGCGGTGCCTGCATCCACACTCTCCCTGCGTGGCCACAGTAGGCTGAGGCTGCTGGGGCATAGCTGCGGCTCTGCTGTGATGCACTGAGCCCTGAATGGGAGGGGGAGGGCAGGTTGTCACCTCCCCTGGACATCTTTCTTCAGCCTCTCCAGGCCCCGGATATCAATACATCCACTGCCAATTATGGTCTAGGCTTGCCTGACCTTTTCAAGTTTGAGACGTGGGGTGGGAGGAGGGAGAAGTAACCCTGAGTGCCTCACCCAGCTCTGGTGGCAGAAGGGCCAGGCTGTTGTCCCCTGTGGCAGGACCTCAAGGCCACAACAGGAAGCCTTGCCTGCAGACAGCTGATCTTTGTACTAACAGAGGAGCCCAAGTAGAGAACCCCCTTAAGGCTATCTGAGGTGCACCTGGCCCCTGCGCCTACGCTGCCCAGGATAGCTGGAGGTGCTTTGTCCCCCAGAGCACAGCATCTCCCTCTGTCCTGGGGCAGTGCTACAGAGAGTGGGGCCCACCCAGCCCCCAAGCCACTTACCCCAGCTCCTTCAGCTCTTTGTGGCTAATTTCTCACACCCCTCTTCCTCACCAACCTGGCCTCCCTCTGGACATGGTCCCGTTGATTAATTTCGCTCTAAAAGTTTGGGATACAGGGCCTGGAGGCGATGGCGGGAGACAGCATTTTCATAGTACCTAGTGTGTGCCACGAATTTTAAAAGGTATCACCTCCTTTAATCTTCACAAAGAGTTACGCTCATTTTACAGATGAAGAGAAGGAAATCTAGGATTAGAGACTCCACCTCCCTCTTCATCAAATGTCACTGAGCACTAACTCCGAGCCAGACCCAGTGCTGGACAGAAGGCCCTGCCCCAGCTCCTAAGGAGGCCCGATTCTGGCTCCAGGTCCACCCACATGACTCCAAAGCCAGGACTCTTCCCTCCAGGGTGCTGGAGCAGGGCAGAGCCCAAGAGCTTTCTAGAGTCAGAGTCTCCCACATGGAATCAGCGAGCTCCCCATCTCTTGCTGCCCGCAGACGTATACGGGCTCCATCCTGGTGGCTGTGAACCCCTACCAGCTGCTCTCCATCTACTCGCCAGAGCACATCCGCCAGTATACCAACAAGAAGATTGGGGAGATGCCCCCCCACATCTTTGCCATCGCTGACAACTGCTACTTCAACATGAAACGCAACAGCCGAGACCAGTGCTGCATCATCAGGTGGGCGGCCCAGCACCTGTGTGGAGCTCCAGGCTTAGGACCTAGAGCTCCAACTGTGCGCTCCTGCTGATACCTCTAGGAATTGCCCCCGCTGTCGGAAATGCCATCCAGCTCTTCAGGAACCAGACCTATGTACTCTGTGCTGTGTAACAATGTAGAAAATCACCTCCCTTTCTGGGGTCTTATATCTCTATGCTACCAAAGCTCACATTAGCTTTTGAGGCCAGCCTTGTTTACTGCTGGTTCCTGTTAAGTTATGGTCAGTTGACATCTCAGGCTCCTATTTTCTTTTGGGCAGAGGGCAAAAGACAAAGCATTGACTGAGCATCTAATATGTGTTGTGCTCTATGACAAGTATGGATGCAGGTGTATTTGTATCTGAACGAAGGTGAAGGAGAGTGCGGTGGAGCACTGGGCCCTTGAGCCCTGCCCCAGCCCTGGAGGGTCCGTATTGTCAGCTGATATTACAGATGGGGGAGCTGGTGGATGGTGCAGCCTGGGCTGAGTTCCAGTTGGTGGGGAGTCCCTGTGGGTTGTGACAGGTCCTGCCACTCCCTCCCTCTGCAGTGGGGAATCTGGGGCCGGGAAGACGGAGAGCACAAAGCTGATCCTGCAGTTCCTGGCAGCCATCAGTGGGCAGCACTCGTGGATTGAGCAGCAGGTCTTGGAGGCCACCCCCATTCTGGAAGGTAGGACCAGAGTTCCGAGGGTGGGACCAGGCAGTGGGGCGGGAGTGGGCTTTGCCAGTGACACCCTACTCACTCCGCAGCATTTGGGAATGCCAAGACCATCCGCAATGACAACTCAAGCCGTTTCGGAAAGTACATCGACATCCACTTCAACAAGCGCGGCGCCATCGAGGGCGCGAAGATTGAGCAGTACCTGCTGGAAAAGTCACGTGTCTGTCGCCAGGTGGGCCTGAGCCCCAGGGATGCAGGAATAGACCCAGGCCCCTGGCCTCAGGGGTCTGCGTGGCCCACTTGCCCGTATTGCTGCCCGTATTGCTCCCCCACCTGCCCGTATTGCTGCCTGCTTGCCTCTGTGCTGGAAATCCCACCATGAAACCCACCGATGGGCTTCTCTACAAGCCATTTGTTAAAATAGTAAACCATCATCCCAGGCTAGTTCCTGATGGCCTCCTCTGGCCCTCCTCCCCTGGCCCCCAGCACTGTGCCCACATTTTCAGGCCCTGGATGAAAGGAACTACCACGTGTTCTACTGCATGCTGGAGGGCATGAGTGAGGATCAGAAGAAGAAGCTGGGCTTGGGCCAGGCCTCTGACTACAACTACTTGGCCATGGTGAGGCCCAGGTGGGCCCCTGGGTAGGGGGGCACCCACCCTAGGATTGTAGGGAGCTGGCTACTGCAGACTCAGACTTGAGGTCTCACTGGTCACAGGGCTCAGGTGCCAGCTTCTTGCTGGCTTGTCTGGACACCAAGGAGAAGTGGGCTCCTGGCCATTGCTGCCACCAAGCAAAGGGTGGGGGACCTTGGGGCATGCACACGGCAGGCTGGCTTGGGAAGCACCACTCCTTTAGCCATGGGGAGAGCCCATGTCTGGTTGCCTGGGCTGGGCTGGGGTGGGCCAGGCCACATGGACGTAAGTGTGGGCTATGGCACCTGAAGCATATATGTGTGTGTGCATGTGTGTGTTGTAGGTGTGACAGGTGTCCCTGGACACTTTCTGTAGCTGGCTGTCACACACGTGCACACACACACACACACTCTTGTAGACACACAGAGAATGGGGTGTGCCCACTGTTGAAACCCTGCTCATATGCAGTTACCTCTCCTCTGTCTACACCAGGCAGTACCTGCCTAGGGGGTCGAGTCCCTGATAGTGGGTATCCCCGGGGGGCTGCAGGAGCCTAGTAGGGCCTAAGTGCTGTGACTGCCAGGTGGGCGACAGGGGCTGGCCTGGCATCAGTGACCTGCCTGCTCTTCATGGGAAGAAGGGGCACCAGCACCCCCAGATGTGGAGAATGAGTTCCTGGGAAGCCCAGGCTTTCTAGACCCTCCAGACTTTCTGGAGGAGTTGTGGTGCTCACCGGGTGAGGTCAGCGCCTGGGGCCCCGGGCTGGCCTGGCCTGTCAGGCAGAAAGGGCCTTTTGGGCAGGCAGCCAGGCACTGCCCCTCTGGGGGTACACTGACGTCCTCTTGCACCCCACTCTCCCACCCTGCCCACCAGGGTAACTGCATAACCTGTGAGGGCCGGGTGGACAGCCAGGAGTACGCCAACATCCGCTCCGCCATGAAGGTGCTCATGTTCACTGACACCGAGAACTGGGAGATCTCGAAGCTCCTGGCTGCCATCCTGCACCTGGGCAACCTGCAGTATGAGGGTGAGGCTGCGCCACACTCGCCCTGCCCCACCCCTGCGCCAAGGGCAGTGCAGTGCCTTGCTGCCCACGTGGTATTGGCAGCTCAGTTTCTGTCCTAGCACGTGCCCTCTTTGGGATGGAAGCTGGGAAGAATTCGCCTGTGGTTAGATTTGAACAGGTCTGCTAGATTGAAATCAGCTGTGGGTGTGGTGTCGCTGTGCTGACAGTCCACCATGGAGAGGTACAGTTAAAGTATATTGGGAGTTGTCTATGGACACTTTAAGACTCACTTCAAATTTGGTTTCTTCTTTAAAGTCAGATGTCTTAGAGAGAGGGTAAATCTTTGAACTAATTCACTCTAAGGTGTGAGTGACTGGATAGCCATCTTTGGAAAGGGAGAAGGCTAGGGAAGGGAACGTGTTCACTCATCTAACATTCTTGGACACCCACTATGTGCCAGGCTGGGAGGTGATCCCCTGAGGCAGGTGGCAGGTCCCACTCTGCTCTTGCTCCTGATTCCCAGCATGGTCCCCAGGCAGAGTAGGAGCCCCAGGAAATGTGCCCAAGGAATGAATGATCCCAGCACTAAGGAGATCACAGTCTAGGCATCTTGAAAGACTAAGAGACACAGGGAAGGGTAAGCTGACAGAAGGAAGAGCTTGTGCAAAGGTCCTGAGAACAGAGCACATGTCGGGGAGGGGATCCAAAGCTTGTCTAACAGGAGCCAGGGCTGCTGCCAAGAGCCCTGGGAGTGGGGAGAGAGCTGCAATGGCCAGTGTCTATTCCTCGAATGCCAGGCATGGTGCCATGTGCAGGGCATACGTGGTCCCTACCCTCATGCTGCCTGCAGACTCATGGTGAGAACATTAATCAAATACACCTTGACCCGAGGAAGCATTTAGTCACAATGCTGATGCCCTCCCTGGACAGGGCAGGACCCCGGCAGCAGGAGTGGCAGCCTAGTCCTCTTAGGACTGTCCCCTTGCCCCTGTTGCCCACCCTCCCTCCCCTGATGCTGTGCCCCTTGCTGCCAACAGCACGCACATTTGAAAACCTGGATGCCTGTGAGGTCCTCTTCTCCCCATCGCTGGCCACAGCTGCATCCCTGCTTGAGGTCAGTGCCTGGCCTCTCTCCCCTCCATGACTTCTGTCCCTCTGAAGGGTTGAGTTTAAGCTCATTGGGGGCTGGGATGTAGGAACCACATTGCTGGGACCCTGTGGTTTGGAGAGTTCTGTTCAATATGGAGAAGAAACCGTGTGCAGGTCCTGTGCTAGGCACAGGTCCTGAAGGAGCTTCTGCGGGTATGGCAGGGCAGGTGGGGGCCCTGTGATGCTCTGGGCTATGTGACCCTGGGTGAGTCATCCCTGCCCTCTGGGCCTCAGTCTCCACATCTGGGCAAAGGGCACTGGTGTCCCTGGGTCAAATGCATTGAGTCTGTCTGTCTTTTAGCAAACACTTATTAGGGTTGGAAAACTGAGATGAATAAAGCCAGAGTCAGGGCTGGTCCTAGAAGGGACAGGTGACATGCTGGAGGGAGTTAAGCGGGGCTGTCAAGGAGAGAGAAGTTCCTTCCAGGCAGCGCTGGGGCAGGTTTCCATGGCTAGGGAGGATTTGGCCGTGGGCCCTGGGGCAGGCGTGCTTAGTGGAGGCAGTGGTCTGGGCCAGGCCAGTGCTGGAAAGTGGAGGGATCCGGGTGTGGGTGGAGGGAGGGGCAGGCTGGCAGGTGAGCACCTGGGGTGTTGCCTGTACCAGGTGAACCCCCCAGACCTGATGAGCTGCCTGACCAGCCGCACCCTCATCACCCGCGGGGAGACGGTGTCCACCCCACTGAGCAGGGAACAGGCACTGGACGTACGCGACGCCTTCGTAAAGGTGGGCTGGAGGGAAGGGGCCACTTGCTCGCCCTACCCCTTGGGAAGTTGGGCTCTTGATGGGCAGGTGCCAAGGAGTCCTGGGAGGTGGGTAGACGTCTGGGTCGCCACCCCTGCCTGCCCCGGGGCTGCAGTCGGCCTTCCTTGAGTCCCAGGTGCCCATGCTCCTCTGGGGCCTTCCCAGCTCTGGCCACCCCAGGCCCTTGGCTTTTGGCCTGCTTTGGTCAGCCATGTTGTTCCCAGCCCGGGGATACTCTCTTTGGTCTCTTTGCAGAAGACACAGAAGAGGGGGTCTAGGTCAGGTCCTGTTTCTACAACCACACGTTTGCCATTCATCGAGCCTTCACCCACCACACCAGGCCCTGGGCTGGGTTCGGGGACCTCAGAGATAAACAGGGTTGGACATAGAGATGAGAGCCCCAAGGAGGGCTCCTTCCCCTGCTGCATGGTCAGGGAAGGCTTCTCCAAGAGGAGCTGTTATCTCAACAGAGCCTTGAAAAATGTGTAGGAACTGTTCAAGCAGGAAAAGGGGTCTCCAGGCAGAGGGAACAGCTCAAGTAAAGGGTTGGGGGTTTCACACGGCACTTTGTTCCACACAAGGGCTGGAGCGACACCACGAAGGGTCCAGGAGCCTGGCCTGTCCCCCGGGGGAGGGTGTGGCTGGTGCCAGTGGCTGATCGCTGCCTTTCAGGGGATCTACGGGCGGCTGTTTGTGTGGATTGTGGACAAGATCAACGCAGCAATTTACAAGCCTCCCTCCCAGGATGTGAAGAACTCTCGCAGGTCCATCGGCCTCCTGGACATCTTTGGGTTCGAGAACTTTGCTGTGAACAGGTACCGCGTGGGGCTCTGCTCGTGGGAATTTCCTTCCCCAATATGGAAATAAGAAATATCACGTCTCTCCCTTGCGAAGCACATTTAGTTGGCTCCTGGCACACTCTGCCAGGCTGTTCCATCATCACAGTGGACCCTCTCCCTTTACTTCCCATCCCCTCGTGTCCCTCACCTCCTCAAGGTCAGCTGAGCCTGGCTGGGGTTGTCAGGAGGCCGTACGCATCCTGAACACTCGGGGAGGAAACCTCTGGTCTCCAGGCCCCACTGGCCACTGCCGATCTGCCCAGATCCATGCTGCAAGGCGCCTCAAAGCAGGGAGGCCAGGCCTGTGCCACGCTTGTGTTGGGGTCTCCGCCACCCTTGGGATTCTGTGCCTTTTAGGGGCCGTGTGAGGGGCTGATGGGTGGTGTCACATACAGGTGGGTCCTGGAGCCCCACTTCCTGCTGGAAAGTCAGGACCTGGCAAGTCATATCAGTTCCCTTGCTGTTTGGATGTCTCAAAGCCCTCCAGCACCAAAACACCCACACTCGACATACTGGGCTGTGTCCGTGGCTCGGCCATGTCTGCAGCCAGGGCTCTGTTTCCCAAGTCTTGTCAACCCCCTTCCCACCTCCCAAGGCCACTTTTGATGTCCCTGTATGGCCCATCAGCCAGCCTCTGGGGTCTTTCTCTCCCAGGCATCTGCCTGGGGTTTGGGTGCCCACCTGCCAATCCCCAGCCCTCCCCAGGGCTTGATCATGCCAGGGAAAGAGTCCTGAAAAGCCTTAGCTCTCCTTCTGGCTCACAGAGTGACCCTAGGCCCTTGCTGGGCCTCCGTGTCCTCCTCTGCACCTGGAGGGAGGTGGACTTGACAATTCCCCTCGCCTCTGAGTTTGGAGTCCATGATGGGGACAGCTTGCTAAAGGCCATGCTGCAGGCGGAGGCAGAGCCAGGCCCTGAACAGCAGGGTGGGGCCTGAACAACACCCTTACCCCATCCCTGTGCCCCTGCAGCTTTGAGCAGCTCTGCATCAACTTCGCCAATGAGCACCTGCAGCAGTTCTTTGTGCGGCATGTGTTCAAGCTGGAGCAGGAGGAATATGACCTGGAGAGCATTGACTGGCTGCATATCGAGTTCACCGACAACCAGGATGCCCTGGACATGATTGCCAACAAGCCCATGAACATCATCTCCCTCATCGATGAGGAGAGCAAGTTCCCCAAGGTGGGCCGGTGCTGCTGCTGCCTCCCAGGGTCTTGGGTGCACACAGCTTGCTTCCCTGCTCTGAGCCCCGGCTTTCCTCATCTGCAAAATAGGACTAATGATACCCACCTCTCAAGTTGGCTCGGGGGCCAATTCAAGTATAGGCATCTGCCATTTGGGAATCACCTACAGTCCATGGGGTTCTGGGCCCATGCACGCATGCAGTTGGCATGGAATGGGTGCTCAGGACACAGCATATATCTCAGAGTTGGGGAGGGGGAGAGGGGATTGCACCCATGATTTTAATCTTGGGAAATTGATTGTCTAAACTGGAATGCACTTTCAAAGTTGTGTAGTTCCAATTCATCCACTTAACAGATGGGGAAATGGGGTTCCAGAGAGCGCCTATGTGAGGTAGAAATAAGAGGAGGGGAAGCTCCTGAAGAAGAGACAGGGTGCAAAGACATGGGCAGGGAGGGGAGTGGGGCCCATGGAGGAGAGGGTGGGCTCACAGCTGCCCCTCCACTCCCCAGGGCACAGACACCACCATGTTACACAAGCTGAACTCCCAGCACAAGCTCAACGCCAACTACATTCCCCCCAAGAACAACCATGAGACCCAGTTTGGCATCAACCATTTCGCAGGCGTCGTCTACTATGAGACCCAAGGTACAGAGGGCTGCCGGCTGTCTGTCGCTCCCTGCCCGTGGCACTGCCTTCCCCTGCTCCAGCCCAGGAATAAGATATCCAGAATTTTAAAGATTTTTTAAAATTGTGATTATATATACATATATATATATATATATATGTATATATATAAACTTCACTAAAATGGCCAAGTGTTGGATTCAGTGGCACTAAGTACTTCACAGTGCTGTGCATCCAGTACTGCTATCTATTTCCAGGGCTTTCTCACCGCCCCAAACAGAGGCTCTGCAAGCATGGGGCGGTAACTCCTTCCCCTACCCCCGGCCCCCTGTAACCTGTGTTCTACTTTCTGTCTGTGAGTTTGACTATTCTAGGTACCTCATATAAGTGGAATCATATGTTATGGCCATACATCGTTTAACGTCATTTCTGAGAATGTGTCGTTAGGCAATTTGGTCATTGTCAATCATCGTAGAGTGTAGTTACACACCTAGATGGTCCAGCCTACTACACAGCTAGGTTATCTGGTATGGCCTATTGCCCTCAGGCTACAGACCTGTACAGCATGTTCTTGTACTAAATACTGTAGCCAGTTGTAACAGAATGGTAAGTATTTGTGCATTTAAACATAGAAAAGGTACAGTAAAAATACGTCATTACCATCTTAGGCACCACTATTGTATCTGCAGTTGGCTGAGATGTCATTATGTGGTGAAGAAGTGACTGTATTTGTCCTTTTGTGTCTGGCTTGTTTCATTCAGCATAATGTCTTTAATTTTCATCCACGTTGTAGCATATATCAATTGCCCTCATTTTTATGGCTGAATAGTATTTCGTTGTGTGGATAAACATTTTGTTTATCCATTTATCTGCTAATGGACATTTTGGGGTTGTTTCTACCTTTTGACTTTTGTGAATAGTGCTGCTCTGAACACTTGTGTACAAATATCTGTTCGAGTCCCTGCTTTCAATTCTTTTGGATGGGCTCAATGCTTGTTTGCACATTTAGGGAAACTGAGGCTCAGAACAAGGTTGGGGGGTTGACTGTCCTTACCTGATACAACATAGCCCATTAGGCTCAAAGTCAGGCCTCGAACCAGCCCAGTTACCCCCTAAGACTCTCAGCAACAAGACCAAGCATGAACTTTGAAGACCGTGCATCTTCTTTTCCCCTGGGGACAGGCAATTGGGTTCACGTTAAAGCTGGAAGTTAAGAAGAGTGGTCAGAACACAGGCTTATCTCACTTGGAATTCTTAAGGGTTTGTCAAAAGACTGCAGACTGCCCTTGCCAATCCCTCCCCACCCACCCTGGTATAAAGGGCCAACCTCAATTGGCATTAGTTATGTGCTGTGTCTACCCTGAGCCCGGCCATACAGCCTCAAGGGGTCCCACCCATAGTCAAAGGCCAATTAACCCGTAAATATCTATACCTACTATGTACCACAAAAAATTAAAAATTAATTTTTTTTAAAAAAAAGGCCAAAGATATTCAAACATGCTATAACCCATCCGTTTCTTACTCCCTTGCTGAACTGGTCCAGAAGTCAGCAGTGTATCAGTGAGCCAGGCTGCAGTGGTAGAATCTGATGGCGGCTCAGACTCCCTTACAATATTGGACTGTGAGATCCAACCTTATTGTTGGAAGAAGGAAGCAGACGTTAAGTTTGAAGGACTGTCACGCAAACAAATTGGTCTTTCATTTGGAGTAATAGAGGATTGTATTTCTCAGTTCAGTTCAACCAATATGCTCTTAGCATCTATTATGTACCAGGCTTCATGATGTTGCGGAGGATACAGAAGTGAAAATTGAATAATCTCTATGCTGAGTTATAAAACTATAGAATGCTAGGTCTGGAGGGAACATAAGGGTCATCTACCTTAATAGAATTGGTAACTGAAGCCCAGAAAGGGAAATGGCTTGCCTAAGGTTGTTAAACAAGACTAAATGACTGGAAAGAATTCTACCAGCATTTTCCAGTTCACAAAGAACCTTTTCAATACAGCGTCTTATTTATGATGTGGATTTATGAAGTGGGTGGTATTAGGTGTTCTGAAGAGAAGCAAGCTTGTAGGCACTATCCTTCCCATCCAACAGTTAAGGAAACTGGAGTCCCAGAATGGGGGTCTTTCTAGGATAACATAGTGAGTCTGTCAGAGCTTTAGTGAGAACCCAATTACATCCCAACTGCAAAGCCCACCTTCCATTCCTGTGTGTCCCCTGCAACTCGCCCCTCCCCAGGTGCCAGGCGGGCAGCCTAGCACTGGGTCTCTGTGCTGTCCGCCATTCATGGGCAGCCTATGTCCTGCTCTGTGCAGTGGCACTCCCCCTCTGGCATCTGCAGTCCTTGGACACCCCGTCTCTTGCCCCACTCTACAACCCCCTCCCCATTAACCAGTTTCCAACTCCTCGGTCCCTGTGAGTGGCAGCCTCCTCTGGGGTCTGTGTGGTGCAGGGGAATCTCCCTAGGCTCCTGGGGATCCTGGGTTCTGGGTGCAGAGAATCTCCTTTGCACGAGCGTCCTGGGTTCAAGTCTTAACTCTGCCCATGGCTTACTGTGTGACATTAGACAACTCACTTAGCTTCTCTGAACATCAGTTTTCTCCCTTTGGGGGCAGAGGAGGTAATCCCTACCTGTCCCACATAGAAGGAGCTGTGAGGGGTCTTCATAAAACATAACACACTGTCCAACCACAAGGTGGTTTTAATGAATTCCTTTAATATTAGCTTGTACCAGATCAACATGCATTCTCTCCCAGGTGACACACTTACTTAACAAGGCCTTTTGATATCTTAGTTCAAAAGACTCATGGTAGCTTTGGGGTGGTTGGTCAGGAAGGAGGCCTGCTTTCTCCTGGAGACTGAGACCCCCCTGCCCTTCTTGAACAGGCCTGGAAGAGGGGAGCTGTGTCACTGGGGAGATGGCCCCTCACTTTCTCTATGATCTTGGGCAAGTCTCTGTCCCCTCCAGGCCTCAGGGTCCCCCATCATGAAATGGATGTGGTGGAACTAGGTGGATTTTGAGGGTCCTCCTGGCTCAGATGTTGTGGGTTTGGGGAGGGCCTGCCAGAGCTGGTGAGAGGTGACTGCTGTTTGCTGCTTGCAGGCTTCCTGGAGAAGAACCGAGACACCCTGCATGGGGACATTATCCAGCTGGTCCACTCCTCCAGGAACAAGTTCATCAAGCAGATCTTCCAGGCCGATGTCGCCATGGTAAGCCGGGCGTGGTTTCTGTTGTTCGGGAAGGGCCCCCACGGGCCAGGCCTGGGTCTAAGCCCTGCCCTTGTCCAACAGCTTCAGCTGAGCCCCCTGGCCACATAATGGGTATGGAGCTTTGCTGTGGCTCCAGGAGGGGCCTGGAGGGGCCTCAAAGGTGTTCCCATCTGGTCCTCTTATTGTACTAACTGGGGATAGGGCTGGGGTGCAAGGCCCAGAGAAGGGTCACCTGTGAGGTCACAGAGCAGAACCGGTCAGGGATCGGTTTACTGTGGGGGTCCACCCCCTGGAATCCAGCTGCTAAAGAGAGCATGGGCAGAAAGAGCACATCCAGCTTGAAGGATGTGGGGTGGGTGTGGATACTCAGAGAAGCTGGCACAGAGGGCATGTCTGTGCCAGCCCCAGACCCCATCAGACAGTGGGAGAACAGCCCCCTCCGCCTTTCCTTAGGCCCTAGGGTGAGGGTCTAGTGGATTTTTTCCTGCTGGGTTGCATGCCTTTTTATTTCATATTTTCCTCCTGTCCCATGGCTTCCTGGAGGGTGCATGAAGTCCTCACGCGGAAGACAGCCCCTGCCCCTTCCATGCCTGTCCAGGTGCCTGGCTGTCCCCTGCCCTCAGGACCACCAAGGCATCACAGAGCTTCCAGGACCCCAGACCTCTCCCTGAGGGTCCCCCTCTCTCCATGGTGGATTTTGAGTGGTTTTGTGACCCACCACATTCTCCTTGCCCCTCCTCTCCCCATCTCACCCTGCACCGTGGTTCCTGTTGTAGTTTCTCTGTGGTTATTCATCGGGTACTCTGCGCCACTCAGCAGCTGCTGCGAAGGTAAAAGACCCCAGCCCGGGGCTGAGGATGGCGGGAGAGGCCTCAGCGGCCTGGGTGGGGCTTAGTCCCGAGCTCCCACTGTGCTGAGACTCGGGAAAAGGGCTGGGCTTTTTCTCCTTTTTTTGGAGTGTGTTTTTGTGTGGAGTGGTTTGTGGAGTGATTTTTGTGTTTGGTTTTTGAGTTGTGTGTGCTGCAGGCATTTCTTTCTTCAAGGAGGAAACTGAGTCCTAGGAGAGGGGCAAGGCTTGCCCAGGGTCCTCTGGGAACCGGGGACAGAGTGGGGACTCGAACGCAGGTCTCCTAAGGCCCCTTGGAGGCATCAATCCCCGGTCCTTCCACCAGGCCCTGGTGGGCGCCTATGGCCATGCCTTGACCAGATCCTCAGATAACCTTGCAAGGCAGGAGGGACAGGTAGCATTTTCTGCATTTTGCAGATGAGAGACTGAGGCTGAGAGAGGGGATATGACTCATTCCAGGTAACAGCATTCTGACGGGGAGCTGGGACTAGGAGACACCATTCCCCGGACCTCCTTAGGTCTGAAACAGCAGCCCTGTTGCGTCCTGAACTCTGGTTCAGGCCGTGGCTCCCACGGTGCTCTAGACCCCAAAGGTGCTGGGTACCCCTTAGCAACAGCATGGTGCTGCCAACCCCTTTGCCTCCTTTTCTCTCCTCAGCCCTCCATTTCCTCTCTGCCAAATACTGACATCCTTCCACTTTGGCCTGGTGCTGAGTCCCTCTTCCTTCCTGCCTGCCTGGCAGAGTTCTGAAACAATCCACACACCCCCGGCAGTAGACAGGGCATGTCAGGAGCAAGGAGCTTGTCTGGATGGTGGCCTCTCCCCTCTGCCCACAGATCAGCCCTGGAACAACCTCCCGCCCCCACTCACCCTGACAGACCAACACTGTAGGCTGGCCGACTGCTGGGGTGCACGCAAGGCCGACCTGAGAGAGGGGAGTCCCAGGCACTTGAAGCACTGGCACCCAGGAGAGTCCCCACCCGAAGGCCCTGTGCTGTAAGGTGGCTGTACTGCTGAGACGGGCGTAGCTCTGGCCTCTCCCACTCTTTCCTCTTCTCCTGTAGCCCTGCTGGCCCCTCGCTGGGCCCATCCATTCCTCCTGGTCTTGGGCATACTCTGGTTAAACCCCATCTTCCCCTCCTACCCGTTCTTCTCTCTCCTCTGTCTTTTCAAAGCTCCTTGAGGCATCTGGGAACGCTCCATGATATTTCCTGCTCGAGTTTCCTACTCCTGGGATTAGAACCCACTTACTGAGAAATCATGGAGAGGTCAAAGTGCAGGAGCCCAGAGTCTCCAGAAATGGCCCACTCCAGAAGAAGTTTTAGGAACAGAGAATTAGGATACAACAGTGACCAATCTGATACCAGTTACATCTACTGGGCACCTCTTCTGAGCCAGGCTATGAGCTAAGCACTTATATTTATCACCTCATTCACTCCCCACTGCAACCTGGCGAGTAATTACTATTACTCCCACTTTACAGGTAAAGAACTGGGGCCCAGGCTGGGTGTGGTGGCTCACACCTATGATCCCAGCACTTTGGGAGGCCAAGGCAGGAGGATTGCTTAAGGCCAGGAGTTCAAGACCAGCCTGGGCAACATAGTGAGACCCTGTGTCTACAAAAAAATTTAAAATTAGCTGAACATGGGGGTGAGCACTTGTAGTCACAGCTACTTGGAGTGGGGGCTGAGAAAAGACAATTCCTTGAGCCCAGGAGTTGGAGGCCGCAGTGAGTTGTGACTGTGCCACTGCACTCCAGCGTGGGTGACAGAGTGAGATCCTGTCTCTAAAATTTAAAAAAAGAAAGAAACTGGGGCCCAGAGAGGCCAAGGTGCTCACTGAGGTCACATACCTTGTGACACAACAGTGATTCGAGTGCAGGCCTGCCTCAGGGACTTGTCTAAGGCCATATACAAGCGAGGGCTAAAGTGAAGTTTTCCAAGTCCCTGCTTTTTAAAAAATAATTTTAATTTTTAAAAATTTACTGTGCTGTCTCCATAAACGTCACATCTTAGGAAAGAAAACATACTTCGTAACTACTAGAAACACGATGGCTTTTTAAAAGGAAGATGAAAATCAGCTTGGTTAATTGTGAGACATTAAGTCACAGTTTATTCAATGACAGCGTACTAGTGTGGCAATGCTCCCATCAGGATGGAAGCCCACGCCACCTCTTGCAGTGATCTGAACTCCCATCATCGGCAGGTCCCTGAGCCCTGAGTTTTCAGCCTTTGACTCCTACATCTGCCTCCCTGGGGCAGCCGTGGGCAGCCCCACCACAGCCCTTGCTGGTGAAGGGCCCAGCCCAGCTGTGATAAAGGCAGCTCTTCTAGGATATTGACTACCCCCTGATTAATGCCTAAGCCCAGTCATATGTCGTGGGGCCCTGAGCCCAAGAGACACCTATTCACTCTATGCAGGTGGCCTCCTGCCTGAGACTTCCCAGCCCTTTTCATGTCACGCTCTGGGGTCTTCCTCTCAGATCCTTTCTGGGGAGCATTTGACATTGGCCTTTGAACTTTTCACTTCTACCTTTACCCCATCCCCATCTGCAGATTATCCCAGAAAACAGCAAATACCAGGAAGGACAGCCTTTCCCCCCAATGAAATAAAACCAAATCAGAAACCCAGATGGCTACCTACAAACCTTTATTGAGTACCTACTATATGCCAGGCATTGTCATGGGTCTTGGGGACGTAGCAGTGAATAAAACAGAAAAAGTCTCTGTCCTTATGGAACTTAAGTTCCAGCAGAAGAGTGGATAGTTAGAAAGCCAAGGCCAGGTGAAGTGGCTCACACCTGTAATTCCAAAACTTTGGGAGGCCGAGGTGGGCAGATTGCTTGAGCTCAGGAGTTCAAGACCAGCCTTGGCAAAATGGCAAAATCCCATCTCTACAAAAAATATAAAAATTAGCTAGGCACAGTGGCACACACCTGTAGTCCCAGCTATTCAGGAGGCTGAGACAGGAGGCCGAGTCTGGGAGGTCGAGGCTGCAATGAGCCAAGATCGTACCACTGTGCTCCAGCCTGGGCGACAGAGTGAGACCTTGCTTCAAAAATAATAGTAAATAGATAGAAAGCCAATAAATAAGTAAAAGCTGCAGTGTATCAGATGGTGAGATGTAGTATGGGGAAAGATTAAGGAGGGAGGAATGCGGCGGTGGGGCTCTGTGATTTTCAGTGGTGTGGTGGGTGCGGTCAGGAAAGGCCTGCCTGAGAAGCTGAGCAGGAGGTGAGGAAGAATGTGCCCAGCCACATTCCAGAGGAAGGGCTTTGCAGGGAGAGGGGACAGCAAGCACAGATGCCCTGAGGTGCTTTGCAAGCCTATGCCTGCATCCCAGGTGCACCTCAGGCAGGGCAAGGAGGCTGGAGGGGCTGGAGGGGAGGGAACAGGTGTTACAAAGACCAGAGGCCCCTGGGACTAGCTCCTTTGGGGCACTGTGGGTCCCTACAAGGACCTGGGCCTTCATGCGAGTGAATCAAGGAGGCGGTGGAGGGTTCTGGGTGGGGAAAGGATGTGATTTTGTTCCTCACTTGGACTGCTGTGTTGACAGTGTAAGGGTCCCAGGCACTCAAAGCTCCAGCACCCAGAAGAGTCCCTGTCTGAAGGCCCTGTGCTGTAGGGTGGCCGCGCTGGTGAGACAGGTGTGGCTCTCGGCTGTCCCACTCTTTCCTCTTCACTAACTCCCCAGTCCCAGGGGAGGGTGGCCTGGAGTGTGGGGGATGGAAGCAAAGAGATGAGTTGGGGGGTTGCTGCAGGAATTTGAGAGCAATGCTGGTGGCTGGGACCAGGCTGACGGTGGAGGAAGTGGTGAGGGGTCAGGTTCTGGAGATATTTTGAAAGTAGAGCCTGTAGGATTTGCGGATATATTAGATGTGACAGAAGAGGCACTGAGGACAGTTGCTAGATGTTTGGCTGGAGCAACGGGAAGGTGGGCAATTTCTGTGAACCCATGGATGTCACTAGGAACCAGTTCAACAGCACTTCAGTAGATCAAAGTGTTGACTGTTACTTGTGTCATGTAGGTCCTGGCCATGCAGCAATAAAGAGGCAGACGCATCCTGTCCTCATGGGGCTCCCAGCCCAGCAGGGAGGACGGGCAGAAAGCAGTCATTTTATTGTGATGACCAAGACCAAAGAAGGGTGTGCGTGCGTGTGTGTGTACACGCGGTGGTATGCGTGTGCTCCTAGTGGCGTGTGTATGTGCATGCTGAGGTTGTGTGTGTGTTGTGTGTGTGTGTGTGTGCATGCGTATGTGTGTACTCATGTCAGGGGCCCTAATGCAGGCTGGGTACAGCCCAACTTGGACAGCTCCCCTCCAGTGACCGGGGTCACCCAGTGCTGCTGCTGGATCAAGTTGAGGACAACGCCAGGGGCCACAGATCTGACCACCACCCTACCGCATTGCAAATACTCCCCAGCTTCTCTGGGCAAAGTCCTAGAATATATTCCAAATACAATGCAGTTGGAAAGCATTGCAGATTTCAGAATCGCAGGCACTGGCTCTTTCTCGGAAGGCCTCATCACAGTCTGGTGGCATAGTACCTAAATTGAGTATGAGCACAACACCTTTGTCCCCCCAAATACCTCACATATCTACATCTACACCCCTGGTTTTTGATGCTACAGGATATCAGATGAAATGATGACTCTAAAAATATAAAAATCTTGCAATATTAATCAAATGAAGTCAAGTAAAATAAAATAATAAATTCTCAACCAAATGAAAATTGCCAGGAAAACACTAATCAAGATGCTTTGGAACAAAACCTAAGCTCTGTGTCCAGTTCCCATCAGTCCTGCCATTTGGCTTCCTGTTTGTTTGCGGCTCAGGGCTTCCCCCACCTCATTTCACAGTATTCTCAGAGGGGACCCCAGTAGGGCAGGGAGGCGCAGGGGGCTCGCTGGCTGCCAGGATCGCCCAGGTGTGGCTGGTGGAGCACAGAACCCCTGGCTGCGTCGGTGCCACAGTGCGGGGGGTTAGGAGGAGGCTGCTTGTGTGCCTTCTTAGGAGGATTAGCCAGGCCTGCCCCGCCCCCAGCCTGCTGCTGCCGGCTAAGCCTGGGAGGGGAGAGGTCACCGGCAGCTCCTGCCCCTCCTCCTCGCGCTTGCCCACAGGTTCCCAGAAGGCGGCACCACCTTTCTAGGTTGCTGTTTACTGAAATATGCCCTGACCTCTGACCCTTGTCACAGCCTGGTCAGATGGATAGATGGCATCACCTCCACTTAGGAAACTGAGGCTCTGCAACATTTAGTGACCTGCCCAAGGGCACACAGCTAGGAAGTGGTGGGCCAGGGCTTGAATCTAGGTTTGTCTAACCCCTGTCTCTAGAGATGACCTCAGTGTCCTGAGGTGACCAAGTCCGATTACTCCTTTATACAGGGAAGGGAGGGATGAGACTCAGGGGCTGTCCCTTGCTCAGAGTTATCCAGCGCACCAGGTGCAGGGGCAGGCTTGAGACTCCCAGTGCGGAGATCTTCCTGTAGGGTTCACTTCCCCCTCGCCCAGAGGTGGTAACTTTGGAAGTCCTGGGAGGCTTCCTGGAGGAGGTATCTGGAGTCCAGGCTCCAGCTCAGAAGGTGGGGAGAGGCAGTTTGCAGGAAAACTTCAAATACCGCCCTGTCCCTCAAACCCTGACCCCACTGACATCCTCTCTCGCTTCCTACTGGGCGGCTCCTGGGACACTGGATGGGGCAGGCACAGCCCCTCCCATCGCTGCCGTCCGTCCCCCCAGGGCGCCGAGACCAGGAAGCGCTCGCCCACACTTAGCAGCCAGTTCAAGCGGTCACTGGAGCTGCTGATGCGCACGCTGGGTGCCTGCCAGCCCTTCTTTGTGCGATGCATCAAGCCCAATGAGTTCAAGAAGCCCATGGTGAGTGGCCCTGGCCTGGGGTTGGCGGGTGGCGGCTAGGGTGACGTGGAGGAGCTAGGTCAAGAATAAGGTAGGGTGGGAGTGAAGGATGTGAGACTTTGTCCCTTTGGGGAATGGGGGGCACCCAGGGAGCTTACAAAACAAGGCCCCCTATTTATTGGAGGCAGCAGGTGCCTTGGAAAGAGCCTAGACTCTGCGGGGGGTTGCAGCAGGTTCAGATCCTGCCTCTACCATGTACAAGTGGGCGACTGCAGACAAAGCAGTTTCTTCTCTTATGCCTCAGTTTCCTCATAGATGGAAACGGGACTGACCGTACCTACCTCCTAAGGCTATTCCATGCAGTAATGCTTGCAGATGACCACACCCAGCAAGTGCCCAGTGATTGGCAGCTGTGGTTCTTGCTGGGGCTGCTTCTTTGAAAGTCCCCTTCTCCTTTGGCCCAGCTCAACCACCACCTCCTCCTGGAAGCCTCCCCCATCTCTTCAGCTGGTTGGGATATCCTCATTCTTGACTTTTCTGAATAACATTTGTTGGGCCCTTTCTGTGTGCCCAGCATAGGCTGGATGGTCAGTCCACAGCCTCCTTCAACCTTCTCAAACAGCCCGTGAGAAAGGGACTCTGCTGGTCCCAGGTTAGAGATGCGGGACTGGGGGCTCAGGGAGGTTAAGGGGCTCAGGCTGGGGCCACCTCGCTGCGAGCCCTCTCCTTTCACAGCACAGGCTCTGGGAGGGTTGTTTACCCAGAGGCCTGCAGGGAGGCACGGGGGGAAGCTGGGGCCTCGGGATCTGGGGAGGGAAGGAAGGCCGGGGAAAGTGGCCCGGAGAGAGAGGAAACAGTCTCCGGAAGCTGACAGGCTGCAAGACCGTCCCCTCCTGCTGCCTCCTGCCTGGAAAACATGTCCCAGAGTGGATGAGGCCTGTCCCCTTTAGGACTCAGGTCTGCAGGGGCCTGAGGGTCGCAGAGGGCTCCAGTGAGCTCTCCCTCTAATGCAGGGGGTGCAGGGGACTGAGACCAGGGCAGTCGGGCACAGTCTCCCCTGGCTCTGAAGTGGGACCCTTCCCTCAGCCCAGTCTTCAGCATCTGTGGACTGGGCCTTGGCAATAGCCTCCTCAAGGGTTTCCTGCCTCCCTTGCCTCCTGTCCTGCCTGCCCTGGCCCCCAGTGACATTGTTCTCAAATGCAGACCTGGCCCAGTCTCTCCCTGCTCTAAAACTTCCCTGGCTTCCAGCATCCATGGATGAGGCCCTCACAGAGCCCCACAGCCTCACAGCCCAGCACCTGCCTTCTACTCTTTCTCCCCAGCCCCTCCACCAACCAAACCCCAGGCCCCTTTGAAAAATGTGCCTCTTCCTTAAGGCAGCTAGAAAAGTTGTCTGAATAACCGCAGATCTACAATACCTGCAACGTGAAAGGTCCTCCCTGGGGCTGTGCAGAGCACCCCTCACCTGCACAGCCATAACTTGGCCTGGACCAGCCTCTCTAGCTCCCTCAAGATTCCCAGCAAAGTCCTGCGCTTTCAGGCTTCCAAACCTTTGCACAGGCTCACCCCCTCCAGCCTTGGAATACTCCCCCTCCTGTCAGGGTTAGGGCGATAAAGACGCCTCCTCCGTGAAGCTCCCCACTTGGGTGTCCCAAGGGGAATTAATCTGTCTTCTCTGTGCTCCCAAAGCACACAGCTCCACCATGACAGGCCTCACTTTATGCTCTTTTGTGGATTTGAGCTGCAGATCCAGGTGCCTGTCCCAGCTTTGCTCCTCCCATGCCGTGTGGACTTGGCCTTTCTGAGCCTTTGTCTGGGTTGGTCAAGTGCACAGCAGGGCTGCCTCCCAGCAGGAGCCTTGGCCCTGATGCCCTTGGCTGTGTGCCTGGCAGCTGTTCGACCGGCACCTGTGCGTGCGCCAGCTGCGGTATTCAGGAATGATGGAGACCATCCGAATCCGCCGAGCTGGCTACCCCATCCGCTACAGCTTCGTAGAGTTTGTGGAGCGGTACCGTGTGCTGCTGCCAGGTGTGAAGCCGGCCTACAAGCAGGTACAGGGCTGAGTGCACAGAGGGCAGGAGGGGAGGGTCCCAGCTTTGGCTGGGCAAGGGTCCCAATTTTCTTATCAGGACCATGGGCGGGGCTTGACATCTGCTTGACCTCTCAGGTGCAGCACGGAAAATTGGGGTTCAGGTATTGGAATGCATCCGTGGGCTTCAGTTACCATGTTCAGCTGGTGAGGACTTCACACATGGTGGTGTAAGGAACAAGACCAGGGCTGCCACGCGGGCCCTGGATGTCAGTTGTGAGAAAGGGTTTTGCAATCATACCATCCAGCTGAGCTAAGGAGAAAACTGGGGCTCAGAGAAGGCAGGACCCAGCTGAGGTCACACTTCGAGTCAGGGGCAGAGCTCGGGAAGAGCCCTGCCTCTCAGCCTCAGGGACACTCCGGAGGCCTTCCCACTGGAGAGGCTGCCCATTCCCTTGTGTTCCCCATCCTCACTCCAGGGCGACCTCCGCGGGACTTGCCAGCGCATGGCTGAGGCTGTGCTGGGCACCCACGATGACTGGCAGATAGGCAAAACCAAGATCTTTCTGAAGGTGAGCACAGATGCCTTCCCTGGGCTGCCCTGGGGGGGCTGTAAATTCCCATGATGTGGGCTGGGGTGCTCGGGAGAGGGAGGCAGTGCTGGGGCTTTGAGATCCTTTCTGCCGGGCTGTGGTGTGGCTGGAGGAGCAGGTGGGATCTGGCCTCTCTGGTGGGGAAGGGTAATTTGGTGTTTGAGATCATCTACAACCTGGGAGCGGGGTCAGAGCACTGACCACAGGTTACAAAGCACATGCCAGGGGCGGGCTGGCTGTTAGGCCCTCAGCAGGGAGGCAGGGGTGCTGCTTGCCTTGGGGCCCTTTCTGAACCTCATTTTCCCATCTGTAAATTGGGGTGTGCCTGTGTGGGGTCTCTTGAGTGTATCTTTAGGTTCCTTCCTGTAGTTTCCTGCCTGGCAGGGCCCATCCCGTGCTGGGGTCCGCAGCATGCCACCTGTCCGTCACTCTGTAGGGAGCTCAGCTCCCATTGCTGCCTGGGCAGCTGGGGAAGGAAGCAGGAAGCGAGGCCTGCGGGAGTCACGGAGTTACAGCCTTGGAGACATGGCTGGGAGCTGGCAGTGGCAGGGCAGCCCCAGCAGGGACAGTGCGAGCTCCCAGCGCTGGGCTTCCCCATTTGCATTTCCGCTGTGCTAGATTTCTGGCTGTCCCGGATGACAGGGCTCCTTCCTCTGGTGTGGGGGGTGGGGCCTGGGCACTCCAAGGACAGCTGCAGGAGGGACAAGAACCAGCTCTGAACTGGAGGGAACCTGCGGCCTCTTCTAATTCCTCTCCAGCCAAGGGGCTTCAGGCTAGGCCCTTTCTCTCCTTGCACCTGCATTTCCTCATCAGCAAGATGTGATGAATGTTCCCTGCCTGTGCCTCCCACAGCTGTCAGCCAGAAAGCACATTCCATGTGCCAGGCCCTGGGTGGCTGCTTTTCATCCATGAGCTCATTTAATCCTTGAAACAGTCCTGTGGAGAAGGAAATATTATACCCATTTCACAGGCTCAGAGAGAAGTGAGTTGCCTGACACCAGGCAGCTAGGAAGCAGGGAGCAGGACTTCTAGTCTGGGAAGGTCTGATGACCAGCCCCTGTGTGGGCAAAGTGGAGAAGGCAGGAATCATGATGGCATCTAGTACCAGGGAACTCGGAGGAGTGCCGTCAGCCCCTGACTTACACTGCTAGGCTCTTCCGATATGGCCTTGGTTTTGAGAGGCCAAACATGCTCATTCATCCATTCATTCATTCAGAATGCCTTGGCTGAGCATCTCCTCTGTCAGGGCCCTGTGTGTCTGTGATTATCTGATGGATTTGGCTCCGTCATGAGACTCTACCCTCCCCAAGGGCAGGGGCCATGTCTCCCTGGTTCATTGTGGCAGCCCCTCCCCTCCCCAGCATCTAGCACAGTGCCAGCACATGGAGGTGTTCAATTCATATATATTAAGTGAACCAATGAAGTTTTGTCCAACTACAGTGAGGGTTGGGGTCTTGGATGAGGAGGAGAGAGGGCTGAAAAAGTTGGCAGACACCCTGGATCATGGGTGGCCTTGAATGCCAGGGTGAGGAACCCAGGCTCGACGTGGGGAACCATGAGGTGTCACTGTAGGGTCACCATCCAGGTTGTGTTTAGGAGGGTCCCTCTGGCTGCTTGTGAAGGAGCACCAGAGAGGGAGCCAGGGGGCCGTGAGACCTTTAGTTAGGAGGCTGCTGCCAAGGTTCGGGAGAAGAATGGCAACAGCCCAGCCCAGGTGAGGGACTGATGTGACAGGGACGTCTAGATGCAGGGGGCTTGGGCAGATTGACGATAGGGAAGAAGCTGGTGTGTGTGCATACTGGGCCTTCTGACCCCATCCAGAGAGATTAGGCACCTTCTGCTCCATTTGTCCTGCCTGGACCTCTGGGAAACAGCCACAACCCCTGTCTGTCCTGGTGGCTGTGGGAGGCTGCTCCAGGGGCCAGAGCCAGCTGGGAGCTCATGGGGCCCAACTGAGTTCTTGACCTGTGCTCCCAGTGAAGGAAGAGCAGCCCCCACTGGGACTGAGCAGGTGGCCCTAGAGGAGACCTTGTGGGGCGCTGCTCAGGAGCTCTGCCTCCTAGGACCACCATGACATGCTGCTGGAAGTGGAGCGGGACAAAGCCATCACCGACAGAGTCATCCTCCTTCAGAAAGTCATCCGGGGGTTCAAAGACAGGTGCGTGTTCCCACCAGCTCCTCCCCTCCTCAGCCCACATACAGGTGTACGTGTGGTGTTTGGCTCTCCTCTGCTCTGCCCGCATGAACACTAGGAAAAAAACGTGTTCACCTATGAAACAAGTGCACACATGCATGGCATGCACACATGATCATGTAAACACAGAGGAACATAGATACATGATTTACATGGACCCATTGTGCCACGTAAGCCAAATAATGCAATACATTCACCTACATATGCACATGCACACGTAGATACATGAGACTCACATGTGGACCCACTGTTCATTTCAGATGCTGATGAAATTTTGCAAAGAGGAAATTTGAGATTTTATAAATTATTAATACAAAATGTGTCTCATATTCTATGTAAGGGATATGTGTACACGTGACAATTCACAAATGTGCAGGACTGACTCCAAAGTGTGATTAAAGCTCTGCAAAAATTCCACAGTGCACCCCTTTGCAGTTCATATGGTCACTCTCTCCCTTCTTCCACTCGTCCACCCACCTACCCATCCATCTGTCCATTCACCCACCCACCTACCCATCCATCCATCCATCCATCTGCCCACCTATTCACCCATCCATCCATCCATCCATCCGCCCACCTATCCATCCATCCGTCCATCCATCCATCCGCCCACCTAGTCACTCACCCATCCACCCATCCATTCATTCATCCATTCATCTATTCATTCACCCACTAACCCATCCACCATCCATCCATCCATCCATGCATCCATCCTCCCACCCACCCACCCATTCACTCATCCATCCACCCACCCACCCACCCATTCACTCATCCGTCCCCACACCCACCCACCCATTCACTCATCCGTCCCCCCACCCACCCACCCATTCACTCATCCATCCCCCCACCCACCCACCCATTCACTCATCCGTCCCCCCACCCACCCACCCATTCACTCATCCGTCCCCCCACCCACCCACCCATTCACTCATCCATCCACCCACCTACCCATTCACTCATCTATCCACCCACGCACCCATTCACTCATCCATCCACCCATCCATCCACCTACCCATTCATTCCTCCATCCATCCATTCACCCACCCACCTACCCACCTGTCCATTCACCCACCCACCTACCCACCTGTCCATCCATCCATCCACCCACCTGCCCACCTATTCACCCATCTATCCATTCATCCATCCATCCATCCATCCATCCATCCGCCCACCTATTCACCCATCTATCTATCCATCTGTCCATCCATCCATCCGTCCACCCATCCGCCCACCTATTCACCCATCCATCCATCCATCCATCCATCCACCCACCCACCCACCTACCCACCTACCTAGCCACTCATCCATCCACCCATCCACCCACCTATTCATTCATCCATTCATCATCTATTCACCCACCAACCCATCCACCATCCATCCATCCACCCATCTACCCACCCATTCACTCATCCATCCACCCACCCATTCACTCCTCCATCCACCCACCCACCCACCCATTCACTCATCCATCCACCCACCCATTCACTCCTCCATCCACCCACCCACCCACCCATTCACTCATCCATCCACCCACCCACCCACCCACCCATTCACTCATCCATCCACCCACCCACCCACCCATTCACTCATCCATCCACCCACCCACCCACCCGCCCATTCACTCATCCATCCACCCACCCACCCGCCCATTCACTCCTCCATCCACCCACCCACCCGCCCATTCACTCCTCCATCCACCCACCCACCCGCCCATTCACTCATCCATCCACCCACCCACCCGCCCATTCACTCATCCATCCACCCACCCACCCGCCCATTCACTCATCCATCCACCCACCCAACCGCCCATTCACTCATCCATCCACCCATCCATCCACCTACCCATTCCTTCCTCCATCCATCCATTCACCCACCCACCTACCCACCTGTCCATCCATCCATCCATCCATCCACCCACCCATCCATCCATCCATCCATCCTTCCATCCATCCATCCACCCATCCACCTACCCACCCGCCTATTCACCCATCTATCCATCCATCCATCCATCCGCCCACTTATTCACCCATCTATCCATCCATCTATCCATCCATCTGTCCATCCATACATCCATTCACCCATCCACCCACCTATTCACCCATCCATCCATCCATCCATCCATCCATCCATCCATCCGCCCACCTATTCACCCATCTATCCGTCCACCCATCTGCCCACCTATTCACCCATCTATCCATCCATCCATCCATCCATCCATCCATCCATCCATCCACCCGCCCACACACCCACCTAGTCACTCATTCATCCACCTATCCACCCACACATTCATCCATCTATTCACCCACCAACCCATCCACCATCCATCCATCCACCCACTCACCCATCCATTCACTCATCAGTCCACCCACCCATCCACCTACCCATTCATTCCTCCATTCATCCATTCACCCACCCACTCCCACAGTTGCTCATTTGCTTATGTGTGTCTCCAAGCATTGACTTATTGGCTCACTTGCATACTTGCACACCCATCCTTCGCTCTTCCTTTATTTATTTCTACATTCAGCAGACCCCTGCTGTCTGTGCATGGTCTCTGTCCTCTATCAGGCTGAAGATGACTGTTCTCCTATAGAAGCAGCCTGCTGTGTGCAGGGGGAACAGCACTGGGCTCACTTAGGGTCAGTCAGAAGACATGGGCTCTAGTCCCAACCTATCAAGTCTCAGTTGCCTCATGTATAAACTGAGGAAGTTAGACTGTTCAAAGCTTTTGATCTTTATATTATTTTAATTACTTATTTTTTCATACATTTATTCATTCAACAAATACCTTTTGAATGTCTACCTTCATGGGCTTATGTGACAGGCCTGTGGGGCAGGCAGGGCAGGCATTATTCTACACATTGTACGGATGAGGAAGCTGAGGCACAGAAGTTATGTGCCTTGCCCAAGGTCATATAGCTAGGAAGTCACAGAGCTGGGACTCAGCGTGCCCTCCTGATCCCAAACCCACCTGTACCCTGGCTGCCTCTGGACACTGCTCACCCGCGCCACTACTGCTGTTTCAGGTCTAACTTTTTGAAACTGAAGAACGCTGCCACACTGATCCAGAGACACTGGCGGGGTCACAACTGTAGGAAGAACTACGGGCTGGTGAGCCTCCCCATGGGCTGCTCTTGCCCAAACAGGCCTTTGAACCCAGCCTTGCTGCCATGGCAGCGGGACTGGCCTGCACCCAGGCAGCACAGCCTGGCCTTGTTGGCCTCCTGCCACTGCCCCGGCCAGCCACTACCATTCCTCCAGACCGAAGTCTGGATCTGGCTCTTGTGGCTTCTTCCAACTGGCCAGCAATGTTTGTTGCTCTCCTTCTGGAGTGTTTTTGGGGGTTGGGAGCACTCTGGGATTATTAGAGATCTCAGATGGGGCTGAGAGTGGCTGGGTCACATGGACCTCTGTGCAGCAGCTGGGCTTAGGACTTGTTGGGGCTGGATGGGAAGCAGACTGGTTGGTTGCAGCTCCTGATCTAGGATTCTCTTGGGGGCCCCAACTCAGGGAGAGTCAAGGTCACCTAAAAATATGTTGCCTGAGAAGAAACAGAACTTTCTAATGATGGGGGGGCACTAATCTGAGAGGAGACTGGGCCACACCTTCTGGGGGTGCCTGTCTGAGAGTGGAGGCCGGTGCCATGGAAGCTCCTGCAGGCAGGGTCAGTCTGGAATGGGACAGCAGGCTCTGAGCATGGGGTGGCTGTCCTTGCAGATGCGTCTGGGCTTCCTGCGGCTGCAGGCCCTGCACCGCTCCCAGAAGCTGCACCAGCAGTACCGCCTGGCCCGCCAGCGCATCATCCAGTTCCAGGCCCGCTGCCGCGCCTATCTGGTGCGCAAGGCCTTCCGCCACCGCCTCTGGGCTGTGCTCACCGTGCAGGCCTATGCCCGGGGCATGATCGCCCGCAGGCTGCACCAACGCCTCAGGGCCGAGGTGAGGGAGCAAGTCCGTAGCACCCACAGCCCTGACCCCTGGGCGAGGAGTGTCCATGCATCACCCTCAGGTGTTGGCCAGGAAGTGGGACCTATAAGGGGGACCTGCAGTTATGCCTGCTCTGAGGAGTGCACATACCTGGGACCAGACCCTCATTTCCATCCTCTCAGCCAAGGGCAGGGCTGGGACCTCAGTCACTCTTGGGAATCTCTGGGAGACCGACGCAGATCTGGCCGGGCTTTAGGATCAGTGGTGCCTCCAGCCCGCTGGGTGACCTAGAGAATTTCTTGATTACCTCACTTGTCCTATCTGCCAAATTATTTGGCAAAGTCATGCCCAGTTCCAGAACTCAGAGTTGGGTGGGTGGAGCTGGTGGGAATCCCTGCAACAACAGCTACACACATTTCCATGACCTCTGGATGCCCCCTTCCCTCAGTACCTGCGGCGCCTCGAGGCTGAGAAAATGAGGCTGGCGGAGGAAGAGAAGCTTCGGAAGGAGATGAGCGCCAAGAAGGCCAAGGAGGAGGCCGAGCGCAAGCATCAGGTGAGCTGAGAGCCTCCAGGCGCCTTAGGTGTCCACTTGCTGGCTTGTCCCCTCCCCGAGGCTGGCTTCTCATCTGTCATCCGGTGCTGCAGCCTTCCTTCCATCCTTCAGAATGGCCACACTAGACCCACTCGGCCAGCATTGCCTGAGCTCTCGCTGGGCACCTGGTCCTGTGCCATGCAAAAGGATGAAGGGCTGTCGTGGCTCCAGAGGAAGAGGCCCAGGCCCTCAGCAACCCCTTTCTAGTTGTTGAGATAACACCCTGGTAAAAGCACAAGCCAGCTGACGGCACGAGGGTGCTACACTGCCCAATAGAGAGCCACCAGCCACAGTGGCAACTGAACACTTGCAGTGTGGCCTGTCCGAATGACACAGTGCTTTAAGTGTGAAATACTAGATTTTGAAGATTTGGTGGGGGAAAAATGAATATAAAATATCTCAGTATTATTTTTACAATATGGATTACATGCTAAGTTAATATTTGGGAAATATTGAGTTAAATATACTGCTAAGACTAATCCCACCTATTCCTTTTTGCTTTTTAAAACGTGGCTACTATATGGGTGGCTCACATTATATTCCTATTGGGCAGCACTGGTCTAGAGCCTCAAGCCAATGGCCGTGGGATGTCTGGGTTGGTGTGGTCCCCATGGAGCAGGCTCCTGGAGGAGGTGGCTCCCTGAGAGCCCTGAAGGACGGGCAGGATTGCTATTTGGCTTGTTGAGAGGCCTCTGAGTGGTCCAGAGGTGGGGAAGTCAGAGGCTCCATTCTCCCCAGCGGTCAGGAGGTGGGGACTGAGGCCCTGGCTGCTGCAGGGGCTCCCCAGGGAGAGCTTGTTCCCTGAGGCTGTGGCACCGGGGGCTGACCCCGTGTCTTCTGTGTCACCCCAATTGCCCAGGAGCGCCTGGCCCAGCTGGCTCGTGAGGACGCTGAGCGGGAGCTGAAGGAGAAGGAGGCCGCTCGGCGGAAGAAGGAGCTCCTGGAGCAGATGGAAAGGGCCCGCCACGAGCCTGTCAATCACTCAGACATGGTGGACAAGATGTTTGGCTTCCTGGGGACTTCAGGTGGCCTGCCAGGCCAGGAGGGCCAGGCACCTAGTGGCTTTGAGGTACCAGGCTAGGGACAGGGGCTCCAGAGGCCCACACACACTGCTTGTGCTGATCCTCCCTCCTTCTGTGCCCTTGGCCTTAAAGCCCACCCAGTCCCTCTGAACAGTGGGGAGCAGAGATGAACTGGGTCCGGGCTGCAGGTCCCAGGTCCTGTCCCTCTCCAACGCCCTTCTCAAGTTTTTTTTTTTTTTTTTTGAGATGGGGTCGTACCCTGTTGCTCAGGCTGGAGTGCAGTAGCGTGATCACAGCTCACTGCAGCCTTGAACTTCTGGGCTCAGGCGATCCTCCCGCCTGAGCTTCCTGAGTAGCTGGGACTCCAGGGCATACCTCTTGTCTCCTTCAGGACCTGGAGCGAGGGCGGAGGGAGATGGTGGAGGAGGACCTGGATGCAGCCCTGCCCCTGCCTGACGAGGATGAGGAGGACCTCTCTGAGTATAAATTTGCCAAGTTCGCTGCCACCTACTTCCAGGGGACAACCACGCACTCCTACACCCGGCGGCCACTCAAACAGCCACTACTCTACCATGACGACGAGGGTGACCAGCTGGTAAGGCCTGTCTGCCACTAGGTCACTGCTGGGTGGGGCCAGGGCTGGGGCTATGGACTCTGCTGCTGGTGGTGGCCGTAGGTGATGAGGGTGGTGGGTCCCTGGGGGCCAGGGACCAGGTCTGACTATAGTCTTCACTGCGGTGCCCAGCCTGAGGGCTGACCATGTGGGAGGGGGTGTCTCCAGCCCACTCCCCAAACCACCAGGTCATTTTGACAGCTTTAGCAATGTCCTCCGCTCTGGCCGCTGACATGTGCGCTCTGCCCCAGGCAGCCCTGGCGGTCTGGATCACCATCCTCCGCTTCATGGGGGACCTCCCTGAGCCCAAGTACCACACAGCCATGAGTGATGGCAGTGAGAAGATCCCTGTGATGACCAAGATTTATGAGACCCTGGGCAAGAAGACGTACAAGAGGGAGCTGCAGGCCCTGCAGGGCGAGGGCGAGGTGAGGCCAAGGTGCCCTCTGGATGATGTCCCTCCCAGGCCGACAAGGAGGGCTGCTGGCATCACCAGCCTTGGGCTCCTCTGCAGAAAAAGGATCCTATAATTCATCTCTGCCTCACCGACCCCTGCCTGCCACCCTCCTTTGTCTACTTGTGGGAACAAATGTGTGTAACTTTTATAAACTGTAAAGTGCTGACCATAACTGAGGGGCCTCATGGCAGAGCAGACAGGGGCTTTGCAGTTGGAGCCAGCTCCCGTACTATGTTTTTCTGAGTCTCAGTTTTCCTGATTGCCAGTTGGCTAGTGGGGGTGTGCAAGGGTAGGGGTGAGCAGGTGGACGGTGGCAGTGTGGGGGACACCCTGTAAGCTTCACGTGGAAGCGAGACGGTTCCCCGCAAAGTCTTGCTGTCGGGGGTCTTGACATTGCTTTCTGCTCAGCCACTTGACCCTGATCCCTGCTGGTCCTGCAGGCCCAGCTCCCCGAGGGCCAGAAGAAGAGCAGTGTGAGGCACAAGCTGGTGCATTTGACTCTGAAAAAGAAGTCCAAGCTCACAGAGGAGGTGAGGGCAGACGCTGGGGGTCTGGCAGCCCACGGGTGGCTGCCTTAGGTGGCCTAGGCTGGAGCACAGCTGAGCTGGGGGCCCACAGAAGCAGGAGCAGGAGTGGACACTGTCTGTCCTCAGGGGTCTTGGCTGGCCAGGGACAGGACAACATGAGTGGGTTGGTGGGTGATCAGGCAGACAGGAGTGTCTGAAGAGGGTGGGATCTCAGGCCGGGGGTGGGAAGGGCTTCCTAGCAGAGGGCACTGAGCAGGGGAGGCCGGTAGCGGCACAGCTGAGAGGGAATACACTTCTAGCCGGGCACAGACCCGAGGCACTTGGTCCAAGGACCTTTGAGGCATGGGAGCTTTCTGTGGAACAAGAGTGCTCATGGAGCATGAACAGGATTAATTTATTTGAATTCATTCTTCAGTCACTTTGCCTTTTCTGGGCACTGTCCCAGCCCTTGTGCTCTGGGGTTGTCCAGGCTGGTGTGTGTGTGGCAGGGGAGGATACATTGGAGAGGCAGACACAAACCAAGGCATTCACAGCCTTGGGGGCCAGGCCCCCATCCCCACATTTGCACATGCCAGTCCCTCTGCCTGAAACTCCTCCTTTCTCTGCCTGGGGTCACCTCCTCCAGGAAGCCCCCCCAGCTCCTCCACTGCAGAGTCAGGGGCTCCCACTTCACCTCTGCCCTTGTCCTGTCCCCACCTGAGGCACAATTCCAGCCTTGCAGGTGTGTGGCCTCAGATTTGAATCCCAGCTCTGCCGCTTAGTATTCAAGGGACCCAGGGAAGAAAATGCCCACTCCGTGGGGTCCTGGGAAGAAGGCAGAAATGGCAGCCGAGGGTGTTCAGTGGTGCTCCCTGTCTGCACCACCCACTCCTGCCGCTCGCCTCTCACTCACCCTACATCCTCTGGGCAGAGCTCAGGGCTTGTGCTGTGGGCTGTGTGGGATGAGAGAGGAGAAACATCTCATAAGAACTGGTGTGAGGCTGGTCACATCGGGGCTAAGGGTGTTGGTGACAGAGTGGTGGTGACTGGTGGTTGGAACCTGGAGTATACTCCAGGTGCCACAGTTATGTTGGGGGGGCACCCCAGAGAGATAGGGGTCCCGCTTGGAGTCAGAGGATCATGTCCCTGTCCTGGCTGAGAGGACCTCCCTGGGGTGGGGTGTGGGGTGCAGGGTATCGAGGAGGTGGCCAGAGGAGCTCTGTCCCCAGAAGTGGGTGGCACCGGGCCAGTGTGCCCCTGCTGTGTGGGCCAGTTATTGGCCCAGCATCTGCTGTGCACGTGGCAGGGGTAATGACAGTGATGGGGAGCCCAGTTCTTCTGCTCACTCCTTAGATTCTGTTTTCTGGGGAGCAGGCAGCCTCGGGTGCTGGTGCCCTGGCTGGCAGGGGAACACCCCTAACTTTACCTGCCCTGTCCTCTCCCTCTGGCCCAGGTGACCAAGAGGCTGCATGACGGGGAGTCCACAGTGCAGGGCAACAGCATGCTGGAGGACCGGCCCACCTCCAACCTGGAGAAGCTGCACTTCATCATCGGCAATGGCATCCTGCGGCCAGCACTCCGGTCAGTGCCGGGAGGCGGGGACACCAGGGCCTGAAAGTCTTTTGGTGGCTGAGTGGTGCCTCTGTCAACCTAGCAAGAGATTAAGCCAAGCAGGCCTGGGTTTGGCTTCGCTGCTAGCTAGTTGGTGGAGTTAGGACCTTGGTGGAGTTATTTCATCTTTCTAAGCCTCTGATTCCTTGTCTGTAAAGGGGGAATCCTAAAACAGGCATCCCTTGGAGATATTGCAGGTTCAGTTGAAGGCCACAGAAATAAATATCACAATAAAGAGAGCTGCAGAAATATTTTGGTTTCCCAGTGCATATAAAAGTCATATTTATACTATACTATAGTCTATGAAGTATGAAATAGCATTATGTCTAAAAAATGTAGACACTTTGATTAGAAAATAATGCCAAAAATGCTAATGGTCATCTGAAAGTTGTATCTATTTGCTGGAGGGTCTTGCCTTGATGTTGATGGCTGCTGACTGATCAGAGTGGTGGTTGCTGAAGGTTGAGGTGGCTGCGACAATTTATTAAGATAAGACAACAGTGAGATTTGCTTTCACACAAAATTTCTCTGTAGCATGCAATGCTGTTTGACAGCATTTTACCCACAGTAGAACTTCTTTCAAAATTGGAGTCGATCCTCTCAAACCCTGCTGCTGCTTTATCAATTAAGTTGATGCAATATTCTAAATCCTTTGTTGTCATTTCAACAATGTTCACAGCATCTTCACCAATAGATTCCATCTCAAGAAACCACTTTCTTTGCTCCTCCATAAGAGGCAACTCCTCATCCACTGAAATTTGATCATGACATTGCAGCAACTCAGTCCCATCCTCAGGCCCCACTTCTCATTCTAGTTCTCTTGCTATTTATTTCCACCACATCTGCAGTTACTTCCTCTTGAAGTCTTGAGCCCCTCAGTCATTCATGAAGTTTGGAATCCACTTCTTCTAAACTATTGATGTTAATAATTTGACCTCCTTCTACGAATCATGAATGTTCTGAATGGCATTGAGAATAGTGAATACTTTCCAGAAGCTTTTCCATTGATTTTGCCCAGATCCACCAGAGGAATCACTATCTATGGCAGCAATAGTCTTATAAAATGTATTTCTTAAATAAGACTTGAAAGCCAAAATTACTCCTTGATCCATAGGTTGCAGAATGGATGTTGCATTAGCAGGCATGAAAATAACATTCGTCTCCTTGTGCATCATTTTTTTTTTTTTTTTTGAGACAGAGTCTCACTCTGTTGCCCAGGCTGGAGTGCAGTGGCGCCATCTCAGCTCACTGCAACCTCTGCCTCCCGGTTTCAAGCAATTCTCCTGCCTCAGCCTCCCGAGTGGCTGGGACTACAGGTGCCCACCACCACATCCAGCTAATTTTTGTATTTTTAGTAGAGACGGGGTTTCACCATGTTGGCCAGGCTGGTCTTGAACTCCTGACCCTGTGATCCACCCACCTCAGCCTCCCAAAATGCTGGGATTCCAGGTGTAAGCCCCTGCACCCAGCCTGTTGTACATAATTTTTAAGAGCCCCAGAATTTTTGGAATGGTCACTGAGCATTGGCTTCAATTGAAAGTCAGCAGTGCATTAGCTCCTCACAGGAGAGTCAGCCTGTCTTTTGAAGCCTTGAAGCCAGCCATTGACTTCTCTCTAGCTATGAAAGTCCTACATGACATCTTCCAATAGAAGGCTGGTTCATCTACATGGAAAATCTGTTGTTGAGTGTAATCACCTTCATCAATGATTCCAGCTAGACCTTCTGGAAAACTTGTTGCAGCTTCTCCACCAGCACTTGTTGCTTCACCTTGCACTTTTATATTTTGGAGACAGCTTCTTGCTTTAAACCTCATGAGGTGATCTCTGTGAGCCTCCAACTTACCTTCTGCAACTTCCTTACCTCTCTCAGCCTTCATAGAATTGAAGAGACAGTCTTCCTCTAGATTAGGCTTTGGCTTAAGGGAATGTTGTGGCTGGTTTGATCTATTCAGACCCCTAAAATTTTCTCCATATCAGCAAATAAGGCTGTTTCACTTTCCTATCATTTGCATGTTCACTGGAGTAGCATTTTTGATGTCCTTCAGGAACTATTCCTTTGCATTCACAAGTTGGTTAACTGCTTTGCACAAGAGGCCCAGCTTTTGGTCTATCTCGGCTTTCAACATGCTTTCCTCTCTAATCTTAATTTCTAGCTTTTGATTAAAAGTGAAAAATGTGCGACGCTTCCTTTCACTTGAACACTTAGAGGCCATTTTAGGGTTATTAATTGGCCTAATTTCAATATGAATGTGTCTCAGGGAATCAGGCGTGAGGAGAGGGAGTGAGATGGGGGAATGGCTGGTTGGTAGAGCAGTCAGAACACATCTAACATTTATCAGTTAGGTTTGCCATATTCTATGGGCACGATTCATGGTGCACAAAACAATTACAATAGTAACATTAAAGATTAGTGATCACAGATCACAGCAAATATAATAATAAAGTTTGAGATATTTCTAGTATTGCCAAAATGTGACAGAAACGGGAAGTGAGCACATGCTGTTGGAGAAATGGTGCTGGTAGACTTGCTCCATGCAGAGTCGTCATAAACCAATTTGTAAAAAATGCAATGTCTGCAAAGTGTAATAAAGTGAGGTACAGTAAAATGAGGTGTGCCTGCAGTAGCTACCTCATACATAGGCTTGTGGGAAGATAAAGCTATGAAAACTGTGTAGCACCAGACCTGGAGCATAGTAAGCGCCCCGTAGATGGTAGCTTTGATCATCATCATCCAACATGCATTTCCTGCTTTAACCCCGCTGCCGCCAGCTCACCTCCAGTCACCCACCCTAGGCCCACGGTTAAGGTTACTGTGCCTGGGAATCCTGCAAGTACCTCCTTCCCCACAGGGCCAGGAGAGGCCTTTACCCAGGTCCCTGGGGTTTTGGGGAGTTGAAGGGAAGACCCAGGAGTCACCAGGAGCCACCAAAAAATCAACTCAGCTGATGAGAGGAGGGCTAGGACTTTTCTGAGAACAGTCTCTGCATAGGACAGGTCTGTCGGGAGAGCTGATGCCATGAATGTGTGCATGCTGGTTGGGAGGACAGCAGGATGAGGCAGGGACCAAGCCCCACTTTCCTGATGGGGAAACTGAGGTCCAGAGTAGGGAAGAGATTTGCCCAGGGGTCACTAGGCCTCCTGCCTCCTATCAGGCCCCCGTTTTTATCTCCCCAAGGCTAGTCACTACCTCACCGGGGTGGCCACACTGCCCAGGGCCACCTGCCAACAGGAGGAAAAGGCAGCTGCTGCAGGCGTGTCTCAGAGGCAAGAATTTGCCTCCAAATTATCTCACCATCATACCTAAAGCTGACACTTCTAGAAAACACGGTGCCAGGAGCCCTGAACCAAGAGTCCAAAGGCTGGGGTGTCAACTCCTTGAGGGGCCTCACACGGCTAATCCCTACCTGCTCTCAGCCTCTGTCTCCCCATCTGTAAAGTGAGTGGAGACTCCCAGCTGCAGGTGATAATGTCTCACTAGTCTGTGGCAAGGTGGGAAAAGGAGGGATGTTTCTAAAGCTAAACTTGTTTTCTTTAAAGGACTGCTCTGAGACTTTGCCCTCCTACTGTTTGGAAATTTAAAATTACTTTTGTTTTATGAGATAATTGGGATCTAGATAGTGGGCAGGTTGTGTGTGTTATAAATGTTCTCATTTATCATGATAAAAAAATGGGTAACTTCAGAATTTTCTTTGAAATTATAAACTCTCAAAACTGTTGAGCCACTGAATTAGGTAATCCCAGCCATCCTTTGGGAGAGAAGAGCAGCAGTGAGTGCCCCCTGGCGGTCACTGCATCGTCATGTGTCCTGCCCTTGTCCTTGAACAGGCAGGCTGCAGTCTTAGAGTACTCAGTTTGCAGAAGAGAAGAACAAGCCCAGCAATAATTGCAGCTGGCATTTATGAGGGGTTCACTGTGCCTGGCACTGTGCTAGGTGCGTCATAAGCCTTGGCTCATTCATCTTCACAGCAATCTTGTAAGGATTCCTTTAAAATGAACACCAAAAAATTACCTTAATTGTTTTCATCCCATTACAAAAGTCATACATGGCCCCTTAAGTATTCACACATTACAGAAATATACCAGAGACAAAGTCCCTACTCCTTCCATCCCCCAGTGACACCCCAGGATGCTTTTCCTGTTTCTGCTTTGTCCGTTGCCATGGGTAGAAGTTGCACCTGCTGCCGTGACTATGGGCTGGGATCAGAGAGGCGAACTCACCTGCCTGGGCCACCAGCTGGTTAGGAACGAGGCAGAGGCGGGGACTGTGCTTCTCATTAGCATGGTCACCTGTGGCTGTGGCTGCTGAGCCCAGAGCAGGATACGCACCACCCTGGATGGTGGGGCCCTGGCTGTGGGAACTGGATTGGAGTTGGGGAGGTGCTTTATGCCTGATGATCCTGTCTCCAAAGCCAGACCCCAGCCCTTGGCTCAGCCCTGCCACCCAGCCTCACTCTGCCTCCTCCCGGGTGGTCTTGGCAAGTTGGAGAGGACAGCTGTGTGGCGTCCCACCAGCTGCTAGGAGGAGGTGGGGACCGGGGCTGTTCCTCTGGGGTGATTCCCCCTCCCTTGCCCTGCTGCCTGCCCAGGGACGAGATCTACTGCCAGATCAGCAAGCAGCTGACCCACAACCCCTCCAAGAGCAGCTATGCCCGGGGCTGGATTCTCGTGTCTCTCTGCGTGGGCTGTTTCGCCCCCTCCGAGAAGTTTGTCAAGGTAGGAAGGTGCCTGGCCTCCTGGAGCGGGAAGGGGAGCTAGGCCCTGTCCCAGCACTGTGGGGAGAGCAATAGCCAGGGGCTCCAAAGGGCCTGGTCACAAGGCCCACCCGGCCACTCCTTACTGAGCCCCATCTTCCTGGCACCCCCTCCTCTCAGGCAGCCACCTCTTTGCCCCACACTCCCCTCAGCCCCATTCTACTTAGGAGGGGGCTGAGTCTGACAGGAGCGTGTCCCAGGCCCTCTGCACCCTCGTCTTGGGGCAGGCCCTGGGCGCTGGGGTCAGAGTGGAGCAGGTCATGGCAGGACTGACCCGACTGGCTGGTGCTGTGAAGGGGTATGGGGAGGAGCCACTAGGCTAAGCTAGCGGGAGGTGGGGAAGGCCACAGACGTGGCTGGAAATAGATGGTGGAGCTGAGAGGGTAGGGAAGCCACAGAAAGCAACCTGGCCTGGAGGAGCGGCCTCCAAGTGCCGGGAGGGCCTGGCGGCTGCCCTCAAAATCCACATGGGGAGCCCCAGGGGCCGCGGCGGGGCTGCCTCAGCGGGTACTCTGGCTGCAGTACCTGCGGAACTTCATCCACGGGGGCCCGCCCGGCTACGCCCCGTACTGTGAGGAGCGCCTGAGAAGGACCTTTGTCAATGGGACACGGACACAGCCGCCCAGCTGGCTGGAGCTGCAGGTTCGTGCGTGTGTATGCACGTGCTCGTGTGCGCACATGTGTAAATGCGTGTGTGTGTGTGTCCAGTGCACTCGAGTGCCCCAGAAACATTCCTTGCTTTGAGATTCTGTGGTTCCTCAGACACCTACCCTCAAGTTCTGGAACCCCAGGCCCATCGGAACAGAAAAGTCCCCAAAGGATGAGGGACTCCATTTGCTGGCCTTAACGGTCAAGACGACTTGGGCAAAGGAGATTCCCTCTGTGTCTCAATGCCTTTACCTGCCACATGGTGAAGGTTATATGAAGTGATAGCAGAGACCCCTGGCCTGTGGCAGTGCCTGACCTCTCAGCCCCAGGCCCTGGCTCAGGGGTCCTAAAGGTCCCATTGGGGTGGGGTGCACAGCAGGGCTCCCTGGACACCTGTGACAGGGACAAGCAGTGTCCCAGTGAGGTGCTGGGGCCTGGAGCACTGGGGCCTGGGGTGCTGGGGCAGCTCCAACCCCACAGAAAGCAGAGAGCCAAAGTCCAGAGGGGCAAGCAGGTCTGAAGGGAAGGGACCCCACAAACCCTCTTGGGGCACTTCCAGGCCACCAAGTCCAAGAAGCCAATCATGTTGCCCGTGACATTCATGGATGGGACCACCAAGACCCTGCTGACGGACTCGGCAACCACGGCCAAGGAGCTCTGCAACGCGCTGGCCGACAAGATCTCTCTCAAGGACCGGTTCGGGTTCTCCCTCTACATTGCCCTGTTTGACAAGGTATGGCCGCCCGGAAGCACCTCCTCCCGGAAGCACCTCCTCCCGGCCCCACTCCGGGCTGCCAGTGCTGCCACCTACTTGCCAGGGCTATTCACCCTTGAGCACCTCGGTTTCCCCCTGAGCGTGTGCTAATTGGCTCTGCCTGACTCCTCAGGACTGCCGAGAACTCGGCCAGGTGCGGTGGTTCACACCTGTAATCCCAGCACTTTGGGAGGCTGAGGCGGGCAGATCACAAAGTCAGGAGTTCGAGACCAGCCTGGCTAATGTAGTGAAACCTCGTCTCTACTAAAAATACAAAAAGTAGTGGAGCACAGTGGCGCACGCCTGTAGTCCCAGCTACTCGGGAGGCTGAGGTAGGAGGATCACTTGAACCCAGGAGGTGGAGGTTGTGGTGAGCTGAGATCGCACCACTGCACTCCAGCCTGGGCGACAGAGCGAGACTCCATCTCAAAAAAACAAACAAACAAAAAACTGCTGAGTGCTCTTCAGCACCTGAGGGAAAACCCAGCAGTAGGATGTCCTCAGTCCTGTGTCCTCAGGCCCAGTGAATCCTTTCCTGGTGCTGAAGGAAGAGCATGGCACAGGCTGATGGGAGGGCTGCGCAGCCCTTGTGTGCAGATGGGAATGGAATTCCCTCTCAGGTTGCCACGGCATCTGATGGAGAAACTCCTCAGCAAACGGGAGTTCCTTCACACTTGCCCTGAAGCAGCTGGAGTGTGGGCGTCCCGCAGACTCACCTCGGAGGCTGGAGCCTCCTCGGCTGAGCGGGACCTGGGGCTTGGGTGATTTTGCCTCCACCCCCAGCAACGTCATGCTCAGCAGAGGGGCCCCCGCCCACAAGCCCAGGGGAGGTACCATGTTGCTGGACACAGTTTGCCTGGATTTTTCTCACCGATGCTCTTATGTTTCCAGGTACTGTCTGTTCAGTTTCCCAAAAGGCTTCCACTAGAAAATGGGAATTCCCACGTCACCGTGCCCAGAACTGAGGCTAGGAAGGCAATGGTGGGGGTGCGGCTTAGAGCCCAGGGCTAGAATCTGGTCTGCCTCCTGGGGGCCTTGGACGTGTCCCTGCCCCTCGCTGGGCCTCGGTTTTCTGTCTGAACTGACCGTTGGCCCCGTTGAGGCTCCTCATAGTCCTTCCCTGACTCCGTGCCTGCTCCCCTCCCCTCTGTGCCCGCAGGTGTCCTCCCTGGGCAGCGGCAGTGACCACGTCATGGACGCCATCTCCCAGTGCGAGCAGTACGCCAAGGAGCAGGGCGCCCAGGAGCGCAACGCCCCCTGGAGGCTCTTCTTCCGCAAAGAGGTCTTCACGCCCTGGCACAGCCCCTCCGAGGACAACGTGGCCACCAACCTCATCTACCAGCAGGTGGTGCGAGGAGTCAAGTTTGGGGAGTACAGGTGTGAGAAGGTGAGTGGGAGGGAGTCTTCTGCCAGGCTGGCTTGGCTCACAGCCTCCTGCTTTCCACGTTTGGGCTGAGTGCTCCTCTGTGAGCCATCATTAGCTCAGGCTGGGGTGAGCCTGACTGCAACCAGGCACTCTTCAGGCTCCTGGATGGACACCGCCTACTTCAGGGGGCTCGTGAGGAGAGGCGAGATGGCGGGAGCAAGGGCTTCTGAGGATGTCCTGAATTCCACCAGTGGAGGAGGCCCCCCACACTGCTGTAGTGACTGTGCGTGCTACAGAGCACGTGCCGCAGGACCTGCTGCACCATTCTGAGTATATCTAGTAAGCACTGCATTAAATGAGAAATACAGCCATTCCTTGAGATCAGAATTTGCAAATGTGTATTCTTTTTTCTCCTTCTGAGGACAGGAGTTATGTGGTTGTTTTGTTTTCGATAATGGTAATGGTAGCTATGGTTCTGTTGGTGATTGTGATGGAGGGATGAGAAAGGAGGTGGTGGAAATGAAGAGGATAGTTGGTGGTAGTAACGTTGGTGGAGGTAGTGATGATGGTTGGTGGTGATGGTGGAGGTAGTGATGGTGTTGGTACTGATGGTGGTGATGGTGGAGGTAGTGATGGTGTTGGTGATGGTGGAGGTAGTGATGGTGTTGGTGATGGTGGAGGTAGTGATGGTGTTGTTGGTGTTGGTGGAGGTAGTGATGGTGTTGGTGATGGAGGTAGTGATGCTGTTGGTGATGGTGGAGGTAGTGATGCTGTTGGTGATGGTGGAGGTAGTGATGCTGTTGGTGATGGTGGAGGTAGTGATGGTGTTGTTGGTGATGGTGGAGGTAGTGATGGTGTTGTTTGTGATGGTGGAGGTAGTGATGGTGTTGGTGATGGTGGAGGTAGTTGTTTGTGATGGTGGAGGTAGTGATGCTGTTGGTGATGGTGGAGGTAGTGATGGTGTTGGTGATGGTGGAGGTAGTGATGCTGTTGGTGATGGTGGAGGTAGCGATGGTGTTGGTGATGGTGGAGGTAGTGATGTTAGTGATGAGGTATTGTTGGTACTGATGACTATGGTGATATTGGAGGTAGGGATGATGTTGGTGATGGTGGTGGTGGTGGTGGAGGTAGTGATGGTGTCGGTGGTGATGACAGTGTTGTTGGTAGTGATGATAGTGGTGATGGTAAAGGTAGTGATGGTGGTGTTGACAATGACAGTGTTGTTGGTAATGATGGTGATGGTGGAGGCAGTGATGGTGTTGGTGATGACAGTGTTGTTGGTAGTGATAATGATGGTGATGGTGGAGGCATAGTGTTGGTAGTGATGATGGTGGTGATGGTGGAGGCAGTAATGATGTTGGTGATAGTGTTGGCAGTGATGGTGGTGATGGTGGAGGTAGTGGTGGTAGTTTTGTTGGTGATAGTGGTGATGATAATGGTGGTATTGGTGGTAAGCAAATATTCAGGCAGAGTGCATTAGTATAGCCACATCAGTTGCTAAAATTCTGAAATATTTCAAACTGGTTGGAAAATATCTATTGCCTCCAAGGCCCCCAAGAGCCTTTCTCTATGCCCTTGCTGCTGGAGCCCTGGGGAGCCCTAGGTAGGCATCACTGGGGCTGCTGTGCACCAGGCCAGGCAGAGAAGGGGCAAATGCCCAGTGGCCACTTGGCTCTCTGAACCCTCTGCAGTAGATCCTGCCAGCTGTTAACCACTTTAACTGTCCCCCAAGTGCTTAACGGTGGTAGTGGTGATGGAGGCAGTCACAGTGATGTACTTCCCTCACTCTGACCCTGCCAGCAGACCCTAGGTGTCTCCCATTCTCCAGGGCAGACACTTCCTCTTCTGCTGTTTGTCAGCTCTGGTCGCTGTCTCACAGGGCTGAGTGTGCAGTGGCTGCTCGATGGGCTGGCTTGTTTCTTTGCATCACTTCATGTGCCCCTGGGCAGAGTCCAGCTCCATGCCAGTGCCAAAGGGATCCAGGAGAAGGTGAGGGTGTGGCCCTGCCCTTGGGGAGCTCATGGTTCCTCTGAGCAGACAAGAATTCCCTGGTGAATCAGTGAGAAGCCTCGGTCCCAAAGGCCAGGCTCTGAGAGCTACAGGAGGCAGGGCCAGGAGAGGGGCCTGGAGCCTTTGGTGGTGTGGAAGGGCTTCCTGGAGGGGCCTGGGCCAATGCATGACCGAGGCCTCCCCCCACCTAGGAGGACGACCTGGCTGAGCTGGCCTCCCAGCAGTACTTTGTGGACTATGGCTCTGAGATGATCCTGGAGCGCCTCCTGAACCTCGTGCCCACCTACATCCCCGACCGCGAGATCACGCCCCTGAAGACGCTGGAGAAGTGGGCCCAGCTGGCCATCGCCGCCCACAAGAAGGTAGAAGGGCTGAGAGGAGTCCTAGAGAAGGGATGTGGACCTGAACAACCAAGGAGGTCCCAGCCCTCATCTGAACCTCTCTGTTGGGGCTGCGGGGGATGGGATGGCACCTTCCAGTGGCCCTTCCTTCATTGGACATCAGCTCACTCATTCTCCTTCCATCTGTGTGCCAGGCACACAGATGGAATCAAACTTAACCTTGCAGCCTCTGTGGGGCCATGGGTATTGGGGCCCCTTTCCTGGTCTTGTGCCAGCCCCTCATTGGTGTTATAGCTTCCAGAGCTGCAGCTCAGGAGTGGCGGTGGATGCTAGACAGAGCTTTAGGAATTGTACCTCCTTTTTCCTAAAAGAACTCCAGCCCAACTTCCCGCCTGGGGAGCTTTAGGGACAGGCCCCCTTGACCCTCTTGCTTGGAGCCCAGGCCCATGACCAGCCATGAGTGGTTCCCTCCCAAGCTAAGAGCCTGGCCAAGTAGAGCAGGGGTATCCAGATGGGGAGAAGGTGGGAGCACTGGCTGCTGGTAGGGGACCCAAGGCCGCCTCATCTCCATGGCCCTGGCTGTGCAAGAGAATTGCCCCCTTACATAAGTCGAGGGCTCCATAGTCTGAGGGCACCACAGACCTGGATCTCACCCCTCCACCTCGTGGCCTCCGTCCTCACCCGGGAGCCCTGTGCCACCCTCCACCTGACCGTGTGCCTTCTCTGGTCAGCTCCCCGCCAGCCTCTGCCTCTCCTTGAGTCCTGAGTGCTCCCTGCGCCAGCCTGCTTCCCCCGAGGCCCTCACCCCCCCAAACCCCACTTCAGAGGAGGAGCGTCTCCTCCCTGCCACCCCTCTGTCCCTCAAGTGAGAGCCCTGCCCTTCATCCTCAGGCACCTCCTCTCCCTTGGCCCTCACATGCCGGCAGCCACTGCAGCCTGTCCAGCTAACTCCCAAACAGCTGCAGCCTCCACCCCCACCTCCCTGAGGGCCTCCTCGGGGCTCACTGCCATTGTGGCATATGGTACGTCCTGGGTGGGGTGCTATTATTATGCATTCATTTTATTTTGGGCACTTGTCATGTGCTGGGCACCATACCAGGACCTGGAGACACAGCCCTTTGTGGGACAGACATGGTTTCTGCCCTTTGGAGCCCACAGCTGAGCTGGGTCTCTCCTGGACTGGAGCTCCTCAGAGTGTCTGTCCCAGAGCCCTGGGCCAGGCCCCACATAGAATGGACAGTTGTGAATCACAGTTTTTGTAGGGTGGGAGGGTGCATTGTTCGTTTTCTAGGTCTGCCATAACAAAGTGCCACAGACTAGGTGGTTTCAACAACAGAAATAAATGTATTTCCTTCTAGTTCTGGAGCCTGGAGCTCCGAGATCAAGGTGTCAGCAGGGGCTTTCTCCTGAGGCTTCTCCTCTCGGCCTGCAGATGGCTGTCTTCTCCATCTGTCACCACACAGTGATGTGTGCACATGCACGTCTGAGTCCAAATATCCTGCTCTTAAAAGGGCACGGGACATATTGGATTACAGCCCACCCAAGATATCTCATTAGTGACCTCTTTAAAGACCTTATCTCTGGGCCAGGCGCGGTGGCTCACGCCTGTAATCCCAGCACTTTGGGAGGCCAAGGCGGGCGGATCATGAGGTCAGGAGTTTGAGACGAGCCTGGCCAACATGGCAAAACCCCGTCTCTACTAAAAATGCAAAAATTCACCAGGCGTGGTGGTGGGTGCCTGTGATCCTAGCTACTCGGAGACTGAGGCAGGAGAATCACTTGAACTCGGGAGGCAGAGGTTGCAGTGAGCCAAGATCCTGCCATTGCACTCCAGCCTGGGGGACAAGAGCAAGACTCCTTCTCAAAAAAAAAAAAAGGAGCTTATCTCCAAATAGGGTTACATTCTGAGTTGCTGGGGGTGAGGACTTTAATATGCAAATATGGTAGGTTGGGGAAGGAAGCACACAATTCAGTCCATAACAGGTGTTTTGAAAACATCTTATTTTGAAATAATTTCAAAGTTATGGAGAAATTGCACGTTCAAAAAAGTAGGACTGCTATGTGCACTTCACTTCCCAGATTCACTGGGTGATAGCCACACTTGCTCAGTGATTTGTCTCTCTGCCTACATATGTATTTTCTCTGAGTCATTTGGGCTTGGGTTGGTGACATTGAGCTCTTTGCCTCTGAATTCTCACTGCTCTCAGGATGGCACCCCTCATGGGCTCTCTCATGGGTGGAGATGGGGCCGTCTGTGAGCTGGCATACACATCCACCCTTACCTATGCCTGTGTCTACATTCTATAAAAACCAGGATTTCACTCTGACCCCTCCATTGCTACCCCAGAACCCCAGAGTTCTCACTAGGGCTTGGGGGAATATTTTTAGAGAAACACAATGCTGGTGCTTTTGTATCTTACCAAGAGCACGGCAGCACCCCTCACGGATCACCTCACCTCCAGGCTCCGGTTCTCCCTTGACACACTGATCTTTCTAACTCCCAGATTCACCACATCAGTTTCTTGCAGTTGTGGCTGCACTCACAGTCCCCCAGGACCTGGCTCCGCACGCTGTGTCCCCATTCCCTCTCTTCCCCGTCTGCCCTGCCCACGCCTCCGCTGCACCAGCACACGCCTCCTACTGACCCCAGGGCCTTGGGCCTCCCACATGCTCTGCCTGGAATCCTTGCTTCCCTGTCTCTGCTGAACTGGGAACTCCCTGGAGGGGCAGCTATGCTTTCTCTGACTTTGGGCCCCAGCACCTGCATAGAGGTGGCACTCAAAAGTGCTCACCGATGTTGACGAATGAGAAAGGTGGGGACAGGGTGGCTGCAGACAGATGGGAGCAGGGCAAGGCCACGATGCACAGGAGGTGCAGGAGCCCCAGGCTGCTCCTGGCTAGAAGGCGGCAGCAGCTGATTTTTAGAGCAAACTCACTCATATGTTGTCTTCTGTCCCACTGTCCCTCTCTCCTTCCAGGGGATTTATGCCCAGAGGAGAACTGATGCCCAGAAGGTCAAAGAGGATGTGGTCAATTATGCCCGCTTCAAGTGGCCCTTGCTCTTCTCCAGGTTTTATGAAGCCTACAAATTCTCAGGTACCCCTCAGCCTGCAATGCTCCCAGTCCCTTGCTCTGTAGCTCCAGCTCACAACAGGGGAGGGAAACGTCTTGAGCCAGGGGCCCCCGTCAGTGGAACTCTTGCCTGCGGGATGCTTGGTCTGCTCTGGTCAATGCTGCTGAGTGGGTCCTGCCTCCCCAACACCCGGTAGCGACTCCATGGCACATCTTATGTGCTCAGTGGTGCACGGGATTGAAAAACTGAGTGAGGATTGATTCATTAAGGCACATACTATGTATACAACAGGGTGGCCCAGGGTTCAGACAGGGCCAGCCCTGCTGGGCCGACTCTGTGAAGTCGAGAGTAGCAGATAAAAACCCACACAGGCCACTGGCTCAGCCATCCTCGGGCCATCGTTACTGGGCACCTGCTGTGTGCCAGGCCCTGTGCTGATGCTGCTGTTCACAGAACCACCAAGCACCAGGGCCGGAGGGAACCCTGGGCCTCAGTCCAACCCCTCCCCGGATCCCGCCTTAGTGCAGGGCAGGGGCTTGTCCAAAGCTGCACAAAGACCAATGGCAGGAGTGGGACCCAAACCAATTTCCCAATTGAACACTCTCTTCCTACTGCACTTTGGGTTTTGGCACGTAGCGAGTTTGTGCTCTCTGAGCCTCAGTTTCCATATCTATAAAATAGAAATCAGTGTATTGCCACCTGCCTGGCCGTTATGAGATTGAGAAGGGCTGGGCCTGGGGGTGGGAGGCCTGCCTCTCAGTGCCTTGGTCTCGTCCCAGGCCCCAGTCTCCCCAAGAATGACGTCATCGTGGCCGTCAACTGGACGGGTGTGTACTTTGTGGATGAGCAGGAGCAGGTACTTCTGGAGCTGTCCTTCCCAGAGATCATGGCCGTGTCCAGCAGCAGGTGAGGAGGCCCGCATGGAGATGCAGACAGACAGAGGGGAAGGAGAGGGGCTGGAGCTTCCCTGCGGGTCACAGGAAGTGAAGAGGCATGAAGTGGCCTGCCTGGTTGCACGTGATTGGGCAGTTTGTGCCGCACTGTGCAGACCCCTCTGGCACCTCCTAGTGGAGGGATGGGCTTGGGCTTTACAGCACATTAAGGCTGTTCTGAGACAGGAATGGGCTGTCAGGACAGGCAGGGGCAGGTGAGTGTGTACAAAAGAGCTTGACCTGGGGGTTCAGGGGACTGGGTAGCACTCACTCTATGTCTTCATTCCTAAAACAGGAGTCTTAATACTTTTCTCGCATAACAGCGGTGGGGAATGAATGCAATAATAGATGGGAGAGCTCTTTATAAACTGCAAAGTGCAGTGCACATAGGTGGAATGGTGGGGTGGGTTGCTGGGATTGACTGGCTTTCCCAGCAGTGCAGTGGCTCCCTCCTCCACCATCTGGGGCTTGTAGCAGTGTCTTTGGGTTGTGTCTGATATGGGCTGGAGTCAGATGTGTCCAGCACTGACCAGACACATGCCAGGCACACAGGATGCAGTAGTGACAAGATAGTCCTTGTCCTCTTGGATCTTCAGTCAAGAGAGGAGACAGACATTGAATAGGCCATTTTAAAGCATGGTATGATCAGGGCTGTGGGAGGGCAGGGAGGACTTCCTGGAGGAAGTGGCATGTAGGTTGAGATTTAAAGGGTGAGTAGGAATTAGACAGGCAAAGGAGAAGTAGGCCGGGCCACTGTGGGTCTCCCTCTGGTCCATGCCTGACTCTGGCCAGGCCAGCTCTGACTTAGCCTGAGATGTGTCTGAGCTGGGCCACGTCTCCCACTGGTTGGGGCATGACTGACTCAACTGGCCTTGATCTCCTTCAGGGAGTGCCGTGTCTGGCTCTCACTGGGCTGCTCTGATCTTGGCTGTGCTGCGCCTCACTCAGGCTGGGCAGGACTGACCCCGGCGGGGCCCTGTTCTCCATGTTGGTCCTGCAGGGGAGCGAAAACGACGGCCCCCAGCTTCACGCTGGCCACCATCAAGGGGGACGAATACACCTTCACCTCCAGCAATGCTGAGGACATTCGTGACCTGGTGGTCACCTTCCTAGAGGGGCTCCGGAAGAGATCTAAGTATGTTGTGGCCCTGCAGGATAACCCCAACCCCGGTGAGTGGCTGCTGGTATGGGCTGCCTGGCACTGGGGATCAGGGTGTTATGCAGACTGTCTTAGTCCATTTGTGTTGCTATAATGGAACACTGGAGGCTGGGAGATTTATGAAGAAAAGAGGTTTATTTGGCTCACAGTTCTGCAGGCACTACAAGAAGCATGGTGCTGGCTGGGCATGGTGGCTTATGCCTGCAATCCCAGAGCTTTGGGAGGCTGAGATGGGAGGATCACTTGAGGCCAGGAGTTCAAGACCAGCCTGGGCAACATAGTGAGACCCTCGTCTCTACAAAAGGTTAAATAAATTAGCTGGGTGTGGTGGCATGTGCCTGTAGTCATAGCTCTTCAGGAGGCTGAGGTAGAAGGATTGCTTGAGTCCAGGAGGTGGAGGCTGCAGTGAGCCATGATTGTGCCACTGCAGTCCAGCCTGGACAAGAGTGAGACCTCATCTCTTAAAAAAAAAAAAAAAAGAAAGAAAAGAAAAGAAACAAAGAGAAAAAAGATGGCACCAGCATCTGCTTCTGATGAAGGCCCCAGGAAGCTTCCACTCATGGCAGAAGGAGAAGGGGTGCCTGCATCAGAAGGAAGGAAGAGAGCAGGGGGTGCCAGGCTCTTTTTAAACAATCAGTTCTCACAGAGACTATATAGAGTGAGAACTCACTCATTACCGTGAGCACGGCACCACACTGTTCATGAGGGACCCACCCCCATGACCCAAACACCTCACACTAGGCCACTGCCAACACTGGGAGATCAAGTTTCAACAGAGAGATTTGGAGGGGACACATATCTAAACCATATCACAGACCATGCCCCGTGGACTTGGCCTTGGCACTCAAGGCTGCTAGGATCTTGTTCCCATCTTTCCCCTGAAGCTAGACCAAAGAGCAGAAGCCTGTGCCTTTAATCTGTAGCCTGTGGGGAACCTCCTCTCCTTCCCTTCTTCTGGCTCTTCAATACTCATCTCCTGTCAGCTCTCCAAGTTAGATCAGGGTCCTCCTCAGTGTTCCCAAAAGACCCGCCATCTTCAAGTGATAACAGCAGTAACAACTACTCTGCCTGAGGCTACCGAGGCCCTGGCCAAGTGTGGGAAAGACAAAGATGAAATGGACCCCACCGTGTCCTCAGCGGGCAGGGGGGTGGGAAGAAGACAGTGACGGGCCCGTGACAGTGCAGTGAGCAGGGAAGCCCAGAGCCACAGGAGCCCAGAGGAGAGGCCCCATGCAGACTGGGGTCCAGGGAGGAAGCCCATGTGACCAGAGCGCAGGGGGCAGAGAGCTAAGCGTGATGCCAGCACAGAGGCGGGAGAAAGCTGGCCTGTCCAGGGAACTGCAAACAGCTTGGTTTGGCTGGGAACAGGCACAGTGAGGGAGGAGAGGCGAGGTGGAAGGAGTCTGGGAGGCCCGCTCACAACAGGCCCAGGAGTGTGGGGCTTCCTCCCAAGGGCAATGAGGAGCCGTGGAAGGCTTTTGAGCAGGAGAGTAGCCCACTCTGGTGATGGTCTCTGTATGGAGAGTTGTGACAAGGTGGAGGCAGAGTGGCAAGTGGGCAGACATGAGTGATAACACCTCAGTTCTTCTGTGGGAAGATGTTCCAACTCAGCCTGTCTCTGCCCCCATGGTCCCACTCACCTCTGCTCTACAGCAGGTGAGGAGTCAGGCTTCCTCAGCTTTGCCAAGGGAGACCTCATCATCCTGGACCATGACACGGGCGAGCAGGTCATGAACTCGGGCTGGGCCAACGGCATCAATGAGAGGACCAAGCAGCGTGGGGACTTCCCCACCGACAGTGTGTACGTCATGCCCACTGTCACCATGCCACCGCGGGACATTGTGGTATGTGGCCTGGGGGTGGCAGATGGGTAGGAGGTGCCATTAGACCCCTCTTTGTCCACTTCCCACAGCTGTACAATAGGTTAACGGTCTAGTGCATCTGTGAAGATGATCTTGGGATCTTATGGGACACACATTTAAAGTTGGGGCAGTGCTCAAACCTGTGCCAGGTGGGGAGGGGCCTAGAAATGGCATCAGATGAGGAACTGCCAAGGGGTGGGGCCGGGGGTGGGGATTGGAGAGAGGTGTATCACCCGCACTGTCTGAACAGCCAGTGGGGGCACAGCTGGGAAGGGGGCCCTGCTTCTTCTGGAGCCCCCTTGAGAGCAGCTCTGAGGACTCACAGCCCAGCTTCCCCAGTGGCTCCTGAGCCAGGCTCAGTGGACGAGGCAGCTCTCATACCATGTCCCGCTGCCTCGTCCAGGTTTTCTGACTGACCCAACCTGATCAGACACCTGGGGAAGGGCCCTGAGCTCAGCACAAAGGAGGCAGCAGGGACCTCAGAGACCCCAAGGAGGAACGGGGCTCCCAGGGTCAGAATGGGGCATGGGGTCCATACCCCTGAAGAGTCTCCCAGAGTCCAGAAGGCTTCAGGGTATACCATGTTGATCCTGGTGGCCACAGGTGGAGAGCTGACCTGAGCCCCCTGTCTCTTGGTCCCTAGGCCCTGGTCACCATGACTCCCGACCAGAGGCAGGACGTTGTCCGGCTCTTGCAGCTGCGAACGGCAGAGCCCGAGGTGCGTGCCAAGCCCTACACGCTGGAGGAGTTTTCCTATGACTACTTCAGGTGATGCCTCCTGGGGAAGGATGGGAGCCACAGGGCTAGGAGCTGCAGGCTTCCGCTACTGTCTGGTCGTGTGCTGGGGCTGCTTTGTGAAGCCCCCACCTGTGAGCAGGGCCTGGGTCAGAGGGAGCTGGAGGGCTGTTTCTGTCTGCCAAGATGACCCGTCCTATGTGTCTCATCTTATCTTCCTTCCTTCAAGAGATGTCACTGCACCCACCCCAGGCTGGGCATTCGAGACTGAGTCCTGGTGGGGATGCGGGCTGGAAGCAGGCAGCTGGGATTCTGCGTGCCCAGCACTGTGATGAGGATGCTTCTGGGGCGGGGGGTGGGGGGCAGTGAGAAGCTTCCTGATGGAGGCGGTGTGCACTGAGCTCTACAGGGGGCGCAGGGTGGTGGGGGAGGCTGGGGCACAGCCCGTGGTGTTCTCGCCGCTGGGGTTTCACAGCTGAGAAAGGAAGGCCCAGTGACTGCCAGTGACTCGCCTCGCTTCCATGCAGGGCAAGGAAGAGCAGGGCCTGGTGCCCACCCTCAGCCTCTGGACACAGGGATGGGTGGGGGTGGGGGTCTCACAACCTGGGGGTTTCTCCCCGGGGCTGCCAGCGATGGGGCGTTGCTGACGGTCCCTGTGCTGCGGCAGGCCCCCACCCAAGCACACGCTGAGCCGTGTCATGGTGTCCAAGGCCCGAGGCAAGGACCGGCTGTGGAGCCACACGCGGGAACCGCTCAAGCAGGCGCTGCTCAAGAAGCTCCTGGGCAGTGAGGAGCTCTCGCAGGAGGCCTGCCTGGCCTTCATTGATATCCGTGCCACTGGGCTGTGCCCAGGGGAGCCAGGGACCGGGCAGGGCCTTCGTCTGCACACTGCCTTCCTCCTGAGGGCCTGCTGTGACCCGGGCACACATGGGGAGGGTAGATGGAGTACCCCCTCCCTTGCACCTTTTGATATGCAAGGGGCTGCCTCACCCACTGTTTTCTCTGACCCTGTCATTTGGGTGCCAGGTGGATTTGGTGCCTTGTGCTGGGCCAGGCATGCAGGTAGAGCAGGGACCAGCCCAGCCCCTGGCCTCATGGGACCATACACACATCCAGATCAATGTTGAGATGGGACCAGGCAGCACTGTGACCTGACCCATGTGACCTGGAGGGGGCAGAGAGGACTTCCTGGAGGAAGTGGTATCTAGGCTGAGCCCTGAAGGCTAAGTAGGACTTAGCCAGGCAAAGGGGAGGGAGGGGGAGTGTTCCAGAGAGAGGGAGCAGCAGCAAGGCCCCGAGGCACACAGAGCAGGGCTGTTCCGGGGCTCCGGGTCTTCAGCACAGACAGGATGGGAAGACTGGGCTTAGGCAGGGTTCCCAAGCCCTGTGAGGAAGCTTGGGCCGTGTCCTAAGGCCAGAGTGAACCACTGGGCAGGGGGTGGCATGGTCAGATTCGCCATCTGGGAAGTCCATCCCAGCTGCTGTGAGGGCTTGGGATGTGGGGCTGGTGGCTGTGAGGAGGCGGAGAGAGGGTGGGGCAGATCACGCCCATTTTGTGAGTGTGCAGCCTGAGGGCCCAGGGTCACAGCTTCAGGTGATGCAGGCCCTGTGGGAAGTGGGGCCTCCGGACCCCAGGCCAGTGCTCCCTCTATTCGGCACAAGCCCTTCCTTGACAGTCCCCAGCTGTGCTCAAGTACATGGGCGACTACCCGTCCAAGAGGACACGCTCCGTCAACGAGCTCACCGACCAGATCTTTGAGGGTCCCCTGAAAGCCGAGCCCCTGAAGGACGAGGCATATGTGCAGATCCTGAAGCAGCTGACCGACAACCACATCAGGTGAGCCAGGCACGGTGGGCGGATGAGGGGCAGACCCCACCTGCTGTGACGGGCAGCTCTTACCCTCCTGAGGCAGCTGCTGGCTCTGCCTGGATACAGTCCTTCCTCACACAGAGCCGGGAGCTGCTCATGGGCCCCCTCACATCCTAGCTTGGCCCCAAGGCCCAAGGAGGGCCTAGCAGGAACTGGGAGGTGGTGGATGTCTTCCTTTGAGTCTGTCCTCTAAGGGTAACAGCCCCAGCTCCTCCTAACGTTTGGCCGGAGCCTCGTCTGGATGCCCCTTCCCTGCCTAGACCCTGCTGTCTGCCTGCAGGTCCAGCTCAGTCAAGTGTCCCCTCCCTGGTGCAGGCTGGGCCGGCTGTCAGCTGGAAGCGCTGGCTGAAAACTCTCATGGGTTTGAGTGTTGGTCCCAATGCCCAAAGGGTGCCACCTTCTCCTCCCGCTGGGACAGCCCAAGACAGGAGTAGAAAGTCAGGCACAGGCTCCTCTCAGAGTCTGAGAGAAGCTCCACCCTCTCTCCTTACACCCAGCCCCCCGCCTTCCTCCCCAGCTGTGTCACCCTCTACATCTCTTCCACAAATCCATCCTCAAACTACACATCAGCTCTTTTGACAGTGCCAAACCTTTGTACATACTGTGCCCACAGCCAGGAAAACTTTTCAGCCCCTTCTCTGCATGCCGTAATTTGCTTCATCCTTCAAAGCCTAGTTCAAATGCCACCTCCTCCTAGAAGCCCTCCAAACTTCCCACTGTCAGGCCCAAGAAGCTCAGAGTGGTGGCTGAAGGAGCCTGGGGTGGGACTGGTCTAACTCGTTGCCACTCAAAGTATAGGTGAATTAAAGAGCTTCTGCGAAAATATAAATCACACTGCTTCCTTCATGGACAAAGTCTTGCTATGGAAACAAACAAAAAGCCTCAGCTGAAGCACAGTGCATGGTAACCCGGTGGCTTTTCATTGTGGCATAAGCCCCTTATCTCCACGTGGACTGGTAGCAGTGTGTGGCCTGGCGCGGTGGGCCAGGCACACTTTGGGTAGCACTAGTTGCATCTGGCTGTCAGGGAGAGGGGTCTGTAGGTAGGGTGAGGGGTCCTGAGATAGGGTAAAGGTCAGGAGGGACGGTGCTGCTGTGATGAGCAGCTGAGGGGTACGTGGCCCCCTCACCCGGGGGTGCACAGGTCCTGTGACTCCCGATGGCAGCTGCCCCTGCTGGAGCCCACGCCTCCTCCTGCAGGTACAGCGAGGAGCGGGGTTGGGAGCTGCTCTGGCTGTGCACGGGCCTCTTCCCACCCAGCAACATCCTCCTGCCCCACGTGCAGCGCTTCCTGCAGTCCCGAAAGCACTGCCCACTCGCCATCGACTGCCTGCAACGGCTCCAGAAAGCCCTGAGGTACAGCGGCCACCAGGGGCAGGGACAGACACTGGGGCGGGCTCCTGGCCACGCGGGGCTTGTGGGATGAGCCCCTTGGGGATGAGGACCACATAGCAGTTGGGCCCACCCCTGGGGTACCTCAACTGCCAGCTAGACGGAGGTGCGGATCCTGCAGCTGCTCAGGATGCAGCTGGAGAGTCCGGCTGCTCGGGAGTGCTCAGCCCAGAGCTCCCAGGCTATCGGGTGGGCACAGACACCTGGGCCCACTTCATCCTCTCCGAGGGCACTTGTGTTCTTCACTTTGCTGGGCCTCTCCACACCCATCGTCCCATTTTACAGATGAGGAGCTCAAGGCTCTGGGAGACTCAGTGGCCGGTCACATCATAGGAAGTGGCAGGCGGGGATCAGAACTGGGGTTGTCTGCCTCCAAGTGTCCCGGTCCCCTGGTCTCCACAGTCCCACGCACATGCCCCCTGCTGCCCCTGCCGCCTTTTCAGAAACGGGTCCCGGAAGTACCCTCCGCACCTGGTGGAGGTGGAGGCCATCCAGCACAAGACCACCCAGATTTTCCACAAGGTCTACTTCCCTGATGACACTGACGAGGTGAGGGTCACCGGCTTCTAGGTCTGCAGTACCCAGGACAGGGCCGGGCTTCCTGGGTGGACACCAAAGGTGGCCTTAAGCCTCTCCCCCATCACCTGATATTTGCCGCCTCGTCCTCCTGCCCCGTAGTGGAGTCGGGGCTCAGGACGAAGGCCATCGACTCCCCAGGTCAGGGGCCCTTGGTTCCTGATCCAACCCCTGCTTCCTGGAGCAGCTTCCTTCAGAAGGGCGCCCCTCCCTCCCTGTCTCTGAGGAGGACTTGCCTTGGAGAAAAGCGCTTCTCCCTCTGAGCTGGCTTTGCACTGGCTTTGTACCTACCTGATGTAGGGCCCCACTGGCCCCCAGGTCCAGACCTCCCCTGTCGACTGAGCCCACTTTCCTGCAGGCAGAACCTCAACACCCCTTCCTCCCTCTCCACCTGAGGTGGTTGAGGTTCCCTCCATCCGGGTCCTGTCTGCCAAAGGTCCTGTCTGTCATGCCTGTAGTCACGCTGCCCCTCATGGTCCCCAGCCCCTGCCTGTCTCAACACAGTGTCTCATTCAGATAAGCTTTTCATTTGAAGAGTCATTTATGAAACTTGTCTGAGGCTGGAGACTCAGAAATGCCATGACAGGATTTCACTTGCAAGGACCAAAGACTTCCTCAAATCCTTTCCTGTCCCTCCAGACATCTCTCCTCCTGCCATTAAACTTCCCCAGACGCTCAAACCCTCCCATCTGTCCGGGCTGCTTTCCCCTCCGCTTTTGGGTTTGCTTTTCCTCTACCTCAAGTCTCCTTCTTCTAATCACCCTTCCAGTCATCCTGCTGTGCTCCCTGGACCCCTCACTGTCACTCAGGCTTGTATACCCTGGCCCAGGACTCTGGACGCCAAGGCCACCTTCTGCTTGGAGGGTCGGGAGGAGGAGACCTGGGAAGACCCAGACAGGAGTAGCCCTTTCCTTTTGTTAAATGCCATGCCCAGCTCTGTGCCCACAGGAGGGTGTCTGGCACGGGAGGGGGCTCAGTATAGGAGGCATAGCCAGAGGGGCCTGGGAGGACCAGGTCCCGGGAAAGGCCCTGCAGGAGCCCAGTGCTCACCGCCCCTCCCAGGCCTTCGAAGTGGAGTCCAGCACCAAGGCCAAGGACTTCTGCCAGAACATCGCCACCAGGCTGCTCCTCAAGTCCTCAGAGGGATTCAGCCTCTTTGTCAAAATTGCAGACAAGGTGGGTCCTTTGCCACCTTCGCCAAGGTGGGAGATTTGCTGGGGCCATAAGAACTTACGGACAGCAGACGGAAGAGAGAGGAACTGGGGGAGAGAGGGGAAGAGGGCACTGGCATCTGGCCATCTTCTTCCATCCCTGCAGCCTCCCCTTACATGGAGTGGCTGCCCCCAGCTCTCTCTCTTCTGAGGCACTGCACATGGCTCAAACCCTCTTAGGGGCATGTGCCCAGGTGCTCTGTGTTCTAAAAACACCAGACCCTCACCCTGCCCCAACACACATGTTCTTTCCATATTTGCGTTGACTGGCCCTTAATTGCCATGTTGGGGCAAATTAACCCTTGAAATAATGTGTGATCATCCCCACTTGATAGATCACATAACTAGGGCTCAGAGAGATTAGGTAACTTGTCCAAGGTCACACAGCAGGGACTGAGCTCCAGGTGGGTCTGACTCTAAAGCTCATGCCCCTGCCACCATTTCACATCACGCTTCCCCCAGTACCTCTGTCCCTGGAAGTCTTCCAGGCCTAGCTAAAGACCCCTCCACGGGAAGGCCTCCCTGACCGAGTTAGGTGCCCCATCCTGTTGCCTGCTGATGGCTCTGTGTGCATCTGTGTCTGTTTCCTCACTTCATGACTGTCTCTGTGCCAGACACTGGGACCCAGAGGTGACCCCAATGAGGTCCTAGACCCAGGGGAGCCCAGAGCTGCAGGAGGAGCTGGACATGGATGCCAGAGAATGTCCAAGCCAGGGGCTGGGCCGCATTCTTGGCCAGTTTCCCTTGAGTCTAAGGCAGCGTTCAGTGTCCCAGGCACTGAATGGAATGACCATCACTCCTGGCAAGAAGTGGGCTCTTCCGGGGACACTCAGCAGGCACATGGGGCAGGGTGGGGCTGACACACAGAAACCCCTTCCGGCTGGGAGTGGAGTCTTCCCTGAGAAGGAGCAGCTGCCAGACAGGCCTTAGGTGGGAAGGTCAGAAAATGCAGTGTTGCTTAAACTGAGTGTGCTTCGATGGCCCATGTCCCCAGGTCATCAGCGTTCCTGAGAATGACTTCTTCTTTGACTTTGTTCGACACTTGACAGACTGGATAAAGAAAGCTCGGCCCATCAAGGACGGTAATGAGGCCGGGTCCCGGGATCATCTGAGGCCCAGAGCAGGGAGGTGTGGGCTCAGGGCTGTGCTGTGAGGCCCACCTAGGCGGGCCTGAGTGAGGGCCTCCTCTGGGTCTGGGCTCGGGACGTGAGCACTCCTCTGTGCAGGGACCCTCTGGGTGACCGACTGCCCTGTGCTGCAGGAATTGTGCCCTCACTCACCTACCAGGTGTTCTTCATGAAGAAGCTGTGGACCACCACGGTGCCAGGGAAGGATCCCATGGCCGATTCCATCTTCCACTATTACCAGGTGGGCACCTCTGCACTCTAGTTGCCTTCATGCACAGCTACCGTTGCTGTACTTTGGCCCTGAAAGCAGAGACCCACTGACCTTGCCAGGTGTGGGGCCCGTACCAGCCTGGCCTCAAAGGGATTCCTGCCAAGACCGCTGGAGCCCCAAGGGACGGCCCAACCCCTGATCCTTGTATCTTCTGATTCTTCAGCCCTTAGGGGCTTGACAGTTCCTCCTCTGAGCTTCCGATCCCTACCTGTTCAGGCCCCTCCTTCAGTGCAGGGCTATCCTCTGACTTCGAGATTCTGCTGTTGTAACTGGGTAATTCCAAGGCCTCTGTGCAAACATTTTCTAGCATAGGCACCTGCAGGAAGCCGGGAGGGAAGCTTGCATGTTGAGCCTCTATTATGTGTCTGGCACTCTTCTCTCATTCTGTCCTCCCAACTAACCCCAAGAAGCAGGCATGTTGTCCCCATTTGACAGAGGGACAAAGAGACTTAGGCTGCGTGCTGTGATTAGGATCACACAGCTGATGGAACTGGGGTTTGATTCCAGGTCTTCATGACTGCAGGTTGGTGCTCTTTTCTGGGCTCAGCCTGCTTACCATTCTGTGGGAGAAAAACCATGATGCTGGGAAGGGCAGAGGAGGCAGGGACGGTGGCTGCTGTGGCACAGAGGACACTGGCCTGGGAGTGAGAAGGACTTCCCTCATCCAAACCTGGGATCTACCTTTCTTCATGCCCCTCCCCACCCACCCCATGCTGCCCACTGAGTGCATGGCCCCTGGACTACCAGTTCCCCCGGAGTCAGCCTTGACATCTGCCCCTCCTGTCCCACGTCCCAAATCACTTACCTGATGACTGTATCTCCTGGATATCTCTAAAATCCCCCATGTCTCTCCATCACCACCTTCCCAACCTGGGTCAGTCTACCATCATCTCTGATCCAGAATGGAGGCAGTGACCTTCTCCCTGTTCTCCTCATCCATTTTGGTCCTTTCAATCCTTTCTCCACAGGGTGGTCATCCTGCTTTCCAGATTCCCCCAGTGGATTCCCCTTGCTCGTAGGGCATAACCCCCGTCCTGACCATGGCCCTGCCTGGTGGTGCCACTAACTGCTCCTGCTGCCTTGCCTTGTACCTGGCTCTCCTTCGGCTCAGCTGGATTGTTTCCGCTTCTCAAGTGTGCCACGGGGCCTTTGTAATGTTGGGATGCTCTTCCCTCAGTTCCTTCCCTCACCTACTGAGCTTTTAGATGTCAATCAGCCATTTTATCTTAAAGGAAGTCTGCCCTGTTCTCAAGCCTAGATTAGGTCACCTTGTTATATTCTCTTACAGCACTGTGGACAATTCCTTCGAAGGTTGTCATTATATATCTGTTTGGTATGATTTTTAATGTCTGTCCTTGCCCTGAGACTACAAGTTCCATGGAAGTAGGGAGGGTAGGCATTGTTGCTTAAAGGGCCTGGCTCATAGATGTTCAATGCATGCTTGTTGGATTGATGGATGGGTGAATAGGTAAACTGGTGACTCAGTGAACATAGAGATGGGAGGATGAATGCTGAGTGAATTGATGGGTGGATATTGGTAAGTGAATTGGTGAGTTAGGTAGGTGAGTGGGTGGATGGGTGGGTAGATGGATGGACAGATAGGGAGATGGATGGAGGTAGATGTGTAGGTAGATAGACCCATAACCACATGGATGGGTGGGTAGGATGGATAATGATTGACTCAGATCTCTGACTGACAATGTATCCTCAGGCCAGCCTCAGTTTCTCTACCTTTCAAATTGTGTATAAGATGACCATAAGGCTCTAGGAGTCTGTGGGCAGCGCCAGCCCTTCAGAGGCTTCATCTCTGCTCTGGGCCCATTCCCCAGCCTAAGTTCCTCTGGTTTTGGGTCTGGAAGTTCAAGGGGGTGGGAGGGCCTCTGCTACTGCTAATGAAAGCAGCTGGTCTCAAGAGAACCCAATGCAAGGAGGCCAGACTGAGAGGCTCTTCCAGAGGAGGATGGGCCCAGGAGGTGAGGGCTATGGAACAGTCTCAGGGTTGCCAGCTGGTCACTCTGAGTTTCTTCATCTTGAAATGGGGCTGCTCATCTCACTGGACTGTTATGGGGGGAAATGAGGTAACAGACATGGCCATGCACTCCAACTGCCAACTGCTGAGTCTGTGCAGGCAGACTTGCTCTGTCCCTGTCCTGTGCCGTATCCCCTGGGGGAGCAGTGTCAGCTGAGGCTGGAGAGGTGGGTGGGCCCATGTGCGGGGTAAGGTGGTAGACCCCGGCGTTGGGGGTCTTGGTGTGGTGGGAAAGGAGCCCACTTCTGCCAGGTCCCTGCACGCCTGTGACCTGCTCTGTCTCTGACAGGAGTTGCCCAAGTATCTCCGAGGCTACCACAAGTGCACGCGGGAGGAGGTGCTGCAGCTGGGGGCGCTGATCTACAGGGTCAAGTTCGAGGAGGACAAGTCCTACTTCCCCAGCATCCCCAAGCTGCTGTGGGAGCTGGTGCCCCAGGACCTTATCCGGCAGGTCTCACCTGATGACTGGAAGCGGGTGAGCATGGGGTGGGCATCGGGAATGGTGGGGCCCTGAATGGGCCTCGGGGCACCCCAGGGGCCAAGGGGGCAGACACTGGCCAGCAGCCCAGGGAGGTGCGTCTTGTGGTTCCTGTACTTGATGAGGCCGCCCACCCTTGTTCCTCCACCTGCCTTATCCTTCAGTCCTCCATGCCAAGGACTCAGTGGCCACTTGGCAGTCATTTATCCTGTCCTGGTTACCATGGTGACCTGTTTGTCCTTGATACCCTTTGGTCTGCCTGCCTGGGGGTGAGAAGGGAGGTTGGGAGTCCATTAGCTGAAATATGGGGAGAGCCCTTCACAGTCCCCAGGTCTGCTGTCCTAGTCCTGGCCCTGAGGGTGCAGACGGGGCTGGAGTGGGCAGGGGTGGTGTGGGGAGGACTCTGAGCTCTGAGCTGGCCTGCCCTGAGCAGGCCTGTCCCCAGGACTGAGCCCAGCCCTGACCGCCCTGTCCCCATAGTCCATCGTCGCCTACTTCAACAAGCACGCAGGGAAGTCCAAGGAGGAGGCCAAGCTGGCCTTCCTGAAGCTCATCTTCAAGTGGCCCACCTTTGGCTCAGCCTTCTTCGAGGTGAAGGTACACCATGGGCTTCTCAGAGCAGAGGAGGAGGGGAACAGGGCATTGAGAAAGCACAGAGACTCCTCCCTAGGACTGTGGGAAAGAGCCATGGCCTTGGACACCTGCCCTGGTGAGGGAAGGAGGGCAGCACCCTCAGCCTTGTCCCAGCTTAGCGTCTTAGCTGGGGTAAGTCCTGGGGACAGAGGGACCAGAAGAAGCTCAGCCTGGCAGTGGAGGCAGACATGTAAACAGGCTGGGGTAATGGAGGATGGCCTGTGTTCTGACACTGGGGAGCCCTCGCCCAGGTGGCAGAGCTTGGGAGGCTCTGCCGGGTGTGAGAAGGCCTCTTAGAGGAGGTGATATCTGAGCTTTCCAGGCAGACCCTGGAAAGAGTGCTCCTGGCAGGGGTCCCACATAGACAAAGGCCTGGAGGTGTGAGAACTCAGGTCTGGGAAGGAAATCCAAGTAGTGAGGGCAGGAGGCGAGAGTGGGCTGTGGAGAGCAGCAGCTTGGCAAGCAGGTGAGAGGCTGGGTTTCCTGCAGGGGTGGCCTGCCTTGGAGGGTTTTGAACACAGGTGACGTGGCCAGAAATCCTCTCAGGCTGCGGGTGGAGGAGGGGTCTGAGGGGCACAACAGAGGCAGGAGTGTGGTGAGGAGGCTGGTGTGAGAGGATACGTATGGTCTTGTCACACAGCTAGGATGGGAGGCCTTTTGAGGAGCTTGGCTGTGCGAGGAGAACAGGTAGGTAGCTGGAGGCAGGTGCAGGGTCCAGGAGGCTTTTAAAGATGGGAGGCCCTTGGGCTGAGAGGGAGGACAAAGCAGAGGATGGCCTGGGGGACCCAGGAAGGGATGTGGGGCAGCACTGAGGGCCCAGCGGAGGTGGAAGCCATAGGTCATGGCAGGGCCGTCAGTACCATATAGGCAACAGGAGAGGCTGACTTTATCCCAGCTGGGGCCAGGCTTCATTCCTGTCCCCAAATGCTTTTCTTGCTCTGGCCCCCCATCTGATGCCTTCTCATCTTTTTTTCTAGCAAACTACGGAGCCAAACTTCCCTGAGATCCTCCTAATTGCCATCAACAAGTATGGGGTCAGCCTCATCGATCCCAAAACGAAGGTGAGCAGGGATAAGGCAGCAAGTGGGGGCGGGCTTCTCTGCCTGAACCTCAGACACAGTCCCAGAACGAACCCCACAAGCCCTCCTAGCCACCATCTATCTCCAGACTCATCCACCCATCACGTGGCTTCAAAAGCTGTCAGCGTTTGCTAGGACTTTACCCAAGGCTTGCTCCACCAAAATTGCTCTCCTGAAGTTACTAACAAACTCCTTCCTATAGAATGTGAACTCCCTTTAGTACTTGGCCTTTCAGTATCACTGGATGCTCTGCCCATGCGGGTCATGGGGCTGGCTGTGCAGGGGTGACCGTGCGTCTGTGTTTCTGGGCCAGAGCAGCCCAGCTGCACACCCAGAGGGTCCGACTGGACAGGTGGTGAAGAGGGCTCGTGACCACCATCTTTCCATTGGCTTCGTGCTTCACGCATTCCTGGCTGTCCTCTGTGTCTTGGTCATTCCTTCCCGGACCCTTTGGTGCCTGCTCCTGTACACCGTGTTTCCCAAGGCTCTGCCCTGTCTTCTTCTTGGCTCCCTCCTCAAACTCTCCCTGGACCATCTCATTCAGGCCACGGTGTCAGTTCCCTCAGGTCTCCCAATTTCCGAGTTCTGGCCCCAAGTACCCAACAGCCTCCTAGACTTCCTGGGTGTCCAAACCAAGGTGTGGAGGGGGAGGCACCTGCTTCCCACCGCAGCTGGATGGCAGAGCTGGCTTTTCCCTCCAGCCATGGGCTCCTCTGAGGGCCTGAGGCCTTCTGTGAGGGCATGTGTGGGCAAGTGAGGCCACAGGGCCCAGGCTGTGCCTCTCTATGCCCTTTCTGCTCCCCCAGGATATCCTCACCACTCATCCCTTCACCAAGATCTCCAACTGGAGCAGCGGCAACACCTACTTCCACATCACCATCGGGAACTTGGTGCGCGGGAGCAAACTGCTCTGCGAGACGTCACTGGTGAGGGCGCATCCTGCTGGGCCTGGTGGGCTCCCTGCCTTGCCTGCAGCTTAGCCAGCCTCCTAGGGCCTGGAACAAACACAGTAGTGTGCGGCTGGGCCTGGGATCGTGGGCAAGGGTCATGCTGGGGCCAAGGCCAAGGTCAGGTCAGTTTGAGGCTCAGCTTAGGTCTGGGGAAGGGACTTAATCTGGGGCTGAGGAACAGATCCCTCGTTCAACAACTGTTGTTTGAGTGCCTTCAGTATCTGGGGATTGAGCCCACTGTGACAGCCCTTTAGCTCCCCGAGTTCAACAGTGGAACCATTAACAATGAGACCTCCTTGACCAAGCTCAAACTTCCAAGGCATAGCTCAACTGAGAGCCAGTAGGGTCACTCCTGGAGGGAGGGATCCGTGACTTGAGGGACCCACAAGCTAGGGGCTTAATGTGGGGTCATAACACTGTAGAACCTTAGCCATCTGGCTGGATGAATTCAACCCTTCAATTGTGCAGATGGGAGATAAGCCCTGAGTAGGAGGGATTTGCCTTTGTCCTGGGTTCTGCCCATTGCAGATTCCTGGGAGCTGTGCTATGGTCTGAGTGGCTGGCCCTGTCCCACCGTGTGCTCGCTTATCTTCTCACCCCTGCTTCCAGGGCTACAAGATGGATGACCTCCTGACTTCCTACATTAGCCAGATGCTCACAGCCATGAGCAAACAGCGGGGCTCCAGGAGCGGCAAGTGAACAGTCACGGGGAGGTGCTGGTTCCATGCCTGCTCTCGAGGCAGCAGTGGGTTCAGGCCCATCAGCTACCCCTGCAGCTGGGGAAGACTTATGCCATCCCGGCAGCGAGGCTGGGCTGGCCAGCCACCACTGACTATACCAACTGGGCCTCTTATGTTCTTCCAGTGAGGCATCTCTCTGGGATGCAGAACTTCCCTCCATCCACCCCTCTGGCACCTGGGTTGGTCTAGTCCTAGTTTGCTGTGGCCTTCCCGGTTGTGAGAGCCTGTGATCCTTAGATGTGTCTCCTGTTTCAGACCAGCCCCACCATGCAACTTCCTTTGACTTTCTGTGTACCACTGGGATAGAGGAATCAAGAGGACAATCTAGCTCTCCATACTTTGAACAACCAAATGTGCACTGAATACTCTGAAACCGAAGGGACTGGATCTGCAGGTGGGATGAGGGAGACAGACCACTTTTCTATATTGCAGTGTGAATGCTGGGCCCCTGCTCAAGTCTACCCTGATCACCTCAGGGCATAAAGCATGTTTCATTCTCTGGCCCGACAGTGTCTTTGCTCAGGGAGGGGAAATGGAAGGGAAGGGCATGTGGGGTCAGGACAGGGCCTTGCAGGGGAGCAGCCTATATAACGACTTCTTTGGTCTTAACTTGCTGGGGCCAAGCTGGTCTGGGTTTGGGGATTGGGGAGCTTGAGCTCAAGATGTGCCTTAAGTGGCTTAAAGGGAAGAGCTGAGATTGGGGTGGGTTGGGAGGAAGTGCTGGACATCAGGCTGGGAGGTGAGGACCTAAGTGTGCATGAGCAGCTGGGGGTCTAGAGGAGGAATCAGCTTCTGGGCTGTAACTAGGGCCAGTGGAGCCACAGCGGCCCTTGCACCTGCCAGAAACACCTTGGCTCATCAAGACATGTCCAAGAACCCCAAGAACAATGCTGCCTTGGGTTAAATCTTCATGTCCAGTGGGTGCCAGTAAAATGTTACTTTGTGACCAGCATGGGACAACCAGGTTTGGCCATGACTGGAGTAGGGCTGCAGGTGGGGGTTTCAGACAGGGAAGGTGTGACTTAGAGGTGGGGCATCCTCAGACTGTGGCTGGGATGAGCACCTAGAGAAGTGATTGATTGATAGTGGAGAATCCCCTTGTGGGGAGGGTTTGTGATCTGCCCTCGAGGTCCCATACTTCAGCAGAGCCAGGTCCTGCTTCTTTTCATACACTACAGTGTCTGGGTCATCAGCATCTATGTGCCTGTCTACCCCACAAGGAGTGCTATTCCTGATCTCCTTAGCTGTTTTTTAGTGTAGGACTGGCTGGTGTGTGTAAATGGAGGCCTCAAACCAGAGAGCCCTGCTTTCTGGGATGGTAACGTGGCTGTTGGAGGACACAGCTCCACAGGTAGCCCAGGAGAAATCTGAGCCAGAAGGAAGGTGCTGTGGTAGTCTGCCTTATACCACCATCATAAAGAAGAGGAGGCTCAGGTCCAGAAAGGATGTGTAAGTAAGTGGGAAGAGTTCAACTCACTGCTTCTAACTTTGGGCTGCCAGACAGAAGGGGCTCCAGATACTTGTTCTAAGCTCTGGTTTCCCCTCAAGGCCAAAAGCTCTTGAATGTGCATGGATTGTGCCCACCCTCTTACTGGGGAATCAGCAAACCACAAGCTATCAGGAAGTAGCCCACTGCACCATAGAGCAGTTAATGTGGGGTGGGGATGAGATCTTTTTCCCTGACCCATGCCCCTCTCATTCTGTGGCCCAGAGAATGAGATCACTCAGATGGCATCACTATTGCCCCCATCCCCCAGCCTTCATCACCCTGGTTGATCACGAGGCGTCCAAAGAATAGACCACTACCTCTGGCTTCCTGAGAGGTTGCCTTTACTTATATGCACAGTCACTCCTTTAGCAGAAAATATTATGGAGGTGTCAGGATGAGATAAACCTGACAGCAACCAGTTCCAAGACCACACACAACAGTTTTCCCCTTGCCTAGCCCCTTGAGATGCATTCTTGATAGCGAGAGCACAATGGTTCCCCGAGAGCCTCAATGGCCCTTCTGTGTGCCTTTATCAACCACTCCCCACCATCACCACCCTTAGGCAGAGAGAGGAAGAAGCAGGGGAGATGTGGCTAATTCTTCTTTGGAAACACAGAAGGCTATGTCAGATGCAATGGAATATATTGTGACATAGGATTATTTGGAGTATTCAGCCATGGGGATCTCTTAGAGGTCTCTTATTTAAGGATAGGGGACCTCTATGGAGGGCATGGTTGGCTTATCCACCTTCAGGGTGGGCAATGTAGTTTGAAAGGTAGCCTCACTTGTAGCCTGCCTGGTGGGTGCTTGGGTGAGTTCAAAGACCGTGGTGGGCATCGGTGGTTGAATCTCATGCTTGCCAGGCTTCAAAGGTGTGACAGCATTCTTGATAGGTAGTAGTTTCTTGGATGGTGCTGCAAAATTGAAATGGCCTTGGTGTTCCTTTCCACTCTTGGGTAAAGCCGGGTAGAGGGCTGCTAGAGTCCAAGGACTTTCCACAACTCGGACAGGAGGTTTCATGGCTATGTGCAAATCTATCTTCCTCATTCTTACTTCCACTCTGAGTATCTGTGGGATGGAAAAGACACAGATTCCTCAAATGTCACTTCTCCACTCTCTGTCAGTCATGTGTGAAATTCAAGTTATCTCTTAAATGTTAGCCACTCCCTTACCCTTTCAGGTTCTTTCCTCCAAGCTCTCCCCTCTACCTCAGGCTTTGTGCAAACTTTATTATGGCCCTCCAATTCAGCCTGGGGCTGGGGCTTAAGAGTCTACTGCATGAGGCTCTAGCTCACCATGGAAGTCCTCAGAAAGCAGAGACTGACATTTGCTTAAAGTTCATGTATTCCATAGCCATTAAATTAGTTTAGAAAAATGAGGGCTTCCCTCAATTAAAATGAGGGCTTTTTAAAGGGCAGAGACTTTGTCTTGCTTGCCACTACATATACAGTGCTCAGAAGTGTTTGTCACACAGTAAATGCTCAATAAATAATTTCTGTCCAACAGAAAAAAAAATTAGATGGTAGATACTTCTAATAATGGAGCTAGGAGATCAAGACCAATCCTTCTACCAAAGACAAATTAAAAACTGGATGATATACAAAAACAAGAAAACATCTTAAAATTATCTGCGTTTACAGTATACAGAGAAATTGCATGGCCAAAATCTAGAAGAGTGTGAGAATCTAAAGAAGCCCAGAACTCAGGTTTTGTTTTCTGCTTAGATTTACCTTTTATTTATTTTTATTAATTAATTTTTAAAAGTTTTTTAGTTGTTATAAATATTCAAAGCTTTTTTTTTAACCTGAGTGTAATTCAATCTGGAAGAAACAGCTACAAACATGAGCTTCCATTTTTTTTTTTTTGTCAGCTTTATAGGAGAAAGGGAATTTTTATTGGATTTGAATGGAATTTTTAGATCAATTCCATGACAATATCTTTATAAGTTTTCTAATTCATGAACATGATTGCTCCATTTATTTGGGTATTCTTTCTCTCACTAAAGTTTTGTAGTTTTTAGTGATCAATCATATGCCTTCCCTTGTGAAGGCTTTTTTGATTAAAGTCTATTTTTTCTGATATATTTTTCTGATCTAAGGGATATATACCAGAGGCTGTGAATCTTTGGGGTTATCATAGGATAGTTACCGCTCTTTTATTATTATACTTTAAGTTCTAGGGTACATGTGCACAATGTGCAGGTTTGTTACATATGTATACATGTGCCATGTTGGTTTGCTGCACCCATCAACTCGTCATTTACATTAGGTATTTCTCCTAATGCTATCCCTCCCCCATACCCCCACCCCACGACAGGCTGTGGTGTGTGATGTTCCCCGCCCTGTATGCAAGTGTTCTCATTGTTCAATTCCCTCCTATGAGTGAGAACATGCAGTGTTTGGTTTTCTGTCCTTGTGATAGTTTGCTCAGAATGATGGTTTCCAGCTTCATCCATGTCCCTACAAAGGACATGAACTCATCCTTTTTTGTAGCTGCATAATATTCCATGGTGTATATGTGCCACATTTTCTTAACACAGTCTATCATTGATGGACATTTGGGTTGGTTCCAAGTCTTTGCTATTGTGAATAGTGCCGCAATAAACATACGTGTGCGTGTGTCTTTATAGTAACATGACTTACAATCCTTTGGGTATATACCCAGTAATGGGATCACTGGGTCAAATGGTATTTCTAGTTCTAGGTCCTCGAGGAATCGCCACACTATCTTCCACAATGGTTGAACTAGTTTACACTCCTACCAACAGTGTAAAAGTGTTCCTATTTCTCCACATCCTCTCCAGCACCTGTTGTTTCCTGACTTTTTAATGATTGCCATTCTAACTGGTGTGAGATGGTATCTCATTGTGGTTTTGTTTTGCATTTCTCAGATGATCAGTGATGATGAGCATTTTTTCATGTCTGTTGGCTGCATAAATGTCTTCTTTTGACAAGTGTCTGTTCATATCCTTTGCCCACTTTTTGATGGGGTTGTTCTTGTAAATTTGTTTAAGTTCTTTGTAGATTCCAGGTATTAGCCCTTTGTTAGATGGGTAGGTTGCAAAAATTTTCTCCCATTCTGTAGGTTACCTGTTCACTCCGATGGCAGTTTGTTTTGCTGTGCAGAAGCTCTTTAATTAGATCCCATTTGTCTATTTTGGCTTTTGTTGCCATTGCTTTTGGTGTTTTAGTCATGAAGTCCTTGCCCATGCCTATGTCCTGAATGGTATTGCCTAGGTTTTCTTCTAGGGTTTTTATGGTTTTAGGTCTAATATTTAAGCCTTCACTCCATCTTGAATTAATTTTTGTATAAGGAGTAAGGAAGAGATCCAGTTTCAGCTTTCTACATATGGCTAGCCAGTTTTCCCAGCACCATTTATTAAATAGGGAATCCTTTCCCCATTTCTTGTTTTTGTCAGGTTTGTCAAAGATCAGATGGTTATAGATGTGTGGTGTTATTTCTGAGGGCTCTGTTCTGTTCCATTGGTCTATATCTCTGTTTTGGTACCAGTACCATGCTGTTTTGGTTACTGTAGCCTTGTAGTATAGTTCGAAGTCAGGTAGCTTGATGCCTCCAGCTTTGTTCTTTTTGCTTAGGATTGTCTTGGCAATGCCTTGTAAGTTGGATTCCTAGGTATTTTATTCTCTTTGTAGCAATTGTGAATGGGAGTTCACTCATGATTTGGCTGTTTGTCTGTTATTGGTGTATAGGAATGCTTGTGAGTTTTGCACATTGATTTTGTATCCTGAGATTTTGCTGAAGTTGCTTATCAGCTTAAGGAGATTTTGGGCTGAGACTATGGGGTGATTTTGTATCCTGAGACTTTGCTGAAGTTGCTGATCAGCTTAAGGAGACTTTGGGCTGAGACGATGGGGTTTTCTAAATATACAATCATGTCATCTGCAAACAGGGACAATTTGACTTCCTCTCTTCCTAATTGAATACCCTTTATTTCTTTCTCTTGCCTGATTGCCCTGGCCAGAACTTCCAACACTATGTTGAATAGGAGTGGTGAGAGAGGGCATCCCTGTCTTGTGCCAGTTTTCAAAGGGAATGCTTCGAGTTTTTACCCATTCAGTATATTGGCTGTTGGTTTGTCATAAATAGCTCTTATTATTTTGAGATATGTCCCATCAATAGCTAGTTTATTGAGAGTTTTTAGCATGAAGGGCTGTTGAATTTTGTCAAAGGCCTTTTCTGCATCTATTGAGATAATCATGTGGTTTTTGTCATTGGTTCTGTTTATGTGATGGATTACATTTATTGATTTGCATATGTTGAACCAGCCTTGCATCCCAGGGATGAAGCCAACTTGATCTTGGTAGATAAGCTTTTTGATGTGCTGCTGGATTCAGTTTGCCAGTATTTTATTGAGGATTTTCACATCAATGTTCATCAGGGATATTGGTCTAAAATTCTCTTTTTTTGTTGTGTCTCTGCCAGGCTTTGGTATCAGGATGATGCTGGCCTCATAAAATGAGTTAGGGAGGATTCCCTCTTTTTCTATTGATTGGAATAGTTTCAGAAGAAATAGTACCAGCTCCTCTTTGTATCTCTGGTAGAATTCAGCTGTGAATCCGTCTGGTCCTGGACTTTTTTTGGTTGGTAGGCTCTTAATTATTGCCTCAATTTCAGACCCTGTTATTGGTCTATTCAGGGAGTCAACTTCTGAATTCGGGTGGGTAACCCAACCTTTCTCACTTTAGTTTTGGGAGGGTGATCTTTGCTGGTTTAGTCTTGGGAGGGTGTCCAGGAATTTATCCATTTCTTCTAGATTTTCTAGTTTATTTGCGTGGAGAGTTTATAGTATTCTCTGATGGTAGTTTGTATTTCTGTGAGATCAGTGGTGATATCCCCTTTAGCATTTTTTATTGCATCTATTTGATTCTTGTCTATTATTCTTGCTAGTGGTCTATCAATTTTATCTTTTCAAAAAACCAGCTCCTGGATTGATTTTTTTGAAGGGTTTTTTTGTGTCTCTATCTCCTTCAGTTCTGCTCTGATCTTAGTTATTTCTTGCCTTCTGCTATTAAATTTGTTTGCTCTTGCTTCTCTAGTGCTTTTAATTGTGATGTTACAGTGTCAATTTTAGATCTTTCCTGCTTTCCCTTGTGGGCACCTAGTGCGATAAATTTCCCTCTACACACTGCTTTACATGTGTCCCAGAGATTCTGGTATGTTATGTCTTTTTTCTCATTGGTTTCAAAGACCATCTTTATTTCTGCCTTCATTTCGTTATTTACCCAGTAGTCATTCAGGAGCAGGTTGTTCAGTTTCCATGTAGTTGTGCAGTTTTGAGTGAGTTTCTTAATCCTGAGATCTAATTTGATTGCACTGTGGTCTGAGAGACAGTTTGTTGTGATTTCTGTTCTTTTACATTTGCTGAGGAGTGCTTTACTTCCAACTATGTGGTCAATTTTGGAATGAGTGCAATGTGGTGCTGAGAAGAATGTATATTCTGTTGATTTGGGGTGGACAGTTCTGTAGATGTTTATTAGGTCCACTGGGTGCAGAGCTGAGTTTAAGTCCTGGATATCCTTGTTAACCTTCTGTCTCGTTGATCTGTCTAATATTGACAGTGGGGTGTTAAAGTCTCCCACTATTATTGTGTGGGAGTCTCTTTGTAGGTCTCTAAGGACTTGCTTTATGAATCTGGGTGCTCCTGTATTGGGTGCATATATATTTAGAATAGTTAGCTCTTGTTGAATTGATCCCTTTACCATTATGTAATGGCCTTGTCTCTTTTGATCTTTGTTGGTTTATTGGTTTAAAGTCTGTTTTATCAGATACTAAGATTGCAACCCCTGCTTTTTTGCTTTCCATTTGCTTGGTAGATCTTCCTCCCTCCCTTTATTTTGAGCCTATGTGTGTCTCTGCACTTGAGATGGGGCTCCTGAATACAGCACACTGATGGGTCTTGACTTTTTATCCAATTTGCCAGTCTGTGTCTTTTAATTGGGGCATTTAGCCCATTTACATTTAAGGTTAATATTCTTATCTGTGAATTTAATGCTGTCATTATGATGTTAGCTGGTTATTTTGCTTGTTAGTTGATACAGTTTCTTCCTAGCTTCGACGGTCTTTACAGTTTGGCATGTTTTTGCAGTGGCTGGTACTGGTTGTTCCTTTCCATGTTTAGTGCTTCCTTCAGGAGCTCTTGTAAGTCAGTCAGGCCTGGTGGTGACAAAATCTCTCAGCATTTGCTTGTCTGTAAAGGATGTGATTTATTTCTCTCTCTTTCACTTATGAAGCTTAGTTTGGCTGGATATGAAATTCTGGGTTGAAAATTCTTTTCTTTAAGAATGTTGAATATTGGCCCCCACTCTCTTCTGGCTTGTAAAGTTTCTGCTGAGAGATCCGCTGTTAGTCTGATGGGCTTCCCTTTGTGGGTAACCCAACCTTTCTCTCTAGCTTCCCTTAACATTTTTTCCTTCATTTCAACCTTTGTGAATCTGACAATTATGTGTCCTGGGGTTGCTCTTCTTGAGGAGTACCTTTGTGGTGGTCTCTGTATTTCCTGAATTTGAATGTTGGCCTGCCTTGCTAGGTTGGGGATGTTCTCCTGGATAATATCCTGAAGAGTGTTTTCTAACTTGGTTCCATTCTCCCCGTCACTTTCAGGTACACCAATCAAATGTAGATTTGGTCTTTTCACGTAGTCCCATATTTCTTGGAGGCTTTGTTCGTTTCTTTTTACTCTACTTCTCTTCTCACTTCATTTCATTAATTTGATCTTCAATCACTGATACCCTTTCTTCCACTTGATCAAATCAGCTACTGAAGCTTGTGCATGTGTCACGTAGTTCTCATGCCATGGTTTTCAGCTCCATCAGGTCATTTAAGGTCTTCTCTACACTGTTTATTCTAGTTAGCCATTCGTCTTTTTTGAAGGTTTTTAGCTTCCTTGCAATGGGTTCGAACATCCTCCTTTCGCTTGGAGAAGTTTGTTATTACCGACCTTCTGAAGCCTACTTCTGTCAGCTTGTCAAAGTCATTCTCCATCCGGCTTTGTTCTGTTGCTGGCAAGGAGCTGCAATCCTTTGGAGGAGAAGAGGCAGTCTGGTTTCTCCCCATCTTTGTGGTTTTATCTACCCTTGGTCTTTGATGATGGTGATCTACAGATGGGGTTTTGGTTATGGATGTCCTTTCTGTTGATGCTATTCCTTTCTGTTTGTTAGTTTTCCTTCTAACAGTCAGGTCCCTCAGCTGCAGGTCTATTGGGGGAGTTTGCTGGAGGTCCACTCCAGACCCTGTTTGCCTGGGTATCACCAGCAGAGGCTGCAGAACAGCAAATATTGCTGCCTGATTCTTACTCTGGAAGCTTCGTCTCAGAGGGGCACCTGGCTGTATGACCTGTCAGTCAGCCTCTACTGGGCGGTGTCTCCCAGTTAGGATACACGGGGGTCAGGGACCCACTTGAGGAAGCAGTCTGTCTGTTCTCAGAGCTCAAACACTGTGCTGAGAGAACCACTACTCTCTTCAGAGCTGTCAGACAGGGACGTTTTAGTCTGCAGAAGTTTCTGCTGCCTTTTGTTCAGCTATGCCCTGCCCCCAGAGGTGGAGTCTACAGAGGCAGGGGCCTCCTTGAGCTGCGGTGGGCTCCACCTAATTTGAGCGTCCTGGCTGCTTTGTTTACCTACTCAAGCCTCAGCAATGGCAGACACCCCTCCCCTAGCCAGGCTGTGGCCTTGCAGTTCCATCTGGACTGCTGCACTAGTGGTGAGCAAGGCTCTGTGGGCTTGGGACCTGCTGAACCAGGCAGGGATATAATCTCCTGGCATGCTGTTTGCTAAGACCGTTGGAAAAGTGCAGTATTAAGGCTGGAGTGTCTCGATTTTCCTGGTACAGTCTGTCACGGCTTCCCTTGACTAAGAAAGGGAAATCCCCTGACCCCTTGCATTTCCCAGGTGAGGTGATGTCCCGCCCTGCTTCTGCTTGCCCTCCATGGGCTGCACCCACTGTCCAACCAGTCCCAGTGAGATGAACCAGGTACCTCAGTTGGAAATGCAGAAATCACCCGTCTTCTGCGTCAATCACGCTGGGAGCTGCAGACCGGAGCTGTTTCTATTCAGTCATCTTGGAACAGACCTCAGGATAGTTACCTCTCTTGATTAGGTTATGCTATATGACAAAGGTTCTGGGATAATTACTCCAATGATTTACATTACATTACATAGACTTCATCATAGATTACACAGACTTCATCATAGCAGACTGGAGAGATATTCTGTTGTTGGCTTTGAAGAAGTAAGCTGCCATGTTGTGAGGACCATGTGGGTAGGACTTGAGGGTCACCTCTAGGAGCTCAGACCAAAACCCTGCTAACAGCCATTGAGAAAACAGAGATGACTTCACTTCTACAACTATGAGGAACTTAATTCTGCTAACAAGCAGTGAGCCTGGAAGAGGACCACAAACCTCAAATAAGATTATAGCCCCAATTGATACCCTGTAAAGAGTAAGTAAAGGAACTGTCTAACCCATGTCTGTGAGAAAATACATTTGTATAGTGTTAAGCTGCTAGGTTTGGAGTAATTTTTTTAAATACGGCAATAAAAAACTAATATAGGCTGGGCAGGGTAGCTCACATCTGTAATTCCAGTGCTTTAGGAGGCCAAGGCAAGCGGACTGCTTGAGGTCAGGAGTTTGAGATCAGCCTGGGCAACATAGTGAGATGCCATGTCTACCTTTTTTTTTTTTTAAATTAGCCAGTCATAATGGTTTGTGCCTGTGGTCCCAGATACTAGGGAGGCTAAGGCAGGAGGATTGTTTGAGCCCAGGAGTTCAAGGTTGCAGTGAACCATGATCATGCCACTATAATCCAGACTTGGGCAAAAGAGTGAGACCTTGCCTCTAAACAAGCAAAACAAAAAACTAGTAAACACAGCAATAGAATCTATCCAAAAATAAAGGAAATTAAATATTTTAAATGACTACTCAGAAGACTGAGGCAGGAGAATCGCTTGAAACTGGGAGGTGGAGGCTGCAGTGAGCTGAGATCATGCCACTGCACTCCAGCCTGGGCGACAGAGCAAGACTCTGTCTCAAAAAAAAAAAAAAAAATCTCAGTAACCTATGGGGTAATATACTAACAGCTGTGTAACTGGAATCCCAGAAAGCAGTGGTGGAGCAGAGGCAGAAAAATATTTGAAGAAATAAAGACTAAAATTATGTCCAATTTGATGAAAATTATACTCTGACAGATCTAAGAATTTCAGCAAACCCTAATCAAGATAGTCTCTCTCTCCCTCTCACATGCACGCACACACACCAAGTTAAGCCATAATCAAACTACTAAAAACCAATAATAAAAGGAATAATCTTAAAATGTAGCCAGAGGAAAAAAGACACGTTACAAACAGAAGAACAGGGGTAAGAAAACTGAAACTTTTTACATAAGAAACTACGTAAGACAGAAGACAACAAAATTGACTTAAATTGCTGAAAAATACCCTCACACTAGAGAGAGGCCTTCCGGTGGTAGACATGGCATCAGTAGGTGCCCATCCTGGAGGTGGTATGGGGCAACACATGGCACTCCGTATTTAGCAAATGAGGCTCCATTCTCCTCAACTTTAATGGATCTGGGCTGTGGTTATGGCTGAGGTCCTGACTTCTGTCTAGTCTTCCTTGTTTCTTCCCTGATTCTAAACTTGGTCCTGCACCTTCTAGATATCTCTTTGAGGTACCCAAATAGCTTTCCAATGCCTTTTCTTTCTGCTTAGATCAAGAAAAACTGGTTTCTCTAATAGGCAACCTAAGAGCTCTTAAAAACAGAAAATCCTTCATTTATTTTCTACTCACCTTTTCTCATCACCATTTTAGCATAGTAGTGGGTAGGGTCAAGTTAACTGTTACTTTTTCTAAGCCACCTCTTTTATCTAGGTTTATATAGTTCTTCAATTTTACTTTCAAAACTTCTTTCCCAGCCATGTTTCCTCCTCATCTCCATGTTCTATCACTGCTTGGCTGGATTATTGTTATGGGCTGAATTATGTCCCCCCAACTCCAATTTCATATGTCAGAGTCCTAACCCTCAGTGTGACTGTATTTGGAGACAGACAGGGCACTTCAGGAGTAATTAAGGTTAAATGAAGCCATAAGGGTGGGGCCCTAATCCAACAGGACTGGTGTCCTTATGAGAAGAGGAAGAGAGACCCGAGATCCCACTCTCCCAAGCACACACACAGAAAAGGCCATGTGAACACACAGTGAGAAGGCAGCTGCATTCAAGCTAAGAAGACAGTGCTCACTAGGGCTCCTCACCAAATTTGCCAGCACCTTGATCTGGGTTTTCTAGCCTCCAGAACTGTGAGAAAATAAATTTCTGTTGTTCAAGCCACCCAGTCTATGGTATTTTGTTATGGCAGCCCTAGCTTACTAAGGAACAACTACTGATATAATCATAAACTAGCTGCAATCGTCAGTTAGCTTCAGACTTCTTAACGTAGCCAGTAGGGTGATCTTAAATTCCATGTAATTTGTAACTCAAGTAACCATGTAACTTGAGATTGCCCTGCCTCAGACCTGGGTAAACTTGGCTTAAACCTCCAGTTTCACAGCATATGAAAGACCATTGCCTTCTATTTAATTTATTCAAATTTCTAAACTTAGTTTTTCATGATTCCTGTGGATTCATTCCTGCAACCCTAAGTGTTGTATCAGTTCCACTCATCTGCCAGCTGGTACATGGAATATCAGGAGCTTCACCATTGTCCATAAGAAATTAAATTAACTCATGATTTTGTGACTGTTCCAACTTTAATTAAGTCTCCAGGAGTTGCGGAAGGAAATTATATCCCACACCGCACAGTCTTCTGCCTCCTAACTGGTTTCCCTTTGACACTGCATTGGCTTCCAAAACTTACTGTGTGATCATCCTCACAACCCTCAAAGAAACTCTAGCATCCCTTCCCCTTACTAAGCCTAATTCACTTCCTCAGCCCTTTACACAGAAATCTAACCATGTCGCTTCCTTGTGTGAATGAAAGCGATAATGCCATCTCCTAATTGCCAATATGCAGGGACTTGACTCTGGTTTAGCAATTCCAGGACCGCTGAAGTTTTCTTCCTCTAGCCTCCAACATATATCACCCACAAATGATACCCATAAAGCACCTTCCCCCTAATGGGCATGGCAGCTACTCTGTCCTGGACCTAGATGCCTGGCCCAGTGATGTCAATGCTATACTTTTGCCTTCTTCCTCACTGCTCTTTAAGGACCAGCCCCTCCCCTCTCTCAGGCCACCCTCCAGAGACATCTTTCGGTTATCTTCAGCCCCTCTCTCAGTGCCTTGCACAAAGTGTGGACTCAGTGGCTGTATGATACATGAATATATGAAGAAGTAAACACCTATGCTTGAAATCTTCCAAGGGGCCTCACTGCTTAGAGGATGAAATCTAAAATCTGAAGCCTGATGTACAGAGTCCTCCAGAATCTATGCCCAGCCTATACTTCCCCTGGTCCCTCCCCCAACCCCACCCCCAACTTTCCAGACACCCTCAGCTCTTGTCAGGGACATGAAAAGCTGCCTCTGTCTCCTGGAAGCAATGGGTAGGGATGAAGAGACAGGAGTGGGCTAGGCCTCTGACTTTACCTGTACGAGTGCTGGAGGTTTCAAACAATTTTTCTTTTTCAGTCTCTCTCCGCCTAGAAGGAAGCAGACCATCCATGAAATGAAGGGGTCTAAAGAACCATGGTCTCTTCTAACGTTCCTCCTCCAGGATCTTCTTCCCCCTTCCATCTTGAAACTTACAATCCTATAGCATTTGCCTGCAAGGATTCCCAAATGTCATTTTCTTCTACAGATAAAAAGATTATGGGCAAGGCACGGTGGCTCACACCTGTAATGCCAGCACTTTGGGAGGCTGAGGCAGGCGGATCACCTGAGGCGGGGCCAACATGGTGAAACCCCATCTCTACTAAAAATACAAAAATTAGCCAGGCATGGGCCAGGCAGGGTGGCTCAGCCCTGTAATCCCGGCACTTTGGGAGGCCGAGGCGGGCAGATCACAAGGTCAGGAGTTCAAGACCAGCCTGACCAATATGGTGAAACCCCACCTCTACTAAAAATATTTTTAAAAAAAATTAGCTGGGCATGGTGGTGCCTGTAGTCCCAGCTACTTGGGAGGCTGAGGCAGGAGAATCGCTTGAACCCAGGAGGCGGAGGTTGCAGTGAGCCGAGATCGTGACACTATACTCCAGCCTGGGTGACAGAGCAAGACTCCGTCTCAAAAAAAAAAAAAAAAAAATTAGCCAGGCACAGTAAGGCACCTGTAATCCCAGCTACTCGGGAGGCTGAGGCAGGAGAATCACTTGAACCCAGGAGGTGGAGGCTGCAGTGAGCCGAGATCATGCCACTGCATGCCACCGCACTCCAGCCTGGGCAATAGACTGAGACCCCATCTCAAAAAAACGAACAAAAAAAAATATTATGGCCCAGAAAGAAGCAGTTGTTTTCCCAGGGTCACCTAGCAACTAAGGGACAAAGCCAGAACTAAAACCCAGTCTTCCTGGTTTATGAACTTGCTCTTTGCACACTGCTATGCCATTTCATGGAAGATGGGAAGGTGGAGGCACTTGTTCTGGACAATATTCAAGCCCTGTCATCTTTCAACTGCTCCACATTGAATCCATAGTAATAGGCTTGACTAAGCTTTAGTGACAGTCCCTATCCTGAAAATATCGTCTTATTTGGGGGAGGTCAAAGGGGTGTGAGGAACTGCAGACTACATGAGAAGAGAGATTCAGATTATAAACGCCATCTTGCCATGTGGGATTACGGGAAGAGCATAACTCTTATTTTTCTCAATTTCCTATAATAATCCATTTATTTTGGAAAAAATTCATTTAAAATTATATATATACTTACCAGTGAAAACAAAATATGGCAACAATAAAAAGCACAGAAATGATATCTGCAAGGAGCCACATGAACACATAGAACTTTGGTGTCTGAAAAACATAAACCACAGTGAAAGAACTTTACAGTTAGAAGGGATTTTGGATCATATGGTCTAAGTCCCTTGCTCTGCTGCCAGGGCTGGAGGAGGAGAGGAAGAGGGGATAGACAGGCCAAGGAACCTTGATTGATGTGGCATTCTCAAACACAGACAGTCCCTGCAAGTGTCCTAACAGTCACCCTTATACATGCAGGGGGCTCTAGAGGGAATAGAACACTTCACACCTTTCATCTCACCTTTCATCTCCCAAGACAGAGGGCAGAGGGGGTCCCAGAGAAGTCACACAACAAGTCTATTCTGGACCCAAGACCACAGTCCAGGTTCTTGACTTCTACTGCTGTTTTCAAGGCATGGCTTCTCAAACCTGGCTGTGCAGCCAAGTCTCCCGGGGCAGCTTTTAGTAATACAGGTTTCTGGGTCTCACTAGACACCTAAGGAATGAGAATCTCTGCATTTTTAACACATTCCCAGGTGATGCTGAAGCCATATGTCTGTAAGCCAGCATTTGGGAACCATTGTTCTAAAGTATCACACTTTAATTAAGAATGCTGAAGTACAATTACCCCTTACCTACATGCTCCTCTTCTATGCTCCTTGCCCAAGTCATCTATTTCCCAGAGCTCTGTCTTCTGGGTCCTCTCATTGAGTTTGATGCTCCCTTTCCACCTCAATTGTGCCCTCTCTAATTCCACTTGATGCTAATAGGGCTGGCACATTTTATCCTTTCTCAGACCACTCTCCACCCTATCCCAAGGTCTTTCCTTGAGCTGAATAATAAAATTAATAACACTAATGATCATAATTAACAATAAGCAATTAACAGGAGCCAGGCAGGTATTCTAAGCACTTCAGGGGTATTTACAGATTTAAGCCTCATAATAGCCCTACTAGTAGAAAATCTTAACCAACTTCCACTGAACTGAGGCTCTTAATCCCCTCTGGGAAAAATATTGACTGAGGGCTGCTGTAGTTGGCTGATTGCTCCAAGAGACCTATCACATGAGCAGAATGTTCACAAAGAATCAGTTATCCTTGTTTCCCAAATGGCTTAAGTCAACTGTACTTGTTATTGTAATAGTGCAATGTACTTAGATGCTGCTTAAATTTGTGAGATCTGAGTGAAAAAAGTATGTCATTTTCAAAGAAACTAAGTCAAATGCTTTGAAAAACTCAATGAGGACAAAATAGATCATTAAAGATTAGACAGCAATTAGATTAGGTGTAGGTGAAACACTACAGGGGTTTGAGGGATTATAAAGATCTAGGTAGATTGCTCATTCAGATTGATTGTCCTAATGACTTTAAGTTCCTGTTCTGCTTAAAACAAACAGTTAGAAATCCTAGCTAGTTCATCTGGATGTTTAAATGAGAGAACATAGAACTTGATCAGCAGAAATATCCTCAAAGAAATGACTGTCAAAAGGTGAATGAATATTTTAAAATAAAATTTGTGAAGTATGTATGTGGCATACTGTTTATAAAAATGACCACAAAATTCCTTCCAAACCTATATGCAGGCCCCTACACAACATGACTTAGCTGTGCCTCCCTATCAAGAGGTGAAGTCTGTTTCTCTCCCACCCTGAATCTGAATTTGGCCATGTGATTTTCCTTGGCCAATGGAACATCAGCAAACATAACACTGTGAGAACTTTGAAAAGTCCATGTGCTTTGGGGCTTGCTCTCTCTTGCTGTTGGGAACCCGTCTCCACTAGGTGAACACACTCCAGCTAGCTGCCTTGAGGATGAGCGACGACACAAAGAGAAACTTGGTCATTCCAGGTGCGCCTCTAGACAAATGAACAAGGCATCCTAGACTATCCAGCCCAGCTGACCTGGCTCAAACCAGAGACACCACCTAGCCATCAGCCAGAATTGAGACATGATAAATATTTGTTTAAGACACTAAGTAAGTTAGGTAGTTTTTATTAAGCCATCAGCCAGAATTGAGACATGATAAATATTTGTTTAAGACACTAAGTTTTAGGTAGTTTTTATTAAGCATTAAAAGCTAACTGATAAAGTATATATCATTTTTAAATGATTCCTCACTTTAATTTTCTCAATTACGAGACCAATGACCAGACCAGATTATGTTGGACACAAGTGTGTGTTTCTACTGCACTATTATTATCCCCAATTTTCAAAAAGAAGAAACAAAAAAGCCAAAAACCACAAACACATTAACTAACATTTCCACATTCACACAGTAAGTAATGGAGCCAAGATCTGAATCTAAATCTCAATCAGTCTAACTCTGGAGTGTAGGCTTCCTGTTAAGTCCTCTGGGACACCAGCCTCACCTCCCTGAATAAAATGACACATGGCATAGGCTGGGAACCATGCATTGGGTCCTTTAAAAATGCCTAGACTAGGTGTGGAAGGAAGATTGGTTTTTTACATATATCCTTTTAAACTTTTTGAATTTTGAATCACATGGATTTATTCATTTAAATATTAAAATGAAAAAAACGCATTCAGAAATAGCATCATTTAAGTAAATGTGTACCTCCCAAAGGGACAACTTTGAGACATTACTGATTCAGGGGATAGGATTATGGAGGGGTGTGCTGCTTTCTAAATTATGCATTTTTGTAATGACTGGATTTTAAAATGTTAGAAAAACACATAGTATATACATGAAGGGGAGTTATATGGGGACAGGTGGGTGGAAAGGCTCCACCTGTGGTGAGTGACCTGCCATCCAAAGCTCCCTTCAGGGCCATCTCCAGGAAGCTGACCAAGCCACCATAGTAAGAAGTCAGCGATTTCTCCTGTCTACCAGAGGGCCTAGATGCAGTTACTGGCCCTGTAAGACTGTGCCTTGACTCTGGATCCCTTTTCCCCTGGTCCTGACCCTGAACAGGTCAGAAGCTCAGGCCAGAGGGTGGAGATCTGGAGGAGGTGACTTGAGGCCCCTTCCCTCTTAGGCTTCTCTGACAAAGGTTTTAACTTTCAAGGCCATTTGGAGTTTGAGTTATTACTTGGGATTGGACTCTTAATTCTGAAGTGAGGCTTTTTGATGACTAAAAGTGAACTTCTAAAAGTTATCTAACAGTGACTGGAAAAGCTACAGGACCTAAGTGAGATTTCATTCAGGGGCAGAGAAAGGCCTACATCACAGACCAGGTTTAAAGAATCAATGCAGCGAAATTAAACTGTTTTCTGTTGTATGCTATTGTGTCCCACTCAGTCAACCTACTCTCTGTACAGATAAGAACAAGTTCTATAGCAGTAACTGGTTAGCTAGGGCTCCCTCCACAGATAGTGATAGGATTTGGCTGGGATCGTAAACCAGGTCTTCAGGTTCTCAAGCTTCTGGCAGTAAGCAACAGAAGGCCTAGAACAGGCAACTGGACACTGGCTACCCTCTTCAAAAGCAATTTGTTAGGGCACACAGTTTCCACTTTGGGGTCAAGTACGCTTGGTTTTCTCCCCACTCTCCATGCCGTTGTCAATTGTTGCCATGCCTCTACAAAGGTGGGGCTACAGTAACAAAAATCTGAAGTCAGACCTCATTCTGAATCCTGCCTCATGAAACCACATGCAAAGATATCTTTGAGCTTCAGTTTCCTCATGAAGATGATAACAGTGGCCAATTCAAAGGGTTAAATGACATAATGCATGTCAAGCACATTGTAAGGATTCAATAAATGTCAATTATTATAACAACACTAATTTTTGCCTGAAAATCCCAGAAGGATCTGTGTGAGAGAATGGAAAATACCACATCTCCAATATTCATAGAAGTCTGTACTCTTAAGTGGCTGCCCAGGGGATGGCACAGTGGGCAACACAGGGCTGGGGGGCCTGCACTGCTATCATACCAAGCCTGGAAGAACAATCTGGACAACCAGCTCACCATGAAGAAGTGAGGGTGATCAAGCTGACTCAGGAGCCCAATGTTGTCTGTGGTCACTGAGTTAATCCTGGAGCACCAGGCCAGTGAGAAAAGCCAAGGCGCATTGACGGTGTATACGTTGATATGGATGTTAGCTGCTTTATAATCTCTGGAACAAAAACAGAACCCACAGGGGATTTAGATCAAGTTTCATTCTCATCATCTAAAAGGAGAACAGCCACCATGTTTGTGAAAGGCTGTTGCCTAAATCACCAGAAGCAGCTGATCCAGGGACAATTCATGATACGATGTGACAGAATGGGCTCATAGTACAATAAGATAAAGGATTGGATTTAGCACCTCTGCTCCTGTAGCAACAGTGGTGTGCTGGTAAACCAAATGTCCTAAGGAGGATAATAAAAAGGAAGAAAGAAAACATATTGAAAAAAAAAAAAAAAGAATGGGGAAAAGGAAAAAGGAAAACCCTATTGTAGCATATGCAAATTTCCATGGTAAAAACACTCCTACCATAGCCAATTGTAAGCTACCATTGGTAGAACCAATTTGCAGAGTTTCTGAATATTTAATAACAAGCTGGTATGAGCTGGCTCTGGCATGCTACTATGTAGCAGCACCTATATACTCGCTTCTATCAGAGCACTTATCACCCCCTACTCGAATGATCTGCTCATTTATCAGTTCTTTACTTGACTCTAAGCAAACTAAAAGCAGAGACTATGTCTTATTTGTCTCTGGATACTCAATACCTAGCATAATGCCAGGCTCCACAAATATTAGTTGAAAAAATAAATAAATGAGTACCAATCTGGTGAACTTATTAAATTTCAAATATAAGGAATTTTTGCAAGTAATGAAAATAGGGGGAAAACCTAATTTTTCCCATGGCACTAAATGTCAGTGGATACTTGTGGACTGTTTATAAAGACAGGGAGAAAATAAGTGGAGGAACACCTAGTAATTCTAGCTAAGTTGTCATTTTCAGGGATTCAATTTCTCAGAAAACATACCATGTAAATGCCTTCAAAAAATTTTTTCAACTCTTAAATGGTATGGCATATTGGAAACTGCTCTGTACAAGCCTGGGTTTGAATCCCAGTTCTGTCGTATACGAGCTTAGTAAATTCTTGGCCTCAGTATAGAAACTGTAAAATAATAATAATGCCTCCTTAACAGAGGTGCTAGCAATTAGTTATCCAATATGTTAGAATTGTCTCTGAACCAATCCCTGCAGATAAAGATAAATTTTAAAAATAAAATTAGGAAAAAATAGTAAAAATTTACTTATTTTTACCTTTTGAAACCAAAACTCAAAAACCAATCACATTCCTTGTTTGTTTAAATTTTAAATTCAGGAGATACATGTGCAGGTTTAATACATGGATATATTGCATGATACTGAGGTTTGAATCTGCTACCCAAATAGTGAACATAGTACCCCACAGGTAGTTTTCCAACCCTTTCCCCTGTCTCTCCCTCCTCCATTTTGGACTCCCCATTGTCTATCATTTCCAACTTTATGTCCATGTGTACCCAATGTTTAGCTCCCACTTATAAGTGAGAACATGTGGTATTTGATCTTCTGTCTCTGCACTAATTCACTTAGAATAATGGCCTCCAGCTTCATCTATGTGCTGCAAAGGACATGATTTCATTCTTTCTTATGGCTGCATAGTATTCCATGGTGTATATGTGTCACATTTTCTTTATCCAGTCCACCGCTGATGGGCAGTTAGGTTGATTCCATGTCTCTGCTAATGTGAATAGTGCTGCAATAAACATACAAGTGCAGGTATCTTTTTAGTAGAACAATTTATTTTCCTTTGGGTAGATGCCCAGTAATGGGATTGCTGGGTCAAATGGTAGTTACATTTTTAGTTCTTTGAGAAATCTCTAAACTGCTTTCCCCAGGGGCTGAACTAATTTACATTCCCACCAACAGTGTCTAAGCATTTCCTTCTCTCTGCAACCTTGTCAATATCTGGTTTTTTTTTTTTTTTGACTTTTTAGTAATAGCCATTCTGACTGGTGTGAGATGGTATCTCATCAGGGTTTTGATTTGTATCTCTCTGATGATTAGTGATGCTGAGCATGTTTTCATATGTTTGTTAGTTGCTTGTATGTCTTCTTTTGAGAAGTGTCTGTTCATATCCTTTGCCCACTTTCTTAAACAAGTGGAGTGACATATGTGTTCATGGATTGGAAATTCAATGTAGTAAAGATGTCAGTTCTCCCTCAAATTGATCTGTAAGTTTGATGCAGCAAGGTTTTTTTGTACAATTAGCAAGTGGATTATAAGATTCATATGGAAAAGCACAGCCCTACAATAATTAAAACAATCTGAAAAAAAAATAGTGTGAGAGGGAATCACTCTATCTGATGTTAAGACTTATTATATAGCTACAGTAAGCAAGCTAGTGTGGTATTAGAGGAGATATGGACACATAAATCAGTGCAACAGAACCGAAAACCATACAATAGATCCATACAAATGTGACAAATGATTTTTGACAAAGATGCAAAAGCAATTCAATGGAAGAAAGTCTTTTCAAAAAATAATGCTGGAGTAACTAGACAGCTACAGTTTCTGGAGAAATCAGTAAAAAATAATCCAAAGATGTAAAAATTCAGCCGGAGCCAGACATGGCAGCTCATGCCTATAATCCCAATGCTTTGGGAGGCCAAGGCAGGAGGATGGCTTGAGGCCAGGAGTTTGAGACCAGCCTGGCAACACAGTGAGACCCTGTCTGTACAAAAAAAATTTTAAAAATAGCCAGGTGTGGTGGCACATGCCTATAGTCCTAACTACTGTGGAGGCTGAGGCAGAAAGATGGCTTGAGCCTAGTAGTTTGAGACTGCAGTGAACAATGATCACATCACTGCACCCCAGGCTGGGAGACAGAGCGAGACTTTGTCTCTATTAAAAACAAAAAAAACCAAAAACAAAAAACAAAAAAAAAAACAAATTGAAGAGATAGAATGAGATACTAAAAAATGATTAACTAAAAAATAAAAAGAGAGGGAAGGAGTGACCAAAAAACCCCACAAGGAATATAAAGGACAAATAGAAAAAAAATAGCATGATGGTAATGTAAACCTAACTATATTAATATGCGAACTAAATTTTTTTTTCAGGTTCACTATTGTTAACCTTTTTTCCTCCCTTTTTTTCTTGTTAGTAAAGTTCTAGGGTACATGTGCACAACGTGCAGGTTTGTTACATATGTATACATGTGCCATGTTGGTTTTCTGCACCCATCAACTCGTCATTTACATTAGGTATATCTCCTAATGCTATCCCTGCCCCGTCTCCCCACCCCACAACAGGCCCTGGTGTGTGATGTTCCCCATCCTGTGTCCAAGTGTTCTCATTGGTGAACTAAATATTACTGGACCTAACATTCCAATTAAAAGTCCGAGATTATCCTACTAGATATAAAAGAACAGACAAAATTTTGTTTATAAGAGATGCACTTTAAAGATGCCAAGTGGTTGAAAGCCAAAAGATAGAAAAAGACTTATTAAGCAAACACAAATTATAAGGCGGCCAGTGTGGCAATATTAATACAAGAAAAAGTAAACTTTAGATAAGATTAATTACCTTAAACAAGGGACATTTCATAATGAAGGGGCCAATTCACCAAGATCTAATAATCCTAAGTGAAAATGCACCCAATAAAAGAGTTTCAAAATACAAGAAGGAAAAACACACACACACACACACACACACACAAATCAACAATCGCAATTACAGTTGGATATATTAACAGTTGGGTATATATTGGTAACTGACAGATAGCAGTATAAGGAACCATTCATTTTTCTTTGATTGGGGAAGTTGCTCCCAGAAGAAAGAAGGAATAAGTCTTGATCTTGAGAAGTCTGAGAAGGCTCCTTCTCAACAGGATAACCTGATCTTTTGTAAAAAGAATAATAATATTTACCAGGAAGAGTAGCCTTATATGTAATGTTCTTAAAAGGATGTTCCTGTTTAAGTCTTTCTTTATTACAAATTTTGTAAATAAACATGGAACAGATTTATGAGGCATGGGTCCCTGGAGAATGACACATAAACTAGATAACTCTCTGGGACTATCAAATAGAGATGTTTCATGACTCAACTGCTCCCCTTATGTGTGAGTTAACCCTGCACAAACTCACTTGGAGGCCTCATCTATTACTCTGGGCCACAGAGTACATGTCCAATAAATAAAGATACCTGCACAGCCACAATCAATGTCTCTCCTTGCTTTGTTTGAGCCTCTTGATTGCCTGCTGTATCCTTGAAATTAATGATAAATCTCGGCAGTATGTAGGTTATCTGATATGTGAATGTTTGACCTGCAATCTAATCCTTTGTATTAGCTCAACAGAAAAAGGAAGAAAAAATGAATATAAAATTTTCAAAAAGCCTATCAACCAACTTGAACTAATTGATATTTATAGAATACTACACCCAACAACTGAAGAGGGCACATAATCTTCAGGGGGACATGGGAAACTCACCAAGATAAACCATATAGTGAGCCATAAAATAAGTTTAGAATTTAAGCCATAGAATTTAAAAGGGTTGAAAGTACACAGGTTTGTTCTCTGATCACAATAAGCTTAAATTAGAAATCAATAACTGAAGTAGCTAGAAAATCCTCAAATGTTTAAAAAGTTAGCAATACACTTCCAAATAATCCATGAGTCTAATGAGAAATCAGAAAACTTTAAATATTTTAAGTTGGATGACAAAGAAACAATATATCAACATAATTTGTGGGAGAAAATTAAAGCAATGCTTACAGTAAATTTAGAGCTTTAAGGCTGGGCGCAATGGCTCATGCCAGAGGTTGCAGTGAGCCGAGATCACGCCACTGCACTACAAACTGAGCGACAGAGTGAGACCCTATCTCAAAAAATAAAAAATAAATAAGTTTATAGCTTTAAATGTTTACATTAGAAAGAAGATCTAAAACAGGTCACCTAATTTTCTACCCTAAAAAAGCCATCTATTAGCAAGAACAGCAAATTAAAACTGAAGTCAGTGTGAAAATTATAAAGAGCAGAAATCAATGAAATAGGAAAGTAAAGGTGCAATAGGAAAAAGATAACAAAGCCAAAATTCAGTGTTTTGAAATGATTAAAATTCATAAACCCCTAGCAAGACTGATCAAGAAAAACAGAAAAAATAAAAACTTCCAGTATCAAAATGCATTAAAACTAAAGGTGGCAATTGCACAACGATGTAAATGTACTAAGTGTCACTGAATTGTTCACTTTAAAATTTTATGTTAGGCTGGGCGTGGTGGCTCATGCCTGTAATCCCAGCACTTTGGGAGGCCGAGGTGGGTGGATCACCTGAGGTCAGGAGTTTGAGACCAGCCTGGCCAACATGATGAAACCCCGTCTCTACTAACAATACAAAAATTAGCTAGGTGTGGTGGTGTGAGCCTGTAATCCCAGCTACTTGGGAGGCTGAGGCAGGAGAATCACTTGAACCTGGGAGGCAGAGGTTGCAGTGAACCGAGATCACACCATTGCACTCCAGCCTGGGCAACAAGAGCGAAACTCCGTCTCAAAAAAAAAAAAAAAAAAAAAAAAATTATGTTATGTGAATTTCACCTCAATACAATTTTTTATTTAACATTTTTTTAAAACATTAAAAATAGACCAATAACAAGGAGTAATAAAAAGTAATACAAAGTCTACCGACAAAGAAAAGCCCAGGACATAGTGGCTTCACTGCTGAATTCCACCAAACACTTAAAGAAGAACTAATATCAATCCTTCTCAAACTCTTTCAAAAAAAATAAAGTGGAGGGAATAATTCCAAACTCATTTTACTAGGCCAGCATTACCTTGATACCAAAGCAAGATACGGACACTACAAGAAAAGAAAATTACAGGCCAATATCACCAATGAAATCCTGAGACATAAAAATCCCAACACAATACTAACAAACTAAATTCAACAGCACCATAAAAGAATCATTCACCATAATCAAGTGGGATTCCTCCCTGTGATACAAGGAGGGTTCATCATATGCAAATCAATAAATGTGACACACTGCATTAACAGAATGAAACACAAAAACCATATGATCATCTCAATAGATATAGAAAAAGCGTTTAACAAAATTCAACACCCTTTCATGATAAAAACTCTCAACAGATTATGTATAGAAGGAATATACCAAAATACAATAAAGGCCATTCAGGACATGGCCACAACTAAAATCATACTCAATGGTGAAAAGTTGAAAGCTTTTCCTCTAAGATCAGGAACAAGACAAAGATGCCAAATCTCACCACTTCTTTTTGACATAGTACTGTCTTAGCCAGAGCAATTAGGCAAGAGAAAGAAATAAAAGGCATCCAAATAAGAAAGAAGTCAGATTGTCTCTGCAGATGATATGACCTTTTATATAGAAAATCCTAAAGAATCCACAAAAATACTAAAACTAATACATTCAGTTTATCGGTTGCAAAGTTGCAGGATACAAAATCAACATACAAAAACCAGTAGCATTTCTTTCTATGTACTAACAACTACCTAACTGATGAAAGTAAGAAAATAATCCCATTTACAATAGCAACAAAAATAGAATTCTTAGGAATAAAACTTTACCAAGGAGGTGAAAGACCTGTACACTAAAAACTATGAAACACTGATGAAAGGGGCCGGGTGCGGTGGCTCACACCTTATAATCCCAGCACTTTGGGGGGCTGAGGCGGGTGGATCACCTGAGGTCAGGAGTTTGAGACCAGCCTGGCTAACATGGGGAAACCTGGTCTCTACTAAAAATATAAAAAATTAGCAGGGTGCAGTGGTATGTGCCTGTAATCCCAGCCACTTGGGAGGTTGAAGCAGGAGAATCACTTGAACCCAGGAGGCAGAGGTTGCAATGAGCAGAGATTGTGCCACTGCACTCCAGCCTAGATGATGGAGCAAGACTGCCTCAGAAAAAAAAAAAAAAATTGATGAAAGAATTAAAAAAACACAAATAAATGAAAAGTTATGTGTTTATGGATTGAAAGACTTAATATTGTTACAATGTCAAAATTACCCAAAGCAATCTACAGATTCAACATAATCCCTCTCAAACTTCCAATGTAATTTTTCACAGAAATAAAAAAAAAAAAATCCTTAAATTTGTATGACCACTAATGATTTCTAAAAGCCAAGGCAATCTTGTGCAAAAAGAACAAGGCTGCACACATCACATTCCCTAATTTCAAAATACATTATAAAGGTGTGATAATCAAAACAGCATGGTAATGGCATAAAAACAGACACATACCAGTGGAACAGAATAGAAAGCCCAGACGTAAATTCACATCGTTATAGTTAATTGAATTTCAACAAAGATGCCAAGAACATACAATGAGGAAAGGATAATCTCTTCAATAAATGGTGTTGAGAAATTGGATAGCCACATGCAGAAGAATGAAATTAGGCCCTTATCTCATACCACATACAAAAATCAAATCAAAATGGATTAAAGACTTAAATGTAAGACCTGAAACTAAAACTACTAGAAGAAAATGGGAAAAGCTCCACAACATTGGTCTCTGGGCAATGATTTTTTGGATATGACCCCAAAAGCACAGGTAACAAAAGCAAAAATAGACCAACGGAACTACATCAAACCAAAAAGTGTCTGCATAGCAAAGGAAACAATCAACAGAGTGAAGAGAAAACCTATGAAATGGGAGAAAATATTTAATAGCAAAAAAACAAATAACCCAATGAAAAAATGGGCTAAGGACCTGAAGAGATATTTCTCAAAAGAAGACACAAATAGCCAACAAGCATATGAAGAAAACACTCAATATCACTAATCATCAGGGAAATACAAATTAAAACCACAAGGAGATATCTCACACCTCTCAAAATTTTGGCTATTACAAAAAAGATGAGAGACAGTAAGTACTGGCAAGAATGTGGAGAAAAGGGAACTCTTACACACTGTTGGTGGGAATGTAAATTAGTACAGCCATTATGGAAAACAAGGTGGAGGTTCCTCAAAAAACTAAAAATAGAACTAACAACATATGATCCAGAAATCCCACTACTGAGTATATATCCAAAGGAAGTGAAATCAATATGTCAAAGAGATATCTGTACTCCCATGTTCATTGCAACACTATTCACAGTAGCCAAGATATGGAATCAACCTAAGTGTCCATCAAACAGATGAATGGGTAAAGAAAATGTAACATATACATACAAAGGAATACTATTCAGCCTTTAAAAAGAAGGAAATTCTGTCACTTGTGAAAACATGGTTGAGCATGGGCGACATTATGGTAAGTGAAATAAGCCACGCAAAGAAAGACAAATACCACATGATCTCCCTTACGTGTGGACTCTAAAAAAGTCAAACTTACAGTGGGGTACAGTGGCTCACACCTATAATTCCAGCACTTTGGGAGGTGGAGGTGAGGAAACTGCTTGAGCAAGACCACGTCTCTATGCAGAATTTAAAAATTAGCCAAGTGTGTTGGCATGTACCTGTAGTCCCAGCTACTTGAGAAGCTGAGGTAAGAGGACAGCTTGAACCCAGGAAGTAGAGGCTGCAGTGAGCCAAGATCACACCACTGCCTTTCAGCCTGGGTGACAAAACAAGACCCTGTCTTTAAAAAAAAAAAAAAAGGCCTGGCACAGTGGCTCACACCTGTAATCCCAACACTTTGGGATGCCGAGGCGGGTGGATCACGAGGTCAAGAGATCGAGACCATCCTGGCCAACATGGTGAAACCCCATCTCTACTAAAAATACAGAAAATTAGCTGGGCGTGGTGGCGTGCACCTGTAGTCTCAGCCTGAGGCAGGAGAACTGCTTGAATCCAAGAGGCGGAGGTTGCAGCGAGCCAAGATTGGGCCATTGCACTCCAGCCTGGTGACAGAGCGAGACTCCGTCTCAAAATAAATAAATAAATAAATAAGTCTAACTTATAGAAAAAGAGAGTAGAATGTTGGTTACCAAAGGCTAATGTTGGTTACCAAAAAGTAGAATGTTGGTTACCAAAGGGTTGAGGGAGAGAGGAAATGTTGGTCAAAAGGTATAAAGTTTCAGTTAGATAGAGGGAATGTTTTGAGATCTATTGCACAGCAGGGTAACTATAGTCAATAATAATGTATATTTCAAAATAGCTGAGAGTAAATTCAAATGTCTTAACATGAAAAAGATATTATATATGTTAATTAGCTTGATTTAATCATTCCATATTGTGTAAATATATTAAAACATCACATTGTACCCTATAAATATATACAGTTATGATGTCGATTAAAAATAATATAAATTTTTAAAATGTCTTTAAAACATTAAAAAACTTTGTAGTATCACAAATAAAACAGAGGGCAATTCTATACTCATATACTTTTGATTAAAATAATGCATTTAAAGCATTCTCAGTTAAAACAGCAAGAATAATCTCATTAAACCTTTTAACCACTCCAGCAGGTACCACTGTTATTCTAATTTACAAAGGAGAAAACTGACAATTAGAAACTTTTCCAAAGAGACCAAAGTAGCTGATGGCTAGGCCACGTCTAGCAAACATATAACTTGACACATAATAATAGCTCAATAAATGGAAGTCATAATTATTTTTCAACTACTAGATCAATCTCAGGATTAAGAGAGAAGGAAATCATTCTAGAGCCATTTTCTATTTGAAAAAAAAGTAGAAGAAAATAGAAATATGCTCAAAATAGAAGAGTAGTTGAGTAAAGAAAAATCTTCTGAATGGGAATTAGAGAGTAAAACATATATAATTTTCCAACGCTAAAAGAAAAAAAGACACTATTATATGATCAATCCATGGCCAGAAAGGCAGAAAAAGCAGGAACAGAAACAGATGCATGCAACAGCCTTTTATTAAACCCAAAGGAGACTTTGGATATCTATTATCTATAATCTATCTATAGATTATAGATAGGTAGATAATAGATATCTATATATTATGTATCTCTAACCTGTTATCTCCCTCCCTCTGTCCCTCCCCAAGGAAGACTTTGTCTCTAAAGCATTTAGAATCATATAAAAAATTAACCTTAAATCTAAGACAAAGGGGATATGGATTAAATTAAGCATGTTTAATAATAGTTAAGTTTGGAAAAGTTATTTTATTCCCAGGTGCTTTTAATTCTGAAAATTTGTCTCTAATTGTATATTTATAAATACAGTGGTTAATAATTTTAGTTTCTTCTCATGCTCAGCTATTTTTACATTTTTTAAATAATAGTTTTGTTATATTCTTAATTATCCCTTCCAGAAATATGGCTATCTGGATCACAAAGCCATTTACAAGGTACTGCCATCCATCTGGTAATGGTAGGAGGAAATAAATGTTTTGAGTTCTGACTTTTCAACGTCCACCTTTTATATAAGAACAGAAATGCCAAGCATACAAAAAAGTGTACTGAATGGTGAAAGATTAGAGTACACAGCAGAGGCTAAAGTCTATGTTCCAGGGACACAGTCAACACTTGATAAATGTTTGTTGGCATAGGGAGGGAGGGAGGGAGGGAGGGAGGAAGGGGTAGGAAAAAGAAAGGAGATTCAAAGGAGATAACCACACACAGAAATTCCGAGATGGAAAGGGGAAGTTAAGAAGTTTAATTAGAATGTGTATTTTGTGTAAGTAAGGCAATGTGTGCCAAGAGAGGTGTGGTCAAACACTTACCTTAACCCATTAGGGAACAACTTCTTGTAGTCAACATTTATTATACTGATATTGTTTTTAGCAAGGGTTTCAACGGATACTAAACGGCCCACATGCTGAAAACCAGGAGCCACGGACCTGACGTATTGCCTATCATGAGCTGGCAACCAAAAAATCTGTAAGGAGAAACAAGAAGTCCCTCAGTAGATAATCAGCTATCCAGGTACGAACAGCCCCATAGAGAATGGAGGGAGCTCCATTCCAGCACAGGTAGTATTCTACAGAGAGTAGAGAGAGAGAGTCTAGTCCTTGGTGAAAGAGTCAACATGGGCTAGTATTTTCTTTGTTTTGTTTTGTTTTTGAGATGGAGTCTCGCTCTGTCGCCCAGGCTGGAGTGCAGTGGCACAATCTTGGCTCACTGTAAGCTCCGCCACCCGGGTTCATACCATTCTCCTGCCTCAGCCTCCCAAGTAGCTGGGCCTACAGGCGCCCGCTACCACACCCGGCTAATTTTTTCTATTTTTATTGTATTTTGTATTTTTAGTAGAGATGGTGTTTCACCGTATTAGCCAGGATGGTCTCGATCTCCTGACCTCATGATCCGCCCGCCTCGGCCTCCCAAGTGCTGGGATTACAGGCGTGAGCCACCGCGCCTAGCCCTGGGCTAGTATCTTCTAATGAACTCTTATAATGGGGCTTTCACTAGGGCTACTCTGGAGCTGAGTTTTCTCATGACCTCTCCATTTACCAGTTAACATCAAGTGTGTCAAGGGCCTACTGTGTACACAAAGACTCATACAAGCAAAGTAGATTAGTTGATAGATGTGGGTGAATCAAAAACATCTTTCTGGTTAATGATGTTAAAAATCATCTTTGAGGCTGGGTGTGGTGGCTCATGCCTGTATTCTTAGCACTTTGGAAGGCCGAGGCAAGAGGATCCCTTGAGCCCAAGAGTTTGAGACAGGCCTGGGCAACATAGGGAGGCCCTGCTTCTATTTTATTTAAAAAAAATCATCTTTGAGAGGAGTCATTTCCTGCCAACAGAGATGCTATTATGACTCATCTATGAAATACTTCCATTTGTAAAAAGACTTGTAATTGTTTCACTCACAGCACTCCCATATTCTGAGAATTTATGGGATTTGGAACAACTGACTGCCCAAATGCAGAGTTGCTTCTGAAAAACATTACGAGCAAATCTCTGCTCAAATAAGAACCAGCTCTCCTTTCTATATCATTCATCATGCCAAGTCTTCAAAGCCTTAATGTTACCCAGGCTCTTTCTAATGGATCTATGTTGGTGTGGTGCAGGTCACATTAGATAGTTATTACACATATTCCTCTTTAACAGGGTGCTGACATTTCATTTGGTTTGGAATAGCAAACAGCCTCAATGGTTTTCCCCACTGAGATAAATTTAACTGGGTCATTCCTAGATTACCACATGTAGCTGTATAAGTAACAATCTTCATTTCCATAGGAAGTAAAATTACTTAAGGATCCCAGGGTAGATGTACAAGGTAGGTCAAGTTCAACTACTGTGCTCCTAGGACATGCTACCCACCTCCCAACCTATGTCATAAATACTGAGATAGACATACCAGATGTTGCTCGATTTTAGAGGCAAGGATCACGCTTACTACTTGGCGGACAAATGTGTGTCTGAGAGGATGTTTTGGTGGAGGGCGATGAAGATCAAATATCACAAATTTTCTTTCCTTCTCTGCCAAGTGTCAATAAATCAGCTAGTGTTGGAATTGACTGATTTCTTGCTCTTTCTTTATCTGCCTCTGATAGAGGTTTCATATTGTAAAATGGCCTGAGCTAGAAACAAATACATCAAAAAATACATCAAAAGCACTTTCCAGTTCTCCTACTATGTAGCCACACATCCAGCTCTACCTCAGTTGCTCCATTATCATTCAATCCATCAGGCCCTCTGAAGTACTAGTCCTAGAAAACAGGTGACAAGGAGAGAAATAAAATGTAATCATCATCAATAATTACAGTGTTTGGAATGGTCTCTTCTATATCCAACAACCTGTTGTATTTGCACTGAAGGTCATGTTCTTATCCTGACCTTCCTTTCCAGCCTTCTCTCCCATAAGTCAAGATAATACATCCCTTTTCAGTCATGCTGGCTTCCTACATGGGCTCCCGCTATTCTAGTTTTGTGTAATAGGAAGAACACATGCTTTGGCTTCAACTGAATTTAACACCAGCTCTACCCCTCCCTTGACTTCCTTGCCATATCCACTTGTTAAAATCCTACCCTTCAAATGCTATTTCCCTCATGAAGCTTTCCTTTAATCTTCCTGAACTAAAGAGACTTCAAGGCTGGTGCTGTGATCATGCCTTTAATCCCAGCAGGCTGAGGCAAAAGTATCACTTGAGGCCAGGAGTTCGAGGCCAGCCTGGGCAACATAGTGAGACCCTTGTCTCTACAAAAAAAATTTAAAATAGCTGGGTGTGGTGATACATGCCTGTAGTCCTAACTACTAAGGAGGCTAAGGCAGAAGGATTACTTGAGCCCAGGAGTTTGAGGCTGCAAGTGAGCTATGATTGTGCCACTGCACTACAGCCTGGGCAATAGAGTGAGGCCCTGGGCAATAGAGTGAGGCCCTATCTCTAAAAACAATCAATAAATAAAGAGACTTCAATGGCTTTGAAGCCCAATGGCCCATTTTTATGCCTCTGTCTCATTCATATATAGCTAATGTATGTAAAAATAGCTAAGCATGAGAAGAAACTAAAATTATTAATGACTGTATTTATAAATATACAATTAGAGACAAATTTTCAGAATTAGAATTTGGACATGTCTTAGTACATTAAAGTTCAATCCTGGCTCACTATGCTTCTTGCTATGCAACCTTGGTAATAAAACCATTTAAATTCTCCAAGTCATCATTGCCCAAATTATAAAATAGAGGAGAGGAAGAATAACCTATATATTTCTTAGGATTATTTTGAAGATTAAATATGATAAAAATATTTACAGGGTCTGGGAGTATGTCTGGTACATAGATAGAAAAGTATACAATTCACATTAGTTCCTTCACTCTCTGCTGACTCTACTGGAGTGTAAATCCCTCTTGGTGGGAACTGTCATACATTCTTTGAAACGCACAGCATTTCACCTAACACATGGGAGAACACACATATGTTTGCTACATTAAATTTAATAGATGGCAACTTTGATAATCACTTGCCATTTTTTAGATCATTTGAGTGAAGGCAGTGATAAAAGGCTACCTCCCAGGAGAAGAAGTAGCAGAAGGAAGAAGTCACATTTTCTTAAGACTCAAGTAATCTCTCCTTTTCTCTACACAACTTTATCTTCATTCTCTTTCATACCTCTCCTATTTCTTCTTCTTCTTCCTTTGACCTAAATAAGCTGCCTTTTTAAACATTTTTCTCAGGAAAGAAACAATCACATTGCACAGTATCTCCGGAAAATTGCTAGGCCAGAAGGCAGATCATTGCTAGGCCAGAAGGCAGATCTAAACCATGGTTTAGATCTGATTGAAAGCTACAACTAATGGTTTTCTTAATTCTCAGGACAATAGAAATATGCTTCAGAATTCAAGATTTTGTTAGCTACTACCAGACCTAAACCAACTGGTTCACTTAACTATTAAACCTTCTTGTGAGAAAAATTGTTAAAAGAATTTATGGGAAAGACCAACACAAGACCAAAAATTCAAAATAGCAAAGATGGTAAATATTTAATCAATATAAGAGTTTAAAACTAGACTCCAGTAAACTTTAAATAGTATTATGGGGGTAGGCCTAACAGCTGAAGTACATTGTGCCTCTTTAGACTTAATCAGAAAAATAAACTGGAATGGATAAATGCCTGTTTAGACTATATTCAACATGTGATTGAATGTTTTCAAAAAGCCACAGGAAGTAACAAGCTAGAAATGAAAATAAATTTCTGGTCCTCCAGATGAAACATCTGGTTCCTCAAATAAAAATGAGATTAAAAGGTCCTCTGTTCTCTGTGCCTCCGTGTAGACATATTACAAAAAGAAAGGTTATTGGAAGAGCCAATGTATAATATTGGTTAAGAAATAGAAAGACAAGTCCGGGCATGGTGGCTCACGCCTGTAATCCCAGCACTTTGGAAGGCCGAGACGGGCGAATCATCTGAGGTCGGGAGTTCGAGACCAGCCTGACCAACATGGAGAAACCCTGTCTCTACTAAAAATACAAAATTTAGCCGGCTGTGGTGGCACATGCCTGTAATCCCAGCTACTTGGGAGGCTGAGGCAGGAGAATCGCTTGAACCGGGAGGCAGAGGTTGCGGTGAGCCAAGATCGCACCATTGTACTCCAGCCTGGACAACAAGAGTGAAACTCCGTCTCAAAAAAAAAAAAAAAAAAAGAAAGAAATAGAAGGACAATTAAACCTGTCCAATGATGCCACATCAAGGCAACATTCCACTGAATAGACGATTCTGATAAGAACTAACTGTAACTACATGTGAACAACAATACAATTTTCTTTTCTTTTTTTTTTTTTTGAGACGGAGTCTTGTTCTGTCGCCCAGGCTGGAGTGCAGTGGTGCAATCTCAGCTCACTTCAACCTCCGCCTCCCAGGTTCAAGTGATTCTCCTGTCTCAGCCTCCCAAGTAGCTGGGATTACAGGCATGCACCATGACGCCCAGCTCATTGTTGTATTTTTACTAGAGACAGGGTTTCACCACGTTGGCCAGGCTGATCTCGAACTCCTGACCTCGTGATCCACCTGTCTCGGCCTCCCAAGTGCTGGGATTGCACGCGTGAGCCACCATGCCCGGCCAACAATACAATTTTCTTGTTGATATGGGCACCACCACATCTCCCATTAATTGCATTACTATAAAAAAATCAGATCACCAGAGTACTACAACCACTTAAGTAGTGGGAGTATCTAACAATCCTGTCTTTTTCCATGTCCCAATATAAAACTATTACTTTGAGACCATTGTCAGAAGAACATCTCTTTCTTCTCTATGGCACTTTCCCTGTACATTTATTTATTTATTTTTAATTTTTATTTTTCTTGAGTTTTGTTCTTGTTGCCCAGGCTGGAGTACAATGGCACAGTCTCAGCTCACTACAACCTCCACCTCCCAGGTTCAAGCAATTCTCCTGCCTCAGCCTCCCAAGTAGCTGGGATTACAGGCACCCACCACCAAGCCCGGCTAATTTTTTTTTTTTTTTTTTTTAGTAGAGACGGTGTCACCATGTTAGCTAGGCTGGTCTCAAACTCATGACCTCTCCCCTATAAATTTAAATATTAGAGGCTGGGCAAGGTGGTTCACAGCTGTAATCCCAGCACTTTGGGAGGCCAAGGCTGGCAGATCACAAGGTCAAGAGATCGAGACCATCCTGGCCAACATGGTGAAACCCTGTCTCTACTAAAAATACAAAATATTAGCTGGGCGTGGTGGTGTGTGCCTGTAGTCCCAGCTACTCGAGAGGCTGAGGCAGGAGAATCGCTTGAAGCCGGGAAGCAGAGGTTGCAGTGAGCCAAGATCATGCCACTGCACTCCAGCCTGGCAACAGACCAAGACTCCATCTCAAAAAAAAAAAAAAATTAGGAAGCTACTTTGCAAAAAGAACCACAAGAAGAAATGTACTACAGACAAATTGTTTTTCGAAGCCTCAGAAGGTTCTATCGCACATTATCAAATTACAGCTCATATGAACGTTACTATATTGATTCAAAAAATAACCAAATAGACTTCTGGTTTCTGGTTCCACATGTAAGGAGCTTGGAAGCTGTCACTCCATCCTAACAACAAGTAAAAAGTTGAACAGAATGAAAAATCAACAACTCTTCTTGGATCTGTAATAGAGGTGAGGACACAGGGCAAACTGCTGCCCAGAAAATTGGAGACACAGGTGAAAGGAGATGAATCATAGCTTACCAGAATGAGCCTAACAAATGGAAACCACTAAGGAAACCAGTGCTCGGGTAGGAAAACTTGAACCATCATTGACAAATTCCTGGAGGATTAGTGTGGACAAGTCTGAGAGTTAAAAAACTCAAGGGGACACCTTGAGATACGTGATTATGTTGTTTATTTGAAATCTTTCTACGTTTTTTGATGTAGGCATTTATTGCTATAAACTTCACTCTTAACACTGCTTTTGCTATATCCCATAAGGTTTGGTATGTTGTGTTTCTATTTTCATTCATTTCAAAAAATTTTTAAATTTCCTTAAGTTCCTCATTAACCCACTGATCATTCAGAAGCATGTTGTTTAATTTCCATATATTTGTACAGTTTTTAAAAAGTATAACATCTTATATGTAAAAAGCTTAAATTTGACATAAAATTTTATAAACACAGTATTATCTGATTTTTACATTTTCTCTTTTATTTGAGCCAATAAAATTTATTTTTTTAACTTTTATTTTAGATTCAGTGAGTACATGTGCAGGTTTGTTACCTGGGTATATTGCATGATGCTGAGATTTGAAGTATGAATGAACCCATCACTCAGGTACTAAGCTCAGTACCTAATAGTTAGTTTTTCAACCCTGGCCCCCTTCCTCCTCCAGTAGTCCCAATTTTCTATTGTTGCCATCTTTATGTTCATGTATATCTAATATTTAGCTCCCACTTATAAGTGAGAACATGCAGTATTTGGTTTTCTGAGCCTGTATTAATTCACTTAGGATAATGGCCTCCAGCTGCATCCATGTTGCTGCAAAAGACATGATTTCACTCTTTTTCATAAGTGCATAGTATTTTGTGGTGTATATACTTGTACAGTTTTGAAAGTTCCTCTCATTGATATCTAGTGTTATTCCATTGTGGTCAGAAAAGATACTTAATATGATTTCAATTATTTTAAATTTGTTGAGATTTGTTTTGTGGCCTTACACATGGTCTGTCCTGGAGAATGTTCCATGTGCTGATGAAGAGAATGTGTATTCCATAGCTATTTTATGAAGTATTCTGTAATTGTCTGTTAGGTCCATTTGGTCCAAGTACAGTTTCAATCCAATGTTGATCTTTTGTCTAGATGCTGTTCAATGCCCATAGTAGGATGTTAAAGTCACCAACATTTACTGTATTGGAATCTTTCTCCCCCTTTAAATCTAATAATATTTGCTTTATATGTCTGGGTGCTTTAGTGTTGAGTGCATGTATATTTATAATTGTTACATCTTCTTGGTGAATTGATCCCTTTATTATTTCATAATGACCTTCTTTGTCTTTCTATAGTTTTGGAACTAAACTCTGTTTTATCTGATGTAAATATAGCTATTCCTGCTTGCTTTTGGTTTCTGTTTGCATGGAATATCTATCCCTTCACTTTCTGTCTGCATGTGTCTTTACAGGCAAAGTGAGTTTTTTGTAGGCAGCATATAGTTGAGTCATTTCCTTTATTCATTCAGGCAGTCTGTATCATTCAAGTGACTAATTGGTTTACATTCAAGGTTATTATAATAGGGGATGACTTACTGTAGTCATTTTGTTAATTGTATTATGTTTGTTTTGTATATTCTTTGTTTCTTCTTGTTTTTCATTTCAGTCTGATGGTCTTCTGTAGTATAAAAGGTTTGATTTTTTTCTCTCTCTCTCCTTTGCCTATCTGCTCTATTGATGAGTTTTATGCTTTTGCATGTTTTCATAATGGTGATTATCACCTTTTTGCTTCCAGATGCAGGGATCCCTTGAATATTTCTTATAGGGCTAGTCTAGCGGTTTTGCATTCCCCAGTTTTTGCTTGTCTGGGAAAGACTTCCTCCCTCATTTCTGAAGAATAGATTTACTGAGTCAAATATTCTTGGCTGGCAATATTTCTTCTTTCAGTACTTTGAATACCTCATTCTACTCTCTCCTGGTCTGGATAGTTTCAGCTGTCAGTCTAATGAGAATTCCTTTATATGTGACTTGATGCTTTTCTCTTGCTCTTTTTAGAATTATTTGTCTTTGACTTTTGACAATTTGATAAAATATGCCTTGGTGAGGATCTTTTGGGATTGAATCTATTTGGGAACCTTTGAGCTTCTTAGATCTATATGTCCACCCCTCTCCCCAGATTTGGGAAGTTTTAAACTATTGTTTCATTAAATAGTGTTTCTATGGCTTTTTCCAACTCTTTCCCTCAGGAACATCTACAATATGAAAATTTGTTTGCTTAATAGTGTCCTTTATTGTAGGCTTTCTTTATTCTTTTTCATTCTCATTTCTTTTTTTCTCCTCTGGGTAATTTTCAAATGACACATCAAGCTCAGAGATTCTTCTGCTGAAACAAGTCTCTTGTTGAAGCTCTGTACTATATTGTTTTATTTTGGTACTTGAATTATTCAGCTGCAAGGGTGTCCATTTGGGGTTTTTTTTTTGTTTGTTTTTTGTTTTTTTGTTTTTTTGTTTTTTTTTTGAGACAGAGTCTTGCTTTGTAGCCCAGGCTGGAGTGCAGTGGTGTGATCTTGACTCACTGCAACCTCCCCCTCCCGGGTTCAAGCATTCTCCTGTCTCAGCCTTCCACGTAGCTGGGACTACAGGCACATGCCACCACACCTGGCTAATTTCTGTGTTTTTTAGTAGAGACAGGGTTTCAGTATATTGGTCAGGCTGGTCTCCAACTCCTGACCTCAGGTGATCCACCCGCCTCGGCCTCTCAAAGTGCTAGGATTACAGGCATGAGCCACCACATCCGGCTGGTTCTTTTTTACTGTATCTATGTTTTTGTTGAATTTATCATTGACATAATGAATTGTTTTCCTAATTTTGTTGAATTGTCTATTTTTTTGTATCTCATGGAGTTTCCTTAAGGTAATTATTTTGAATTCCTTTTCCAGCAATTCATTTATTTCCTTTTCGTTCAGGTCTGTTACTAGAGTTATTATGTTCCTTTGGTGGTGTCATATTTCCTTGCTTTTTCATTTCTTGTGCCCCTGTGCTAATGTCTATGCATCTGGTGGAATAATCACCTCTTCTAAACTTTCTAGAGTGGCTTTTCTAGAGAAAGATTTTCACCTGCAGTTGGGTCTTAGTGCACTAGTTGAGAAGGGTGTGGTGACTTTGTTCCTGGGTAGGTGCAGTGGTATAGTCTCTGTGCAGCTTCTTTGGCTGCATTCAACGTCAGCAAAAACTGTGGGCATCTCAGTGGCTTAGGGGTGTGGAAATTTGTTGTCGCAACAGCAGAGGTGTATGTTGTTAATGTCCTTGGTCCACAAATGCTTTTGGGGTTCTCCAATTCTTGTTTTCCCTACAATGAGGAGACTTCACTGAGGGGATCCCTCTTGGCGTCAGGTCTGACACGGCCTACAATCAACTGCCATGGTGCTGGATTCCAGGTGCAAATGTTTACATTGGCAGAGTCCTAGGATCAGAGTCTCACAAACCTATTTGCCCTCTCTGTGAACCTTTCACTCTCTGTGGCAGAGTTGGACATAGGTTGCCCACACCATCAGACTCTAACCCCTTAGCAGCTTGAGTCCAGGAAGTTAGGCTGTAGCTGTGACTCCACTCTTGCTAGGCAGGGAATAGCCCTGGACTGACTCTAAGGAAGAAGGTATGTTCTGGAGGTTTGAGCCTAGGGCACAGGGTATGGCTATAATTTGGGAGCTTGAGCCAACAGGGCTCAGTGGCAGCTTGGGTGCCTTGGGATGAGGCACCATGTAGTGGCAACACTAGACTCTAAGATGGTAGGATTCAGCAGTATCTCAGACTCTGTGAGGCCAAGTGCAGCAGCCAAGTACCCCAGTATGGCTGTTGTTTGGGTCCTGGGGGGCAAGAAGCAGCACAATGTGACTCCATTCCTTAGGGATGGCACTATCTCAGCAGCTTAGACTCTAGGGAGCTAGTCCAGCTCCAGGGAAGCAGGGTACTACAATTGTTTGGCCTGTAGGGTCGGGTATCTCTCCTCAGACACTGGTTTGTTTCCCTGGGATGAAGGGTACTATGTTAGCTCAGCCATGGAACGTGCAGTTGCTCAGCTCAGCCAAAACATTGATTCTCCAAGGGTTGATGTACCACTCTACTCAGGCCTTGGGGGCCTGACTGTTCTGAGCAGCCCAGGCACCATTTCCCTGCCACACAGGGCTCTGACAAAGTACTTTTTCCTTGAGAGGGCAGTGCACAGTTTCAACTCAGGACCCCAGTGGCAGGGCATAGCCAAGTCTGAAAGAGGTAGATGGAGCTGTTCTGCCAAAGCACCATATCCCCAGGAAAGGGTACACAGCTCCATCTCTAGCCCAAGGGTACAGGGGGAGGGATAGGTGAAACAGTTCTATCTGCTGCTTGGCTCCACAGAGAAAGGTGTAACAGTTGCTTGGCCTGGGGATGTTAGGCCACTCTGTTGGGGTGGTTTCCCAGTAGTTTAGCATAAGGGACGAAGGGGTGCTGTGGCTACTCACCTCTGGAGCAAGATGTGAGTAGTTCTAAGATGGCATTGCGCAGTAGCCATGTAGGCCACGGGGCAGGCACAGCTGGCTCCTTCTCTGAGGGGAACACAGTTGTATGGCCTCTAGGTAGCTACCCCAGCTGGGCTTAGGGCCTGTGAGGACTGCAGGGGACCCCAATAGGGGTCCAAGCTGTTGCTGGGGGCTGCTGGGATCCTCTTGCCTACCTTTTCACCATAGAGAGAAGTTCCTCCTGGTTCCTGGCTGATCTCAGCTGGGGGATGAGGTGGCAGGGTCCTGTTGTTTCCTTCCATTCTCTATGTGGGTCTCCTGAGTTTCTGTGCTCACCAGGGTTTCTGTTACTCCTCTGATGTACTCTGGTGCCGTCCTTTATTTTCATTAAAATATGTTTTTTTATTTGTTTTGGCTGTCTTTGTGGAAGGGATGAGTGCTAGTATTTTCTAGTTGAATATCTTGCTGTCATTTCTCCTTTGAGTGGGTTTTGTCATCCTGCCTGTTCCTTCATTAATGTGATAAATAAAACCTGTACTCATGCCGACTATGTATCTGCATGAAAATTATATTTTTATCATTTCTATAATTATACTTTCACAAAAGGATATAACAAAGTTCCACGGAAGTGTTGGTTGGGCTAAAGAAACAGGAATTCAGTTTAGCTTCCAGTATCAACTCCCAGAATGTCTGTATCTATTCTTATTTTGTTATAAGATTAACTACTTGATTTTCACAATAATCTCAAGACTAATAAATACATTAATAAATAATGACCAATTCACCACCATGATCAATCAACAATCATACCCAACCAATAAAGAATCATCAGAATAATCTTTACTAATTTCTTCACTATGGAAAAAACTACCCAAATCTCCAAATCTTTTAAATCACATGATAACACCATTTCAACTACCTTCTAACCATACAGCATGAAAGCAAAGAAAGCTCCACGATCAAATCTAAAGATAAAGTCTCCAGACAACCATATTTGAACCCCAGGTTTCAGGATGCTCTTCAGTAGCCATTGAAGTAGGATAACTAAATGCTACAAGCAAAGCACCTAAACACCCTAAACATGCTAAAACAGAGCTATTAATCCTAAAAAATGCCTATCAAAAGTCACTGCAATAACGGATCCAACCCTATCACTTACAACTAACCCAAACATTCAAAACTGGAGACAGTTTTGAAGAAATGTTTGAAAACCAAAAATAAGGCCAGGCACAGTGGCTCACATCTGTAATCCCAGCACTTTGGGGGGCTGAGGCAGGTGGATCACCTGAGGTTAGGAGTTCGAGGCCAGCCTGGTCAACATGGTGAAACCCTCTATTAAAAACACAAAAAATTAGCTGGTCATGGTGGCGGGCGCCTGCAGTCCCAGCTATTCAGGAGGCTGAAGGAGGAGAACTGCTTGAACTCAGGAGGCGGAGGCTTCAGTGTGCCGAGATCATGCCACTGCACTCCAGCCTGGGTGACAGTGAAACTCCGTTTCAAAACAAATAAAAATAAGGCTGGGTGCGGTGGCTCACACTTGTAATCCCAGCACTTTGGGAGCCCAAGGTGGGCAGATCACAAGGTCAGGAGTTCAAGACCAGCCTGGCCAATATGGTGAAACCCCATCTCTACTAAAAATACAAAAAAATTAGCTGGGCATGGTGGCGCATAGCTATAATCCCAATTACTCGAGAGGCTGAGGCAGGAGAATTGCTTGAATTGGAACCCGGGAGGCAGAGGTTGCAGTGAGCCGAGATCACACCACTGCATTCCACCCTGGGCTACAGAGCGAGACTCTGTCTCAAAAATAAATAAATAAATATAAAAAAAGAAAACTAAAAATAAGGATGCTATTTAATAAGTTATTAAGTATTAAATGTTTCTGAATGTACTTAGAATTATGAAAAAAATTAAATTCATGGTTCCCACATGGTAGCTAACCATGACTGCTGACATGAGAAACAACTGTTGTCTTTCAGCAATAAGGACCACTAAGTTCCAATAACGACCAAGAAAATGCATCCATTAATTAAAATTCATCAACTGTACTGTTCCGTCAAACATCTCAGCCTGATGAAACTTTGGCTCAATTTTAGGAGTAAGTTTAATTCTGTAAATCCTAATAAGACTTTTATCAGCCTTATATTATACATCAGATACAACAATAGGCTTTTCATCTAGAACACACCTTTGCCAAAATATTAACTATAGCTAACTAATTCAATATATACATCCTAATGGAGCACCTCTAGTTTTTATGTGTCTATATATGAGACATATTGCAGAAGCTACATATACTCAGAAACCTAGAATATCAGAGTAATCACATTATTTTCATATATGGAAATAGCATGGATAGACTATGTACTCCTATGAGGACAAATATTCTGAGTAACTACAGTAATAACAAATCCACTTTCGGCTATTTCTTATATCAATACTAATTAATACAATGAATCTGAAGTGGAGTCTCAGTAGATGATACAGTTTGGATGTGTGTCTCCTCCTAATCTTATGTTGAAATGTGACCTCCAATGTTGGAAGTGAGGCCTAGTGAGAGGCATTTGGGTCATGGGGGCAGATCCCTTATGAATGATTTGGTGGCCTCCCCTCAGTAATGAGTGAATTCTCATTCTATTAGTTCAAGCAAGAGCTGGTTGTTGAAAAGAGCCTGGTACCTCCTTCTCTCTTTCTTGCTCCCTCTCTCACCATATGACATGCCTTGCTCCCCCTTCATCTTCTGCCATGAGTAAAAGCTTCCTCACCAGAAGCCGAGCAGATGCTGGTATCATGCTTGTAGAGCATGTAGAACCATGAGTCAAATAAACCTCTTTTCTTTATAAATTACCCAGTCTCAGGTATTCCTTTATAGCAAAACAAAATGGACAAACACAGTAGGTAAGTCCATCTGTACATAATTCTTCACTTTTCCCTATTTTTACATGAAACATGATCAAACGGCCCTCAGGATTAACATCAAACATAAATAAAATTCCATTCCACCAGTACACAATCAAAAATCCCTTTTCTTTTCCTAATTACACTACTACCGTATAAGTGAGCTATTACCACAGCTGACCCTCACACCTTGCTATCTCTGCTGTCACATGTGCTAGCAATATGGATGCATGCTATCTATCTTGTTGAGATGTTTATTTTCAAAATCAAAGTCTCAAATGAGTATATCTGATTGGTCAGAACCTAGGTCACATGAATTCCTAGTCATAAAATAAGCTAGAAAACGTAGGTTGTTTTGTTTTCTTTAATCTATCTTGAGAAAGTAGGCTTGACCTTTATCAAATACAATTCTGACTTTTTACCCACTTAAAAACACTCAAGGATAATTCTAAACTCTTTAACTTGTTATGTAAGCATTGCCATAATCTCCCATCAACATGTTTTCCAGATTATTCTCCCAATCTATCGCTCATCTACTTCCTACCCCTCTTCCTTCCTCTCTTCTTTCCTCTATCCTTCCCTCCCTCTCCTACACACACACACACACACACACACACACACACACACATACCCTGTTGCTCCAGGATAATCTCTGAAACACATCATCATTACTGCCCTTGCTTCCCCTTGGTAATGATCTTCCCTCAGCTCAAATGGTAGCTGTGCATAAAGTATTCCCCAACTTCTTCCAGAGGAACCATTCATACTTGCCTCAAAATTACACTGTACACTGCACAGCACATGCTTTATACTGTACCACATCCATTATTAGTCTATACATCTCCTTCCAGAATCTCCCATCTACATTCCCCAGTCTGAGTTAGAAGTTGTTCTTGTGTGCTCCTGAAGCAACCTGAAATTAACTCGTTTTGCTCTTATCACAATGTATAGTAACTGTCTGTTTCTTATACTAGCCTGTGAATTCCATTAAGGCTGGATGTGTGTTTATTCACCATTACATTCCATGTGCCTTGTACCATTAGGTGCTCAATAAATATTTGTTGAATGGCAAGCAGAAAAAATCAAAAATATATGTCCTAGTCTGCCTCATCTAGGAAAATGTTATGTACATGTTAGCCATACTGTAAAAGCTTATGAAATATTTGGGTAAAAAGAAATTACAAGATAAGGGTAAGTTTACAAGTTTGTCTTCAGACTTTCTAGTGAATGTAGAAAGCAGCAATTAGACTCACTTCATTACTGAAAAAGCCCTCCTGCCAATACTATAGTCCTGCTACCAAACTGGGATGAAATCGTGTGGATACTTGCCTATCTTCATCTATGGCCTTTATTTTCAGGAGCAGCACATGATCTCTTACAAAAATTCAATGCAGGTTTGTGGAACTTGGGAATGTGTCTTACCTCTGGTTTTACAAACCATTTGCCTGCATTCAGAGTCGATAGGAAATCCCAGTTGAAGAAGGCAGGGTTCTCAAAGGCAGATTCTGGCTGAACTTCCCCAATATTGGTTGTTCTTTTCAGGTCAAAGTCATGCATGAGGAAAGGCACATGATCATAACTGAGGCAGAGGTAGAAAAGAAGGGCAGGGGTAGATAGGCTGAATTTAGCTACCTTGGTAGACAGGCTCCCCAGAAAGTCCTTCAAGGTCACAAGTGTCACTAGGGCTCCTTACTCCCTCTCAAATCTTAGAAAAGGGCTACATATCAGTCATTTACACGTTGGTGTCAATATTTTTCTGCTCTAGGGATCAATCTTTCATGATATATAATCACATTAGTGATGGTGAAATACTAGCTTCTCTATTCAGGGGCTTTCTGGCATTAGGAAAACAGCAGGCACAGTAGTGGCCTGAAAATAAAGTGAATGGAGGTAGGGATGATGCAAGGTCCTCAGGTTCCAGGACCATACTAAGCAGGTGTCCACACAGTTTTCCTGTATTATTCTGATCCTTTCCCAGCTAGGCACTGCACTGAGTATTTCTTTTTGTTTGTTTGCTTGGTTTTTGTTTTTGTTTTTTTGAGACGGAGTCTTGCTCTGTCACCCAGACTGGAGTGCAGTGGCATGATCTCGGCTCACCACAACCGTGATCACACAAGTGATTCTTCTGCCTCAGCCTCCCGAGTAGCTGAGACTACAGGCATGCACCACAACACCTGGCTTATTTTTGTATTTTTTAGTAGAGACAGGATTTTGTCATGTTGGCCAGGCTGGTCTCGAACTCCTGGCCTTAAGTGATCCGCCCACCTCAGCCTCCCAAAGTGCTGGGATGATAGGCATGAGCCACCGTGCCCAGCCTACACTGAATATTTCTGGTCCTAGACTTTCCACATCAGATAGTATCATAAGGTAAGTTCCTTGTTCTTCTATCTGCAATTTGCTTTGGAGAATCTCTGATTTTATGAAACTATCTCTCCCTTTCTTATTAAAATATCTATGAAGAGAACATCTATAATGAGGAAGATAAGGCTTAGAACTTACTCTTCTGCTATAAGCCACTAGAAAACTGGACAAAATAAAGGAAATAACTATTTTCAGTTAATGGACAAAAGGATGCATAATATTACTACAATCTCTGAGAAAAGCAAAAAAAAAAAAAAATGACATAAGCAATTCCATCACCCAGGCTTCTTTCCTGCAGGTGAATACTGAATTTCAGTACAGGGTGGGGGAGCCTAAAAGGGACCTAGCTGTCTTGCTGAAATGAGAAGAAAGAGATTAGAGTAAGCGGGGAGCCAAGACAGCTAGAATTTATGGGCTAGAGTCCCATAAAGGATAGAGTTATGCAAAAACAAATACACAGTTCCAAGAAAATATGCAAAAGTCCGTAAGTGTATGGCTAAATATCAATCTGTATGTGTACAGAGTAAAACTATGAAGCTTGGCAAGAACAACTTCTAAGAAAAGAAAATATTACCAGACAGTTCTAAGACAATCGGAGCTTGCACAGGGGTATGAATCATTCAAGTTCCATCCAGGGAGAGAGGAGAGTCTTCAGTAATTACATAGGCATTCTTTAGAGACTCCAGAAGATCACACCTTAGAAAAGGGGATAATTGGCTGGGCGCGGTGGCTCACGCCTGTAATCCCAACACTTTGGTGGGCGGATCACGAGGTCGAGATCAAGACCATCCTGGCCAACATAGTGAAACCCCGTCTCTACTAAAAATACAAAAATTAGCCAGGCATGGTGGTACACGCCTGTAGTCCCAGCTACTCAAGTGGCTGAGGCAGGAGAATGCTTGAACCTGGGAGGCGGAGGTTGCAGTTAGACAAAATCGCGCCATTGGACTCCAGCCTGGGCAACAAGAGTGAAACTCCGTCTCAGAAAAAAAAATGGTGGTGGGGGGGGAATAATTTAGAACTACAATGGCCTTAGAGCCACTTTAGATCCTCTAAAAAAGAGCTTAAAAACAAGCCTCAAAAGAAAAGACCAAACTAGTCTGGAAGTAACAACTATCTGCTAGAAAATGACCAACCTTAAAGGATACAAGATATAGCACCCAACAATGTAAAACTACAAGTCCAGCATGTAATCAAAACTTACTAGAGATATAAACAAGCAGGAAAATGTGACCATATGGAAGAGGAATTACTCAACAGGGACAAACTCAAAAGTGAAAGAGATGACAGAATTCATAGACAAGGGTGTTAAACAGTGTAGAACAAAATTATAAAGGTGTAAACAAGGTATGTAAAGGAAAACATGAACATAATGAAGATACACATACAAGGTATAAAAAACGGAAATTTAGAGATAAGATATAATAACTGAAATGAAAATTTCATTGCATGAAATTTAAAACAGATCAGATATTGCAGATCATGCAAAGAACAATGAATTTAAAGATGTAGCATTAGAATCTATCCAGATGAAAGCATAGAAAGAAGACTGAAACAAAAAAGAATGAGGCATCAGTGACCTGTAAGGCAATGATCAAGCAGTATTATATATATGTAAATGGAGTCCTAAAAAAGAAGGGAGGTACAGAAAAAAACATTTCAAAAAGTAAAACTAAAAATTTTTTCAAAATCTGATGAAGATTTGAACTGAATGCTGAATTCTTTCCTGGCTAAAAGTCTCCAAACTAATGTCTTCAAATTCTCTTTCCATTTTTCTCACTTAGACTCAATGAAATTACTACTATCTTTTTCCTGAAGGCATATCTTGTGATACATAAACTACAGGCAAGAAAAATGTGTCAGATTGCCACTGCCTGCTTCCACGTTAACTGAAGATGCTTTGGGCCTAACATCTTTTTTTTTTTTTTTTGGAAACAGAATCTTACTCTGTCACCCAGGCTGGAGTGTAGTGGTGCCATCTCAGTTCACTGCAACCTCCGCCTCCCAGGTTCAAGTGATTCTCCTGCCTCAGCCTCCCGAGTAGCTGGGATTACAGGTGCCCACCACCACGCCCAGCTAATTTTTCTATTTTTAGTAGAGATGGGGTTTCACCATGTTGGCCAGGCTGGTCTCGAACTCCTGACCTCAGGTGATCTCCCTGCCTCGGCCTCCCAAAATGCTGGGATTACAGGCTTGAGCCACCACACCCAGCCAAATCTAACATCTAGACACCTCAACTGACTGCCCTCCAGACTAAGGAAACTGATTTATAGATTTCTCCAAACATTACATTTGTTTTTCTTCCATTTGAAAGCTCATTTGCAATACTAACTCCTGAAACGAGACACAGCTGTTTAATGGGACTGGGCTATTCCCAGAAATAGAAGACTGGTTTACGGGGATCCTTTGCCACTCAGCTATTAACTCAGTTTTCCCACCAACTCAGCTTTTAGTGTGTGAAACCTCTAGGGAAGCTTCAGATGGGGATGTTGGAGCTCAGAAACCTACACCCAAATTGTGGTATGCTGACATGCTGAAATAAAGAAGGCTGTTAGGCATAATGGTTTAAGCTCTTTGGCCCAGGCAGTTCTGAATAATTAAATTGTATTAGATTTCCTTTTGGCAAAACAAGTGGTATCTGCGCAATAGCTAATACCACTTGTTGTGAATAGAAAAAATTTCCAAATAAGCTAAGTAGTTATGAGAGGTGTGTACCACAGATTCCCCTTAAATGATCTCTTTAGCTGGCTTCCTAAGGGAATGGGAAACTGGTTTTAGTTCCCCTTACAAACTCTTATTATTGTCATCTTGCTCTTCTTTCTATTCACAACAGACAATGAGGACTAGTAACAAAAGAACTGACACTTTTGTCATGCAGAATCAGAACCCTATACCTGGCACTCAAGAACATTTACAGGCTACTACAAAGCAGTTTCATTCCTCAAATCCTAATTATGGTACCCTTGACCCTTGTCAGCAGGAAATCAGCCAAAGTGGTCATGGCCCAATTCCTCCTTAATGATCACACTTCAGGACTGAGGGATAAAGAAGGTAAGGGGGTACTGAAGCCATCCTCACAGGGTTAACAAGAATTCTGGACAGAAATATAGCTCTAATTAAGTATTAATCAGGCTTCATTTTGAACCACTTCCTTGTAATGGAAGATCATTTGACATTGACCATTTGCATCCCCAGTGTATCTATAGATAGGATTTCTGACATCAGAATCACAAGGCTTTTGTTTAAGAAGTGCTTAAGATGTTTTTCAGATCCCATATTCCGGTAAAACAGCTGATATGAACCAGTTTGAGGACCCCCACAGAGGAACAGAATCAGCATGAGAATATAGTTTCTTCATCTCCCTGTCCCTTGACTTTACCCTGTACTCTTTGACCAATCAACGATCTGCACACTTCAGCCCACTCCAAAACCATTAAAAACTCTAGCCCCAAACTCCACAGGGAGATGGATTTGAGGTTTCCTCCTATTTCCTCATTTGATGACTCTATCACTAAATCTTTCTCTGCTGCAAAAAAAAAAAAAAAAAAAAAAAAAAAGGAGCTGGGGCTAGGGGTGGGCATATGTGGAGGAGAATACAGATAAGCATCCAGAAGATTTCTTATCAAAACATAAGACAGAAAACTAGGAAATAACAATTTTTACATGCTTGAAGAAAACAACTGTCAACTTAGAATTCTATATGCAGCAAAAATATTCTTCAAAAATGAAGGGAAAATTAAAATATTTCATACAAACAAAAAGCAGAACAATTCATTTCCAGCATACCTTTACTGTAAAAAAGATTAAAATAATTATTAGACAAAAAGGAAATTGATACAATTTGAAACTTGGATCTACACAAAAGAATAGTGCCAGAAATGATAAATACGTGAGTAAATATAGAAACGTTTTTCTCATTTTTTAAAAACAGAATTAACTGTTTAAAGCAAAAATTAATAGCAATGTATAATGAGGTTCGTGATAGCACCAGGTCATACTATGAGAGAGATGAAATGTTAGTGTACTGATAAAAGACATATGCTTTACACAAAAATGTATAATACTCAAAGGGAGAAATAAGTTAAAGATCATATTGTAAACTCTAGCACAACGACTGAAAAAAAAAGAAAAGAGGTATAGCTAATAATCCAACAGTAGAGATGAAGTTCTAAAAAATGCTCCATTAGTCCAAAAGGAGGCAGGAAAGGAGAAAACAACAAAATGATAGTGCACTTGCCATGGGTCTAAAATTTAAAGGGGTGCCAAAAACTAATAAGCAAGATAAATACTATTTTAATACAATATTTAAAAGACAAAACCAATGCAAAAATCCACTATAAACAAAATATTAAATTTTAAATGAAGATAAGATAGTATTACTGATTTTTCCTTTTGTCTCAGGTTCTCATATGGCTTGGCATGACACATCTTCATTAAAATTTTTGACATTTTGTTCATCATGGATGCTAAAGGGTAGGCAATACCCACAGAAACTAGTTATCACACACATACTTGTTATGTGTGACATTTACATTTATTTCCCTTAAAAAGTTAGGCGGAGACTGCATTAGCAGAGAGGGAGTAAGAGTAATAGGCACAAACAAGCTTATTGGGATCTTTCAATCTAACTCAGCTTCCATGGACTTCCAGTGACTGTTGGCAAGATTTCTCCTATTGGTCCACACGAGGAGGTCAACATTTCTTCAGGATCTGTGTGTTTCTGCAATCCCCAGAAAACTTAATTCAGTGTTCTCCAGAGAGGTGTATGGCTGGCTGGGCTTTTATGCTAAAAATTTTATAAGAGGACTGGGAATAATAGCAGCCAAAAATTTTGCGTAGATCTTCTCAGAATCTCCCATAGGCTTTCACTCAGATGCAAATAACTTGTTTACATTACTTGCTTTTTAGATTTAAAAAATGTCTCTGCCTTTTCAAATGTTTCTCAAAAATATATTTAAATGAAGGTTTCATATAAACGTGTTTCACATTTAAGAACAACATAGCTGCAATTTTATAAAGTGGGATGAGCACTATCAAATTCACTTTGGGGTGAACTTGGGGTAGGGATCAAACATCCTTTACAACTATATTATCACAAATCTCAAAAATTCCAACATTTTAAAGGCAAGAAGGGAAGAAGGAGCCAGCAAAAGAAGTCACATAGGAAACAGCCAGGTAGGAAGAAAATCAGGAGAGTATGGTATTCTAATAGCCAAATAAAGAAAGTCTTTCAAAAATGAAGGACTCCTCAAATGCTGAGAGAGTAAGATGAAAATGAAAATTTACTATGATGTTTAAGAAGTTTGAGGTCCCTGATAACTTAGTAAGAGCTCTGAGAAGTGGTGTAGAAGAAGCCTGATTGGGATAGGCTCAAAAAGGATTCAAAGTTATCCAAAACAAAGGGGAGAATTGAGAGAAGGCAAAGAAAGGCAATGTTGGAGTTCAAGACACTCACCCTAAAATATGACTGCAGGAGACCAGAATATGCCACCCCAATATATACCTCTTTGGCATATTGATTATTTTGAGCTGGTTATTTTGAGAAACTGCAGACACAGGAGAAGCTCTGAAAAGTTGCCCTTTTGTAAAGGAAATTTATATTTATAAAGGAAATTTTCATTAGTAAAAGTATCTGTACCAATAAGAGAGCTGCTCTGAAATCATTTTATTATCAACAGACTTATATCTGTATAATAAGACAACCTTTATTCACCACACATTTTCTTCCCTCTTCTTACCACAATTTGTCTCTGCCCCCGCACAGCCCCTATTCCTTTCTATAGCTCAGGAAACTATACAAGCTTCAATCATCTGGCCTTTTCCTTGAGTTTCAAATTTTTGTGGGACTCCCATGTGTACATAGGTAATTAAAATTATTTTTCTCCTGTTAATCTGTCTTATGTCAATTTAATTTGTAGACTAGCCAAAGAACCTAGAAGGGTAGACCAATAAAAACTTTTGATCCTCTAGAGCAGTACAGACCACTCTTTGGAGGAATGCTGCTTAAAAGAAAGTGAAGACATGGAGCATAAACTGGAGCAGTATATAGGGCCTAGAAAAGTTTTAAAATGTCAGAATGGATCATCTTCTGATTTTAGAATCACTTTATCTTTTCTTAAGAAAGCTAACGAGATTCTTTTCTTCAAATTCTATTTTGAGAGGATTGTAGATTCACATGGGTTTGTAAGAAATACAGAGAGATCCTATATACCCTTAGCCCATTTCCCCTAATAGTAACATCTTGCATAACTATACTATACTATCACAACAAGGAAACTGACATTGATAAAATCTGTGACCTCATTCAGATTTCATTCATTTTACATGAACTTATTTGTATATTTAGTTCTATATTTAGTTTACATGAACTTATTTGTATATTTTGTTAATTTTATCACATGTGCAGACATATCACCACCACCATAGTCAAGATACAGAACAGTAAATATACAAGAAGAGTTTTGTGTTACCTTTTAAAGTGGGAGCCACTTCTCTGCCTCCTTCGCCCCTGGAAACCACTGATTTTTCTCCATCCCTTTAATTTTGTCATTTGAATGTGATCTTCAAATGGAATCATACAGTATATAACCTTTTGAGACTGGCTTTATTCACTCAAAGTAACTCCCATGAGGTCCATCCAAATAGCAGCATGTTTCAATAGTTCATTCATTTTTATTGCTGGGTAATATTCCACAGTATGGATGAATACAGTTTATTTAATCATTAAACCTCTTAAAGGACATTTGGGTTGTTTCTAGATTTGGGCTATTACAAATAAAACAGCTATGAAAATTAATGTGAAGTTTTTTTCTATATGAACATTGTCTTCTTTTCTGTGGAATAAATGCCCAGGAGTACAATTTCTGGGGTGTATGGTAAGTATATAATGTGCCACATAATGACAATTCAGTCAACAACGGACCTCATATATGACAGTGGCCCCATAAGATTATAATGGAGCTGAAAATTTCCTATCACCTAGTGACTTCGTAGCCATAATATTGTAGCACAATACATTACTCGTATGTTTATGGTGACACTTCTGTAAACAAACCTGTACAGCCAATCATATAAAAGTATAGCACATACAACTACAGATAATACATAATACCTGAGGATGACAATAAACAACTGTTACTGGTTTATATATTTACTACACTACACTTTTTATTGTTATTTTAGAGTATATACATTCTATTATATATTTAAAAAATTAAATGTAAAACAGCCTCAGGTAGTCCTTCAGGAGGTATTCTAGAAGGCATTGTTTTCATAGGAGATGACCGCTCCATGCATGTTATCCCTGCAGACACTGCAGTGGGACAAGATGTGAAGGTAGAAGACAGTGATATTAACGATCCTGACCCTGTGTAAGCCTAGGCTAATGTGTGTGCTTGTTTCTTAGTTTCTAACAAAAAAGTTAAAAAAAATTAAAATAGAAAACAGCTTAGAGAATAAGGTTATAAAGAAAGAAAATATTTGTGTACAGCTGTACAATGTAGTTGTGCTTACACTAAGTGTTATAACAAGAGTCAAAAAGTTACAATAAGCTGGAGTTAATTTATTATTGAAGAAAATTTTTTTATGAATTTGGTGCAATCTAAGTGTACAGTGTTTATAAAGTCTTCAGTAGTGTACATAATGTCCTAGGCCTTCCCATTCACTTACCACTCACTCACTGACTCACCCAGAGCAACTTCCAGTCCTGCAAGCTCCATTCATGGTAAATGCCCTATACAGGTGTACCATGTTTTATCTTTTATATTGTTATTTTTACCGTACTTTTCCTATGTTTGGATATATTTAGATACACAAATACCTACCATCGTTCTACAATTGCCTACAGTATTCAGTACAGTAACATGCTGTACAGGCTTGCAGCCGAAGAGTAACAGGTCATACCATATAGCCCAGGTGTGTAGTAGGCTATGCCATCTAGGTTTGTGTAAGTTCACCCTATGATATTCACACAATGATAAAATTGCCTAACAACGCATTTCTCAGAACGTATGCTCATCATTAAGTGAGATATGACTGTATTTAGTTTTTTAAGTAACTGCCAGACTTACTTGGAGTGGCTATACAATTTTATGTTTCCACCAGGAACATATGAGTGATTCAATTTGTCTGCCAGCATTTACTGTTCTTGCTATTTTTTAATTTAGCCATTCCGATAGATGAGTAGTATTAGTTTTAATTTGCATTTTCCTAAAGGCTAATGCAGTTGAACATCTTCTCATGTACTTATTTGCTATCTGTATATTCTCTTCAGTGACATATCTACACATGTATTTCGTCCATTTTCTAATTGGATTGTTTGGTTTGTATTTGTTTTTGTTTTCATTTTACTGTTGAGTTTTGAAAGTTTATATATCCTAGACACAAGTCTTTTGCCAGACATGTGTTTTACAAATATTGTCTCCCAGTCTGACACTTGTCTTTTCATTCTCCTCATAGGGTCTTAGAGCAAAAGCTTTTCAGAATGAATTCCCTGGAATTTTCTCCTTCCCCCATCTCTGCTTGGTAAAATGGTATTTTTCCTTCAAGGCTCAACCCAAACACAACGTTGAGCATACAAATTTTTTTTCTTTTTTTTCCCACACAACAGGAAGTGACCTTTTCCTCCACTGAGGTTCCATTACACTTATTTTTCTCTGGAAGGCTCTTGCCACAAATGGCCTTATTCTGTAGTTATCTGTAAACATCCCATGTCTCCTTCACTAGCTGGAACATCTTTTAGGTATGACTACATCTTATTCATTTGCATTTCCCAAGCACTCAGAAGAAGGCCTGGAATACAGCAAATGCTCAAGGAATGTTAAATAAATTGCTAAGGTAGTACATAGAGTGAAGTGGTAAGCACGGTTTGCAATGGGGCCATATTTGAATCATGTGTGAAGACTATATCTAGTGTGTCTAATTTGTAACCCTGTCATTGAAAACATGGAGATGCAGAGGTGCGGTTTGTGAGATGTGGTTCATCTGTGTAGTACATGCATATATGCCATATGAACACAGGAACAACTCCCCAGGGCTTGCTGTCTCTACACCTCAGGCCAGGCTGGTTCTCTTGCATGGCATTGAACTTATCCCCTCCTCCCCTCACCCCAGTTCCCTGCTTTCTTACCTTAAGTGTATATCAGTCTCCAATCCATGGGCTCCATGTTCAACAGCTTTCTCAAAGGACATCATGGTATTCTCAGGCCCCAACTGTAGAAGAAAAGGACATCAGGCCCTAAGCCTCAGAGTCTCTCCTCCCAGCATTCCTTTTGTGGTAGGGGTAGAGCCCAGTAGGATTTTGGGGAGCAGAGCTTGGCTCCCTGAGATCTCCTTTCAAAACCTGTATACCCTCCATCCAAGCTGATTCTGGAACTCTGCTCATCTGAGACAATGTCACTGGGCACAGTAAAGAGAAATGGACTGGGAGTTAGGTGGCCTGGATTCAAGTCCAGCCTTTACAATGAACTCTTTATTCTTGCCATCTTAATGCAATCACTTTTTCTCTCCAGGGGCTCCCATGGTTCTGTTTTCTTCTCTCGACCACATACCCCACACATACTTATTTTCACCCATGTTCATCATGCTCAGACCTACCATGGGTGCACCTCTATGTCCAAAGATGGTTGGCTTGGGCCCCAAATTCTCCTTCTCCTGAATGCAGGGAGAATAAATCCCCAGTGGCATCAAATAGAGACTTAAAAGGATAAGAAGAAAGGGTAATCCAACAGGCACTTGTAGACCTGAAAAATTTGAAAGGAAGGGGAAGTGGCGGAAAAAGAGATAAAGAGGGATGGAAAATCATCCCAAGCAAAGCAGCAGTCTGAGTAAACCCACAGTCCATGGGTTTCATTGACTGTGTACTGGCTAATTTACTTTCTATTTCTGTGACATTTCCACTTACTTCCAGTGATTTGGATATAAAAGTATACAACTGTACAAATACAGGGCATTATTATTAAGGCAACTTTACTGGAACTGGAAATTGACAGAGGGCTCAACTGTACAGGGGACAGATGGGGAAGAAAAGGAAGGAGAAGGGATGTCAAGGAGCAGCTTCTCAGGAGGAGGAGGAGCTTGGCTGATTCTAAGAAAGCCCCAGAGCCTGTAAAGATCATCCTAAAACATCTGTATATTTAAGGCAGTACAGTATAGTGGAAAGGGCACTAATTGGCAGAAATCTGGGTTTAAAGCCAAGTTCTGCCACTTCCTAATTGTGTGACTAAGGACAACTTAACCTCTCTGAATCTTCATTTTCTTCTGTAAAATGGGGCTGTCCTGCTGCTTATATCAACCTTATAGGTTGTTATGACCGTGTTGACTCATAATAGTTACTCTATAAATATTAATCATTTGCTTCCCCCTCTTTCCCTCCCTCCCTCTCCCTCTCGTGCATACACACACATTCACATACAGAGCCTGTACACAATGCCTGCGATAACCAGCCATTCCCCAAGACTTACTATTTTAGACCTCTGAGAATTTTACCCATTTGTACATTTTCAAGTTACCACCTATGCTTTAGTGACTTTCAAATCTGTCTCCAGCTCTAACCTCTTAACCTTGTGATTACATTACATTTCTTGAGTCTTTTTTTCTCAGAATGTGTCATCCTGTATCTTCTCATTCTAACTAAAATTTAGAAAGTGAAAAAGAAAAGAGTTCATTATTGTCCCCTTTAAGCCCTTGCCCCAGAAATACTTTCTAAAATTTACCCTCCACACACAAGCATATATATATAAACACACAATGGCAGCACTATCTATGCAGTCTTTCTCTTGCCTGCATACCCCCACAGGTCAGAAAGCAAATACCTCTTATTTAAAAAAGAGGAAAAAGGAGACCCAGAGAGAAGAAGGTCCTATTGGTTTATCCATAGAGTGGTGAAAGATACTTCCATTCTCAAAACAGTTTAGTGTACAGATCCAGTTCTTTTGATTCCATTACACTGGGGCAAACAATGAAGAGGAAACCAGTGACAGAGACAAGACATTTAACCTTCTGCTGTAAGTCCTCAGGTATGACATGGTCTCACAGGGGACTGCTTTGAGTTACTTGGATGTAAGCAGAAATCTCTGGACCTAGTATTAGTTGAAACTACTAATATTTGCCGGGCACAGTGGCTCACGCCTGTAATCCCAGCACTTTGGGAGGCTGAGGCAGGCGGATCACGAGGTTAAGAGATTGAGACCATCCTGGCCAACATGGTAAAACCCCATCTCTATTAAAAATACAACCAGGCGTGGTGGTGCACGCCTGTAATCCCAGCTACTTGGGAGGCTGAGGCTGGAGAATCGCTTGAACCCAGGAGGCGGAGGTTGTAGTGAGCCGAGATTGTGCCACTGCACTCCAGCCTGGCAATGGAGCAAGACTCTGTCTCAAAAAACACAAACAAACAAACAAACAAAAAAGAAACTACTAATATTTGAATATAAATGGAAAGAACTGTGACTTGTACCAGCACTTTGGTCAAGTAAAATTAAAACAGCCTCTACTGCGTCACCCACCATCCATCTTCAGACAGTCAATGTATAATAATGTAGAGAAAGATCTTATTTTTCCAAAAAAAGAATCCCTCTTTAGAAGAAGGTCTGTTTGGCCACAGAAATACTATGACAGGCCATTGGCCACCATGACAGGGTAGTGAGTGAAAGCACAGGAGCATGCCTGAGTAACAAGCTAAATGAATTTCAACGAGGCATAGGGGTGGCTAGTTCCCAAGCTCCTGTTTTCCTGAGTGGAGTATGCAAGCTAAAGCCAGAGCTGAAGAAATAGGCAGGGTTCTGCCCTATGTGACATACCTTCTCTTTCCAAACGTGCCACGTAGAAGGCCACAGGCCAGAAAAGGATAACCATCACAGTTATGCTGACCAGGTGCACGTAGGGAGCAAAGATCTGTGAGAAAGCCAAAAGTCAGGCTGGATACATCTAGACAGCTAGTGCTGGAGCTATAGGATGATGCTTACCTGCATTGACAGCCCAGCTACCAGCCACCTTTCTTTCCAGAATTTGCATATAATGAACATTAAAATGACACACAGAAGAATCACTAGCAGAATCAGGATCTAGGGAAACAGAAAAAAAATCTCCTGACTTCAAGCACTAGGCTTGGATCAGAACTGTCCTCAGGAATTACATGTGTGTCTTCACAATGTCAGGGACCTTATCTGCTTCCTCATTCTTTTACCATAATAATGTAGAGAAAGATCTTGTTTTTCCTGCAAATCCCCAGTATTAGATGGAACTAATCATTCACCTTCTTTGCTTCTAAGTCTTTGCTGTATAGCATGGCTGGAAAAAATTACACAGCTAATTTACCATTACTAATTTACTATCTCCAGCCTCAGCTGGGTCCTCAACATTGCTTGGTATCTCTTACTCAGATTCAACAGTTGCCATTAAAGTCTTCACCATTTCTTTAGTCCTCAATTGTATACTCAATACAATTATAAGTAAATAATACTCGGTAATTGCCTTTTCAACGTCCGTTTTCCCCAACAGACTATAAGCTTCATGAAGTCAAGGTTAATATTGGTATTTTTTATGATTACATCCTCAGTGTCCTGCAGAATGCCTGGCACATAGTAAGCATCCAATAAGTATTTATTAAACAGATGAAAAAACCTGCCTGCCAGAACACTGTATACTTCATAGAGAAAGAACATTGAGACCAAGAAGACCTAATTTTCCTAACTTCCTCCCTTTCAAATGTATAGTTTTCCTACATCTGTGCTGCCCTCTAGACAGTACTTAGCTCTCCTTTCCATAATCTCTACATCTAAAATAATTGAATCCATAATTAAGTCTTTCACAACTCTTTGCTGACTTCAATGATAAATTCTACCAAACATTTAAGGAAGAAATATTTCCAATCTTTAACAAACTCTTTCAGAGAATAGAAAAAGAGAGAATACTTTATAACATCTTATGAGTGCAACAAAACATTATACCCAAATTTAACAAGGACATTATTACAAGAACAGAAAATACATACATAGATGAAAAAATTTTAAACAACCTATTAGGAAAAACTAAATGCATCACAACACAAAAGTTGAATTGCCAGAGTCATAAGAATCACAGATCTTACCCAACACCAAACTTCACTATGAATTTAAAGGATACAGGCAATCATAGAGAACAGATAAAAGATTTTCCAGTGGCAGGCTGGGAGCAGCGGCTCACATCTATGATCCCAGCACTTTGGGAGGCTGAGGAGGGTGGATCACCTGAGGCCAGGAGTTCGAGATAAGCCTGGCCAATATGGTGAAACCCCATCTCTACTAAAAATACAAAAATTAGCCAGGTGTGGTTGCACACAACTGTAGTTCCAGCTACTCGGGAGGCTGAAGTGGGAGAATCGCTTGAACCCGGGAGGCAGAAGTTGCAGTGAGCTGAGATTGCACCACTGCACTCCAGCCTGAGCAACGGAGTGAGACTCTGCCTCAAAAAAAAAAAAAAAATTTTTTTTTGAGTGAATATGATCACGTCAAATGCAGTTACTCATATAGGGTCTTTCCTCTCCCGTATTAGTATACATTCTGTTTTTGGACTTAAAATGTAAGGTGTGTTTTGAGCAAAATATGAAGAAACATTGCTTCACAGGCGTCATTTTGGTTTTTTATGGAGCATCATTATTTTATATTCCATTAATTATATAACTCTAGCCAGTCAATGTCTTTTAACACATGAACCTATATATTCCAGGTTTGTTTACAATAAAACCAACCTAAATATATCCAGGTATATCCTGCTAGAAATTTTTGCAGATAAGCAGCTGACAAATACCTTTAGTGTGTTTACCAGGAGGTCAGGTTATTAGCATGTTTACAAGGAGTTTGGGTTGATGCCATTCACTTCTCTCTGGGCATCTGTAGGTAGAAGGGGAAGGGGTTCTAGGCCTCGTGCTAATGCTTTTCTTCCTAAATTTATTCTGAGTACAATAAAATGAAACTCCAAGCCCCACAAAATCTCCCTTGCCAATAAAATCAGTCTCTCCTCACAAGTCTGATAAGCCTGGTCCTTCCTGGTTTGAAGACCTGAAGACTCAACCAAGGTAGTTAACTTCCAAGGGAATGCCAACTCTTAACAATCACCCTGCACTTTTCATTGCCTTCAGACTCTGTGAACTAGATCCCAGAATGCCTCAGAAGATGAAGGCTTAGAAAACAAGATTTTACTAACAAATATTGGCAAAAATCCTGTAGAATATGTGTGGGAATGAATTCTAAGGGTGCTAGACAAGGAAAAGAGAACATAATTTTAGACCAGACTAAATTTATTGATATGGGTGCACTTACCAGAGATTCTGGATTTAATATCCTAGAATTCAGGTATTAAGCAGTTCAAAGAGGTTCTGATTGTTTGGTTATCTGAAGCCTAGGCTCATTGGTAGCCTATGCTCAATGAAATTGGGATGCCAGTAATTTCTTAGTATAATATAGAAGAAATAATAAAAGATTTATTAAGAAAAGGTGCTGGAACGGTATCACCTATGATCAGCTAACCTACTCCCTATATCGTGTTCTTTGGGAGGTCTCAGAAGACGCTGGTGAGGAAAGTGTCAGCATCCTTGAAAAGCACTGTGGTGGCCATCCTGTATGCCTGAAAAAAGGTGAGAGATGCTGCCACTCAAACAGTCTTCCTGATTTCAAAGGGGATGATGTGCTTCTGCTGTGGCAGAGGCCAAGTAGCAGTACTTAACTGGCACAGGCAACATAAGCATAGTTTTTATAATAGACACTAACCTGGAATGGTAATCAGGATGTTTTCAGGGATTCTTGGTATCGGTTAATTTATCATGGTGTCCCAACTCCAAAATAGATGTTGGATATCAATAAGGCCTATTTGTTCAATTTTCAAATCTATATTCTTTCCCTAGAAAAATCTCATGGCTTCAAGCTCCATCTATTCTAATAACTCTAAATTTATATTTCCAGTTCATACTTCTCATTTGAATAAGAGGATATTGATATGGCTTGGACCTGTGTTCCCTCCAAATCTCATGTTGAAATGTGACCACCAATACTGGAGGTGGGCATAGTGGGAGGTGTTTGGATCATGGGGACAGCTCCCTCATGAATGGCTTGGTGCTGTCCTTGCAGTAATGAGTGGGTTCTCATTCTGTGAGTTCACATGAGATCTGGTTGTTTAAAAGGGCCTGGCACCTCCTCCTTCTCTCTCTTGCTCCCTTTCTTGCTATGTGATATGCTGGCTCCCCACTTGCCTTCCACCATGATTGTATGCTTCCTGAGGCCCTCACCAGGACCAGACGCCAGTGCTATGCTTCCTTTACAGCCTGCAGAACCATGAGACAAAATAGACCTCTTTTCTTTATAAATTACCCAATCTCAGGTATTCCTTTATTAGCAATGCAAATTGACTGATTTAAGACTTAAGGGGACCACTCAAGAGTTTGAAATGTTTCTGGATTTGGGGAAATACAAGAAATACAAGAAATGGTATCAACACTATGCCTGATGTTCTCACTCGTATTTGGGAGGTAAAAAAGTTGATCTCATGGAAGTAGAGAATAGAGTGATAGTTACCAAGGGCTGGGAAGGGTGGGTCAGAGTGGGAGAAATGAAGAGGGGTTGGTTAATGAGAACATACCATTAGATAAAGAGTAAGTTCTAATGTTTGACAGTACAGTAAGGTGACTACAGTTAGCAATAATTTATAATATAAAATAGCTTCAAAATAGTTCAAAAAATAGTTTCAAAACAGCTAGAAGAGTTGAAATGTTCCTAACATGAAGAAATGATAAATGCTTGAGATGATGGATATCCTAAATTCCCTGATTTGAGCATTATGCATTGTAGGCACATATCAAAATCATCACATGGATCCCACAAATATGTCTAATTACTATGTATCAATTTTTAAAAACCATGCCCAAAAAAGTCTATAAAAAAGCAAGAGGCTGTCACTGGAGCTGCTCAAGCCCATGGGAGAACAAAACAAGGGTGCTATATTGGAAATATGCCACATGCCTGCAGATGGTGGGGCAAAGCTGACTGTCCTCTGGGGACCAGATATAGACCCTGTGAAAGAAATCATGCTGGTGTTATTTTAAAGATATCCAAACCCAAGACAGGGTGAAAACTACTTCAAAAAAGAAATTTCAGGGGGCTACAGGAAGACAGGCATTGACTCCACCAAGAGAGTTATAGTCAAGGTTCTCAGTAGGATTTCTGAAAACACACATAGAAAACGTCCACGGGAAAAGAAGCAACTGTACATTTACCTAGAAATGAACCCCTGATTCCCTTTCTCCCCTCTCCTTGTGAGACTGTGCTCGTTTCTCCATCTCCTCTTCCCCTGGACTCCACTCAGGCGGAAAAGAGGTAGAAGGACCACCATGCCCTCTCTGCTGCTATGGGCTTCAGGCTTGGATAAGGCCCAAATAGGGGAGGGGAAACATTTTAAGGTTAATAAAGTTGGAGCTTAGGTTATTACAGTGAACTGAAATTTTTAATCACTGAAATGAGAGTATTCTTGTACTGAAAAGTACTGGGAAATTAATGGAATGAGTGCCTAAGATTTTACTGGAATGGGAAGAACAGGGCTACAGATTGAGTTTAATAGGAAGTAGTGAGAACAAATAAGAGTTTGGGTTCAGCTCAGGTTCAGCTCCCTCCATAAATCAGTTGCAACGTTAGAAATTTAATTATTTCAGTTAATATGGTGTAAGTAAATCTCTTCTCTCCAAGGAGAACAGTAACAGAGAGGGTAACCCCATACACAAAACTGAGTACCAAGGAGCATGTTCAGGCCTGGTCTAAGGTTTCCTATGTGGACTCAGATGTCCTACCTTATGACACAAGTGCAGGTATAGTTCAATCCTTTCCCAAAGCAACAAAAATCCAAGTAACTGCAAAAGCAAAGAAGAAAAAGAGAGTTATTTTGAAATCACCAAGTTGCCACCCAAAGCACTGTTCCCGTAGCTCCAAATTCCGTTCACAGTCTAGCAGTACACTCATTTCTTGCTATACCTGTACTTTATTTAGCCTCTGGGAGTTTTCCATGCTGTTTGCCTGAAAAAGCTCCCTCTCCCTATGCCACTGACTCTTCAAAGCCAGTTCAAATCTCACCTCCTATTTATAACTTTCACCAGCAACCTCAGGAAGAATTCTGTGTTATCTCCTCTAAGATTTCATAACAATTACCACACTGATACTCAGTTGAGTTCCTGCCCATTTCTTTTCCCTGTGAGGAACCTTATTCCTGGTATTACTTGGACTCACTTGTAAGAGAAGAAAGGTCAGGAGGCAGCCCTTCCAAGGACTCTTGTTTTGGGGAACCAGGGCTGTTGTTACAATTGTCAACCACTGTTGTTAACACTGGTATAGATTCAACAAATCTTGGATTTTAATCTAAATCTAGCCAGTCACCAAGTCAGTGTAAAGACAGAAATTGAGAACTGGAGTCCTCAGATGCCTAGGATATTAATGATAATTTGATGTGTAAGGCACTTACCTCTTTATCAAAATAATTTCATGTGTATTTCATTTGTTCTTTACTTAACCCTATATTATACCATTTCATTAAATATTATCATTCTTATTTGAAAAAAAAATGAAACTGAGGTCAGAAGAGTTACATGCCTTGACCAAGGTTACATAGTACCTAAAGATAGAACTAGAAATAGAATCCAGGTCCCCCTCCTTTTTCACTATTGTTGCCATTGCATGTATCCAAAAAGAGGTAGGGTAGAGTAGAAAGTTTGTTAAAATATATTGCTTTATTGGACACCAGAATTCATTCCCACCTTAGAACCTAACTATACCATTTCATGTTTATCGTGCATAAAAGTGGTACAATTCAGTGGTCAGAGTTTGCCCTACAGCACATCCTTCATCTACATTTTCCCCATGTAAAAAAAAAAAAGTTTCTAATTGGTCTCTCTGCCTATAGCCATCCTCCAAACCACAACATCAAGAATAATTTTCCTAAAATAGAAAACTGATTTATATCAAATGTCTTAGCCTTTCTTTCCAGGCCTTCCAAAATCTCACAAACCTCTTTTCAGCCATGTTTCCCATTCTTTTTTTTTTTTTTTTTTTTTTTTTTTGAGACAGAGTCTCGCTCTGTCGTCCAGGCTGGAGTGCAGTGTGGCTCGATCTCGGCTCACTGCAAGCTCCGCCTCCCAGGTTCACGCCATTCTCCTGCCTCAGCCTCCCGAGTAGCTGGGACTATGGGCGCCCACCACCACGCCTGGCTAATTTTTTTTTTATATTTTTAGTAGAGACGGGGTTTATCATTTTTTATTGTGTCTATTTGATTCTTCTCTCTTCTTCTTTATTAGTCTTGCTAGCGGTCTATCAATTTTGTTGATCTTTTCAAAAAACCAGCTCCTGGATTCACTGATTTTTTGAAGGGTTTTTTGTGTCTCTATCTCCTTCAGTTCTGCTCTGATCTTAGTTATTTCTTGCCTTCTGCTAGCTTTTGAATGTGTTTGCTCTTGCTTCTCTAGTTCTTTTAATTGTGATGTTAGGGTGTCAATTTTAGATCTTTCCTGCTTTCTCTTGTGGACATTTAGTGCTATAAATTTCCCTCTACACACTGCTTTAAATGTGTCCCAGAGATTCTGGTATGTTGTGTCTTTGTTCTCGTCGGTTTCAAAGAACATCTTTATTTCTGCCTTCATTTCGTTATGTACCCAGTAGTCATTCAGGAGCAGGTTGTTCAGTTTCCATGTAGTTGAGCGGTTTTGAGTGAGTTTCTTAATGCTGAGTTCTAGTTTGATTGCACTGTGGTCTGACAGACAGTTTGTTATCATTTCTGTTCTTTTACATTTGCTGAGGAGTGCTTTACTTCTAACCATGTTAGCCAGGATGGTCTCGATCTCCTGACCTTATGATCCACCCGCCTCGGCCTCCCAAAGTGCTGGGATTACAGGCATGAGCCACAGTGCCTGGCCTCCCATTATTCTTCATTATGCCCTACATACTAACAGAACTGACCTTTCCCTCTCAGCAAGACATCCTATATTTTTCTGTCTTGCTTAGTCATGAAGCTCCCTCAGTCCACAATGTTCTTCCTCATTACCATATCTATATGTCCAAATCTAACATTCCTTTAAGATCCCACTACAGTGACAAGGAATAGTTATATCTCACATCTACCTCTATGAAGTGCACTGCATGAAAACAGAAATTGCTTAGCTTTTATTGATCTTCGTATACTCAGCACTTCTCACAATGTTCTGCTCATATAATGATTAATAAGTTTTGTTGAAAGAAAAAGTTCATGCAAATAGCAACATATTTGGGGGCTAGGTTCTTCTGTATCAGACAAGAATTCAATAGAGAAAGGAATGGTGAAATCAGAGAAAGTTGTCTGCCCTATGTATAAATGGGCACTGCAAAACTCTGTCTAAAGTTATCCTCCCATTTCCAGACTTTTCTCTTACCTGGCATAAATTTCTCACACTAAGTGACACTACTATGTTAGGCAACAGAAGCAAGGTCACACTATTGCCAAAGGCTTTTGCTAAAATGTACTTTGCATCTGGGCTAGGTGACTAGCATTTGTAAATTAGAACAAATTTAACAAGTAAGCAAATTTTTTTAAGACCCAGAAAGACTGATTTTCAGAAGATGGGACATGAGATGAGTAAAGATACTGCTGCTGTGAAGCTATGGGTATCTAAAATGACAATATTGAGGGAACCATAGGATAGGGTATGAAACAAGGAAATAGAAAAAGGATGTTGTTACACTTTCAAAGGGCCAAACTGGCAAGACACATCCTCTAACAGAACAGGCTTTCCTTCCACGTCCTATTCCTTGTGCCTAAAATTCAACTAGCTAATGTAAATCCCAACTCTACTAAGACAAGAGTGATCTTAGGTTCTGAGAGTCCCCAGTACCAACTGGATACTATACCACAGGCAGGAACACCTCATCAGGCTACTCAGGAAGGGAGTGGAAGAAATGAGAAGCATTACTCACCAACAGCAATGAAGAGTAGGCAGTCAGGATCCTAGCTAAACTCAGAATAAAAATAGACCAGAAAAACCAGTATCCTGTTCCTAGAAAAGTGACCCTGAAAAAAAAATGTGTTTCAGTTCTTAAAATAATGCAGAAATCAGTAGCATCTGTGTCAAGGATGGGGACAAAACCACACTAGATAAGGCATAAGCAAATGTAGGGAGATAAAAAGAAGCAGTGTGTGAACAGCAGCTTTTGCGGATAATTATATGAGGAGTTTTAAAGTTGTGTTCTGTAGGCAATTGGGGATGTTCATGGGGTCTGTAAACGCAGTAGGATCTTAAGTTATTTAGAATACATATTTAAAAATTACATCCTCTTTTAAAAAATAACATAATACAGAAATTTGGGAATACCGGAAGAGAAACAATACATCCCATAAGTTTACTGCCTAAACAAAACTAATACTTTACACTTTGGCAGGCTCCTTGTCCACATGCATATGTATTTTTGGACATAATTGCAATCACAGCCACCATATTAAAAAAAAAAGCCCCAATTTTTCTGTTCCTAATGTAGCATATGAGAGAAAATTGTTAATGATTTGTTAGGAGAAACAATGTTATACTTGATCTAGGTATTACACAAAGAAATTTGAATCTTCATCTCAAGAAAACAGAAATTTCCTCCTCTCCGTACAAAACCTGGAGAAATTAAACTTTTTAAGAATTAAACTATAGGTTAGTGAACATATAACTACACTAGTAAGAATTATAAAGGAAATTCTCTTGGACAAGAGCTGTGAGATAAACTAGGAAGAAACAAACAGGCAAAGAGCCTTAACTAGCAAAAGGTATCCCAGATCAAGACTGGGAAGAGTGCTCTGTAGAAGATGAGCTCACAATCAGGAATCAGAAAATATGTAAGGGATGTCAACAAATGAACCCTATGAGCCAACAAATAGAAAAACTTGGACCCAGAAAAACATAATTAATAGAATCAGAAAAGAGCCACAAAATAAAGATATTTAAGATCTTCCATGATGTAAAGGAATGATTCACATCCATGAAACAAGAATAGGATGTTTTAACCCAAGCACAGGTGGTTATTAAACAGAGATCTTGAAAAAAAAATTTCGAAATTAAAAAAAAACGTGAAATCTGGCCTTAATAGCACTCTAGATGTAGTCAAAGAACTAATCAGTTTAACCAAATTGTGATATTGACTTTGCTTTCCAAGTAACAAAGAAAACTTAGTGTTTGTCATTTCATGGTACTCCTCTTTCTTCTAATCATTTTACTGGTCACACTGATATTTTATTTTAATCCCTTTCTACCTAAAAGGTTTTCTTTTGGATATCAGATCACATGTAAATATTACTATTAGTTTTCTTTACTTCAAAGCCCTCTCACCAAACTCAAGTGAAGTTCCCACCCCCCAGCTATGCATTACAGGCAAAAGAAGAACTGTGATTTGGCTTTTTCTCTCTCTCCCTCTACTTCTTCCCATCCGGGTAAGTAACTGTACTTACTGTTGGTGATGGTAGTGGTGTGAAAAAAGGGAGTGAAAAGAGCGAGAAGGAGTTTGCTTATGTGACTGCCTGAACATCAGTGGGAACTGAAAAAGGAAGTCTCCTTTCTTGGCCGTCACTTCTTTAAGCTGAGAATATACAATGCTGATGACTATGCAGAAGGCCTACTCTATGTGAATGTGTCCAATTTAGGCTTCTTCTGACTTAGTATTTTTAAGCAGTTTTCTCTCCGCTCTGGACCATTGTGTTACATCCCTCTAGCAGCATAATCACACCTCCATTTTGGATGTAGGCCTACTCACTCAACCAAGACAGCTTTACTGGGGCAGCCTAGTCAATGCAACCTACTCATGTAAAATCCATATTTTCTGTTATCATTATAACAATGTTTAAAGAAACCTTCAAGGATCCCTTCCCTCCTTTCTCACAGCTGTAAGATGCAGCTTTCTTGCACCTTTCCCCAATACATATTGCAATGTTTTATATCAGCATCACCAACTGTCAGCTGACAGTAACTCTAGATGAGAAAAAAAGATACCATCGATGGTGGAGGCCCTAGGAACCCTCGCACAGTGAGAAATGGAGAAACAACACACACAGAGGGGAAAAGAGAGAGTTACAGTTACCCTACCAAAAAATTCTGCTCTTTCTAGCTAAGGGGAACAACTAGAAAAGCTAGACAAAATGTTTTGAAAAATCTAAATGAAAGCATCAGATATCTACCAGACAGTGAAGAACTATGAAGCCAAGATCTAAATAAGGAAGGAAATCCAGTGATAGTGTAGCATTTGGGGTAATTTTTCTCTAGAAGGATTGGCTGAGGTACAGGAAGCTCTTGTAAACTTCACAGGGCTACAGGGGAGAAGGTAATCTCGTAAACACAACACACTTTGATTTGGAACCTTACACGGTTACATTCTAGGAGTAAGCACAAACTTTTCCAGTTTGTGACTTGTGGGGGAATGAATCCTAGCTTTGAAGCATCTAAATGTGTGAACAGACGTTATTAGTCTGCTCCCCCTAGGTACTGGCTTGATGGCGTACACAGCTTAGGCCTCTCCCTAACAGTCATCTTCTACGGCACACGTAGGGGTTATTTTTTATACAGGGAAAAAAAGATTCTAGATGAAAGATCAGAGGTGCATGCTAAAATGAAGAGCAATAAAAAGAAGTAAATATGTAGGTAAATCTAAAAGAATATTAACTATACAAAACAACAATAATGTCGTATGTGGTTGGAAAAGTATGTAGGATTAAAATATATGATGAGAATGGCTTATAACTCAGAAGTTATAAGTGTCTGAAGAAGTTATAAGTATATGAAGTTAAGGTGTTTCAAGATCCTTGTATTATCCAGGAAAAGGTTAAAATACTAATATAAGACTTCGGTAAGTCAAGATTACATGTTGTAATTTCCAGGGTAGGTACAAAAAAGACAGCAAGAGTGAGTAGGAGAGAAAATATGGGTATTCCTTCCAATTTAATAGAGGGAAAAATGAAGTAATAAAAAATACTTAATATAAAATAAGGCAAGAAAAGAGGAAAAAAGAACACAGGGCTGGGTGCGTTAGCTCACACCTGCAATCCCAGCAATTTGGGAGGTCGAGCGGGCGGATCACTTGAGCTCAGGAGTTTGAGACCAGCCTGGGCAACATGGCGAAACCCTGTCTCCACAAAAAAATACAAAAATTAGCTAGGTGTGGTGGTTTGTGTCTGTAGTCCTAGCTACTTGGGAGGCTGAAGTGGGAGGATCGGTCAAGCTTGGGAGGCAGAGGCTGCAATGAGCCAAGATCATCATATCACTGCACTCCAGCCTGGGCAACAGAGTGAGACACTGCCTCAAAACAACAACAACAACAACAAAAAAAAAAAAACACAGAACTGATAGGACAGTAGCATTAGGAAGAATATGGATGTAAGCTCAAATAAAATATATTAGTGATATATTAGCACAGAGCTATTTTTTATTTGGAACATAAAGACAAATATTGCCAAACTGGATTTGAGAAACCCAACCATATGCTATTTATAAGAGAAACTTCCAAAACATGAGCTACAGAAAGGTTAAGAAAATAAAGGATGGAAAAGATAAACCATGCAAAGCTAGTATAGCTATATTAGTTATTATACAAAATAGTCTTCAAGTTAAAAACATATGAAGAAAATGAAAGACTATGCTGCAACTTTGCACTAAGATTGAAGATTTCATTGGTACTGAGACTTGTGCCTGATTTACAACACTACATCCTGGCAGACGAAGATCACAAATGGGGGATGGCTGCAAGGATGATCATGGAAGCTAGCCAGTAAGCATCTCAGTCTTGGGAACAATGGTTAGGGTTCCAAGCCATGCCTGTGGTCAGTGCAAAAGCCTGTTGTGAGGGATATTTCTGTAAAATGCCTGGAAGAGCAATTCCAAAAAGTAGCTAGGGACCAGTGCTTGACTGAGGCACTGTCTAATGAAAGCAATATGACCAGAGTGACCAGTGTCATTTTGATGACCAGAGTTTCTTCTTACCACCACCATGCTATTTTTGCTCTCTTGTGGTAAGCCCCAGGACTTTGATACCACTCAAGGGATGGGGAGAGTGGCAGAAAGATTTGGATATTAGACTTTGCATAAACCTTGTCAACTATGGATCTCAGAGCTGGTATTTTAAAATTTATAAATATAAATAAATGAATTATACCATAGCATTTATACTTTAAATTGAAATACAATTCCTGTGGAATAATTCAGAACTGGCCCATAAATGAAACTGCAGATGAACCAGTGAGAAGGCTAACTGAAAACCCCCAATGAATAAGTAGGCAAAGGAAAATAAATATTAAAAGAAAAGAAATTAGTTAAATAAACTTGTTCTGAAACTAAATGATTCAAATTAAAACAAAAAATTTCATCAAGAAAAAAATTATGCAATATTACAATATTTAATGCTGTCATATACCTCTGTTTTAAATAGAAATTGCTATAACCTTTTGAGGAAGTACTTTGGCAACAGACATAATGAATTTTTTTTTTTTTTTTTTTTTTTTTTTTTTGAGTCAGGGTCTGGCTCTGTCACCCAGGCTGGAATGCAGTGGCACGATCTCGGCTCACTGCAACCTCTGCCTCCCAGGCCCAAGGGATCCTCCCACCTCAGCCTTCTAAGTAGCTGGGACTACAAGCACACACCACCATGCCTGGCTAATTTTGGGGCATAATGAATTTTAACAACGTTTATTCTTCTTGACTCAATAATGCCACTTATGGGAATCTATTCTAGGAACATTAGTCAGAATACAAAGATTTATCTGCATTACTAGTTTATAAAAACAAGAAAATTGGACATACATATAATGCCTAACAATTAAAAATGGCTAAGTGTATTATAGCATCTGTCATGAAATATTTTTAAACCATTTTAAATGATGTTCATTAGGAGTTTAAAAATTTTGTTAAAATGTTTATTATTTTAAGTGAAAAGAGAAAGCAAAATTATGTATACAATATGAGCATAATATAAAAATAAACAGAAAAATATAACAAGTGATTATCTCTCAAGAGTGAGACTAGGCAGATACTATATTTTCTAACTTTTTGCATTTTACACATAAAATAACAAACCGTGTTTTACTTCTACAAAGAAAACAACAACTGTATTCCGTTTTTAAAAGCCCCATATCCGAACAGATCCTTCTCCCCCAAATACCAAATAACAAGATTTGCAGGAAGGTTAGAAGACATCAAGCCAGAAAAGGGCTGGGAACATTCCAGAGTAGGAGTTTAGCCATGAAAGGGTACTGGAAAGGGATACCTGTCACTGTGTTCAGAATCCTAGGAAGCCTCCTAAGAACAGCAGGGAGAGGAAGAGGGATAGGAGCAGCAGAGAAGGCAGGGTTCAGGGATAGAGATCATGAAGACCAACTAGTGTCAACATCAGTAACTCAAAGAGACTAAAGAAAAGATACCAGGGAATCATTATCTGAGTAGAAGGACTGTGGATATTGGAAGCATGAAAGCTTCCTACTGAGCCAGATTTAGTCTAAGTATGAGACTGAGCACAGTGGAAGAAAGTACAATAGGTTAGGGTGCTAAGCATCCTACCCCTGCCCCAGAGGCAGGCCTCTCACCCAAAAGCTGTGGAAAGCCCAGTTTTGTCCACCTTCCCTACTATATCACCAGATCTTTTCAGCCTGAGGTAGAATCCAGGTGGCTATCAGACCAAAATACCCTTACACAAATGAAACTACATAAAGTGGAACTCACCAGTCAAAGTTAAAGTATTCACTGGATGTTTCTATCCACAGGAACAGCAACATCAGAGACAAGACAAATGAAATTACCAGGCACGGGCAAAATAATTGCTCTTTCTGGGAAAAGAGAAAAGAAATCTAACTTAGCTCCATTTATCCTTGTTACCTCAGCAGTTTCTGTATACACTTGCCAAAGGTCAGCATAGTTGCACTGCCATGCATTACCCTCCTGAGGCTGGAGTGATCACTCTCTTCTTTTTACCCCTACCAAATCCTGTATATGCCTATTGACAACCTTTCTTACACTTAACTGGAATTATGCATTTATGTTTTATCTGATGCTACACTGTTTCTTCTTTGAGGAAAAGGAACGTCTCTGTATTACCAATACATAGCATTGTTTCTTGAATGCAGCTGGCTCTCAACAATCATCTGTTGAATTCATCTGCCTCTCCAGCTATCAAATGTTTTGTTCAGTAATTAATTTATTGATTCATTCATCATTAATTGGTTCATTTAGTCATCAATCTACCCCACTGGAGAAGAAAGGGGGAATCAGAGTTAAAGAATAATTTTTTTTAAGTAGCTATTTTGTTCTAGTAAAATGCTAGGGAATTTCACAAGCTACTTTCATTTGATTTATTTCTCATTAGAGCCATATGAGTTGGGCATCAACCTCATTTTTGCAGAAGAAAGCTCAGAGAGGTAAAATAATTGATTCAAGATCACACAGCTAAGAAGTGGCAGGGGCAGGACTAGAACCCAGATCTGTGTAAGCTCAAAGCCAAAATGGAGGTTATCATTATGGAGAAGGTACTGCTTTCTCTGAAGGCAAAGAAGTCTCCCTGTGTTAGTTTTGTCCTTTTCAATACGTCCTCCACACAATCAAATAATCATTCCAAAACACAGCTCAGACTACTTCATCAGCTTAAAGTCTTTGGGGATTCTTTATTCCCAACATGGCAGAAGTCAAATTCTTAAAACCACACAACATTGGACCCATCTCCCTCTCTAGCTTCTTTTCCCCTCACTTCTTCACATTCATATCCTCTCCTTCATCTAAAATAAACCTTGTATCAGTCTCCAAACTCACTATGCCCTTTGACTACTCCTCCAATACCAATTCTTCCACCATCCCCAATTCTCTACCTATCCAATTCTTAATCACCCATCACCTTCTAAAAGGTGGCCCTCCCCTTGGTATGTGCCTGTGTACATGCACATACAGTTACAGCACTTCTCTCACTGTATTGAGATTGTGTGTGTACTTATCTTTCCCCACAGTAGACTGAATTCCTTGAGAGCAGGAACCATGCCTGAAGCACTTGTATTATCCCCAGTGACTAGCATAGAGGCCGAATATCTGGGCAGGAAAGATACAGTGGGGACAGAAGAACATTCCTTCCTACTGCAGGGAAACCTCCCATTTCCTACCCCTTTCCTTGTGTTCCCCACCTCAGGTATAAGAAATTAATGACCCAATTGGTCTGATTCTGGGACCCTAGCTGGACCATGTTTACAAATAAGTAAAGGTACATGATTTTGCTCTTCTGTTCTCATTTCAGTGTGCTGATCATTTAATCACTTATACCATGTAGCTCACCAAAGGGTTCCAACATATGGCTTACAAATAGAGGCCCTAAAAAAGGCTAGTCCACGGCCACCACTCAGCCTTACTAGAGTTCTTCCTCAGGGAAAATCACCACTAGCTTGACCAATAATAAAGGAGCACCTTGTTTCTCACTTGCTGTTTTTTTCTCCTGAGAAGAGAAATTCACAGAGGAGAGCAAATTACAATTCAGGCATCCCTGTAATCCCTAATCAAAAATATCTAATTGCACCCAAACATCACTTTTTCTTCAAGATTCACTGAATGAATAAATGCAAAAGTGAATTAATGAATAAACATAAAAGAGGTAGTAAGGAAAAGTAAAGAATAAAAGTGAAAAATGAAGTGAAGGAAAGAAAATGAAGAAAGTAAGTACATGTTTCAGTAAGTTTAACATTGGTGCAATACTTTTATGGAAGAAATGGAGCCCTAGCATCCCCAGTCCTGGAGACCGTAAAGAGCCCTCATGGGGCCAGCGGTCAGCCTATGCTCCCCACATCTGAGAAAATGTGGTCCAGCTCCTTATCAGTCTGTACCCAAGTGCAGCAACAAAATCCAACTTTAGTTTTTTCCCATTGTCTGAATTTCCAGAGGCAACTATAGCAGCCAGTAAGGAAGGTGACAAAGCATTTGTGGTTGAAGATGCGTGGAATCCATGGATTAAGCTTTTTGGTTTTTCTGTCTTATTCCTCTTGTGCTCAATCTTGTTGACCTTCTTAAACATGATTCACCCTTTAGCTGGAAAGACAAATAAAATAATCAGGATCTAGTGTCGCTCCCCTTAATGTACCTTATCCCACCATTATACAGAAAATTTTATCAAAGACAGATGGATTTTTAAAAAACTGTTTATAATCAAAGGTAATATACTGGATTTGGGGCAGAAGAATAGAGTTTCTTCCTACCTTTCCCTGCCACTAACTTGTTGAGTGTTTACTGTGATCACTGCATCACTCTAGGTTTAGTTTTCTCACCTCTGAAGTGGGACAATATTCCCTGTCCTCACCAACTAATAAATGCTGAAAGAATCAAATTAGGTAATATATGCAAATGTGCTTCTCAAATTGCAATATGCTGTTGAAATAACTTGAGACGTTAAAGGCACGGGTGAGGTACATGAAAATACCATCCTTGACTAATAAGTGACTCAGACACACAGCTGGCTGCTCCTTCCCTTTCTCTCCTCTCCCATATGGAATCAGTTAGGGTTAGCTTCAATTATGAATGATGGAATCTTCAAAACAACAATGGCTGAAATGTGACAAGTTTATTTTTTCCTTTGCCAACAAAAAATATTTCAGAGATAGAACAAAATATGTAGCATGTGGCTTCACAATGGCACTAAGAACACAGGCACCCACCACAACCCGCACCTGTGTTCATCATCAAGGAGCCTGAGGACAGGCCAACATCACCTGGCACTACTACCACCACCAATGCCTACCCACACATGCCAGCTGGGGACCTATAGACTGACCCACCCATCCTATTGCTGTCACTGCTAGCACCAGTGCATGTTACCTGGGAGACCAAAGATTGGCCCCCTAACACTACTGCCATCGCTGATACCACACATGCTGCCCAGGGCTCCAGGTCCCACCCACCTGCCCTGCACACTGCTAACACTGCCAGTACCCAAGCAAGCCACCTAGAGACCTAAAAATTGGCCCACCTCGACCTGCTAACACCAGTGCCTGTGTACACTGGCCAGGGGTCCAAGGACAGGAACAATCGGCCTGCCACCACCACCACTGGGGCCTGAGGATTGGCCTGCCTGATTTCCCCATTCCCAGCAAAGTCTCACCGCAGCCTGTGCTAACAACCACAGCCTAAACCACTGACAAAATCATAGACACCACTGATATTGATTACAGCCAAAGAAATCCCAGGGAGACTATACTACTGCATGAACCCAGAATAAAAACTAAAGTGCCCCACCCAACCAACTCTATAGATACATCTACAAGAAAAAAAAAATCTTCCCCTATGAAAGCCAAACCAAAAAATTAGAAAAAGCAACTGTTACAGCAGATGTGCAGATATCAACATAAGGACACAAAAAACATGAAAAAGCAAGGAAACATGACAACTTCGAAGTAATATAATAATTATCCAGCAAGAGATTCCAATGTAAAAGAAATGTGTGAAATGCCTACAAATAATTTAAAATAACAATATTAAATATACTCAATGAGATACAAGAGAACACAGATAAATAATACAAAGAAATCAGAAAAACAATTCAAAATCCGAATGAGATAATTCAATAAGGAGATATTAGTTCAGAACCTGAAGACAAGTCATTTGAAATAACCCAGTAAGGTGAAAGAAATAGAAGGAGGGGAGGGGAGGGGAGGGAAGCGGGAGAGAGAAAGAAAGAGAAGGAAAAGTGGAAGGAAGGAAGCCTGGCTGGGCACTGTGGCTCACACCCAGCACTTTGGGAGGCCAAGGTGGATGGATCATTTGAGGTCAGGAGTTTGAGACCAGCTTGGCCAACATGATGAAAACTCGTCTCTACTAAAAAATACAAAAATTAGCTGGGCTTGGTAGTGCACATCTGTAATCCCAAGTACTTGGGAGGCTGAGGCAGGAGAATCACTTGAACCTGGAAGGCAGAGGTTGCAGTGAGCCGAGATCGCACCACTGCACTCCAGCCTAGGTGACAGAGCAATACTCCATCTCAAAAAAGAGGGGAGGGGAGGGGAAAAGGAGGGAGGATGGAAAGAGACAGAGAGAGAAAGAGAGAGAGAGAAAGAGAGAGAGAAGGCAGGCCGGCCGGCCATGGTGGCTTATGCCTGTAATCCCAGCACTCTGGGAGGCCGAAGCAGGGGGTGGGGGGAATCATTTAAGGTCAGGAGTTCGAGACCAGCCTGGCCAACATGACGAAACCCCATCTCTACTAAAAATACAAAAAATTAGCCATGCATGGTAGTGCACATCTATAATCACAGTTACTTGCGAGGCTGAGGCAGAAGAATTGTTTGAACCAGGAAGGCGGAGGTTGCAGTGAGCTGAGATTGCACCACTGCACTCCAGCCTGGGTGACAGAGCAAGACTCCATCTCAAAAAAGAAAGAAGGCAGGCAGGCAGGGAAGGAAGGAGGGAGCGAGGGAGGGGAGGGAAAGAGAGAGAGAGAAGGAGGGAGGGAAGGAAGGGAGGGAGGGAGGGGAAGGAAAGGAGGGAGGAGGGAGGGAAAAGAATAAAGAAACCCTACATGACATTTTTGAAAACCATGAAGTGACCAAGTACTCGAATTTTGGATATTCCAGAAGAAGAGGTGGGGAAAAGCATCGAAAACCTATTTAATAAAATAATCACCAAAAACTTCCCAAGTCTTACAAGGGGTTCAGACATTCAGATAGTGGAAGCTCAAAGATCCCCAAATAGATTCAACCCAAAAAGGTCTTCTCCAAGGCACTTTATAGTCAAACTGCCAAAAGCCAAAGACAGAGAATTCCAAAAACAGCAAGAGAAAAGCATCAAGTCACACATAAGAGAAACCAGTCAGACTAATAGTGGATTTCTCAGTAGAAATCTTACACGATAGGAGAGGATGGCCTGAAAGAAAACAAAGACCAAATGGACCTAACAGATATATACAGAACATTTTATCCAACAATTACAGAATACACATTCTTCCCATCGGCACATAAAACATTCTCCAGGATAGACTACATGTTAGGTCACAAAACAAGTCTAAACAAATTTGTAAAAATCTAAATCACATTAAGTATCTTTTCTGACCACAATGGAAAAAAAGTAGAAATCAATAACAAGAGAAATTTTTGAAACTGTAAAAACACATGGAAATTATTTTAACAACATGGTCCTGATTGACCATTGGTCAATGAAGAAATTAAGAAGAAAAAAAAATTATTGAAACAAATGAAATGAAAAAACACATACTAAAACCTATGTGATACAGCAAGAGGAATGCTGAGAGGGAAGCTTATACCAATAAACATTTACACCAAAAGTAGAAAGATTTCAAATAAATAATTATGCACCTCAAGGAACTGGAAAACCAAGAACAAACCAAAGCCCTTCTATTTCTCAACAGAAGACATACAAATAGCCAACAGGTATATGAAAAAATGCTCAATATCACTAATAATTAGGGAAATGCAAATCAACACCACAGTGAGATATTATCTTACCCCTGTTAGAAGGGCTATTATCAAAAAGACAAAAAATAAAGAAGCTGGCAAAGATAGAGGGCACTCTTACACACTGTTGGTGGGAACATAAATTAGTACAGCCCATAAAAAACAATATGGAGATTTCTCAAAAAACTAAAATATTGTAGTAACCATATGATCCAGCAATTCCACCACTTGGTAGTTATCCAAAGAAAGGAAATCAGTATATCAAAAGGATACCTGCATCCCTATGTTTATTGCAGGACTACGCACAATTGCAAAGATAGAGAACCACCCTAAGTGTCCATCAATGGACAAACGGATAAAGAAAATGAGCTTATATATGCAATGCAATACTCTTCGGCCATAAAAAGAAAATGAAATTCTGTCATTTGCAGCAGTATGGATGGTACTGTTGGTCATTATGTTCAGTGAAATAAGTCAGGCACAAAAAGACAAATATTGTGTGTTCTCACTCATGTGGGAGCTTAAAAAGTTGATCTCATGGAGGTAATGAGTAGAATGATAATTACCGGAGGCTGGGAAGGACATGGGGTTGCAGGGGGATGAAGAAAGGTAGGTTAATAAGTACAAACATACAGTTAGAGAGAAGGAATAAGTTCTAGTGTTTGATAGCATAGTAGGGTGACTACAGGTAACAATATACTCTGTATTTTAAAATAGCTAGAAGATTTGAAATGTCCCTAGTACAAAGAAATGATAAATTTTCAAAGCGATAGATATCCTAAATACCCTGATTTTACCATTACACATTCTATGCATGTATCAAAATATCACATGTATACAATAAATAAGTACAAACATTATGTACTGATAAAAATTTTTAGAAACTCTAATGTTTCCTTTTGTTTCTTCCATCAGCATAGACATTTACATATTTGAGAGTTAATATATAATTATTCATACTTGCTAGGAGCAGTGGCTCATGCCTGTAATCCCAGCACTTTGTGGGGCCAAGGCGGGCGGATCAACTGAGGTCGGGAGTTTGAGACCAGCCTGACCAACATGGAGAAACCCCATCTCTACTAAAAATACAAAATTAGCTGGGCATGGTGGCGCATGCCTGTAATCCCAGCTCCTCAGGAGGCTGAGGCAGGAGAATTGCTTGAACCCAGGAGGTGGAGGTTGCGGTGAGCCAAGATGGCACCATTGCACTCCAGCCTGGGCAACAAGAGTGAAAGTCTCAAAAAAAAATTATTATTGTTATTATTCATACTTGATGTGTTTTTGGTATCTGATTATACACATTTTCAATTTTATTAATAAATCTGCAAAATGACAAAAAAAACCCTCAAGTAACATAAATCAAAATTCATTGACCTTCCAACGAGAAATAGACAAATCCAAAATTATAGTCAGAGATTTCAATACCTCTTTCTCAATAATAGTAAGCAGGATAGAGCAGACTTGAAAAACACTAGAATTGGAAAACAGAATTGAAAATACTAGAATTAAATTAGTAATTAATGAGAGTTGGAAAACTCCTAAATATTTTAAATAGCAACTTCTAAGTAACTCTGAGTTAAAAAAATCAAAAGGGAAATTAAAACCTTTTGAACTGAATAGAAATGAAAACACAATATAGAAACATTTGTAAGGTATAGTTAAAGCAATACTTAGATTGATATTTATAATGCTAAATGCCCATACTGGAAAAGAACAAAGATCTCAAAATCAATAACCTCAATTTCCATCTTTAGACAATCAGTAAAAGTGGAGCAAATTAAACACAAAGTTAACAGAAGATTAGGAATAATAACAATGGATAATTAAATAGAAAAAATAGGAAAAAAATCAATGAAATCAAAAGTTGGTTCTTTGAGAAGACCAACAAAACTAATAAATTTCTGACCAGGATCATTAAGGAGATTAAACAAGAGAGAAATCACAAATTATCAATATCAGGAATAAGAGGGAACCATCACCACAGACCCTAGAGACATCAAAAGAGTAGCAATAAAGAATTTGATACAACTTCATTCCCATAAATTCTATAGATACATGAAATGGGCAAATTCCTTGAAAGACAAAAACTACTGAAGCTCACTCAAGAAGGAATAGAAAACTTGAATAGCCCTTTATCTATCAAGTAAATTGAATTTTACTTAAATTAAAAAGTAAAAAGCCTTGTTAAAAAGCCTTGTTAAACAAGCCTTCCCATCAAGAAAAAGAAAAAAAAACAACAACAACGGGTTCACTGGTGAATTCTACCAAACATCTACGGAAGAAATAATACCAATTCTATAGAAACTCTTACATTAGAAGAGAATGGAAGACTTTCCAAATCATTTCATATGACCAATATCCTGACACCAAAACCAGACAAAGATATCCTGAAAAAAGTACAAACCAATATCCCTTACGAATCCAAATGCAAAAATTCTTAACATACATCAATACATACTGACCAAGTGTAGTTTTCCTAAGGACTGCAAAGATTATTCAACATTCAAAAATCAATCAACTTGGGGCCAGGCATGGTCACTCACTTCTGTAATCCTACAACTTTGGGAGGCTGAGGCAGGCAGACTGCTTGAGCCCAAAAGTTCAAGACCAGCATGGGCAACATGGCCAAATCCTGTATCCACAAAAAAATACAAAAATTAGCTGGGTGTGGTGGCACATCCCTGTAGTCCCAGCTTCTCCGGAGGCTGAGGCAGGAGGATTGCTTGAGCCTGGAGATGGAGGTTACAGTGAGCCAAGATCACACCACTGCACTCCAGCCTGGGCAACAGAGTGAGACCTTGTCTCAAAAAAAAAAAAAAAAAAAAATCAATAAACTTAACCATACTATCAAACTAAAACTATATGGCCATCTAAATAGATACATAAAATACTTCTGAGCAAATTCTAACTCCATTCCTGACAAAAACCCTCAGCACACTAGGAATAGAATGGCAAATATTATGCCTTTATATGGAGAATATATTAAAAGCCAATAGCTAACTTCAAACGTAACAGTGAAAGATTGATTGCTTTCTAAAGACTAAATGATTTTTTTCTAAGATCAGAAACAAAGCAAGGATGTCTGTTATCACCAATCCTGTTCAACATTGTACTGGCAGTCCTAGCCAGTGCAATAAGGCTAGAAAAAGAAATAAAAGGCATAAAGAATAGAAACTCTATTTGCAGACAACAATATTATCTATGTAGAAAATCTCCAAAATTCTACAAAAAACTGAGAATTAATAAGTGAGTTTGGCAAGGTAGAACTAGATGCAAAAATCAAAAATTTTTATAGACTAGAAATGAACAAATAGAATGTAAAAATTTTAAATCACTATTTACATCACGAAACAGCAAAACATGAATGGGAAAACTGGTGAAATCTGAATAATATCTGAAGTTTAGTTACCAGTAATGTACTAACGTTATCTTAGTTTTAACGAATGAACCACAGTAAAAGGATAATGCTGGGGGAAACTGAAACTGGGTAAGAGTATACAAGAACTGTCTGTACTATCTTTGTAACTTTTCTGTAAATCTAAAATTATTCCAAGATGAAACATTTATTTAAAAATTAAATTTAAATGATGATTTACAATAGTAACAAACACATAATTAGGTATAAATCTAACAAAATATGTGCAGGATCTGCATGCTGAGAACTATAAGATACTTGATGAAAGAAATCAAAGAAGACTCAAGTAAAGACTCATAACAATACTGAGTCTTCTAATCTAAGTACCACTTTCTTGGATTAGAAGACTCAATATTGTTATAATCTCAATTCTCCCCAAACAGATCTACAGGTTCAACATGATTCCAATCAAAATCTCTGAGGACTTTTTTTGTAGAAATCAATAAGCTGATTCTAAGATTTATAAGGAAAGGCAAAGGAAATAGACTAGCCAAAACAATTTTGAAAAAAAATGTATTTTGACTCAAACTACCTGAGTTCAAGACTTAATATAAAGCTACAGTTACCAAGATAGCATGGAATCAGCAAAAAGACAGACACAGAGATCAATGAAACAGAATGTGGGCTCCAGAAAAAGGCCCATATATATATGGCCTATTCATGTTTGACAGAAGTATGAAGGATGGAGAAAGGACAGGTTTTTTGACAAATGGTTCTGGAACAACTGGATATTCACCTAAAATGAACCTCAATCTACAACTTTGCTTTTTTTTTTTTCTTTTTTTTTGGGACAGAGTCTCCCTCTGTCACCCAGGTTGGAGTGCAGTGGAAGGCGATCTCAGCTCACTACAACCTCTGCCTCCCAGGAGCAATTCTCTTGCCTCAGCCTCTTGAGTAGCTGGGACTACAGGCGCATGCCAACACATCCAGCTAATTTTGTTGTTGTTGTTGTTGTTTTTGTATTTTTAGTAGAGATGGGGTTTCACTGTGTTAGCCAAGCTGGTCTGGATCTCCTGACCTCAAAGGATCTGCCCGCCTCAGCCTCCCAAAGTGCTGGGATTACAGGCATGAGCCACCACACCCAGCCCACAACTTTACATTCTTTGTAAAAATTAAATGGATCACAGACTTAAATATAAATCTAAAGCTGGCCAGGTGTGGCAGGTCATGCCTGTAATCCCAGCACTTTGGGAGGCTGAGGCTAGAGGATCACTTGAGCCCAGGAGTTTGAGACCAGCCTGGGCAACATAGTGGGAGCCCATCTCTACAGAAAATACAAAAATTAGCCAGATGTGGTGGCGCACACCTGTAGTCCCAGCTACTCAGGAGGCTGAGGCAAGAGGATCACTTGAGCTGGGGAGGTTAAGGCTGCAGCAAGCCATGATGGGGCCACTATACTCCATTCTGGGTGACAGAATGAGACCTTGTCTCTAAATGAATAAATAAAACCTAAAGCTATAAAACTTACAGAAGAAAACATAGATGAAATCTGTGTCCCTGCTTTAGGCAAAGATTTGTTAGGTATAACACCAAAAGCATGATCCATAATAGAAAAAACATATAAGTTGTACTTCATCAATATTAATAACTTCTAGTCTTCAAAAGACATTCCTAAGAAGTAAAAAGGCAGGCCACAGATTGGGAGAAAAACTGTCCTATATTTTGATGGTACTTACACAATTATATGCATTTGTCAAAACTTGCAGAATTATACACTAAATAAGGGTGAATTTTAGTGTATGCAAATTTTATCTTAATTAGAAATTTCTTGGCCAGGCGCGGTGGCTCACGCCTGTAATCTCAGCACTTTGGGAGGCCGAGGCGGGCAGATCACGAGGCCAGGAGATTGAGACCATCCCGACTAACACGGTGAAACCCCGTCTCTACTAAAAATACAAAAAATTAGCCAGGCATGGTGGCGGGCGCCTATAGTCCCAGCTACTCAGGAGGCTGAGGCAGGAGAATGGCGTGAACCCGGGAGGTGGAGTTTGCAGTGAGCAGAGATCGCGCCACTGCACTCCAGCCTGCGGGACAGAGCAAGACTCCGTCTCAAAAAAAAAAAAAAAAAAAAAAAAAAAGAAATTTCTTGTAAGTATATGAATTGATGTATGGATTATTTTTTTAATTAATTTTTTTTTTTTAGACTGAGTTTCACTCGTGTTGCTCAAGCTGGAGTGGAATGGCGTGCTCTCGGCTCACTGCAACCTCCACCTCCCGGGTTCAAGCAATTCTCCTACCTCAGCCTCCTGAGTAGCTGGCACTACAAGCACGCACCACTATGCCCGGATAATTTTTTGTATTTTTAGTAGAAACAGGGTTTCACCAAGTTAGCCAGGCCGGTCTTGAACTCCTGACCTCAAGTAACTGCCCGCCTTGGCCTCCCAAAGTGCTGGGATTACAAGTGTGAGCTACTGCGCCCGGCCAGATGTATAGATCTTGATTGGAACCTGTGAAAAGACTTTTTGGAGGAAATCGGTAGAAATTTGGTTATTAACTGATTTACATTCAGTTGGTTTAGTAAATTACTAATTTTAGGTGTGAAAATGATGATATGGTTGTGTAAAAAAAAATTCCTTTTTTGGCCGGGTGCGGTGGCTCATGCCTGTAGTCCTAGCACTTTGGGAGGCCGAGGCGGGCAGATCACAAGGTCAGGAGTTCGAGACCAGCCTGGCCAGGTGAAACTCCGTCTCTACTAAAAATACAAAAATTAGCCAGGCATGGTGGTGGGCGCCTGTAGTCCCAGCTATTCGGGAGGCTGAGGCAGAAGAATCGCTTGAACCCAGGAGACGGAGGTTGCAGTGAGCCAAGATCGCGCCACTGCACTCCAGCCTGGGGGACAGAGCGAGACTGCCTCAAAAAAAAAAAAAAAAAAATTCCTTTAGAGTTTCACGCAAAGTATTTACAGGTAAAATGTATGGTGTCTGCAATTCACTTTCAAATACTTCATCTAAAAGAAGATAAAGCAAATATTGGAAGACGTTAACAATTATAAATATATGGGGTTATATTTTCCTGTATATTTTAAATAGTTCATAATTTAAAAAGTAGATGCTCTGGGCCGGGCGCAGTGGCTCACGCCTGTAATCCCAGCACTTTGGGAGGCCGAGGTGGGCGGATCACGAGGTCAGGAGATCAAGACCACGGTAAAACCCCATCTCTACTAAAAAATACAAAAAAATTAGCCAGGCGCGGTGGCTGGTGCCTGTAGTCCCAGCTACTCGGGAGGCTGAGGCAGGAGAATGGCGTGAACCCGGGAGGCGGAGCTTGCAGTGAGCCGAGATCCCGCCACTGCACTCCAGCCTGGACGACAGAGCGAGACTCCGTCTCAGAAAAAAAAAAAAAGGAGATGCTCTGGAGCTCCTTGCCTAGGTTTCATATCCCAGCTTTGCCATATTTAGCTGTGCAACTTTAGGCAAGTTATGTAAGTATTCTGTACCTCAGTTTTCTTATCTTTAAATGTGGATGATAATGGTACATATCCATATAGTTTGTGGGGATTATTGAGTGAATCAATAGACGTGAAGAACTTAGTTCTGGAAATATTGTAAACTGAATGTTGGCTTTCAATATAATAATTGTTACCCATTCAGCACACTTTGAGCACTCAAATGACCAAGCATTAGGTTATGCGTCAAGGGCAAAGTGATAAGTCAAAGCTATCATTGATAAGATTTAAATATAGTGGAATAAATGTATATTAGCAATTAAGTATAATATAATGTAATAACTTCTAGAATAAACATCTATACAATACACTAGGCAGCATGAAGAATAGAGTGATTAACCCAGCCTCAGAGCATAAATGAAGACATTTTGGAAGTTCAGGAGGGAGCTGAAAAAGACAGGGAAAATAAAGACTACCTACAGTTTTTTGTTGTTGTTTCGTTTTTTAAAAAAAAAACAGATTGAAATAAAAAGATCTTGGAGATTCAGTTTAAGAAAAGGAACTGGGCACATACATTTGCCTTCCATTTCCTTGCAAATCATCTTTAAGTGACAGTAGAAAAGTATAATCAGGCCAGGCGCGCTAACTCACGCTTGTAATCCCAGCACTTTGGGAGGCCAAGGCGGGCAGATCACCTGAGGTCGGGAGTTTTAGACCAGCCTGACCAACATGGTGAAACCCCGTTTCTACTAAAAATACAAAAATTAGCCAGGTGTAGTGGCGCACGCCTGTAATCCCAGCTACTTGCGAAGCTGAGGCATGAAAATTGCTTGAACCCGGGAGGCAGAGATTGCAGTGAGCAGAGATGGTGCCACTGTTCTCCAGCCTGGGGTCTCAAAAAAAAAAAAATTTTTTTTAAACATTTTCTGGTTGACAATGGTTGAGTTTGTCTAAAGACCTGGGATAGATAGAAAGGGAATGGTCATGTTAAGATAAAGATTATGGAGACCAAACTTGTTTTGAAGTCTTATAGTGGCTGCCCTTAGAGACAATAGGTGACAAATGTTTCCTATTCAGATCTTAGTTAATCTCTTTAGGATCAGAAGGGTCTGGAAGAAAAAGATCTAGCTATGTTAACAGAGATTCTTTACAGATTCAAATGTTCCACGCTCCCACTCCACCCCACAAAAAAACAGCTTTGAGGACCATTTCAAAATATGGCAAAGAAACATATTTTGGGGTAAAATATTTTCTTTTTTGACTTATATTGTTATGCCAGAGTCAGGTTGGAAAGAAAATCATGATATATAGGGTTAAATAAAACACATCTGATGAGAATTTATGGTTTGTAAGGCATGACTCTAGGGTTAAATAAAACCCATCTGATGAGAATTTATGGTTTGTAGGGCATGACTCCCCAGACCCCTTAGATAAGAATTTGGACAAGATAAAAAAAAAAATCAGCGTTTAGTCCTCACACTGGCCTCATATGAAAACCAGGTAATCCCTCTCACCCAGAGTATCACACATTCCCATCCTGGACCCTCTTTATGAGACAGGGGCCGGAGGTGGCAGTTGCTAGGCAACACCAACCACCCCACAGCTTCTCACCAGCCCCATAGAATACCATCAGCATCCCGAATATAAGAATTAGGTATTCTGTCCCATTAATTTGCCCAAAGATGGAAGAAATCCTAAATGACTATCTCACCCTCAAAAGTAGTAGTTACCTCACTTCCTTCAATTCCTTGCTCAAATGTCACCTTCTCAACAAGGTCAACCCTAACCACTTTATTTAATACTGCAACCTGCTCCCTCCTTCTAACTCCTCTATTGCACTCTACTTTTTTTCTATAGAAAATAAAACATTATATAATGTATTTATTTAGGATGTTTACTGTTTATTGTCTGTCTTTACCTCCTAGAGCGTATGTTCTGCATTTAACAGTAAGAGTTTATTGCTCACACATCTGAGCTAATGGGCTATCTGTTCTGCTGATCTGTTCTGCCTCAGCTAGAATGACTGGGATGACTTGGCTTTCCTTCATGTGTCACTCAACCAGGTTGGCCTGGGTATGTTCTCATGGTGTTGGAAGTTGTCCAAGAGAGTAAGTCCCAAATGCAAGCCCATTTCAAGCCTCTGCCTCACGGGATGTCTGTTCATATGGTTGAGCCCAAAGTCAACAATCAGGGCAGGTCACCTCATGGTGGTCGGTCACAGTAAAGTTACACAGAAAAAGGTGTGAACACAAAGAATGTAACTAAGGGAAGGGTGAAGAGTTGGAGTCAAATAATACAATCTACCTCTCTATATGACCAGCAAAGTAAACTATGAGGCATAAAAGCAATACTAGAGACAAAGAGGGACATTTCATAATGTGAAAAAACAAAAATTTTAATTTGCAATTTGTAAGTACTATTAGATATGAGTTCTAAATTTCTCTTCAAAGAATCAATATGTCAGTATGTTCAATTCTTTGCCTTCTACTTTTAAACTTCCTCGTAAAGCAACCTTTTTTGATCACCTGCTCCATCCTGACTCATTCTGATTACCAGCTCTGCCCTGACTCATCCTGATCACCTGCTCCACCCTTACTCCCGCCAAACCACTCACCCCGTCACTCTCTCTAAATTAGCCAATCGAAATTAGTTTAGCCTGTGCGGTCTAACACTAGCCAATAGGGGAACGACACAGCAGCAGGGGCCACGTGTGTCAGGAATAAGAACCCCTTCCCCTCCCTTGTCCAAGTGTGTGCTCACCATTGCTCCATATGTAAGGGTGCACCCTTCTATAGAAGTATATTGCCTTGCTGAGAATTAAAAAGAAAATTTTATATTTGAGTGCTATTACTTTTGCAGCACCGAAACTGTAACAGTACCCAATCACCTAGTCTCTAAGGGAGAAATGGACAAATGCATAATCATGGTAGGAGATTTAACACACCTCTTAAAAAAAAACAGAATAAGCAGAAAAAAAGTCTGTAAGGATATAGACGACTGTAAAACTTGATTAACTAGTCTTAACATTTATAGAACACTGTACTCAACAAATGCAGAGTGTACTTTAAAATGGACATGGAATATTTATCAAAAATCACAATTGGTTTTAATAAACCTTGACATCTTAAGAATATATCTTCTGACTACAGTGCAATTTAACTGGAAATCAGTAAGAAAAACAAATTGCACATTTGGGAATTAAACACACAGAAACCTATGCATGGTCAAAGAAAAATCACAATGGAAATGAGAAAAAAACTTTCAATTGGTTAATGATGAAACTACTGCATATATATAGAACTTGGTGTGACTAATTGCAAATACTAGGGTGTCCAAGGGCAGACGTTATGAACAAAAAGCTCTATGGGAGGATGGTAAGCTGCTTGGATATTGAATAAAAGGCAGCTTTTTAACCAGAATAATTACCACCACCATTGTCTACACACCTGCAGATACTTTGTGTCTAAGCACCAGCCAGGGTAGCCACGTTTACATGAAAATTCCTAATATTTAAGGGGAGATCAAGAAACACTGTTTCCTTCCCAGAGCTCTTCTCTGAATTCTACACTCATATATCCGACAGTCTACTGAAATCTCCATTTGGATTTCTCACAGGCACCTCAAAAGTAATATGTCCAAAACTGAACCCCTGATGTTTTTTCCCTCTAAAATCGATTCCTCCTGCAATCTGTCCCATCTCAGTAAAGGTCACCGCCATTCCCCAGCTCATGAGATCAAAACCCAAGGGTTGCCGCCCAGGATTGGCATAGTCGAAGCAGACTTTTATCCCCTTCGCCATTAACAACTAGAAAACTAGAAAATACACGAAGCCGCTACTGTCAGATACTGAACAGGAAGGAGGTCCAGGCCCGTAATCCTCGAGAGGGGGCACAAACGACCCGACAGAGTGAGCGAACAACGTCAAAGGGCCTCAAGTTTGGCCGCCGACTAATAATACTAATAGAACTTCCTGCTTCTGGTGCTGCTTAGGGAGGAAGCACGGAACTGGGCACATTTACTTACCGAGACTTCCCAGTCCCAACCCAAATCCAATCTTCACGCCGGAGGAGACCAGCGTCTCTTAAGATGGACGCCTGGCTGGAAGGGCAGCCCGAGGGAGGCGGGGCGGGAGGGGGTGGCCTGGCGGGGCTGTGGGCGTGGTCAAGGACACCCCGTGCCAGAGCAAGGCTGAAGCTAAGGCCAGACCCCCAGCCTTGGCTCAGAGCCCCACCTTTTAAATGTCCGGAAAGGTATGCTCTCTTTGTTTTTGGTTTGGTTTGGTTCTTACAAAAAGAACTTGACTGTTTAAGTTTAGTCCTTGTTAATAACTTAGTTCAAGCATTACCAATTTTTTGTATCCCAGTTATTCATAAAATTGCCATATATATATATATACATCTATCTACATATTTATATATTTTTTAAGAGACGGGGTCTTGTCGCCCAGTCTGGGCCTCAAACTTGGGCTCAAGCAGCCTCCTGCCTCAGCCTGAAGAGTAGCTGGGACTACAGACCTGTGCCCCCCAGCCACCACGCCCAGGCTACCTCTTTATTTTATTTTATTTTTAACTATTTTTTCTGCCTTTTTAAAACAAATTTTTAATTTTTATGGGTACATAATAAGTGTATTATTTATACACCTCATAGTAGGAATACATGAGATATTCTGATAAAGGTATACAATGTGTAAGAATCACATCAGGAGGCCAGGCACAGTGGCTCACGCCTGTAATCCCAGCAGTTTGGGAGGCCGAGGCAGGTGGATCACCTGAGGTCAGGAGTTCGAGACCAGCCAGGCCAACATGATGAAACCCTGTCTCTACTAAAATACAAAAAAATTAGCCGGGCACAGTGGTGGATTCCTGTAATCCCAGCTACTCAAGAGGCTGAGGCAGGAGAATCACTTGAACCCGGGAGGCAGAGGTTGTAGTGAGCCCAGATAGCGCCACTGCACTCCATCCTGGGCAACAAGAGTGAAACTCCATCTAAAAAAAAAAAAAGAATCACGTCAGGGTACACTGAGTATCCATCACCTTAAGCATTTATCATTTCTTTGGGTTATGAACATTCCAGTTACACTCTTAGTTATTTTTAAATGTTCAATAAATAATTGCTGACTGTAGTCGCCTTGTTGTGCTGTCAAATGTTAGATCCTATTTATTCTAACTATATATTTGTTGTACCCAGTAACCATCCCCACTTTGCCTTACCTTTTTTAAACCAGTTTCAACCACTCAAAGGGCCACAAATGGGCCTGTTTTCGCTTTTGTTTGTTTAATCTTTGATTCCTCTGGCCATTTCTCTAACTCTGACCTCGTTCCTGAGCTCTAGACCTTTATCTCCAACTGCCAGCCACTGGCCTTCAATCTGGCCGTCCTGCTGCAGACACCTCAAACTCAGTAAACCCTAACTTAAATTCATTATCTTTCCCTTCATGTCTGCTCCATCTTCTATGGCTCTAAATCACTAAATGACAAGATGTGAAACAGATGTCTCATCCTCAACTCCTCCTATTCCTTTGCAACCCCCCAACCCTCCACCTTACACAGTGACCAAATTCTGCTTATTAGGATACTTCCTATTTCGCCTAGTCATTATCTTATTGCATTTCAATGCCCACTAGGCCCTGATCATCTCAGTACATGCCAACCCAGCTTAATACCGCTACGTTAAGGTAGACTGCAGCAGACTCCCAAAGCACCTCACTGTTTCCAGTTTACCTCTCCCAAAATCTAAGACCAACTGTTGATCTTTTAAAAATGCAAATCTGACTATGCCTAAAACACATTCCAAAAATTAAAGCTCCTTAAATTGGATCTCACCTTTCTCTCCAGCCTCAACTTGCCCCCAAATCTCCTCCATCACCACTTACATTGAAGCTTCAGCAAAGCAAACCTCTTGTTCTACTCCCCTACACCATTCTGTATGTTTATTCACGCTGTCCCTACTGGCAGGCTTATACACTCCCAAAGTTGACCAGGCTAACACTCCTTCTCTTAGTGTGAGGCTCAATTCAGGAAGCCTTCTTTGTTCATCCTCACCCCTATTTCTCACCACCAGATTTGATTAACTACCTTCTCCTGTGTGTTCTATATATCCCTCCAAATAAACCTCTTATTACTATCCTAGCCACATTGAATATAATTACCTATTTTGTTTTGCTAATGTTTTAGTTTCTGCTTCCCCCTTCTAATTGTAATCTACCTGCGGGAGAGACAATATCTAACTGATCTCTTTATTCCCAATGCCTTCTACAATGTTTGGCACATGTCAGTCAATTGGTTGGTTACATAAATAGCCAGAAGCTACAGACCCATCAACCCTTAAAGGGAATTAGGCAGTTAGGCTGCATCTTTTCTGACCCAGCTGAATTCTCTGGAGCGTGCCTCCCAGTAACCAGTTAGAAGGATCTGGCAGTATCCTGAAGAGAGATTGTTAGCTTGGATGATGGGTCAATGATAGTGTAGAGGGAGAGATGTCGATTGAAACTTGAGATATTTACCCTCTCCCTCCTAACTTCCATTCTGGACCCTAGCTTAACGCTTGACAGAACAGTAGTAAACTGTTGGCACCCACTGAGTGCCACAAAAACAATCTTTGTGATATGAAGATTTTTTGAAACTCCATTTTGACTGCTTCTTGAGAGAGTTTCCCTGTTTCCCTCCTCTCTTATCAACAGACAATGAAATAAGCTCTGGTGGTTGGTCCCAAGTTTGAGCATATACAGGCCTGATCCTGTTACTCCTGCTTTTAAAGGTACATCAAAAAGCAAGACAAACAAAACTAAAGCAGGTAAAACAGAATATAAAAAACGGTACCAAAGAGTTTATCAAATAAGTGAAATTGTAACATTCTTATTTCAAAGTATATAAATATTCAATTAATCTCTGTAGGAGGCTTCAACCCTGGCTGTTAAAAATCAGTAATGAAGGTAGACTTGATGACCTGATGTGGTTTCTTAAAAACCACAGGTTCCCACTAATATCTGGGAAAGATTTTCTCCCAGCTTTATTGTCCCAACAGCCAACAGAACTGACTCAATTTTGTAGGCTCATTATTTAGCTAATTAAATGATCCTTTTCCAGTAAATATTGTTTAAAGTCTGGTGGGTTTTGTCTAATCCTAGGCAAAAAGTGTAATAAACTCAAATAAGATTGTGTTAAGACTCAGTTTTAAAAAAAACCTCTTTCAAAACTGCAAACTGTATGCTAGTCATTTCTTCAAAACTCCGGCTTTATTCTGGAGAGTAGTCTCTTAGTCTAATAGTTTCCATGAGGAGCAAACCAACTTCAGATAAAGTTTTTTTTTTTAGTAATCATTGTTACATTATCATCTTTTGGAGAATTCTGCTAAAAATAACAATTCGCTGTAGTCCATAAGGCCCTATTTCAAATATTTTGCAAACGTGTATTCACACACACACACACACACACACACACACACCATTCGCTCCTTAAACATCTAAAATGGTACATGTTCACCTAGGCCTTTGTGTATAGGAAAGGTTTCTCAGCTAGTAATGTTATAAAAACACAGCCAATTTCCAACTTTCTCTGCTGCCTGAAGCCTAGGCAATAGTCATCCAACCCTTTGTAGCTTTCTCATTATTACAAGAGCAATTTTATCACTCCTTGGATTGAAGAATGGATAGTTAAGGGTTTCTGTTGTTGTTGTTGTTGTTTTGTTTTTGTTTTTGAGACAGAGTCTCACTCTGTCACCCAGGCTGGAGTGCAGTGGCATGATCTTGGCTCACTGCAACCTCTGCCTCCTAGGTTCAACCGATTCTCCTGCCTCAGCCTCCCAAATAGCTGGGATTACAGGTACCCACCATCACACCCAGCTAATTTTTGTATATTTAGTAGAGATGGGGTTTCATCATGTTGGCCAGGCTGGTCTTCAACTCCTGAACTCAGGTGATCTGCCCACCTCAGCCTCCCAAAGTGCTGGGATTACAGGTGTGAGCTACTGCGCCCGGCCTAGTCAAGGGTTGTTTTAAGAGGCAGTAATTTAAATCTACACAATGATAAAAGTGACATAAAGAAAGGGATAAACTCAGGACCTGTGGAAGCATATGGCACCTCACTGTTGAGTGCCAGCTTCTGATTTCTCTTTCTTGGCAGCATGCTGAGGCTTGCCAGACCCTAGTCAACAGGGCAGCAGCAGTGTATCAAACCCAAAGTTTGGACATTATATTTGCGAAATGCATGTATTCTTGTTTTAAGGAGTGTCACTTTTATTAAAAGTAATGAATCTCCTTTTTCCTTTTCTTTTTTTCTTTTTTCTTTTTTTTTTTTTTTGCGATGGAGTCTCGCTCTGTCACCCAGGCTGGAGTGCAGTGGCGTGATCTCGGCTCACTGCAACCTCCACCTCCTGGGTTCAAGCAGTTCTCCTGCCTCAGCCCCCATAGTTGGGATTACAGGCATGTACCACCATGCCTGGCTAATTGTTGTTTTTTTTTTTTTTTTAGTAGAGACGGGGTTTCACCATGTTAGCCAGGCTGGTCTCGAACTCCTCACCTCAAATGATCCACCCCCCTCCGCCTCCCAAAGTGCTGGGATTACAGGCGTGAGCCACTGGCTGGTTATATATGTTGTAGTTCTTGTTGGAAGGCCATCCTCCCTCATGAATCTCCTATTAAGTGAAAGGTCATTGAAATTAATACATTTGCTTTTAACACACTCATGATGAAGAAAAGTTGAACTACAAGTTGAAAGAGATACTAAATAGTAATATTAGGTGCTTAATCCCTCAGCAGCTTAACAGGAAAACAAAAAGAGGCCCAGGTTTTCGAACAAAGTACCCTCAAGCAACTTCAAATGGATACAAGTTTTTAAAAATCAGTGTTTGATTGACATTTGATTCTATGGCCAGAGACTAGTTACTGGCTAAGATGCTTAAGCACAACTCAGACTCCCAGTTATTGATTCTTCTGTAAAACCTCCCTTTTAGTGCCAGTGAAAGAGAGTTGTCGTAGTCTCCTAACAAACCAGGTAATTTCGAGCATTATAAAATAGAACTGTATTTGCCATGTGCCAGGGATTGTATTAAATGCTTTACATACATTACTGTTTCCTCAGAACCACAAAAGTAGGTACTGTTTTGTTTTGAGATAGGGTCCTGCTGTGTGGCCTAGGCTGGTCTTGAACTCCTGAGCATAAGCAATCCTCCTGCCTCAGCCTCCCAGTAGCTGGAATTACAGGTGCTTGTCACCATGTCTGGCTCTGGTTCTATTATTATACTCAGTTTCTGGATCTGGAAACTGAAGCTCAGAAGGGTTAAGTAGCTTCTCCAAGGTCACAAACACTGTGACAGAGCCAAAATTTAAACACAGCACACTTGATTCCAATTACACTGTACTGCGTTGTTTCCTTTAGGCCTTTGCTATCCGGTAATGTAGCTACCGGCCACATAATGAACCAGTAATATAGCTACTAGTCCAGTAATGTAGCTACTAGCTATTTAAATGTAAATTAATACAAAGTAAATAAAATTTAATATTCAATTCCTTAATGACTAGCCACAATTCAAGTGCTTAATAGCCACATGTGGCTAGTGGCTTCCATACTGGACAATGCAGATATAGAATCCATTATTGCAGAAAGTATATTTAGAATCATAAGTAACTGGGATATTCTCTCTTTCTCTGTCCTGATAATGCAAATAACACAAATTACCTTGGCACTTTGTCAGAAAGTTCAATTTCAAATTTAAGCTTAAGTATGGCAATACCTTAGCCCTTGTGATCAACATATTCATGCCCATCTTTTTCTTGGTCCTGACTTTCTACCTGTATTTACTTATTATTGTTTCATTGTAGATATTCATGTTATAGGTTTTCTCCAATCCTTGTGGGAAAAGGCAGAATATAAATATAAATAAATAAAAATCAGGACACATGGTCTGATTTTTGTGTGACTTCTTAGGATAAGATACAGACTAGGACTCATGAGCTATCTATATGCTGTCCATAGGAAACTCACTTCATGGATAACAATATAGGCAGGTTGAAAGTAAATGGATGAAGAAAGTTATACATGCAAACATGAATCAAAGGAAAGCAGAAGAGGTAACATTAATCTCAGATAAATTGGACTTCAGAGCAAAGAAAATTATAAGAAACATAGAAGGACATCATATAATGACAAAAAGGTCAGTCCACCAAGAAGATGCAGCAACCCTAAATGTGTGTGCAGTGGACAACAAAATTGCAAAATACGTGAACAAAAAACTTATAGGACTGAAAGAAGAAATAGACAAATCCACAGTAATAGTTCAAGTCTTGAACACTCATCTCTCAACAGTTGATAGAACAAGGAAACAGAAAATCGGGAAATGTATAAAAAAACAGAACATCAACCAACAAGCTCTAATTAATAGTCATAGAACATTCTTTTCAACAACATCAGTGTGTAGTTTTTTTTTAAGTGATAATGGAACATATAGAGATATAGCATATTCTGGGCCTTCAAATGAGCTTCAACAAATTTAAAGGATTTAAATCATACAGTCTATTTTCTGACCATAGAATCAAACTAGAAATCATGACAGGAAGAAAATAGAAAAATCTACAAACATTAGGAAACTAAAAAACACAGTTCCAATAATACAGAGGTCAAAGGACAAGTCTCAGTGTAAACTTTAAAAATATATGGAACTGAAAGAAAGTGAATACCACATATAAAATTTGTGGGACACACCTAAGGCTATGTTGAGAGTGAATTTTATAGGATTAAATGCATAAACTAGAAAAGAAGAAAATCTCAAATCAATAATATGTTTCTACCTCAAGAACCTAGAAAAAGAAGAGCAAAATAAAGCTAAAGCAAGTAGAAGGAAAGAAATAAGGAGGGAGTGGGGGAAGCAGGGGCACTGGGTATGGCTATAAAAGGGCAAGATGAGGGATCCTCATGGTGATGCAGAGGTTCTGCATCTTGACTGTGTCTTAAGATATTCTACTATGGTTTTGCAAGGTCCTACCATTGGAGGAAACTGATAAAGTGTTACCATTGGAGAAACTACCACTGGTGGAAGCTCTCTCTGTTATTTCTTACAACTGCATGTGAATCTACAAGTTATCGAAAAATAAAAAGTTTAATTTAGCAAACAACAGAGTAGACTTTACGACACATAAGTGAAAAAGGATAATTATCCAAAATATATAAAGAATTTTAACCAAAAAATACACAAAAAAGGTAACAATAGAAACAATGAGGAAAAGATTTGAAATGATACTTTACAAATGGGTAAAAGTACAATGAAATACTATTAATATTACACACACACTAGATTGGTTATAATGAAACAGTCTAACAGTATCAAGTGTTAGCAAGGTTGTTGAGCAAAGTATCCTCCCATACTAGTGACACCTGTAAATCGGTACAACCCCTTTGGGAAACTCTTAGACATTACCTTAAAAATTGGAGAGCTATATGCCCTGCGATGATTCAGTAATTCCACACCTAAGGTATCTGTCTTAGTCAGATTTTCTGTTGCTATCAAGGAATATCTGAGGCTGGGTAATTTCTAAAGAAAAAAAAAAGTGTATTTGGCCCTTGGTTCTGCAGGCTGTACCAGAAGCATGGCACCAGCATCTGCTTCTGTGGAGGGCTTCAGGCTGCCTCCACTCACAGTGGAAGGGAAAAGGGAGAAGACGCACACAGAGATCAAACGCGACGAGAGCCAGAAAGCAAGAGAGAGAGGAAGAAAGTGCCAGGCTTTTTTAAACAACCAGCTCCCACGGGAACTAAAAGTGAGAATTCATTTACTCCCACCAAAATGAGACCAAGCCATTCACGAGGGATCTACCCCCATGATCGAAACACCTCCCACCAGGCCCCACCTCCAACACTGGGATCACATTTCAACATGAGACTTGTTGGGGCCAAACAAACAATATCCAAACCATAGCAATCTCCTAGATATAAATTTGTGTTTATGATACATCAGGATAAATATATAACAACATTCATAGCACCATTGTTCGTCATAGCCTCAAACAGGAAACAACCCAAATGTTTATTAACAGAAGAATGGAAAATATCAGCATATTCATATAATTGAATAACATGGAGCAAACAAAGCCAAAAGATGAGACAGCACACATACTAGGCTTTCTAGAATAGCATTGAAGAAAACCAACATATTTCTCCCCCAAATATTGAGAATTGTTAAGTCAAAGTCACTGAAAACACAGAGGAACACTCTGTCTCAGCTTCTACTCGCCTGATGGCAGAACCTAAGTCCTTCCTTACTACAAACAGCACTTGCTTATCCACCCAGAGAGGGCACTAGCAGGCACAGAGAAATCTGGGAACATTTTCCCAGAAACAGATTTCCCAGAAATCTTCCCACATTTTCACACCTCTTAAAAGACAACTGTGCTCTTCTCTGTCTTGCCATTATGGGATTTATTATTCTTTGTTAAAATGCTATTTAAACAAGGCTCCTAAACCATTGCTTTGAGAAAGATACTTTTGAACTGAGCCCCCTCCCATATAATGTCAACGTATGTCAAACTTCTGATGATTTTTCTCTTGTAAATCTGACTTTGGTTTTGTTTTTTGTTTTTGTTTTGTTTTGTTTATTTGAGATGGAGTTTTGCTCTTGTTGCCCAGGCTGGAGTGCAATGGTGCTATCTGGGCTCACCACAACCTCCGCCTCCCAGGTTGAAGTGATTCTTCTGCCTCAGCCTCCTCAGTAGCTGGGATTACAGGCATGCACCACCACGCCTGGCTAATTTTGTATTTTTAGTAGAGATGGGGTTTCTCCATGTTGGTCAGGCTCATCTCGAACTTCCAATCTCAGGTGATCCGCCTGCCTAGGCCTCCCGAAGTGCTGGGATTACAGGTGTAAGCCACCATGCCCGGCCCTGACTTTGGTCTTAAAGAGAGTGTCTCAACTAAGAATTTATATGGGTCAAAAAAAGAATTATATTATCTTCCCTTCAGCATTTATTGGATGAGTAGTAGGTGTGGAGATCCGCTGTGGCCCATTCCATTTGGAGTCAGCACACAGGAATGAAAGAGAGCCTGGTCCTTGCCTGAATATGATGGTGTAGTGTCTCCTAATCCAGTAAGCCCCGAAATGCCAGTGAGGAAGGCTATTTCTTCACCTTTCTGAGTAAAGGGCTTGAAACATCAAAGAATAGCTGGCCTGACAAGGGCAGCAATCCAATAGATACATGACGTGGCTGGTAGAACCGTGGCTTCTGGTCCATTACACCACTTCATTTATCAGTTAGGAGTGCACAGGCTGTCTCCTGACAATAGCAGGGGCAAAAGTCTACGTCTTATTATGGCAGACAAGTGGCCTGGTCAGCATTCTACTAAGACTGATTGCCTTAAGCATTGGCTGTAGCCAGTTTCCATGGAGCTTGAAGGACAACTCCTTTTCTGGGAGGCCAGCCTGTAGGGAAGGCCCAAGTTAGCCGTATTTCTCCACCACTGCAGTTCTCCACCTCCAATCTCTATGTGGCCTCTATGCATCATACCCTGTTCCATCAGTAATATATGCCACTTCAACCTATAGGCAACTATGGAGAATGGTTAATACAGCAACTATGGCAGTGGTTCTCAAACTTGAGCTATATCAGAAATACCTGAGGGTCTATTAAAACACAGACTGCAGATCCACGGAGGGCCCTGAGAATTAGTATTTTTAAGGAGTTCTCAGGTGATGCTAATGTTGCTGGTCCAGGAACCACACTTTGAAAATCACTGGAATAGAGAAAGCCATGAATAGTCCTACCCTACGTCAAGGGCTAAGGGGGCCCAGACTCGGCCAAGAGAAGAGGTACCAGAGTTCTGATGGGAGTTAGATAACCATTAGACAACCATATGCCTTTTCCTATATGCAGAATACTGATTATTTTACTTACTGCTAATCACAATCCATAAACAATAAGATGTGTAGATTAGGGTACAGACCACCCTTTGTCTGTCAGATTATAAAGATCAATTCTATGATCTAAATCCACTTTGGTTAAAATACTAACATTAGTAGCAACTGCAATAATAAATAAAAATAAAACCACCCTGGTTAAGGAGTCCAGGCTAATCCACTGGGTGACTAGACGGGTCCCATTAGCTATTTAGCCTAGAATGACTGCAGATTTTCTATTACTGTCTTTAGTTTCAATTACTCCTGGCCAGGAATATGACTACATTGTGACTCCTAGTGCTCCTCCCTGACTGGCAACTGGGAAGTTTTCTCCTTCATATCTAGGCCAGATTGTGGCTGTGGGGGACTGAAGATCCCAGAAAACATGAAACAGTTGAGTATTTACCTCAGGGTTGTAGGTCTTGGTCTCTGGAGGCAAACAAGGCCATTTGGCCACACAGGAAGAAGCCAGGAGAGACGCATGGTCCAGTCCAAAGTTATGTGTGTGCACATGCATGCATGCACTGTGTGGAGTAAAGACAACAGTCATGGTTACAGGGCTTGGATAGAGGCTAACTGAGGCCTGTTGGATTGCTTTCAGGCCTTTCCCAATGACCAGGAATTCTGTGTCATCCCAAGAGGATGAGGACAAGCTAGACATTGAGACCTGAGTCCATTGTTGACAGTTTCACAGGCAGGTGGGTAGTCTAGTGTAATTCAACAGAGTAGGAGAGGAAGCTGGAAGTAGTAAAATGTTATCAAACACTAGACTGTTTCCAGCTCTCCCCTGCTGCAGGTAGTAACTGATGGCTGATCCAATATTGTGACAGGTTAGCAAAGGAGCCACTGGCAGCCAATCAGAGATGCCTGGAAGAATGTGGGATAGCCTGAGTGACAATCCTCCCAGAGGGATCTAAGAACAAGGTAGTGCATCTTCCCTCCACTTATCTCCTACAATTTCAGATATTCCCTTATTTCTGGTGAGGGGCTTCTTCTGAAAAAATCTATAACGTCTGGCCCAGTACAATCACCTTAACAGGAAAACAGGAGTAGCCCCATCACCCCCTGTCTTCTTATATGACCCCATAGTAGTTGAACTGCATTTACTTGCACCCAAGGGTGAGGGCAAGCTAGCACAGTGCCCATGTGGCAAGGTATACAATAACATCAAATGCAGGATAAAGGTGTTAGTGTGACCTCAGATAGATCAGCTACACTAGATAGCCATGAGACAGCAGTGCCTTCAGGTTGGTGTCTGCCCACTCTTGGTATAGGGCATTGTGCAGAATTCCCAACTACCAAAGAGAATCAGGGTAAGAAAAAAAAAAAGTGCAAAGGTGTGGAAAGGTATATCTAGGTTCAGGTCCCTGCAGTGCAGTTGTACTACTCTAGTTATTTTCTCATCCCCTAATTCCTAAGTCCAGATGGACCCTTGCAGGATGTGCTGGAAAGAATTTTGTTTGTTTGTTTGTTTGTTTGTTTTTGAGATGGAGTTTCACTCTTGTTGCCCAGGCTGGAGTGCAATGGCGTGATCTCAGCTCACTGCAACATCTGCCTCCCAAGTTCAAACGATTCTCCTGCCTCAGCCTCCTGAGTAGCTGGGATTACAGGCATGCGCCACCATGCCCAGCTAATTTTGTATTTTTAGTAGAGACACGGTTTCTCCATGCTGGTCAGGCTGGTCTCAAACTCCCGACCTCAGGCGAACCACCTGCCTCGGCCTCCCAAAGTGCTGGGATTACAGGTGTGAGCCACCACACCCGGCAGCTGGAAAGAATTCTAAGATGACCCACCAACATTCCCAGCCATTGGTGTACACATACCTTCTCCCAGTTATTCAATCTAGGTACTGTGGTGAAGGGGTTTGCAGATGTAATTAAGTTCTCCAATCAATTGACCTGGAAATAGGGATTATTTAGGCAAGCCTGATCTAATCACATGAACACTTTAAAAGTTTTCTCAGGCTTTCCGAGTCCTGGCCCACGGGCGTTGGGTATGAGCAGCGCCCTCCGCCCTCCGTCCTAAGGGTTCGTGGCCCACCGCTCCTTCGCAGTCCCTGCCGCCACCGTCCACGCTCTGCGTTGTAGAGAAGACAGTGGGTCGGAAGAGCGCCATCGCCGCCAGTGTATGTGGGGCCCTTTTTATCAGGTACTGCGTCTACTTTGACCACAAAAGACGAAGTGACCCCAACTTCAAGAACAGGCTTCGAGAACGAAGAAAGAAACAGAAGCTTCCCAAGGAGAGAGCTGGGTTTTCCAAGTTACCTGACCTTAAAGATGCTGACGCTGTTCAGAAATTCTTCCTTGAAGAAACACAGCTTGGTGAAGAGTTACTAGCTCAAGGTAAATATGAGAAGGGTGTAGACCATCTGACAAATGCAATTGCTGTGTGTGGACAGCCACAGCAGTTACTGCAGGTCTTACAGCAAACTCTTCCACCACCAGTGTTCCAGATGCCTCTGACTAAGCTCCCAACAATTAGAGAATTGTAAGTGCTTAGAGCTTGGCTGAAGATGATGTGGAATGAGAAACAAATGTCAACATAATAAAATCTCAGTTAAAAATATTTAAGGCCGGGCGCGGTGGCTCATGCCTATAATCCCAGCACTTTGGGAGGCCGAGGCAGGTGGCTCATGAGGTCAGGAGTTCGAGACCAGCCTGGCCAACATGATGAAACCCCGTCTCTACTACAGATACAAAAAATTAGCCGGGTGTGTTGGCGGGCGCCTGTAAGCCCAGCTACTTGGGAGGCTGAGGCAGGAGAATCAGTTGAACCAGGGAGGCGGAGGTTGCAGTGAGCTGAAACCATGCCATTGCACTTCAGCCTGGATGACAGGGTGAGACTCTGTCTCCAAAAAAAAAAAAAAAAAATATATATATATATATATATATATATATATATAATTCTTGGTAGTTGAGCAGCTCCAGGGGAATAAGGGCAAATATGCTTGTTATGAACTACACTGAAATCTACCAAAGTTAATGTTTACTTTGTGTAGATCCATTTGTCTATTTTTTTCCCCAGTGAAAAGTATATTTTGATAGAGAACTTTTCATTTTATAAATACACTATGAGTTACTGAAATATTATGGATTTTGTTTATTCCAGAAACATAGTTAAACTGTACATATGACATGGCTTATGTTAAAAATACCCAGTGGTCAGTTTTGAAAATAGGCAAAAAAAAAAAAAAAAGTATAGGAGAAACTGAAGAATGCACACTTTTTTAGCTCATACATTTTGCTGTAAATCCGGAAATTTGATAGACTTGGTTGTGTTTGTGAAAACTAGCATTAAAATTTTTGAGCGATCATTTATTTCCATTTAATCTCTTAGACATAAATATGTGAGGTATGCTGCTGTCCTGTGTTAACAACTTCATTCACTTTCTGTATATCGGTCTTGAAATGTTTTGTTTAAATCAGTGGGCTTAATGTGTTCTAGGTATTTACCTCCTTGGATTTTAAATACATGTAGTTGCAAATAGCACCAGGAATTAGAGCTATGTACACCCCTAATCTAGCCTTGTAAGATTCACCAGTTCCTGTGTGCTCACTTTCCCTCCGTTTTTTACATGAAAGAATGCGTCCACTAATCACCAAAGTGTCCCTTTCAGCTTCTGATTCACTGGGTTCTGATGAGCATCTTTAAATCCACCTTAACCTAAGGAATGTGTGTGGGCAACCAGGCTTTGCGTTTTTTTATATTCTGAATTTTGCATGCTTGCCTTAGTATTTCTGAATTGATTTTTTTTCTTTTCTTTTCTTTTCTTTTTTTTTTTTTTTTTTTTTTTTTGAGACAAGAGTTTCGCTCTTGTTGCCCAGGCTGGAGTGCAATGGCATGGTCTTGGCTCGCCGCAACTTCCGCCTCCCAGGTTCAAGCGATTCTCCTGCCTCAGCCTCCAAAGTAGCTGGTATTACAGGAATGTGCCACCACGCCTGGCTAATTTTTTTGTATTTTTAGTAGAGACGGGGTTTCTCCATGTTGGTCAGGCTGGTCTGGAACTCCCAACCTCAGGTGATCCGCCCCCCTTGGCCTCCCAAAGTGCTGGAATTACAGGCATGAGCCACCGCGCCCAGCCGAATTGATCTTTTTTTAATGGTATAACTATCTTGTTGATTTTCACTGAAATTATATGGTTCTGTCACTTCTCTGTAAATTAATCTGAAACTTTTAAGGTAACTGGGATGATCTGCTTGTAAAAATGTTTGTTGACTTTTGCTTTTATCATCGGTGTACCAAATCCTACTTCAACTTGATTAATTTATCTTGTTAAACGATGAGAGTAAGTTACAACCTTGTGACTGAAAACTTGAAAATAATGGAGCAGGTGGGACCTCTTATTCTCAAATAGTGACATATTCTCCGTAGTCACAGATTCCATTTCAGAATTGAGTAAGGATCCTTGGTATTTGGTGGCATCTGTTGAACTGAGTAGCATTTCTCATTGTAAAGATTGCCTTTATTCTGTCTAAAAGTCTGTGGAGAGATCCCAAAGACTTTTCCTGTGTACTAGGCATTTTATTTTGGTTTACTTACAAACTCTTCTTAATCGTTATTAACCTTGGGTTTTTGTGGTATAGTGGAAGGAGAAATCGTTCTAGTTTCTGCCTCTGATTAGCTGCACAGCCTTGAGCAAGTCACATTTCATCTCTGATCTTACCTCTACTATTAGACTAGGTGACTCACATTTGAGGACCTTTCTCAGGTATCTTGAGGGTGTGTGATCTTGAGCCCTTAAACAGTGCCTTTTTGGTGACATAGGATGCTTTTGGCAGGGGGGATGACCAGTGCAAACATGCCAGTTAGTTTTACTAGTGGGATCCCAAATCCAAAGCAGTGTAGTGGTGATTGGTCAGTGATTAACCAGTCAGCTAAAAAGTCTTAGGCACCAGCCCAGATGTATATAGAGGGGCAGTTAGAGAGAAAACAGGGGTGGGAAAGGGAGCAACGGGCAGACAGCTCAGCATGGAAAAAAGGGGCTCAGAAAAAGGAGGGCTGGCTGGAGGAGTGAAGAGCAGCTGAGGTCTGGGGAGGGTAGAAACGCCATTTCCTTGGGAACTGGAGTGCAGCATGAGCTGAGTATCACTTGGCTCTAAACATACTGGCTTTGCTGTAATCCTTGAAAAGACAGTGATATCTTCATTTTACAGCTCATTAAGCCAAGTACATGTTCTTATTTAAATGACAACTTTGGTGCTTTAAAATGAGGTACTGCTTTTTTAAAGCCAGCTGTGTCAAGTTAAAGAAAAAAGATCAGCACTTTTTTCTCCCAGAAATGTGATCACCAAACACTATCCGTTCCCATCTTGAGTTTTACAAGGTGATAGAATCAGGTCGTTGTAGTGATGCTGGCCAAATGGTGCTCAGCAAGTGAGAACGAAAAAACCCCAAATTTCAGTGGAGTAATAAACAGCTTGAATGTTTCCATGTGCTAACGTGGCACACTTACTAAAAACAAAAACTTTGGAAGTGAGAAATAATGTATTAGTGCAACAGTTGACATGCTTCTTTGGGCAAAGATCCATTGTTTTGGTCCACAATTTGTACTTAGGGTGAAAGAACATTTAAAACATAGACTTACTGGCTGTAGCAATGCTGGGCCTGTTAACTGATAACTAGAACTTAGGTTCACATTTATGTAACGTGTGTAAAACCTAGTGGAATGTGCATAATAGGCAGTCAGTAAATGTTTGGTTCCTTTTGCCTCTCAGTAAGTTTATTTTACCAACTTCCTGCCTGCCATTCTGACTTTATTAAATCAACCTGTGGACCAGAGTGTTAATGAAATGTTACTGCAGAAGAGATTAGAAAATTGGTATATCATGCACATATCATAGACAATCTTTTTGTAATGTAAAAAATGCAGTTTTAGGGCCGGGCGCGGTGGCTCATGCCTGTAATCCTAGCACTTTGGGAGGCCGAGGCGGGTAGAATCACGAGGTCAGGAGATCGAGACCATCCTGGCTAATACGGTGAAACCCTGTCTCTACTAAAAAATACAAAAAAATTAGCCGGGCATTGTGGCGGGCACCTGTAGTCCCAGCTACTCGGGAGGCTGAGGCAGGAGAATGGCGTGAACCCAGGAGGTGGAGCTGGCAGTAAGCCGAGATCACGCCACTGCACTCCAGCCTGGGCGACACAGCGAGACTCCATCTCAAAAAATAAAAAATAAAAAAATGCAGTTTTATTATTGCTTGTGCCTCAACTGTTTAAGTGAATATTAAGGGGCTTGGAGAAAAAAAAAAGTTTTCTCTGGCTAGTTGCAGAAGCAAAGTCAGAGAGATAGGTTCTAGCTGACCTGGAAGAAAACAAACATGCATTTTGTGAGTTGCCTATGGGAGTCATGTGGCAAGAAACTGCAGGCATCCTCTAGGAGCTGACAGCTAGCATGAAAATAAGATCTTAGTCCTACATCTATAAGGAAATGAATTCTACAAATAACCAGTGAGCCTGGAAGGAGGCTCCCAGCCCCACGTGAACCACAGCCTGAACCAACACCTGGGGGATTTCATTCAGCCTGATGAGGCCCTGAGCAGAAAATTCAGCCATGCCGTGCAGACTTCTGACCTATAGAAACTATGAGATAATTTGTGTTGTTTTAAGCCACAAAGTTTATGGTAATTTGTTATGTAGCAATAGAAAATTAACGCAGGTAATAAATGTATTCAGGACATATAGAATTAGACAAGCTGCAAGTATCTATGAGTAGAGAGTTTCAGGGTTCTCTTGCCTTCATACTCTGCAGGCAGTAAAAGATATAGGAATGTGTTAAGATGCCTGGGCGTGAAGAATGTTCCACTGTCTGAATGGATACCTAGATATCCTAGTAGTAAGCAGTCATTCCTACAGGGTCTAAATTGTGTTGGAAAGTTCACAGGACAACCAATGCTTCTGTCTTAACACCTAATGAATCAGACAACTCTAAGAATCCAGAGGGGTGATCATTAATGATTCCTCAGTCCTCATCAGACTTACCAGTTTACCATCACTGTCTTAAAATCAGGGTACAGTCTTTGGGTTCTCATCACTCCTGTCTCCTGGATGGGCTATACCATCATCTAGCATTCTCTATATCTCACCCGTAAACTGTCCTTTCAGCAACTGCATGGAGGCACTCCTGTACCTTTGGGGTTTTTTCCCCCAATAAAACAACATTGGGGGTCACCAATCTCATCACTTTTGACCCCTTGATCTAAAAGTCATTACCCCATAGCATAGGAGCTGTCAGCTCAGGCAGGGTGTGGTGGTTTATGCCTGTAATCCTAGCACTCTGTGAGGCCAAGGTGGGTGGATCACTTGAGCTCAGGAGTTTGAGATCAGCATGGGCAACATGGTGAAACCCTGTTGCTATAAAAATAATAATAATAATAATAACAATAAATAAAATAAAATAAAATTAGCTGGGTGTGGTAGCTCATACTTGTAGTCTCAGCTACTTGTGGGGCTGAGGTGGGAGAATCACTTGAGCCCAGGAGGTGGAGGATGCAGTGAGCTGAGATCCCACCACTGCACTCCAGCCTGGGCGACAGAGTGAGATCCTGAGCTCAAAAAAAAAAAAAAAAAAAAAGCTGTCAACTTAGTTGGTCTCCCTTAAGGGTTATCTCTTTTACCTAGAATTGGAGTTAAGAAGGGTGACAATTTTTTTTTTTCTTTTGAGACAGATTCTCGCACCATCACCTGGGCTGGAGTGCAGTGGCACGATCTCGGCTCACCACAACCTCTGCCTCCAGGGTTCAAGCGATTCTCCTACCTCAGCCTCCCAAGTAGCTGAGATTACAGGCACCTGCCACCACGCCCAGCTAATTTTTTTTTTTTGTATTTTTACTAGGGACGGGGTTTCACTATGTTGGCCAGGCTGGTCTCAAACTCCTGACCTTGTGATCCTCCTGCCTCGGCCTCCCAAAGTGCTCGGATTATAGGCGTGAGCCATCACGCCCGGCCCCGAGGGGTGACAATTTTATGAGTCAACTTGACTGGGACATGGGATGCCCAGATGGCTGGTTAACTGTTACTTCTGGCTGTGTCTGTGAGGGTGAGTTCAGAAGAGGGGCACATTTGATTTGGTGGACTGAAGAAAGCTGGTGGCACGCCCCAGCATGAAAGGGCATCATCCCTTCTGCTGATGGACTGAATGGAACAGAAAGGCAAAGGAAGGTTGAATTTGCTTTCTGCCTGTTTTGAGTTGAGACATTGATCTTCTTCTGCCCTCAGAGCTCCTGTCCTCAGTCCTTCAGACTCAGACTGGAATCTACTCCATTGGCTCCCTGGCTCTCCAGCCTTCAAACTATGCCATCAACTTTGCTGGGTCTCAAGCTTGTGGAGCAGATCCCAAGAGTTAGCCTCCATAATCACATGAGCCAATACCTTATACAGTAGTCCCCGCTTATCTGCAGGAGATATGTTCAAGACCTCCAATGGGTGTCTAAAACCATGGATAGTACCAAACCCTGTATACACTATGTTTTTTTTTTTTTTCCTATACATATAGACCTGTAATAAAGGTTAACATATTAGGCACAGTAAGAGATTAACAACAGTAATAAAATAGAACAGTTATAACAATACATTATAATAAAACGTGAATGTGGTCTCTCTCAAAATATCTTATTGTTCTGTGGGTTACTAAAACCGCGGAAAGTGAAGCAGCGGATAAGTGGGGCCTACTGTACTAGATATCTTTTTTGTATCTCACATAGACCACCTCTTTAGGCCTTCCTAATCTTTGCTTTTTAGGAAAGAGCAACACCTTAGTAACACTGACATCTCAAGCTGCTCCTCACTCACAGCCAAGGGAGGAACATCAGGGAAGGGTCCCATTTGATTGGCTCTGCTCAGGTAAGGTCATATGCCATTCTTTACACAAGGGGCATGTCATCGGGGGACATATTCCACATTTTAGTTTAAAATTCATCCAGTACTGATTCAGCCTTACTCTCAACAAACCCCTCCTGGGACACAGCTTCCTCCAAGGTCATTAGTAACCACAGAATTCTGTCCCTGAAGAGATCATCACTTAAGTTCTACCTCAAGTCTCTGGTTCACAGTGAATCTAAGATTCTCAGGAACTTAATCAGAGCTAGTAGTCCAGCCTTGCTGCAGTGGAAGTCTCCTCATAGGTGACTCTAAGGTTCTTAAAAACAATCTTGGAATACCATCCTGGGTGACATCCCCCACCCCTAGATCTCCATTCTCAGAAATATAACTCTTAAATTCCTTGGCTTGGCAGGTTTTGTTCCTGCAACCAGTCAGTGACCCACAATCCCAGTCTTTGAATATGGCTGGCCAGCTCCTGTGCCAAGAGGGCATTTTCTCACCCAAGGTGAATCTTGGTTCTCTAATTCCTTGGTTGGTTTCCATAATACGCAGTTACTGCTGCCATTATGAAGCGTGCAGCTGATGAGGCAGTATCCACTCCAGACCTTTTGGAGCCTGCTTTATTGGTGGAAACGTGTGGTTATAGGAACATTATCCAGAGTGTGGAAACTCTAATGCCCATCACCTTCTGGGGCAAAGAAATGTAGTAGGGCCCAGATATCATACTCCAGAGAAGGACTACAGGCATTGAGCCATGGGGATTATATTTTGCACACCTAAGAAGCACTACATCTTCTCTAGTAGTATTAGGTGCTGGGATCCAATAGTAAAACCACACGACAGAACACTGGCCTCTAGCTCTGTTGTGCCATCTTTGAGAAGCATTTTCTCTGGTGTGATCAGAGCTGGGGCTCAAGCCTTATGGTTGTAGCTGTAGGATGTGATAGACTCATGGCCTAATTCGCCACCTGAGAATTCTACCAGGTATGACTGCCTTGAGCAGTTGGCTGTAGTCCATTATGATAGAGTTCTGCAGAAAACCAAATCCTTTGGGAGGCCAGTCCTCAGGGAATTCATCTTGGACAAGTTAACTTTCCTCTCAAGTGCTTACAGCCGGAATAATAAATGAACTAGAGCTACACACAAACTAGGTACATATATTTTAAAAACATAATCTTGAGTGGAAACAATAACAGGCACAAAAGAATATATCTATTATGATATGTTTATTTAAAGTTCAAAAACTGGCCGAACTAAAATCTACTTGTATTGGAACACACCTGAATGTGATGAAAGTATACAGAAAAGCAAGAAAGTTATTTAAATAAAAGTCAAGATGGTGGTTACCTCTTAGGTGGGGGCTATAATGAGAAAGGAAGGACAAGATAGAGAAGGTTCTTACTGTCAGTGTTCCATTTCTTGATTTGGTGGATACAAGTGTGTTTATAATTATTCTTTAAACAATACAAATGGTTTTGGCCCATTTCTCTTAATTTATATTTAAAATAAAAGTGTTAAAAAGAAAGAATACACATTCAGGTATATAGTGGTAAAGGGGCATTCTATCTGCAACTTACCACTCTCAAATGGTTCAGGAAGAAACTACTCATTATTTCATATAAAAAATTAGAAAAGGAAAGAAAAAATGAAGAGAAAAAAGAAAGGCATACTCCAATAGAATATTTTCATCTCCTTTTATTGACAGAAATAGAAATTTGTGCTGCAGAGGCAGTAGTACCTCAGAGCATGAGAAGGTAGTCAATGGGGCTGACATGACAAGCCACAATGCTGGCCGGGGGTCCTACCATAGTGGGAGAACCAAAACCACAAAAATAGCAGGAGGTAGCAAACATCCCCAACACCCAGTGTAAGCATTTCCATTTGCAGAGAGCTTGGCCATGCATCTTAAAAACGGGGTCCCCTCACAGCTGGCAGGGTATCATGTCAGGCCACCAAATCCATCCAGAACTAACATACAGTCTCTAATTTGGAGACTCTTTATTGTGACCAAAAGATTTGGACCATTAGAAGATCCAAGTTAATCTTTCAGCTCCTTATCCTAGGCAGAAAAAGGGGCTGAGTTCCTGAAACATCACACAAGTAGAGCTGGACAGGTGCTGATGCCCAGCCTTGCTCTAAAAGTAGTCACCATTTTCCCCGACTTCTCAACACTGCTCTCACTCAGTATGTGCCCTAGAAAACCTCTCAATGTTATAAACAAGGGACAGGATAGGGGCAGCAGCCTAGGGTATGCAGGGAATCAAAAGCTGCTACATAGCCGAGAGCATTTCACAAGAAACAGCATGGGAACACTATTGGGTCAAGGTCCTCCCAAACAGCTGCTAGAAGCACACACAAAGAAAAATGTGGTTCTCCCATGTCAGGATCAGCTGCGCCAAAGTCATGGTCCAGGAAGCTGAGCCTCTTCATGTCCCTGGCAGATTATCAAACCCCATGGCATTCCCAAGCTGTTCCAGTTTTCAAGTACAATGAGGTGTCTGGGCAGTTCAGTCACAGAAAAGCAAGCACTAAAGAAATCTCAATTGATTACAAATTGATAATATTATCAAACCATAAATTTATATAGTCAAGAATTAATTGTGGGAGATGGTTATGAAGGAGGTGAGGATTTTGACACATGGAAGACTAGAAACATTTATTTATATAAACCCTTAATCATAAACCACCCTCATATCCATGAATTGGGAGGAAATTCCTTATTTAGAAATGGCCATCATCTGATTAGTCATTCAGTTGCAGTTCTCTTCAATGCTGGACACACGGTTTCCAAGGATCAAAGTCTTGAGGAGTGCTAGATCAGGAAACGGGAGAAGCAAGGCAAGGAGAAGAGGGCATCAGGAGTTGGAATTTCTGAAATGTGCATTTATCTCACAGAAGGCTTGGCACAATGAGGCTGGGGTGAGTGTGGTTTTAGTGATTGTTCTTTGTTGCCTCCTTAGCTGCAGCAATCAGTGGAGTGAGGCTGGAGAGGGGCTTGGCAATCTTCAGGAATTGATGCTAGAAAGGAGAAAAATAGCAAAAGACACATGACTATTTAACATTCTTCCCCAGTAACCATTACAAGACATAAAGGCATCTTTGTTTGTAAAGGGTGCTGTGTGGAAAGCTTCTGATCATCCCCAAATTGAAGGACATCTTAAAACAGACCACTTTGGAAAACTGTTTGGCAGCATCTACTTACAGATAAACATACATCTACCTATACTCTAGTAATTCCAATCCTAGGTATATTCCCAAGAGAAATTAGTTTGTATAGCCACCAAAAGATATACACAGAAATGTTCATAAAAGATTTGCTTATAATAGCCAATAACCAGAAAGAACCCAAATGTCCAAGAGAATGGAAAAATGAATAGTGTTATATTCATATAATACTATACAGAAAATTACACAGCAATACAATAAGTAATTGGTACACTGACAAATGGGTTGAATCTCACAGACACATTAAGGGAAAGAAGCCAGACAAGCAAGTTCATATTGTATTATTTCATTTCTTCCGAGGTAAGCCTAACCATGGTGATAATCAGAATAATAATTACCTCTGGGGAAGGTATTAATAGATCATGACCCAGTAGTATATCGCAATACTGCATTTTAGGAGCATTGATCTAGGAATTTATTGTTCTATCCTCAAATCCAATAATGCTAATCATTCAGTAAAAAGTTCAGTAGCTTGGTCCTTTCCCAAATCACTTTCACTGGGCTGTACTTTGGGCCATACCTTCAACATTTAATGACTATTTAGGAGAAAATATTATATGAAAATTGCATCTAAATTTTCAGTAAAACTGTTACAGAAAGCAATTCCTTTTTTTTTTTTTTTTTTTTGAGACGGAGTCTCACTCTGTTGCCCAGGCTGGAGTGCAGTGGTGCAGTCTCGGCTCACTGCAACCTCCGCCTCCTGGGTTCAAGCAATTCTCCTGCCTCAACCTCCCGAATAGCTGAGACTACAGGCGCCCGCCACCACAGCTGGCTAATTTTTGTATTTTTAGTAGAGACAGGGTTTTGCCATACTGTCCAGGCTGGTCTCAAACTCCTGACCTCAACTGATCCACTGGCCTCAGCCTCCCAAAGTGCTGGGATAACAGGCATGAGCCACCGTGCCTGGTCTAACAATTCCTTATGTAATTCTCAGAGCCTCTTAAAAATGGTGCTTTTTTTTCTTTTTAAACATTTAGTAGTAAAAAAGCTTTGTGTCTTAAAGCTGTAGGATGTTCTTCTATTGATAAAAAATATAGGAGCTATCACATTTCCTTTTCTGCCCTGGCTACCAGGAAATTGAAAACCAGATTTGACCTCTAAGCATAACTACTCAACTCACATGAGCATATCTGATTCTTCTGCCATACTTACAATTCCCTTGATTAGTCATATTGTATATATGTATACACACACACACACACACACACACAGAGACAGAGAGAGAGAGAAAGAGAAAGAGAGAGAAACATATATACTAATATTCTTTGCTGAGAATTGCTGCAACTTCTGTTGGGACAGAGATAGTATAAAGAGCTACTGAGAATAAGAACGTACTATTACTATGAAAGGAATAAAAGATCCTAGCTAAATCATGAAGATATGAATTCCAATATATATCATTCTATGTATTTCTGTCTATAAGTGTGTTCTCACAGGAGAAACAGATGTGAAGTTTTTATGATTTGTGATTCTCAAAGTCATGGTTTTCAATATTTACAATGTACACCAACAAGTTAAAAAGCCAGCTTTCTCAGATCACATGTTTCTGCAATTCCCCTAAGTTGAGAGCAGCATGATCCAACATCGAATTGGGAGGCCTCAGTTTCCTTCTCTGTCTAATAAACAAAACAGACTAGATGAGCCCTAAGGGCTTCCAGTTGTGATACTCTTTGAGCCTATTAAGAGCAGTGGCCAAGAGCATACACACTTGAGAGCCAAACAGGCTGAAATCCTGGATCTGCTACTTACCAGCTATCATGGAAAAGTTACTAAACACTTGAAACCTCAGTTTTCTCACCTGTAAAAATGAGAATAATAGAACCTATGACTCACAGACTTGTTGTGAAGGACAATATATAAAGTGTTTAGTGCCTAAAATATGGTAAAGATTCAATATAACGCATTTATTACTAGTTATATTACTATATCAGGAAGAAAACTTTAGAGGTCACTAACCTTTCAAGAACTATAATTTGGTATTTAATTAAGAATGGTATCTTTACTAATCGCAGGCTTAGCATATAGTATTTACACATTTCCCAGTGCCCACAGTTTCCAGAATACAACTCTCATGAACAGCAAAAGGGGTCCTACATTGTACTAAGAGACTTTTAGTTCCAACAGATACTAGAGACTAATGGGTTATACTTGGCAGAACCCAGATCTCATATCTAATAGGCCAGTACGCCATAATCAGTAACCTCAATTACAAAGACATGCTAAGTATGTTCCAGAGGGTGATATTCCAATGTGGGTTCTTCCAGTAATTTCATTCAATTCAATAAATATATTTTGAGTACCTATCCTGAGTCAGGTCCTAGGTAAAACATGAGACTCAGGGATTAACAAAATAGAGGTTATAATCCAATAGGAAAGAGATTCATAATTAACACAGGGCAGTATGCTAGGTCCTGCCCTGCCCTGCCCTGCTCTGTCACTTCTGGGCTTCATAATACGAAAGCAAATGACAGTGCATGCCTTCATAAAGTTGCATGTGATACTTACTATTAGATCACTAGTGGGCAATACAATAAAAGAACACTAGTTATAAGAAATTGTACTTGAAACATATATGTTAAATACAAATGATGCGGCCTGCTAAAGGCAATTTTTGCAACCATATAAAATTATCAGGATTAGGCAGGCAGGAGTATAAAAGGCCTAGTAAACCCCTGACTCCGGGTTTCCCCACAAACTGGCAAAGTCTCACTCTCAATAAGTAGAGTATCATTGCCATTATCTGAGGATTTCCAATGAATAAAGTGTAAAGACTCCAAAAGCCACACTCACTAATTATCTTCTAAACTTATGTTCCATGGATGGGCATGGTGGCTGATGCCATGCCTGTAATTCCAGCACTTTGGGAGACTGTGGTGGGCAGATCGTTTGAGCCCAACCTGAGCAACATGGCAAAACCCTGTCTTTACAAAAAATAGAAAAATTAGGCAGGTATGGTGGTGCATGCCTATAGTCCCAGCTACTCTGGAGGCTGAAGTGGGAAGATCAGCAGAACCTGGGGAGGTTGAGGCTACAGTGAGCCATGATTGCGCCCTGCACTCCAGCCTGGGCAACAGAGAGAGATCCTGTCTCGAAAAAACAGAGCAGAAAAACTGGAAACTCTAAAAATCAGAGCGCCTCTCCTCCTCCAAAGGAACGCAGCTCCTCACCAGCAACGGAACAAAGCTGGATGGAGAATGACTCTGACGAGTTGAAAGAAGGCTTCAGATGATCAGACTACTCCGAGCTACAGGAGGAAATTTGGATCAATGGCAAAGAAGTTAAAAGCTTTGAAAAAAAATAAGATGAATGGATAACAAGAATAATCAATGCAGACAAGTCCTTAAAGGACCTGATGGAGCTGAAAACCAAGGCATGAGAGCTACGTGACGAATGCAGAAGCCTCAGGAGCCAATGTGATCAACTGGAAGAAAGGGTATCAGTGATGGAACACGAAATGAATGAAATGAAGCGAGAAGAGAAGTTTAGAGAAAAAAGAATAAAAAGAAACGAACAAAGCCTCCAAGAAATATGGGACTATGTGAAAAGGCCAAATCTACGTCTGATTGGTATACCTGAAAGTGACGGGGAGAATGGAACCAAGTTGGAAAACACTCTGCAGTATATTATCCAGGAGAACTTCCCCAATCTAGCAAGGCAGGCCAACATTCACATTCAGGAAATACAGAGAATGCCACAAAGATACTCCTCGAGAAGAGCAACTCCAAGACACATAATTGTCAGATTCACCAAAGTTGAAATGAAGGAAAAAATGTTAAGGGCAGCCAGAGAGAAAGGTCGGGTTACCCACAAAGGGAAGCCCATCAGACTAAAAGCTGATCTCTCAGCAGAAACTCTACAAGCCAGAAGAGTGGAGACCAATATTCAACATTCTTAAAGAAAAGAATTTTCAACCCAGAATTTCCTATCCAGCCAAACTAAGCTTCATAAGTGAAGGAGAAATAAAATCCTTTACAGACAAGCAAATGCTGAGAGATTTTGTCACCACCAGGCCTGTCTTACAAGAGCTCCTGAAGGAAGCACTAAACATGGAAAGGAACAACCAGTACCAGCCACTGCAAAAACATGCCAAATTGTAAAGACCATCAAGGCTAGGAAGAAACTACATCAACTAACGAGCAAAATAACCAGCTAACATCATAATGACAGGATCAAATTCACACATAACAATATTAACTTTAAACGTAAATGGGCTAAATGCTCCAATTAAAAGACACAGACTGGCAAATTGGATAAAGAGTCAAGAATCACCAGTGTGCTGTATTCAGGAAACCCATCTCACGTGCAGAGACACACATAGGCTCAAAATAAAGGGATGGAGGAAGATCTACCAAGCAAATGGAAACCAAAAGAAGGCAGGGATTGCAATCCTAGTCTCTGATAAAACAGACTTTAAACCAACAAAGATCAAAAGAGACAAAGAAGGCCATTACATAATGGTAAAGGGATCAATTCAACAACAAGAGCTAACTATCCTAAATATATATGCACCCAATACAGGAGCACCCAGATTCATAAAGCAAGTCCTTAGTGACCTACAAAGAGACTTAGACTCCAACACAATAATAATGGGAGACTTTAACACCCCACTGTCAACATTAGACAGATCAACAAGACAGAAAGTTAACAAGGATACCCAGGAATTGAACTCAGCTCTGCAACAAGAGGACCTAATAGACATCTACAGAACTCTCCACCCCAAATCAACAGAATATACATTCTTTTCAGCACCACACCACACCTACTCCAAAATTGACCACATAGTTGGAAGTAAAGCACTCCTCAGCAAATGTAAAAGAACAGAAATTATAACAAACTGTCTCTCAGACCACAGTGCAATCAAACTAGAACTCAGGATTAAGAAACTCACTCAAAACCGCTCAACTACATGGAAACTGAACAACCTGCTCCCGAATGACTACTGGGTAAATAATGAAATGAAGGCAGAAATAAAGATGTTCTTTGAAACCAACGAGAACAAAGACAACATACCAGAATCTCTGGGACACATTCAAAGCAGTGTGTAGAGGGAAATGTATAGCACTAAATGCCCACAAGAGAAAGCAGGAAAGATCTAAAATTGACACCCTAACATCACAATTAAAAGAACTAGAAAAGCAAGAGCACACACATTCAAAAGCTAGCAGAAGGCAAGAAATAACTAAGATCAGAGCAGAACTGAAGGAAATAGAGACACAAAAAACCCTTCAAAAAATTAATGAATCCAGGAGCTGGTTTTTTGAAAGGATCAACAAAATTGATAGACCACTAGCAAGACTAATAAAGAAGAAAAGAGAGAAGAATCAAATAGACACAATCAAAAATGATAAAGGGGATATCACCACCGATCCCACAGAAATACAAACTACCATCAGAGAATACTATAAACACCTCTATGCAAATCAACTAGAAAATCTAGAAGAAATGGATAAATTCCTCAACACATACATCCTCCCAAGACTAAACCAGGAAGAAGCTGAATCTCTGAATAGACCAATAACAGGATCTGAAATTGAGGCAATAATCAATAGCTTACCAACCAAAAAAAGTCCAGGACCAGATGGATTCACAGCCGAATTCTACCAGAGGTACAAGGAGGAGCTGGTAGCATTCCTTCTGAAACTATTCCAATCAATAGAAAAAGAGGGAATCCTCCCTAACTCATTTTATGAGGCCAGCATCATCCTGATACCAAAGCCTGGCAGAGACACAACAAAAAAAGAGAATTTTAGCCAATATCCTTGATGAACATCGATGCAAAAATCCTCAGTAAAATACTGGCAAATCGAATCCAGCAGCACATCAAAAAGCTTATCCACCATGATCAAGTGGGCTTCATCCCTGGGATGCAAAGCCGGTTGAACATACGCAAATCAATAAATGTAATCCAATGTATAAACAGAACTAAAGACAAAAACCACATGATTATCTCAATAGATGCAGAAAAGGCCTTTGACAAAATTCAACAACCCTTCATGCTAAACACTCTCAATAAATTAGGTATTGATGGGACGTAACTCAAAATAATAAGAGCTATCTATGACAAACCCACAGCCAATATCATACTGAATGGGCAAAAACTGGAAGCATTCCCTTTGAAAACTGGCACAAGACAGGGATGCCCTCTCTCACCACTCCTATTCAACATAGTGTTGGAAGTTCTGGCCAGGGCAATCAGGCAGGAGAAGGAAATAAAGGGTATTCAATTAGGAAAAAAGGAAGTCAAATTGTCCCTGTTTGCAGATGACATGATTGTATATTTAGAAAAACCCATCGTCTCAGCCCAAAATCTCCTCAAGCTGATAAGCAACTTCAGCAAAGTCTCAGGATACAAAATCAATGTACAAAAATCACAAGCATTCTTATACACCAATGACAGACAAACAGAGAGCCAAATCATGAGTGAACTCCCATTCACAATTGCTTCAAAGAGAATAAAATACCTAGGAATCCAACTTACAAGAGATGTGAAGGACCTCTTCAAGGAGAACTACAAACCACTGCTCAATGAAATAAAAGAGGATACAAACAAATGGAAGAACATTCCATGCTCGTGGGTAGGAGGAATCAATATCGTGAAAATGGCCATACTGCCCAAGGTAATTTATAGATTCAATGCCATCCCCATCAAGCTACCAATGACTTTCTTCACAGAATTCGAAAAAACTACTTTAAAGTTCATATGGAACCAAAAAAGAGCCCGCATCGCCGAGTCAATCCTAAGCCCAAAGAACAAAGCTGGAGGCATCACACTACCTGACTTCAAACTATACTACAAGGCTACAGTAACCAAAACAGCATGGTACTGGTACCAAAACAGAGATATAGACCAATGGAGCCGAACAGAGCCCTCAGAAATAACGCCGCATATCTACAACTATCTGATCTTTGACAAACGTGACAAAAACAAGCAATGGGGAAAGGATTCCCTATTTAATAAATGGTGCTGGGAAAACTGGCTAGCCATATGTAGAAAGCTGAAACTGGATCCCTTCCTTATACCTTATACAAAAATTAATTCAAGATGGATTAGAGACTTAAATGTTAGACCTAAAACGATAAAAACCCTAGAAGAAAACCTAGGCAATACCATTCAGGACATAGGCATGGGCAAGGACTTCATGTCTAAAACACCAAAAGCAATGGCAACAAAAGCCAAAATTGACAAATGGGATCTAATTAAACTCAAGAGCTTCTGCACAGCAAAAGAAACCACCATCAGAGTGAACAGGCAACCTACACGATGGGAGAAAACTTTTGCAACCTACTCATCTGACAAAGGGCTAATATCCAGAATCTACAACGAACTCAAACAAATTAACAAGAAAAAAACAAACAACCCCATCAAAAAGTGGGTGAAGGATATGAACAGACACTTCTCAAAAGAAGACATTTACGTAGCCAAAAAACACATAAAAAATGCTCATCATCACTGGCCATCAGGGAAATGCAAATCAAAACCACAATGAGATACCATCTCACACCAGTTAGAATGGCAATCATTAAAAAGTCAGGAAACAACACATGCTGGAGAGGATGTGGAGAAATAGGAACACTTTTACACTGTTGGTGGGACTGTAAACTAGTTCAACCATTGTGGAAGTCAGTGTGGCAATTCCTCAGGGATCTAGAACTAGAAATACCATTTGACCCAGCCATCCCATTACTGGGTATATACCCAAAAGATTATAAATCATGCTGCTGTAAAGACACATGCACACGTATGTTTATAGTGGCACTATTCACAACAGCAAAGACTTGGAACCAACCTAAATGTCCAACAACGATAGACTGGATTAAGAAAATGTGGCACATATACACCATGGAATACTATGCAGCCATAAAAAATGATGAGTTCATGTCCTTTGCAGGGACATGGATGAAACTGGAAACCATCATTCTCAGCAAACTATTGCAAGGACAAAAAACCAAACACTGCATGTTCTCACTCATAGGTAGGAAATGAACAATGAGAACACATGGACACAGGAAGGGGAACATCACACACCCGGGACTGTTGTGGGGTGGGGGGAGGGTGGAGGGATAGCATTAGGAGATATACCTAATGCTAAATGATGAGTTAATGGGTACAGCACACTAACATGGTACATGTATACATATGTAACAAACCTGCACGTTGTGCACATGTACCCTAAAACTTAAAGTATAATAATAATAAAATGTAAAAAAAAAAAGAATTAAAAAAAAGAAAGAAAAATAAAACATAAATAAAATAAAATAAACTTATGTTCCTTTGCTAAAAATGTATCCTTTGAGCTAATCCCAGCAAAATATAAGTTGTGTAAGATTTGGGTGTCAGAGACCCGTTTCTCAACAAGACTCAAACAAACTCTGCCAGACTAATTCAAACAGAACAAAGGAAGTGCTAATGAAAGATACAAGCAGGCTGGTCATGGTGGCCCATGCCTGTAGTCCCAGCACTTTGGGAAAGCGAAGTGGGCAGATCACTTGAACCCAGGAATTTGAGACCATGCATGGCCAACATAGCAAAACCCCGTCTCTACAAAAAAGTTTTTAAAAAACTAGCCAGGTATGGTGGCGTGCACCTGTAGTCTGAGCTACCTGGGAGGCTGAGGTGGGAAGATCACTTGAGTGAACCCAGGAGAGGAAGACTGCAGTGAGACAAAATCACACCATTGCACACTCCTGCCTGGGCGACAGAGTGAGACCCTGTGGGGTGCGAGAGGAAGGGGGAGAGGGAAGAGGAGGGGGAAAGGGAAGGGAAGGGGAGGGGAGGGGGAGAGGAGGGGGAGGGGAGGGGAGGGGGGAGGGGAGGGGGAGGAGGAGGGGAGGGAGGGAGGGGGAGGGGAGGGGAGGGAGGGGAAGGGAAGGGGAGGGAGGGGAAGGGAGGGGGAGGGGAGGGGGGGAGGGGAAGGGAAGGGAAGGGAAGGGAAAGGAAGGGAAGGAAAGGGAAAGGAAGAAGAAAGGAAAGGAAGGAAGGAAGCAAGCAAAAAAGCTACAAGCAAAGCTCAATAGGTGCTCAGAAAATAGATTGTAAACTGAGCCTAGGAGAACGTGTAGAGTTTTAACAGGCTGAGAAAGGCTAAGAAAATAAATGAGCAAAGGCCCAGGGATAAAAGGGCAGTAGGAACAGAGTGAGTGTAGGAAGTGGTAGAAGAGAAGCCTAGTTCTATAAAATCCAGTACCTTACAAACATGAAGTAAAAAAGGCCTGGTTTAGTGATTCCCTGAATTAGGTGCTTCCCTGCATAAGGACAGTTACCTGTAGCAGCTCTTTAGCTGAACCTCTCTTCTCCACATCCATCTCGAGACAGCGGTTCAGAAAGTCCCGGAAGATAGCTGACAGCTTCTCTGGGTTCTGAAGTTCTGGGGTCCCATTGGTGGCAATGAGGTACAAGGCCTGGCAATAAAAATGGTGAATCACCTTGAGCTCCAACTGAGGCTCTCTTTTGTTCCCCATATACAAGTTCTAGAAATATGGTCAGCTGCTTTATGCTCTAGGATGCAAAGTAGCAGCTGTGTATATATACTGGAAAGAGTATGACCTAAGGATCAGGTTGAACATTTAAAGGCCATGGGACTATGTACAACTTCCCTGTCTGTAAAGTAGGGATGATGATAATGCCCATCTCACATGTCTGTAAAAATAAAATAAGATAGTGTATTTGAAAGTACTTTGTAAACTTATGAAATATGTTACAGACCTAAGGGTTTATTCTTCTTCTTTTTTTTTTTTTTTTTTTTTTTTTTTTGAGATGGAGTCTTGCTCTGTCACCCAGGCTGGAGTGCAGTGGCACGATCTTGGCTCACTGCAACCTCCACCTCCCAGGTTCAAGCAATTCTCCTGACTCAGCCTCCCAAGTAGCTGGGATTACAGGCACCAGCCACTACACCCGACTGCTTTTCGTATTTTTAGTAGAGACGGGGTTTTACCATGTTGGCCTGGCTGGTCTCAAACTCCTAGACTCAAGTGATCCGCCTGCCTCAACCTCCCAAAGTGCTGGAATTACAGGCGTGAGTCACTGTGCCTGGCTTTATTATTATTCTTGCTTACACATCTGAAGGGTTTATTATCCATTTAGCCTGTTGAGTTAAACATCTGCCCAGCTGCTGGCAGAAATTATTCCTGGTGCCTTCACCTCAGTCATCCAAGAACTGATCTCTTCTAGCAGGAGAGGAATATAAGTGAAAACTGTTGCCACCCTAGTCCCCTAAATGAAGCGTCTCCTGGGAAAGGTAAAGAAAAACAGTAAGACTAAATCTTTACAAGCACTCAGCACTTAATTCAAAGAGTACTTACATAAGCACTGTCTAATTTAATGGCCACAATTAACTCTGGGTAATAGGGCAAGACTTATCATCTTCACTTCACAGATAAGGTCCGGAAACATAAAAAGATATGTCTAGGGCCGGGCGTGGTGGATCACTCCTGTAATCCCAGCACTTTGGGAGGCTGAGGTGGGTGGATCACCTGAGGTCAGGAGTTCGAGACCATCGAGAACAGCCTGACCAATATGGCGAAATGTGGTCTCTACTAAAAATACAAAACTTAGCTGGGCATGGTGGCAGGTGCCTGTAATCCCAGCTACTCAGGAGGCTGAGGCAGGAGAATCGCTTGAACCTGGGAGGTGGAGGTTGCGGTGAGCTGAGATCACACCATTGCACTCCAGCCTGGGTGACAGAGTGAGACTCCATCTCAAAAAAAAAATAAAAATAAAAATAAAAATATGTCTATGTCTAGGATCATTCTGTCTTATTTCCAACATATCCCAGCAATTATCATCTTCAAATATCTGCAAGGCCGTTCTAAGGGAGGGAAGAGTATGTTGTATGTGGAGTCAGAGGCAAAGCTGGGACCAAAGGATAGAAACTACAGAAGGTAGTTTCAGTTTGGTGCACTGAAGCAATTTCCAATAATCAGAGATATTCAAGGATGACATGAGCATGTAGATGACCACCTACCAGCAACAGTGCACAGGGAATTCCTGCACTGGATGGGAGGTGGGAATAAATGAGAAAATAAAAGCAATCAGAATAAATTTCACATTTGCCCACACCAAGATTACCAACCTATTTGCACCTGTGTTGAGATGCTCTGTTACAAGGGATAAATTCTCCATGCTAATCTAATGTCCTTTACTTCAGTACTTGATCGAACCCCTCTCATCGACTTAAGGATATCACTTCTATGGTTGTCACTTCCTTCTTGTACATGACCATTTTCCTCCTCTCCACTAAATCATTCCCATTAGCACACAGACATCATCTTTTAGAAAAACCCTCCCTTGACTCCATTTTAAGATAGTGCTCCATTTTTGTTACCCTTCCCAGCAAAATTCCTTTAAGAGAAAAAAAAACCTGTTTATACATGCCATCTCAATGTCCTCTTCTTCCACTTTCATGAATTTAATTAGACTTTCATCCCCATCTCTCTACTGATAACTGATTGTTAAGGTCATTAAGAACCTCTACATTGGCAAATCCAATGTTCATTTCTCAGTCTCATCTTAACCTATCGATCACATTTGACACATAATCTACCCTCCTCCTCCTTCGGGAAGCACACTGTTCTCTTCATCTCCAGGACACTTCACCTCCAAGACACTTCCCTGTTCTCTCACACTAGAAAGGCCACTCCTTGGTCTACTTTGCTAGTTCTTCCAACCTGTAAACAGTGGAATAACCTAGAGCTCAGTACTCAAATCTCTTTTCTTTAACTGTACTCATTCCCTAGGTGAGTGATCTCATCTACCTACTATATATACCAACTATATATTATCTACTAATAAATTTATGTTTATAGTCCTGACTTCTCACCCTTGAACTCCAGACTCTTAAGCCAAACTCTACTCCAGCTCCACTTAAATGTCCAATTAACACTTCAAATCAGCACATTCAAAGCCAACTCTTTATTACCCAACCTAAGTATGCTCTTCACCATTTCAACAGATGGCAACTGAATTTTTTCAGCAATTCAGACCAGAAATCTTGTAGTCATTGCTGATTCCTCTTTCTCTAATATTCAGTTCATCTTGTCAGCTAGTCCTTTAATTTCCTGAATCTGACCACTTCTCACTTCCACTCCTACCAAGACACCACCACTCTGAACTATTACAAGTCTCTCGCAGTCTATTTTCCATAAAAGCGGCCAAAATGATCTGTTTAAAACATAAATCAGATCACATTACTCCTCAGCTCAAAACCCTCTAATGACTTCCCAACTCTGCAGAATAAAATAACTTATAAGAGAGAACTTCCCTCTCTACTCTAAAATAGCACACCTGTTCCTCCATTACTCTGTTAACTCCCTTACTTTGCTTTTTCTCACAGCATTTACCATCTGTTACTACATATTAATTTATTTTATTTTCATTAGAATAGTTTCTTGCACTTGACAGGGACTCAAATAATTGTTGAATAAATGAATGAGTGACTTCTAATATTCCTTTTCTTTGACCATTTATACTTTAAGTTCAACAGTGACTAGTTGTATCCAGAAAAGGGATCTCCAGGTTGAAAACCACAGAGAACACCCTGGATTCTTATTTCCTGGGACTAGAGACAACAGCCCAAATAACTTGAAATAGAACTGGTAACACTCACTCTCAGAGGGTTTTCATTGAGGTATGGAGGCTCCCCTTCAATCATTTCGATGGCCATGATGCCCAGGGACCAGATGTCAACCTTGGGCCCATAGGCCTTTCGTGTCACAACCTCTGGTGCCATCCAGTATGGGGTTCCTACCATGGTGCTCCGTTTGCTCTGCTCTGGGGTTATCTGTGCACAGAATCCAAAGTCAGCTAGAAAAGAAAAATAAGAGAAAGAACATACATTTAGGATATACACTCACTTCAGTAAGTGTTGACTGTGTACCTACACATAGGTGACAAGATCCGCCTGGCTTCCAGCTCTGCTATCCTTTGTCTCTCCAAAGTCACTTGACTACCACCTTCATGTCTAGCTCCTAGCCTATTTCCTATTGAACCCTGAAGAGAAATAGAAGGAATATAAGAAACACCATCTCTGGCCTCCTACTTCTCCTCAAACCAGGGGACTTAGTGTTAAAGTCCAAGCTGCCCATTTTGGTCTTGATTGTTCATCCCAATTCTGCTTTGTTCTTGAAAAACCATTCCCATAATCCCAAATCTGGCGACTAGGTCCTTGTCTTATTCCTTGGGCACGAGTCCTTGATTTAAACCCCAATCACCTATGACTAGGCATGGCCCTGTTTTTATGCCCCAGACCCAGGGCTGCTAGCAGTCCTTCCATAAACTGCCCATCCACCCATGACACAGCCTGTTTGTCTGGTCTACTGGTCTTTACACCTTTGAACAAAATGCTCTACCTGCCATGGTTTTTACATTATATTGCAATTATAAATTTATTTAAATTAGGAAGCCTTTGAGAGTACGGATTATGTCTTCTTACTTGTCCTCATATCCCTAGAAGGATCAGCATGTACTAGACATTCAATAAAAGTTTGCTGAATAACTGAATGAAAGAAATTATATAAAACTCTTTTTTCTAATTATCTATTACACGTTTTCCATACTAGATTGAGAAGGTAGGGAAAATGTACTCTCAGTGCCCATCACAGGACCTAGCACAGAGTAACCATTCAGCAAAGTTTTTTGTGGTTGTTGTTAAATGTATAAATGAATGAAAAAATAATGAAATGATATCCTATGATTAATACAGAAAATATAAAACAGCCCTCATATCCCATGAAATCATAAAGACCCTTTGGTGAGTGTCGTAGTTACTATTATATGATGACCATCTCACAGGAGACAGGGCCCCACAGGCAGAGAAGTATTATCATTCCTAAGGCTCCTACTTACTTAGCTTGACAGAGCCATCCATTCCCAACAGAATATTGTCACTCTTGATGTCTCTGTGAATGACCTGGTTCGAATGCAAGAACTCCAGAGCCTGCAGACACTATTGAAGTGGTGTGGGCAGGGGGAGAAAGAAAGGACATACATATAATACAGAAGACTTAATAGAAAATCAACTAATTCAACCTCTTCACTTTAAAATAAAGGAAGTAAGGCCCCAGTGAGTAAAAGGACTTGCCCCAAATCAATCGCAGAGCCAGATCTAGAAACAAGTCTTCCATCTCCTAGCTAAACATTCTTTTAACACTCCATGCTGCCTTTCACCTTAAAATAGTTTTTTTAAGTAAAGGAGTTCCTCCAATGTAATTTTTTTTTAAAATTAGATCCTTGGGAAAGGACCTAAGGCCCAAGAGAAATTACTGAAGAAAAATGGAAAGGATCTTATAATGACAGACCGGAGGAAAACAACAAATAAGGGTCATATTTGAGGAAGCAGACATATGGAAGTGATACTATAAGCAGTAAGTTAGCAGGATAATCTTATTTTGGTGAGGAGATATTTTGTACTATTTTGGATATGCTGAATTTGACATCTGAAGACAAATGTCCGGTAGGCAACTTAATTTATGAATCTTAGGTTCCATACAGTGGTAAATATTTACAAGTCATTTGGGAAGAGATGATTTTTGTTTAAGTTATAAAAATGGTTGAACCCGGCAAAGGGTAAAGGAGAAAGAGAAGAATCTTGGAAAACACCTATACTTAGCAGGCAGAATGAGTAATAAAGAGACACAATGGTACAATTAAAATGCCTGGTTCTGCTGCTACCCCATTGACTATATAATTCTGGACTTCCATCTATAAAATGTGGGAATCAGATGAGATCATCTCAGCTTTTCTACTAAATCAATAATTTGATTTCATTGACCCAAAACTAATTTTTTAGAAACTTCTACCAATTAAAAAACACTAAAGATATAAGTCAACAGGAAAATACTATTTAAATGGTCCTAACCTAATACTTTACTTTCTAAGAATATACCAATGGCTAAAGTAAGAATAAAACAATATCCAGAATTGGATTTTCCCTGAAAATGTAAGAGCTGCTCTTCTTAGAAGGGTGGAGAAACAGGTCTCAGGATGTCAGAAATTATGATGAAAAAGAATTATCTTGAGAAACTGGAACCCTCATACATCGCTGGCAGGAACGTAAAACAGTACAGCTACTATGGAAACAGTTTGGCAGTTCCTCAAAAGTTGAGTATAGAGTTGCCATATGACCAGCAATCCACCTGTAGTTATATATCCAAGAGAATGAGAACATACCTCCACACAAAAACTGGTATATAAGTGTTCATAGAGTAATTTTTTATTTTTTATAACAGCCGAAAACAGAAACAACCCAAATGTCCATTCTATTACTTGGCAATAAAAAGGAATGAGGTACTGATACATGCTACAAAACGGATGAATCTTTGAAACATAATGCTAGCTAAGTAAAAGAAGCCAATTACAAAAGAGCAAATATTACATGATTCCATTTATATAAAATGCCCAGTACAGGGAAACTACAGAGGTAGAAAATAGATTAGTGGTTACATAGGGCTGGGAGAGTCAGGGCAGGGGACATGGGGAGTGACTGTTAATGGATATTAATTTCCTCTTTGGGGTGATAAAAAGGATCTAAAATTCATTATGATGGTGGTTGTACAACTCTATGAATATACTAAAAACTAGTGAATTATATACTCTAAATGGGTGAATTATATCTCAATAAAGATTTTTTAAAAGGAGAAGATGATCTCTATTAGAACTGAAGAATAGTAATACCATCTATTATATAACATTAACATTTTTTTCCAAGTGCTTTTTGATCCATATAGCACCCCTAAGGTATATATAGTGTGAATGTTGCAATTTCCATTTTACAGATTAATAATGAGGCAAAATGATTTCCCAAAGTATACATATGCATGTATTCTCCACTAGTGAAACTTGGTTCCTGAGGGTAAGGGGGTGGGGTGAAAAAAATCTTAGGTATTACAATGGTTTATGACCCAAACAGCTTAGCTATATATCTGTGATATTACAATTTCATGGCAGGGAGTACGATTAGGAAAAAGCCTCCTTAAGAAGGAGATAATGAAAAGAAGGTTACAAAATACTGCATTAGTAGTGGAACAAAAAAAAAGTCAGAACCCCTAAGAATCCCAGCCTGGTATTAATTCCATTAATTAATTCCAATTACTTGTGAACATTCTAGATCCCAAAGTTGTTTGCAAAGGGGACCATTATTTTCTAGGGCAGTATTGATTTCACATTTTATTTTTCTTAACACTGATTAAATATATAACTACATAATTTCAGCAGTATGCCTTCAGCTCTTGCACCATCAAACCCCCATCATACTATTATACTCATCTCCACAAAATTCTGAACCTCATCTCATCTTCTATGCTTCCCCTAATTTCCTAACTTTTCTACTAGGTTGGTGCAAAAGCAATTGTGGTTTTTGGTTTTTTTTTTTTTTTTTAAGTAATGGCAAAAACCGCAATTACTTTTGCATTATTGGGCCATCAGAAAGTCCAGTCTGTCATCAGCAAAACACCCAATATCCTCAATGTCTCTGAATATTCCCTTCATCTTCTTGCTCTAATGGAAATGAAATGTAGTTATTCCCTGAGGACACTGTCCAGGCCTTCTGGAGGGCTTTTTTCCCTCCTACATCAGCATATTATCGATTCTAGACATTTAATAGCAATGAGGAGAAAGGGAGTATGTATTTGAGCTTTGTTTTCTTTTTTTATTTTCCTGGAAGTATTTTACCCTAGATTTTTGCTGGCTTGCTTTTATATATCATTCAGATGTTTACTCAAATCTATAGCAAAACCTTCCCTGACTATCTTGTCTAAAATAGTACTTCCTCCATCACTACCTTCTTACTCTGTTTTATTTTCCTTATAGCACATAAATAAAGCAAGAAAGCAGAATAAAAATGATTGAAATATATGCCCAGATAAAAGAGATAAAGGAATATATTATAACGTGCCTAGGCAAGTGGTTATCTTTAAGACTGGAATTATGAGTGACTTTTTACAATATATACTTTCTAGTACTTTATAATTTTTCTACAATGGGTAGAATAAAGTTATCGTTAAAAAAAAAATCATGGTGATAGAAATGACAAACACAGGTACAATACAGGAATGATAGCAGTGTCAGCACTAATTTCTACCAATTCCACAGAGCCCAGGCTGAGATCTCACTGTACAGGGAACTTCAGGAGACAGGAATATGGAGGCAGCTTTCTACCCAAGACTGCTTGGCCCTTGGCCTTACCTCACGGCACACAGCTGCAATTTGGCCTTCATCCATGCAAGTTTCTGTCACCACATCTGTCAAGGAGCCTCCAGCCAAGTATTCCATAACAACCCACAGCTCATCTCCCACGAGGTAACTGCAGGAATACAGATAAAGGGTGAGAGGGAACAATCAGAGTACACTGAGCCATAACACTGGGTTTCAAAGGCTAAGCATATACACAGAGTGAAACTACGTCTTAGCACAAAGTAAAGTAAAAGGTTCTTTACTTTGGGGAAAAGCAGAATCTGGGGAACAGAATCACTAACTTTGAATCTCTCAAGGATGCTCCTGGAGAAAACCAAGTATACATGTTCTGTGAAGCCCCAAAGGGCAGAACTAAGATCTCTAGCTTGAAGTGATACAATAAAATTATATTTCATCACAACACAAAGGAAGACATCCTAAAATTAGAAAGACTGACATGATTCCCACACCTCTAGAAGCATCCAAACATTTGACAAAGATAGGATTTAGAGTCCATGTTACCCAAAGAAGAGAGAGCTACTAAACCTCCCAGAGAGTCCTACCAGATCTGAGATCTATGAGACCAAGTTTTGGGTCTTGTTCAAGACTCTATCCTCAGAGTCCAGCACAGCAGATGCCAATATTTACTAAATAAATCAATGAATAAAATAAAAGATAACTATAAATATTAAACGAAATAATGTTTATAAGAGCCCCTTAAAAGCTGCAAAGTGTTGTATACATAGTCATTATGCTGACAATTGACCTCTACTTTGAGTGTCTGTGGTTCAAGAATGGAATGAATTTAGCAAGGGCTTATGGAGCCAAAGCCTTCTGATAAGCCAAGACTACCATTTAGTAAGATATCCCCAGAGAGATTATGGGCTGACATGAGTTAGAAGTGATAGTTTCACTCAGGAGTTGGATCACTCAACCCTATTACACGATAAATAAAAAGGTCACTTAGCCTATCTGGTCAATGTTTCCTTACTATAGAATCGGACAAATAAAAACAAGGCGAGCCTAGAGCCCTAAAGTCTTCTGCCAGTCTTGGACAAAGAAGCTGGATTGGAAAAAAACATTTCTTGCATTGGCTTGAACTGTGTGGTATCATCTTATCTTCATCCTGATATTGGGAATACTGCTGGACAGATGTGGAGACTGTTGGAAGATTTTAACAAATGCACTCAAGCAAGGGTAAGATTTGAATCCTATTTTTTTGACTACTAATTGACAGCTCTTTCCATAAAACTCTGTGTTCTGATTTATAATTTTTTAATGTCCTGACTAATAAACATGACAGACTAAGTGTTTCTTCAACAATCTCTTTTGAGAGAGAAGACTATGGGGATTTGAACTGCTATGGTCTGAATGTTTGTGTCCCTCAAAATTTATATGTTGAAAATCTAATCACTAATGTTATTAGGAGGTGGGGCCTTTGGAAGGTGATTACATCATGAGGGTTCTGCCCATGAGTTCATCCATATGTGATGGAGTTCCCCTCTGGGACATCTCACAAAAACCACAGACCCTCATTTGCAACACCTTCACTGAATGCTCAGGTTAATATCCTCTTCCATGACCTTACAGAGGTATTTTTTTTTCCTATACCAGACCAGGAACTATTTAAGGGCAAAGATAGCATTATTTACTTCTAATTTCCAGAGTAAAAGTCTCTGGGAATACTAGTAAAGATATGATTAATAAACAAATCTATAAGTCTCTTAATCCTACTCCCAGAACACAAATTCCTTCAATAACATCGTTTTATCATGTAGATGCATCCACTGATGGGGAACTCACCATTTTGTGAGACAGGCCATACCCTTACTGACAGCTTTCATTTTTCCATATCCTGAACCAAAATCTAATACCCCTGTCGCCTTCAGTAGTTTGCATGAGCTATATTCTCTGTATAATAAGTTCTGAAAGAGATGATAAGGTACTAACTTTCAGAGGATTCTTCAGAGCCAGTCAGGACCCACATTAAGGAGACACAGCCATCTCAAAGAAGAAGGCTTTATTCTTTATAGTGTTGGGAATGTCAAAGTTCAACTCTTTTCTTCTTTAAGGAAACTGAAGCTTACTAGTGTTTTAGATGCAGAACAAGAAGGCGCCCTTATGAAATCTACCAGTAACAGGAAGAGGTAGCTGGTCATGCAATATAAGAGGTAAAGAAATTAGAGTCCAAGATTTAGTCCAATTTCGCCTCCACCTATGATGTCTCTGAACCCTGGGCAAGAAGCTTAACTTTTTTTTTTTTTCAGGTATCGGAGAAAAGAACATGATATAATAGAAAGGTGCTAGATATTGGTGCTAGGAATATTCAAATTCAAAACACTGCTTTGCTGTTTTATGGCTTACTACTCTTGGACAAGTTATTAACGTCTATAAACCTCAGTTTCCTTGTCTGTAAAATATGGATTAAAAAACCCTACCTCACAATGAGATACTGTTCATGAAAGTGCTTGGTACAAAGTAAAGCACAATACAAATATTATATACAACCACTATTACTATTTTGCAAAAAAATTTTGATGAGCTGGAATGAGGGGCTAAAATAATAAAAATGGGACTTAATGAAGATAGTGAAAAAGTTCTACATTTCCAGTTTAATGCAAGCTTACGTAAAAAAAAAAAAAAACCAGAAATTTTAGTTGACTGCAAACTTACTGGGAGTCAAAGCAGACAACCTAAAAGATAAAACAAGAATGAAATCATTAAGCTGTGTTGAGTTTAGAAAGAGTCCCACTCTCTCCATAGTGGTCAGATCTCAAATGAAACATCTAGTTCTGCACACTGCATTTTAAGAGAACATAAACAAACAACAAGTTATTCAGGAGGATGAGCAGAATAAGGAAAGATTTGGGATGTAAAATGAGTTAAGGACCTAGATGTTTGACTCAGGCAGATGGGCTGGTAGGTTTCCCTTAGGCAAAACAAACAGTAAGAGGATCAACTGTTAGAAGCTACAAGGTGGTAGAGTTCAGCCTAACACAGAAGGATTTCCCAGCAATAAAGGTGTCCAGCATTACACAGGGTCACATACAGAGAGCCCAGCATCACAGAAGACTCATAAATGGAGGCAGTTCTGAGGGCTGGCACTGCCCTCTTCTCTAACAGCTTCACCACCAATCAGTCCCAAAGGCCCTTTCCCTCTGATGGGACCCACCACTCCATACCTGTCCAAGTAGTTCACAATGTTTGGGTTCTTGTTTTCCCTCATGACCAGGATCTCATTAATAATCAGCTCTTTCTTGGGCTGCTGCTGAAGATTCATCTGCTTAATGGCCACCTGAAATCAAGAGTATATTCAATGTGCAACCACAGTCATTCCCATTTATTGAGCACCTGCTAAGTACCAGACCTTAAGTACTCAGGAAACAAAGATGAGTAAGATACAGTCTTAGCCCTCGAGTAATTCACAATTTGTCTGTGTAGACCAGTGGTCTTCAAAGTGAGGTCTCAAGCCAGCATCATCATCATCTGGGAGCTTGTTGGAAATAAAAACCTCGGGTCCCACCCCAAATCTGCTAAATCAGAAGCTCTGTGATGTAAAAAGTCCTCCAGGTCACTGTGATACACATCAAAGTTTCAGAATCAAACTTTGGTGTAGAAAAATACTTTTAAAAAGTCACAACAGAAAAGAGATGCTATAACAGAGGCTCATACAAAATGCTAGCGAAACATAAAATACAGCAAAAGCCAAGAATGCTTTCAATCTGGCTAGGTATAGAGGCTTCATAAAGGGGGAAGTGACTTTCTGAACCTGGCGTAGAAAGATAAATCAGAGTTGATCAGGTTAAGAAAGAAGAGAAAAGGAGGATGAGAGCTCTATCTACAGAAATAAAAACAAATTTCCAGACAACATGAATATACGGTATACGTTAGTTTCTAAGGTTCTTGGTATCAATTCCTTCTGTGTGTAAGGTACTATTATAAGGTGTTCTCAAATTTGTTATTTCATTTAATCTTCAAAGACACCTTGTGTGCTAAATATTACTAATGATTCAACAGACGGGGAAACTGTGTTTCAGAGAGGATGTGACTTGCATACATAGCTATTCAATAGCAAAATCAGGATTAGAACCCTCAAAAGGGATGCCAAGTTATCCTGTACGTGTAGCCAGATTAATTTCCCCCCACAGTACACATTTGATAACCTTGTTCAAAAACTTAAATGGCTCCTGGTTGCCTAGAAATGCTTCTCAGTACAACATTCAAAGTTCTCATGATCTGGCCCCTACTTCCTTACTTCCAACTCTATTCCTTCACAGAGGAGAGTGTTCATGGAGAACACTCCATGTTCTCCCTGGTATCTAGTCCCCCTTCCTTTGTTCAGAATCTTCTCTTCATCTGGAACAGCCTGTATCATTTCCATACATTCAAAAGCTACTTACTCTTTTTGTATCAGGCCAAAGGAAACTTCATTCTCCAAACCCAATATGCCTTTTCCCTTCTTTAAAGCCCTATAAGATCATATTTATCCCTCTCTTATGGAACTTACAACTTGCTATCATGTATAATGATTAGTGTGTATGTTTGTGTGTATTGAGAGGTTTGAGGGCTTGATTGAAAGCCCAGAACCCTCAATGCCAAACACAGGCCTTTACACACATAGAGTTGGTGCTCAACAAATGTCTGTAGAAAGGAAGACGGCAAGAGAGAAGTCAGTAGGTTGGAAAGTACTTTGTTTTTAAATAAAAACAAACAAAAAAAATGGCAATGGGCTCCTCTATCCCATAGAAGTATACTTTAAATTATTTTCTAAGCGTTCATTCTCTAGAGATATTTTTCCTTTTTCCTGCTTAGTGGACAAGAACACGAACATCTAACAGAACTAAGTTGTCTTTCTAGAAGCAGCAAGAAGTATAAAGAAGGAATGATTCAAACTTTTATGTGACAAATGCCTGACTCTAATCAAGTCAAGAATGGACAGTCTCTTGCAGAGACCAGGTTAATCATTTAGAATAGAAGTAATTCTGTAAAAAAATCTGCCACCTCCATTCCCTACCTCAAGTAAGGAAAAATTGCTTTGGAGTGGGGTTTCCTGTTAGGTCAGGCTTCTGGTCTGGCTGCAGCTGTCTATAACAGCTGAGCATTAGTTTTTCCTAACGTTTGAAAAGCAACATGTTGATCTAAAGATATTAAGTATAGTTAGCCCTTACAACGCACATTAAGGACTGGAGCCAGAAGAATGTCTTTTGAGTTACTCATGCCATCTTGGAGGATGGGACACTGCTTACGAACCACACAGTGGTCACTGCTGGCAGCAGCAGGGGAGGAGAGGCAGAAAGAGGCTAACGTGGAGGCTAGGGAAGGACATGGGAGTCCTTTTCTTTTTACTTTTTCTTTTAATACAGAGTCTTGCTCTGTTGCCCAGGCTGGAATGCAATGGCAATCTCTGCTCACTGCAACCTCTGCCCCCAGGGTTCAAGTGATTCTCCTGCCTCAGCCTCCCGTGTAGCTGGGATTACAGGCATCTGCCATCACGCCCAGCTAATTTTGGTATTTTTAGTAGAAACAGGGTTTCACCACGTTGGCCAGGCTGGTCTCGAACTCCTGATCTCGTAATCTGCCTGCCTCAGCCTCCCAAAGTGCTGGGATTACAGGCATGAGCAACCGCGCCTGGCCAGGAGTCCTTTTCAATAGCTACTAACTATGGGCTAGGCTAAGTGTCCTTCACCTAAGCCCCACCTATATAGGCTAGGAGATAGCATTCCTGTAACAGAAAAAGAACTGGACTTGAACTCTGAGGACTCAAGCTCAGGATCTGACTGTCACTTACTGACCTTGACCAATCACAAGCTCTCTGAGCCTCAGTCTCTTCATCAATACATTGAAGATAATCTCAACCTTGATTCCCCTCTTTTCAGGATTGTTTTGAATACCAAGTGAGACAATGGCCAATGCATTACTCACATATAAGTAAAGAATTTAAGCAATAAATTTAGACAATAACAAAAATGGTAATCACAGTAATAACAGCATTTAATAAGTACTTGGCACAGCAACCACTCTCCCACCGCTACTGTTTATCAAATACCAACTGTGTGCCAGGCTCTGTGCTAGATGCCGTACTTATATTATCACAGTAAAACCTAACCACACACAACCCTACAAAGCAAGAATCATGATCTGCATTTTCAGGTAAGAAAATTGAGGCTAAGACTCATAAGAAAATTCTAAGGTCATAATCAATGCCTACAGGTCCATGTAACTCCAAAGCCTCTTCCAGTCTGTTCTTTCTATTGTACACATTCTCTCTAAAAACACACTTGAAAAATAATTGTTGGATATGTTAACTGGAAGACTTCCCAGCACTAACATTCTTCCTATATGTGAGACACTAGGTCTGCCCTTCTCAGCTGGATAACCCCCAATAAGCAAGAACTCACAAAGACTGAGAGCATCCCGTGGACTCCAATAAAGATTTATTCTCCCTGGGGCAGGAAATGAAGCCTTCCTGACCACACTGCATTAGCCACCCTGATGGACTCCCTTCCATTCATAGTTTTGTAACCACAAGACAGGCATACAATGAATTTAAATTTCTCTTTCCTCTGGCCAGCTTCTCACACAGCCAGCCTCCAGGGCTTCCAGGAACCACCATCATCACCTACCTGCCTCCCATCAAGGACTGTGAGGCCTGAGAGGCCAGAAGGGACTCTAGTATCTAACCTCAGCTCTGTTGTGCTCTTGCGGCCCAAAACACACAGGATTAGGAGTCAAAGATTCTAATCCAGTCCCTGGTAATTGCTGACAGTACAACTTTGCAAAAAAAAGTTATTTATACACCCTGAGCCTCAAATTCCTCAGCAGTAAAGAAGAAATAATATTACCTACCTCATAGAGTTCTTTTCAGGATTGGTATAGCCTTTTTTATTTTAATCTCTGCATCATATTCACCATCATTAAAATGCCATGATAATATTATCCTTCCTTCCTCACCATTATTTTTACTTTAAGGCAGATTCGTGTCAATATTACAAGGCTTTTATATGTACACAAAGGAAATTATGGTCTCTTACATTTACATATGATTTTAATGTCTGTGAACTTTCACAGAATTCTTAGCATAAGGTGTGGCATAAAGCAAATGCTTTGTGGAATACATACATATGTATATGAGTAAAAATGAATAAATATGAATATGTAGTTCATAAAGTTTATAATGCATTTTCACATGTATTGCTTTACTGAATTCTTTCAACACTTTCGTGGACATTTTATTATGCACATTTTATAAATATATAAAATTCAGGCTCAGAGAGGTCAAATGACTTGCCCAAGGTTATATAAGTAGCTAAAGGCTTATAAGCATCTAGGTCTTTGGATTCTCACATCAAAGAATAATGAATAAATCCTTAACCATAATAATGATTTTTAAAACTTGGCTTACCCTAGGTGGAGCCTTAATATTTGGCTTTAACACTTGTAAAAACTCACAAGAGCCTAGTGAGATATGTGCTACCCCTATTAACCACGACTTCTCCAGGGTGCCACGTGGTTTCAACCACCAAAAATATAGAAGCACGTTTCTAGCAGCCTCCCTCACAGAAGCCCAACTCTATTTTCATTGGAAGAGGAGGTGCCTCTCTCAATTATTGTGTACTGGTACTCTTTGAAGTAAGAACTTCTCTGGGGCAGCTGCCATCCACAGTTCATTGGCTGACACTCCTACTCTGCAACCAAATATTAAAATGCAAGGAAACCTCAAGTACTCTATATTCCCTTCATATCTTTCTTCTACTGAATATAAGACCTTGGGTCAGCAGGCTTTAGCTATAGTTCTCATGGCTTAATGAAATGAGAGGGACAAAAAGCTGCCTCCAAATAAATGAGGATTTCACTGTTCAGTGGAAAGTAAAGGTAGCACCAGTAGATTAGGAGTCAAGAGACATGGTTTAAATCTCCTGTAGATCAGATTTCTCCCCCAAGCCCCAAAGTTGTGTAAGCAACTATCCACTTGGCAATCAGGCAGTATCCAATTTCTTTTTCCTTTCTCCTTGAATAATATCACCCACTTGTAAGTAATGTTCACATTCAATCATCTAATCCTGTCGAACCTAACTGCTAAGTTATCTCTCAAATCCATTCACTTCCCTCCATCTAACTATTTCACCTTAGTCCAAACCTTAAGTTTCATAATGTTATCCTGCTATTTGGCTTTTGTATGCTACAGTAAGAAACTAGATATGTTCCAGCTGGGCACACTGGCTCACGCCTGTAATCCTAGCCCTTTGGGAGGCCGAGGCAGGAAGATCACCTGAGGTTAGGAGTTCGAGAGCAGCCTGGCCAACATGGTGAAACCTCACCTCTACTAAAAAATACAAAAATTAGCCAGGCATGGTGGCAGGTTCCTATAATCCCAGCTACTCAGGAGGCTGAGGCTGGAGAACTGCTTGAACCTAGGAGGCGGAGGCTGCAGTGAGCAGAGATCACGCCACTGCACTCCAGCCTGGATGACAGAGCGAGACCCCATCCCCAAAAAAAAAACCTAGAACTGTTCCTGTTGACCTAACAAGGGCTACAAATTAATCCCAAATAAAAAGAAACAGAACTAAAGGAGCAACAGTGGGTGGTGGATACTTACCTCCTGTCCTGTGGCCACATCCATTGCTGTGTACACGGTGCCTGAAGCACTGAACAGTAAGGTGGCGGAGAAAGAGGGAAAAAAACACAGTGTTCAATAAAGTGATATTTGTCAAATGCAGTTCTACACACAATCTGTGAGTGTCAAAAACAAGAGCAGTAAAAATAATCCTCTCCCTGCAGCATCCATTCTCACATTTAAGAAGCTATAAGAGGTAGTACAGAGAATGTAGGCTCTAGTGGCCAGGAGACCTGAATTCCAACCTGGTACTTCTACCTAGTACCTACTAGGTAGGATCTTAAGAAAGTTATTTAACTTCTTTGAGCTTCACTTTCCTCATTTGTAAAGTGGACATAAGAGAATACAAGATAATTTAAATTGATTAGTTCATGTAAAGTACTTAGCCAACTGCATATCATATAACAGATGCTCAATATATATTAATTTCCTGTTCCTGCTTGCTTCTCTCCTCTCCTCCATCACCCTTGGCACGTGGCTCTAATTTCTTGTGGCTTCAAACTCTTCATCTATAAAAGGGATAAGATTAGATCTATGATTTTCAACTGGGGGGGTGACAGGTGGGGAGAAAGGGGCCCTGCGGAGAATTTCAGAATGTGTTTGGGGGTGGGCCAGCATATCTTATTTATTTATCAAAAAGGAATATGGACTTCCAGGGTGTCGGTAATGTTCTTTTTCTTAATCTGGGTACTGGTTACATAGGCGTGTTCACTTTTTGAAAATTCATTGAGTTGTACACTTATGTATGCTATCTTTAGTGAAAATTTACTTTAAAAAACTATAAATAGTAAAAAACTATAAAAACTTGAAGAACCACACTGAATAATCTAATCTCAAAGTACCCTTCCCACTCTGATATTACAGGATACACTTGGATCCTTTAAAATAAAATAATGGTTTTCAATCATTTATTCCATCAATAGGATATGTGAATTTTGTTTTCTGTAGTTTGTATTATAAAAGTGGTTTTTAGTTTTCATTCTTCAAACATAAAATGATATTAAATATACTCTTTCAAACATACATGCTCCCAGAAGATCTGAGGGTACCTCTGCCCCACCCCCAAGGTAAGAATGACCCCACTTGACACATGTGTGTACACATATGTATGTTAAGTATATACACATTCATATATACAGACAGAGAAGGGGGGAAGAAATGCAGAAATAATGCTAGGAAAGTAATAATTCATTCAAAATAACTAAATCCATTCAAAATAACTAAAACCCTCATTTTATGCTTAAGACCATAAACCCTGTGTATTTGTAGGTAAGTAATTTGTAACACATATTTGTACCTGTACATGCCATATGTTAGGTACATATGATGCAATTTGAAGAAAATTAAAATTCTGCTCTATTACAAGACTGCTTCCTAGGCAAGCCCTGAGATTATAATTCCAGGTCAATCCAGGGGGAAAAGTCATGTGTAAGCATGCCTTGCAGCTAGAAACTATGGTCACCAGCTCCCTAATCATCACTCTTTAGTTGGGACCCTAGCTACATGCCTGGAAACTGTGACTATAACATACTGGCTATAAAATAAGGATTGGATGACTTGTACAGGCAGTTATTTCTTCACTGCCTGATTATCCTGCCCTTAGCTATCTTCTGTTATAAAGCTGGTATCTGTCTTCCTATCCCCATCCCTTCCTGATCCTACTAGATGTACTATTCTTAAAGGACAAACATGCCCAAGCCTCAGGGGACTGTCTCCATGATTACAAAGTTGTAGAAAGCTACTCAGGCCCACTGCTTAATACCTATTTCTAACTTGAATAGACATATAATTAGACATATGAATTCCAAGTCCAAAAGAATAATAATCTTCAGGTCTTAAAGGAGAAATAAAAGCAAGCAAAAATTACAATATTACCAATTCATCATATTGGTGTGGCAGTTGTATTTTAAAAATTATGCAATGTGGAAACATCAGCATAGGTGCTTAATTAATATTTCATTCTTCCCTTAGCACTAACAGACCTGTCAAGTAAGCAAGGAAAGAACATTATGCAGATGTTGCCTATTTATAGGTCTCATATATCAGTAACTAAAAAAAAAAAAAAAAGTCACAAAAGTTCTGGAGGTAAAAGGTCCTCAATTCACAATCTGTCTTCCTTAAATTTACAGGAAGAAACTCCAGTCCAGAGAAGAAACCTGACTTGCCTATGCTTGTCCATGTACATTTCTGCTACATTCTTAATATCTCAATTTCACTACCTAAAGGAAATACCATCCCACATTACTCTGAGGTAAGCAAAATAATTTTTTTCTCAAGGTGTTAAATACCTTACACCAGTTCAAACTCACAAAAGTATGTCTATTTTGAAAAACACTGGAACTAGAAAAAAATAAGATCCACTCAAGCCCAGAGTTGTTCTGAGGATTAAACAATAAATGCAAATAACAGATGTGAACTGTAGAATGCTGTATAAACAGAACCTCCCTATATTATGCAATCTTTTATTTTCAGAAATTCTTGGGTGTATAATTTTTTAAAAAAAAGAAAATTTCAATGACATCGTTAGCAACAATGCTTTCATTCCACTAACACTGAGAGCCAGACATTTTTCTTTTTCAGTTTCTTTTTAATTTTATCTCTTTTGGTGGGTCTTTAGAAATCTCTTTTTTTTTTTTATAGAGAGGTATAACTTAATTTGCACAAATCTTAAGTGTACAACTTGATTTTTATATATGTACATACCCATGTGTTCACTACCAAGATCACCCCCAAAGATTCCCTCATGACTATTCCTACTCAACATCCTCCTCCCAGAAATAACTACACTGTTCTGACTTCTATTATCATACATTAGTTTTGCTTGTTCTTGAATTTCATATAAATAGAATGACATAGTATCTGCTCTTTTATATCTGGCTTTTTTCACTCAAAATAATGGCCACTTTCAAAAGACACTACAGTCATTACCCCCGAAGATTCCTTCATGCCTATTCCCACTCTGCATCCTCCTCCCAGAAATAACCACTATTCTGACTTCTATTATCATATATTACTTTTGCCTGTTCTTGAATTTCATATAAATCAAATGAGACAGTATCTGCTTTTTCATATCTAGCTTCTTTCACTCAAAATAACAGCCAAACACTTTAAAAACACAAGACAGTCATGTGTCACATAACGACGTTTCAGTCAACAATGGACCGCATATGATGGTGGTCCCATAAGATTATGATGGAGCTGAAAAATTCCTATCACCCAGTAACACTGTAGGAGTTGTAACGTCATAGCACAATTACTTTGTTTTTTAATAAATGTACAGTCTAAGTGTACAGGGTTTATAAAGTCTACAGTAGCGTACACAGTAATGTCCTAGGCCTCGACATTCACTCACCACTCACTGACTCACCTAGAGCAACTTCCAGTCCTACAAGCTCCATCCATGGTAAGTGCCCTACATAAATATACCTTTTTTTTAAATCTTTTATGCTGTATTTTTACCGTATCTTTTCTATGTTTAGATATACAACCACCACTGTGTTATAATTGCCTACAGTATTCAGTACAGTAACATGCTGTACAGGCTTGTAGCCTAGGAGCAAGACGCTATACCATATAGCCTAGGTGTGTAGTAGGCTATACTATTTAGTTTTGTGTTCACTCTATGATGCTCACATGACAAAACTGCCTAAGGATGCACTTCTCAGAACATATCCCCTTTGTTAGGCAACATATGACTATACAATTGTTTGCCTATCTTTTTCTGTTGACTTGAGGTCCTTGAAAGCAGAGATTGTCTCTGAATTCATAGTGCCTTGCACACAATAGGAACTCAGTTAAGACTTGCTGAATTCATTACACTGAGGGCAGCATATAAGATACAGAGAAGGATGAATGCTAGAAGGATAAATTCTGGCATCTACCTAGAAAAACAGGTCCTATCACAGTAGTAGAAGGGTTTATAGTTTTGGGTCTTCCATTTTATATTAGTGCTGGTGGATCTCAGCACTAGGACAAACAGGGTTCATCCAGAAAAGCAGAGTTGTAATTTGGGAAGTTGGTTTTGTGCTAAGAAAAAAAACCGTTCTCTCACTGTCACTGCAGGGGTATTTTTAGCAACATGGTCAGCTAATGGCATCTCTCTCACATTAAGCATAATTCTGCCAAATCTGAAGTCAGTCTCACATAACAACTCCAGATGGGTGAGGGGTAAAGTGGAGAAAGAAGAACAAGGTTTATGAGAGGCAAAACAAAAGCAAAATCATATATGCCGGCACACACACTTTAAAGTCATTTCTCCAGGGAAAGAAAATGCCCCTACTAACCCTTGTCCAATCTTCTCAAACCGTGTATATTTCTTCTTAGGATCGCCCACACTCACTATGCTTCCTTTGAAAGAAACAGAGACCATGAATCATTTTTTCCCAAATCAAGATACAAAAAAGGTTCCACATTTCCCCAACCCCTGTAGCTGGCAAGGGTTAAAGAATGACCTCCAATAGCCAAAAAACATGCTAAACAGGCCCTCAGCTTTTCCCCCATAAGTCTCAACCAAAAGTTTCATCACCTTGACTGCTTTGATTCATAGTAAGCTATTCCATTTCTAAACTCCTAAAAGTCATTCATTTTTTAATTAATCCATTCAGTAAATATTTACTCATTTAATATGCACCAAGCCATATGTTGTATTAGGAATGAAGAGATATGACACAGGCAAGGCAGTCCCTGCTCTCAAGAAGGTCAATTTCATGGAGGAGACAGATAAGTAAGCATAAAGTTCCATGAAAATATAATAATTGCTGTGATAAAAGCCAAAGGGGTACAGAAAGAGGCACACACACACAAAAAAAAGACTGGAAAAACTTCAGAAAGGTGATATATGGACTGATTTCCACTTTAAGTAAAAGCCAGAGAGATAAAGTAGAGAAGAGGTTTACAACAAAGAATATTTCAAGTGTAACGACATAGAGGTTTTCCACTGGGTTTTATAACTTGTATTTTAGAGATGGAGAAATTGAGGCCCACAGAAGGGAAGAAGATACTTCCCCAAGGTCACACAGCAAATTGGTGTCAGAGCTAAGATTAGGAGTTTCATTTTTAGTCTCCCAGTCCAATGTGCTCTCCATTAATACCCAATTACTAGGAATTGGTACTTTTCACATATATTACCTCATTTGATTTGCAAATGAGACAAGTATTAACATCCCTATTTTAAAAATGAGAAAAATGAGGTTTAGAGAACAGTAGAAAATTGCCTAAGACACAAGTCAGTGGCTGAGCAGAAGCTTCAACTCAAGTGTCCTAACTCCCAGGCCAAGTCTTAATTCTAAGTCATAATTCTAAGTGTTATTGTTAAAACAAAACAAAACAAAAAACTCTGGTTTAGAGAACAAGACTACATACAGGAGTAAACAGATGACTAGGTAAGTGGCTTTTCTTACTTTGTCATTTTATGAGGGATCCAGAAAAGGGCAATTTTTAAAACAGTGAAAATTTGTTTTAAAGTCATATAGGAATTAATCAGGAAGAACTAGAGAACCACAAAGCAATGCCAGTTTGCAGACGTCGCCAAATCGGTCACATCAAATCCTTTTTGGAAGTAAGTAGATACAGTGAATAAATTAAAGCCCTTGTCAAATGATTCTTCCAAGCCCACAGATCAACCTAGTTCTTCCTTCTAACATGAATTCTTCTGCAGTTTACTGAAACACAGAAATAAGCTACCCTAACATACCCCCATTTCTGGCAGCTAAAGAAAGTAAAATGGAAGTTTCCACTTGACAGCAAGAGGCCGTATGCTCTACTTACAGGAACAAAAACTGTGTTCTAACCTCAGCCATGTCACTTTTTAGCTGCGTGATTTTGGGCAGGATATTTAGCCTCCCTGAGCCTCAGATATCTTAATTGCAAAAATTAGGAACATAATGCTTTTCTTCACAGGGTTAATAAGAGAATTAAATTTTAAAAAAATCAAGAAAATATTTTGCTTGTCATTTGATACATACTATAGGTTCATAAAATGTTAACTTCCCTTCCCTCTTTTCCTACAACCAAGATGGCAGATGTGTCTTCTCCTAGGTCAATGGCAAAACATCAATAATCGATCACAGCGCCCTTTTCCACTAGGTCCTCAGTCTTTCTCAACATGGCATTCTAGGCTATTCATTAGAGAAAAACTATTTGTCTTCGCTATAATACATGCCTAGGGGTGAGGGGTGCCCTGCCCTCAAAGTGAGCTATCCACACTCTCACCACATCTCCATCCTAACATAGTATCCAACCAGGGCTGTGAGACAGGGAAGGGAGGTTCAGGGGCAGGGTGAGGAGAAGCAGTCTGTGCCTAAGGTACCAAGCATGGCCAGCCAGCTGCATGGACCAAGCCTACGACCAGCAAATCTCTGTGCTTGACCAGTCATAAAACGAAGAAAGGTTCAGAAAGCTACAAATTCCTTACGTAATTTCTCCAAGATCTCCTCATCAGACATTTTAGGCTTCTTCTTCTGCTTCTCAGTATTCCGGGTCAAAGCATCTGGTGGAGTGGTGTTATTTTCAGTAGGTGAAATGGGAGATGTAGCCACGTCCCGAGTTGGAGTGACAGGAAGTGGTTCAATCACAGACCGTGTGTATACCTGCATTATTAGTGCAAAATTTTGGCAAGACCAGCCTTTGTTAGCATAGGGGAACCTCTCCTAGATGTGAGGTTAGAACATCCACAGAGCAAACCCCAATAAACTCATCCTTTCTCTTATGTCAAAATCTATATTACTCCTCCTCTGTGCCCAGGCCCACCCATTCTGGGTAAAATGGCCTTCCTTACTCTCACTGTAAACAAAAGAAGTGAGAGTGTCAGCACTAAAGATATTCAGTAGAGGCTAGACAACTATCAAAAGAAATTAGTTAAAGACAATTCTATTAGATAAGAATCCCCTTCATCTGTAATATTTTATGCTTCCCCAAGCTAAAAGAAATATCCTGTATTCCCCAAGCTAAAAGAAATATTCTGTAACAAAAGAAGTTAGTTGAAGACAATTCTATTAGATAAGAATCCCCTTCATTTGTAATATTTTATGCTTCCCCAAGTTAAAAGACATCCTGTAGTAATGCAAATAGCACTTGGCATTACTAGTACAACACCAACTTCTATTGAGTTACTCCCTCCTTACATCCTGAACCCTTGCAGGGAAGGAACTACTTTTGTTCTTCATCAAGAGGTAGTAGAGTGTGATGATTTAGAACATGGACTCTGGAACCTGACTGCCTGAACTTAAATCCCAACTCTTATTATTCTTACCTTCTGCATGACTTTGGGCAGGTTATTTAACTTCTCTGTGTTTCAGTTTCCTCATCTATAAAATGGTGATAATAATGATAACTATCTTTTGGGGTTGCTGTAGGAGTAAACTGATTAATATGTGAGGTAATCAGACTCATCCCCAGCAGACATTAAGCACTCAAATTTTACCTTTTAAAAATATTAAATGTCCTATTCATTCATTTACATAACAAACATTTACTGAGAATCTATTTGTTGCCTCACCCTGTACAAAATGCTGCCCCAACCTCTCATTCTTATAAAGGAGGTGAGAAAATCATAACTACAAGGCAGAAAGTGATACATGTTATAAAGAAATAAGCAAGCTATATACTACTGAGGTTCAGAAGTGATCATAAATTATACTTCCTTTCCCCAGGAGATGCTTCAAGGTATTTAACAGATTTTATCATAAAAATATCACAATTATCTTTTGCATAGTCCATAAACTGTATAAGGACAGGGAATGTGGGTCATTCATCCATGAGTTCCTCCATCTAACCACTTACTAAAAAAAAGCAAGCATTCAGGTAAATATTTGATGGAATAAATAAACAAACAGGATCCTGCAACTGGATCCTGAAGGACGGATAGGTTTCTACAAAGATAGAGGATCATTTATCTATGATGATCATTTATCTGCGATGATGCAAAGCCATTGGCAACAGTGGGACTCAAACCCATGGCTCCACAGAGACTAAAGCCAACTACATCCTGCACCTTGGACTGCTTGACCATGCTACCTTTTGACTGGACAGGCTTTTAATAGGTGGAAATGGGAGAGAACATTCCAGTAGTGGGAACAGCAATAAGCCAAGACGCTGAGATCAGAGGCGATGGCTTCCTTCCTGGTTACTACTCTAGCATAATGATTTCTCAATTTTCTATTCTTGTACCTGTAGACAAACTATATCCCAGGCACCTAAACCTATACTTCCATGCCTTGTCCTCTTTTGCCTGTCCTGATATATCTCTTTGAAGACAGAAACCTTGCCTTTTCCTTCTTTAATAGTCTCCTTCTCTGGCTCCTAGCACAGGTTTGTACACACAAAAATACCACTGTGCTATGGTGGAAAACAACCTGGAGTTGGGGTTAATTACCTGCTTTCAAATCCTGGCTCTTTTGTTTACTAAGAGACTGGGCAGATCAATTCACCTCTCCAAATCTCAGCTGCTTCTTCTATAAATTAGGAATTAACAATACCTTTTTAGAAAGAAATGCTATGAAGATCAATTAATTAATTAATTAATTCAATATTTACTGTCCTCTGATATTTACCCACCTCTGCAGGTGCCAAGAACTATGTTAAGCACTAGAAATACATACATATGGATTTCCTCTACTTTTTGAGGTGTTCATGGTTTAGTGGGGAAAAAAATGTTTTAAATGAACATGTCTACAAACCAAAAAAAACCATATCAGTGTTAACGACTCTCCAATTTTGAAGCGCATTTTCCCTTGAGGTAACTTTGTGACCTACAGAGAAGATGATTCCACAGATTCTGTTTGTAAGTTCTCATCCTAATAGGTCATATAATTCCTTTGAATTTCCTCCACAGCATCTCCAATAGTCATTCAACCAATTTCTGTTTGAACACCTCCCTGAATGCTGTATTCCAGAGGTAGCACTTTTTTTTCCTTTCATGATCACAGAAGTGCTAGATGGTTCCTTCATTATGGAGCTCTCATCTTAGTAAAAGACCTAAACAAAGAAACACTAGTAGAGTATCATCTGATGGTAGGTCAGTGCTCAGTGATGCCAAATTAAGTAAAAGGCACAGGGACTAGATGTTTCAAAGCAAGGTTAGAGGGACCATGGCTATTCTCAGAGATGCAGGAACCTCAAAGGAAGTTAAATAGAAATCACTGCCAACATCCGGCATCAAAATGCACTCCTGATGCCCAGCATATTAATAGCACTAATGTATTTATATATTCTCTTGGGTCTTTCAATATTATCAATAATGCTCTAAGAGGCTGAACACTGCACATTTAACAGAGAAGAAAAGATCTGTGGCAAGACAATTTGTTGCTTCCCTGGAGACTGGAATAATTTATGTTAGTCCTGCACTAAGTAGCATCAATCCTATATATCTTCCTGTCCTATCTGTGGAGAACCGAGACTGGACTGGTATAAACATCAATTACCTAGGACACTTTGGGACTATCTGCAAACCAATGATAAATAAATACATGATTTTTTGTCTTTAATCATACAGAAAGTACCTTTAGTCAAGGTAGTTCAGTGATTTCACCAGCTCCAAAATCTAAGGACGCCTACCAGAATATTAAACTTCTAGGTATCAGCACCAACTCCTCCCTCTCCCCACTTACTCTAATAAATCACAAAACTGGCCAGGTCCCCAAAGACTCACAGATTTTGTGTGCTCTGGGCGTGGAGCAATCACTGGTGGTGGGGTAGCATCATCATCATCATCATCCTCATCTTCTGAAACTGGTGGCACTGCAGGAGTCTCAGACACAGCCTTCACATTCTGTGCAAAGAAGAAAAGCAAGATGCATCTGGTCCAGCTGCCATGGAACTTAACTATCAGGATCACCAAACCTCCCACGAGAAACCCCATCCTGATATCCCTTCTGAAATACACATTAGCCTCCAAGCTCTCACCTTTGTGTAGCTAGTCTCAGAAGCTCAATCTGTTTCTCCCTCTTCTTTTAGCCATCACTATCCACTCAGTCCCTTGGGGCTTCCTTCTCCCACTCAAAGCCTAGCTGTGAATGGGAAGCTAGCTTACAGCTTTTCTACCTGCCTCTCCCCCAACCCAACCCCTGAAGACAAGCTCACAGTACCTTCTTATTCTATGAATTTTGCTCTCCACACTGAATAGGGAATAAAGTACGAAATGTAGGGAAGGGATCAAAAGTTTCTAATTTTTCAAAATTCATCACTATAATTTCTTACTCTCTCCTGATATGGTAAATGGCAGTCTAAACAGGCTTTTGCCCTGTCCTTTTCCTCTCTTTGCAAAAATCTCCTGAACCCATTACATTACCAGGGGTCCTCACCTCAACCTGAAGATAAAGAACATCAGCATCAGGATCATGTTATCTAAAGAGAACAATGAATTTCTCCCCAGACTGGATACTATCTATTTCCCTAAGCTTCTGCCCTACCCTGGAATGGAACTTACCACTAATTAGATCTGCTTACAATCTGTGACAACCTGATTTCCCCATGCAAACTATAAGAGAGCTGGGCCAAGAGTGGCAGGTTTTAGGGCAGGTCCAGGCAAAAATAGCATACCATTACTGTTTATTACACAGAATTAAGAGACAAAATGCCTCCAAAATATGAGATTTTTGATAGATATCAAATGATTCTATCATTTGATCAGCAAAGAACTGGAGAGGCAATGGGGATCTTTTAATATATACTGATATAATTCAATAGTTTCAGGTATTTTCAGAGCACCTACTTTGTGCTCAGTAAGACTGTGATAGGTACTGTTGACATAAATGTACAAAGATGAAAAAGATGGTCCATGTCCTAAAGTAGTGACCATCTGGTATAGGAGATAGACAGAGGATGAGAGCCCCTCCTGCCTGACACCTGGAGCCTCCTAAGAGGAAGGTCAAGAGTCAGAATAACGGGATAAATGGAAGAACTAAGGAATAATATACTAGAGGTACTGACTGTGGGAGACTGTCTTTTACCACATTTGACATACTAAAGTAAGAAAAACTGGCATAGATTTTAACAGGGCCTCCAGCACAAAGCATAAGTTAAAAACTGACAGTGCCGGGCATATATAAGCAGTTGTGGTGACCATAGGCAATAAATCTGTCCTCTTGGTTTGAAGTTTAATCACCTGAGGAATGTGAAGGAAGAGGAGTGTTATAATCTGAAAGATGACCTTAAATCGCTTTAAGTTCCAAAACTCAATAGAGGTCCTTTCCCTGTCAAAATATGTATTTCGATATTTTTCTGCTCTAATTTATTTTCTCCCCCCTATTCCACTCAACAAAATTTAACTAAAAACCTAATGTGGGAATACAGTTGACTCGGCAAGGCTCTTCATCATCAGGTAGCCCTGGAGCTCCCCTGATGTATACTGTAAACACTAGGTTTGTTTGCTTTATAAAACTGTAGAGAAGGGGATTTCAACACCTTCCTCAGTAAAAGATTCTGTTTTCCATAGGTGATAGCTTTGGGCAGTGATATTAACATCTGTCAGAGAGAGAAAGGTCTAGGTTATTACCCAGATTTTTACTTCTTAGCCCTGTGTCCTTGGGCAAGGGTCTAAGTTAAGTCTCACATTTTTAATTTATAAAACAGGGGTAATGACTACAGCTCTCTGCCTACCTCAGAAGGCCACTGAATGGATTAAATGAGGCAAAGTGAGCATAAAATCACTGAAAATGGTAAAGAGCTAGAGAGATGTAAGGAATCAATTAAATTATCATTATGTCTAATAACCACAAATCTCTGTTTCAAACAAAAGCCAGACATTCCAATTCATCATCCATCTACCCATCTAGCCATCCATCCATCTATCCATTCACTGTGTGCCAGGCTCCATTCTAGGCTCTGGGGCTACATAAAGAATAAAACAGATAAAGTCCCTGGTTCTATGACTTACATTCTAGAAAAGAATAGAGTAAAAAACAATCACCAAAGTGTCTGCTCCATATAGGAGCAGAGATTGGTTGACAAGGTGGGGAGATACTATTTTAGATACGATAGGCACAGGCAAGCCTCTCTAATAAGATGTCATATAACAGTGACCTGAATGAATTAAGGGAGCAAGCCACGGGGCTCTCTGAGAAAAGGATATTCCTAGCAGATGGAAGAAGTTAAAGACTCTGAGACAGAAACATGCTTGGTATGTTCCCACAACCCTTAGGAATTCTACCTATGTGGGTGTAACAAAGTTAGTAAGGGGAAGTAAGGAAAGAAACAAGGTCAGAAAGTTAGCTGGGAATCAGATTATGTAAAGTCAGAGAGGCGGTAATAAAAACTCTGGAGTTTAGACCTAGAATAAGAAACCACTGGAGGACTGTGAGTAGAACAGTGATGTAATCTATACATTTTTTTTCTTTTTAAAGTGATTTATTAAGATGTTTCTCACAAATTAGAGAAAAGGTTTTTTTAATCAATGGCAATAAAATACAAATTCCTATTTTATAACAAAATAGTGAAAAGCACCAAAGAAAATTTGCACCTGTAACTCTAACAAACTCAAGGGTTCTTGGTTCTCAGTTCTTTTAAAGTATAGTCTGATAGAGTACTCAAAGCTTTTAGAAAGAGTACCAAATTTATTACTTCCTGAAATGTTGTATGAATAGCACTTTTATTCATCATATGTTCATACATATATTCTAATATACCATCTCCACTGCCTTAAATACAAAAATATTCATCACAGGCAAGTTTTCTACTGCAAATAGGCAAGAATATTAAATATAATCTGTGATACTGTCTACTTTTTTGAAAACAAGATACTAGAACCAAAACACTGTAGAACACAAATGTTACTAATTTAAGATTACTAATGTTACTAATTTAAGGTTACTAACTTCAGATAGCATCAATTGTTCAACAATATTTTAAAGGTGTTTCTATATAAATTCATCCACTGGTTTGGGTTTTCTTTATTACGGAAATGTATGAATAGTACCCTGGATTATATCCTTGCAATTTGGGCATTTGCTTAAAGGTGTATATTCTTAGCATATAACCAGATGACAATAAGGAATAAATACACTGGAAACTTCTTTGTAACTACTTTGTAAGTTCGTTCTTCTTGCAACTTCCTCAATTGTTCTTCTAGTGACAGATCTCAAACGTCCTCTGTTGGAATATACTTTATGTACTTTTCCACTGATACCAATTTTTAGTTTGATTTTCTTTTTTCTTTTTCTTCTTCATTAGAAGTACTAACACAATATCACTGGCTACTTTATAATTCTCTCCAATTAAGGTTTTATGTTGAACTGTCTGTTTTATCAGGCAGGATAGAATAATGCTTAAAAACCAACATTTTGGAATCAACTAGCTTAGGATCAAATCACGCCTTTATCACTTACAAACTATGAGTTCTGCGTAAGATATTAATTCTCTCACTTTCCTCAGTTATGAAATACAGCCTGTATTAGTACTTACTGTAGTGTTAGTGTGAGGTTAAATGAGATAAAGCTATGTAAAATTCATTTTTGAAATACTCAAATATTAGCTATGATAATGATGTTGGCCAGATGATTAGAAAGTGCTCAGTATAGGATTGCTAAATGAATATGTCTTATCCAATAGTAGTATAAACTGGAATGAAATATCTAAATGGTGGGGCACTCAGTAATTGAAAAAGTGGAGATAATGGGAACAGGATTGTGAAGGAAGATGCCAAAATGGCGAAGAACCATACTATTAACTGACTTAAACCATTAGCCTACATTCTACAGTAAAAATTAGTGGGTCTGATGGTTTTTTTCATATCCTATAAAAGTTTGTTTGCTTTATTATATCTTCAACATGATCAAAACCAGCTCTCAACAGGCCAGGTTTTTAACAGGCCAGTTAAAAACCACCTTGGGAAGGCTCCAAGGTTCAGCTAAGACAGTCAAGGATAAGACTATATCCTAAGGAAATTTTGGGTGGCTGCTGCCTGATCAAATAGAAGTTTTAAGGTCAAGGAAAATAGTGAAGAAGAAAATGACTAGGTACTGGAATCAAAACTCAAGGCTCTGGGCAGCTCGGAATGATATAATGCAAACAGATTGAAAATGGCCACTGAAATGTGACAACCCAACCCAGAGAGGAGATGAGATGGTAGCCAGGGTGTGCTCACTAAGCATTCTGTCCCAGTAGGAAGACTATGCTCACCCTACAAGATCAACTTGATACTTTTCCTTGGGATAGGGAGACCAAGGATTGATACCTGACTAAACATAAAATCCTTTCCCCACTCCCTCCATGAGAAGCAGTATGATAAAAAGGAAAATAAACCGTATCAGGATTCAAAAAGTTCTTTCCATTAAACCCTCTGTTCCTTAGCCTCATAACCACTGCTTTCACTTAGGCACCATATTCTCTTACCTTTACCAATCCTTTACAAGTCTTCCTCATTGCTTTTTGGGCCCCCAGTCTTGCCTTCTCTAATGCATCTTTTATTACAGCCCAGAATAATCTGTCCTTTATCTTTTTAAAAATATTATAAGCAGACTGCCAGGTATGGCAGAGAGAGAAGACTGGCAAATCCTCTCCCCAACAAGCAACTATAAATCTGGACAAAATTGACAAAAACCATTTCAGTTCCCTGGAAATCCAACAAAGGTCAACAAAATATTGAGAAGTGCTTATGACTGATAAACTCCTGAACTTTGGGTTAAAAATAGAATCTCTGGCATTCTGGGCAAGGGATGTTCCCATCCATCCAAGCCCCAACTCCAGAAGTGTGGGGGTTCCATCAGGGCAGACCAGGGTATAACTGCATAGTCCAAGAACATTCACTTTGTGCTGGAGATATGGGCAATGCCTAGGCCCAGTGGCACTGTCATTGGAAGTGACTTCCAAAGGTGGTAGCGGCAGAGGGTCAACTATTCAGCTCTATTAGCCTGAAGCTACAGTCCTGAGTAGGGCAAACTAATTTCTGGCTAAGGCTGTTCACAGGCACAGCAGACGCTAGAAAAGCCTCACGCCAGTCACACATGCCTGGCTATGTGCATACACATAAAAGATTCAAAAGAGCCCAACATAAAGTAAAAGCTGGAACAGACTTGAAAAAGGCCTAAACAGTAAATGTACTCCCCTACCTACACATAGGTCCATCAACAGAGGAAAGAAGCCTTACAGAGTTGAAGTTTTTGAGCACCATCTGTGTCAAATCATTGGCTAAAGATTCAGCTAAGCAAACATAGAAGCAATCTCTGGAAAGCCAGGCTGCAACAAAACAAAACAACAACAAAACCACCACAAAAACAAACAAAAAAACAACAAACACTGAGCAATGACATCAATGACCACAGACAGAGACTATTTCACAGATTTATCCCTAGTAAGATAATACAAAACCAACAAATAAAAAAGCTAGCAACTTTTTTGGGGGAGGGGGCTATCAGTATCCAGAATTGGTACAGAATATTATCTAAATATTGAATTTTCAACAAGAAATTATAAGACATGGAAAGAAACAGGAAAGCACGACCTAGGGGGAAAAAAGCAATCAACAGAAACTCTGAATGTCCCCAAATGTTGGCTTTAGAGAATAAAGATTTCAACTCAGATATAAATACATTCAAAAAACTAAAAGAAACCATGTTTAAAGAGTTTTAAGAAAGCCTAACAACGAGTGAAATTCTCAGTAGACATTACTTCAAATGAACCAAATGGAAATACTACAGTTGAAGAATAAAATAACAAATGAAAAACTCACCAGAGAGCTAAACAAGGGATTCTATATGGCAGAAGAATCAATGAATTTGAAAATGGAGGTGGGGAGCGGTGGCTCACACCTGTAATCCTAGCACTTTGGGAGGCCAAGGTGGGTGGATCACGAAGTCAGGAGTTTGAGACCAGCCTGGCCAATATGGTGAAACCCCATCTCTACTAAAAATATAAAAATAAAATTAGCTGGGTGCGGTGGCACGTGCCTGTTGTCCCAGTTACTCAAGAGGCTGAGGCAGGAGAATCGCTTGAACTCAGGAGGCAGAGGTTGCAGTGAGCTGAGATTGTGCCACTGCACTCCAGCCTGGGTGACAGAGCAAGACTCTGTCTCAAAAAAAAAAAAAGAAAAAGAAAAAGAAAAAAGAAAATGGACCCATAGCAATTATCTGATATAAAGAACTGAGGTAAAAAAAAAATTAAAGAAAAAAACAGAGCATCAAAGAGCTGTGGAACAACATAAAGCACACCAGCATACATATAATGAGAGTCTCTGAGGAAGAAAAAAAAAAGACACAGAAAAAATATTTAAAGAAATAAGGATAAAACTTCCTAAATTTGATAAAAATATTAATCTACAGATCCAAGAACCTCAATAAATCCCAAAGTAGGAAAACACAAAAAGATTCACACCTGGCTGGGAGCGGTGGCTCATGCCTGTAATCCCAGCACTTTGGGAGGCTGAGGCAGGCGGATCACTTGAGGTCAGGAGTTTGGGACCAGCCTGGCCAATATGGTGAAACCCCATCTCTACTAAAAATACAAAAGTTAGCTGGCTGTGGTGGCATGCACCTGAAATCCCAGCTACTCGGGAGGCTGAGGCAAGAGAATCGCCTGAACTCAGGAGGCAGAGGTTGCAGTGAACCAAGATCGCACCACTGTACTCCAGCCTGGGCGACAGAGCGAGACTCCGTCTCAGAAAAAGAAAAAGAAATAAAAATAACACCTAAACGCACAGTCAGACTGCCAAAAGCTAAAGTCAACATGAAAATATTTAAAGCAACCAGAGAAAACTGACATCATGTACAAGGCCAGTCAGTATAATTAACAGCTGACTGCTGATCAGAGTATTTTAAAAATCAAAACAAAAACTTCTGATCAGAAAAAATGGAGGTCAAAAGGCAGTGGGATGACATATTCAAACAGCTGAAATTTTTAAAAATTGCCAGTCAAGAAATCTATACCCAACAAAACTATCCTTCAAAATGAAGACGAAATAAAGACATTCCAGATTAACAAAGAGAAAGAGAATTTATTGCTATCAGACCTGATTTACAAGAAATACTCAAAGAAGCCCATCAGACTGAAAGGAAGTAATACCAAATAGTAACTCAAATCCACAAGTAATAATGGAGAGCAGAGGAAACGGTAAATATGTAGATTAACATGGAAGACTCTAAAAAAATACTTTTTGTTATTTCTTCCACTGACTTCTTTAAAAAACATAATTGTATAAAGCAATTGTTAGGCTTCCAACATATACAGTACGTACACGTGCACACACACATATACACATACAGATTCATACACATTCATGTATATGAAAGAATGGCAGTAATAGAATAAAGAAGGGGCAGGGAATGAAGATATACTGGGGCAAAGTTTACATATTTTACTGGATTTCAGTTACTGTTAATGTGAAGTAGATTGTATATAAATGGCCAATAAGCACATGAAAAGATGCTCAACATCATTATCCATTAGGAAATCCAATAAAATCACAATGAGATACCACTTCACACCCACTAAAATGACTACAATAAAAAGACAGACAACAACAGGGACAGGCAAAGATAGGCAGAAACTGGAACCCTCATTAATTGCTGGTGGGAATATAAAATGGTGCCAGCACTGTGGAAAAAAGTCTGGCAGTTCCTCAAAAAGTTAAACATAAAGTTAACCACATGCCCCAGCAGTTCCATTCCTTGGTATATACTCTGAAGAAATGAGACCACACAAAACCTTGTATGTGAATGTTCATAACTGCATTATTCATAATGACCAAAAAGTGGGAACAACCCAAGTACACATCAACTGATGAAAAGATAAATAAAATGTAGTGTATCCATACAAGGGAATATGATTTGGACATAACAAGAAATGAAATACACCATACTGATACATGTTACAACATAGATAAAGTTCAAAGCTAAGTAAAAGAAGCAAAACATAAAAGACTACATGTTGTATGAGTTTATTTATATAAAATGTCTAGAAAGACAAATTTATAAAGACCAAAAACAGATCAGTGGTTTCCTAGGGCTGAGCATGGGAGTTTGAATGAATGGTAAAAGGGCACTAGGGAACTTTTTCAGGTGATGGCGGCACAACTCTATAAATTTATTAAAAGTATTGAATTGTCCACCACCAATGAGCTTAAAATTCTAGTGAGCTTTTTACTACCCCAATCATAAATATGAGCAGACCTCTGAATACGCAAGGAAAACCTCTAACATAAAAGTGTGAAACCAAAACAAATGAGGCAAAGGGCCACCTGGAAAAAACAGACTAAACAGGAAGGAAAAAACATCCAAAGAAAGCCTATCATTACCTTCCTTAGAGATAAGAAAATATATCAATTCTGGAAACAAGAATGCTATATATTTTCTTAAAATAAAAAACTGATTGAAAATTAAACATGAGAATAGAAATGAAAAATTAAATTGACTGAAAGATGAAGTTGAGGGAGTCTCCTAATTCTTCAGAATAAAAACCAACGCAAGGAAAAGAGAGAAAATCCTTTAAAAAATGGAGAATTAGTTTAAGAGGTCCAAGATCTAGGGCTGGGCGTGGTGGCTCACGCCTGTAATCCCAGCACTTTGGGAGGCCGAGGCGGGCAGATCACAACCTCAGGAGATCGAAATCATCCTGGCCAACATGGTGAAACCCCGTCTCTACTAATATACAAAAAAAAATTAGCCTGGCATGGTGGTGCGTGCCTGCAGTCCCAGCTACTCGGGAAGCTGAGGCAGAGGAATTGCTTGAACCGGGAGGCGGAGGTTGCAGTGAGCTGAGATCACGCCACTGCACTCCAGCCTGGTGACAGAGCGAGACTCCGTCTCAAAACAAACAAACAAACAAAAAGGTCCAAGATCTAAATGATGGAGGTTCCATGAAGAGACAACACAAGAAGCAAGGGGAAGATATCATCAACAAAATAATTCAAGCAATTTCCTAGAACTGAGGGCAGAGTTTCCAGGCTGAAAGAGTTCACAAAGCTCCCTGCAGTATAAATAGATGTAAATAGGAATATAATTGTGAAATTTCTAAGCAATGGTGACAAAGACGACCCTACAAGCTTTCTGAGTAGAAAAAAAGATTGGTCACATACAGAGAAGGATAAATAAAATGGCATTGGACTCAGCAGTACCGAAAGCTAGATGACAAAAGTGTAATGTTTTCCAAATTCTGATGAAAAAATATGTGTAACCTGCAATTCTATAAGCAGCTGAAGTATTAATTAAACGTGAGGGTAGCATAGAGAACGCCCCATTTTGAGACCTGAAAGGTATTATTAAATGTTTACTTTCCATTTACTTTCTTAAAGCTACTAGAGGATATGCTCCACCAAATTCATAAGTAAACAAAAAATAATGTAGGCGTGGCATAGAAAAAATAGGAATACCAACACAAAAATGCAAAGGGATTGCCAAGACAATGGTGAAGGAAGATCCCAGAATGAGAGCTACTTATTACAAGTCCTACTTGACTTTTTAATCAAATACCTGGATAAAAATATTTTTTATTTATTTATTTTTTTGAGATACAGTCCCACTCTGCGGCCCAGGCTGGAGTGCAGTGGCATGATCTCGGCTCACTGCAACGTCTGCCTCCCTGGTTCAAGTGATTCTTTTGCCTCGGCCTCCTGAGTAGCTGGGATTACAGGCACACAACACCAAGCCCAGCTAATTTTTTTGTATTACAGGCGTGAGCCACCGCGCCTGGCCGGTAAAAATACTCTTAAGTGAGTATTCTTAATCACCATTAACCCCAGAGGTAATTGATGTTACTATTTGGTATTTAGCCTTTCAGAAGTGATCTGTGGGTGGTAAACCTTGATCTTCACATGTCCAAACATACCTTTATATTGACACCTTATAGTTAAATGTTAGTTTGATTAGGTACAAAATTCTTGGTTCTAAACAATTTGCCTCATCCCTCTGAAGATACTGCTGTTTTTTCCACTATTTCTAATGAGATGTCTGATGCTAATGTTCCTTTGGACATGAACTATATTCTCTTTGGAGGCTTTTAAGATTTTTCTCTTTATTCTTGGATCTCTTTTCAATTATCTGACTTGGTCATTAACAGGCCCTTCATCTGAAGACTCATGCCTTTCTTCAGCTGGGAATTTTTTCTTCTATTTTTTCTTTATTTTTTTACTCTACTGCCTCTGTTCTCTGCTTATGCTTGAATCCCCCTGACCAACCCTCTATTGTCATTTATTCTCAAATTTTCTATCTTTTATATTTTATATCATTAATTCCCTATTCACTTATATGCATTTGTTGTTTAAACCTTATACATTTCTTTTTTTTTTTTTTTTTTTGAGATGGAGTCTCGCTTCGTCACCCAGGTTGGAGGGCAGTGGCATAATCTCAGCTCACTGCAACCTCTGCCTCCCAGGTTCAAGTGATTATCCTGCCTCAGCCTCCCGAGTAGCTGGGATTACAGGCATATACCCCCACACCTAGCTAATTTTTATATTTTTAGTAGAGATGGGGTTTCACCATGTTGGCCAGGCTGGTCTGGAACTCCTGACCTCAGGTGATCCACCCGCCTCAGCCTCCCAAAGTGCTGGGATTACAGGTGTGAGCACCGCACCCAGCCATAAATTTATGTCTTATGTTTTTAATACTAAGAACACTCTTTCCTCCTCTGATTGCTCTAATAGCAGGGTGTTTTTGTAGATGAAACATCTACAGATCCTCTCTGAAAATACTAGATTTTTAAAAAATCTAGTATTTCCTGAATTATCTATTTCCTCTGGGGCTAATTTTCCTTCCTTATCTTGGTTCCTCTCTTTAATGTTGTGTTTCTCTCAAATGTCTGCAGATCCTTAGCTATTCATTCCTATTTATAAGTGAAGGATAGATTAGTGTATGTAATTAGCATTAGTTTTTCTGAAACTTATGTAAGTCTTGTTTTTCCACTGTCCTACTCTGAATGGGAGGTCTGATATGATCTGTTTGTGAGTTACGGATAGATGGTTATTGGCAAGTGTTACTTTAGGGTATGTAGGCATGGAAAAGTAGAGATTCCCCTCCTCCCAGGTATCAAAAGTATGAGAAATTTACTCTTGGGATGGAAAACTTTAATGTATTTTCCTTCACTGCAGAGCTACTTCTCCTGTTTCCTTTTCTTTATATCTGCGGTAGAATTTTGCAGTTAACTCAGGTTCCTCTCTGTTTCTCTCTCAGGCCCCTACACCCACAGCAAGAGCTTTCCTTAAGTAGGCAGTTTACTTTCTTCAGAAAATTAGCTGATTTTAGCTTAGAATCAAATGCACCTGCTGCCTTTTGTTCACTGTAAGGAGGAGGCTGCCCCTACTGTTTCAAAGGTAGAATTAAATTAATTTACCCTTGAAGATGACCCATGACTCTTTCCTGCTTCTTGTATATATTCTTTCAGCCCATTTTCTCTGGAGCTACTTTCATTTTCCTAGGCATCTTCTCTTACACATACTTTAAGCTGTGGCTTCTTCTGCTCTGATCAATCTGACCTTTTCTGCTTTCTATCTTACATGAATTCCTCACAACAGTTGATTTACGTCATGCTTTTGTTTCAGAGCATTGCTTTTAATTTGGTTTTTAAGAAATCTTTTCTGAAATTAAGAAATTTGAGATAGCAAGAGAGATGGGCACATGAATTCAGTTTACTATCGTGATCCAATTTCCAAAGAAATCTAAGATGTTAGTTTAGACATCACATATCCAACTACATCAATCTTCTACTTAAAATAGTCCCTCAGCTCCAGCACAAAGTCCAAGCTCTCTGGCCTAACATACTGGATCCTTAACCCAACTTTTGTTCATGCTGTCCATCAGACAGGAAAGCACTGCCTTTTTCTCTGCCTGGTATCATTACCTGATGCTTACTTAACACTATATTATAAATCCTTGTTTACATGTTCTGATTCATCACAAAAATTGTGAGACCAAGAGCAAAGATCTTACTAGTCCTTGACTTCTCAGCACCCAAAGAACTTATCATGTGGTAACTATTCATTTTATAAATGAGAATCAGGCATTAAAATGCCATGGAATCTTAGAGTCAGATCTCAGACCAGTGAACCACAGATAACAGAATTTAGAGCTAAAAGGGACTTTAAGATTATGTTTGTTAAACGAACAAAGCTTTAAGGCCCAAGAACTCTGCAAACTTCCTTGTACTTCAGAGCAGAATAAATCACTCCATCAAATATAACCCTATTGTACATTATTCATGCCTCTCTTGCAGCCCTTATCTCCCCAGTCTGTCATTAATTTTTTTTCTCAAGGATTAAGACAGTGCACGTTCATTTTTGTGTCACTTGTATTTTGGCATAAAGAAGATACTAAGTCAATATTTAGGGTATGAGTGAATACATGAATGCTCAGGAGAGCAGAATTTTGTGCTGGTTTCTACTACTAACTCATTCAAACGTAGGGAGTGAGTCACTTAATCTTTCTGAGTCTTAATTTCTTAGGCAGCAATTATATTTGATTATTTCACAAGTGGAATCATCTGTTTGAAACCAACATGGAAAATAATGACATGCTACCATAATACAAAACATATCCTCCATGTAAAACTAGTAAGGATATATAGAGCACTGAGCTAGTGCTGGACAAATGTTCTGAACTGGGGGAGAACAATGTCCTTGACAGCCTTAGTGGTTTTAATTGTAGATACTAAACCAGTACAAGTTTTTACCAAGCAGGTGTTATCCTCCCTGCCATATGGCATGAACCCCAGGGCTCTTCCTCCTCAATAACAAACAACATAGCTACAGCTTTACTGCAGTCTCCTTTATAAGACCTCAATGACATCTTTTTTTGTTCCTTGCCACAGTGAAAAGAACCCTAAACTGAGATTCACAAGACCTCAGTTGTAATGTGGTTCTAATTATAAGTCTTCAGGAAACTCTGTTTTTCTGCCTATGAAATGGAGATGACAATACTTTGTACATAAGTAATTGTGAGGCTAATCATGCTTACATAAAGTTTTTAACACCGTGCATCGTAGGCACTCAATATTGATAGCTATCACTCTTCCTACAAAAGCATAAAGACATTTGAGCCACAAAGCACAATTCGGCTTAAAGCCTCTTCTTTAATAATTTACTATTCAAAGATCCTATATTTGCAAATTCTTTCCCATCTTTTAATCACATCTCTTCTATTTGATGAAAGGCAGCACAAATCAGGGGAAAGCAGTATAGGCTGGGAATCAGATGCCTATTGCCATTAACTCTTTTCCATTTCAGTTTTATCATCTACAAGGATAATAACTTACCTCAGTAAGCTCCTGTGAGGATTCAGAGAGTCAGTAAGAAAGGATCCAACAGGTTGCAAGGCACTGAACGTGTGAATATTGTTTTTTATAATCAATATGTGTAAAAATGACTCCGAATAAACCAGTCCCCACTGGTGGAAGCATGGTTCAAAGTATTTTGATGGTGACTCGGTATTGTGTTAGAACTTAACCACTCTTCTGCTTAAGTTCTTTAAGCGTCTCATCACCTTTAAGATAAGTCAAACTCCTACATGATCTGTCCTGCTTACCAATCCTCCTCATCACCCACCTCTACTTCCTTCACTATTCACATTCTAGTCATAACCACTTCGCAGTTCCCTGTGCAAGTATGCCTCATGAACTTCCTTGCCCACATACATGCTATTCTCTTTCTGTGTGGAATACCCGCATTTCCCCTTAATCCCTGCTCTAGATAACTAACTCATTCAGCTCAGACTTTACTATCAGGAAGCTTTCTCTGACACATCCAACCTTTCATTCAGTAAATGTTTACCAAATGCCAAGACTTGCCAGATGCCAAGGATATAACAATTAACAAGTCAGAGACAGCCCCTGGCTTCATGAAGGTTAGCATGCTGCACTATAATTGTCTGTCTGTGCCTTCAAGCACAAACAGGAATCATGAAGAACTGGCTGCTTGAGGTCTTCAACCTCAAGACTGGGAGGTTCTTAGGTACTGGGACATGTCTGACCATCTCTGTAATGTCACTTATTCACACCGGACTTGGCATAGTATAAACTAGGGCTTTTGCAAATGTTTAGTAAATCAATATGGCATAACCACCTATGTACAAGAGACAACATCAGATGTAAAAAATAAATAGCAACCAGGTGTGGTGGCTCACACCTGTAATCCTAACACTTTGGGAGGTCGAGGCAGGAGGATCACTTGAAGCCAGGAGTTTGAGAACACATAATGAGAACCACATCTCTACCAAAACTTTTTAAAAATTGTCTGTCTGACAATTTGACATCACACTCAATAAGCTGAGTGTGATGGCTTATACCTGTAGTCCCAGCTATTCAGAGGGCTGGGGCAGGAGCATCATTTGAGCCCAGGAGTTTGAGTTTACAATGAGCTATGATCACACCATTGCACTCCCGCCTGGGCAACAGAGCAAAACCTCGTCTCTTTAAAAAAAAAAAAAAAAAAAAAAAAAAAAAGGCAGTATTCTCTTATATGCATCACATTTTACTATTTATAGGACCCTTTCAAATACATCAACATCACATTTTATCCTTGTAAGTGCCCTGGGAAATAGAATTTGTAAGTTAAGAGAGACAGAGAGATCATCTAGTTTACTCTCCAGCCAATTCTTCATGATTTCTATAACATCCAGTTGAGTGTCAAAGCATTCATTACAACTTCAGAGGACAGAATGAATGACTTTAAATGAATAAAATCTGCTCCCTTCAACAATTAGTACTAATCTTGGTTTTGCAGACTCCATAGACCAAAGAGGAAATTTTCTTCTAAGTGTAGGTATCTGAAGACATGTCCAGGTGAGGGCACAGTGTATCATCCTCATTTTATTGATGAAGAAATTGAAGCTCAAAGAGGCAAACTGACTTTCCCAAGGTTCAAAGCTACAAATTAAAACTGAGTCTAAAGCCATACCTTCTGGTTCCAAAATTAGAATTTCTAGAACATTTTACGACTATTATGAATCCATAAAAATTAAAAATAAAAAAATTATCACAAAGAAAGAATTTCTAGGACATTAAAGCTGAAAGGGATACCCCCTATTTATTATATCTAATTTCTTTATTGGATAGATAGGAATTCTGAGGCCAAGGGTGCAGGAATGACTAATATGAGTGCCTCCCAGCTCAGGCTCTGCCTCTACCACACTGTCTTGATCCTTACCTCCACATCTGCCCACATCAAAATAGAGTAAATAAAGACTTACCAAGGCATTAGAAGAATTGTAATCCTCAGCTGACTTATCTGCACAGGAAGAAAAACAAGGGACTTAGTCAATAACAGTTACAGTTAATTCTTTCTGGACAGCAAAATAAGTCTATCTGGTCAAGCACGTGCCAGATTCAGAGAATAGTAATAATATGACTGGTACTACAGGCTAGATATCATGCTAAATGCATTATACATATCACCTTCTTTAATCCTCATTATGGCTCTGAGTACTATTATTATATCTACTTTCATTGATTTGGAAACAAGTTCAGAGATGTTAAGTACAGTTGGGTGTGGCTTAGCAATGGGGTATGTTCTGTGAAATGTGTCATCAGGTAATTTGGTCATTATGTGAACATCATAGAGTGTACTTACACAAACCTAGACAGTATAGCCTGCTACATACCTGGGCTATATTGTATAGCCTATTGCTTTCTAGGCTACAAACCTGTACAGCACGTTACTGCAGGCAACTGTAACACAACGGTAAGTATTTGTATATCTAAACATAGAAAAGGTACAATAAAAAATATCGTTTACAAGGTAAATAAAAGGATACACCTATATGAGCACTTACCATAAATAGAGCCTGCAGGACTGGAAGTTGCTCTGGGTGAGTCAGTGAGTGAGTGATGAGTAAATGTGAAGGCCTAAGTAGGACATTACCAGTGTACACTTAGGCTATGCTAAATTTATTTTAAACTTCAGGAATCACTAGATGATAAGAATTTTTCAACTCCCTTATAATATTAATTATCAGACCACCATTGCATATGCGGTCTGTTGTTGTGGCACATGACTGTTATTTGCCCAGGGTACACACAGGTTAGAGAGGAATTAGATTTGAATTCTGGTCTCATTCTAAATACTACGCTAGAACTGTATCCACATCATCAGCTATATCACTGTCAGGCTTAAATGGCCAAGAAAATCTGCATTCTAAAAGAAAAGGAAAGAATCCATAGCACCATCCTGAGTCATCCATGCCAAAACATGGCCAGTCTCCAGTTTCAGCTTTCATAAAGGATCCTTCTATATCCATATCTACTGCCCACAAGGACAAAAGGACTAAGGTTGAGGAAAAGAGAGGTATTAATCCTGTCAAGTCTAATTAAAGGTAGGGTCTTGTTTTCCAAGAATAGAATCAAGCTCCCTCAATGAAGCAATTACCATGTTTCACTGATTCTGAGATGTACATTTTTTCACATTAACGTCTCTGAAACAGAGGTGTGTCCTACTTTCTAAAGCATGTTATGGTTTAATTGGCAGCTTTATTTTCTTTGATTGGTATGTAAATAATTGTACATCTTACAATCAGTGGTATCTTAGACTTCATAAAATTTGAAAGAGAGACCCAATGGAGATCTTAGGAAGAAAGTAAGTTTATAGACCAGGTAATGTCTTCAGTTTTGTTCTTTAATTCCCATGGGTCCAAGAAAAACTGACTGCCAATTCACCACTAATAGAATTAAGGAGGGGAAATATTCTACCAAATCCAATATATTCCTCACCAAGAACCAAGCCCAGAGAATGTACAATTCCAATTCCATCATGTAAAAAAGTGCTAGATACAGCTTCTTTGACCCTACAGCAAATCACGAACCCACAAAGCAGGAAATAAGGCAAGCTCTGACAACTTGTTCTTATAACAAATCCAGAATAGCTAGCAGTATTCTGGAGAAATAAATTCAGGATATACTTTAAACATAATTCGTTTGTTTTTTCTTGTCCAAAAGACTATAGACTATCAACTTTGGCAGAGTACAACACTATGCCTTCACTGCACTACCCCCAACTTTACATACTGCTAGTATTTTTGAAGATTGGGTATTTTGGTAATAGGCATACTTGTTATGTCATATAAAAATAAGTAAACACTCCCTTTAAAGGTGATGAACTTCTATATATCAAAATCAAATTCCAAAGCACAGAATGACGGAACAGAAAGTGCTTCCAGCACTTTCATTTTACAGATGAGTAAAATGAGGTGCAGAAAAGGAAAAAGATTGGTTCAAGGTCACGTAAGTCAGTGGCAAAATAGGGCTAAGACCCAGTTGAGTTGTCAATCTAGTCTACTTTTTCCCTATTACATTAGCTACTAACAGGTATAAAAAATTAAGTGTTGCCAGGCACATGGCTCACGCCTGTAATCCCAGCACTTTGGGAGGCCAAGGTGGGTGGATCACGAGGTCAATAGGTCGAGACCAGCCTGGCCAATATGGTGAAACCCCATCTCTACCACAAATACAAAAATTAGCCAGGCATAGTGGCGTGCACCTGTAGTCCCAGCTACCTGGGAGGCTGAGGCAGAATTGCGTGAACCCAGGAGGCGGATGTTGCAGTGAGCCGAGATCACGCTGCTGCACTCCAGCCTGGGTGACAGAGTGAGACTCCATCTCAAAAAAAAAAAAAAAAAAAATTAAGTGTTGAAAAAATAGAAATACTTGACAAAAAAATTAGCATGGAAGATTGTGCTTCGGTTATAGGCAGCAAAGGAGTTAAAGGCCCAACTTAAAATACATTTCCATCATGTATCAGCTGAGTCACTTGGGGTATGTCATTTAACTTCTCTGAGCCTAATTAATTTCTTTGAGTATAAAAAATGAGCATAATAGTCCTTGCCCTGCCAATCTAAGGCCATCATAAGAATCACATGAGGGAGCCAGGCTCAGTGGCTCACACCAGTAATCCCAGAACTGTGGGAAGCCAAGGTGAGCAGGTCACTTGAGGTCAGGAGTTCCAGACCAGCCTGGCCAACATGGTGAACTGTCTCTATTAAAACACAAAAATTAGCTGGGGGTGGTGGTGCATGCCTGCAGTCCCAGTTACTCAGGAGGCTGAGGCAGGAGAATCACCTGAGCCCAGGAAGCACAGGCTGCAGTGAGCCAAGATCACACCACAGGACTCCAGCAAAAGAATCACATGAGGTAATTCACATGTGAGCATATACAAATGAGGTAGTATTATCATAACTAATAGTATAAGAGGATGGTAAATAGGGAAAGGAGAGATATGACACTTAAAAAAACCTATACCAAATATGCAATTTTGCCTAGAGTTGACCCTAGTCTTCAACTTATAGAAAATTAAAATTCTTGCATACATATATATATGTGCACAAATTTGTACATACAAAAGTAGATGTACACACGTATCCGTACATATACACTCAATATTATTCATATGTGCATGCATGAATGAACATACACATAATTACCTGAATGTGTATATTTATACATATGTTCGTTCATGAATACCTGAGTGGACTTTATCTTTGTTCATGAATACTTAAGTAGGCTTTAATTCCAAATATATGCAAACCCACAGGGCTATGTCTCTGTTTACATACACATTTACATGCCACTAGCACATATTTACATACATACATGCAGGAAAGATCCTTGCAAAGACTTGGCCACTGAGGTTTTCAAAGACAGCCTCTAACCTGATGTTTCCATGACAAGTTCCTTAAACAAAAACTCTAATTTCCTGACTAGAAAACTTTCCCACTCAGTAGCCCTCCAGCCCAATTCCTCCTTGAAATGACTCAGTCCCTGAATGGAGTAAGTGAGACAGACTCAGCGGGGCCAGACGAGAGGAAGGAAATACTGCTGGGCACATGCATGGCCCTCTCCTGGGCACCACCATAGCAGCATGAGTGAAGCTGCAGCCTGTCATCTCCACCATCTGTGCCCTTGAAACAAGCCAGATACTGGCTGGGGAAAGCATCCTTCAAAATTCACTAGTTCATCCTGGTTCTCACCTTCCCAACAATACTGCCATTTGAAGGAGGCAACATGAGTAACGAGCCTAGAAATTAAAAGATTAGCCCACTATTAATTTAGCATATTAGAAAGGCCTTCTTTGGTTCTCACACCTGCAAAACAATGGAAAGTTGGTCTGCTGTGGAAGGAGAGCCTCCAAATAACATTATTAGGGGCAAGTAGTAAATTCAAAAGGTGACGTTACAGGAATTAGGAGACCTGGGTTCTAATCCCAATTCTGCTATTAAAAACACTCCGAAAAATATAGTCCCTTCTACCGAGGGTACATCTAAAGAAACTTATTCTTTATTGGCCTGTTTTTCATTTAACTAATAAAAATTAGTTCCCTGAGGAAGACATACATTAATGTTATTAAATAACTAATAATAATATTAACAATAATGATGACAATGATAGCTACATTTCTATGGTGATGTTTTACAACTTATAAAGAACTCTCACATCAATCAGCTCACTTATTTCTCACTATAACCTCTTTTTTTTGAGACAGGGTCTCACTCTGTTGCCCAGGCTGGAGTGTAGTGGTGTGATCCTTGCTCACTGCAACTCCACCTCCCAGGCTCAAGTGATCCCTTCTCCTCAGCTTCCCAAGTAGCTGGGACCACAGGGATGCACCACCACACCCGGCTAATTTTTGTATTCTTTGTAGAGACAGGATTTTGCCATGTTGCCCAGACTGGTCTCGAACTCATGACCTCAAGCGATCCTCTTGCCTTGGCCTCCCAAAGTGTTGGGATTACAGGCGTGAGGCACTGCGCCCAACCATTTCTCACTACAGCCTCTTGAGATAGGAATTCCCATTTTGAGATGCAAAGAAATGAAGTGACAGGTAGAACCTAGTAAGGGTCAGAATCTAGACCTTCTAGCACAAAACCTGTGTTCTCTCTATATAATACCATGCTATTTTTAAAAAAAACGTGTGCAGTGACAGAGTGAAGACTCAAGTTTGATGCAAAGTCCATCATCTTGGCTGTCAAATTCCAAAATTCCACGTTAAAGTGCCACTTCCACTCTTTCCACTACTTTCTTCTCTCATCCCAGACCAATAGGCATGTGAGCTTTCCCACCCAGATTAAAACCATCTCTTGCTGAGACTGCCCTGGACGCAGTTCTCATACCTGTAAAGCTCATGTATTTCTGGCTGTTGGATGTCTTCTTCGAGTTGTAAAACTCCAACACATCCAGAACAGCCTGCGGGTTTTTCTTCTGCTCCGACTTAGTGATATTTGATGTCTGAAGCAAGCGGGCCCACTGCTCTGGCATTCCCTGTAAGAGAGACATGCAAGACTAACAGGAAGGCACAGTCACAGGGGAGCCTGAAAGAACATCAGAGCTAACTTTGACACTTGCTAGCAGCAAAAGATGCATTTATTAGTCATTCCTTTCTCTCTATACTCTCAGAGTTTACACAAGCCTCTTTTATAATATCTTTCTCATTGAATTAGTCATTTCTTAAGATGTCTGCTCCTTCACCAGGCTATACCTCCAGGATGGTAGGATAGGATGTTGTTCCTGCATGATCAGTGCCCCACACAGAGCCTGCTACCAAGCCTACCATTTAACAGAGGTTTATTATTTAAGGAACGGAGATGGAAAGGCTTCTCTGGATACAATTTTGGCGATGAAAGTGTCCCACTCATGAACGTGAGAAAATTGTAATCAGGGTCTCAGGCAAAGATAGAAGCATCAGGAAGATGAGAAAGGGTTGAATCTAACAGTGCACAGCCAGAACTCTAAAAGACTAAAGACCTTTCTGTGACCCAGGACTTACCGTAAACTCCCCTGTGACAGCATCAAAACCGACATGAATTGTGTGTTCAAAATCTGAAGGGAGAGAAATCTCTGGCCGCTCTTTCTCTTTCTTTTTATTTGCTGCAAGAGAAACAGGGAAAAGGAAAAAAACAGAAACATTATTGTTTTTAGGCTTATTTTAGCTCTTTATTGACTGTAGTCTCCTTGAGAGGGCAAAGTCTATCTATTAATATTTCACATATGTAGAAGAGCTCAGTTACGGACCTGGATTGGAGCAGATACTCAATGCATGTTTAAAGACTTAATTTCTTGTTGAACTAAAGTAAGGGAGGTGGCCGGGCATGGTGGTTCATGCCTGTAATCCCAGCACTTTGGGAGGCCAAGGCAGGCAGATTGCTTGAGTCCAGGAGTTCAAGACCAGCCTAGGCAACATGGCAAAACCCTGTCTCTGCAAAAATACAAAAATTAGCTAGACATGGTGGTGCATGCCTGTAATGCCAGCTACTTGTGAAGCTGAGGCAAGAGGATCATTTGAGCCCAGGATGTAGAGGTTGCAGTGAGCTGAGATCATGCCACTGCATTCCAGCCTGGGTGACAGAGTGAGGCCCTGTCTCAAAAAAACAAAAAACAATAAAATAAAGGGAGAGGCAAAAAGATCGTCTGTCAGAGTTAACAGTTCTGGTTTTACCAGTAACTAGCCAGTTGATATAGAGTAAGTCATCTTTTTTGTGAAGCCCTCCTTGATCTCTAGGCTGGGTGGTTCTTTACCCTCTCTGTTCCCACAGCACCCAATATATGTAATAGTAATTGACTATTATAAGTGTTTATCTTCCATACCAGACTGAATTCTAAGTGCAGAGGCCATGTCAAATTAATCACAGCTTCCCAAAGGCTAGCACACACCTGGACAAAGTAGGTGCTCAGACAGTAAGTGAAGAAAGGAAAAAATGACCAGACATTTAACTCAACTGGGCAAGGAGTTTAAAGAATCTGCCTAAGACACAAAAATTCTCTCCAGGGCAGGAATAAATGTTCATTTCAGCAGCTCTGGCCTGACTTTCACAACACTTGTTACCCAGCACCTGTGAACCTTATTTTAAAACCCTGCTGTCTGGGAGCTCAACACACTAACCAAAAGAAATTCTGAAGTTCTAACACCTCCACAGACCCAGCAAAACCCTGATAAAAGGTAGCAAAATGAGAAGGAAAAAACAAAAAGGTCTAGAGTTCAAGCCAGTTTCACCTCTACCTCACCACAGAGAGTGTGTGTGTGTGTGTGTGTGTGTGTGTGTGTGTGTGTGTGTGTGTGTGTGTGTAGAGAGAGAGAAAGAGAGACCAGGATCTCTGCTTTCTCATCTAAACAAGGGAGAGGATGAGCTAGATGATCTTAAGGGTCCCTCAAGCACCTACATTCTGTGAATCTATGAAAACAAGAAGCTATGCTTTCTCAAAGCTCTGCAGTTAAGATTCCTTCCTGAGATTGCATCCCACAGTTTTAAATAGGTATTTCATACATATCATCTAATACAATCACCACAATCCTGAGGTAAGTTTTACTTGTAGATTAGAAAATTTGGGAACAGACTTGCCTACAATCATTAAGTAATTAAAATCCAAAAAGTCTGGCATCAAAGCCAAGGCTCTTCACATTCTATTTTACCTCCCCTAAAAAATTTCAAGTTGAATCAAGAAAACATACTTCAGTGTAATAAGAAGAAATGACATTAAGAACTTGCCATGTATACAAACCATGATGTCAATATAGTATTTTTCTTCATTCTTACAATCCTACAAGATAGATATTACTACCGTCATTCTTACAATCCTATGAGATAAATACTACTACTGTCATTTTACAGATGAGGAAACTGAGTAATTTACTCATACAGCTACTGAGAGCTGGGATTTGAACCCAGGTCTGATTCCAAACGTTCATTCTTCAGTATCTTAATGAGAACCATTTGCCTACATGCCAAGTGCTAGGGTTTAAGCTATTTATGCACTTGGCAATTTCCCTCTCAGAAGCAGCTGCTTTGAGAAAGAGAAGGCTAAGGGGTATACCAGGGCCCCAAGTCAAGCAGTCCTTTATGACGTAAGTCCATCTGTCTTTCTCATAGCCAGAATGCACTGGAACATGTGGCAGGGCTTTGGAACTACTTTCTGTTTCTAAATTCCCTCTGATCTAGTCACTTAGGGAAGTACAATTATATTTGTGTTTTATTTCAATTTTTATTTTCTATATCTATGCATGTTTATACATTATTTCTATTACATATAATTGATATACTATATAATACATCACAGGCATGAACTGTCAAATGCATAAGAAACTTTGGTAAAGGAGACCCAAAAAGAAAGTTAGCTCAAAGCATGAGTGGTTTACAGAAAAGAGTTCCAGAGAAATGAAATCATTTAATACATGAACACACAGGGTAATGCTAAAGTCAGCTCTGCTTCTACTGAGCACTCTTTACCCTGCAACCTTTGAATATACCTCACACATTCCCACCTCCAACTTTTTGCTTGCTTTTTCTTCTCCTTGTTTGGAATGCTCTCTTCTCCTTCTCCCTATCTCAGCAATCTTTTAAAGACTGGCTCAGGTCCCACTTTTTCCAGGAAGGATTTCCTGACCTTTCTTCTTCCTGTTAATTCCCAAGACACTGAGTCTGCTACACCACCAAGCATCTAGTCATTTCCTATCTTATATAATTCCTTGCTAGTTTAAAAATCCAAAATGTAAGCTTCTTGAGGACCAAAATTACCACTTCCAATTACAATCCCTGTACTTCTGAATTTCAATACAGCACATGGCTTACTTAGTTGAAGAACACTCTAGAAAATATTAGGGAATGGCCAGGCACGGTGGCTCACGTCTGTAATCCCAGCACTTTGGGAGGCTGAAGCAGGCGGATCACTTGAGGTCAGGAGTTCAAGACCAGCCTGGCCAACATGGTGAAACTCCATCTCTACTAAAATACAAAAATTAGCTGGGCGTGGAGACACATGCGTGTAATCCCAGCTACTCAGGAGGCTGAAGCATGAGAATAGCTTGAACCAGGAGGCAGAGGTTGAAGTGAACTGAAATTGTACCACTGCACTCCAGCCTGGGTGACAGAGTGAGACTGTGTCTCAAAAAAATAAAGAAAGAAAATATTAGGGAGTGACTCTAGAGACCATGATCCCATTCCCTGAGGAAAGAGGCCCAGGGATGTAAGTTGACTTGTCCTGATTCACAGAGCACAGGACTGTAGTCTACCTGATCAAGTCTTTCACTCTTTATTATACCCCTGATCCCTACTGAGATTTGACTGGTATCAACTACTAACTGAAATAACAGTTTAACATAGATTAGATGCGGAGTACAAGAATAGCAATGACTTGGTTGAAGTGGGAGAGGAGAGAAGTAAAAGGAACGGGCAAATCTAGGTGGCAGGATTTAGCTTGGGTACTGTGTAATTTTTTTTTTTTTTTTTTTTTTTTTTTTTTTTTTGAGACAGAGTCTCACTCTTGTTGCCCAGGCTGGAGTACAATGGCGTGATCTCAGCTCACTGCAACCTCCACCTCCCCGGTTCAAGCAATTCTCCCTGCCTCAGCCTCCCAAGTAGCTGAGATTACAGGCACCCGCCACCATACCCAGTTACTTGTTGTATTTGCAGTAGAGACAGGGTTTCACCATGTTGCCAGGCTGGTCTCGAACTCCTGAACTCGGGTGATCCACCCACCTTGGCCTCCCAAAGTGCTGGTATTACAGGCATGAGCCACCACGCCCGGCCTGGTACTGTGTAATATTTAGACTGAGTATTCACCAGTTGGGGATCACCAGCAGAAAACAGGATTCAAGAGGCAGGAATACAGGAGAGAAATGGAGAAGTCATACAGTCCCAGAGCCACCTGGAACCCAATTAATCCCTTCTTGGAAGTAACAATCATCCCCTTCACCTGTGTACAGCCCTTCACCAAGCTCTGCCAGTCACTGTCTCACTGGCTCATCACCACAAACCCAGGAGCTAAACAGCTGAGGTCAGGGAATTAAAAGAAATTTCTGTTAGTGGAAAGAATCTCAGAGGAAGGATTCAGTATTATTTTTGCCAGTAACTCACTGGGTGACCCAGGGAAAGTCTGAGTTTCAAGTCTTCAATCTGCAAAATAGGACAATGGTGCATGCTCTGTTTACAGAAGAAGGTAAGTAATAAACCACTCTTCTGGAGAAGATAATACCTGAAAGAAGTCATAAAGGATGAATAGGGGTTAGCCAGACCAAGATGGGAAAGGGCATTTCCAAAAGAAACAGAATAAGCAGAGGCCAAGAGAAGTAAGCAGTGTGATCTTTCTTCCATCTTTCCACCTGCTCAGCAAGTCAACCAAATTTCATAAACTCTTACCAGATTCACAAAGCACATGACTGCAGGCAGGAAGGCACTAAGAGCTTCAGACTGAGGGAAGACACAATGGAGAAAATAAAGCAAACCTAGGATCCTGATGGTCCCATATCCCAGGGATATAGTATCCCTGGGACTACTGCTGCAGTTGCAAATTTTTTATGATGACTAGAAGTATGTCTGCAGGAATCTGATGAAAACTTATGTCTACACAAAAACTTGTATGTGAATGTTCACATTAGCTTATTCATAACAGTCAAAAAGTGAAGGCAACCCAAATGTCCCTCAAGTGACGAATAGATAAAATGCAGTACATCCATATACTATTATTCAGCCATGAAGAGAAATGAAGTCCTGATCCATGCTACAACATGGATGAACCTTGAAAACATTATGCTAAGTGAAAGAAGCCAGTCACAAAGGGCAATATACTGTGTAATTCCATTTATATGAAATGTCCAGAATAGGCAAATCCATAGACACAGAGTAGATTAGTGGTTGCCAGGGGAGAAGGGAGAAATGAGGAATGACTGCAATGAGTATGAGGTTTCTTTCTGGAGTGATGAAAATGTATTGGAATTAGTTGTAATGGTTGTACAATCTTATGAATATACTAAAAACCACGGAATTGTACATTTTAAGATGGTGACTTGTATGGCATGTGAATTATATCTCAATTTTTTTTTTAAAGTGAATGTAATTTACTATATTAAGAAAATAAAGAAGAAAATATATATAATCAATTCAATTAATGCAGAAAAAAGCATTTGCTGAAATGTGATATCAATCATGATTAGAAACTCTTAGCAAACTAGGATTACAAGGGAATTTACTTAATCTAATAAAAGGTAATTACCAAAAACTCTGGAGCAAACATTATACTCAATTCTAAAATGCTGAAAGCTTTTCCTGAGATTAAAAACAGGAGAAGGGTATTCCTCCTCACCACTTCTATTCATCATAGTACTGAAGGTATTAACCAGTGCAATTAGGCAAGAAAAAGAAGTAAAAGGAGAAGGATTACAAAGAAAGAAAAAGAACTATTACAATTTACAGATCATGTGCTCATGTACGTGAATACAGAAAACTCAATAGAAAAACCTTCATGTCTCTGAGTAGGTAAAGATTTCAAAAATAGAACCACAAAGCATTAGAAAGGAAATAATTAATAAATTTGACCATATTAAAATTCTATCTCACATCATGCCAAGCATCTGTCTAAGATTACAGGGGAATTTACTTAATCTAATAAAAGCTAAGAGCACAGAAGATATTTGTAACATATATAACTGACAGAAGACTTATATCTAAATAAGGATTCCTACAAGGATGTTAAGAATTCTTGGCTGGGCGCAGTGGCCCATGCCTGTAATCCCAGCAGTTTGGGCAGCCGTGGCGGGCGAATCACCTGAGGTCAGGAGTTCAAGACCAGCCTGGCCAACATGGTGAAACCCCGCCTCTACTAAAAAATACAAAAATTAGCCAGGCGTGGTTGCAGGTGCCTATAATCCCAGCTACTCGGGAGGCTGAGGCAGGGAGAATTGCTTGAACCCAGGAGGTGGAGGTTGCAGTGAGCTGAGATCGCGCCACTGCACTCTAGCCTGGACAACAGAGCGTGACTGTCTCAAAAAAAAAAAAGAATTCTTTAAGTTACAGGAAATATATGTGCTTTGTAAACTAAAGAACTTTACAAACATGAGTTGTCATTAATATAAAAAACTGTTAGGTTTCTCAGCCCATTCATTAAGACAGAGAAACTGTGGTTGAGGTGAGAAAGAGGAAAGAATCATCTTGATTTCATGTATCTAGAGATCTTGGGATTGAGAAAATAAAGCGGGAAAAGAAGCTTCCAACCTCACCCATCCCAACTTTAACCCTATCCTTGACCTAGACCACTTGGCTTTCTGATAGCATGGGAAATGAGGCTGACACTGCAAAATCCCATGTCTTGGTATAGCCATCAAAGTTTCAGCACAAATCACTGGCCTTTTTTAAAAAAATTATTTTTAAGCAGCACCTCTCATTGGCTCCACTGAGCTAATCTGAGCTCAAGGCAGTAAAACGTTCCAAACTTGGAGAGATAAACACTGACATAGTCCAATGTTAAAATTAACTTTGCTAAACTCTTCCCAAGCTCAGAGAATTCCACTTTGCTTGTGAAAATGCAGCCAGAAAAAGATTTCAAACTAAATGCTGAAAGACTTCTTAGAATAAACCAAAGGCTCCAGATCCTAACCACAGGAACCAGGCTTTCCCACATGGAATTCTGCAACTCAGCATCACCTATTACAGGCCCTCAATTACAGCTTCTCTTTCCAACCATTTATGCATCCCCCAGGCACATACTGAGGCCATGCTAGAGAGGTCAGCATTAGGTAATGCCCAAAGACATTCTACCCACTGGCAGCTCAAATCTCAACCATTACTACAGCCTACAGATCATTCTTCTTTCTCATCTCCCAAAAATCTCTCTAGAGACCCAAGACAACTCCTCTAGAAATTCTGACTCCAAAGGTCTGGATGGAATGCAGGTATCAGTATTAATTAATTAATTAATTAATTATTTTTGAGACAGAATTTTGCTCTGTCGCCCATGCTGGAGTACAGTGGTGTGATCTCAGCTCACTGCAACCTCTGCCTCCTGGGTTCAAGCAATTCTCCTGCCTCAGCCTTCTGCGTAGCTGGAATTACAGGTGCCCACTACCACGTCCAGCTAATTTTTGTATTTTTAGTAGACACAGGGTTTCACCATGTTGGCCAGGCTAGTCTCGAACTCCTGGCCTCAAGTGATCCACCCGCCTTGGCCTCCCAAAGTGCTGGGGTTAAAGGTGTGAGCCACCACGCCCAGCCTTTTTTTTTTTTTTTTTTTTTGTAATGGAGTTTCACTCTGTTACCCAGGCTGGAGTGCAGTAGCATGATCTTGGCTCACTGCAACCTCTGCCGCCCAGATTCAAGCGATTCTCCTGCCTCAGCCTCCTGAGTAGTTGGGATTACAGGTGCCTGCCACCACAACCGGCTAATTTCTGTATTTTTAGTAGAGACAGGGTTTTGCCATGTTGGCCAGGCTGGTCTAGAACTCCTGACCTCAAGTGATCCGCCCGCCTCGGCCTCCCAAACTTCTGGGGTCACAGGCGTGAGCCACTTGCACCCCGCCCTGTATTTTTTAAAAGCACCATAAGTGAGTCCAACATGTAATCAGGGTTGAGAACAACTAAGAGAGATAGTTATGTTACAATGGAACAGATAATTTAGGAAGACTTAGTTCCATACTCAGCTCTCCCACTTTCCACTTGTGAGACCTTGAGCAACTTACTTTTCTCTAAGCCTTAGCCTCCCCAACTAAAAATGAGTTGTTGTAGGTATCAAATAAAACAATAAATGAGGTTTCCATTTTTAAAAAACAAACCTCCTATTTGTATTGCATTTTAGTTTAGAAAATGCTTTTATATCTACTATGTCAAATGACAAAAGCCTACTAATGATATAGGATGAATGGGAAGTGAGGATATTGGAATGAAATTTAAAAAATAAATCAGAGTTAACAAATGTCAGTGGCTGGACTCAATCTGTGTTATAAGTCCAGTTCCAGACATAACTCTATGCAGCTGGTATAAATGCTCAAATACTACATGAAGGGCATATACCACTTCAAAGACTACCAACACTGCTGTGTATCCTTATAGGACTAACTTGAGTAGCTTACTGGTTGATCAAAGGCTCCAAACAAAAGAAAAACACCTCAGACTTCTTTCATTTTGATGTATGCATTAGTTATAGCCATCAAGGGTCTTAAAGCAAAGGGATGAAACCTATGTGCCCAGGGCAAATATAGAAAATCTGTAACCAAAGGATGAACGATAGTTAGATCATTTTGCAAGAACTTCTTTATAACTCTGTATGTTTTCTACCTCTATGTTTTCAGCCTACAGAGATGCAGTTTTGATCTTGAGGCTATGAGATGTATTTTCAGATCAGATTTAGCCTAAGGTTACTTAGATTTAGCCTAGGATTTTCTACAGCTGTATCATTGAATAAAGTACTTTACAATGGCCTAGTTTCTTTTCACCTATATAGACAAGCCTGATCTAACCACGCCTTTGCAATATCACATTTATGTAATTATAGGATTCTATTTTATTTTATTTTGTTTTTTGAGACGGAGTCTCGCTCTGTCGCCCAGGCTGAAGTGCAGTGGTGCAATCTTGGCTCACTGCAAGCTCTGCCTCCTGGGTTCACGCCATTCTCCTGCCTCAGCCTCCCCAGCAGCTGGGACTACAGGCACCCGCCACCACGCCCGGCTAATTTTTTGTATTTTTAGTAGAGACGGGGTTTCACCGTGTTAGCCAGGATGGTCTCCATCTCCTGACCTCGTGATCCACCCGCCTTGGCCTCCCAAAGTGCTGGGATTACAGGCATGAGCCACCGTGCCTGGCCAGTTATAGGATTCTAAAGCTAAAAGAAACTGCACATGCCTACTGCTCTCTCTCCTTTTCTAGATGAAGGCACTGACGTCTACAGAGAAATAATTGACCCAAATCAGACAGCCAATTTATGGAAGAACCAATACTATAATCCCAATATCTAGACCCCCACTTTCCCATTTAGCACATAAGATTGTCCCTTCAGGTTCCAATGATGTCTGAAGGCTCTGCTTCCATCTGCTGTTTCAGACTGGAATCTTCTTTTTTAAAAATCAGCTTTATTGAGATATAATTCACTTACCAAACAATTCACCCATAAAGTGTAAAATTCAATGGCTTTTAATATATTCAGAGAGCTGGACAGGTATCACCAAAATCAATTTTAGAACATTTCATCACTACAAAAAGAAACCCCACCCCTCTTAGTAATCATCTCCTAGTTTTAATTGCCTCTCCCTCTCTGCAGCCCTAGGCAACCGCTAATCTACTTTCTATCTATGAATTTACCAATGCTGGACATTTCCTACAAATAGAATCATACTATATGTGATCCTTTGTAACTGGCTTCTTTCACTTAACACAGCATTTTCAAGGGTCATCCATGTCATGGCACGGATCAGAACTTCATGTCTTTGTTACCAAATATTTCATTGTATGGATATTCCACATTTTATTATTTATCTATTCTCATCAGCTGATGGGGTATTTGGGTTGTTTCTGCTTTTTGGCTATTATGAATGCTGCTATAAACATTCATGTACTGCTGGTAACTCTATGTTTAATCTTTTGAGGAACTGCCAGACTGTTTTCCACAGAGGCTGCACCATTTTACATTCCCACCAGCAATTATGAGGGTTGCAATTTCTCCACATCCTCACTAACACTTGTTATTATCTTTTTTATTATAGCCATCCTAGTGAGTGTGAAGTGGTATCTCATTGTGGTTTTGATTTGCATTTCCCTGATGGCTAATGATTTTGAGCATCCTTTCATGTGCTTCTTGGCCATTTGTATATGTTCTTTGGAGATATGTCTATTTAGATATTTTGCCCATTTTAAAATTACTTGTCTTTCGGTTGTTGACTTGCAATAGTTCTTCTTCACACATTTTAGATACACGTCCATTATAAAATATGTAATTTGGGAAATTTTTCTCCTTTCTGTGTGTTACCTTTTTGCTTTCCGGATGATGCCCTTTGAAACATAAATGTTTTTAGTTTTGATGATGCCTACTGGATGAGAATCTTATTACCTTTCTAGTTTGAGTCAGCAAGAACAATTTAAACTTTTTAATTTAAAAAGTCCTCTTTCACTACATGTAGACACTTGGGCTGAAAGCCTATTTATAGAGATCAAGAACACTGGTTGATAAGATACAATATTAAAAATAAATACACATCTAAATTGAGGGATAAACAAAGTGGCTACATATGTGGAAGAAGACTGCAGGGCATTTAACACTGTCTCAGATCATAGCCCTTGTACCAAGGAAGTTGGCAGCTACTATATGAATGAATTAGTCAGGAAACCAAGGTTAAGCACCTTACCCATATCTTTTATTTTATTTATTTATTTTTTTTGAGATGGAGTTTAGCTCTTGTTGCCTAGGCTGGAGTGCAATGGCGCAACCTTGGCTCACTGCAACCTCCGCCTCCCGGGTTCAAGTGATACTCCCAGCCTCAGCCTCCTGAGTAGCTGGGATTACAGGCGCCTGCCACCATGCCCAGCTGATTTTTTGTATTTTAGTAGAGATGGGGTTTCACCATGTTGGCCAGGCTGATCTTGAACTTCTGACTTCAGGTGATCCACCCGCCTCAGCCTCCCAAAGTGCTGGGATTACAGGCATGAGCCACCACACCCGGCCTATTTTATTTTTTTAAGACAGGATCTCACTCTGTCACCCAGGCTGGAGTGCAGTGGCATGATCACAGCTCACTGCAGCTTCAAATTCCCAGGCTCAAGCAATCCTCCTGCCTCAGCCTCCCAAGCAGCTGTTACTACAGGCACACGCCACCATGCCCGACTCCTTTTTTTTTTTTTTTTTTTTTAGTAGAGACAAGGTCTTCCTATTTTGCCCGGGCTAGTCTCAAACTCCTGAGCTCAAGCAATCCTCCCACCTCGGCCTCCCAAAGTGTTGGGATTACAGGCATGAGCCCCTGTGCCTGGCCTTCTTTTCTACCCAAAGCCATCAAACCCAAAGGGAAGGGAAGGTGAAGTAGAAGGATTCATACACATAACGATATAAGCCCAATGTACTCATTAAAAGTCCTTATTATTTCTCATTTCACTTGTATGACATTTACAATACATGAGATCTGCTTATAAGACATATCTATATAAAGACACTACAAATGCAATGTGTCCGAAATAATCATCTTCCCTGCTCTCCAATCACCAACACTCCTAATTTGTTCCTTCTTTCTATGTTCCCTACTGGGCTAATGACACTACCATCTACCATCTCCCCTGATCCGTAGTTAGGCAATTATATTTTTCTACAACATGAGACATTTTCCGCAATCCACCATTGTGCTTGTTGTATCTGCCCTACTGTTTCAGAATCTCAGTTCTGATTTTACCATGTAGTCTACCAGCTATGCCTCCCAGTTTCTATTCATCAACAAAGGAGTAAAGAGACAGAGACAAAGGAGTAAAGAGACAGAGAACTAACATTCAAATACCTTCTGTGTGGAAGGTACTCTATTAGGAACTTTGTATGTAGTCTTCACAACAACCCTGTGAAATGATATCTCACTTTTAAAATAGGAAACTAAATAAAGGTCAAAGCAGTTAACTGACATGCCTAAGATCAGAAAGCTGGTAAGTGGTGACCCAGCTCCATCTAAACCAGAAGCTCATGGTAACTACTTACACACAGAAAGCCAGTATCTTTAGCATGCCATAAGAACAGGGCCCACAAATATAAGGAGAACTTTACTTCAGAGCAACAGCCACTTAAATCAACATTTTTGGTACCAAACAAAAGTCATCTTTTGTTGTGGACACCAAAACCTTTATTTTACAACCTTGTCTACGAGGATCTTGGTGACTTTTTCATATACACTGTTAAATCAACAGTGTTAAAATCAGTGTTAAAATCACCACTATTCATCATATGATTACTCTTCTATTAACAGAAGTTTTATCAATAAAAAGGAAATGAGGCTGCCCAGGATAATTTATTCATAGTAAACTCATGCTGAATGCTAGTTATCTCTGCATCCTTTTCTCAGCTGTTACTTGCCATTCTTACTGATACGTAGTCCCCAAACCTGAAAGTGGGACCAGGAAGCTGGAATAAAGAAAAGGCAATCAAGATTTTGGAAAGAAAACATTTCCAATTGAAACTAACTCGGGGGGAAAAAAATTCCAAATAAAGACATTTCAATTTTTCTTACATTTTGTGGCTTCATAAACAGTTTAAGAATTTAAAAATAAATAAATCACTTCAGATTGTCCCAAATCTGGCAAGAGCATAATTATTCTCTTACAGTTTTGCTCAGATATAGTTAATAGAGTATAAAAATAGGTCTATTTTCCATTTTGCTTCAGCCACTGTAGGGAGAAAGGGAAATATTTAACCAGAAAGAAAACATTAAAGGAAAATTAAGTCAAAGACAACAGATCTTTTATCCAGGTTACCCAAAATAATTTTTTTAAAGCATACAAATGATGAGAAGAAAATCAAATACTATACTTTTATCTCCAGGTAAGATGGATCGGTAAAATCGGTCCTTCTTTTTCTTCTCCTCTGGGTTTGGAGGCAGAGGTTTAGAACCATGGTTTAGGGTTCCAGCATCTTTGCTGCCGGCTCCAATCATAGTGCTGGTATTTCTCATCGGAGGGGCTGGGGGTTTGTCTTGAATGTCTAGGCCGTTATTTGACATTGTCACCACCAGCAGCAGCTACTAGAATCAGAAATAAGAACAATATAACTCTTTTATTATTTTTGACCAAAAGGAAATACATGTTAAAAAATTGCAAAGAATCAAAATTATACAGCCCTTCCTTCAGGGTCTAGCTCAAGTCCTTCCACTGCACACCATGATATTGCTAACACTCACTGATGTAAATGCCTACTATATGCCAAGCACTAATGAAAAATCACAATATCTTGCTTTTCTTTGCATTCCCATTCTGAGACATTGCAAAGCACGGAAAACCATTATGATGTAGTTGAAAGCAGAAATTTGGCCTAGCAAAAACTAAGTGTGAATCCCAGTACCACTTACTAACTTTAGAGAAATTCTTTAACCTCTTAGGTTTCATTTATTCATCTATGTGAAGATTAAATAAAACTGCTAACAGCATTCCACATAGTGAGTTCTCTGCCAACCTCTAATTTTATAACCTTAGACAAGTTACACTTTCCCTCTTGGGAATGGACTGTATCAAGGGTCAGCAAAGCTGCTGTTTTTGTAGATAGTTTTATTGGAACACAGCCACACCCATTCATTTATAAATTGTCTATGGCTTTTTTTTTTTTACCTGATGCTGGCAGAGTTCAGTAGTTGCAACAGAGATTGTATGTCCACAAACTTACATTATTTACTATCTTGCCCTTTACAGCAAAAGTTTGCTAACCCCTGAGACTATATAATCTCTCCAGTGTTTCCCTCCTCTGAAATTCTACCTTGTTCTTTAAAAAAAAAAAAAAAGAGAGAGAGAGATGGGATTCTTGCTTTGTTACCCCAGGCTGGAGTGCAGTGGTACAATCATAGCTCACTGCAGCCTCAAACTCCAGGGCTCAAGAGATCCTCCCCACTCAGCCTCCAGAGTAGCTGGGACTACAGGCATGCGCCACCATGCCCACCTAATTAAAAAAAATTTTTTTGGAGACAAGAGTCTCCCTATGTTGCCCAGGCTGGTCTCAAACTCCAGGTCTCAATCAATCCTCCCACCTCAGTCTCCCAAGCAGCTGGAATTACAGGCGAGAGCCACTGTGCTTGGCTTTCTTCTTCTAAATATAAAATGGTCAATGCAGTAACCATCCTGTCCTATATGGTGCAGATTTACTGGCAAAATCTCCACTACTTCTGAGAAACAGTAGAATAAAATCTAAAAGATAGGGGATAGGACAAGCGCGGTGGCTCATGGCTGTAATCCCAGCACTTTGGGAGGCCAAGGCAGGCGGATCACTTGAGGTCAGGAGTTTGAGACCAGCCTGGCCAACATGTTGAAACCCCCTCTCCACTAAAAATACAAAAATTAGCCAGGCGTGGTGGTGGGTGCCTGTAATCCCAGCTACTAGGGAGGCTGAGGCAGGAGAATCACCTGAACATGGGAGGCAAAGGCTGCAGTGAGCCAAGATCGCACCACTGTACTCCAGCCTGGGTGACAGAGGGAGACTCTGTCTCTAAATAAATAAATAAAGATGGGGGGGATTTCCTATCACATGTTATCAATAGTTTTAATGAAAATGTTATTATCTTAAATAAACGTCCTTGACAATGGATACATATGAATGTATCCAGAGTTAAAAATATTTCTCATTAGTCTTCCATGCTGCAGTAGAAATTATACATTTAACCATGACTATTTAAAATATAAGCTCTTTGGAGTTAAACACAACAGTGCTTTAGAGAATAATGGGTTCAAAAAACCAGCACAATAATTACCAAGAGCTTTTAGAAATATAGATATCCTGGCTTGGCCTCCATAAATTTTGATTTAGAACGGCTGAGTTAAGACCTAATTCTGTATTTTGAAAATTAGTGATCCCAATGCCAGTCAGATTTGAATACTACCGCTTTAGGCATCAATTACTTAAAATACTATGAATAAAATCTATAAGAGTTTTTTTTTTTTAACAATTTCTAATAAAGAACTGATCCCCCCACATCCAGTTTTTTCCTCAATCCTTTATCCAGGAGCTGTCAGTAACCTTAGAACACACTACTCTTCTACTTTTAAAACCCTTCACTGGCTGGGAGCAGTGGCTCACACCTGTAATCCCAGCACTTTGGGAGACCAAGGTGGGCAGATCACGAGGTCAAGAGATTGAGACCATCCTGGCCAATATGGTGAAACCCCATCTCTACTAAAATGCAAAAAATTAGCTGGGCATGGTGGCGCGCGCCTGTAGTCCCAGCTACTCAGGAGGCTGAGGGAGGAGAATTGCTTGAACCCGGGAGGCAGAGGTTGCAGTGAGCTGAGATCACGCCACTGCATTCCAGCCTGGAGACAGAGCAAGACTCTGTCTCAAAAACAAAACAAAACAAAACAAAATACCCTTCACTGACATCTCAGGATAAAAGCTGATGTTTTTAGCTTGCTTTTAGAGGCCCTCTGTTATTTGACCAAATGCAACAATTAGCCTCATTTCCCACCACTACCACTCTAATTTCCCTTACACTCTATCCACACCCAACTTCTCCAACTTCTTCAAATATCCCATAGCTTTTACACTTCTATGCTTTTGTGCATGCTGATCCTTCTGCCTAGAATACCAATTTCCCTATGCTTCAACTATGAATTCACTCATCCTTCAAGGCTTAATTCAATTGTTATTTCTTCCATGAACCCATTTGGAAATGTGTCCTCATCACTTCAAGAAGTTCGGTGCCCCCTCCTCCATATTCCCAAAGCAATAGGTAACTTTCCAGGTTATCCCTTTTATTATTGCTATTATAATTGTTTATAGGTATGTCTTCCCTGGGAGCCAGAATGTTCCTCAAATGTTGGGCCCAATTTTGTCATCTTTGCAATCCAACAATGCTTTATATAGTATCTAGCTCATAGTGAACTCAAATATTTTAATTAATCAAACTTTGCATAAAGATATATACCTTGCCTTTAGGAAGTTTAGTACAGATAAAATTCAAGGTCCTTCACTATCTGACATCAACCTGCCTTATCAACTAAGCCACTACACCTAGACACAGCCTAATTCAAACTAATTTAAACCTCAGAAATCTGTTCCACTGTACTTGTATTCTTATTTACTTATACACACACACAGACACACACACAAACACACACCCCAACGTGTTTCCTGTCAATGATTTCTCCCTTCTCTGACTGATAAAAATCTTACTCATCCATCAAGGCCAAACCCTAACCCCACTTCTTTGCATAATTCATCCTGACCCACCTTTGGCAAACCAACTGCTCCTTCTCTTTTTGAACAAAAGAAATCAAGCAAGCAAGGACAATCTTGTTAATGCAGATTAACTCTGATGTGCTTTTTATCCATTTCTTCCAGTTTCTCTTCCCAGATTTACCTTTGTTTTCCCTCCCAACTGTAACTCAAGTCCCTCAGCTCCCCCAAGAGAACTTTTACTGTCTCAGTTCTCAAGTGTACCTTCCCACTCCAGGCTGCCAGTTCCAAAATTACACTCCCTGCAGCCATCTGATACCCTAGTCAAGTCCTCCCCTGCCTCCCAGGTCCTTCAACCAACAGCTTCATTGAATGTAACTCCATTTCAGGCCCACAGCCCACGATTATGCCAAGAAAGCTTTCACCAACCTTCCTGATACAGGCTTTTCTCCATTTCTCAGTCCTTTTACTATGTTTGGAGAATTCTGTGATAGATCTTCACTTTCAAAGAGATTCCATTATTACTTAAAACCTAAAATATGCATTGGAATCTAATATTTCAATTCTTTTACTACATTCCAGCCTAGGTCATCCAGTCTATGCTTGAAAAGTTGCAATGACAGGAAATCTAAAATCTCCAAAGACTGTCTCTTCTATCTTCAGCCATCTCATTTAATGAGTTATCACTTATAATAAGCTCTTACACTGCATTGCAATAATGTTTACACATTTGCTTTCCCTTTCACCCCTCTCCCCTGCTAGACATAGACTATAAACACCTCAAGAACAAAGTTCATGTCCTATGTATTTCTCGATCTGCAACACCATGCCTGGCACAGAACAGGTAATCAATAAAGATTTGTTGAATAAACAAACGAATGAATAAACAAAGAAAAAACTTCCATCTGTTAGTACTAAATCTTGTATCTTAGAGCTATTCAGAAAAGATCACTATCTCTTCCCCAGACAGAACTTTAGATACCTGAAATACTCTTTTGAGACCTCCCAAATCTATTTTCTCAATGCCAAACATTTCCAGGACCTTCAACTATACTCACAGAACACAATTTTGTGCTTTCTTAATCACTTCCTTCTGAACTTACTTAACTTAAGGTTTCTATACTACTTTCCAGCTTCCCTGCAGCCCTCCAACAAGCCCTTTCTTATAGGTTCTCCACAAGTCTTTCCTCTTTTTACCCTCATTGATCCTCCAATGGTCATTTTGTATATCTACACTCATCATAATAATTAGCACATTTTAAAACCTGTACCATTTTAAACTTTGTTTACAGGAAAACAGGTCCAAAACAACAAACATGCTCAACTTTTGAATAAAGTGAGTATACACACCTTAATCTTCTAATAGTCTCTGTAGACCAAAAGTTTGGAAGGATGAAAAACCAATGCCTCAGACGTGCTGCAATATAAAGCTAGGCATGAGGCCAACATTATAACAGCTCAGATAGCACCATTCTATCCATCCTGGACAACAAATGAATACAACAGACAGAGAGAAAGACAGAGCGATCACATTTTACCAATGCCCCAGAGGCTCAGGGAACCTAATAATTTATGAGCAACTAATTATATTGAAGCATTAATTATGAATCAACTGAATGACTCTATAATAAATGCAGGATCACTGTGAGGTTTCAAAAGGTAGGGCAATATTTTAAAAGATTACTGGAATTAAAGTCAGGAGACCCAGGTTTAAGTCCTGGCTCTGCAATTTATAAGCCATCGCCCCTGTAGAAGTCCCATCACCTATGACCTGTAATTTCATGTTTCTCGCTATGCAGTCTCTAGACTTAATACTGGTCAAGAGGCAACCAAGGAGGGGAAGTGATTTGTGCCTCTTTTGAAGCATGCTATACAAGGCATAAAGATACAGTGCTACAGTAGAAAGACGGGAAAGAAAACACTTTTCAAGTAGCCACTGTGTGTAAGGTACTTTACATACTGAATCAAAGTAGACAGGGATTCAGAGAAGGAATGTGCTCACCAACAACTACCTCTTTCTACTCTTATTACCCTGGATTCCACAGTCACCGGTATAAAACAAAACCAAGTTAATCAACTATTTTAAGATGCACATAACATCAAAGCCAAAGGCTTCTTTGGAAGTCATCCAACCTGACTGCCTAATGTTACAGGTAGGAATACTGAAGTCCAGAGTGCAAGAGGAAATTACCTAAGATCACACAGCAATTTATAGGTAGAGTAGGGATAGAACCCTCTTTAAACTGATAGAAATTTTACTTATCCTTCCCAGCAAAACTCAAACCTCATCTTTAATTTTTAGTTTTTGTGGGCACATAGTAGTTGTATATATTTATAGAGTACATGAGATATTTTGGACACAGGCATGCAATGCAGAATAATCATATCATGGAGAATGGGGTATCCATCCCCTCAAGCATTTATCCTTTGTGTTACAGACAATCCAATTATAGTCTTTTAGTTATTTTTAAATATGCAATTGTTATTATTGATTACAGTCACCCTGCTGTGCTATCAAATAATAGGTCTTATTTATTCTTTCTATTTTTTTGTATCCATTAACCATCCCTCCCTTTCCACTAGCCCTCCACTACCCTTTCCAGCCACTGGTAACCATCCTTCTATTATCTATGTCCATTAGTTCAATTGTTTTGATTTTTAGATCCCACAAATAAGTGAGAACATGTGATGTTTATCTTTCTGTGCCTGGCTTATTTCACTTAACATAATGACCTCCAGTTCCATCCACGTTGTTGCAAATGACAGGATCTCATTCTTTTTGGTGGCTGAATAGTACTCCATTGTACATGTTCCATCCATGTTGTTGCAAATGACAGGATCTCATTCTTTTTTGTGGCTGAATAGTACTCCATTATATACACCACATTTTCTTTATCCTTTCATCTGTAAATAGACACTGTGATTGCCTCCAAATCTCAGCTATCTTGAACAGTGCTGCAACAAACAGGAGTGCAGATATCTCTTCAATATACCAATTTCCTTTCTTGTGGGTAGATACCCAGCCGTGGGATTGCTGGATCATACGATAGGTCTATCTTTAGTTTTTTGTTTGTTTGTTTGTTTAATCAGACCTCATCTTTAAACTCTCTGCCAAAGGATTTTCCAACTATACTGTTCTTGAGGTAATTCTAGCCCCTTTGTGTTCCACTACTTCTGATTTATGATTAGTTCAGTCAAATCTAGCCAATGGCAAATATAAAAATGTTATTAGCACTTTTAGGCTGGACTTGACTTTTACTAAAAGTCTACCATGAGCTAAGTGCCAGAAAAGATAAATGAATTCTTATTCCTCCAATCAAAAAAATATAAACACAGAATATGTAAGCAAACACATATGAAAGGTATGTACACCTTTTGCTGCAGTTGCAGGCTCTTCATTCAAGTGCAGTTCAAGTGCAGTTCAGCTTACATATAAAAATATATAAGGTGCTATGTATGCTAGAAACCAAGAACAAACAGATGAAGGAAGACAGATAGATAGGTAGATAGACAGATCATGAATAAAATATGACCTGACCCTAGAGGCTATCACCATCTAGTTAGCAGAAGGCAGAACCTAGAAAACCACAATGCCAGGCCAATTGTGAATAGTGCTGTAGAACAGTACAAACAGTAAAATGTCCAAACACACATGAAAGAAATGTTAAATTGAATTTGAGTGATCAGTGAAGTTTCAGAAAAGAGGTGGTATTAAGAGTAGCAGCTTAAAGAACAAATAGGTCAGACTAGTGGTCTTTAACTCTAGGCTATTAGAATCCCCTGTGAGCTTTTTTCTTAAAGCTCACTGGTGCTGAAGTTTTACACCAGTGCTGAAGTACTCAGGGAGAAGTATATTAATATCTGTAATTTATTTTCAAATGCATTTTTAAGAAATAAGATTAATTAACAGGGATATAACATAATATACTTGTCAATATATAATGGATATGATAAAGTTAGTATATGAAAATGTTAATGGTAGGAGAATCTAGGTGGTGGGTACACAGGTACTCACTGTAAGATTCTTCTGATTTTTGAAATTTTACCTAATAAAATGTTGAGGAGGAAAACATTAATGCTTGAACTCTACCCCTAGAGTTGCTGATTTAATTGGTCTGGAGTAGGTCCAGGCATTAGTATATAGTGCTTGGCCCAAAGAAAAGAGACAAAAAATGAGTGAATGATTTTCATGGAGAAAGATGATGGCAAATGCATCCAGACCACAGAATAACATAAATGTGAGAGTACAGTGTGGCAGAATGCAACATAAAGGACTAAAATGGGAGACTGAAAAAGTGGGACAGTGCAGATCACAGCAGGTCTTTTATGTTCTGCACCACGTAGAGCACTAGACAGAAAAATGGTCCATTCTAAGCAGCTCTAGAATTGTGCAATAAATGCCCCATGTTAAAAATAAAAGATGGGGCTTTTAATTAAAAAACAAGGTTGTGGAGAGATGACAATGAGAAAAGAGGTATTGCCTGGAGGAGGAGACCATCTGCTACCCATCTGCACTGAGGACTCCAGTGATGCCTTGAGTTCATACAACGGGATTAAGCATCACAGAAGATAAACGAATTCTGGTGCTTAGTCCAAGTCACACAATGAGACCTGGAGTTTAAGAGTCTTCCACACTGCCTAAGAGAGTTGCTAAAATTCTAGAAACAGTTTCCACAGAAAACCTTCAGGATTAACCATTTTTACAACTAGGATTTAAGCATTATTTGGGGCTGTTTTAATAATCACTAACATTAGATCACACTTTGGAGTTTACTGAAAACTTGGAAATCTATTTGGTATCATTTTTCTCATTCATCAGTGCAAATATTAACTCGTCAGCTACTGTTTGACAAGCTATGCATGAAGTGCTGAAGACAGAACAGTAAACAAGTCAGAAGAAGAAGCAAAGCTTCAAAGATGCTGCCAGTCACCCAGGGTCATACAGCTAGTGGGCAGCAGAGGCAGGAACCTGAAATTAGGCCTGTGTGGTGATAGAACCACTACACCACACTACACTGCTGACTCTAGAGGCAAAGGAAAGGACTAGATAACCTCTAATATTAACTCGAGAAGAAGAAATAAAACCTGTTCCATATACTAATCACACTTTTTAGTCCAAACAGCTCACAGCAGCTGCAACTGGCATGACCAACACTCCATCCAGAACTGGGGAGTACTGTATGCCCTTGACGCCTGGTTATGAGAATCTGATCTTTAATTATATTGTGCCAGGAGGTTTTCTTTGGCAGGGGACTGGAATGCTGCAGTCTTGAATTTGCTGAGGGATGTCCTTCTAACATGTCAAAGATACTCCCACTATGCAGCCTGGCCACTTGCTCTGGTTTAGCAACACCTGCTAGAGCAACAGTGAGGAAAACTGTTGGCTGTTTCTGGGTGGTTAGGAAAGCTACTTTACTTTCTGATCTTCAGTTTCCTCTTAGGTAAAACGCAAACAAGACTACCTACTTTATAAAGTTATCACGAGAATTAACAAGCATATATAAAAGCACCTAGCATGCTGCCTGGCACAAAATAAATGTTCAACAAATATTTGTTCCTTCCCCCACCTATCTTTTTAGTTTCATCTCTACTATTCCCTAAACATGTCATTCCAGCTCACTATGCTTTCATGCTCCTGCCTTTGCCTATGCTGTTTTCTCTGCCTAAAATGCCCCAACTTGTCTGCCAAGCAAACTCCTACTCATTCTTCAAGGCCCAACCTGACTCACTTCCCCTATGAAACCTTCACAGAAGCCCCTCACCTCTAACTTCCCCCAAATTTAACAGATCCCACTACTTCTGCTCCCGAAATGTAACAGCATTCTATGTGTACTTCTATGCAACAATTTCCAAACTTCATTATATCAACCATAATCCATGCTTCTTGTCCTCACCAGGCCATGAATAACTCAAGGGAAAAAACTGAAGTTTGTTTAATCTCTATATCCCTAGGCTGAGCTGGTACACACCTGGTAATTAGCCAAGGTTCACTGACTAAGGCAGCCTGGGTTAGCAGAAAAAACACAGGACCTGAAAGGATCCTGAAGAATCAGCCAGTTTTATTTTTATAAAATAAACACCTTTATTTTATGGGAACCTAGAACCTATAGGGTTATGCAATTTACCTAAGATCACTAAATGAAAGAGTGATAAAAACATTACTAGCTTCTGATTATTCTCTTGAAAACTCTCTTTCTACACTGATTACGTAATTTGAGACAGAATGAACAAGTGACTGTATCTGGGAGGCTTCCTACAATTAGAGAAGAATGAGAGGCAGCAAAGTGAAGTGGAAACGGCAGAGAAATTTAGAGTGAGAGACTGAAGTTCTCTTAGGCTGGCTCTGTACTTCTAATCCTCCCCACCCCCATCCACACCTACGCAACTTCCTCACTCCTACCACCTTGCAGACAGTCACTAGAGTTACTTCCAGAAACCAATATTTACAGGTCTTATAATCCTCTGCCTACCATCTTGGGAAATTCCTAATCTGCAACCCCAGTTGAGTTATTCCCAATAATTCAGGCAAAAATTGAAATTTAACCTTCAAACCTCCAAACCTCCCATTGGATGACCTGCCTTACAGGTTGAGGCCCTTACAATCGGAGAGCTGGAAGGAACCATAAAGGGGCCACTTCGTTCAACCTCCCAGGAAACAATGAAATCTATCGTACTGTCTCCTAGTTGGTTGACCTTCCAGCCAATCTCTGCCTAAACATGTCCTGATTTCCCACATTGCCACATGCTGCCTCAATGGAAAAGTTTATCTCAAAGTGTCAAAAACCATAGCATGAAAATGGGACAGTCCTCCCACCTCTAAAAGGTAATCAGGACTAAATCAATCAATCAGTCCTACAGTTTTCATTTACTTCAGTCATCCATGATCACTCAAACTCTCATCTCCAAACTTTTCTGTGAACCCTCTAACCTGACCAAATTCCCTCCCCCTATGGTGACTCTGGAACCCTTCCACTGTTCCCTCTGGAACTTCTCATTTGCCACTGGCTACACTCTTGCTCCTTTACCTTAAAAGAAATCTGGCTATGCCCTGAAGAAGAGGCTTCTCTACAAGCCCTCTCAATTGGAAGCTGTTTTCCCTCTTACACCCTACCTATCAGTGTAGTCCTTAATTTTCAGTGCCATTTCCAAACCATGTCTTTCTCTTCCTCTTGTAAAAACCTATATTTTCCTTTGAGTAGCTTCCACTGGCTGCTATCGCACATCTTTGCAGACTACTATTCACTTTCTGGTCACTCCCACTGAAAGGCTTTAGTTCCAGGTTCAATCTTCTTCTGAACCCCTCTAGTCATCATTCTAGGTGACTTCAACAGCCACAATGATGATCATGTCAACACCCTGGCCACTCCATTTTCTGACCTCCAGTCCAAGTTAGCCAATACTCTCATGATTACACCCAGGACCTTATCACCAAAATGTGCAACAATTCCAATATATAGAATGAATCATATATACTCCAGAGACAACCTTGCTCAAGAATTTCCACTACAATTCCTAGACTTCAATTTGAGCTCCAATAAACTATCCAGCAGTCCCCTGCCTTTTTTTCCTCTCTTTATCTAATCGTGATCCATCAAAATTACTCAAACATCAAAAACCATCAACCCCTTGCCCTTCCCTCCTTTTCCAAAATTTAACTGGCAAAATCCTAGCTTTAGGATAGTTGAACTCAACTTTCTCCCAACTGTCATTATACTTAAGCAGCCAAATGTCCTAGAGAACATTACAAAACCCAGTTAACTGCTTTCACTTGAAAGTTATGATTACCTTCTGCGTTGGTTTGAACGTGCCCCCAAAGTTCAAGTATTGGAAACTTAATCCTCACTGCAAGTGTTGAGAGGTGAGATCTTTAAAAGGTGATTGGGTCATGAGGGCTCTGGCCTCATGAATGGATTAATGTCATTATCATAGGAGTAAATTAGTTATCAAGAGAGTGGGTTCCTGATCAAAAGGATGAGTTCACCCCCACTTCCCTTGTTACTCTTGCTCTCTTGCCCTTCCACCTTCTACCACGGAATAACACAGCAAGAAGGCCCTCACCAGATGCAGGTACCTTGGACTTCCCAGCTCTAGAACTTTAAGAAATATGTTTATTTTCTTTAGAAATTACCTAGTCTGTCGTATTCTATCATAGTAACACAAAATAGGCTAAGACACTTTCCTACATATGATTACCCTACCTCAAATGGGAATTCAACTGGATTTTCCACTAGCCCTTTCCTTTAGCTAATGAGCTTACTTTTTCTTTTTTTTTTTTTTCTGAGATGGAATCTCACCCTGTCGCCCAGGCTGGAGTGCAGTGGCGCAATCTCGGCTCACTGCAACCTCCACCTCGGGGGTTCAAGTGATTCTCCTGCCTCAGCCTCCTGAGTAGCTAGAACTACAGACACAGGCCACCACACCAGGCTAATTTTTTATTTTTAGTACAGACAGGGTTTCACCATGTTGGCCAGGCTGATCTCGAACTCCTGACCTCAGGTGATCCACCCACCTCGGCCTCCCAAAGTGCTGGGATTACAGATGTGAGCCACTGCACCCGGCCAATGAGCTTACTTTCAATGAGAAAACAGAAATCTTGGCAGAAGAACTACATCTTCCTACCCTCAAATCTATGTGCCTCCCTGTATCTGCATCCATTTTCTCCTTCTTCCTTCCAGTTACAATGAAGGAGGTGTTCTTCCTCTCATCCGAAGCCAATTCTCTCTTATCCCTGTATTCCTTCATTCGTTCTTCATTATCCCTGGAATAATCTGCTCTTTCAGCTATGTCAACCTTTCCCTCTCTGTTAGATATATTCAGTCATTCAACAAACATTTATTGAGCATCTACAAAGTACCAATACTAATCTAGTTGAATAAGAGAAAGGCCTTGTGCTCATAGAGTTTATGGTCTAGTAAGAGATGCAGACAGAGAAATACACAAATAAATACACAATATCAAGTCCACGTGTATGTGTGAATATGAGGGGGAGGCGCATGCATGGGGCATGGTACATAAAAGAAGATGATCAAGACAGGCTTCTCTGAGAAACAGTTACTTAAGACCTCAATTAAATGAGACAGCAAATCATAGTAATATCTGGAAAAGCATTTTAAGCGAAGGAGTAATAAGTACAAATGTCTTAGATGAGAATACACTGGGCATGTAGGACAGCAAAAAGATTGGCAAGACTAAAGTTGAGTAAACAAAGAGAAATATGGTAAGCGACTGGGATCAGAGATGTAACCAGAGGTCAGACAGTGTGGAACTTTATAGGCCACAATAAATTTGGCTTTTCAGCAAGTGTGGAAAGACACTGAAGGGTTTTGAGCCCTGATCTGATTTATGTTTTTAAACAGACCACTCTAGCAGCAGAGGAGAACAGGCTGCAGGGGAACAATGCAGAAGTGGAGAGACCATTAGGGAGTTATTGCAATAATCCAGGTGAAAACTAATGGTGGCTTAGATGATTGGCAATAGGGGGAGAGAAGTAATTCAAAGGCAGATACATTTTGAAGGTAGAGTCAAATGATTTAAAGATTAGATACAGCATGTGATTTAAAAAAAAGAAAAATTAAGATGGTATCTAAATTTCTGGACTGATCTGAGAAATACTGGGTGAACGTAAACAAGTTTTGGCGTCTCCTATTCAAAGACAGACAGACAGAGACACACACACACACACACACACACACACACACACACCCCCCCTTCCCTTGACACCCACATCCTCTTCCAAATACCACTTATTTCTCTGCTCCCCTTCATAGCAAAACTTCTCAGAACAACTGTCTACTTAAACTATCTCCACTTCCTCCCCTTCTGTCTGCCAACTAACAATCTACCATTTCATCAAAAGCAGTCTTGTCAAGATTATCAATTATCCCCATCTTGCCAAATCAAATGCTTATTTTTCTGTCCTCACGTTGCTCAGTATCTTGGCAGCATTAAACGCAATTGACCTCTCTTCTCTTTCAAATACTCTACTTTCTTGTCTTCTGGGGAAGTACACTCACTTGGCTTTCCTTCCATCTTTCTGTCTACTCCTACCTCGTTTGCAGAATCCTCCTTCTCCAGCTATCATCCACACATCCAAGGCTTGGGACCTTCCTTGCTCGGAACCTTCCTTACTGATACACTACACTTTTCCCAAGATTATTTCCTCCATTCTCATGGCTTTACATATTATTAATACGTTGATGATGCCCAAGTTTTGATCTCTAGACCAAACAGCTCTCTTCAGCCTAAAAACCATCTATTAGACAACTCCACCTGCGTTTCTCATCAGTACCTCAAATCTAACAAGACCAAACGGAACTCTTGGTTTTCACAGCATCATCATGAGTTGTAATTATATTTGTTTACTTATTATATATCTCCCTCAATAAGTGATAAGCTTTGTAAAGGAGCAACGATATGCTTTTGTAAGTCTGCTGTGCTTACCAAAGTATACTCAGCAACTAAATAGGACTTGGCAAGAGTAAGCACTCAAAGCCAGGTGCGGTGGCTCATGCCTGTAATCCCAGCACTTTGGGGAGGCTGAGGTGGGTGGATCACTAGAGCTCAGGAGTTTGAGATCTGCCTGGGCAATGTGGTGAAACCCTGTCTCTACAAAAAATACAAAAGCTAGCCAGGTGTGGTGGCATGCACCGGTAGTCCCAGCTACTCAAGAGGCTGAGGTGGGAGGACTGCTTGAGCCAAAAGGTCAAGACTGCAGTGAGTGAGCTGAGATTGCTCCACTACACTCCAGGCTGGGCAACAGAGAGAGAGACACGATTTCAAAGGAAAAAAAAGAGTAGACACCCAGTATCAACACCAAGATTTACTAGACCCTGTCCCTGCCCTCAAAAATCTCACAGACTAATGGGAAAGGCAGATACATTAACCACAATAACAATACAATATGGTAACTGGCACTATTGATTGGTGAGAGGAAAGACATAGGTGCTGCATGAATCCAGAAGAGGGGCCCTTAATAGCCTAGGAGTCAGGGGACTTGCAGAATAAGTATAGCTATTAAGTGCCTACTATATAATTATTATTATTTCTTTTTTTATATGATTATTTTTAAGCTTTATAATAACCCTTCAAAGTAGGTATGAATATCTTCCATTTTTATATATGAAGCTTAAAAAGATTAAAAACCAGGTAACAGTAAGTGGTAGAACCAGGATTTGAACTGAAGTCAATCTACTTTTAAGTCCCCCTTCCCCTCTTTGTGTTACATCATAAGAAGTCACTAAAAGTATCTTTTATAATTGCCACCTACTATCTATTCGACCTTAAATAAAGCACATACTTCGTGGTTTTTGTTTGACCATGGAACTAAATTACCAGTCCTAAAGCTCTATCTACCCCCCTCCTTTTCCTTTACTCATGGAGGATTGAGGTTCAATCCTCTCCTATTAGTCTGTGAGTTTTTCGAGGGCAGAGAAAGGGTCTAGTAAATCTTGGTGTCTATACTGAGTGCCTATTCTTGCCTGTCAGTGGCAACCCTAGGCTTTCAGGCTATAGCATCTGAGCAATTTTTCACGGCTTGAAAATGCACTCGGGAACAACCACAATGATATCTATATAGCACTTTACAAAGCATTTTCACGCATTCATTATTTCATCTGATCCTCACCAACCCTATGAGGTGTTAAATCCCTATTCTATAGAGGCCAGTGGAAGCAAAAATGCCTAGCCTAGCTGCATCTGGTCTCTGGACTCTGCAACCCGCCAGAAATTGAATTTAAGAAAATGGAACAGGGAGGAAAGGAAGGAAGAGATCAAATGACTCAGAGAGGGAGCTCAGCATATAGTCACCCAAGTGGCCTCGAGCCAGAAGTTAACAGGGACGAAGTCTGTTTCCCTTCCAAGGTAATGAGTGTTTGTTTGGCTATGGCACAGTGACCTGCCACATGGGATTGTTCTTTTTTTCATGTCAGCAGTACCTAGAGTCTAGCCCCAAAAGTAGGCAGAAAAGAGGATATAGGAAAACTCTTTGTACACTGTATGTATACACAAACTCAGGAGATAACAGGGTATAAGAGAATAGATATCACCTTCAGAGAAGACTTAAGTTTAGGTCCTAGCTCTGCCACTGTCTTGCTAAATCAAAAGTGCCCTCTTCCGCATTATCACAGCCCCTTGTGCTTCCTTCTACAATACTTACCACATGAGCGTCCACATTCCTTGATCTGCATTTGAGGGCAGCAACTGAGGCCAGTTTCAATTTTTGTATCGCCACCAACCTAGTACCATAATTAGCATAGAGTAGATGGTTCAGAAATATTTGATAATGGATGGATGCAATATTCAAAGCTCTGTGAATATTGTACATACATATACACACACATACACACATGTGTATATATGTATATACATACATATATACACACATGTACACACATATATACATACACACACATACACACGATCGTACGTACCATTGCACTCTAGCCTGGGCAAAACAGCAAGATCCTGTCTCAAGAAAAGAAAAAGAAAAAGACAGGCAATAATAGATGCTGGCAAGGATGGGGAGAAAGAGGAACCCTCATGTTGTTGGCAAAAATGTAAATTAGTAGAGCCACTATGGAGAAATACACACACACACACACACACACACACACACACACACACACTCTCCACATTCTGACAGTGAGTGCCAATAAAACAGTAATCTTGTCGTTCTCATCTCTGCTTTCCCTCTAACTCCCCCACTTTAAGGACAGTGCTCACAAAAATTCTGTTGATTAACAAAGTGGAGACAACCCACAAAATGGGAGAAAATATTTGTAAGCTATCCATCTGACAAAGGATTAATAACGAGAATCTATAAGGCGCTCAAACAACTTAATAGCAAAAAAAACAAGTAATCCAATTTAAAAACTGGCAAAGATCCGAACGGACATTTTTCGTAACAAGAGATACAAATAACCAACAGGTACATGAAAAAAATGCTCAACATCACTAACATCAGAGAAATGCAAATCAAAACCATAATGTGATATCATCTCACTCCAGTTAAAATGGCTTGTATCAAAAAGACAGGCAAAGGCTGGGCACGATGGCTCATGCCTGTAATCCCAACACTTTGGGAGGGCAAGGCAGGCAGATCACTTGAGCCCAGGAGTTCACAACCACTCTGGGCAACATAAGGAGACCACATTTCTAAAAAAAAAAAAATTTTTTTTTTATTAGCCAGGCATGCTGACATGTGCCTGCAGTCCCAACTACTTCAGAGGTTGAGGTAGGAGACTGCTTGAGCCTGGGAGGTTGAAGCTGCAGTAGGCCATGATCGTACCATTGCACTCCAGCCTGGGCAACAGAGCAAGACCCTGTCTCAAGAAAAGAAAAAGAAAAAGACAGGCAATAACAGATGCTGGCAAGGATGGGGAGAAAGAGGAACCCTCATATGCTGTTGGTGAAAATGTAAATTAGTAGAGCCACTATGGAGAATAGCATGGAGGTTCCTCAGAAACTAAACATAGAACTATCATAATTCAGCAATTCCACTATTGAGTATATATCTAAAAGAAAGCAAATCAATATATGAAAGACATCACACTCCCATGAATCCTGTAGCACTATTCATAATAGCCAAAATGAAAATGTGTATATACACAATATATATATGTGTACATATGTATATATACACACAACGGAATATTATTCAGCCGTAAAAAAGAATAAAATCCTGTCATTTGCAGCAACATGGATGACACTGGATACCATTTTTTCAGGTAAAAAAAAAGCCAGGTACAGGAAGACAAATATCACATGTTCTCACTCATATGTAGGAGGTAAAAAAAGTAGATCTCATGATGATACAGAGTAGACTGGTGGTTACCAAAGGCCAGGAAAGGGAGTGAGGAGGATGAAGGGGGAAAAAAAGATATAAATGTACTTATTGAAACTGAACTGTACACTTAAACATGATAAACATGGTAAATTCTTTCAAAATTTTTAACTAAAAAAAAATTTGCTGAGTAGAAATCAGTTCAAAAAGCCAGTCATCAAAGGGGAAGATAATTAACCTATATAGTCCCCTTTCCCAGACTACAATCTTTCTCTTTCTACACACAAATAACCACTATCTTGTCCAGGCCACCCTCTTCTTCAAAAGAGCACTGTCTTCTCCTCCAGGCCTCCTCCTCCTCCTGTCCCTCCAACCCATCCCTGCTATCCTCCCTCTTCTTTCCTGGGCTACCTCCTTTCCTCCAGATCAGCACTATCTCACAGCTGCCAGAGTTTCTGGTCCTCCCAGTCGCTCATCTCACTAAAGGGAACTTGAGCCTCTGCCCAGCACTACTTGACATTCTTGCTCTCCTCCCACTCAGGCCCCCCACTTCCCATCTTGCTTATTCCCTACTGCCTACCTGCTTGCTGCCCCACCACCACCAGCAAAGATGGGAAACAAATGCAGGAAGAGGGAGTGCTTGTTGGCAGGCCCAAGGCAAGGCACAGAGGCAGTAAAGAGAGAGAATGGTCCTGGGGAAGATAGAATTTGGAGGTAAAAGCTAGATGCAAGTGAGTTAGGTAGAAAACAATGTTTGGACCTCATAAACACAGGAAAAGGTCTCTAAAAACCAGTAACCTACTAATAATAAGAAAGCTTAACCAAAAATTTTAGAAAAGAGAAGAAAGCCTAATCAAGAGGGGGAGGATCCAAGAGAGGGAAGGAAAGACTGGCTACACAGGGGGAGAAATACAAAAGGGGAAGCATGAGGGGAGGAGGAAGGGTGAAGGGGACGGCAGGAGAAAAGGTAGGCAGGGGGCAGGAAAAATGATCAGGAGGAGGAAATAGAAAGAAAAGTGAGGAGAGGAAGACGTAGAGTCATGAAAAAACTAGGGGGAGGAAAGAGGTCCAAAATAATCAAAGTAGGTTATTATCGGGCCTGACATGAGCTTCTTGGTGCCAGGTAATAAAGAAGGAAAGAATTATAGTGATTAAGATATTACCACAGCCAGGTCTGTCATTAACTTAGCAGAATAAGGAAGGGGCTCCAGAGAAGAGAGTCTAGTTTAACGCAACTTTATACCTAAGGACAGAAAAACTGGCCAGTTTAGAATCATTAACATACCTTGACCTTCTACTTCCCAACCCTACCTCCCTACACCTAACACACCTACGCATCACACTAAAATAAGCATCAGCATTCTCAGTCTCTGCTTTGTCCCTGAAGAACCAGCAAAATGCCATTCAAAAGGCTGGCTGGAAGACAGGATACCAAGGTCTACTTCCCAAGTTCTCCTCTCTTCTACAGTGTTGAGGGGGACATCTCTGCAGCCCGTTTTAGCACTTTAAACCAGCTCACCTTTCCAAAAGATGGTTTGACGGTCTGGAAAAGCCAGAGTAACAAACAATGTCAAGTCCTTCACTGCACAGATATGGCAACTCAAGCCACAGAGGATGTCTGAATAGGACCAGTCCCCCCAGGTCTCCTCCCTCCCAGTTCACTCAACCTCTTAACACAGAAAAGCCCCCACAGTCCCAGCAGGCCAGCGACTAAGCCAAGGCAGAGGAAAGCACCACCTTGGCCACCAAGCAGAAGGGCGCCTGCAAAGGAGCAGAGCTTCTGAGGCTGAGCAGTTCCCCAAAGGCGCAGCTTCCCCTTCACACCCTTCCCTGGGCAGAGCTCTGATTCCAGTGCAGGCCTAGCCCTGGGTGGGCTCATCTAAAGGTTCCACCCTCAGCCCTTTCTCTCATTTAGGGTCCCTTAAGGTAAGAGGAAAGTAAGACACCCCTCAAAATCTACTGGACCCCGTGTCACCACTCTCCGAAAGCCGGCGGAGATCCCCCAGAACCCGGCCCAGCTAGGGGAGCCCCAGGCAGGGCCGGCATTACCTGGTGGGGAAGGCTAGCCCCGGCATCTCTGGCGATTGTTTCCGTCGCAGAGCCGCACCTCTCCCTGCCCAGTCGGGTACCCACAAGGCCCCTGCTCCACCGGCTCCGCTCGATTCAGCTGGGCTGGGCTCCTGGCAGCTCAGCCGCCAGCTCCCGAGGTGCAGCACGCTCGCGCTCTCGCAGGGCGGCAGCGAAGGCGCCGCGTCGGGGTTGGCGAAACAGAAGGGGCGGGGGAAGAAAGGAGGGAAGGAGGCGGGAGGAAGCCGCGCGCTTCTCCTTTTCTGCAAAGCAGAGCTGAGGGCGGGGAGACAGCTATCTTCCCACCCTCTCAGCTATTCTCCCCACCCAGTCTCCAGCAGGAGGTAATTTCTCTCCAGGGCCAGGTTTTCCAGGGCTTGTCAGAGTCCTGTGTGAGCTCCAGAGTCAAGAAAGACAACCAGAGCTCCTCTGTGCCTTAGTTTCTACAGATGAGTATAAAGGAGTCCCTTCTAAGATTCCTCAGGTCAGACCTACGATTCAGATTAGGCCTCAGAGAAAGAGATACACCTCCCCCCTCCCCAAACGTGCCAAGTTCTAATTCTAATGCTCCAGGAAGAATGCTAGGTGGGCCCCTATAGCTGCTTCTAAGCAAACAAAGCTCAGCAGCTGCTACATTATTATTATTATTATTTTGAGACAAGAGTCTTGCTGTGTGCCCAGGCTGGAGTGCAGTGGTTGGATCTTGACTCACTGCAGCCTTGACCTTCCCGGGCTCAAGTAATCCTCCCACCTCAGCCTCCCAAGTAGCTGGGACTACAGGTACCTGCCACCACACCCAGTTATTTTTATATTTTTTGTACAGATGAGGTCTGCCATGTTGCCCAGGCTGGTCTCAAATCCTGTTCTCAAGCAATCCTCTTCCCTTGGCCTCCCAAACTGTGGATTACAGGCGTGAGCCACCACACCTGGCCACTGCTACCATTTATTAAGAACTATTATGTACTAGGTACTTTATAAATGTTATGTCTCTCTCAAAACAACCTTATGAAGTAGGCACTATACCAATTCACATACGTCAAAACGGAGGTCCAGGGAAAATGTCCAGGGCTCATACAATAAGTATTTTTTAACCAACTATTGTGCATCAGGCATTGTGATGGAACCTGAGCTGAACAACACATTATAGAACATTTACCAACACGGCCCGGACTAGTAGTGCCTCTAGTAGTGCCTCCCAATTACTGAAACAATAAAACACACCTTCACACATTTGCAAATGCTCCCTAGGAGGTACTATTACCTCACTCTTCCCCCTCCCAAACCCTGCTCTTAAGAGACATGACAGAAGTCAGATTATGCGGTGTCTCTTTCGGGTCATAATTAGGAGTTAGGCTTTTGTTCCAAGTTTTAGCAGTGTGAAGGCTTTGAAAGGTTTGAAAGCAGAATGACAAACTCTAACTTACATTTTTTAAAAGATCACTGGCTGTTCAGTGGAGAAAGGGGGTAGGAGTGGAAATAAGTTAATAAATTCTCTCAGAGGTTCAGGCAACAGAAAATAGTAATGATTTAGACTAACATATTGTAAGATAATGTAAAAAGAAGCAAGCCTATTTTCTAAAGACACAGCTTGGAAGAAGCAGCAGCAGAACTTGGTGGAAAACAGAATACGATGGTGAAAGAAGTCAGTGACTTGTCCAAGACCACACATCTGGTAGATGCTCAGGAGTTCAAGGCCAGCCTGGCCAACATGGTGAAACCCCGTCTCTACTAAAAACACAAAAAATTAGCTGGATGGTGGCAGGCACCTGTAATCCCAGCTACTCGGGAGGCTGAGGCAGGAGAATCCCTTGAACCCAGGAGGCGGAAGTTGCAGTGAGCTGAGATCGCACCACTGGACTCCAGCCTGGGCAACAAGAGCGAAACTCCATCTCAAAAAAAGAAAAAGGAAAAAAGAAAGAAAGAAAGAAAGAATTGGTCAATAATAGACACCCGGAGAATTGCTGTAGTCTGAGGATTCAGCTTCAAAGTCATTTTAAGACTTTTTTTTAACCCCACACCATGTCCTTCATCCCAATTTACACAGGGTGAATGAGAGCCAGAAGTAGTCCTCTGCTTTAGACACAGCTTTTCAAACTAATAATCAATAATCATAGCAACTTATCTTACTCGACTTCCCACTCCATGCAGCATCCTCTTATAGATGGTCTTCCAGGCTTTTCTGAAATACATGCAGGAATGAGGAGCTCACTTTCCACCAGCACTATGAGGCAGCGTTTCCTCACATTCAGCCAGGTGGCTCTCTGTAAATTTCTAATTCTGCTCCAGGAGCAACGTCCTCCAGGGCAAGTCACATTAAAGGCTTGTAACTATGTATGTATGTAGGCTAATTTATTATGCCCCTCCACTTTTTCTCTTCTCCAAGATAAATACTCCCAGTTCTTTTAGTTGTTTGTTCATTCAACAACTATTTAAGCATCTTATGCAAGCCACTGGGGATAGACACATCAGTGAACAGAACCACATCTTCAAGGAGGTGATGATTTTATGGTTTAGTATGGTGGCTTTTAATTCTCCCTGTCCACCAGAATAACTTGGAAAGCTTTAAATATGTGTAAATATACTAGAGTCCCAGCAGAGATTCTGACTTGGTTGGTCTGGCATGTGGCCTAGGCAATATATTTTTATAGATACAACTATATTGATATCTATTGGAAGACTGACTTGCTATAAAGCTACAGTGATAATGACAATGTGATATTAATGAAAACATAAATAGATCAGTGGAATTGAAGTAAATAGCCCAAAATAGACCCACACAAATGTGGTTAACTGACTGTAAAAGAGAAAAGGAAATTCAATGAAGAAAGGACAGTCTTTTCAATAAATTGTGCTAGAACTGGACATCCACATCCAAAAAAATCAACCTAGACACAGGCTTTATGCTTTTCACAAAAATTAACTCAAAATGGATCACAAACCATTGCATTTGCAAAATGCAAAACTATAAAATGTCTAAAATATAATGTAGGGGAAAATCTAGATGACCTTGGGTTTGGCAATGACTTTTTAGATACAGCCCCAAAAGCAAGATCCATGAAAGAAAGAACTGACATGTTAGACTGGATTAAAATTTAAAATTTCTGCAAAATACAGTGTTAAGAGAACAAAGAAACAAACCACAGACTGGGAGAAAACACATCTAATAAAAGGCTTGTATCAAAATTTACATAGAACTCTTAAAACTCAATAAGAAGTGACCCAATTTAAAAAAAAACAACTGTGCAAAAGATCTGAACAGACACTTCACCAAGGAAGATATATGCATGACAAATAAGCATATGAAAAGATGCTCAGCATCTTTTATCATTAGAGAACTGCAAATTAAAACAATGAGATATCACTACACATCTATTAGAATAACTAAAATCCAAAACACTGACAACACCAAATGGTGACAGGGATATGCAGCAACGGGAACTCTCTCGTTCATTGCTGGTGAGAATGCAAAATGATACAACCACTTTGGAAGACAGTTTAGGAATTTCTTACAAAGCTAAATACAGTTATGTGTCACTTAATGACAGGCATACATTCTGAGAAAGGTGTCATTAGGTGATTTCATTGTTATGCAAACATCACAGAGTGTACACATACAAACCTAGATGGTACAGTCTACTACACACCTAGCCTATATGGTATAGCCTACTGCTTCGAGACTACAAACTTGTATAGCATGTCACTGTACTGAATACTAGGCAACTGTAACACAATAGTATTTGTGTATCTAAACATATATAAACATAGAAAAAGTACAGTAAAAATACGCCGTAAAAGATTAAAAAAAAAAACAGTACATATGTAAAGGGCATTTACCATGAATGGAACTTGCAGGACTGGAAGTTTCTCTGGGTGAGTCAGTGAGTGAGAGGTAAGTGAATGGAAAGGCCTAGGATAGTATTGTACACTACTGTAGACTTTATAAACAGTGTATGTTTACGCTGCACTAAACTTAAATTTTTCTTCTTCAACAATAAATTAACTTTAACTTCCTGTAAGTTTTTACTTTATAAACTTTTTAATTTTTTAAAAACATTTTGACTCTATTGCATTAACACTTGGCTTAAGACACAAGCACGTTGTACAGCTATACAATATTTTCTTTATAGCTTTATTCTATATGCTTTTTTGTATTCTTTGTATTATTATTATTATTATTATTATTATTATTAGAGACAGAGTCTCACTCCGTCACCCAGGCAGGAGTGCAGTGGCATGATCTCAGCTCACTGCAACCTCCACTTTCTGGGTTCAAGCAATTCTTGTGCCTCAGCCTCCCGAGTAGCTGGAATTACAGGCGTGTGCCACCATGCCCAGCTAATTTTTGTATTTTCAGTAGAGACGGAGTTTCACCATGTTGTCCAGGCTGGTCTCCAGCTCCTAAGCTCAAGCTATTCACTTGTCTTGGCCTCCCAAAGTGCTAGCATTACAGGTGTGAGCCACCATGCCTGTCTATTCTTATTTTTTTACCTTTTAATCTTTTTGTTAAAAACTAACACATAAACACACACTTTAGTCTAGGCCTACACAAGGTCAGGACTGTCAACATTAGTGTCTTCCACCTCTACATCTTGTCCCACTGTCAATATTAGTGTCTTTCACCTCTACATCTTGTCCCACTGGAAGGTCTTTAGGGGCAATAACATGCATGGAGCTGACATCTCTTATAATAACAATGACTTCTTCTGGAAGACCTCCAAAAGGACCTGCCTGAGGCTGTTTTACAGTTAACTTTTTTTTATAAGTAGGAGTACACTCTAAAATAACAACAAAAAGAATAATAAATATATAAACCAGTAACAGAGTCATTTATCATCACTATCAAGCATTATATAACACATATAATTGGCCAGGTGCTGTGGCTGACGCCTGTAATCCCAGCACTTTGGGAGGCCAAGGTGGGCGGATCACGAGGTCAGGAGATCAAGACCATCCTGGCTAACAGTGAAACCCCGTCTCTACTAAAAATACAAAAAATTAGCCGGGCGTGGTGGCGGGCGCCTATAGTCCCAGCTATTCGGGAGGCTGACGCAGGAGAATGGTGTGAAACCAGGAGGCGGAGCTTGCAGTGAGCAGAGATTGCACCACTGCACTCCAGCCTGGGCAAGAGAGCAAGACTCTGTCTCAAAAAAAAAAAAAAAAAAATACATATGTGTTCTATACTTTTATATGACTGGCAGCACAGCAGGTTTGTTTACACCAGCATCTCCACAAACTTGAGTAATGTGTTGCATTAATATGTGATGATGGCTATATCATATATGTGGCTCATCACTGACTGAATCATCATTATGTGATTATAGTATTCCTAGGTATTTACTCAAATGAGTTGAAAACTATGTTCACACAAAAACCTGCTCATGAATGTTTATTGCAGTTTTATTCAGAATTGCTAAAAACTGGAAGCGACTGAGATATCCTTCAAGACTGAATGAATAAACTGTGGTATGTCATACAATATAGTATTATTCAGTAAAAAAAGAAATGAACTATCAACCCACAAAAAGACATGGAAGAACCTGAAATGTAGATTTCTAAGTAAAAGAAGCCAGTCTGAAAAGGCTGATTCCAACTACATGATATTTGGAAAAAGGCTAAACTATAGAAATAGTAAAAAGATAAGTGGCGGCCAGGTATTTGAAAGGTTGGGGTTAGTGGTTAAGGAATGAATAGGTGAAGCACGGGGCATTTTTAGGGTGTAAAACTATACTGTATGATACTATAATCGTGGATACACACACTATGCATTTGTCAAAACCTACAGAACTATACAACCCAAACAGTAAACCCTAATGTAAACTATGTACTTTAGTCAATAATAATGTATCAATATTGATTCATCAATTGTACATTAATGAGATGGTGATAATAGAGGAAATGGGGAGAGAGGGATTCTGCGTTTTCTTTTTTCTTTTCTTTTTTTTTTTTTGAGACAGAGTTTCACTCCTGTTGCCCAGGCTGGAGTGCAATGGCGTGATCCTGGCTCACTGCAACCTCCACCTCCCTGGTTCAAGCAATCCTCGTGCCTCAGCTGGGATTACAGGTGCACGCCACCACACCTGGCTAATTTTTTGTATTTTTAGTAGAGATGGGGTTTCACCATGTTGGCCAGGCTGGTCTTGAACTCCTGACCTCAGGGGATCTACCTGCCTCGGCCTCCCAAAGTGCTGGGATTACAGGCGTGAGCCACTGCGCCCAGCCGGATTCTGCATTTTCTACACAATTCTTCTATAAACCTAAAACTGCTCTAAAAAATAAAATCTATTAAAATAAAAAAGTATCAAGCAAAAAAATAGAAAGAAACAAAGACATACAAGATAAAGTTCATCTTCCTTTTTATTAGATTCATTAGACATAAAATTACTCTGACAAATTGCTATAAAGATTTCTAAGTACTTTCAATTTCTATGCTTATCTCATTGTGGGCTGGGAACAGTTCAGACTACACTTTCAGTAATGATGATCTAGCGTACCCTCCACTAAATAGAGTCCTGTTTGCAATGATCCTCTTACTGCCTGGTACCCTGAGGGAAACATGATACTCTAAGTGCAGTCTGTCCCTTGCAAAACATAGTGGAACTATCACCTCCTTTAACTGTACTTAATACTTCCAATAATTCAGTCTGAAGTTACATTAGATTTTTATCCACTGCAATGCCTTTGGCTGACATTGAGCTTCAGCAGCCAAAACCACCATTTTCATAAGAATAGCATCATGCTAAGTCTCCTCCAGTCTGCCCATATGTTGCCATTTCTTTTGAGACTTAAAATGCAGAACTTCATTGTCTTCCTCTTAAATTTCATCTTGTTGGCTTCAGCCCATCATTCCAAGCTTACTCATCTAAATATTAGTTTTCTCTTTCAGTTTTTGTCACCTACAAAGCTAATAAGTATGCCATCTCTTTAAACATTTTTCAAACATCTGTCATGTGCTCTTGCCTGTTCCAGGTTTTGAGGATTAAAGATGACCTAGAAATGGCCTACATCTCCAGGAAATCACCACTAATAGGGGAAGTTGGCAAATACAAAACTAAAAAGTGCTGCACTAGAAAAATGACTGAACCAAATAAATAGGACCAGGTAGACGAAACAACAAAACATCTATGTACAGTATTAGGCAGAACCACTAATATCTTCAGCAGGAAGGATCAAATTCAGACATCTTCTATTTTAGATTTCAGTTCTGAAAAACCAAACGCTGGTTTGGTTACCAAAAGTTAACTGGCTGGCTAATACACTGTCTCTCTTTCAATGGTGGGTGCTGCTATAGGAAACTTGGCTAAGTTTAGTTCCCGCTGATGAAACACAATACTTATGAAATTGAGGCATACTGGTAAGATGCCAGCAGTTTTATTTATTACTAACAGAATCAAATGAGGTAAAAGCAACTTTAGAGATGATTCTGTACATTCAAAGAAATTAAATCCTGGAGATCTCAAATGATGTGCTGAAGTTATACAAGTTAGCAGTTAACATGTTTTAAGTGCAATAACTCCTTTCATTTAAATAGTCCTCTGGTTTTCAAAGTAAATAATTAACAAATTATTCTTATAAGTCATGGACCTTGGCCAGCAATGTTTTGTCTCTGTAGTCATCTTAAGCCTAACCAGGCCTTTTTAAGTCACTTATCTCTCCTCTGTAGGCATATGAGTTTGCAACTCCTGCTAACTCTATTATAAAAGCAAATGATCAATAATCATTCAAAAATTTGGTTTTGTTTGGAGACTACAGCTTTCAATCTAATAGCTTATAACTGATGACTAGTGTGATTGAAGTGCCTAAAGGATTTGAAAATGATTATTTTTACTGGGTTCTTTTGCAACCACAAGTAACTTTTAAAACAATATGTGTACTAAGTGAAAATTATAAATCACCTGACACAACCAGTTAAATGTACAAGGAAATCAGTCAACAATGATGATGTTGGATTTAAAACAACATCTGAGATGAAATTTTTTCTTGTAGTAATTAGATGGTGAGGCCAATTGCCTGTTAAGGTCACTTTCTGTGGAGTATACTTTCAGTAATGATGATCTAGAGCATCTTAGATCTAGATATGAGGTGGAGTATAAAATAAATAATAATAGTAGCTTACAAAAACACTATAAGTAAAGAAACAAGCAAAAGAAAGATGGAAATGAAAAAAGATATTAATAAATCTATTTAGTGGCAGTCAGTCATAAGTCAAAGCAACCAGTCATAAGTCAAAGTATACTTGAATTTCAAAAAAGGCAAAGAAGTGCAGAGAAGGGAGACATTAATTACACCTGCAGAACTAGGAAAAGGTTCATGGAAGAGGCAGTATTTGGGTTGGTATTGAAGAAGGAGTAAATTTTTCATAGAGCTACTGAGATTTCCCTTGAGTGAATCACAAAAACAAAGGCCCAAAGGAGAAAAAAGTATGAACGGTTTAGGAAATAGTAAATAACTTGGTCCTTCTTGGAAATAGTAAATAATCTCATCATTCATTCACCACTTATTGAACATATTCTACATGCCAGACACAATGTTCGTCACTATGGATGCAAAGATGACATGACCTAGTTCTTACCCTCAAAAAGAAAAGCATTTTTAAAGACAATAGGAGACAAAGCTGTGCCACTGACTGTCAGACTTAACAGGTCAAAACTCTGTTCCTCCTTCAGGTGTTTCCTCCCCCAGCCCTCAATAAATGGCAATTCTACTCTTTCAGTTGCTAAGCCAAAAATCTGATTCATTTTTTACTCCACTTTTTGTCTATCAGCCCCCACAAGCATCCATCAGCAAATTCTATCAACTATACCTTCAAAACAGATCTACGGTCCAACCACTTCTCATCACCTTTACTGTTATCACCTTGGTCCAAACCATCAGCAACTTTTGTGTACAACAGTGGATCTCAATAGTGGGGTGAAGAGGAGTTAGGGAGGGGAGGACAGATTTGCTCTGCTACCCAGGGGATATTTGGCAATGTCAAGGGAAATTTTGGATTAAAACAACTGGGTAAGTGCTACTGGCATTTAGTAAGTGGGAGCCAGGGATACTATTAAACATCCTAGAATGCATAGTATAGCCCCTCATAACAAAGAATTATCCTGCCCAAAATGTCAATAGCGCCACTGTTGGGAAACTCTGACCTAGAATATTACAACATCCTTTTTAACTGATCCATTCTTGCCTCCCAGGGTGATCTGTTTAAAACATGTCTCAGATCACATCACTCTCTTCTGCTTAAAATCTTCCTGTGGCTTCCCCAATCTCCATGTAAAAGCCAAAGTCCTTGGAAAGACATACAAGGCCTTATATGATCTTACCTTCCTCTACCTCCTCCCCTCATCTCACCCTGCTACTTCACTGACCTTATCTCCGACTTTTCCCCACTTCACTCACTCTGCTCCAGGCACCAAGGCTTTCTCCGACAGGCTATATACACTCTCTCCTCCAGGCCTTCATACCCTATGGTGACTATGCCTGAAAACACATTTCCCCTCAGATATCCATATGGCTTATTCCCTGTCTTCCTTCAAGTCTCTGCTGAAATATCACTTTATCAGATAATTCTTCCCTAACCATTCTTTATAAAACGATTTAAAAATCCCCCTCTACTCTATATCAGCACCCTTTATTCCACCCTATCCTGCTTTATTTGTATCCTGGCACTTATCATCAACTGACATTTATTTGCCTATTGGCTGGCTCCCTCCAATGGAACATATGCTCCACAAAGGCAAAGACTTTGTCTTTATCTCCAGACCTCAGAACTATTCCTTGCAAACAGTGGGTGACAGATAAGTAATGGCTGAATGAAGGAATGAATGAATAAATGGAGCTAGAAAGACCAGTCAGAAAAAAAGCTACAGAGAATCCTGAAGGCTAAGAAAGGAATGTGGATGCAGTCTTAGAGTGGCCTAAAGTAATTGTCCAAGAGTTCTCCTCTCATCATGTCATACAAATCACCTTTTGCCCTCCCAACCAAAAAGAGAGACAGGGGAAGGGAGGAAGAAATGGAGAATTCTATAAGAACATTATAATAATCAGAGGTATCTAATAATGAAATGGACAATCTCTGAGGTATTAACATTGCCAATCAACCCCTCAGCAGGGAAGATACAGCAACAAGTTACTGCATAATCCCATAAGTTTTCCTCCCTTTGCTTATCCTTTAGGACCCAGCTTAAATGTCACCACTTCTATGAAGGCTTCCTATAATCCCTCAAACAGATTTAATGACTCCTAAATATGGCCCTTAGAGAAGTCCCAAACACTTATCCAATTTACTGAAAGTATTTGATAGTATTTATTTTTACCTCTAGACTGGAAAGGTAGTATATATCTCCTCATTTGCTACTATATCTCCAGCCCAAAATGAGGTAGCTCCAATAAAACACAGGCACCAGCACACATTTTTATAAAATCATACAGAGTACAAATACATTTTTTAAAACCATATTAAAAAGTCACTAAAGGCAGGGCACAGTGGCTCACACCTATAATCCCAGCACTCTGGGGAGGCTGAAGCGGGTGGATCACCCGGGGTCAAGAGTTTGAGACCAGCCCGGCTAACATGGTGTAATCCCATCGCTACTAAAAATACAAAACTTAGCCGGGCATGGTGGCAGGCACCTGTAATCTTGGGAGGCTGAGGCAGGGAGAAATCACTTGAACCCAGGAGGCGGAGGTTGCAGTAAGCCGAGATCGCGCCATTGGACTCCAGCCTGGGCAACAGAGCGAGACTCCGTCTCAAAAAAAAAAAAAAAAGTCACTAAAATCAAATGACTTTCAAATCCCTAATCAATATCCATTCATCCCTTCATCCTTGCCAATTTTGCCAACCCTAATTTTATCCAGGAAAGTAATGAGACAATTAAACACTCATTTTTCCAGCCTCCTTTAAAGTTGGGCATGTGCATGTGACAAAGTTCTAGTCAGTAAGTTTCTAAGGATTCTGGGGAAATGGTTGCTTTAATTACAAAATAGAACACAGGCAGAGTGCTAATTCTGCCTTTCCGCCCCTTTCTTCTTTTCTCAAACATTCTTTCTGGAGCTGCAGCAGCCTAGTAACCTTGAGGTCATAAGTACAAGAGTGAAAAGCACACACTCTGTGGCTGGCAGAGTGGCAGAGTGGAAAAGGCTGGCAGAGTAGAAAAACAGAAAGAGCCTGGGTTCTAAATGGCATTGTATCCCACCCTATACAAGCAACCAATGCCCTCCCTCCAGAAAATTAATTCCTATATTTTAAATCACTGTTTTCTACTACTTACAGCTGAAAATATTTCTAATTGATACAAACAAGAAGCATACTAGAGAATCAAGAAAAAGATGCTTCTTACTAGTCTGAAACATTGATTCCTTATTAGCCACTGGTCTCTAACCATAAATAAATTCCTCTTATTAGCAGAAGAATGAAAAAGATCTGAGCAAATTAAGACAATACTAGATAGATATGAAAGGAAGACTGAGAATATTCTTCACAATTTGATATATTCCCAATAAGGCAGGCAATCACTCTTTCCAAGTTCTTTAAAAAAAAAAAAAAAAACAGAATAAGAATATAACCTGTCTACTTCAAAAATGGCTTTCAAGTTGCTTTCAAATATATATATACACACACACACACACACACACACACACACACACACATATCCCTTAGGACAATAGTAATCATCAGTGGAATACAGGTAATAAAGTAGGAGACAATTAAAACATAGTACCAACACTCCATGCTTTGCAATTCATGACCAAATTTTGCTCTGAGCATCCTGGAAGCCAAAACTAAAATTTAAGAAAAAAGGGTGAAACTCAAACTAATACTCACTGTCTCACGAAGGAAACATTTCAGTGTTGTTAAGGGACAACCATTATTAGTTAAAGTAGGGGTTGGAAAATTCTGCAAAAGGCCAAATAGTAAATATTTTAGGCTTTGCAGGCCCTATCATCTCTGTCTCAATAACTCAACTCTGCCTTTGTAGCACAAAAGCAGCCACTGACAATATGTAAATGAATGTGTGTAGCTATGTTTCAACAAAACTTTATTTACAAAAACAGGCAATGGGGCCAGATTTGCCCCACAGGCTGTAGTCTGATGACCTCTGACTCAAAGGATTCTTAGATGTAAGCACCAGACTCTGAGTCTGGTGAAAATCAATTTAAAATCTGAGTCTAGTGAAAATCAATGTACTGAAAGAATATTGGGTGGCTCACAAAATTTGGTGAAGGTTGGAAAAATAGGCTTAAGGCTAAACTTCCAGAATAAAGCACAAAGTTACACTGCAGAACTAGTCCAATGAGGAAACCACTGCAGCTACTTCTCATCATTACATGCTAGAATGGGTACCACTGTCACTTCTGCATCAAGAATTCAACCTCTGTGCAGCAATCACAAACAACAATGCCACTTCAGTGCCAGGAACCCAACCTTGCAGGGGATGCTGCTGCCTCTGCCATCAGAAAAAGAAAGTTAGTTTCCCGTTACCTCCTCTCTCAAGTCTTTAAGTGCTAAATCCAAGTGTGGTCTGGGCATATCGGATTGGTGAAACCTAGGTCACTGCCTATGCCCCAGAAGCAAGGAAGCTTGGGAAGCAAGTATCTAAATTATCTCCTTTAGGGAACTGCATATTTGCCCCTAATGAGACTCATAAAATGGGGAACACAAAATACTGTACAGTAAAAACAAATGTTCCACTATAAAATCTTATAACTAACACTAACTAAAAATGTTCTATCTCTTCAAAAAGGGGACAATATACAAAGTCTTATCAGTTACTACACTCCAGCATTAAATTCTGAGGAATGTTTCTCTTATTTGTAGGTGCTTTAAGTACCAGGTACTATTTAAATCCTGGTGCCTTTCTTCAAGCTATTACCACTGCATAGAACACACTTATCTCCCATTATTCCCTTCTGTTTCCTCCAAAACTTTTAATCTTCAGGTGTCCTCTCCTCTAACTTGCCACCTCTGATGCAGTCCTTACCCAACGGCTTGAGTAGGTCCTCCACCTTTAAGATCTTAGAGTACCTCATAAAAATGCTTATCACTTACCACAGATGTCTTATATCTCCAGCCAGACTATATGTCCCCTTGTTTACGAAATGCTTTATTCATCTCTGTTCCCTCAGTACTTCATACAAAGCCTAGCACATACAAAACTCTCAATAATTACATCTACTGAACCCAAACAAATATAAAAAATAAAAACATTATGTATCTTTGGCTCAGCCGCCCAATTTCTCTTTGTCTTGTCCTGATTCATTTTATTCCCCAGGATACATACTTGTTTGCAAGGCTGTTTTAAATATCTAAAATGCTGCAGGAGCACAAGTGGCTTTTTTTTAAGTGATAATAAATAAGTCCTTTATAAACTCAAAAGTGGCTGAGGTCCACTGTGTCATCAAAGTAGAAGACAATTTTAATAGGCATACACACCCCATTTTAAGGACTCCTGGATTCCAAAAACTTCAGACACAGGCTTTTGCTTTTTTTTTTTTTAATATAAAATCCCAATCTACTAAAATCTTTCTTCTCACTTTAATTAAGTTTGGACTCCAACTATGGTGTTCTACTCGGTCAGCCAAGGTTTCTAGAAAAGAGGCACCTTCTGTAAGAATTGACAGTTGTAAAAAGCTGCATTTATGTGGCAACTAATAAAGCACATTCATATCCATTATCCAATTAATTCTTACATACCCTCCTTTGAGATTTCTCCTCAGAAGCAATGCCCAGCCCCACGGCTATCTCTGTGGCACCCTCCTGGACCACTCCCACCACAGCCACCATTATCTTCTGCCACATACACATTTGTTATAACTCTTTTCACTTAAACTAATTATCTGTATCTCTTATCCTTAGTGAAATATAAACAGCTTGACCGAAGGGACAGGCCTAGCACCGTGTAAGGCATAGTAAATGCTCGACAATTATTTGCCAAAGTGAGTTAAAAAGAATAATTCATATTTCTGTTTAAATAAAGTAGAAACTGAGTTGACTTTCCCAAATTATCCTAGCTAAAACTATAAAATCAAGATATTCTTAGTGCAGTGGCTTCTGCGTATAATCCTAGCTACTTGGGAGGCTAAGGCAGGGGGATCGCTTGAGCCCACAAGTTCAAGGCTACAGTGGGCTATGATCACATAGCCTGGGTGACAGAGCAAGACCCTGTTTCTGAAAAAGAAAAAATACTCCTGGGTTCAAGGAATCTTCCCACCTCAGCCTCCCAAAGTGCTGGGACTACAAGCTTGAGCCACTGCACCAAGCCCATTCTTGACTTTTCAATTGAAGGCTTTTTTTTTTTTTTTTTTTACACCACACGGCCCTCTCCTAAGACTTGTTAAGAACAAAAGGAGTCTCAGACTAGGAGTCAGAGGTCTCTGTTTTCAGACAAGCCACTCAACTTCTCTGAGTATCAATTTCCTTATTTGACAAATGGGAACACCACCACCATCTTTTTTTCTCTGATCACAATATGAAGGTTATATAAGATAATGGAAGTAAACGTAGCTTTAGTGTGAAATTATGGCATATACTAAGCCAGGGACAATGCTTAGGTTGATGACTCCCACCTCCCACTGTTGGTGACAAAGTCAAAACCAGAGTCAACCCTACAAGAATCATATCATTTAACCTAATAACAGCCCTTTAAAAATTGGCTTTATTACCCTCATTTTACAGGTAAGAAAATCGGGGCACAGAGAGCTTTAACACTTGCCAAAACTTACAAACCTAGTAAATATCAAGTTCATCACATTCTAAGGAGTTTTCCATGCTGCTCTCCAAACAATTATAGAATAAAAGCTTTCCTTCCTCTTCAGTTTCAATTAGCACCAGGCAGATGGAATAGTGCTAATCTTAAATTGGGAACATTCTACTGTGTCTCAGGCCAAATCAAAATAAGAGTTAGTCTTGTAGGTAAGTATACCTTGATTCAACCCCTGTGGAGGCAAAAATTGAATCTGTATATTAGAAAATATTCTGATCTCAATTTAGAAATTATTTTAATGAGACTGAAAACCTGACAGGAAAAGCAAAAATGAGCAATCTTTAAAAAAAAAAAAAAACATTCGGTGCTATGATTACGAAACACAAAAGAGCCTAGGCTTTGAAATCAGACAGTTCAATCTCAGGGTAGAAAAGAAAACCTGGACAAAGCCCTGGAAGAATGAATGATCAGAACAAGAAAAGTTCAAGATGCTGCTATGGCTGGAGCAAATGGGGTTGGTAGTGGGATCTAAAGAAATACAGACTCCTATCTTTCTCTTCCTCTCTAGAAACCCCCACATGCTACAAGGAACCTAGCCTGTGATGCTTCCCACACAGCTCCAAAAAGTGCAGACTGGTAAAGTCACTGAGAAAGTCTAAAACCCTCCTTTGCTGACACTTCAGCCTAAGTGTCTCTGCAGAGACAGACTGAGGGTCTCTGCAGGGATAGGCTGTCAGGAGACACATATCACAATGCTGGCCTTCAGACAATTTGGGGCAGGCTTTTTTAGTAGGATGATGTCACTGCTATTATTTGCAGCTTTAAATACCTATATTCCTGTAGCTAGGAATTATTTTATTTAGGATGACAGTGTAGATTTTTTTTTAAAGACATATTTGGAATTTACTAAAGAGGAGAACAGTGTGAATATATCATTTTCTCAGAAAGAGCTCTGGCACAGGGCAGATATCTAGACCCAAGGATGCCAGACTCCAAACTCTTTCTTGTAGTCAGAGCCTCTCAGACCTCAGTGGGACCTGTGAATGGACTTCAAATGAAAGCAACAGATTCACTGCTGTGGTAACTTCACCACCCAAAATTCATTCCCTTGACAAGTTCCATCAGCATTCCCTGAGTGTCTACTAGATGCAATGCCCTGTGTTGAGTGCATTCAAGGAGCAGCCAATGAATCAGAGGCAACAGATATGTAAACAGCTGATTGTGAAAAGAGAGAGAATGAAGTAAATACTCCATCAGAAGTAGAAAAAAAGGGGACTGTTTATGACTATAGAGGTCAGAGAGGTTTCACCAGGTAATTCCTTCCTCTTATTGTTATCTTCCTCACTGTATTCAGGCTCTGACATCCATAGCAGACATCTGAACTAGGACTCTGAAGGATTTTATCAGACAGTGAAGAGAGTTGGCTAAGCCAGACAGAGGAGAGGATAAAGGCAAAAAGCCAGAGGAGTAAATGTACTGGGGTATGTCTAAGGACTAGCCAGTGGCGATAGTTGGAGTGCACAGTATACCAAGGAACTAATAAGAAATGAGGACGAAAGGTACCTTTGGGTCAGATACTAGAGATCCTTGAATGACAGCCCAAGGAACTTGAAATTTATTCTCTAAGCAAAAGGGAACTATTACAATGTTTTTAAGCAGAGCAGTGGCATGATTTGACTTATATTTTAGAATGATCACTCTTGCAGAAATGTGAAAGGTATAAGAAGATTGAAAGCAAGGAGATCAGTTAGGAGGCTTTGTGTTATAATAGTCTAGTTAAGGCCAGGCGCAGTGGCTCACACCTGTAATCCCAGCACTTTGGGAGACCGAGGCGGGCAGATCACAAGGTCGGGAGATCGAGACCATCCTGGCTAGCACGGTGAAACCCCGTTGCTACTAAAAATACAAAAAGAAAAAAAAAATTAGCTGGGCATGATGGCAGACGCCTGTAGCCCCAGCTACTCTGGAGGCTGAGGCAGGAGAATGGCATGAACCTAGGAGGCGGAGGTTGCAGTGAGCCGAGATTGCACCACTGCACTCCAGCCTGGGCGACAGAACAAGACTCCATCTCAAAAAAAAAAAAAAAAGTCTAGTTAAGAGATGATGAGGGCAGCCCAACACTGTGGTCAGACCTAAGCAGGGTGAGTCCATCAGGAGGGGGAGGAAGAGACAAGTAGTCTAGTGAGGAGAATCAGAGCCCAAGCAGGGTGAAAAGAGCATCCACATTTGGGGCAGGGAGGTGGACTGGTGTGGAATATCATAGTCTAAGTATAGCAAGGAAGGCATCCGTATCAGGAGAGAGGGGTGCCCTGGTGTAGTGTGTCAGAAGCCAACCACAGTTAAGAAAGAGTTGTCATGGAAGAGCACCCTGCTATAGGGTACCGAAGCCCAAGCAAGATAAGCAGGGCATCCACACAGTAGGGAGAGCCTGTGATGGGGGTGTCAGAACCTCATTTCCTCATTATGTCTATGAGAAGGCCTGGGAGCAGCAATGGTCCAATAACAATGAGCATTATCTAGGAACCAGATTTTGGATTCTAAATGCCATTTAACACTAAAAAAAAAAAAAAAAAAAAAACACACACACACACATCAGGATTCCTTGGCTGGTATAGAGAAAGTACAGGATGAACCTAGAACATCTTATTGGGCTAGAAAGCAAGGAAGTAGTCAAAGAATGATAGGGACATATCAAAAGTTGACAGAAGCCAACTTCTGATTTGGCTCCTACTGGCCAAACCAAAGAGAATTTGAGCACCAAAACAAATGATGCTAGCAATAGATTATTACCCATTAAATAAAATGAGTCCATACTGATATAAATAACTAAATACACTGAAAGTCTGGCAACGAAAGGGATATTTACATAGTACTGCCTACAAAATACTTATTAATTATAAAAGAGAAAAGAGTAACTTCACAGTGAAGAAGGCTGGTAGACACCACCTTAAGCAAGATGCTGAAATGAACATCAATAGTCATGGGACAAACCAAAACCACTACCATCTAAAAGGATGCAATGAAACGAATACAGCACCAGTTCTGTAATATTTACTACCAAAGAAGCATAACGTAAGACTGGTGATGACATTCTATAAAACACCTGCTTTATCTGATATTCTACAAAATAATTGGCCTGTAATCTTTAGAAGTGTCAAGGTTATCAAAATTAAGGAAAGACCGAGGACACTAAAAAGATGTAGCTTCTAAATGTAACATGTGATTCTGAACTATATTCTTTTGCTGTAAAAGACAGTCGGACAATTGGCAAAGCTTGAATGGGTATGAGGATTAGATAATAGTAATGTAACAGTGTTTATTTCCTGATTTTGATGGTTGCATTGTACTTACACAACCATCTTATTATGTAGGAAATAATGTGGGGTTGATGGAGGGTCATGTCAGCAACTCATTCTCAAATGACCCAGAAAAACTAAGTTTGATATCGTTTTTTAAATTATTTTAATAAAAACAAAACAGATGATGAAGATCTAGAATACAGCAGTAGCAGTGGGATTAGAGAAGAAAGATATTTTTCCAGGGTCACACAGTGAAGTTAAAGGTAAGACTGAGACTAGACTCTTTCTGAACCTCATATTTCCTTCCTGCTATATAGGGCTTGTGTGGTGCCAAAGAAAATACTCTTCTAAGAATTAGAAGGTGTCTCATAGTGATTAAATATTGGGGGTTATAGAAAAAAAAAAGAAGATAACAAGTCTTCAAGTGAGTCAGGCTGAGGTTTACAGGACATCAGGTTTTTGGTGAGGAAAAACATATTTCAGACTCCCCCATTTGATGAGAACAAAGTTTAATAACTTCAAATGTTCCTTCAACACTGAGATAATGACCTTGCTATTCGAAGAGTCCTTGTTCCCATTTTGGCCCAGTCCTATGAGTGTCCGAATAACCAGTGACTAAATTAGTCTCAGACCTACTGTCTCCTCCAAAGTCTAGTACTGTTTAGACAGTGGGGACAAGCTGTAGCTGTCAACAAAAGCAAATTTTATCCTTTCTTAAAATGGACCAATGTGACCCACACTATCAAGACCTTTTCAAAACAAGTGGAATAGAAGAAAACATCTCTTTACCAAAGGGCAGAAAAATATAATAGAAAGAATATGGACTCTAGAGTTAGATCCAGTTGTGATTGCTGACTCTTCCCCCTTGGGATGATTATTTAATCTGTTTGAACTGGAATTTCCTCCTCTGTTAAATGGGGACAAATAATTGTTATGAAGCGTTAGGAAAAGAATCTTTAAAGCACATATCAAAAGTGCCAGAAACACAGTAGGAGCCTAAAATATAGTAACTAATTTCAGGGGTCCCCAACTCCGAAGACCAGTACCATGGCCTGTTAGGAACTGGGCCTCACAGAAGGGGACAAGGGAGCAAAGCTGAGCTCCACCTCCTGTCACATCAGTGGCAGCATTAGATTCTGATAGGAGCACAAACTCTACTGTGAACTACACATGAGAAGGATCTAGGTTGTGTGTTCCTTATGAGAATCTAATGATAAATGTAATGCATTTGCATCATTCTGAACCACCCCCACCCCCACAAGCTCAGTCCATGGAAAAATTGTCTTCCCTGAAACCAGTCCCTAATGCCAAAAATGTTGGGGACCACTGATGTATTTAGTGCATTTTTGCTACATTATTTGCAAAATTTTGCTAGTATTTACTACATTATCTGCATTATTTTACAACATTTACAAGATAATTTGCATTTCTGCTACATTATGCAACTCTACCTTTTGCAAATAACCAATATATAAAGCTTTGTATGCATCTAGGATATAATTTATGTCTCATATCAACCCTGAGAGATTATGCAATAGAAGTGTTATTCTCTAAGGAACCGAAGTATGAACAGAATGAACTGACCTACCCAATGTTTAACAATGAGTTAAATATATAGCTGAGTCCTGAAAAACATGTACTCCTAATACCCTCTTCAGTGGTCTTTTCCTCTCGTAGGACTTACGTGATGCTAAGGGAAATGGTCTTTCTTAAGAGTTACCCCTTTCACCAGAATGTGGACTGATACGGAAGGCAATCATCTCTCTGAGATGAGAGTGCAGTTAAGGCCAACGAAGAAAGAAGTAAAGCATCTTTCCCCCACTCTGAACCAGAACAGGAAGACTCATCTTTCTAGCTACTTGGAGCTATCAAAATGGCACTCTTCATAAGGACCTAAGTGAAGGAAGCCCCACAAAAGCCAAGTAATTTCACAACATGTCATAACTAGAAGGGGTCTTAAATAGCAAGTCTAACTTACCCACGTATAGATAGTGAAGCTGATATCTGGAGAAGAGAAAGGATATACCTGAAGTCACAAAAAGTAACAATATGCCAATCCTATAACTGCTGAATGGCCTTAAAATAAGCTCACTCTAAAGTTCATTTGGTAACTGTTTATCACACATCAACACAAGGTACTGTCTTTATCCCACTCTCGTACTCTAAAGTTTAAGCCTGTGTGGTTTTTTTTGTCTCCTCAATTAAAGTGAATAGCCCCATCTTACTCATCTGTGTCCTCCCACAAGCTTAAACAGTTGGTGCTCAACAAGTAATTGTAGTATGACATAATGATTCCAGATATGCAAGGTTGTTTTAATATCCAAAAAATCAATTCATTAATACCCCATAATAACACAATAAAGGGAAAAAGCCATAGAATTATCTCTGTTGACACAGAAAAAGCATTTGACAAAATCTGATACCCTCTTACAAAAAAAATACTCAAGAAATGAGGAATAGAAGGCAACTTCCTTAATCTGATAAAAGGCATCTATGAAAAACCCACAGTTAATATCATACTAAACTGAATGCTTTCTCCCTAAAATCAGAAACAAGACAAAGATGTCCATTTTTGCCACTTCTATTTAACATTGCACTGAAGGTTCTGGTCAGAGCCATTAGGTGGAAAAAAAAAAAGAAATAAAGAAAAGAAAAAGAAATACAAGCACCTAGATTAGAAAAAAAGCAGTTTAGCTGGTTGTGGTGGCATGCACCTGTAGTCTCAGCTAATCAGGAGGCTGAGGCTGGAGGAATGCTTAAACCCAAGAAATCAAGGTTGCAGTGAACTACAATTGCACCACTGCACTCCTGCCTAGGTGGCGGAATGAGACCCTGTCTCAAAAAAAGAGTAAAACTATCTATATTCACAGATGACATAATCTTGTATATAGAAAATTCTAAGGAATCAACACCAAAAAAAAAATCTGTTGGAATTAAAAAGTTCGACAAGGTTTCAGGATACAAAAATCAACTGTATTTCTATACACAGCAATGAACAATCCAAAAACTGAAATTAAAAAAAAAAAACATTTAGAATAGCATCAAAAAGAAAAACAGAAGTGTAAAACTTGTACAACCTTGAAAAAAGAAAAACAAAGAAGACTAATACTTCCCAATTTCAAAACTTGATTATAAACCTAGAGTAATCAAGACAGTATGGTACTGGCATAAGAATAGAGATACAGATCAATTAAATGGAACTGAGAGTCAAGAAATTAATGCTTATGTTTGTGGTCAATTATTTTTCAACAAGAGTGCCAAGACAATGCAACGAAGAAAGAATAGTCTTTTCAACAAAGGGTGCTGAAACAACTGGATATAAACATGCAAAAGAATGAAAATTGACCTCTATCACCTCATACCACATGTAAAAACTAACTCAAAATGGATCACAGCTTTAACTGTAAGAGCTAAAAGTATAAAACTCTCAGAGGAAAACATAGGTGTAAATATTCATGACCCTGAATGGTTTCTTAGACATAACACCAAAAGCAAACAACAAAAGAAGAACTAAATAAACTGGACTACATCAAAAATAAAAACTTTTGTGCTATAAATAATGTCATCAAGAAAGTAAAAAGACAATCCACAAAATTGGAGAAAATATTTGCAAAACATATATTTGATAGGAGACTTGTATCCAGGATATATAAAGAACTCTTATAATAATAGTAAAAAAGAGGCCGGGCGCGGTGGCTCATGCCTGTAATCCCAGCACTTTGGGAGGCCGAGGCAGGCGGATCATGAGGTCAGGAGATCGAGACCATCCTGGCTAACACGGTGAAACCCTGTCTCTACTAAAAATACAAAAAATTAGCTGGGCGTGGTGGCACGCTCCTGCAGTCCCAGCTACTGGAGAGGCTGAGGCAGGAGAATCGCTTGAACCCGGGAGACAGAGGTTGCAGTGAGTCAAGATCGCACCACTGCACTCCAGCGTGGGCGACAGAGCAAGACTGCATCTCAAAAAATAAATAAACAGTAAAAAGACAAACCAATTTAAAAATGGACAAAGGCTCTAAATAGACATTTGTCCCAGGAAGATATCCAAGTGGCCAATAAACACATGAAAAGATACTCAAAATCATTAGTCTTTAAGGAAATTCAAATCAAAACCATATGAGACAGATACCATTTCACACCCACTAAGATACCTAAAATAAAAAGACAGTAACAAGTATTTACAAGGATGTGGAGAAATTAGAACTCTCATACACTGCTGGTGGAAATGTAAAATGGTACAGCCCCTTTAGAAAACAGTCAGGTAGTTCCTCAAAAAGTTAAACATAGAGTTAGCACATGACCCTGCAATTCTACTCCTAAATATATACTTAAAGGTAAATGAAAATATATATCTACACAAAAAATGTACATAAATGTTCATAGTAGCATTAGTCGCAGCCAAAAAATGGAAACAACCCAAATATCCATGAACTGATAAAGGAATAAATAAAATGTGGTATATCCATACAACAGAATTCAGCAGTAAATACAATTACATAGATAAACAGAATTCCATACAATAGAATATTTTTCAGCAAAAAAATACTGCCAAATATTATTTAGCAATAAAATGAAAAACACACATTACAACATCCATGTTTCTTTTAGGAGGACAAAATATTCTTTTTCTTTTTTTTTTTGGAGAGGGGATGGGGTATTGCTATGTCACCCCCAGGCTGGAGAGCAGTGGAACTATCATGGCCCACCTGTAACCTCAACCTCCTGGGCTCAAGCGATCTTCCCACCTCAGCCTCCCAAGTAGCTGAAACCACAGGGAGACACCACTATGCCCAGCTAATTTTATTTATTTACTTATTTATTGAGACAGGTTCTCACTCTATTACCAGGCTGGAGTGCAGTAGCATGATGTCTGCTCACTGCAACCTCTGCCTCCTGGGCTCCACTGATCCTCCCACCTCAGCCTCCCGAGTAGCTGGGACTACAGGCATGCACCACCAAGCCTGGCTAATTTTTGTATTTTTTGTAGAGACAGGATTTTGCCATGTTGCCCAGGCTGGTCTCCAACTCCTGAGCTCAAGAGATCTGCCTACCTCGGCCTCTCAAAGTGGTGGGATTACAGACATAAGCCACCAGGCCTGGCCCAGATAATTTTTAAATTTTTTTTTTGTAGAGACAGGGTTTCCCTATGTTGTCCAGTCTAGTTCCCAAACTCCTAGGCTCAAAGGATCTTCCTGATTCAGCTTCCCGAAGTGCTGGAATTACAGGCATGAGCCACTATGCCCAGCCAAGACAAAATATTCTAAAACTAGATTGTAGTACTTGTACAACCCTGTGAATATACAAAAAAAAAAAAAAAAATTGAAATTAAAACCCCACTGGAAACAAGAAAAAAAACACTGAATTGTATATACTCTAAGTAGGTGAATTTCATGGTATGTGAATTATCTCAATAAAGCTGCTAAACATACCCATACACACATACACAACTATGGTAGAATGGCAAGAATACCCACTGGACTTAAAGGGTCAGTCAAGTTGAGGTCAAATCCTGGTCTATCACTATCTATATGATCATGACTTCACACTGAACCTTAGCTTCTCTGTAAAGTTAGGATAAAAATAGTAATCCCTGCCTTCGCAAGGTGGCTGGAAGATTATGTAAGAAAACAGACATGGAAGTGCCTTGCATATAGCTAATTTCCAGAGACACATATTTTCTCTTTTTTTTTTTTTTTTTTGAGATGGAGTCTCACTCTGTCCCCCAGGCTGGAGTGCAGTGGCGTGATCTCGGCTCACTGCAAGCTCCGCCTCCCGGGTTCACGCCATTCTCTTGCCTCAGCCTCCCAAGTAGCTGGGACTACAGGCGCCCGCCACTGCGCCTGGCTTTTTTTTTTTTTTTTTTTTTTGTATTTTTAGTAGAGACGGAGTTTCACCATGTTAGCCAGGATGGTCTCAATCTCCTGACCTCGTGATCCGCCTGCCTCGGCCTCCCAAAGTGCTGGGATTATAGGCGGAAGCCACTGCGCCCGGCCCACATATTTTCTCTTAATAGACATCCCTTATCACTAGTATTACTGAACAAAATAACTGAAAATGGAAGAGGACATTTTCCTCAACTAATTTAAGTAGATTTGTGTGTTTTTCCAACAAACTAAAGGGAAAATGAGCAGACCCCAATGTTTATAATGAAGAGTAAGACGGCGCTAGAGTATGTGTACATAGGCACTCAGTGCAGTTCTGAATAAAGAAGGGTTAAAGTAGCTACTCCAACTGCCTTCTTCCTCTATATTGCAAACTCTGCTTTCTGTTTCAATCGGTAGACCATGACCGCCACATCACCACTGAAATAGGAAGGTGTTCAGGAGAAATAACATGATTCCCAGTTCCAGGTTGGCAGGGAGAGTAAGGTTTCCCTGTTTCTCAGTAGACACTTACTCTATGGTTGGAGACCACACCAGGATATCACTGGTGGGCAACCAAAGATGGGAAGGAGAAAAGAACAGCTGTTTAATACTTTTGTTTACAGAAAAGAAAACCAACAGATTTGCCTAAGACCACAGAGCAAAATCATATAGCTCTAATCATGATAGGCATGTGGCAAGCAGCACTATGTTGTACAAAGAATTCTGGGCTTAAGGATAGAAAAAATCAGATCTAGTCCCAGAAGTGCTACCAAACTGCTATATAATCTTGACTAAGTCAATTTATCTCTCTCTCTTAATTACCTCTCATGTGCCTACTGATTCAGAATTTTCATAAAGTGACTACTGCATGCAAGACACTGTGCTGGAATACTGTGAACAAAACAGAGTCCTACATTTATGTAACTTATAGGATAGAACACTGCAGAAGTCAGATGTTAAAGAAATAAACAATCTAATTATAACATAATTACAACTTGTGATACACAGCCAGTGCCAATCAGGAAGTAAGATATGCGTGGGAAAGCACATATGCAGAAGAAAACTTCACCAGCAAACTCCAAATTACATATCAGAAGAAGCTTCTCTCAGCTCTCCCTCCATCTCAAACAGGGACTCAGTATTTCTTTGCTGTACAGTATGTCACCTGACTGCCTGCTTCTTAGTATAGCTGGAAGCATCATGGTCAACCACAAATAAACTAAAATGCGTGACAGATGCCAGTCAGTTGCATCAGTTACTATGAGATTTTACACAAGCCTCTTTCTCTGAGTCTGTTTCTTTATCTATAAAATGGGGATGATACTACCTATTTCACAGTATTGTTCTGAGGATAAAATAGGAAAAAGTCGTCTGGAAACTAAAACAATGAATTGGGATAACAACACTAAATCATTAAGATAAAGAGGTAAATCATTTACTCTAGTGTGCCCTCAACATTCAGTAGCAGGTTAGGCACACAACAGATCTATGCCTATCTGTTCCCATCTGTAAAACAATGATAACATCAGAACTCACTTCACAGAGTGATTGTAAGTATTAAATGAGATAACATATAGGTCAGGTACTTAGCACAGTCCCTGACACATACTTAGAAAAACATTAACTGCTATTAATTCACTTAACCTTACTTTCCTTCAATTTCCTCATCTGTGAAACAGTGATAGTAAGAGTACCTAACTTATACGATTATTATGAGGATTAAATAAAGGCTTAGAACAGCGTCTGGTACACAGTGAGTGCTAAATAAGATTATAATAATATTATTAATTTTATCTTTTAGCTGTCCCCACAATTCACATGAATACAGACCACTGGTTCTCAACAAAAGTTGATTTTGCCTTCCAGGCGACATTTGGCAATGTCTAGAGATGTTTTTTATTGTCATGTCTTGGGGAAGAGATAGCCACTACCGGCATCTAGCAGGCAGAGGACAGGGATGCAACTAAACATCCTATGATGCACAGGACAGCCCCATACTCCCCAAAGACTTATGCAGTCCAAAATATACACAGTACCAAGATTGAGAAACTCAAATATAGACTAAACAAATCAAACAAAAGTTCTCTCGTGAACTCCTCTGAACTCTTTAAGAGTATATGGATCTCCCTTCTAGACTTTATTAAATAGGTATAAATGTTTTAGATATCTCCAAGACTTAGAATGAGCAAGTAATCTACAAAAGAATAGATATTCAATAGGAAAGCCAGCACTGGAACTCAGGTCTCCTGATTCCCAGACTTGTGCTGCTTCCAAGAGCTAACTCAACAATATGTCTCAGGTACCTCACAAGCATTTCCTTTCCTTCTCCCTCTTCTCCTTGGACTACCCAGTTTGAAAACAACATCTATTTCTTTTCCAGCATCATCAGAGGTCAAACACAGCACTGGCCTCTGTCCCCACCCTCCCCATTTAAAATACCTTTCCAAGGACCTGTCCTTCTGGGGAAGCCCCAGGACACTTACAATCATGGCAGAAGGTAAAGAGGGAAACAGGCACGTCACATAGCCAGAGCAGGAGCAAGAGAGAGGGGTGCAAGAGGTGCCACACACTTTTAAACAACCAGATCTCATGAGAATTCACTCACTATCATGAGAACAGCACCAAGGGGATAGTGCTAAACCATTCATGAGAAATCCATTCCCATGATCCAACCACCTCCCACCAAGCCCCACCTCCAACATTAGGGATTACAATTAAACATGAGATTTGGGCCCAGGACACATATCCAAACTGTATCAAAGGCTTGCCTCCAAAACAGACAATGAGCTTCTTTAGGTGCTCTATAAATGTTTGTGGATGGAGCCCTTTACCTTCTCGTGTTAGGCTGAAGAACAACTTGATATTTTTAGACTGAAATCTGTGTAATTTTAACTAATGCTGTTGCTCCCAATAGAAATCTCAAGGTACACAGGTCACATGGCACTTAAAAATATATAGTTTTAGAGCTTGGTAACAGCTTCTCTAAAAGAGCTGTTTATGGAAAGACATCTAGGTCTTGCTACCAGGAAACCACAGTCCTAACGTCAGTTCTGTCACAGAACCTCTGTGTATGACATTGGGCAGATGGCTTTACCTCTTTGGAACTCAGTTATTAATCTATAAAATGGTGGTTAAAATAGACTATATGATCAGTAAATTTCTTTCTAGTACTAGTACATTCTGCAAGCCTATGAAAAAATAAATTATTTTAATAAAAACCACTCACCCACAAAGACATGAGGATGAATTTGAGGCTCTAGAACTGAGCTCCTGGGTCTCTGTCTTGCCTGATTCTCTTAGCTGGAGGCAGAGTGGAAGATCACACCCAATGGTCCGATATACATCATTTCATTTGCCTAAGCCTGTTTCCTCATGTGAGAGGCCAGTGATTCGAAGCCATGAAGAGCATGCTATCTCCTCTATCTTTTAAATGTTAGGACTTTGGCTTTTAAGCCAAACTAAACTTTAGTTTAGTTTTTAAAAGAAAAAGCCAAAATATCTAACCAAGAAAATGAGTGCTTCTACTCTAGTTTTAAAACTAGAAGCCCTATAGAGGAGCATGCTATCTCTTCTATCTTTTAAAAGTTAGGGCTTTGGCTTTTAAAACCAAAAAGCCAAAATATCTAACCAAGAAAATAACCGCTTCTACTTCTAGTTTTAAAAGCCAAAATTATATATATACATAAAATAAAAAATGAAAGCCAAAATATCTAACCAAGAAAATGCCTGCTTCCAGAAGTACAGGGCTCGCCAACATGGAAGTACGCAGATACTGGAAAACTACCTGGCAGGAACTTTGAAGAGAGAGTTCAAACATGGGTTAAAGGCTGTGTTAGATGCCCCTAAAGGGAAATTTCAGTCCCTAATATTCTACAATTCTCTTTTCAGACAATTACAGAAAGAATAACCCTTAGCAGACTTCTAGAGAAAAAAAAATACCCAAGGACTATTCTGGTCCTATCCTTTCTCCTGCCCTCCTTCTATGTCTCTACCTCAGTACAATGGGTCATTCACTTCCAGAGACATCATGGCTATACTGTACTTGCCTTCTCTTTTCTGGGTTTAACATATGGAGAGGGAAAGAGGACTAAATTGTCAAGGAAATTTAAATTGTCAAGAACCATCAGGTGCCTGGGTCTGTATCAGGGAAAATTTCTCAGGAGAGTGGGAAGGTATAAGATGGCTCTACTCAGCAGTACCTAAGCTCAAGGTAGCCACTGGCTTCTCAGATCACACAAATCAATGGCCCTCAAAGCATAAAGTTAGAAACCTAGTATGGATATTTAATCCAGCCCTAGTCACCCAGACTAGTCTAAGATACACCTGTCATCGGAGAATCAGGTATTATAAACTTAATCCCCGGTGCCTCCACTGGGTAACGTTGGACCATTCACTGCTTCACTCTGAGCCTGAACAGTTCCAAGTGTAAAATGTACCAATTCCAAGTATAAAATGAATATATCAGACAAGATCATTTGAAAAATTTCTTCAGTACTGATTTTGTTACTCTGCTATAAAATGGTATTGTTTAGAATTTAATTAGCATCTATCCTAAACTTTCAAACATACGAGAACAAAAATAGCCAGGTGCAGGGCCTCGCATCTATAATCCTAGCTACTGAGGAGGCGGAGGCAGGAGAATAGTGTGAGGCCAGGAGTTTTGAGACCAGCCTAGGCAAAATAGTGAGACCCCCATCTCTAAAAATAAAAAATAAAGAACAAAAATAATAATAAATACTTAGCACCTACTATAAGGGCACTTACTATAAGGGTAAGTACCATACTTAACATGCCTATATCCTTTAATCTTCACAGCAATCCTAATTTATAAATGAGGAAACAAACTGAGAAAGGTTAAAAAACTTGCCCATAGTCACACAGGTAAATAGAAAACCTGGAACTTGACTCACCTCTACTGATTCTAAATAGAACTCTTAGAATCTTTCTACTAAACCATTAATTTCCAGGCTTCTATTCCAAAATAGAATATTTACTTGGAAAGAAAGAAAACAGACAGTAGGGAAAAGATGATTAGAGATAAGCTTCAATCAGCTAGTAAAGACCTGCTATATACAGCAAGGGAAATAACAATATGCATTGAAGCCACCAAAAAACAAGAGACCTTCTAAGCTGCTGGAAGCAAGATTCATCTGAATTCCTCCCACCTCTACCTGCTCCTCCCACCTCTACCTGCTCCTCCCACCTCTACCTGCTCCTCCCACCTCTACCTCCTCCATTAGTTTGTTCTCCAAAAGATAGATGGGCTTGGGGATCCATATAGGCCAGGGAAAGTATGTTTACAGCTAAATAATCCAAAGGAGGCAGAGACCAACTTAGAAGACCAGTCCTTCTCACCTGCTGCTAACTCACTTGACCCCCTCCTCTCCCAAGAGGCCTGTACCATACTCTGCCTTTCAAGGGAAGGCCTTTAGCCCTGCAGACCTGGATCCTGTTCCTGAAGAAGCTTCAATCAGCTTAGAGACAGGAGATGCAGCCATCGGTATTTAATGCCCATCTCTCCCAATACTGTCTTAAAAAAAAAAAAAAATCTAAAGGAAAGAAGGTGAGGAAAAGGCCTAAGTTTCTTAGAGACATCTAGGTCCATTTCTCTGCCATCCTACCTGTAAAAAGGAGGGTAATCCCATACCCCTTGGGCTAGTCCTTGCTCAACGGCATCAGAAAAGCCAACCCATTTCTTTTCACTGAGAAGTCCTTTGAGAATGCAATCACTCAATCCAGTGGTTTCCAAGCTTTTTTGTAAAGTCTCTCTACCTCTTTTTCAATCAAATCTTACAGTAATGCCAATATTTCAACAGATGAAAAGTAGAGCTGCTCTGGCTGAAATGGAGGTGGATAAGTTCTATTTCCTCAGCCTCTTCTCACCTCCCAACCTTACCCAGGTAGCTTGTGAGGCTCCACTTCAAAGCCCTGAAATTCTAGTTTAACACTTCCTTGTTATACTTAAGGAAACTGCAGTCCAGAGAGAGAACATGACTTAGGATCACATGGTCAGTTAGTGGCAAAGCAAGAACTCAAACCCAGATGTACTGACTTCAAGGTTAGCTGATTTCCCATCTCATCACTACTCCTTTGAGATGATCATGTAAAAATGAATGTGAGTTTTTAAAAGCATTAAGTATTGGAGATGCACAGTTTCATCAGCTAATTTTCTCCACAAGTAAGAGTCAAAATACTCAGACCTGCAAGGACAAAATCACCAGGTAACACCCAATAGCAAAGAAATCTTCTTGTGTTCCCGACCCTCACGAAAGTGTCTGGTTGCTGGTAAAACAGGCATGGTTGTGTTACCAACTTAGAAAAATTAATAGTAGAAAAATGAGACCCAGAAGGCTTCTGAAGGAATCCCTGCTCCCTTCACCCTCAGAAACTATCCCTTAAAGACATATGGGAATTCTCCTCATATCCACCATGCCTGGAACATGGAATAGAATCTTAACCTGTTTATTAAAGTTAATTCCTTAATACATGATATGTATAGCCTGGTCTCAAAATTTTTCTACCACTGTGAAAACCACTACTTGGAGGTAGCCAGCCTCTAAGATAGTACCCTATGTTCCCTGTCTCCTGGTATTTGCATCCTTATAGAGTCCTCTCCCATAGGGTTGGTCTATGTGACTGAAAGAATACAACAGAAGTGATGGTATGTCACTTCTGAAGTTTGATTACATTAGACACAGCAGCTTCTGTTTTGATTACTCTCCTCTCTCTTGGATCTCTTCTTTGAGGAAGCCAGCTGATATGCTGTGAACTGCCCTGCCCTATGGACAGGCACACATGGCAAAGAACTGAAGCTTTTAGCCAACAGCCAGGAAGAAACTGAGGCTGGCCAACAATGAACGGCATGAGTGAACTTGGAAGGAGTTCATTCCAGCCCTGCTTGAGCCTCCAGATGACTGCAGTCCTGGGCAACAGTTTGGCTGTAACCCCATTACAGACAGTGAAGCAGAACCACCCAGCCCAGCCACTCTAAGATTCCTGACCCTCAGAAACTGTGTGAAATAATAAATGTTTATTTTTTTAAAACTGCTAGTTTTGCAGGTAATTTGTCTACACAACAATAGATAACTAATACAACCATCAAACTAAGGTTTCCTGGGTTAACATCAGAAAGCCCCGATTATGAAACCAAAAGTCCAGCCGAAATGAAACCCAAAGCCTCAAGGCTTGGGGCTTCTCCTTAACAACAGTCTCTGCTGCTTATTCACAAGGTGACCTTGTGCAATTCATTTCCTCTCTCTTAGCCATGGTTTCCTTATTGAAGATACAGAGATATCACCTTCCTTGCAGATTATTGTGAGGATTAAATGAGAATAGTTTCTAAAAGTATCTAAAACAGTATAGAATTATACAAAGTAGGCTGGGCCTGGTGGCTCATGCCTGTAATCCCAGCACTTTGGGAGGCCGAGGTGGATGGATCACGAGGTCAGGAGATCAAGACCATCATGGCCAACATGGTAAAACCCCATCTCTACTAAAAATACAAAAATTAGCCGGGTGTGGTAGCGCACGCCTGTAGTCTCAGGATGCTGAGGCAGGAGAATCACTTGAACCCAGGAGGCAGAGGTTGCAGTGAGCCGTGATCACTGCAGCCTGGCAACAGAGTGAGACTCCGTCTCTTAAAAAAAAAAAAAAAAAAAAAAAATTATACAAAGTAAGATTGTTATAATAGACTGTGGAAGACTCCCCAGCAAGCCCATTCCCAACAGCCACCACAAGGAGATGGCTCTGCTCAGTGAAGTCAAATGGAAAGGCCTCTACTACAACCCTTATCCAACTGTAATGTTAAGTATCCCCCTCTATTACTGCCCCTCATAATAACAAGAAGCCATAATCACCAGTGCTTACTAGGTATCAAGCAAAATGCTAAGTACATTTACATTATTTCCCATGTAATACTCCATTTTACATATAGGAAAACTGAAACTTAAGAGGTTAAAATGATTTGGTTATTAATGGAGCCAGGATTGAACCTCAAATTCATGCAACTCTAAAGACCATGTTTTTTCCATTAATTCAGTAAGCTTTTAATGACACCAAGGGATCTGGAAGTATCCAAAACAGAAGGCATTCAGGTACAACTTAATAAAAGAAAAAGGAAGCAAAATCACAGTTCAAATTAATGAGAAAATTAAAAGATTCAGAAGGTGAGAATTCTGAACCTGTCTAGGGCACCAAGCAGCTGTGATATCTTCAGCAAGTTGTCTGTCAATGAAAATAAAACACCCCTCACATTTACAGTATATAGTATTCTGGAGTCTACATAGCATTTTGAAATATCTGCAAATATTTTATTGTCACAGCAACACTGGAGAGCAGTTTCAATTATCTCTCTTCTATAAATGAGCAAACTGAGACTCAAAAAGAATTCCAGTGACTTACCTATGGTTATTAAACAGATGGAACTTGCCAGACACAATATACCTAGATTTCTTTATTCTCAGACATAATATACCTAGATTTCCTTATTCTCAGAAGAGATGTACTTGAAACTGGAAAGTTTTAGGGAATGGCCAAAAGGTCACAGCAAGGACAAGAATCCAGTTTCCTTCTTATTCTCCTAACCCAGTGAGCTGCAACCAGGTATGTAAACCTGGAGAGCTCTAAAAAAAAAAAAAAAAAACCCGACGCCTGGGTCCCATACCAACCACCATCCCCCAAATTTAACTTATTTGGTCCAGGGTGGGACGTGGGTATCATCAGGAAGCTTATATTTTTAAGCTTCCCGGGTGTGGTCATGCTCAAAAACTATTGGCCTAACCCCCAGAGCCACAGATTGAGAAATGTCCTGATTCACCCTCGTTTTCTTTTTTCTTTTTTTTTATTTTATTTTATTTTATTTTTTTTTAATTTATTTATTTTTTTATTTTTTATTATACTTTAAGTTTTAGGGTACATGTGCACATTGTGCAGGTTAGTTACATATGTATACATGTGCCATGCTGGTGCGCTGCACCCACTAACTCGTCATCTAGCATTAGGTATATCTCCCAATGCTATCCCTCCCCCCTCCCCCCTCCCCACCACAGTCCCCAGAGTATGATATTCCCCTTCCTGTGTCCATGTGATCTCATTGTTCAATTCCCACCTATGAGTGAGAATATGCGGTGTTTGGTTTTTTGTTCTTGCGATAGTTTACTGAGAATGATGGTTTCCAATTTCATCCATGTCCCTACAAAGGATATGAACTCATCATTTTTTATGGCTGCATAGTATTCCATGGTGTATATGTGCCACATTTTCTTAATCCAGTCTATCATTGTTGGACATTTGGGTTGGTTCCAAGTCTTTGCTATTGTGAATAATGCCGCAATAAACATACGTGTGCATGTGTCTTTATAGCAGCATGATTTATAGTCATTTGTCACCCTCGTTTTCTAATGTGAAATTCTCTGAGTGAAGCCATCTAACTCTTTGTAAACTCATCACAATTACGAAGCAAAACATCTTCTATTATTGTGAATGGCCATGTAAGTTAAAATAATTTAATTTCTGTTGCCTAAGAATAAATTGTTATATACCATGCAATCAACATCTTAATGGTCATGACTAGAAATGTGGCATACAGCAACAAAATTGCTTCTAGAAAAAGAAAAGCTGCCCACAATAGTATAATATACACAAAAACAACTAAGTAAAAAAACTGAAGTTGTCTTTTTCCTCCAAATGTCCCTGTTTGGGGGATCTCAAAACTCCTTGGTTCCACCAACATGAATTCACCTCAAGTGTCCTCTGATGGAGGTCTGAATACTGCAAGGACTTATCCCACAATATCTCTACTTCTCTCTGCTAATCCAAATCCTACCTGACCAAGTTCTTTTCTTGACCATCCAGCCTACTGTTATGGGTTGAATTGTGTCTCAAAAAAAAAAAAAAAAAAAAAAAAGTTAAAATCCTAACCACCAATACCTTAGGATTGACCTTATTTGGAATTAGAGTAGTTACAGATGTAATCAAGTTAAAATGAGGTCATTAGGGTGGACCCTAATCCAATATAATTGGTGTCCTTATAAAAAGGGGAAATTTGGACACAAGAGACAATCACACACAGAGGTAAGATTAGGTGAAAGGACAAAGGGAAAAGAAGCCATCCATAAGCCAAGAAAGGCCAGAGGGTAACAGAAACTAGGATAGAGGCCAGGCACCTCCAGAGGTGGACCTGCAAAAACCTTGATTTCAACCTTCTGGCCTCTAGAACTGAGAGACCACAAATTTCTGTTTTTCTAAGTCACCCAATCTGTGGTATAGGAGCACTAGGAAACTAATACAGCCACCTTTCTCTAAACTACTAAAGTTTGTACCCAGTTTATTTGGTGGCACTGTTCAATTTATTTTTAGTGTATATATCCTACATTCTTAATGAAATCAAAGTTTTTTAAGGGCAGAAACACTATTTTATACTTCTTTGGTATCATCTACCATTCTTAGGGAAAAACTGACCTCAGGCAAGGTATTCAGGAAACATTTGCTCTCTTGATCACTTTCTGGAAAATGTTCAACAACCACTGTTGTTTTAGAATGTGATAACCAGAAAATCACTTTTCCTACTTCCATAATTCTGTTTCACACCGGAGTGAGCTATTTAAAAATCTACATTTCTCTTCATGAGCTTTTTATATACATAATATCTATCACATATAGAATCATGGACTGTTTGGGGCCAAGAGAGAGCTTAAAGATCATGTAGTGCAATCCTGAAGCGGTATCTTCTTCAACTTACAGATACCACTTCTCCCTTCTTGATCGTAAATGCCCTATTCTCCCTTGTCTGTTGTATTAGTTATTGATTTACAGGGCTCCTTCTCATCACCCCACCCCCACTATACAATAAGCACATTCAGGGTTGAAACTGTCTCATTCATCTTTATATCTCCAGTACTTATCACAGTTCATAGTACATGCTCAATCAACAGTTCCTAAAGTATTATTTTCTCTTTCTTTGCCACTAGTCTGCAAGCTTCTCCAAGAAAGGAAGTGAATCTTAGTCATCTTTGTATCTCTAGGGTCTAGCACTAGCATGTAGCAGATAATAAATATAATATTTGTTGTTCATGATATTAAAATGTTTGACTCACTGTCTCTATGCTAGGCTGTGCTGGCCTATCCTTTATTAAGAAGCTCAGACCCAGGCTGGGCACGGTGGCTCACACCTGTAATCCCAGCACTTTGGGAGGCCGAGGTGGGTGGATCACCTGAGGCCAGGAGTTCGAGACCAGCCTGGCCAACATGGCGAAACCCTGAATCTACTAAAAATACAAAAATTAGCCAGGCATGCTGGTGCAGGCTTGTAATCCCAGCTACTCAGGAGGCTGAGCCATGAGAAACACTTGAACCCAGGAGACAGAGGTTGCAGTGAGCCAAGATCACGCCACTACACTCCAACCTGAGTGAAAGAGCGAGACCCCGTCTCAAAAAAAAAAAAAAAAAAAAGAAAGTTCAGACCCAAGGTCATATAGTTAATAGATGATGGAGCTAAGATTTGAATCCAGAACATCTCATTGAAAGGTCTGTCCTCTCATGTACTTTCATGGTAAAGTTTTTATAACTCTAGATATAAATGCAACTTCAGTTTTCTATTTGTTTAACTTCCTTTGAAGTTTGTTTCTAGTTAAAATTGGCAGATTGCAAACACATTTACTTATGTTCCCTCCCAAAATCACTCTAAAATGATGGTAAAGCTATAAAAGAGGTATGAACCTCAACAATAAAGAGAATGGGTGAGGGGACATCAGACGGTAAGAGATTTCAAAAACTGTTTAGAATAATAGTGAATAGGGGAGCTGTGACAAAAAGAAAAACAAAAAACAAAAAAGGAGAGCAAAAGAAGCTGTAATTTAGAGCCTTGCATAGTCCCTGAGCAGCAAAGATGTGTGGTCCCTGTACAACAGGATCCCTTCACCTGGAAAGAATCACTGGATTAAAACACATAAAGACATAGGAAGTATAAATCATTTACCCAAAACCACACAGAGATAAGAAGAGCTAGATCCTATTTTTGTTACCTTTCTATAACACATCCGCTATTAGCCAACTTAAAAGAATATAGGATGAATCAGCAGCCCATGCCACAAAACAAGGAGGCAGAGGTGTTTCCCAGGGTCTACATTTTGGCCTTCTTTACCAACTCCAAAAAGGTCCTTTGTGTTTGGGCTCTCCCTGGTGAGAACCTGTTCAAATAGTTGGGATAAGAATCCCATTATTCCCATTGTCTGATTCTATAGCTCTGAAAGGTAGGTTAGGACAAAACTTGGAGGCGAAAGATTTCATAAGCACTAACACTGTTTCAAGTCAAAGCTGAGCTCATCTATCTTGCCCGTGGTAGTGTGAGAGAAGCAGCTTTTCATCCCTTTTTAGAACAGAACATGTCCAAAGGTAGGTGTTGTTATATCTGCTAACAAGATGAAACAGATTCTTTTTTTTTTTTTTTTTCAGGGGAAGTCTCACGCTCAGGCTGGAGTGCAGTGGCACGATCTCAGCTCACTGCAACCTCCACCTCCCGGGTTCAAGCGATTCTCCTGCCTCAGCCTCCCAAGTAGCTGGGATTACAGGCGCCCACCACCACGCCCAGCTAATTTTTGTATTTTTAGTAGAGACGGGGGTTTCATCATGTTGGCCGGACTGGTCTCGAACTCCTGATCTCAGGTGATCCGCCCACCTCAGCCTCCCAAAGTGCTGGGATTACAGGCGTGAGCCACCATGCCCAGCCAAAATAGATTCATTTTAAAATGCCAAATTACAGAATTGCCTACAGTTGCAATTAAGGCATTAATAACTCTAGGGCTATTTCTTAATACACAATTATGAGAGTACCACAGCTATTTGCTCCCCATTCCACCACACTCCCATTTGAACTCTAGTCCATCACTGCATTAAACACATCTACATACTCAATTTGTGTGTTTTTGATGTGCACAGAAAGAATACTGAATTAGGAGTCAGAAGAATAGTTCCAAATACAACTCAAGCTTTGGAATCAGCAAACTTGGGTTTGAATCCCAATTCTGTCTGAGTTACCAGCTGTGAGATCAGAAACTAATCATTTAATCTCTCTGGGCCTCAATTACCTCATCTGTAAAATGGGAGACTCACATGGGAAAAAATGGAAAAATATGTCAGAGACCTGTTGTGAGGATTGGGAATATTTATTAGGCAACTTGCACAGCAGTAAGGTACTCAATGCGTGGTACTTTCCTCTTTTATTGACCACCTGGTATTTGCTACGTATTTCTAACCTTGGAAGGGTTGTTTTGAAGAAGTGTTTAAGGAGAGGTAGAATATACAAATTACATTAATTACAATACCGTACAACACAAAATATAACACAGTACAAATATAAGAAATGATGTCATAGCCATTACAACAGAGTAACACATAAACACTGAAGGAAGAAATACTAATTCTGCCTAGCACAGGAGGACAATGTCAGAGAAGGCATCAGAGACAGATATTTGAACTTGGTCTTGAAGGTTGTTGAGTGTAAGGACAGCAAGCAAAGGAAAACATGTTAAACAAACAAAAAGCTATGAGACCCAAGTTAAGGGAACATGAGAAAGAATGTTTGGCTTATTTCAGCAATAGTGTGAAAACTTACAAAGAAGTGATAGGTTATACAGAACCAGAAATAAGATTAGCATGAGGAAGGGACTACCCATGGGAAGTTTTTTGTGGAAAGCAAAGTGGTATAATAGGCAAAAAGAGGTAGTCATTTGAGAAACTCTTGAAACTATTTAGCTGGAGAAGAACAGTAATAAAATCACTACTGTGATTATAAAGAATTGTCATGTGGAGGAAAGGTTGAACTCATTTTGTCTGACCCAAGGGACAGATTTAAGAAGGTGGATAGAAATTAAAGAATGATATTATACAAAAATGGCTAAGGAATATTAATGATATACAGAGTGAGTGTTTGAAATTTAAAAGAAAATGTCCCTCCTGTACATTTTGAAATTAACCCAGAAAGCTCGAAAGAGAAACTCCTTCAATCTTAGCCTGGGCTAAGAACCCCAGGCTTTCTCTTCCTCTTTGGGGACAAGACTTGACTTGATGGGCCTTTGGTGCAACCAGGTTTGAGGAAGGTGCTTCCACCACTTCCTGAGGCCTTACACAATTCAATTCAACCTCAAAAGGGAACACTAGCCCACACAGAAACAGCTTAAAAAGAAAACTAAAGAAGGCAACGACTTTAAAGGAAACTAGGCAGTGCGCTTAAAGAGAAAAGGGCAATGGGAACAATATGAACATCAGAGGCATCAACTATCCGTTCTCATGTTAATGAAGGAAGGAAGAGCAGCAAGACCATTCAGTTCAACATCTCACTGTACACATAGAGAAACTGAAGCCCAGAAAGGGGATAGGGCAGGTAAAGCCAGGCATGAAAACAGCTTAACATAAAACGTTAGAGTTCAGGCAGACTCTTTTATCATCTCACTTTTCCTCAAAATAACACAGTGAAGGAGGTGTTATTTTCCCAATGAGACACGAAGATCTTTAAAGCATTACAATGTTTGTGTTAGTTTTCCTTATGGGTTGCTGGAATGAATAATGCTTTCCTTTTCAATCCTATAGGTAAAAAAAAAAAAAAAAAAAAAATCACCCTAAGGACTGGAGCTTCTCCAGGGAAATAATGTGGACTAGGAAACAGTTTCTCAATACCCTCACCCCAATTCCCCTATTCTATCTAGGACTTTCCAATGTATTACATATTCAATTTTTTAAAAATTCTGTTTTAGCCCCTGTGCTGAGAACAGGGAGCAAAAATTCAATCAGACATGCATCTTCAAGGAGCTTCCCATTCTGAAAGCATAGACAAGCATGACAATCAATGATTATCTTTTAGTCATGAAGACTTGGTTTCAAATCCTGGGTCTGCCCTTTACTAGCTAAGGCAAGTCATTTCCTTTCATCTAAACTTCAGACTCCTTTTCTGCGAAATTGAAGGCAATACCCTCAGTCTAACTCAAAGTATTAACTTGTGAGTATCTGGAAAGATAATTATTTAAAGCACCCAGCAGAATGTCTGATCCACAGTATATATGCTCAGAAGGTATTTACTGAATTAATGGCTTACATAAAAGTATCAATTCTAGGGGTAGAGTTGGGAAGAAAGAACATCCCAGCATTATGTTTTCTCATAACCCTGGACCCACTGAGAGAATGATGTTTACCTGATCATGTGGGTTTCATGCTCCCCAACTCTTGTGCATTAAAGCCACAAATACCACCCCAGCATTAAAAACCCGAAAGAACCTGGCAGGTCCCACACAATGACTAGGGATGAAGGAAATAGCTGTCTGGCCTGACCATATTTGCAAAGGGAAGTAGGCAGCAGAGCAAGGCCTAAAAAACCCAAGACCTGAAATCCTGCAAATCCTTATGATTAAAGACTAGAAAATCCTTGTTAAATACAAATATCTCTGCAAGGTGAAGCTGGGGTGAAGAATTAGGAGCCATTAGGGATTTATGGAACTCTATGGGCCACAGAAGTTCTCCACTTTAGATAGATATTATTTCAAAAAAATATATTGGCATATCTACTGTGGGTCAGGTGTTGAAGCAGCAGAGGACTTAGACATGGTTCCAGTTTTTGAGACACTTAGAATAACAGAGACAGAGATCACAATGAAAAATGGTTTCACCACTAAGGTCCTGACATACTGCTATTCAGTGGGCTGCAACTGCCTGCAGAAGTGACCCAAGTTTCCCAGTTACCAAGTTTCCTCCTCCTCTTTTTCAATCCATTTACCACAAAACCTGCCATCTCTAGAGGCCCTTCTCTGGGCAGAAGAGCTTGCCTATGTGCCACAGGAGTTTAGAATGGAAATCTGACTAACAGCAAAGCTCATACCTTACACCACCTATAGCCTCTGGAATCAAACTCCACAAAACACTTTAAAACCACAGAACAAGAAGTTCTGATGTATTTATTTTAAGACTTTAGGGAAACCATTTGAGAAGACAGAACTAAGTCTTCTGAGAATATCTCAAACATTTACTGACTACCTATTATGTTCCAGCCACCACTTTGATGCTTTATAATGGGGTTCAAGACATGCTACCCCAAAATATGACATCTTAGCATATGAGAAAACAGCAGACGCAAGAAAGTATTCTCTCAGCTTCCCCTCACCCTTCTCCCCTGAAGCAGGTAATCAGATCCTCATTCAAGAGGTACCCTCCTTATTCCCAGAGGAAAGGCTCATTTTTCTCTGAAGACACAGGGACATACAGAAAAATCTGAACAAACCAGCCTTGCTAAGTTCCCTCCAACCCTGATCCTATTACCATTACATCATACCGCCTTTGTCCAATCATATTTCTCCAAGACTACCCACTTCTTCCATCAAACCTAAACATAAAAATACACAAGTTTGCCTGTTTCTTTGCATCCTCATTTCCTTATGAAGGCTCCTATGTCATTTAAACTTGTATTAAATATATTTGCTTGCTTTTCTCTCGTTAATGTCTTTTGCTACAGGAGCCTCAGCCATGAACACAGCAATGGGAAAAATAATTCTTTTCCCCTACATTTATATATATTAATGTCCTCAAAACAACCCTGTAAGAGAGCTATTATTGTCTCAATTTTACAAAGAAAAAACTACGTTCACAGAAATTAAGTGACTTGCCCAAAATCACACAGTTAATAAGTGATGGAGCTAAAATTCATAAGTAAATTGGCCACGTCCACTTTAAAGTCTTCATTTCATTTTTTCCCCTGCATCTCACATTTCATTCTAATGATAACGCTGTGAGGCAGAGTATCAACATAATTTCATTTTATAAATAGAAAACTGGTGCTTAAGGAAGTGATATTACTTTCTGAGAAACAGGTCAGTAAGTAGCAGAGCCACAGTTTGTACCCAGATCTCATGCCCTCAAATCTGCACTCTTTACACTACCCCACAATTCCTCTTACACTTGCCTTGCAGAGAGGTGTAGTAAAAATATACTTAATAGGGAGTCAGAAGTGCTGAGATGTGGTCTTGACTCTGTAACTAACTTATATTATATAATATTGAATGAGCTGCTTTTCTTCTCTTGGCTTCAGTTTCTCATTCATAAAATAAGGGTGTTGAATTAGACATCTCCTAGGGTCCCCTTCAGCCAGCAACCCAACTAGTCTATGAGAAGCAGTTTCTCTAATTTCCTTGCCACTCAAGCAGTAACTTTCTAAAAGAAAAAAAAAGACTGGTTATTTACAGTATAGACGAAGGTGGAAAATGCTCAGCACCAAAGAGTAGAAATTACCCATTCAAATTCATATTTACCTTCCTCAAACACCCTAGATATAAAGAAAGAAAAAGCCATAAGCCACCTAATAACAGTGTTGGCACATCTAATAACAAGCCAAGTAGGAGTAAAGAGTGTGTTCATGGTAGGGCCCTTTTTCCTCTGCTGGATTCCTAACACTTCTATTCACTAGCTTTCTCTCTTCCTAGGTTGGCACATCAGCCCTGCCTCACAGCAAATCAGGCTTATGACTTTAACTAAATCCCATCAGATCTAAACAATCTACAAATGACTTTTTACTAGTATTACAGAACAAAAAAATGAAAGCCCCAGATGTAAATTCATCCATGCCAAGAAATAGGAAGAAGGAAGAAGTGGGATATATAAGATTTTGGAGGCCAGGTGCGGTGGCTCACGCCTGTAATCCCAGCACTTCAGGAGGCCGAGGCAAGCAGATCGCCTGAGGTCAAGAGTTCAAGATCAGCCTGGCCAATATGGCAAAACCCCGTCTCTACTAAAAATACAAAAATTAGCCAGGTGTATGGCGCACGCCTATAGTCCCAGCTACTCAGGAGGCTGAGGCAGAAGAATCGCTTGAACCCAGGCAGCAGAGGTTTCAGTGAGCCGAGATCGCGCCATTGCACTCCAGCCTGGGCGAAAAGAGCAAAACTCAGTCTCAGGAAAAAAAAAATTTTTTTTGGAAAAATTATTTCCCTGTCTGTCCTAGTTTCTTTATATATAAAGCAAAGGAGAGAGTCCAAACCGATTCTAAACACCTTTCCCACTGAAACTTAACATGAACTTGTAAGTATTCTATATTTAGAAAATGTGAGATATATTAAAAAAAAAAACAAGGGGGAAAAGGGCATGGTATTACAAATTTTAATTACCTCACAGGAGAAAATAAAAAGGAATGAATTATAGTGCCAGGGAAGAACATAAAATATGTATGGTCACAGCAAGCTGAATACATATTAGTTATAAGAGCAAAAGGAACTGCACTATCCCTGTAACAGCCAAAGTAAATAATTCATATAATGCCCCAGGGTAAGACTGCAGAGGCAGAACCCATGTTCATGCAGTTAAACCAGAGCTGATCTGAATATGATCAAAGATCCAACACCAGGCTGGGTGCGGTGGCTCACACCTGTAATCTTAGCACTTTGGGAGGCTGAGGCAGGAGGATTGCTTGAACTCAGGACTTCAAGACCAGTCTGGCAATATGGCGAAACCCCATCTCTACAAAAAAATACAAAAAAATTAACTGGGTATGGTGGCACGTGCCTGTAGCCCCAGCTACTTGGCAGGCTGAGGTAGGAGGTTGAAGCTGCAGTGAACTATGATCAGGCCACTGTACTCCAGCCTAGGTGACAGAGCGAGACCTTGTCTTGAAAAATAAATAAACAAATAAATAAAATTCATACTACCCTAGCCAAGTATCATCATTCATATTCTGTAGCTCTTTACCTATTAATATGCTAAATTACGTACTAGGCACTTCCACATATATTTGTCCATTTAATTGTCTCAACACCCCAGTGGTTATATTCCCTATTTTACAGAAGGGGAGCCCGAAGCTCAATGAGGTAAAAAGACCAGGATGAGAATCCAAACTCTGGCTCCAAGTTCAATATACTCTGTCCCTATTATAACCTATCTCCTTCATTGTACAAGTCCCTCAGACACACATTATCCGGTTTTATATCTCACAACCACCACCACCTTGTGAGCTAGACATTCAAGATTCCTCATGAACTGGTCCCTATCCGTCTTTCCAGTTTTGAAATGGATGCTGTTGGCTGCCTACCCAGCATCCATTCCCTTCTTCTCCCTTCCTAACAGAGCCCAGACTTTTTTTTTTAATCAGGTATTCATCCCTCATCAAACAGTTTCTAAGGCAGTTCTCAAATTTTAGCATGACATCAAAATCATCTGGCAGGCTTGTTAAAACACAGATTCCTGGGCCCCACACCCAGAGTTTTTGATTCGTAAGTCTGAGATGTGGCTCCAGAATTTGCATTTTTAGCAAGTTCCCAGAACACAACACTTTGAGAAGCACTGTTCTCAGAGAAAGCTGACCCCATTCCTAGCTCCAAGAGTAGGCCCTGATTGTACATCCAAACCAAACATGGTAATTCCATTCTCCTTGCCAGTGATTAGTTCTTGAATCAGATTTAGGTTTACTCAATCAGCACCTGGCATGTCCCTAGAAATTCTTGTAGTTCAGGGATGGGCAGGTGATCTCTACTGGTTCAATTTCACTGAGGAGAAGAAATTTTTGTCCATTTTCTGAAATAAAATCAGTCAGTCTCTCTCCCTTTCTCTCTCTCTCTCTCTGTCTCTCTCATCCACTGGTGAATAAAGAAGCTTATCTCCCCAGCTGGTCTTGTCAGCCAATTTACTACCATGATGGAAGCCAGCTTGTGGATAAAGGTAACACAAGCATGATAAAAACGTCAACATGATTTAAGCCAAATTTGAGTCAGAATTTCTGTTTACCGAATTCCAAATGATACACAATTTGGTACTAGAAGAGGGTACAGCCACCTGAATACTCTCTAGGGCACAATGTATACACTGCTTTGCTCAACACCTATTCCAACTCCTTTCTAGCTTAGTAGGCACTACAGAAGTTGAAAAAAAAAAAAAACATTACTTCTCAGATTTCCTTCTAAATGTGATTTAGGTTCCACCATTCAGATGCTCTCAGACTAGATACTGATTAGAACTAAATTGGATGATGGGACAGACTGGCACAGGACATCCCTTTTGCTGGAACAAACTGCAGCAGAGGCAGCATAGTTCTCTATCTAGCAACTGTAGCAACAGGTTCCTGATTCTGGCAAAGAGCAGCATCCTTGGGGACTCAGTTATTTAATGTAGTTTGGGGAGTTTGTTCCTGGAAGCCCAGCCTGGGTCCATTTCTTTAACTCTCCCAAAGATTCCTAAATCTCTCTGATATCCTTTAATAAATCTTTTTTGCTTAAACTTGCTAGAATGGACTCTCCTGTTTGCCCCTATTAATAAGAGCCATGACAAATAAGATAGCATATAATATTTACTATCATATTCCCATGACACCTGGCCCTTTCCTACCATGTCTTTGCATCAGCTCTTCTATCAGTGTGGAATGTCCTCCCTCAAAATAACCCCATTTGCAAAAGTTATCCACTACCTCCATGAAGAGATTTACAAAAAGAGGAAGAAAGACTTACATAAAGGAAGAAAGACTTGACAGGAGACTGAGCTCTGAAGAATGAGGGGTATGTCATCTGGTAGAAAGGGACAGAGAGGAAGGAGAGGGCTATTTCAAGTGCAAAGATCAACATTTACAATAGTAATAAGGTGTCTCTTGCCACCAAAGACTGCACCTGCACCTACAAATTCACAACTTCTTAAAGAGTTGGAAATGATACCACCACACATACTAGTTTTTGCTCAAAAAATTAATGTTGAATACAAGTGAATTTTATAGTCAGTTGTCAGTAATTACTAAGCACTAATAACTGTATTTAAAAAAAAATACCATACTAGAAGCTATAGGGAGATTCCCATAGTAGACATCACACTCTCCCACTCTTGGAGCCTTACAACGTAGAAGGAAACAAGGATACCCAAAAAGATCAAAGACACAACATAAAAACTATTTTTTAAGTGCAAATTCATATAAACAACAGTAAAGGAAAAAAAAAGATTCAAGTATCTAAACCTAGATGTTATTCAGAGAAAATGTCCCTAGAATTCATTAATTCACCAAATATTTATTAGGTATCTACTATGTGCTAAAAATTGGTCTAGGTGCTGAGGACAACAGAGAAGCAAGCAGAGAACGTCTTTGTTTTCACAAGGCTTATATTCTAATTGAAGAATTAGGAACAAAGGTTTTGAGGGCAGGGCTATAAATTAAAGCAGAAGTCATTTAAAATCATTTTAGCTTCTCTATCCTGTAATGATAATGATAGCCGACATTTGTTAAGGACTTCTTATGTGCCAAAATTTGCTAAGTGCTTTACAACTACTACCTCATGTAATCCTAATAACAAACATAGGATGCAGGTACAATTATTATTATTTGTGTTTTTTTTTTTTTTTTTTTGAGACGGAGTCTCGCACTGCCACCCAGACTGGGGTGCAGTGGCGTAATCTCAGCTCACTGCAAGCTCCACCTCCCGGGTTCATGCCATTTTTCTGCCTCAGCCTCTCGAGTACCTGGGACTACAGGCGTGCACCACCACGCCCGGCTAATTTTTTGTATTTTTAGTAGACAGGGTTTCTCCGTGTTAGCCAGAATGGTCTCAATCTCCTGACCTTGTGATCCGCCCGCCTCGGCCTCCCAAAGTGCTGGGATTACAGGCATGAACTGCCGCACCCAGCCAAAGCAGGTACTATTATTAGTACCATTTCAAGTATAAGGAAACCAAAACCACAGAGGTTAACTAAAACTACTCTGGCCAGATCACAGTCAGGAAATGGCAGGGCCACAGGATTCAATGTTAGGTCAGTAGCAGAGATTTTTAACAGCTACACAATACACAGAGAAGAGAAAATTATATTTACATGTTACAGCCTTGTTGAAATGTGAGGTTTGGAATTATTAATTGGGCATGAACTTCATCATCTCTGTCATTATTTTTCCTTATTCTATAAAGTGAGCTGTTAGACTTCCAAAACTAAGGTCGTGTTCAACTTCTGTTTCCATGGTTTCAAAAACAATGTGAAAAGATATTCAGGTGCCTGGTCCAATTGTTAGTAAAAAGGTGCTTTGAAGGCTGCGGCTCTGCAGTTCTTATTCACTGGCTGGGACCGTGTGCTTCCATGGGTTCATTAAGGGGCGCATTAGCATTACATTAATTGGCATAAACAGCTGTAGCACAAACCTCCAGCAGATAGGAGGCTAGAGGCACAGAGAACAAAGGGAGAGGCAGGAAAGCAACGATTGGCTGACCTGAAGCTGTCTAGGTCAGGCATGGCATTTGGTCCCTCTTCATTTCTAAGTTCTCATGAATGTGGACACCCAGTCGGCAGCCCAAAGCCTTTCTCATTTCCATCTCAATCTCCAGGAAGAATTACAATGAGAATAACAGCTACTGAGGCAGAGAACAGATTCTGAATATTAAAATACACACTAGGCAGGAGCTGGGAAAAGGAAGAATAAGAGAGGTTTTCCTTTTGGTCTTAACAAAGCATGACAGTCAAATGTTACCATACACCTGCTGTATAAGCTCTGTACCAGACAGGACCTTTCAAGGACCCTTACCAAGTCCCTTCAATTATTATTCACTTCTTATCTCTATGCATTTATTAGGCATCTCTGATGTACCAGACTCTGAGGTAGCCATCATAGGAATATAATTTAAAAAACACAATCCCAATCTCAGGGAACTAAATCTAATGGAGGAATAAGCATATATAGAGGGGATTCTTGTTATGTGAGGATAACTACTATCCAAAAATACCACTTAAAGTTAACTGACAAGGGACCAAAATTTCTTAGTAAATTTTTTTAAAATGTTGATGGGGCCTTTAATTTATCAAGACAAACATTTTAAAATGTTTATAATTCCTAATTTAATAAAACTTGTTATATTGCCCACAAAGTTAATTCTTAGAACAAAGAACATCTGTCACTTCACATTTGGCTTTCAAAACATATCGATAAGAGGATCAATTTTATAAAAATATTCAAGAGCTTCATCAATTTTTCCCAAGGGTCTCTTTTAATCCTTTGTTACTCAAATCACTGTCCTCCGAATGTCCTGTTATGTCATTACCCACATTAATTCTCCCTTCAATTTTAAATTGGTCTAAATTTACGTAATCCTCATTTGTCAGTGATTTTTGTGTGTGTGATTCAGGCCATTATCCAATATTGCCTTATTTCAACTTCCTAAATTTTTTCAACATTCATTTTAGAATCCACTTGCATTACATTGTTCAATGTTGATAATCCTACCATTAGAAAAGCACTTCCTGACAAAGAGGGGTGAATGTACAGACCTTACTGGTGAGCAGGGAGGAATGTTTGAGTGGGGGCTAATTTTATAAGTCCCTATAGATAACAAATGAACTTCAATACTAATTATAGTGCAAAGGACGGAGAGAGTACTATGAAAATTCAAGAAAGTTTGATGAATATATGTCGAGGGAGTGCAAAAGTAAATTATTTTATTCAGTCTTTCAACAAATATTTATTAAGAGCCTACTACATGCCAGGCACTGATCAAGATACTGAAGATACAGCAAAGAACAAAACAAAGTACTACCCTCTAGGAACTTAAAATCATGAATGGGAGGATGAAAACTGGGGAAGCCTACATGGAAGAACTGGCATCCAAGTTGCATCTTGAGGAATAAAGAGTTTTAAAAGCATAGAGGAAAACAGAATTCCAGGCTGAGGGAACAGGGTAATATGATATGAAATGGAATGAAACTGAAACTGTCTATTTAGAGAGATAGAGTAGGGTTAGAAGAGATGATGCTGAAGAGGTAGGTGAGGTCAAATTATTAAGTTCCCTGAATAACAAATTTACATATTATCCTATAAACAATGGAGACACACTGATGGCTTTTGGGAAGAACAGTGACAGGATCAGAAAAATTACTCCAGGCAGAATAATGAATAAATAAGAGGGCACAAAGACTGGTTGCCACACTAGTTAATAGGTTACTAAAAGTCAAGGGAAGAGATGATTACAGTCTAAATCAGAGCAGAAAGGATAGAGAAATAAAAATAAACTGGTAAAAAAACTACAGAGATAAAACTAACAAGGCTTGATAATCCATTGGACTGATAGCATGAGCTTATTCATTCTGCAAATATTTACAAGCCTCACTGTGTTCCAAGCATTGTACTAAGTGATGAGGTACAATGGTGACCAAAAGACATGACCTTTGACTCTATGGAGTTGAAAGTCTAGACATAACCAAGAGTCAAATAAATACAGAATCACAAACCATTATAAATGCCATTGCAGAAAATAACAAAGTGCTGTAAGAGGAAAACAGAGGGGCTCTTCTTTTTTTTTTTTTTTTGAGACGGAGTCTCGCTCTTTCACCCAGGCCGGACTGCAGTGGTGCGATCTCGGCTCACTGCAAGCTCCGCCTCCCGGGTTCACGCCATTCTCCTGCCTGAGCCCCCTCCGAGTAGCTGGGACCACAGGTGCCCGCCACCGCGCCTGGCTAATTTTTTGTGTTTTTAGTAGAGACGGGGTTTCACCGTGTTAGCCAGGATGGTCTCGATCTCCTGACCTCGTGATCCGCCTGCCTAGGCCTCCCAAAGTGCTGGGATTACAGGCGTGAGCCACCGCGCCCGGCGTGGGGCTCTTCTTTAGATTAGAAAGGTCCTGGTTTACAGTAGACAATGAGTATTTGTTTACTGAATGAGAAGGAGAAGCCAGAATTGCGAACAGCAAACCAGGGGTAAAGAACAGGTGTGAAGGCCCTGAGGAGAGACAGACTTTCTCAAACTCTGTAGAATAGAAAAAAAAAAAAAAAAGGGATGAAAAGGAAAAAGGGAGAGAGAAAAAGAAAGAAGGAAAGAAAAAAAAGAAGGAAGGGAGGAAGGGAGGGAGGGAGTCAGCCAGCCAGCCAGCCATTGAGGTACAGGATTATTGGGTACATCTGTGGCTATAAGGTTTTTTGTTTGCTTTTTTTTTTTTTTTTAAAGTAAGTTTGGCACCATGAACATCATTGATGGCCTTAGCAAGAGCAGTTATGATGAGGTTGTGGAGACAGGAGGGGAGCAGGCTGCAGAATAAATAGGAGGTAAGGTACTCGAAGTAGAAGTTGTAAATAGCTATTTTAAAAAGACTAGCTTTGAAGGAAAGCAGAGATAGGGTTTATCTAGAAGCTGACATGGGATCCCAGGAGCACTTTTTTTTTTTGGTGAAGAAAAGGAAAATTATTTTCCTTTAAGTAGAATGTTTGAATGATGCTTAGGATAACTCAGTAGAAGGCAAAATTTAAAGATGCCATAAAGCGAGGTTTCTAAAATGGGACCATGGGAAACAATCTAAAAACATGTGGAGGAGCAAGCGAAGAAGAGATGAGGCAAGAGAACAGAATGACTTCTTTCATTGTAAAAGAAGGGGCAAAGGAAGGAATGGGTACAAATCCAAGTAAATTCTAAGTAGGAATATGAAGCTTCTATTTCATCTGTGATATATGAGGCAAAGTCTGGAGGGTGGGGGCAGAGAGGTAAAGGGCAGAAAAAAAGTGGCAGAAGGAGAATAAGAGTAAAACTGAAGACAATCCTGAGGAAAAGCATGCAATTATTTCCAGAGATAGAAAACACAGGCAGAAAACTAGGCTTGTGGAAAAGGTAAATGAGTCAGTTGAATAGGCCAATTCCTGAAGAAATCATCAAAAGAAAGGCTGTAGTGGTTTTTTCAGTTTGCAAATGTCAAATCCTGTCAAGAGCCCATTAGGTCTTCTACCCCTTGATCCAGTAATCCCACCTATAGAAATTTATTCTAAAGAAGTAATCTTTGAAAGGAGAAAGCTATATGCAGTGCTATTGGGTAAAATTACAGTATAATTTATAATAGGAAAAGAAAAACCTAAAAACCTACACCTGATAGTTTTATGTGTCAACTTGGCTAGGCTATAGTCCCCAGTTATTCAATTAAACATTAATGTAGAAGTTGCTGGGAAGGTATTTTGCAGATGTGGTTAACATCTACAATCAGCTGACGTTAAGTAAAGAATATTATCCTCCATAATCTGGATGGACTTCATCTAATCAGTTGAAAGGCTTTAAGAGCAAAACTGAAGTTTCTCTAAGAAAGAATTATTCTACTGGTTCTGTTTCTCCAGTAGAACATTGACTGACACAATAGTTTCGGGTAAATTATGGAACATCATCTTAAATTTTACAATGAAGACTAAAGAGTAACATGCGGGAATGTGTATAAGTCAAGAAAAAAGGGCAAACAACAAACTTACGTCTACATTATGATTACAACTACATGTATGTTTACGTATGTTTACATACACCAAAAAAGGAAACAGAAAAGGGTTGTCAGGATGGCATCATAACTAAATTTTAAATTGATTCAAAAGTTTGTGAAACAAAGCCCTGTTATTTTTAATGGAACAAAGTTAGTCACATTATTCATGTTAAGCTTTATTAGAATTGTGTGGCACTTTAAAGAAACCCATACTAATCCAAAAGAAAACTGCGAATTTTGAAACACTGCCTTCGATAATACTAAAAAGAGCTGACCCACTAGAAGACAAATAGGCCTTCAAGGGTCTCAGTCCAATGCCATTTTTCAGTAACATGCAATTCCTCAGCTTAAAGGAAATGAAGAAAGATCCAGAGTAGCAAAGTAGCTGCTGATCAGCTTTAAGAATTTTCCACATCTTATCGCCGGGCGCTGTGGCTCACGCCTGTAATCCCAGCACTTTGGGAGGCCGAAGCGGGTGGATCACAAGGTCAGGAGATCGAGACCATCCTGGCTAACACGGTGAAACCCCTTCTCTACTAAAAATACAAAAAAAAAAATTAGCCAGGCGTGGTGGCGGGCACCTGTAGTCCCAGCTACTGGGGAGGCTGAGGCAGGAGAATGGCGTGAACCCGGGAGGCGGAGCTTGCAGTGAGCCGAGATTGCTCCACTGCACTCCAGCCTGGGGAACAGAGTGAGACTCCGTCTCAAAAAAAAAAAAAAAATGTTCCGCATCCTTAGATAGCATCAGGACATACTTTCAACTTTTACTCAGGTCAGAGGCATTTGCACTGGGCAGCTACACATTTAGCACAGTAAGGTTTCTTCTCTCCTCTCTTCTCCTAATACCAGACATTGAAAGGATTTTTTTTTTTTATGTTCTTTGAACTTGAGAAAATCAAATAACAGTTATTAGTAAAGAAGTCATGTGGGCCAGGCACAGTGTCTCACATACGTAATCCCAGCACTTTGGGAGCCCAAGGCTGGCAGATCACTTGAGGTCAGGTGTCCGAGACCAGCCTGGCCAACATGGTGAAACCCTATCTCTACTAAAAACACAAAAATTAGCCAGGCATGGTGCCTTGCACCTATAATCCCAGCTACTTGGGAGGCTGAGGCAGGAGAATTGCTTGAATCCGGAAGGAAGAGGTTGCAGTGAGCCGAGATCGTGCCACTGCACTCCAGCCTGGGCAACAGAGCGACCCTCCATCTCAAATAAAAAAAAAGTCATGTGTCTCAAAAAAAAAAAAAGAAGTCACGTGGACCACAGTTTGAATGCTGGCTCCACTTTCACTCACTCAATCAAAGTGCCTACTATAGGTTAGGCACTGGGGGATACAACAGTGAGAAAAAAAAAAAAAAGGTGGGTGGGGTGGGGGGGCTTTTAGGAAAAAGGGTACTATGTTAAAACTCATTCTCTTGAAGGTGCCAAGCCTTAAAGAGAAATTATTCTCTGGAACTTAGGGTCTAGTAGGGTAGACAGATATTCATCAAATAATGCCACAGAGTATCAAGTAAGAGTATAGTTTCATGTAAGCAAATAATGATATGAATGCTAAAGTGTTTACGGGTGTACTGATACCTGCAACTTATTTTGAAATGCTTCAAAATAAGACAGGTTAATGAATGGATCAAGGGATACATAGACATGCGATAAAGAAAACACAGCAAAATACCACAGAATCTAAATAATGGGTATATGGGTGTTCACTGCACATACTCCCCTGCCAATGTTTTATTTAAAAAAATTTTTTAACATACATAAAATTAAAGAAATATAGTATAAAATGAAACAGTTTAAAGAAGAGTCAGCCTACAGGAAAATTTTTATGAAAAATTCAGTCTTTGAGAGGGTCCACCTACCACAGATAGCCAGAAGCAGTCTCAAGACCACTTGGAAACTTGTATTAATCAATTTATTCTTCATCAATATTTATTTACTTGTTTTAGCTGACAATGAAATAAGAGCATTCTACTCCCAAGATACTATGCTAAAAGTGCTTGTTCATCTCCTCATTCTAGCACTCTAGAGAGGAGAAGAGAGACTTTGGCAATTACTGTCTCCATCTATAAAATCAGACTTGATAATCCCCTCTCAGTCCCTTCGGATTAACTAGGATATTACACAGGGTAGCGTTTTGAAAGGTCTCTTCCTCCCACTCCAACTTCATCTCATACCATTTACTCTTGCTTCCTATACAACAGCCATAATTTTTTTAGTTCCTCTATGTTGAGGTAAACCAGCATTATCCAACTGAAAGATATGGTTAGCCTTAAAGAAAAGCCACATATGTAATCTCAAATTTTCTAGTAGCCATATTTTGAAGTTTGTAAAGAGGTGAAATTAATTTTAAAATACATTTTAACCCAATATATTCAAAATATTAACAATTCAACATATAACCAATATAAAAAGTTAATGAGTTATTTTACATTATTTTTTCAGTATTGTCTTCAAACTCTGGTATGTATTTTATTTACACTTACAGTGCATCTCTATGTGAATCAGTCAGTGTGCTCAACAGCCACACTGGCTAAGTAGCTACCATATTGAGCAGTACATCTCTAAACTTTTACCTATTCTCAGGGCCTTTGTGCATTTAAAATGTTCCCTCTGCCTGACATGCTTTTTCCCCCTCAGTGTTCTGCATGACTAAAATCTATTTATCATGCACATCTCAGTTTAAAAGCATCATTTCCTCAATGAGGTCTTTTCCTTATCACTCCAAAATTCTCTACATTAGTCCTTTATCTCTTTTGTAGGACTTATCAAAATCTGCAACTGTCCACTTGTATATCTACTTACTTTTCTCTGTATTACCCTCTGGAATGTAATCTTTGTAAGAGCAAGGACAAGGACCATGTCTGTATTATTTATGAGTGTATCCTTAGTACTAAGTACAATGCTTGGCACACAGGAAGAAATCAATAAATACGTGTAGTCTAATTAAGGAATAAATAGAAGCACTATAGAGCTGTACAGATGCTCCTTGACTTATGATTAGGTTACGACCTGATAAACCCAACTTACACTGAAATACTTTAAGTCAAAAATGCATTTAATACACCTAACATACCAAACATCATAGCTCAGCCTACCCAACCTTAAACATACTCAGAACACCTACGTTCGCCTACAGTTATGCAAAATCATCTAACACAGAGTCTATTTTTTAATAAAGTGATGAATATCTCATGTAATTTATTCAATACTGCACTGAAAGTGATTGGATGGGTATTCCAAGTATGGTTTCTACTGAATGCATATTGCTTTTACACCATCATAAAGTCGAAAAATCATTAAGTTGAACCACTGTAAGTAAGGGACCAGCTGTATTGGATTGGTACATACATGAAAGTGTGTGTGTGTGTGTGTGTGTGTGTGTGTGTGTGTGTGTGTGTGTGAAGAATATACTCAGCAGCCATTCCTAACTGTCCTGGAACCTTTACCACATAGTCAACTAAGTCAATTATCCGACAAGTAGCAATGGATAGTAAAAAAATGATTTTTTGAAAGAGTTAGAGGGAACTATAAATATATTTTACCATTCTCCTAGGAACGTACAATTTTTTAAAAAGTGCCACTGGTCAGGGCAGCACCCAAATGATCAGGAACAGGTGACCAGATTTGGAGACAGAAAATATGAATTAAAGATTCCAGTTTGTAACTTCCCAGCTACATAATCATGCCACTTAACTTCTGTTCATTTATAAAAATATGATGGCTTAAGAACAGAATTAAGTTAAATGAGACTCTATATAAAAGGGTTTTGAAAACAGTAAAGCACAAAAATTATATATATAATCCTATATATAATCTCTAGAAAGTCCAGGAAACTTGGACTTTTCAAGTCTATCACAATGGGCTTTCTCATTTTGCTCACCTAGTTCTTTATTTTTTTTTAAGTTACTTTACAAATTACATATGTAATTTATTAAATTAAGCAAAATCTATCCTGGATATCAAAAAAATCTCAGACTCTGGACTGGTGAGATAATTCCATATGAGAAAATAAGTGGGAGGGAATGTTATAAAACAGTAATTCTTGGGCCGGGCAAAGTGGCTCATGCCTGTAATTCCAGCACGTTGGGAGGCTGAGGCGGGCAGTTCACTTGAGCCCAGCCTGGGCAACACGGCAAAACCCTGTCTCTACAAAAAATACAAAAATTAGCTGGGCTTAGTAGCATGCCCCTGTGGTCCCAGCTACTTGGAGACTAAAGTGAGACAATTGCTTCAGCCCGGGAGGGCAGCGCTGCAGTGAGCTATGATGGAGCTACTGTACTCCAACCTGGATGACAGAGCAAGACCCTGTCTCAAAAATAAATAAATAAATAAAATATTAATAGTAATTCTCTAACAGGTAATTGGAGAACCAAGAGCCCCTCCAACTATACCAAGTCCCTCTTTACCCATCCCCAAAACTGGAAATTTACATTTTGTTTCTGTAGCCCATTGGGAACTATTTCCATAGTGAAATACTGTTACTGATGGACTACATCCCGGTGTATCACAGAGGAAGGGTGAGGGCAGGGAGTAGGTGAGAAGGTTAAGAATCACTGTCAAAATATTCAAGCAAAGAAGTTGGCATCAAATTCAACACATTTATATGACAGCTAAGGAAAACTGAGTCTCAGGACGGTTAAGTGACTTGCTGTGGTTACACAGTAATAATTTTTAAAAATGTCTTCAAGGCCGGGCGAGGTGGCTCACGCCTGTAATCCCAGCACTTTAGGAGGCAGAAGCGGGCAGATCATGAGGTCAGGAGATTGAGACCATCCTGGCTAACACGGTGAAACCCTGTCTCTACTAAAAATACAAAAAATTAGCCGGGCATGGTGGCACGCACCTGTGGTCCCAGCTACTTGGGAGGCTGAGGCAGGGGAATGGCGTGAACCCGGGAGGCGGAGCTTGCGGTGAGCCGACATCGCATCACTGCACTCCAGCCTGGGCGACAGAGCAAGACTCCATCTCAAAAAAAAAAAAAAAGTCTTCAAATGACAGCTTGATGTCTCTGCTCCTAAATTTCCTCATCTGTAAAATGAGTTAGCCAACATCAGTCTAGCACATTACAGCTTCCAAATTGTTGTGCATATATCCACAGAGCTTACCTGATTCCCTACCACACCGCAAAAGTCTAAGACGGCTATGGTGTAATAGAAAAAGCATGATGAACTAAACAATCATAAGAACCTGGCTTCAGATCTTAGCTGTGCTGTATAGCCTCAGCAAGTCAATTAACCTCTTTGTGTTTTCTTCTATCAAATGAATATAAAACAACACCTGTCCTAGCTAACCCAGGAGATTGTCCAAAGAATAAAGTCAGATAATATCAGTAAAAGTATTTTGTACATTATACAAAAGGCCCTTCATCATCTGGGCCCTGCCTCCTCTCTGCTCTCACGCCTCCCCACTTTACACCCTATCTTCTAAGCATACTAAACTACACAGGGCTCCCCAAACAGGCTCTCAAATCTTCTGCTCACATATTGCTCTCTCTTTCAAGAGGGTCCATCATCTCCCCTTTCTTCTCACCCCTCCCTGACTGTGCTTCGTTAACCCCTGATCATTTTTCAGAACCCATCTTAGATGTCACCTCCTTTAAGAATGCTTGCCGGGCCACCCCCATTTCAAGTGCAGCAGATGCCCTTCCTCTGTGTTCACATGGCACTTGCACTTATCTCCATATTTTTGTCATTTTTTTGTCTCAATGTAGTGTAATTGTCTATGCACATGTCTGTTTCTCCCGGAAACTATAAACCCAAGGGTAGAGGCTATGATTCATCTGTTTATTCAGAACCTATGACAATGCCTGATGCATAATATGTATTTAGCAAATGAATGAACTTTAAATGGCAATAAAATATTACTTTTCATATAATACTTACATAAGACATTTATGCAAAACATTGTTAATATAAGGCAGTGCTTCTCAACTTTGCATATCAGAATCACCTATAAACCTTTCAAAATAGAGGTGCCAAGGCAACTCTTTACATCTTCACAAGTAATTCAAGTGCAGAGCCAAAATTAAAACCACTGCTACACACAATCATAGTCATAAAATTACAAACTACTCTACCTAACATCTATATAGCTCAGTATCTTACAATTCACTTTTACATATATTATTAATCTTCACAAGAATTCTGTAAGTTAGGTATTATTTCTTTCAAATGAACAAATAGAGATTTAAATAAGTGTCCAAGTAGCTCTTTGTCTAACTTCAAATTTTGTGCTCTTCCTTATACCCTCCCTTGGTAAGTGCAGCAATACACAAATCAAGGGTTCCACCAGTGAGGAAGACATCAATCTTAGCTTTGTGGGAATCCAGGAGGAAATAAGGAAAGCTGGACCTTAAAGATATAGGCAGGCAGATGAGGGTGGAAGCCATGCATATACTGTCATTGTCATTTGCCATCCCAAAAGATTCAAAAGGCAGATTCTATAAATTAGAAAATGCTCTTGCCAGCCTCAGTTAGTACTTAACAGTCTGAAAGGGAAAGGGATATTGGAGAAGGCTGGAAGTAGAAAAGTAATAAAAGAAAGCAGCCCATAAACAAGAATGGATTTCCCAATCCTGCATGCAAATTACCTAACCCTGACTCCAGGAACAAAAGCCAAGACATAATGGACTTAAGAATTAGATGAATTCTACAGTCAATCAATACCACCAAAACTCATGAGGGATGAATGAACCTCTGGTTCTTTCTAGACTTACTACTACACTATTCCTCAAGAAGGGATAATCCGGAGAAGCCTAGCACATACATGACTTTCCCCATCTCAAAAACTAAAAGAATGGGAGAGAAGAGGAAGATATTCATGAAAGAAAAGGCTTACAAAAAGGGTAGAAAAATGTAGCACATTAAGTTAATAAATTTACGATGGCACAGGGAAATATTCAGGCACAAGTGATTCCAAATACTGGATAAAGCCTGATCTGGCAGCTTCAGCAAAGAGGTATTATCTTCTAAGTCTGCAACATCATGACCATCTGACACAGGGTTTTATCAGCAATTATCCTTTCTAGTTCAAACTGTGGACTTCAGTCAGGGTTTTCTTAGGGAGAAGAAGCTAAAGAGATTAGGAACCAATTTAAAAGAATGTGTCTAGTGCCCCAAAATTTAGTTTGATAGAGTTTAAAAGGTAATATGTTATAGTGGCAAAGTAAAGTAGCACTTAGAATTTTAAAATGTGGTTTAAAATCAATATTCAGGCATTCATTAATGATGTGCCTCTGAGCAAGCCAAGACTTCTATTAATATGATCCTCAGCCTCCTAACTCGTAAAATGGGAATACCTATCTCATAGGGCTGTTACGAAGATTGAACAAAATAACATCCAGGAAAGATGTTATTTTTCCTGTATGAATGATAAATGTAAACGAATGTAAATCTGTCTTCACCAAGCCTTCTAATACACACACAAAAAAAACATACCAAATGGAAACTTTAACTCTCACTGCAATATATTTACTTGCAAAACATTCCTATATCCTCTGTGCAGAAACATTAAAAGCAGCCTGTGTACTGAAAATAGCACATAGCTGCTGGAGTCAGGTGCACATGGACTAGAATTGTTGGTCTGCCACTTACTTGCAGCAAAACCTTAAATAAGCTCCCTTTACTAGTATGACTCTCAGGTTTCCTCACCTATGATACAGAGATACCAGCAATCATCTCATAAGGTTATTCTGAGGGTTAAAAAGAACATGTTAAACATCTCATATAGGGCCTGGTACAGAACAGGTATTCAATAACGTAAGCCATTTTTAGTAAGCTTACCACCACCTAACAACTAACAAGCAAATTATACTTTTCAAAGATTCCTTTATAGTCATTATTTTAATTGCTTCATGATCCTGTAAACTAGTCGTAGCAACTATTACTATCCCCATTTTACAGTTGGGACAAAACACATAGATAAAAATTACTTCTACAAGGTCATGCAGTAACATAGACACTAAAGAAGGTCTCCTAACTTTTCCAGGGTTTCATCTTCACCCACTACAAATTACAACATTACCCCTTAGAAATTAAAACAACATCTGTGAAGAGACTTTTTTTTTTTTTTTTAATAATGGGCATAGAAAATGACCCAGAAGGAGCAAATACTGGTGTGGGAGAATGTTTTTAAATTTTTTATTTTCAAGTTTGAATATACTGACTATTAATTTTGAATCAATGCATTTTTCCTTTTATTTTTAGTTGATATGTAATAATTGTACATATTTATGATATTTTGATATGTATATAATTTGTAATAATCAAATCAGGATAATTAGCATATTCATCGCTCCAAACATTTATCATTTCTTTATCATAAACAGTCAAAAGCCTCTTGTTTTTAGATGCATATTGTTTATAGCTTTTCAAAAATAAACAATAAACTGTAGTGAGATGTATTCTTTTGATAACCTTAAACTTGTCTCTTTACTATGCCAAAAAGAAATATTTTTCTCCCACTTTCTGGTTATTATTTAGAAAAATAACATGGAGAGGGATCAGAAAATTCATTAAAACCAGCAACAACAGAATTAATGTCTCAAATTGGCAACTGCTGATTCCACCTTGATTTTTGTTTTAGCTTTCCTCAACAAAGCCCATGACCTCTTAAAATTTTTTAAAAGTCTGCCTGTCAAAATGATGCTTGTTTGACAAATTATTCCTAAACTGAGGGAAACAAATAGAAAGGCAGCTTTCTCCCCCCCTTTATGATCATATACCACCTTTTTTCATCCCTCTATTTCATCTCTTCAGTTCAGCACTTATCATGTCATATTATCTCTAGCTCCTTAAAGACTTGGGCTGCACTCTTGTATATAGCTGAACATCTTGCCCAGCACAGGGTCTGGCACATGGTGGAGAAGGACTCATAATTTTATAGTAAACGGATGAATAATTGAAGCCACTCTCCCAGAAGGAAGCTAGGAAAGGATAAAACTGGGCATGGTATCTTAGGGCTAATAAGAAAGTGAAAGAAACAAAGCATTTTAAGAGCTTGACAAAGAAGAGAAACCTTTGTGTGGAGTCAAACAGGCCCTATATAGCTTTAAGTATCACTAGAGAAAGACAAAAACCACAGGAGACCAGGAAGAGACAGTTTTAAGTTAAAAGACTCAAAAGTTAAGAGTGCTTAGACTTGCAAAACCAACTTGCAAATTCCAAAGAAACAATCCTGGCTTGGAATATTGCAACAGCAGTTTTCAGGTGGTGGTTAAAACAAACAAACGAACAAAAGACTAGGCTAAAAATTCTTGCAGGCTTTGGTTGGAGACACATAAAGGGAAAAGCTCAACCTAAAATGAATCCCCCAAAAATGTTAGGATCCCCTTGGATTTGCACATTGGACCATGATTCCTATTCATTCTGAGAACGGTTCTTGAGTAAAACCCCAATGTCGCAGCTGGCAATACATAGAATTAAATCATCTTACATTATTCATTCAACAAATACTTGAGTGCCTGCTATATGCAGTCACTATTCTAGGCACTAGGATTAAAGCAATGACCAAACTGACAAAACTTCCCAGTCTCAGGAAGCTTTCATTCTATTGGCAAGAGAGGGATGGGATGGGATGGGATGGGATGTCACGCAGTTAAGTGCTACGGAAGAAAAACGGGACAGCAGGAGCTGGCAGGGTGCTGGTTTTTACTAAGAGCAGATCTTTTAACCCAGTGGTTCTCAAACTTTAGCAAGCATCAGAATCATTTAAAGGGCTTATTAAAGAAAAGAAATTCACAGGCTACCAAAAAAAGACAGGCACAAACTCAAGTAATTGCAACAGAGCGCTACAGAAGGCCATAAAAGTGGTATGTACATGAGCCAGAGGATGGAAGAGCAACTCATTCTATGCAGGAAAAGGAGAGACTAAGGGACTGCATCCCAGAGGCCCAACAAGGACATCTCCACAGGCAGGTAAGGGGTGGAAGGGCATTCCAGGAAGAAAACAGAACATGCAAGAGTGAAGATGAGAGTGGCAGGGGAGCCACAGAAAGTGAGACTGCAAAGGCAGGCAGTGGTCTGATCCCTGAGAGTTTTTTATTCCATGTTACTCTGAAATTTATCTTCAGAATATGAAGAGTCAGGGGTAGAGGGCGCTGATGTGGTAAGGTTTTGTTTTACAGAAATCTTTCTGGATGCACAGTACCTTCCTTTGAGGCACTGCTTCCTTCAAACCTAGCACAGGGACTCAAAACATGTGCTTAGTAAACGTATATTGAATTGAACTGAACAAGCTTTTTACCAAATGCCCTGTTATGGATGAGGCAGGTCACCTTCCCTGCAGGACTCACTTTGGCCAAGAGAAGACTTGTAAAACAGGTCCAGCAGCCTCAATTATTGCACACTACTACCTGTACAACTGGAGTCCCCCAGAGATTAGGGCAGACCTTCATTGTTTACTTGTCTACCTCACCCATTAGACTTTGAGCTCTTTGAAGACAGGGAATATCTTAATAGACTGAATCCCCATAGCCTTAGCAAGAGGCCTGAAACATAGTAGCTCTCCGAACTCCAGTAATGTTGGATAAACGAATTGACTGAATAAGCAAATTTACCAAGGTAGACCCATGAGCTCATGTAGTTAAAGAGTATGGATAAGCTTCAGGGAAAGTATGGGAAGTTTTCAGGGTCAATGTTCCCAAAACCCTTTTTGAAAGGCATAGTTTCTAGTTGAGGTGGGGAGTTTTTATACGCACCTGACTTAGAATTTTCCAAATAGGAACCAAAATGTTGTAAGTGCTGTGGTAGAAATCCCACCGGGCCAATGGGAAGAAATCAGCTCTGTCTGTGAGAGGAGAGACAGGATGGAGGCCAGCAAAGACTTCACAGTGTGGGAATTCTTCAGTGGACTCTTGAAAGCTGAGTCCGGTGCTTGCTACTTGCCCGTTTTGGGGCATAAAACCAAACTTCTGGAGCTTTTAAGGCTGGAAGTGACCAGCTCAAGGTCACACAAGAAGTAGATGAAGCCACAAGGTAAGAGAGATGAGGTATCTGTACTGATAATTCCTACTTTCTCCTGACAGAGTTGAAAGAGAACCCAAAAATGTAGGAGGCAAAATTAAAGATTGTTCTCAGGAACAATTCTTAAAGTCAAGACTAATGAATCTGAATTTTTATTAGTAACCACGGAACTAACCCTTCCCTTCACTGTTCACAGTTTTTGTAACAGTAGAACAATTATCCAAGGGGTTTAAAAACCAAGGACGTTGCTCACAACGCCAACACCCACTACTTCTCAAGTATTCTTCCAAAACACTCCCAGTAATGTGTACTGCTGAAATAGGATAGCGAAGGCTACAACAATCATGTCTTTTCAAACGTAATAATGAACATAAAATAACTATAAATCTCCCTCCCCGGTTGTTTTTCACTTCCCAAGTTACAGAATATTCCGGGGTGGGGGAGGGGCTGCGTAAGTCAAGTCCTACCAGCCCTTATTTTTCAGGGAGTAGAACCCTAAAGGTGACTGTCCAAGCCTGGAAGGGGTCATTTATTCCATGCAGAAGGAACTGGGCGCCGCTTTGCTGCGCCTCCTCGTAGCGGGACAGGGTGAGCGCCGCAGGACTGCGAAGTTCGGGACGGACTCGGTCCCGGACCGGTACTCGTGTGGCCTCCCGGCTCCAGCCTGGCCTGGCCCCGCTCCGCCCCTTCCCTCTCCCAGGTCTCTCGAATCGCCCGGCGTCTGAGACCCGCGACCCCGCCGGTACGCGCACAGGGGGCCTTTGTTGGCCCGACGGGAGCGGGCCTCGCGGGGCGACGCCCGCCTCACCTTACCTGGCGCCTCCTCCCGCCCAGGCGCCCGGCCCCGCAACGCGAAATAAATGGGCCCAGACCCCCACTCCACCCGTCCCCAACCCCGCGCCCCAGCCCTGGCAGCCCGGGACGCGAGGGGTACTGGGCGGTAGGCCCGCTCTCACCTTCCGCGCTCGCTCAGCTCCTCTCGGCTCCTCCTCCTCCTCCCGGCGGTGGGTGCCGCCTAGCCGGGAGTGAGGGCGCGAGTGTGCGCGAGCTACCGCTTCACTTTCTCCCTCCTGCCGCCGCCGCCGCGCTGCCCGTGGCGGGGATCCCCTCAGGACAGGGGAACTGCGAGGGAAGGGATGATGGGGGGGCGGAAGGGATGATGGGGGGGCGGGAGGGAGCGAGGCGACGCGGGCGGGGGGGGGAAGGGGGGACTGAGGGGCGAGGTGCGAAGGGCTCAGATGGCCTCTGAGGCAGGAGGTGGTAACTGGATGCGGAGACCAGGTTCTTCGAGGGGGCTCACGAGAGCGCGGGGCTCCGTGGAAAAGGGAATGAGAGTCCAAGGGGGAAGGCGTCTGTGGGGGAGGACTGCAGAGCCTGTGAGGGAAGCGCGATGGGCGAGCGAGGGGGCGGGAGCGTGTGGGGGAAGCCGTGAGGGGGCGTCTACTGTGCAGCCACCACCTTCGGCTCCGGCTGCAGCCGCGGGAGGGCCGCCTCCCCCGCCCACAGCCGCGCTATTGTACGCCGCCCGGCAGGCCTGACCGCCTAGTTCACTGGCTCCCCTACTCCTCCTCCTCCCGCCTCCTCCTCCCCTCTGCCCTTTCCCCTTCTCCCCCTCCCCCTCCCCCCTCCCCCTCCCCCCTCCCCCTCCCCGGCGCGGCGGCGGCGGCTCCGGTGGAGCCGTGCCCGCCCCGCCTCCCTCAGGTGGGAGGGGGCGGGGAGGGCCTGACCGACACGTGGGAGCGAGGCCAAACCCTGGCCCGCATAAGGGCGAACGCCTGGGATTACGTCATCGGCGCGTGACGCCAGAGGCTGGGGAATCACCCGCTTGCTGCGTGACGTCATCGCGTCGCGTCACTGTTCTCGGTCCGCTGTCCGTGGCGGGTTGTTTCCGTGCAGCCTTTCTATCAGACAATTTTGGGACGATTTCTGGGAGGGCTACTGTAGTAGTCAGGATGGAGAAAGACGGCTAACTTCCGGCGCTGAGGGTCCTTTTCAGGTTAACAAAGCACCACCGCATCTATGAGCTCGTTGTCAAGGGCTGAATTTGAAAACTATCCGATGTCGTGTGATCTCACAGCCAGACATGTATTATGTTTTCTTTCTGTGGGAGAGGGGGCAGGGGTGGGAGAAAGACAAAGAAATTGTAACGGAGATGTTTCAACTACTGTGAACTGACATACGAAAAGAATGGGCTTCCTTTCACGTTTTTTCCCCTACCGTGGAGGGTACTTTCGACCCAAAGCTTGCTTTCTCCTGAGCTCAGATTGTGTATTTCCCAATACCTCCCGAGCAGCATTACCTGCATACTCTTCGTACCTCAGATTCAACATGTGCGAAACTGAGACAGCATTAGAAAGGCTAAGAGTCCGGAATCAGGTTGCCTTGCTTGAAATCCTAGCTATTCAAATATTAGTGATAGGACCTTGACATTTCTAAGCCGTAATTTTTCTGTAATAATAAGTAGTACCTTAACTACGTCTTCCTAAGCCTCAGTTTTACCATGGTAATAGTAACAAGCCCTTTAGAATGTTAGCTATTATTATTATTTCCCCCCCCAAAATTGCTTCTTACGTTCCTTTCCGTTCTCAATGAATGGGCCACCCATTCAACAATCCCCTAAGCCAGGAACCTAGACATACTAATAGATCCCCGTTCTTCCTCTCTCAACATCCATATCAAGTTGGACACCAAGTCTTCTAGCTTCTCCTAAATATTTTTCAAGTCCTTGCCTGTGTCGTCTTCTACTACCACCACCTGAACAACGGGAGCAACCTTTAGTCTCTTCAAATTCAATCTATTTTTCTCACTAGTTACCTGAGTAGCCTTATAAAAGCACAAATCTGATGATGTCCTCCCGTTTAAACACCGAAAGGATTTTATTGCTTTCAGGATAAAGTTCAAACTCCTGAACTTGGCACTTTATTACCTGACTGCTTACACTAGCCTTTCTAGCTTTGTCTCACATCATTTATTTTTTGCTCCAAGCACACTGAAATATTAACGTTATTTGAATACACATTTCTTCATGTCTTCGAGCTCTTCCCTACTTATCTGACTGGCCAACACCTATTCATTGTACAAAGCTGAGCTCAAATGTCATTCATATTCATATTCATATTCATTTGACTAATATTTCTAAAGTTTCCCTAAGCCTTAACAAAACTGTAATTCTATAGTATTTCTATGCCTTTTATGGAAGTAACTGCATTTGTGTATCTAATTTCTTGAGTTCCTTGACAGCAAGTCATATTCCTTTCCATATCCTCAGCACCTAAAACAGTGCTTGACATATACCTAAGTATCAATATGTTGTTAAAATATATTTAATAAGGCCAGGCGCGGTGGCTCACGCCTGTAATCCCAGCACTTGGGAGGCCAAGGCAGCCAGATCACCTGAGGTCAGAAGTTTGAGACCAGCCTGGCCAATATGGCGAAACCCCATCTCTACTAAAATACAAAAATTAGCCGGGCGTAGTGGCAGGCACCTGTAATCCCAGCTACTCAGGAGGCTGAGGCAGGAGAATTGCTTAAACCCAGGAGGTGGTGGTTGTAGGAAGCTGTGATTGCACCACCACACTCCAGCCTGGGTGACAAGAGCAAAACTCCATCTCAAAAAAAAATGTATTTAATAAATGTTCCTATTGTTCTTTCTATGTGCCAGGTACTGTTCTGAGCACTTTACAAACACTGTCTTTAAACCTCTACCCTTTACGGTAGATACTGTTGTTATCCTCACCCATCTTATTGATGAGGGAACTGAGGCACAGAGGGGTTAAGTAACTTAACCCAGGATCCTAACCTAGTATATTGACTCTAATCTGGATTGTCTTTTCGTGATCTCTGCACTAGGCAGAATAATGGCTCATCCAATGGAATGTTCACATTCCAATCCCTGGGAACTATGAATATGTTACCTTCCATGACAAAAGGACTCTGCAGATGTGAGTAAATTGAGGATTTGGGGAAAGGGACTCTCCAGCTTTTGGAAGCAGACTCCGGAAAATGGAAAAGGCAAGAAAATGGATCCTCCCTTGGAGCCTCTGGAAAGGAAGAGACGGTATCCTGATGATACCTTAATTTTAGCCCACTGACATCCATTTAGGACTTCTGAACTACAGAACTGTGAAATAATAAATGTGTATTGTTGGCCAGGCACAGTGGCTCACATCTGTAATCCCAGCACTTTGGGAGGCCGAGGCGGGTGTATCACCTGAGGTCAGGAGTTCAAGAGCAGCCTGGCCAACATGGTGAAACCCCATCTCTACTAAAAATACAAAATTAGCTGGGCGTGGTGGCACATGCTTGTAATCCCAGCTACTCGGGAGCTGAGGCAGGAGAATCGGTTGAATCCAGGAGGTAAAGATGCTGTGAGCCAAGATTGCGCCATTGCACTTAAGCCTGGAGACAAGAGTGAAACTCCATCTCAAAAAATAAAATTAAAAAAAAAAAGTGTATTGTTTTAAGCCCACTTTGTGTTTGATAATTTGTTACAGCATCCATAAGAAACTAATACAATCTCTAATCAAAGGTGACTGCTCTATGCTAGGAATTGCTAGCAGGATGAGAAGTGAAACTGTCCACCAAAGCTGCAGCTGAAATCAGAGATGGGCTAGAAGTGGAATAAATAAGTAGGATAAGTGTATACAGTAAGTCCTCACTTAACGCCATCAATGGGTTCTGCAACTTTAGGCAAAACAATGTATAACAAAACCAATTTTACCATAGGCTGGCTAATTGATATAAATAAGAGTTGAGTTCCTGTGGCATATTTCTGGTCACAAGACATCATCAAACTTCTAAATAAAGACCAAAACACCTCTAATATCAAACATTGAAATCAATGTGACCTATACATACATTTAAGAAAGATTAATAAAAAGAGGCCAAACCAGGTGCCTTGGCTCATGCCTGTAATCCCAGCACTTTGGGAGGCCAAGGTGGGCAGATCGCTTGAGCCCAGGAGTTTGAGACCAGGCAAGATAACATGACAAAACACCATCTCTACAAAAAAAAAAAAAAACCCAAATACAAAAAATTAGCCAGGCATGTCAGCACACCCCTGTAGTCCCATAGTCCCAGCTACCCAGGAGGCTAAGGTGGGAGGATCACTTAAGCCCCGGAGGTCAAGGCCACAGTAAGCCATGACCGCACACCTTTGCACTTCAGTCTGGGCGACAGAGTGAGACCTTGTTTCAAAAACAAAACAAAAAACAAGAGGCTGGGCACAGTGATTCATGCCTGTAATCCCAGCATTTTGGGAGACCAAGGCAGAAGATCACTTAAGCCTAGGAGGTCGAGGCTGCAGTGAGCCGTGATCATGCCACTGCACTCCAGCCCAGGAAACAGCGTGAAACCGTGTCTCAAAAATAAACAAGTAAGATCATTATTTACCCAATTTTTCCAGTTCAGGGTTGAGAGTGGCCAGAGCCTATCCCAGCAGCTTAAGGTGCAAGGCAGGAACCAACCATGTATAGGATGCTACGTAAGCTATTCCAGGGTGCACTCACATGCACACCAACACTCACTCAGACTAGGACAATTGAAACATGCCAGTTAACTTCATGTGCACATCTTTGGGATGTGGGAGGAAGCTAGAGTACACAGAGAAAACAGAGTCCAAACTACACTGGTGACCCAGGCCAAGAAGTTATTTTTTTTTTTCTCATCAACATTGTAACAAAATAACATTATTCAAGGACTTGTTGTATTTCACTTTATAAGAAATTGCCAAACTGTTTCCCAAAATGGTTGTACCATTCAGGATCCTTTTGACACGTCCTCATCATCGTTCTTTGAGCTCTTCCTTGCTTTTTGGTCCAAGATGTTCTAAGCTCTTCTTACACTTTCTTTGACCCAGCCCTCAAATGAGCCATTACTCCAAAGAGCTCTGATTCTTTTCAATGAAGAATAGTATTTAAATGTGAAGATCTGGCCTAGCACGGTGGCCCAAGCCTGTAATCCTAGCACTTTGGGAGGCCAAGGTGGGTGGATTGCCTGAGCTCAGGAGTTCAAGACCAGCCTGGGCAACATGGCGAAACCCCAATCTCTACTAAAATACAAAAAAAAAAATTAGCCGGGCGTGGTGGCATGTGCCTGTAGTCCCAGCTGCTCGGGAGGCTGAGGCAGGAGAATTGCTTGAGCCCGGGAGGCAGAGGTTGCAGTGAACTGAGATCAGGCCACTGCACTTCAGCCTGGTGACAGAGTGAGAGTCAACATTTAAATGTTAAGATCTAGGCCAGGCGCAGTGGCTCATGCCTGTAATCCCAACACTTTGGGAGGCCGAGGTGGGCGGATCATGAGGTCAGGAGATCGAGACCATCCTGGCTAACATGGTGAAACCCCGTCTCCGCTAAAAATACAACAACAACAACAAAAATTAGCTGGGCGTGGTGGCAGGCGCCTATAGTCCCAGCTGCTTGGGAGGCTGAGGCAGGAGAATGGCATGAACCCAAGAGGCACAGCTTGCAGTGAGCCGAGACTGCGCCACTGCACTCCAGCCTAGGCGGCCGAGCAAGACTCCATCTCAAAAAAAAAAAAAAAAAAAAAAAAGTTAAGATCTAAGCATTAGCACTCATTGTAATAGATGCCACTGTTCCCAAACTCAGACCTACTTTTGCTCTCTTTCTGGCCTTTAAGAAGCATACCGTCACGAGTTCTATGGCTTCAAGGAAATGAATTTTGCCAACAACCTGAGGGAGCTTGGAAACTGCTGATGAGAATGCAGCCCTCCGATGTCATGATTGCAGCCTATGAAACCCTGAGCAAAAGACCCATCTAAGCCATTTCCAGACTCCTGACCCACAGAAACTGTCAGATAATGAATATGTGTTGTTGTAAGCCACTAAGTTTGTGGTAATTTGTTGCTGAGACATAGAAAACTTATAGGGGGCCAAAGGAGAGAAGGGGGAGAAGAAGAGGAAAGGAAGAGCTCTGGAGACATTTTATATTTCCTAATTCTTCCTCTTTCCTGCTGCCTTGAGTGTACACACGAAGGCTGGAGCTAGAGCAGCTATTCAGAAACCATGAAGAAAAGGCCAAGAAAAATAAACTTTTTTTTTTTTTTTTGGTGACAGAGTCTCACTCTGTCACCCAGGCTGGAGTGCAGTGGTACGATATCGGCTCACTGCAAACTCCGTCTCCTGGGCTCAAGCGATTCTCATGCCTCAGCCTCCCAATTAGCTGGGATTACAGGCGCCCACCACCACACCCGGCTAATTTTTGTATTTTTAGTGGAGATGAGGTTTCACCATGTTGGCCAGGCTGGTCTCAAACTCCTTACCTCAAATGATCCACCCACCTCAGCCTCCCAAACTGCTGGGATTACAGGCATCAGCCACAGTGCTGGGCCCAAAATCACAAAGATCTTGAACTAAGTACTTTGAGTCATCAACCTAATGCCAGGAACCACCTGCCTCCAGAATTTCTATCAGGAGAAAGAGAAGTAAGTTTTTTAAAGCTGTTGTTTCTCAGGACTCTTACAGCCAAAAGCTGTTCCTTAATAGTTCAGTGTGTTTTGTAAGTTTCCATATGTATGCTTTGTTTTGTTTTGTTTTAACTATCTTTTCACTGCTGTTTCTTGAACATGGCAAGCACCCTCCCAACTCAGGGCTTTTGATCTTGCTATTCACTCTGCATGGAATTTTCTTCCCCTACATAGCTGCATATCTTGCTCCGTCACTCCTTTCAGGTTTCTGCTCAAATGTTACTTCATCAGAGAGGCTTTTCTTTTTTTTAAAAAAAAGTATACTTTAATAAGTATAAAGTATATAAACAATTAGGTAAGCTTGTGGAGAAGCTGACCAAGATACATAAATTAGGAGATACAAGTGTCCATCTAAATTTTCTGTATTTTATTATTTTACAGAATATTTATTAAAGGTGTTTAATATACACTTTCTCATCTGTCATTTTGGAAGTCCTTTATTGTAAAGATAATTCTATTGTCTGAGTAACCACCATGGTTTTTTTTTTTTTTTTTTTTTGAGACAGAGTCTTGCTCTGTTGCCCAGGCTGGAGTGCAGTGGTGCAATCTCAACTCACTGCAACCTCCGCCTCCCAGGTTCAAGTGGTTCTGCTGCCGCAGCCTCCCGAATAGCTGGGATTACAGGTGTGTGCCACCATGCCCAACTAATTTTTGCACTTTTAGTAGAGGCGGGGTTTCACCATGTTGGCCAGAGTGGTCTTGAGCTCCTGACCTCAAGTGATCCACCTGCCTCAGCCTCCCAAAGTGCTGGGATTACAGGCGTGAGCCACCACACCCAGCCTAAATATTTTTTGAAATTTGTTTATCATCTGTCCTCTTGCCCTCAGAATGCAAGCTTCATGACAGTAGGACTTCATCTCATTTGTTTGTTGCTGTGTGCCCAGCTTCTAGAAAATTACCTGGTGTATAATACATGCTTAATAAATATATTATTTCTAATTTAATTTCATTGTGGTCAGGAGACATGCTTTGTATAACATCTTTTTAAACTTTCTTGAGACTTTCTTTTGCCCTTGTACATGTTCTAGTGCATATTTTAAAAGAATGCATATTCTCTATTTGTTGGATGCAGCATTCTATTTCTATTATATCAATTATATTAACTACATCATTCCAGTGTCTATTCTTTTTCTATTATATCAAGTATATTAACTACATCGTTCCAGTGTCTATTAACTTAATGTTCCAACTTGAGTTAATGATCCATCAACTTAATGTAAAAATGTGATTAAAAATCTCCAAATATATATAACTGTGCATTTGTCAATTTTTCCCTTTTTGATTTATGTGGTGATTCTCTGTTGTTAGGCTTGTGATTTGGGTGATTTGTGTCTTTTAACATTGTATCTTTAGGCCAGGCACGGTGGCTCATGCCTGTAATCCCAGCACTTTGGGAGGCCGAGGCGGGCGGATCACGAGGTCAATAGGTCGAGACCATCCTGGCCAACAAGGTGAAACCCCATCTCTACTAAAAATACAAAAATTAGCCAGGTGTGGTAGCATGTGCCTGTATTCCCAGGTACTCAGGAGGCTGAGGCAGGAGAATTGCTTGAACCCGGGAGGCAGAGGTTGCAGTGAGCCGAGATTGTGCCACTGCACTCCAGCCTGGTGACAGAGGGAGACTGCATCTCAAAAAAAAAAAAAAAAAAAAAAAAATTACATCTTTTCTGAGTAGCACAATTGCTAGATTCTATTTTTATGCAATGATAGTTTTTGGATTTGTATAGGTGAGTTTAATCTGTTTCACTATATTGTGTCTTCCTGTATTAGAACATGTCTCTCCAGGAAAATGTAAGCTTCTTGAGTGTGGGGAGTTTGTTTTACTCACTACTATATCTCTAGAGCTTGGAACAGTGCTGTACTTATTAGGTACTAAATAAATATCTATTCCTTGTTAATAGTGATTATTGCTATGTTCATTTCTATTATCTTGAATGTTTTCTTTTTACCATTTTGCTTCTTTTTTTTGAGATGGAGTCTCGCTCTGTTGCCCAGGCTGGAGTGTAGTGGCACGATCTTGGCTCACTGCAAGCTCCGCCTCCCGGGTTCAAGCAATTCTCCTGTCTCAGCCTCCTGAGTAGCTGGGATTACAGGCACACCCCACCACGCCCAGTTAATTTTTGTATTTTTAGTAGAGATGGGGTTTCATCATATTGGTCAGGCTGGTCTCGAACTCCTGACCTCAGGTAATCCGCCAGCCTCAGCTTCCCAAAGTGCTGGGATTACTGGCGTGAGCCACCACGCCCGGCCTATTTTGCTTCTTTATTGTTCTTTTCTGTATTCTGTTGGATTGATAACGTTTTATTGGCTTCCCTCTGCCCCACTGATGCCTTAGAAGATAAAAATTGTCTTTCTATTCTTTTAATGATTATCCTTAAAAAAGATATATATAAATTTAGCTATAAACTTTCATAAATTATCAGTGTCTCCATCCTCCTCCAAAGTAAGATGAAACCTTCAATATACTTTAACACTCACTGATCATTCCTCTTGAATTCCTTTTAATTAGTTTTTGTACATGTCTAAAAATGATTTTATTTTTCCCTCACTCTTTTTTTCTTTTCTTTTCTTTTTTTTTTTTTTTTGAGACAGGGTCTTACTCTGTCACCCAGGCTGGAGTGCAGTGGCATGATCTCGTCTCACTGCAGCCTCGACCTCCTGAGCTCAAGCAATCCTCCCACCTCAGCCTTCAGCCTGCTGAGTAGCTGGGATGACAGGCACTCGCCACCCTGCTCAGCTAATTTTTGAGTGTTTCTTTTTGTAAAGGCAGGATCTCCCTCTGTTGCCCAGCTGGTCTTGAACTCCTAGGCACAAGCGATCCTCCCGACTTCAGACTCCCAAAGTGCTAAGATTACAGGCATGAGCCACCACACCCAGCTTTTCCCTCACTCTTGAATGATAGGTAATCACCTGTAATCCCAGCACTTTGGGAGGCCAAGGCAGGTGGATCACCTGAGGTCAGGAGTTCAAGACCAGACTGGCCAATAGGGTGAAACCTTGTCTCTACTAAAAATACAAAAATTAGCTGGGCATGGTGGTGGGCACCTGTAATCCCAGCTACTCAGGAGGCTGAGGCAGGAGAATCGCTTGAACCTAAGAGGCGGAGGTTGCAGTGAGCCAAGATTGTGCCATTGCACTCCAGCCTTGGTGACAAGAATGAGACTCCATCTCAAAAAAAAAAAAAAAAAGACTAGTCTCTGTGGCCTAAAAGAGTGGAGAAAGTAGGAAAGAGTATAACCAGCTGGTTGAAACAACCTCATCAGATAACGGCATGTTCGTAATCCATGGACAGAAATAAAACTCAGACCAAGTCACTGAAAAGGAATAGACACGCTGGGAAATGGGATGAGGAAAGTGAGGAGGATTATAGGGCTCTTTAAAAATTTATCATACCAGTCTATCAACAGACATTTATCAAAACTCTACTTTGCTACATATTGAATGATTCCATTTACATGAAATTTCTTTAAAAAGGAAAATCTATAAAGACAGAGCACAGATCAGTTGTTGTTTGGGGGTAAGAGCAGTGATTGACTACAAACAGGTACAAGGAAACTTTGTGGGGTATTGGAAATATTCTAAAATTGCATTGCAGTGATCTTCACACAACTGCATAGATTTATTAAAAATCACTGTGCACTTAAATTGGGCAAATTTTCTGGTATGTAAATTATACCTCAATAAAGCTTAAAAATGCTATTGCATGGCTAGCCATATGGAAGGTGCTAATGTGTGAGTAATGAGAACTAACTATAACATCCTAAGAATGGAACTGAAGGGGTTACAGCAATTCGTGGAGATGAAAATTTAGTAAAGTAGACATGTCTATTTTTGCCTCCATTTTCATATTTCTTTCTAAAGAACTTAGTTTGACAATACCTATAGAATGGCAGAGCTTTACGTTACACAAAGTCCCATCCTTCTGGCTGAATGGACCAGGGATGAGCATCTGATTCAGGTTAGATCAATCAGATTCTCTCTTTCTCTGGAATTTGGAATTAGGAAATGAAAAATAGAGCCAGCCATATGGTACCAAGTGCTTTATTAGAAAGGCAATGTAGATTGGGAGTGTAGGGTGCCATAGCAAACTGAAGGCTTTATTTAGTAAGCGTTAGTATAGAGAAAACCATAAGTCCTATAACATTAGTATAGAGAAAAACCATGAGTAAGCCAAAAAAAAAAAGTTATCCATAAAAAAAAAAAAAAAAAGGAAAGCTGAGAAGATGAACAGAGATAAGTAGAGATCAGAGACAAGGTGGGCCCACAAGAGAAAACCAGAGTGGCTTCAACAATCAGCTGCTCCATGTCAGTCCCCAGGAGGCTTGACTGAACTTTTGGTCCTGGTGGTTAGATTGTTCATTAAGCAATATACCCCCTGGGGTGGATGTGGTATATTAGTGCTCAACCTGTATTCCAAGCTCGTTTTAGTGTACCCTCTACTACAGAGACTGGAAAGATAGAAATAACATTTTTTAAGACTTTCTTAGAATTAAGATTTTATATCCAAATTAGGTTCCACCAATTAGAAGCACTCATGGGTGGTTGGGAAAGCAGAAGTTGGGCAGAGATTGTCTTCCTGCTGCTTTGCCTATTGCTGCCAGGAAGAAAAGTTATGGAGACTGGGTTTTCCTGCAGCAGTGCCTCAGTGACCAGTCACTAACTTTGTGGGTGTCAAGAGGAGTTGTCTAACTTCACATGCTCTCACTTGTTTGTGGGAGCTAAACATTAAAACAATTGGACTCATGGAGCTAGAAAATAGAATGATGGTTACTGTATTAGTCTGTTTTCACGCTGCTGATAAAGACATACCTGAGACTGGGTAATTTACAAAAGAAAGGTTTACTGGATTTATAGTTCCACATGGCTAGGGAGGCCTCACAATCACGGCAGAAGGCAAGGAGGAACAAGTCACATCTTACGTGGATGGCAGCAGGCAAAAAAAGAGAGAGCTTGTGCAGGAAAACTCCCCGTTATAATACTGTCAGATCTTGTGAGACTTATTCCCTATCACAAGAACAGCATGGGAAAGACCTGCCCCCATAATTCAATTATCTCCCACTGGGTCCCTCCCACATCACTTGGGAATTCAAGATGAGATTTGGATGTTACACAGCAAAACCATATCAGTTACCAAAAGCCGGAAAGAGTAGCGGGGTAGAGGTGGGGGTGAGGGGAATAGTGGTTAGAGAGTACAAAAAAATAGTTGAAATGAATAAGCTCTAGTATTTGATACCACAACAGGGTGACTATAGCCAATAATAATTTAATTGTACATTTTAAATAACTAAAAGAGTATAATTGGATTATTTGTAACATAAAGGATGAATGCTTAAGGTGATGGATACCTCATTTACACTGGTGTGATTATCACACATGGTTTGTCTGTATCAAAATATTCCATATACCTCATAAATGTATATACCTACTATATACCCACAAAAATTTTAAAATAAAAAAAAATTTTTTTTTTTGAGACAAAGTTTCACACTTGTTGCCCAGGCTGGAGTGCAATGGCGCAATCTCAGCTCACTGCAACCTCTGCCTCCTGGGTTCAAGCAATTCTCCTGCCTCAGCCTCCTGAGTAGCTGAGATTACAGGCGTCTGCCACCTCACCTGGTGAATTTTGTATTTTTAGTAGAGATGGGGTTTCACCATGTTGGTCAGGCTGATCTTGAACTCCTGACCTCAGGTGACCCACCCACCTTGGTCTCCCAAAGTGCTGGGATTACAGGCGTGAGCCACCATGCCTGGCCTAAACTTCTTAATGTAAAATTAAAATTTTAAAAAGGAGTTATCTAGAGCAGCAGCAGCATTCTGATTCTTCGGTTGCAACTATAATAGTGTATTCTCGAACATCGGTAGTTCCGTCGATGGTTTTTTGATTCTCCACCTCTCTTACGGTAAAAGAGATGGCAGCTCCAGTGGCCAGCCAGTTTTGCAGTATTATTCTGGGGATTATTCCTGGAGGTCTAGCCTACAGCTCACTCCTCCTAACTTTGCAATAACTTCATAAACATCTCATTTCTTTTTAAATCCTCTTCCATTTACCATAGCTAGAGTGATTTCTGTTTTCTGTACTTGAAGCTTGACTGATACACACCCCTTTTTCTTGAGCTGGTTTAAAAAGGTTCCTGTTCCTTGCAGCCAAGTGATCCTAGTCTAAGATATCAGTGGGGGTATTAAAAGTTGACTATTGCAGGCCGGCCATGGTGGCTCATGCCTGTAATCCCAGCACTTTGGGAGGCTGAGATGGGAAGATTCCTTGAGCAGCCTAGGAGTTCAAGACCAGCCTGGGCAACATAGCAAGACCTCATCTCAAAAAAAAAAAGTTGACAATTGCAGAGGAGGAGGTGGGGCAAGATGGCTGAATAAAAGCCTCTACTAATTGTCCTCCCCACAGGAACACCAAATTGAACAACTATCCACACAAAAAAATCACCTTCATAACAACCAAAAATCAGTTGAGTAATCATAGTACCTGGTTTTAACTTCATATTACTTAAAGAGCACATAAAAGGGTAGGAAAAACAATCTCGAATTGCAGACACCACCCCTCTTCCAACCCCTGGCAGTGGCCACATGGCATGGAGAGAGAATCTATTTGTTTGGGGGAGGGAAAGCACAGTGGTTGTGGCACATTTTGCATTGGAACTCACTGCCACCCTGTCACAGTGGGAAGCAACACCATCCAAAACTCAGCCAGAACCCATGGAAGCATGGAAGAGCATTTAGACCAGCCCTATCTGGGTGGGGAATTGTCTATCCCAGTAGCTGAGACCTGAGTTCCAGCAAGCCTCATCATTGTGGGCTAAAATGCTCTGGGGTTCTAAGTGAACTTGAGAGGCAGTCTAAGCCACAAGGACTGCAATTCCTCGGCAAGTCCGGGTGCTGTTCCAGGATCAGAGCCAGTGGACTTAGGGGTTATGTGACCTAGTGAGGCACTGGCCAGGGTAACCAAGGAAATGCTTGCACCACCTCTCCCACAGCACCAGGCAGCACAGCTCATGGCTCCAGGAGAGACTCCTTCCTTCCACCTGAGGAGAGGAGAGGGAAAAGTAAAGAGGACTTTGTCTTGCAACTTAGATACTTGCTCAGCCACAGTAGGATAGGGCAACAGGTAGAATCCTGAGGACCCCATTCGAGGCCCTAGCTCCTGGATGACATTTCTATACACACTCTGGGCCAGAAGGGAACATGCTGCCTTGAGGAAAAGAACCCACTAATGGCAGAATTCGTCATCATCTGCTGACTATAGAGTCCTTGAGTCCTGAATAAACAGCAGGGATAGCCAGGTGGTACTCACCATGGGCCCTGGGTGAGAGATTCAGAGATGTGCTGGCTTCAGGTGTAAACCCAGCACATTCCCAGCTATGGTAGCCACAGGGAGGGACTCCTTCTGCTTGAGAAAAGAGTAGAGAGGACTTTGTCTTGCAGTTAGGTACCAGCTCAGCCACAGTAGGGTAGAGCACCAAGCAGGCTCTTGGGGTTCCTGATTCCAGGCCTTGGCTTGTGGATGGCATATCTGGACCTTCCCTGGGACCAGGGCCCTAAAGGGAGAGTCCCAGGCCCAGCAGCATTCACCACAAGTTGACTGAAGAGCCTTGGGTCTTGAGTGAACATTGGTGGTAGCCAGGCAGTACTCGCTGTGGGCCTGGGGCATGGTGGCCACGGGGAGAGATTCTTCTGCTTGTGGAAAGGGAGGGAAGAGTATGAAGAACTTTATCTTGTGTCTTGGGTACCAGCTCAGTCACAGTAGAATAGAGCACCAGGTAGATCCCTAAGGTTTCAGACTCTAGGCCTGGCTCCTGGATGGCATCTCTGAACCCACCTGGAGTCAGGGGAACTCACTGCCCTGAAGAGAAGGACACAAGCCTGGCTGGCTTCTATTGTAGAGCCCTAGGGCCTTGAGTGAACATAGGAAGTACCAGGCAGTAGTTACTGTGGCTCTTGGGCAAGACCCAGTTATGTACTGGCTTTAGGTCTGCCTCAGTGCAGTCCCAATGGTAGTAGTCACAGAGGTGCTTGTATCACTCCTCTTCCAGCTCCAGGTGGCTCAGCATACAGAGAGAGACTTTATGTGTTTGGGAGAAAGTAAAGGAAGGGAGCAAGAGTCTCTACTTGGTAATCTGGATAATCCTTCTGCATCTTATCGAAGACCACCAAGGCACTACCTCTATGAGTCTGTAAGAGCCATAGTGTTACTGGGCTTGGGGTTGCCCCTAAGGCAAATATGGCTGCAGTGATTTAAAAAAAAACTTGGATCACAACACCTGAGTCCCTTCAAATACCTGGAAAGCCTTTCCAGTACAGGTGCAAACAAGCCCAAACTGTGAAGACCACAATAAATGCTTAATTCTTCAATGCCCAGACACCAATGGACATCCACAAGCATCAAGACCATCTATGAAAACATGAGATCACCAAATGAACTAAATCAGGCACCAGTGACCAATCCCAGAGTAATAGAGATATATGACCTTTCAGAAGAAGAATTCAAAATAGCTGTTTTGAGGAAACTCAGCAAAATTCAAGATAATACAGAGAAGGAATTCAGAATCCTATCCAATAAATTTAGCAAAGAGATTGAAATAACTTAAAAGTGTCAAGCAGAAATTCTGGAGTTGAAAAATACAATTAATATACTGAAGAATGCGGGAGTCTCTTAAAACAGAATTGATCAAGCAGAAGAAAGAATTCGTGAGCTTGAAGACAGGCTATTTGAAAATAGTCAAAGGAGACAAAAGAAAAAAGAATTTTTTAAAAAAGGAAGTATGACTAAAAAATCTAGAAAACAGCCTCAAAAGGTTAAACCTAAGACTTTTTGGCCATAAAAAGGAGGTCAAGAGAGAGATCTGGGTAAAAAGTTCATTGAAAAGGAAAATAATAGAGAACTTTCCAAACCTAGAAAAAGATATCAATATTCAAGTACAAGAAGGTTATAGAACACCAGGTAGATTTAGCCCAAATAAAACTACCTTGAGACATTTAATAACCAACTCCCAAAGGTCAAGGATAAAGAAAGGACCCGAAAAGCAGCAAGGGGAAAGAAACAAATAACATACAGTGGAGCTCTAATATACCTGACAGCAGGCTTTTCAGTGGAAATCTTACAAGCCAGGAGACAGTGGCATGACAAATTTACAGTGCTGAAGGACTATACTATTCTATTTATCCTAGAATAGTATATGCAGTGAAAATATCCTTCAAATAATGAAGCAGCATTATTCAAAATAGCCAGACAAACTAAAGCTGAGGGATTTCATCAACACCAGACTTGTCTCGTAAGAAATGCTAAAGATCTTCAGTTTGAAAGAAAAGGATGTTAATGGGCTATAAGAAACCATCAGAAGGTACAAAACTCACTGGTAACAGTAAGTACACAGACTATTATAACACTGTAGTCATGTAGAAAGACTAAAAGATGAATCTGCCAAAAATAATAACTACAACATAGACAGTACGATAAGATATAAATAGAAACAACAAAAAGTTAAAAGCAGGGGGATGAAGCTAAAGTGTAGAAATTAGCTGGAAATGGTGGCACACACCTGTAATCCCAGCAATTTGGGAGGCTGAGGTAGGAGGATTGCTTAAGCCTGGGAGGTCAAGGCTGCAGTGAGCCATGATCGTGTCACTGCACACCAGCCTGAGTGATAGAGTGAGATTCTGCCTCAGAAAAAAAAAAGAAAAGGAAAAAAATAAAGTGTAGAGTTTTTATTAGTTTTCTCTTTGCTTGTTAGTTTATGCAATCAGTGTTAAGTTGTCATCAGTTTAAAAAATGGGTTATAAAATATATGCAAGCCTCATGATAACCTCAAATCAAATACAACAGATACACAAAAAATAAAAAGCAAGATATTAAAACATACCACCAGAGAAAATCACCTTCACTAAAACAAAGACAGGAAGGAAGGAAAGAGGAAACAGAAGACCACAAAACAACCAGAAAACAAATTTTAAAAAGACAGGAGTAAGTCTTTACTTATCAATAATAATACTGAATGTAAATGGACTAAACGCTCCAATCAAAGACATAGAGTGGCTGAATGGATCAAAAACAAGACCCAATCATCTGTTGTCTACAAGAAACACACTTCATCTATAAAGACACACATACACTGACAACAAAGGGCTGTAAAAAGCACATGGAAATTAAAAGTCGAGTGTTGCAACAAGGAGTGGGAAACTGAAGAATCCAGTGAGACTGTGCTAGGGTGAATTCAGTCAATCAACACATTTCGCTCATCCCCTACCCTGTGTCAGTCTTATACTGGGTTCTGCAGATACAGAGATGGATTACGAACATTCCCTCCTCTCAAAGAGCTCAAAAGCTAGCTGGGCATGGTGGCAGGCGCCTGTAATCCCAGCTACTCGGGAGGCTGAGGCAGGAGAATCGCCTGAACTCGGGAGGCAGAGGTTGCAGTGAGCTGAGATCATGCCACTGCACACCAGCCTGGGCAACAAGAGCGAGACTCCATCTCACAAAAAACAACAACAACAACAACAACAAAAACTCAAAAGCCAGTTGAGGAGACAAACACATATGCATAAATCACAGTACAATATGTTATGACCCATAAAAGGAATTAATTAAATGCAATAGGAACCCAGAGAAGAGAGCAATAATTATGTCTCTGCCCAGGGTATTAGGAGATTAAAAGATGGCATTTGAGCTGAGGTGGGTCTTTTTTTTTTTTTTTTTAAAGGCAAGGTCTCATTCTGTTGCCCAGGTTGCGGTGGCACAATCATAGCTCACTATAACCTCAAACTCCTGGGCTTAAGCTATCCTCCTTGTTATGGTTTGAATATGTGTCTCTGCCCAAATCTCATGTTCAATTGTAATTCCCAGTGTTGGAGGAGGGGCCTGGTGGGAGGTATTTGGATCTTGGGGGCAGAGTTCTCATAAATGGCTTAGAACCATCCTCCCTTGGTACTGTATAGCGATCTGATCACAAGAACCGATTGTTTAAAAGTGTATAGCACCTACCCCTGCTTTTGATCCTGCTCTGGCCATGTAAGACATTCCTGCTTCCCCTTCACCTTCCACCATGATTGTAGGTTTCCTGAAGCCTCCCCAAAAGCCAACCAGATTTCAGCACCATGCTTCCTGTACAGCCTGCAGAACTGCGCGCCCATTAAACCTCTTTTCTTTATAAATTACCCAGTCTCAGGTATTTCTTTATAGCAATGCGAGAATGGACTAATACACTCCTGCCTCAGCCTCCTGAATAGCTGGGACTACAGGTATATACCAGCATGCCTGGTTAATTTTTTAAAAATTGTGTAGAGATGGTGTCTCGCTCTGTTGCCCAGGTTGGTCTTAAACTCCTGGCCTCAAATGATCCTCCCACCTCGGCCTCCCAAGTAGCTGGGATTACAAGTGTGAGCCATTGCACTCAGTCATTTTTTTGTTGTTTTTTTTTTTTTTTTTTTGAGACAGGGTCTCTCTGTGTTGCCCAGGTTGGAGTGCAGCTGCAGTGGCGTGATCTCAGCTCACTGCAACCTCCACCTCCCAGGTTTAAGCGATTCTCGTACCTCAGCCTCCCGAGTAGCTGGGATCACAGGCATGCACCACCATGCCCAGCTAATTTTTTTTTTTTTTTTTTAGTTTTAGTAGAGACGGTTTCGCCATGTTGGCCAGGCTGGTCTTGAACTCCAGACCTCAGGCAATCCACCTACCTCTGCCTCCCAAACTGTTGGGATTACAGACGTGAGCCACCATGCCTGGCCTGCACTCAGTCTTGAGCTGGGTCTTATAGGATGAGTTATCCTGAAAAGAAGGAAGAGAAAAAGGACTCACCACCCACAAACCTTAATGAACCGAGAGTGCGTCAGTCGTTTTGAATGTATCATTCCATTTAACCTCCACAACACCCCTATAAGATAGGTATTACTCTCTCCTTTTCACAAGTAAGGAAGCTGAGCCTCAGAAAAGGTAATGATTTGAGCATGTCTCACAATTAGGTATAGTAGAAAACAAGTTCACAGAATTCACTGTAGAAAGTATAAACTGACTGGATGTTGAGTAAGCCAGTCCATTATTTCTGTCATATTCGGTTTGATGTGTTTAAGAATATTCACTCAACAAACACTCAAAAGATTGATAATGGCAATGCTGATGAGATTGTAAGGAAATGAACACTCTCATACAATATTGGTGGAAGTGCAAACTGACATAAATTTATCGGAAGGTACTTTGACAGCAATTAATAATATTTTTTAAAACATGCATACCCTATGACCCAGCAAAACCACTTATAGGAGTCTATCCTACAAAGAAAAAAAATAGCACAAATACATGAAGTTCAAAAATGCTTATTGCAGCACTGTAACCTCATAAATCTGGAAACAACCTGAATATCCGCTGATAGGTGAATAAGTAAATAAATAAATGATACACCCATACAACTGAATACTATGCAGGCATTAAAGGGAAATGTGTGGATCTCTATGTACTAGTGTGAAAAGATGTCCTTGATATGCTGCTACATGTAAAACAAAAACAAGCTGCAGGTAATTTGTATAACATGATCCCATTTAAACATTTTTCTTTAGACATAGAGTCTTGTTGCCCAGGCTGGTATCGAACTCCTGGGCTCAAGCAATCCTCCCACCTCAGCCTCCTAAGTAGCTGGGACTACAGGTACATGCCACTGCACCTGGCCCATTTTTTGTTTCTAAAAGGAACATACAAAGATGTCAGCACACCTGTTAGGATAGCTACTATTTAAAAAAAAAAAAGGCAGAAAAGAACAAGCGTTAGTGAAGATGTGGAGAAACTGGAATCCTTGTCCACTGTTGGTGGGAATGGAAAATGATACAGACACCATGGAAAACTATAGAAAATGTTTTCT